>NC_080095.1:36887388-38090201 GCF_950005125.1 Chionomys nivalis | reverse complement strand
CTGCCTTTGCCAAGGCCTGAGAGAGAAAATTCAGATCATGGAAGTCAGAGTTGGGAGAGGCAAATGTTGATCCTTCTAGCGCTTTCTCTTTTTTAAAAAAGATTTAATTTTTTTGATAGGGTTTCGTTTCTCAGGTTGGCCTTAAATTTGGCATGTAGTTTAGGATGAACCCTGGGAATTCAGACGTGTCACCACAGTGGGTGTGTGCCGTGTTGGGCACTGAAGCCAAGGGCTTCCAGCATGCTAGGTAAGTACTCTACCTCCATTCCCAGCTCCTCTTTCTTTAAAAGCAATGTTTTTAAAATGAACTTCAGGGTAATGCTAAATTCACCAGGAAGGTGGCACCAGGCAGGAGGCTTGATGCCCTGAAGGCACCTGACAGCTCACGTGAACAGAGAGCAATGAGCGAGGCTTGGACAAATTTGATGGACAGTGTTGCCAACTGGAGGAGAGGGAGGGCTCGCACTTTCGTGGTGCCGGCTTTTTGGGAAGGGTATTGTTCTTTTGTTGCTGACAAAGCCCCAACCCACAAGCAGGGTTTGGCTGGGTGTCTGGGTCATGTGTTTCCCAAGCCCTCCGATTCTTTCCATTCTGCCCAGTCTTCCACCCTGGCATGCCCATGGTCTCCTACTGGGTAGACAGAAACAGCCAATAGCTTTCCTCTTTAAGGAGTTGCCGTGCACAAGGAAAACGGTTCCTGCCTCAGCTCCAGGCATAACCAGAGACCACATAGCTGAACCAGCAATCAGGTGGTCTCTGCACGGCTTAGGAAGGCAGAGGAACAGAACACTCCAGAGGGAAACTCAAGTTCATATTCGGCTTAAGAGAAAATCTGACTTTCTCCTCACATTGCCGCATCCCTGTTGTGGGGGTTTAGGGGGGGCAGACCGAACCGACAGGACACTTCCTTTAGTCCACCAGACCACTTTTCTTGATTGGCCCAAAACACGGGCTGATATGGCCCACACCCAACCTCCTTCCCTTCCACGTCCCCCATTGTAAGCTGTTCAGTGGCTCAGGCTTATCTTTGTGACCTTGGTGTCTCGGTTTTGAAGTGTTTTGGCTGTGTGGCCCTGCAGCAGGATTCTGGCCCAGTGGCCAGGCGGAGGTTCCCATGGCAATGCTCTACCCTTGGACTGTCTCGTGGGCCCCACAAGCCACTGGAATGTCTCAAAAATACCACCCTTCAGGCAAACATCCAAACTGCCTCTCCCAGACGGCAGCTCTCAATTGGAGCAACAGGAAAATCCTTTCAGAGCGTGTCCTGATTTTCAGCTCGGAAAACAGATGGCCACCATTGCAAAGCTCGTCATCCGCCCTCTTCTTTCCCTTTCCCTCTCTCTCTCTTTACAATCTCAGGCAAAATCTGAGCTCAGATTCCAGCATTTCCATTTCTTCCCATTCCTCTGAACCTGTGCTGTTCTTGTCACCCAGCTTCATCGCCCGGCAACCATCCACCTACAGATCTTGGGGAAGACCAATATTTCTGTTTGTTTGTTTGTTTTTTAAACAATCAAACTTACTAACTTATTCGTTTGCATGTATGTAAACCAATACCTATCTGTGGAGGTCAAAAGACAACATGTAGGTCCCAGGGAATCAAACTCAGGTGGTCCTGTTGTCAGAAAGTTCCTTGACTCCCTGAGCCATCTGGTCAACCTTGATCAGTGATTCTGTGAGAGGCTCTCTCTGTCAACACTCGGCCGTTCTTGCTCTGAGCCCTTCTACCTTCCTTCCCTGATTTCTTTCCTACATTGGGTTTATCACTACCTGATAAACTATCTCACATATTTTGAGGTTTTTTTTTTTTTTTCGAGACAGGGTTTCTCTGTGGTTTTAGAGCCTGTCCTGAAACTAGCTCTTGTAGACCAGGCTGGCCTCCAACTCACAGAGATCCGCCTGCCTCTGCCTCCCAAGTGCTTGGATTAAAGGCGTGCGCCACCACCGCCCGGCTACCATATTTTGAGTTTTGACTGTCTTTTATTTTCTATAATGGAAGCTCCAAGGGGACAGGGATTTAAAAGTCATTTATCGTTTTATGTGTACATGTATTTGCCTGCTTGAATTCATATGCACCACATGCCTGCAGGAGCCGGTGGAGGTCACGAGAGGATACTGGATTCCCCAGAAGTGGGCTTACAGGCACTGGTGAGCGGTCATGTGGGTGCTGACAACTGAACCCAGGTTCTTTGCACAAGCAGTCATGTTCTTAACCACTAAGCTATCCCTCCAGCCCGATTTATTATTTTCAATTATGCACGTGTGTGCTCATCTGTGTGGGGCATGCATGCATGACTATATCCCACAGGGATTTGGGGTACCTTGCAGCAGGAGAATGAGGGAGGCCGCAACCTAAATAGCCTGTGGGAGTGGTCCTGACCCTCCCCGGGGAGGGGTCAGTGCTTGGCCTTTTTCCGGAGGTGAAGTAGGGACTAAGGCAACTCCCAGGCCAGGGGCTAGGGTGATGCTTCCAATCAGGTACTAAAAAAATAATAGTGGTAGTATACACCAAGGTAGTGGCGCACACCTTTAATCCCAACACTCAGAAGGCAGAGGTAGGCAGATCTCCGTGTTAGAGACCAGCCTGGTCTACAGAGTGAGTGCCAGGACAGCCAGGGCTACACAGAGAAACCCTGTCCCAAAGAGCAAAACAAAACAAAAACAAAAACAGTAATAACTACAAGAAGAAATAATTGCTCAATAAAAAAAATGAATGCTGCTAATTATGGTGGTTGGTTCACACCTACATTTTAGGACTCGGGAGACCGAGGCAGGATGACTGCCATGATTGGAGGCCAGCTTATGCTGCACAAGGACCCTCATGTTAGATTGTAAAAACTTTAGTTTACATCGCTGGGCAGTGATGGTGTACAGCTTTAATCCCAACACTCAGGGAGACACAGGCAGGCAGAGCTCTTTAAAAACAAAACAAAACAAAACCTAAACGTCAATAATCAAAGCCGAATGAAGTCTAGCTATTATCTTCAGCCTTATGACACTGAGCCCTACCACCACCCCAGTTTTATCAGCTTGGCTAACACCTGGCAGCCAGCCCGGTGTGAGTAGAGCTGGATGTTGACTGGGGCCACTTCCGCCTTTCTCTTTTCTTTCACTTCTCTCCAGCTGCCACCACCTAGGAGCCTGCAGTGAGACTGGAAAACCCTGTTCTAGTCCCCCCCCCCGCCCCCCCCCGGGATGTTTGGTGGAGACAGCATTGTGAGGGAATATCGCTAGCTGCCAGGCACTTGGCCCTTGCTGTCACCCCCATGGAGAGCCTGAGTCAGGACAGAGCTTGTGAGCAGTGGCCTTAGGCCACCCTCTCAGTATCCAGTCAGCCTGCCCTGCCCACGGCTGTGGAGGAAGGAGCTCTGGCCGCAGAGCAGACCTAGGAAGCTGGGAACACAGCTGGGAGGGCAGGGGGCTGCTTCCTCCCCAGGGCCTCCTTCACTGTTCCTCACTGCAGCAGGATCTGCTACCTCAATTCAGTGAGGAAGTGAGGTGAGCATCAGAAAAATTGTTTCCTGGCGGCCTGCTGGGTTTGAAGGAATGCATAGACTGGGAGCTCCACGTCCACAGGACGGAATTTCAGCACCGACACAGAAGATCCACCTTCTCATCCCTCCAGCCAGGGGTGACTTTCAAAGCACCATCCTGGTAATTACCTCACTGGAGCCCCACAAAAGACGGGAATTAAGAAACAAAATCCTCCCTCTGGGCTCAGAGTCCAAGGAAGCCCAAGAGCCAAGACGAAAATACTTAATGTTTTCTGTCTTGCTAGATTCCCCAGGAGTTCCACCTTGAACAGCAGAGCCCTCTTAATCCCTGTGCACCAAGAGGGAAACTGAGGCATGCCTGGCTGGCATCCTTGGAGTGGAAGCATAGCAGATATAGAAGTATACCAACTGTCTCGGCAGTCAACAAGGCCTTTGCTGGATTCCATATCAAAACCCAGTTGAGTGCTGGGGGGTGGGTGACCAAAGAAAATGCCCCCGAAGAGCCCCAATAGCCTGCCAGAGAGCTGTGTTCTCCTTTCCCCCTTTTGTTTGTTGAGACAGAGAGGGCTTACCTCTGTAGTCCAGGCTAGCCCACAATGCATGGCAATCGTCCTATGTCAGTTTCCAGGTTAGCCACACCTAGGTTTGTGTCCTTCACAAATAACAACCTGACATATTCTCCTTAGGTCTGGAGCTGTTTTCCTGGTGTCCCTGGTACCTTAGAGCCAGGCCCCGTGCCACAACCCGTCCTCCACATATACACGGGCCATCTTTTTACCTCTGTGGTCTCAAGGTCTGTGTTCCCTGACAGGCTGTTTTTCTCCCGTAGTATAAATATATTTAAAGTGGCTGGTACCCACTTTGTCCCAGACACCACCTGTGTGATGGGAACACGGTACAGCCAAACGAAACAGCAAAAGTCGTCTCTATCAAGAAGACTTTTTATACTGAGGGAGGGAGACAGATTTACAAAAGAGAAACAAATAAAAGTAAAAATTCAGGGAGTGGCCTGGAATAGAGACATACATCTGTAACCCCAGCCCTCAGACAAGAGGACCCTGAGTTCCAAGCCAGCCTGAACTACATGACGGCAAGTTCAAGATCACATTCACGACGTATCTTAAATAAAATTAAAAAACAAAATGTTGTGTGTGTCTTTCAAATTAATTCAGACAATGGTCAGTGCTATCAGGGAAATAGAACCATGTGTCAGATATGGTAGTTCACACCTGAAATCTTAGTCCTTGGAAGATGGAGGCAGAGGCGGGGAGAAGAAGTTCAAGGCCAGTTTCAGTTTCAGTTTTAGGGGGTGGGCAGGGTCATGAGGGAAGCAGCCCATCGTGGACAATGGCTTATAATCAGGACCTCTTTAGGTAAATGGTCGGAGGAAGAAGGAAATCGTGCTTGGGAAATGCCCCTGATCCCAGGCAGAAGAGACTAGGAAGCCAAGGCAAACGTGCTGGCGAGAGCCGGCAGAGGTAAGGCTTGGTGCTGAGACAGACATGGTTCATACCGTGCCCTGGTGCCTGCCAGTCTATAAGATTGCCTTTCAGGTCTTCATGGCAGCTAACCACTAGGAGCTGCTGAATTTATTCCAAGCGCAGGGGTAGAGGAAATGACATGATTGATGTTCTGAAAAGGCCTTGCTGGCTGCTCCAGGAAGAATAAATGAGGGGGCAAGAAGGAAGAGGAGCCAGACCAGGCAGGCTGCCACGTGCCTCTTTTCCAGGGTGGCCGACTTAGGATGGATCCCAAGGCTTCTCAAACTCCACCTAAACTTGGATGGGAAGCCTTCCAGGTCATCCCTGCCCAAGCACCTAATTAGGGTCTACTCTTGATAATTGCCCCACACAGGAGAGGACGCCTTCGGTCTCCTCCCTCACCTGTTCTAGCCCTTCCCTTCAGCTCAGGCAATAACCCAGCGCGACCCAGAGCCCAGCCCACCTCCCAGCAGGAAGCCGGCTGGCGGCGGCGGCTGAGTGACCTTGGGCTACAAAGTCTTCGTTTGCAAAGTCAAAGCCCGTCATTTCCTCCCTAGGGCCTCCCCGGGGCAGGCTGGGGACCGCCACGCCTCCCTGCCCCCCCCCCAATGGTCCCGACTGGCGCGGGCGTGCACGCGCTCCACGTGTTAAGTGCTCGCGCCCCGGCTTCAACGCCCAAGGCTCATTTGTCACCCGCTGCTGACTCAGCAGTTCTGGGGAAAGCTTTTTCCCTCTGCTTTGGAGGACAGGCCAGGAAATGAGGCAGCGCGAGGCTTCCTTCCTTTCCCTCCAGGATATGTGTGTATCCCAGGGTGTCTGCGTCTGGCTGTAGTCTCGTGTTAGTCTAGTCACAGACGGGTGTGTGCTTCTGTGTCCGTCTTTTGTGTACTTTATGAACAGCCCCATCTATTTGTGTCTATTAGTGTGTAACACGTAGTGTTAGTGTTTGTGCACCCGTGTCAGCTCTGCTTGATGAATGAAACTGTGCCTGTCACCCGTGTGACTCGGTGAGTCTGTGCGCTTCCTTAATACTTCCCTTCAGGCGGTGGTGGTGCACGCCTTCAATCCCAGCACTTGGGGGCCAGAGACTGGTGGGTTTCTGTGAGTTCGAGGCCAGCCTGGTCTACAAAGAGAGTTCCAGGATAGGCTTCAATGCTACAGAGAAACCCTGTCTCTAAGAAAAACAACAACAGCCGGGCGGTGGTGGCGCACGCCTTTAATCCCAGCACTCGGGAGGCAGAGGCAGGCGGATCTCTGTGAGTTCGAGACCAGCCTGGTCTACAAGAGCTAGTTCCAGGACAGGCTCCAAAACCACAGAGAAACCCTGTCTCGAAAAACAAAAAAAAAAAAAAGAAAAAAAAAAGAAAAACAACAACAACAAAAACAAACAAACAAAAACCTCCACTTAGACTTCACCTTGACTCACTATTGATCCTGAGATTTCTTGAGGCCATCAGTAGGAAGACTTCCTTCTCTGTTGCCGCTAGCTTGCTCTCACAGCTCTTGCCTTCAGGACACTAGACACAGCTCTGGGAGCAGCCAGACCCCGGTTTCTTTAACTCCTAGCCCTGAACTTGGCAGTAGTAACCTTAGACAGGCTAGCTTCGCAGGCCTCGCAGTAATGGCACGTCCCCATGAGTCTGGTGTAACCTACACAGTAGAGGATGGCTGTGATTTCTTAAAGTCCTGGGTACACCAAACTTCATGAAATAGTACCCAGACACAAAAGCACAGACTTGCCTTTCTTTGGGGGCTGGGAACCCAAGCAGGTGGGAAGAGGTGGCCTGCATTTCGAGCAGGGCAGAAGCTGCTGGCATGGCAGCTAGTAGGGAGAGGGAAGAGAGGTGACCTGATTTAGCGCTGTCTTTGGCAGCCATGAAAATGAGTAGGTCAAAGGCAAAGAGCTGGGTAGCTGCACCACTCCCATGTAGGCTACTGATAATGACTTCTCCGGGGATGGAAGCTAGTGACAGTCTGAAACCCTGGAGTCCCCAGACTACTGCTGAGGAGCAATGTGGCCTTGGACAAGTCACCACCCCTCTCTGAGTCAGGGTTTCAGTATCTCCAAAATAAGGGAGGCTATGGACCTAGGTTGTTTGTTTGTTTTTCAAGACAGGGTTTCCCTGTGAAGCCCTGAAGTTTGCGCTGTAGACCAGGCTGAGCTCAAACTCAGAGATCCTCTGCTTCCTGAGTGCTGAGATTAAAGACCTTTACCACCACTGCCCAGTACTGACCCTGGTTCTTGACAGCTCATACATTGTGCCTGAATCCTGACCCAGCCTGTGCTCCTAGGTGTTTCCCTTGACTTAGGCACCAGGAACAATCCTCCCAGCACCCCTGAATTCCCAGCTCTCCCTGGGGAAACTAATGGACAAAAGACCCATGTCAGAAAAGAGAACCAACCAGCTTGAGGGGTGCATCTTGGTCCAGGAGGGAGCACAGCATGAAAGGGAGCACGGAAGCACGGAAGACTTTGCTTCGTAACCTTTTTTTTCCTAAATGTGAATTAGTGTTTTCACCTGTACTCATATAGGTGTGAGGGTGTCGGAACCAGAATTGCAGGCAGTTGTGAGCTGCCATGTGGATGCTGGGAATTGAACCCCAAGTCCTCTGGAAGTGCAGACTGCTCTTACCACTGTGCCAGCTCTTCTGCCTGCTTCATGACTTTGAACCCCTCCTACTCCCAGACTCCTACCCAGGGCTAGTGAGCATGCTGTGTACTCTGCTCTGCGTGGGCTTGGATTCACAGGTGGGCCCGGCGGTCATTTCTGCTTCGAGGCCTGAGAGGAATGAAAAGCAGAGTATAGATCCGGCCTTCCTGACTCACAGGGTTATCCCAGCATGGGTGGGGCCGCTGCAGAGCAGACATGCCCATTTCTGTCCAGACACAGTTGGGCAGTCAGTGGGTGGCTACAGCCTGTCCTTACATGGGTGAAAGGGGCCAGCCACTCAGTGAATGTGACTCACCCAGTCACCCAGCCAGCTAAAACCTCAGCTCCACCCTTCCTTTCTCCTGCAGCTCAGAAGGCTCCCTGTCATTGATTCTCGTCACACAACCACTAAAGCAGAAAAAAAAAAAAAAGACATTTGCAAGAGTTGGCAGTGACAGCAAGGAAATAAACACAGAGGGCCACGTGACCATTTACCATCACTGGAGCCGTCACGGGACTAACAGTTACAATGTTACCAATTCCTCCTTTTCTGTTTGTTTTTTTGAGACAGGGTCTCTCTTAGTGGCCCTTGCTGTCCTGGAGCTTGCTATTTAGACCAGGCTGGCCTCAAATTCCCGAGTTCTGGAATTAAAAGTGTGTGCTAACATGCCCAGTTTATTGATTCTTTTTTTATTATTTTTTATTTTTTTTTATTTTTTTATTGAAAAAAAATTTTTTTCTGCCTCCTCCCCGCAGTTTATTGATTCTTTATCAAGTTGTTTCAACTGAATATTCTGTTCCTGAACTCTGTGAGCCTATCTGATATGAACAGCCACAAACCACCCCACCTTCTAGGGCTGTTGCTTTCTCTCAGTCTGAAAGAAACGAGTCTCTCGAGACTCCCTGGGATGTGAATGTGTGTCCACCTGTAAATTAAGACTCATCTGTGAGGCTGGGCGGTGGTGGCATGCCCCTTTTGTCCCAGAGGCAGGCATATCTCTGAGTTTGGGGCCAGCCTGGTCTACAAAGAGTTCCAGGGCAGTCAGGGCTACACAGAGAAACCCTGTCACAACAAAAACAAAACAAAAGGTCACGAAGTGGTGCTGCTGTCCTGCTGTCCCCACACTGAAGGAGCTTATCAGGAGCTGAAACCCAACCAGGCTACAAAATGGGGAACTCGGTCTCAAAACACCAAGGTCTGAGGGTTTGCCTAGTGGTAGAGTGCTCTTCTAAGACATGCAAGCCCCGGGTTCCATTCCCAACACGACAAAACAAAACCCAAGAGACCCTAAGTGTAGTCACCTGGTTCAAAAGGAACATGCTATATTGAATATTTTTGCACCGGGTACATATATGTATGGTTAACCGCATCTAAAACATCTAATGGACTGAAATGGGAACTCTGTTTTAGTGTTAATCATGGTTTTTGAGATTGTTGTTTTGAGAAACGATCTCACTATGTAGCCCATGCTAGCCCCAAGCTCACAGAAATACGCCTGCCTCTGGCTCCCAAGCGCTGGAATTGATTAAAGGGGTGGGTAACCATACTTATCTCTGAATCATAGTTTTAAAAAGTTAAAAAAATTACTGTTCTGGAAAAAGATTGAAGGCCAAAGTGTGCCTTTGATGTAGAGGGCCACTTAGTCCCAACTTTGGGCTCCAGCACCCCCAGGGGTGACCAATGGAAGCAGGTAGCCATCATTTCCTTCCCCTTCACACCTAATGTACATTACTTCCGTCTTCCATTAGCAGGAGAAAAAGACAGTTGTTTTGTTTTTAATCTATCAAAGGAGAAACAGTTTTACCATCAATTTACTTATAGATAGGGTCTCTTGTAGCCTAGGTTAGCCCAAAGTGCCTTATGTATTCCGATCTTGAACCTCTCTGACCATGCCTCCACCTCCCAGGCATATCTCACTGCCTGGCACAAGTTTTTTATTTTTTTTATTTTTTTTTTATTTTTGAGACAGGGTTTCTTCGTAGCTTTTTGGTTCCTGTCCTGGAACTATCTCTTGTAGACCAGGCTGGCCTCGAACTCCCAGAGATCCGCCTGCCTCTGCCTCCCGAGTGCTGGGATTAAAGGCGTGCACCACCACCGCCCAGCAAGTTTTTTTTTTTTTTTAAACCTGGTATCTTGTCTCTGAGTTTTTTTTTTGTTTGTTTGTTTTTGTTTTGTTTTGTTTTGTTTTGTTTTTTTGCGTTTCCCAAGAACTTCTTCGGCTAATTCCAAGCCTCTGGGTTGAGACTTCTGAATAGCAAGCACACCACCCTGACCCCAGTCATGGGCTCAGGAGACCACGAAGAGGGTAGGGGGAGGCGTCAGGAAAGCAAACATGTTGCTTTCTCCTCCCACTTTCTATTCTAGACGGAACCTTGAAGGTAGTAGGGCGGGATATAAAAAACTAGAAAGCTCTGCTACCTCTACCCAGCCTGAAGACCCGAGGTGGCCCCAGCCGCGGTTAGACCCTGTTTGTCTTTCTGCAAATCTGTTCAATCCACCTCCGCAGAGCACTCTCACCCTGGAGGTGGGGAAAGGGGGGGGGTGGGGATGACTAATTACCGAAGTCATTCTCTTTTCCACCAGCCTCTCATGCCCGCCCACTCGCCTACGCCTGTCCCGCCTGTCCCGGCTCAACGTGAGCCACCCAAGGGTAGCGCTAGACTGAGCTTCGCCCCGCCCTCCCCGGAGGACCACGCCTACTTCTCTCACCTCCTCCTAACTTTCCCTTTCTGATCTCTCGCTTCCCTTCAGCAGAGCTCAGCAGTGCACAGGGCGCTCAACCAAAAGAGCCACATTTTAGTCATTATTTTCTTTAATCATCAGGTGTTATTTTTGGTTTGTTTGTTTAAGGACAGGCTTTCTCTGTGGCTTTGGAGCCAGTCCTGGAACCTAGCTCTTGTAGACCAGGCTGACCTCGAACTCACAGAGATCCCCCTGCCTCTGCTGGGATTAAAGGCATGGGCCACCACCGCCCAGCAGGTGTTTTTTTTAATGTAAATGATGTCTTTAGATTTTTTCTTTGTTTTTAATGTAAGTGAATGTTTTGCCTGCGTGTGTATTTGTGCACCAAGTGTGTGTCTGGTGCCTTTGGAGGCCAGAAGTGGGGTGGGGGGCTCAGATTCCCTGGAACTGGGGTTAGTGATGGTTGTCAGCCACCATTTGGGTGCTGGCAGCTGAATCTTGGTCCTTTGCAAGAGCAACAAATGCTCTTAACGACTGAGTCATCTCTCTAACCTCCTGGAAAAAAAAAGTGTGTATATTTTATATTTACTCTGTGTGTGTGTGTGTGTGTGTTTACACGTGCCACAGTGAGTACGGAGGTCAGACAGACCCAAACATTTTATCATTGTTGATTTTTTGAATCAAGGTCTCTTGTAGCCCAGGCTGACCTCAAACTACTGAAGCAGTCAAGGGTGACCTTGAACTCCTGATTCTCCTACCTCCCCAGTGCTAGAAATACAGGGGTGCCCACCATATCAAGTTTACATGGAACCCGGGTTTTCCTGCACCTACATGCTGGGTAAACATTCTACCAACTGAGCTGTGCATCCACCCTATTTATTTATTTATTTATTTATTTATTTATTTATTTATTTATGGTTTTTCAAGACAGGGTTTGTCTGTAGCTTTGGTGCCCGTCCTGGAACTAGATTTTGTAGACCAGGCTGGCCTTGAACTCACAAAAAATCCTCCTGCCTAAGTCTCCGGAATGCTGGGATTAAAGGCCTGCGCCACCACTGCCCAGCCCCGCCCTTTATTTTTAAGAACAGCACCTCAGGTAGTAGCCCAGACTGACCTTGAACTTCTGATTCTTCACTTGGCACTTTCCAAGGGCTTGTATTTCTCGGGCTTCCTCCAGCACTTTCTGTTTCCAGCTGGAGGCTGAGTTCCTGCACAGAGGGCAAAGGTTCTCTAGCTCAGTGCATAGCACCGGAGAAGCACACAAGGAGGCTTTCTCACAGAAGAGACCCCTTGCACTGGACCCAGGCCTGACGGGTGACTTGGCGTCAGACATTAGCCAGGCACAGAAAGGGACAGTGGTTCCAAGTTTAGGGAACAGCCTGTAAGTGGGGCCGTTTCATGAGGCTGGCTGGAGTCCACAGGGTAGAGGTAAGGCAAGGAACCCTGAGACTACCAAAGGCAAGAGAGAACCAGATTCAAAAGGATATGTTAAGGTATTTGAACTTCATCCTGCAGGCGACGAAAAGACCCCCGAGGGGCTCAAACTGGAGTGGCTAGGTTGCCCAGCATGGAGTCGGAGGCGTGACAGGACACAGCTGTGCGGCAAAGTTGGAGCCACAGTGGGAAGAAAGGGTGGACGGGGAGATTCAGGAGCAGAGGAGGCTTTGGATGTGGAAGTCAAGGTGCCACAAAGAAGTCAAGGATGGCCCCTGAGTTCTGCACATTGGGAAGATCCCTCAGTTCCCCGCAGGAGGAGTTGGAAAGAGAAATCCATGACCCCTCCAGCACAAGTTGAATCCTGGGTGTCTGTGGGACACTAAGCTACTGGAAAACTCAGTACACCATCCAGAGGCAGTCAGAATGGAAGGGACGGCAGAGATGGCGTGGTAGCTGAGGAAGAGATTGGGGCTTCTAGGAGAAGGGTGTGATCGAGGTGTAACGTACTGTGGGGAAGCCAGGGAGGCTTCCAGAGACTCTACAGAAGGATTTCACTTGAGAGTGAGCCTTGAACTGGATTTACACAAGATCTCAGCTTTAGTGTTACCCACTGCACCTTCCTGCTTTTCTCACTCAATCCCCAGTGCAGGAGAAACCAGATAACCACTCTTGGCCCTTCTTCCTTCTAAACCACCCACTCCACCACCATCTGAAGTGGCAAGCCTTGCCAGAGGGTCTGCCTGCCTGCCTGCCTGCCTGCCTGCCTGCCTTCTCCCTCTCCCTCCCTCCTTCTTTCTTTCCTTCTTTCTTGTGTTTGCACTTTGCTGGCCAGAAACTGCCCCCCTTCCCGCCCCTTTATCTCTCCTGGAAAAACAGGAAATGGGAAGCCAATCCCTCCACAGAGGATAACGTGGTTTTTTGTTTGTTTGTTTGTTTTTCTTAAGCACTATTTACACTTTCTTTAAGCTCTGTTTACATTCCCCATTCACAATGAGGAAAATATCAAGGGTTGGAGCACTTATTATTGTGAAGTTCTGGGGCCCCAGAGTGCTTCTGGGGGAATTTGGTATAGAACCCTTCCCACTGAAGAATGTGTCCTTAGGGTGTTGTGCTCCGCCTTAGGACGGGATCCTGCCCAATGAACCCTGCAGCAAGCAGAGGACCACAGAACTCCCAGAGATGGATATGAGACTTGGAAATTCTTGCTGCAGTCTCAGGAATAAAGTAGCCAAGCACAAGATACCAAGGCAGGAAGCTTGTATCCAAATAATAGTGTGCAGCCCAAGGTTTGTGTTTCACTTTTGTTTGTGCTAAGAGTCTAGGAGCAGGACCAAATTATTCAGTTCCCCCCATCCGCTCTGTTCTCAGCATATAATAGTCCAGACTTACCTGGAACCTGCCAGGTCCCGGAAGCTGACTTTGAACTTCTGATCTAACTCACTTCCACCTACAGAGAGCGGAGATTACAGGCATTAATCACCTACTCAGTTTAACCCGTTAAGAAACAACAACAAGGGGCTGGAGAGATGACTCAGAGGTTAAGAGCACTGGCTGCTTTTCCAGAGGTCCTGAGTTCAATTCCCAGCAACCTTATGGTGGCTCACAACCAGCTGTAATGAGATCTGACGCCCTCTTCTGGCATGTGGACATACATGCAGGCAGAATGTTGTATACATACATACATACATACATACATACATACATACATACATACATAAATCTTTAAACAACAACCACAAAACCCAGCTGGGACTGGTAGGTGTACCTGTAACCAGCACCTGGGAAGCAGGAGAATTGCCTCACTTTTAAGGACAGCAAGGAGCGAATAATGAGACCCTGTCTTAAAAAGTCAATTGGGGACTGGGGAGGCGGCTCAGTCAGCCATGCCTGTGATACAAGTCAGAGGGCCTGAGTTCTATTCCCAGCATCCACATCAAAGCTTGGCAGCAAACAACTGCCAAACAAACCCCAGCACCGGGGAGGTGAAGCGAGGATTGCTGTGGCCAGCTGAATCAACGGGCTCCAGGTTCAGTGAGAGAGCAGTGGAGGAAGCCTCTGCATCACGGCTGGCACCTCGAACCAACCAAACAGACAAACAAAACCTCACATAACATTTGTACATAGATGAGGTCAGCCAGGTTTACAACTGCTGCAGAGCTGCAGAGGTAGTGGATGGGGCTTGTGCGTGCATGAGGGAGGCTACACATCTGTGCTTGCTCACCTGCAGGTCCTGCAGGTTACAGGCCAGCGTGAATTTAAGCTCTCTGAAGCTGTGTTTGTGTGCCCTCAGCAGGAGGCAGAGCTTTTTGAAGCCACCTTTAAGGAGCATCTAGGCCTGTCCAGGTACTTAAGGCCCTTCCCAACAGTTTGGGCTCCAGGGACAGCAGGCTAAACAATGCCCCAGGCTTTCATCCTGCCTGCAACCCCAGGCATGTCTGAGTGCATGAAAGCATTTTAGAATCACCTGCAGCCTCTTCACTTGCAAGGGTCTCCTTGCCCAAGGCTGGCACTGGGACAGACTGTGGGTAGGGTATGACAGAAGTACTGAATGCGAAGTAGGTTGGGGTTAACTTCTTCCTGCTGGGCTGCTTTCTGCTCTGCCACGCCCTACTATCTCCCTGTGAGATGCCATACCTCCTTCCCCAGTAGATGTCAGAGAGAAAGCAGGGCCAGGCATCGCTGGGCAGGTTGCTTCCTGCCTATTCTTGGGCCTTTACAACCATTTGCTTGCCAAACAGGCCTTCATCTCACCCCTTAGATAACAGGTCCCAGATAAACACCAGGGAGACAGATGACAGACATGGTTATTGCCTCTCTACCCTGCCTCTTTACAGAACCCCTCCCAATAGGCTTTTAGCAAGTGGGGTAGAAGATGGGGGAGGAGAAAGGCCCTTTTTTGTGTAAGGAGTCTTTTTCTATCCAGTCAGCCAGCTCCCAAATAACAACACAGAGACTTCTTATTAATTACGAAAGCCAGGCCTATAGCTTGGGCTAGTCCCACTTAAATTAACCCATTTATCTACATTCTCCCACATGGCTTTTACCTCTATCCCATCCTGTGTGTCTAACTTGTTCTGCATCTGACTAGCTTCTCTGCCTCTCTCCTTCCCAGAGTCCTCTCTGTGCCTGGAAGTCCCACCTATACTTCCTGCCTAGCTATTGACCATTTGGCTATGTATTAAGCCAATCAGAAGGCGCCTTGGCAAAAACACATTTTTTACAGTGTACAAAAAGAAAATTCCGCAACCATTTTGTTTTGTTTTTATTTGTGAACAAGGTCTCATGGGTCCCAGGCTGACCTTAAACTTGCTGCATAGCTGATCTTGAGTTTCTGATTTCTCTGTCTTTACCTCTGGAATGCTGAGTTTACAAGCCTGTATGTACCACCACACCCACATTTATGTAGTTCTGGTAGTCCAACCCAGAGCTCATACATGCTCAGCGGGTACTCTACCAACTGCTCCCACCACGCCCTGAGGACCCCCTCCCCTATCTGCCTATGTAGGAATGCAGGCTCAGTAGGGACAGCAAGGCATCTGAGCAGCCTGGCCAGCCCCACGCTCCTATACGCAGAGGCACACAGATTCTTCCAGGCTTTTCTCTTAGACGTTTTCCTTCCTTGCACTGCATGAACTGATATGTGGCCCAGTGGTGGCAGTGGCACAGTGCATGCCTTTAATCCCAGCACTCGGGAGGCAGATGCAGGAGGATCTCTGTGAGTTCGAGGTCAGCCTGATCTACAGAACTAGTTCTAGGACAGCCAGAGTTACACAGGGAAACCCTGTTCCTGAAAAAATAAAAAGAGCCGGGCATTGGTGGCACACGCCTTTAATCCTAGCACTCAGGAGGCAGAGGCAGGCAGATCTCTGTGAGTTCGAGGCCAGCCTGGTCTACAAGAGCTAGTTCCAGGACAGGTTCCAAAGCTACAGAGAAACCCTGTCTCAAAAAAAAAAAAAGTTCAACATGGGCTGGTGAGATGGCTCAGTGAGTGAGGATGGCTTGCTGAACAAACCTGAAAACCCGAGTTTAGTTCTCAAAACCCATGTGAAGGGGAAGAGGAGGAAATGACTACACAAAGCTGTCCTCCCATCTTCACACAGGCGCCTGGCAGGGCTGGGAAAGTCTAAGCTGGGGAGGCCATGCAAATGCTGCAGAAACCTATGCCACCACCAGATCCAATCCTCCCATGGCACAGATGGGCAAACTCTGGTGAGTGCTTAAGCCCTCTGAGTTCACTTTCCCCGATCTAGGAAGCAAAAACAGCGCTCTGCCCAGCTGGTGTGCGTGTTCCAGGGGATCTGAGGTAGCTGAGGAAGCAGAGAGAAAGAAAGCAGTCAGTCCCTTGCGCTGTACAAGGCTCTGTTACGCCTGCTAAGAGCTGGTGGGGCAGAGCCAAGCCACTTTGCTGACCACCTGCCTGTCTTAGCCTCATCCTCCCACATTCCCATGAAAGACCAGTCTGCCAGGGGGTCCTGTGGCAATGACAAAGAATGAGCTGAGGGGTCAGCCCACCTGGGAGCCAGTTTTGCAACACCAGCCCCGTTCTGTGCCCTTTCCCACGTCACATTTGTGCTGCCCTAATTTCTAAGAATGTAGACACTCCTTCAGGGACCACTAACACTATTTCCTCTGCTGAAGCACAGCACAAGGACACGGGCATCTGACCGGGCTGAGTTTTAACTCGAGGGATCCCACCACTTACCGGTAGAGCAATGGCAGACACACCTCGGCTCTTAGAGGTTGGCTTTCCTTGTCTGTAAAGCTGGGGGAACCATCGCTGCTTGCTGGCTCGCCTTGAAGATTAAATTAACTCCACCAGTTTTTTCATAAATCATTACTGAATGCCTGCCTGCACTGGGAGCTGGGGATGCAGGTATAAATTCAAGATCGATAGACAGGGGTGTGCCTCAGTGGGCATTCAGCAGATAAGAACAAAGAGAGGCCCCCAAATCCATGTTATCAATTCCGGTGGGTGTTAAGAAAGAAAAACACAGCCGGGCATGGTGGTGCATGCCTTTAATCCCAGCACTCGGGAGGCAGAGACTACAAGTTGAAGGCCAGCCTGGTCTACAGAGTGAGTTCCAGGACAGGCTCCAAAGCTACAGAGAAACCCTATCAGAAAGAAGAAGGAAAAACTCCTGTGAAGTAGTGGTGTGGCCACAACCAATGCTTATTTGTTTTCGTGTTTATGGTGCTGGGAACTGAACTCTGGGTGTTTGTGCTTGGTAGTGGTAGGCAGGAGCTCTACCACTGAGTTACCCCAGTCCCAGAAGCTCTGGGTTTGGTTTTGCTTTTCTTTAGGGGGAGTGTTGTTTGTTTGCTTTGCTTTCTCTTTCAGGCAGGGCTCTCTGGGTATCCCTGCCTGTCCTGGAACTTGCTCTGTAGACCAGGTTGTTGGTGTCAGACTCACAGATTCGTCTGCCTCTGTCTCCTGAACACTGGGATTACAGGTGTGAAGCACCACGCCCTACCCCACTCTTCCTTTAAAACAAATTTTGTTATACATATTTTACTGTGTTTGTGTGAAATCCACCCAAGATAAGAAATTTTTTTTTTCTGTTTTGAAACAGCATCTGCAATGGTTTTGAATGAGAATAGCCCCCATAGGCTTATATATTTAAGTGCTTGGTCCCTATTTGGTAGAATTCTTTGGGAAGGATTAGGAGGTGTGACTGTGTTGGAGGAAATATGTATCTAGAGATGGGGTTCTCAGTTTCAAAAGGCTGGCCATTCCCAATTAGTTCCCCCCATCCACCTCCCCCTTCTCTCTCACCCCCAGCTGCTGCAGAGCCATGGCTACCTGCCTGTTTCCTTGCTCCCCACCACGATGGCCATAGTCTCACCACCTGATGGTGTAGGAGGTTCTTCTTTCTATGTGTTACTTTCATTGGTCAAATAAAGAAGCTGCCTTGGCCTTTTGATAGGGCAGAACTTAGATAGGCGGGGAAGACAGAACTGGATGCTGGGAGGAAGAAGGCAGGCAGGGAGAGCCACCATGGAGTCGCCAGAGTCAGACATGCTGAATCTTTCCCGGTAAGCCATGGCCTTGTGGTGACATACAGATTATTAGAAATGGGTTAATCAAAATGTGAGAGTTAGCCAATAAGAGGCTAGAATTAATGAGCCAGGCAGCAATTTAATTAATACAATTTCTTTTTTTTTTCTTTTTTTTTTTTTTTTTTTTTGGTTTTTCAAGACAGGGTTTCTCTGTGGTTTTGGAGCCTGTCCTGGAACTAGCTCTTGTAGACCAGGCTGGTCTCGAACTCACAGAGATCCGCCTGCCTCTGCCTCCCAAGTGCTGGGATTAAAGGCGTGCGCCACCACCGCCCAGCTAATTAATACAATTTCTATGTGGTTATTTCGGGTATAAGCTAGCCAGGCGGTCGGGACACAGCCCGCCGCCACTCCTCATTACTACAACCTGAGACTTTAAGCTCCCATGAAATTCTTGCATAAGTTGCTTTGATCATGATGTCTGTGCAACAAAAGGAAAGTGAGTACTACGGGGTCTTACTGGGTAGCCAGCCTAGAACTCAGTTTGTAGACCAGGCTGGCCTTCAAGTTACAGAGATCCGCTTGCCTCTGCCTCCTGAGTGCTGAGATTAAAGACGTGTGCCACCAGAAGTGCATCTCAAGTGTCTTGTCAGTGTTCAGAACCTTTTGGGTTTTGGAACATTACATACTAGATCTAAAGGATCTAGTGATGAGGTGGGAAGGCTCATGGAACTCACATGAAAGTACAAAGAACTGGGCTGGAGAGATGGCTCAGTGGTTAAGAGGACTGACTGCTTTTCCAGAGGACCCAGGTTCGATTCCCGACACCCACATGGCAGCTACAGTTCCGGGGAACCCAACACCCATGACAAAACACCAATGCACATAGAAGAAGAAGGAAGGGGAGGAGGAGGAGGAGGAGGAGGAGGAGGAGGAGGAGGAGGAGGAGGAGGAGGAGGAGGAGAAGGAGAAGAAGAAGAAGAAGAAGAAGAAGAAGAAGAAGAAGAAGAAGAAGAAGAAGAAGAAGAAGAAGAAGAAGAAGAAGAAGAAGAAGAAGAAGAAGAAGAAGAAAGAAAGTTACAAGACTCACAATGCCCCTCTAGTAAATCTTTGCTTCAAGAAGATGCTATATTTCACGCTTTTTCCTGATGCGGCCACCTGAGTCACCCATGCAGGTGACTGCAACAAACTCAGTTGCTCACTGAGCTTCACTTGGTGGCAGGTTCTTTGGTGACCATGTCACTGATTTGACAGGTCTCTCCGGGGAAAGTCATACAACAGGTGCTCAAGTCGCATTTATGAGACTATCCCCACATCCTAAAGACTCCAACATTTAAAACACTTTGGGTTTTTGGATAAAGAATATACAACCAATAGTGAGTACTAGGAGGCAAGAGAGTTTCAGTCCCAAGGTGTCCCCCGCCAAAGGAAGATGCTAACCAGAGCCAGCCACGGCAGAATTTTTGTGGTGCTATCGCCCCTTCGAAAGGCAGAACCGTCGAATCTGACCGTGAGCGCAGGCAGAGGAAACCTGAAGTGCATTCCGGAGCGTCAGTGGTCTGTCTTCTGCCGGAAATGTCAAGGTCATGAAAGACAAAGAAAGACTAAATAGTAGTACGGGAAACTAGAGACACGGACGCTAATGAAATGTGTGCTCTTGCACTGGGTCTGGGACTAGAGCAATTTGCTTCTTTTCCAATAAAGGGCATTAGTCGGATACCTGTCAACATTTGGATGAGGTCTGTGTCTCAGGTGACAGAACTGTCATCATGCTTGTTTTAATAAATGCATTGTGGTGTTATAAAGGAGGATGTCTTTATTTTTGGAAAACACATATGGGAGTGTTTAAGAGTAAAATGATGGGGGGAGGAACCTACTCTCAAACAGATCAGGAAGATAAAAGAGTATGTGTATAGAGAGCCCCTATATGCACACAGAGAAAAGTATTTAAAAAGAGAGATTGATGGGCGGTTGTATGCTGAAAGCTGCTGAACGTCAAACCTCTAGGGGAACAAAACTCCTACAGCTAATTCCTGAGCTGTAAATACTCCTGTCCGTTTCCACATTCCAGCTAGCAGGGTGAAGTTCCTGAAGACAGAGCTGAGAAGCCATCAACTCCCATCAGCCTCTAGGGCTCAGTACACCCTCACAAACCCAAGCTCAGTATAGGCTAATGTCTGGAGGAATGGAGCGAAGGGAATCGGGGATTGTTTTTAATAAATTTTGCAACTCTTATGTAGTCTGACATCTTCCTTCTCCTTCCTGTCTCTTTTCTTTTCTCCCTCTATTTTTTTTCTTAAAATTTATTTTATGTGTGTTAGTGTTTTTTTTTTTTAAAATATTTATTTATTTATTAAGTATACAATATTCTGTCTGTGTGTATGCCTGCAGGCCAGAAGAGGGCACCAGACCCCCATTACAGATGGTTGTGAGCCACCATGTGGTTGCTGGGAATTGAACTCAGGACCTTTGGAAGAGCAGGCAATGCTCTTAACCTCTGAGCCATCTCTCCAGCCCCGTGTGTTAGTGTTTTGTCTGCACAAATGTGCATGCCTGGTGGCCACAGACATCTTTGTTCGGCTGGTTGGTTGGTGAGGGGTTCTTTTGAGACATGGTCTCACAATGTAAGCTCTAGGTAGTTTGGAACTCTCTACCTAGACCAGGCTGGTCTCAAACTCACAGAGCTCTGCCTGCCTCTGCCTCCCGAGTGCTGGCATCAAAGGTGTGTGCCATCACACCTGGTCAGCAGCAGGGGTCTTAAGGCATTGAATTCCCTGGAATGGGAGTTGGGGATGATGAGTTATCCTATGGGAAACAGAGCCTCTCTGCAAGAGAAACATACTTTTAACCTCCATGCTATCTTTCCAGCCTTCTCCTTCCTTCCTTCCCTCCTTCCTTCCTTCCTTCCCTCCCTCCCTCCTTCCTTCCTTCCTTCCTTCCTTCCCTCCATCCCTCCTTCCCTCCCTCCCTCCCTCCCTCCTTCCTTCCTTCCCTCCTTCCCTCTTTCCTTTCTTCCCTCCTTCCTTCTTTCCTTCCTTCCTTCCTTCTTCCTCTCTCTCTCTCTCTCTCTCTCTCTCTCTCTCTCTCTCTCTCTCTCTCTCTCCATCTTTCCACAGGCCTCATCCAGCTCAAGTTGACTGTGAATTCATTGTATAGCCAAGGATGACCTTGAACTTCTGATCCTCCTACCTCAACCACTTTTACGTCTTCTCCTTTGGTCTGTTCAGTACTAGAGATTGGATCCAGTATCTCCCACAGGCTTGACAAGCACTCTGCTAATTTAGCTACATCCCCAGCTCTGTCCAGATTAGTTCAGAGAGTTAGTATTAGCACATGCCAGGCCCTGGGTCTGATCTCTAGTACCACCAAAATGAAAATAACTAAAGCTGGAATTGTTTCAAAATGAAAAGTTTGGATTCTGCACCCCCCCAACACACACCTTTGGTTTTTTGATACAGGGTTTCTATGCGTAATAGGCTTGGCGGTCCTGGAACTCCCTCTGGAGACCAGGCTGGCCTCAACCTCAGTGATCCACCTGCCTCTGCCTCCCGAGTGCTGGGATTAAAGGTGTGAGCCACCACCATCTGGGAAAAGTTTAGATTTCTATATGTGTTTCACAGTTGATGAAATAAGCGAAGTGGAGAGAGTCCAGGAGCATTGCAGGAAGAGACTTCTGTCCTATTACAAGAAAGAAGAGTCATCTGAAGACAAAAGAAGGAAAAACCAAATGGCCAGGACAGAGAAGTACAAAGGGAAGTTAGGTAAAAGAACAGACAGCCCGGAACTGAGACGGGTTCGTGAGACATGCCACTGTAGGGGAAGCCGTCAGGGCCGTCTAATCAGGACAGGAGACATGACTTTCTGGCTCCCATTCCTGTTCACTCTTGACAGCCCTCCAAAACCAGGGGTTTGTACAGGATTCTTTGTATTGCCCAGTGGCTCTGCTGTCACTTTCCCTGGGGGTCTTTTTGCGTGGTTTGGGCAGATAGCACTTCAAAGTAACAGCAGTGGCCCCTTGCCCCAAGGCTGCCATGTGGTTCCAGCTAATCCTGCCCAATCTCACCTTGCTCTCCCTGCCCAGACCTTCTCTCATGGTTCTTGCTTCTCTGTCAACTTCCAGCACTTCTCTTGTATTTTTGTTTTGTTTTCATTTTTTCATTCTACCTCTCTGTTTGGAAGTCCAGAGTCTTGCAAGCTTGGGTGCTGCTCCATTCAAGATGGAATCAATGGGCTGCTTGGCGGAACTCTGCTGGGCAACCTGCAGGCGTGGTTCTGCCTCCATGGCTGTGGGTTCCGCTTTTCCAAACAAACCACAGTTCTGTGTGTCCTTGGTGGGCCCTCCCCTGCTATTCAGGCACAGCACAGTAGCAGGGGACTACATGCACCTGACCCTGTGACCTGAACTGCCTGCAAGCTGAGGATCCCCAAACATACTACATACCCCCTTCCCTCCCCTGGGGCACCATAGGAACAAGTACACTCTTCCACCCATATTACAAGAGGCCACACTGAGGCAGAAAGGGTGGCTGTAATATCCAAGTTGGCACAGGTAGCTCCCAAGGGCTCAACTCAGATCCTTGATCCTCACATGCTATGCTTCTTCCCACAATGTCACCCGTCCCTGTCTTAGACATCAGTGTTAGAAACATTTGGGCCATGTGGACAAAGGGCCCTGCTACATCAGAAGGAGTTAATTGGGATGCCTTCAGTTTCAGTAAGCTCTGGTTTGGAGGGAGGCCCGTTGCTATGGGAACAGGACAGCTTGGGGATGAAGGAAGCCAGCACAGCGGGATCTTCTGAATTGCTGTATGTGGAGCTCCCATGTTTGTTTTATGGTGGATCTCCTGCCAGTACACATGTTTTCCAGGAGCGGTTACTGCGCTGGGCAAGAGAGAGGGTATGGGTCTCTCAGTGGGCAGATGTCTGGAGGCCTTGGCACAATACTCACCTCTCACGCAGGGCCTTCTCATCAGCTCTGCCCAAGGAGGCTTTTCCACCAGGAAGGTTCCAAGGTTCTGGCTTTCAGCCTTCAGCCGTCCAGAGTAGGTGAGAACCAGGAAAGAGTAAAGACCGAGAGCCAGTCAGTCACTCTTCGGTTCGTGCATTTGCTCTTACATCAAGAATGCGCTGCACGAAGCAAGATAAAACAGGCAGACACGACATCCCTGCCTGTAAGCTTCTCGCCTTTCCTTCAGAAGTGTTGTATGATAGCAGAACAGGAGTACAGAGCCCCTGGGGACCCAATGCAAGCCACACCTCCAATTACCGACCCTGTTAGCAGATTCAGCAATACTATTGCTGCATACATGACTTTGACCACTATTTGTTGTGTGTTTTTTTTTTAATAACTTACTTTTATTTTACGTACATTGATGTTCTGCCTGCATGTATGTCCATGTGAGGGTGTCAAGTCCCCGGGAACTGGGGTTACAGATGTTTGTGAGCTGCCATGTGGGTGCTGAGAATTGAAACCAGGTCCTGTGGAAGAGCAATCAGTGCTCTGACATTGAGCCACCTCTCCACTCCCTTGGCTGCTATTCGTAATGTAGATCTGACTCTCCACCACTAACAGGAGGCAGTGGGTGGCCAGCACCATAGGAGGCAATGGGTGGCCAGCACCAAGGGACACCGGTGGACAGCTCAATGCTTGGCCATTGTACTGTACTCTCTGGGTTACACCCAGATCAAAGGAACCCTAAACCACCAGAGGATGAGGTGCCGGTCTCCCACTCTAGACCAATGCGGTTTGTTGCCTAAACATGGAACCTAGTAGTCACTGGTTCAGTCCAACTTTGATTTTCAAAGCTGGAATCCCCATGCCCCTATCTGATGCCATGCAGGATTCCACTAGCCCTCCATGCCCCGGCTCAAGCCATCTCTGGTGAAACTGAATTGTATGTCCTGGACTATGAAGCAAGCCCCCTAGCCTCAGTGGCAAGGAATTCGACTCTGTGAGTGACCCTGCATTCACAGAAAGGCCCTTTGGGTCAGTTGTAAACCAACCACCCTGTTACAGTCCAACACAGGGCAGGAAATCCAGCCAGGAAAGAGAATCCCTAGCAGGTGTACTGTGAGGTATGCGGCCCATGCAAGAACAAGCAGTGAAGGAGGGAATCACTTGAGAATTCCATACTCTTTGAAAAAAACAACAACAACCCGGTGGTGTAGTGAAGAAGCGAGCAGGCCTGCTTTTTGTCTTGCCCGGCTCCTGCATGGCTAGCTTAGCCCTGGAATAATTACACGGAAACTGTATTCATTTAAACACAGGCCTGCTTTTCGTCCCACCCAGCTCCCGCATGGTTAGCTTTACACCTGAAATAACAACACACAAATTGTATTCATTTAAACACTACCTGGCCTGTTAGTTCTAGCCTCTTATTGGCTAACTCTCACATCTTGATTAACCCATTTCTAATAATCTGTGTAGCACCACAGAGTGGTGGCTTACTGGGAAAGATTCAGCATGTCTGACCCGGCGACTGGCTCCATGGCGTCTGCCTGCCTCTGCTTTCTTCCTCCCAGAATTCTGTTCTGTCTTCCCCGCCTACCTATGTTCTGACCTATCAGGCCAAGCAGTTTTATTTATTAATTAACCAGATAGATCAACAGATAGATCTAAGACACTCCTACATCAGGGTGGTGGGGGTGCACTCCTTTAATCCCAGCACTCGGGAGGCAGAGGCAAATGGATCTCTGTGAGTTTGAGGCCAGCCTAGTTTACCAAGCGAGTTCCAGAACAGACTCCAAAGCTACACAGAGAAACCCTGTCTTGAAAAAAACAACAAAAACAACAACAAAATAACAACCAGAGTCTCACTATGTAGCTTCATCTGGCCTGGGACTCTATGCAGGCCAGGCTTCCTAGAACTCACAGAGATCTGCCTCCCTTTGCCTCCCTAGGGCTGGGATTAGAGGCGAGCATCACCCCATGCCTCACGCCTCACTCCCTTTCCTGGGTTCTCACAAATCTCAGAACTACTCACTGCCTAGGTAGCCAAGGCTGGCTTTGAACTCCTGCTGCTCCTTCCTCTCCCTCCCTAATGTGATTACCAGTTTGCGCTATTACACCCAGCTTATGGAACGCTGAGGATCAAAGCCAGGGTGTCATGGATGCTTGCTACATGCCCCCCCAACTGAGCCACATGGCTAGCCCTTTTTTTTTTCTTAACTAAACTTCAAGCAGTTTGGGCTCACAGCAGAACAAAGCAGGAAGTCCAGAAGTTTCCCACATGTGTGCCAACATCCCCTGCCAGAAGTAAGTGCTTGTTACAGCTGATGAGAATACCTGAACACAATCGCTGTTGCTAAGGGCCCATACTTTACATTAGGGTTCACTTGAGGATATGCACTCTGTGGGTTTCCCTGAATGTGGCTGGGATCCTTCACCATGGCATCCGGCCCTAAAAATCCTCTGTGCTCTGCCTATCCACCCCTCCAATCCCTCAAATTCCCGACCTCTGTGTGTGTGTGTGTATGATGTATGTGTGTGTGTGCACCCATGCGCGTGTGCGATGTGTATGTGCCTGTGTAGTGTGTACATATGTGCACTGGAGTGTGTGTGGAGGAGAATGATGTCATATTCCATCATTGTTCTCCACTCAACACCTCATCTTTTTCTGAAACAGGGTTTCTCTGTGTAACAGCCCTGGCTGTCCTGGAACTTCCTCTGTAGACCAGGCTGTCCTCGAACTCACAGAGATCAGCCTGCCTCTGCCTCCCAAATGCTGGGGTTAAAGGTGTGCACCACCACAGCCCTCATCACTTTGTCTCCTGAGATAGGATCTCTACACGAGCTGGCACAAAAGCTCTGGGTATCTGTGTGTCTCTGCACCCAGCACTGGCCATTGATCTTTTTGCTGTCTCCACAGGTTTGCCTTTTCCAGACCATCATGTAGTTGGCTCTGTGTAATATGTCGGCTTTCCAGACGGGCTTCTTTTATTTAGTAACATGCATCTAAGTTTGTCCCATGTCTTTTCCTGACTTGATAGCTCATTTTTCTTTGGCACTGAATAATACTTTATTGTCTGGCTTTACCACAATTTATTTATCCACTTACATACGGAAGGACATCTTGGTTATTTCCAAGTTTTGTCAATTGATGCTATAAACATCTATGTGCATATTTTTGTAGACTTAAGTATTTTTTTTTTTTTTTTTTGAGATAAGGTCTCATGTAGCCCAGCTGGTCCCAGCTTAGTACGTAACCCAGAATGACAAACTCCTGATCTCCGGCTTCCACTGCCCAAGTGCGAGGATTGCAACATGCCCCATCTTCCCCTCCAGGTAGAATTTATTTGGGGCAAATACCAAGAAGCATAATTGCTGGATTGGGTTGTGAGAGTGTGTTTATTTTTTATTTTATTTTATTTATTTTTGGCTTTTCAAGACAGGGTTTTTCTGTGTAGTCCTGGCTGCCCTGGTACTCTCTCCACAGGCCAGTCTTGCTTCAAATTCACAAAGATCTGCCTGCCTCTGCCTTCTGAGTGTCTTTATTTTGAGGGGAAATTAGAGCCCTCACCAAACTGGGGCTAAAAGAATGGCCCAGTTAATAAAGCTTTTCCCTTGTAAGTGTTAAGACCTAAGTTCAGTCCCCAGAACCCACATAAGAATGCTGGACATAGGGGTATGATTTTGTGATCCTGGTTCTGGGGACACAAAGGCAAGAGGATCCCAGGAGCTTGTCTGTCTAACCTAACCGTGAGCCTCGGGCCTTATCTCAAAGGAGCTGACCAGTGTTCCTGAGAATGACACCAGAGATCGTCCTCCAGCCTCCACAGGCACTCAGACACACATGTGCATGCACTTACCCTCATACATGTACCCCTAGAACATGCACACACACACACATCAGTGTATACACTCACAGATTTGGGGTCCACAGTAGATATAAAAGACAGTTATATTTGAATAAGATTTTGGGTGTTTTTTTGTTTTGTTTTTGCTTTTTGCTTGTTTTGGTTTGGTTTTTGATGTTTTGTGATAGGATCTCATAAAGCCCAGGATGAACTCCAACTTTCATGTTGAATTCCTAATCCTTATGCCTCCATCAAGCTTCCGGGATTCCAGGTATGCTGTGCAGTGCCTGGTGGAGTCTTAGGAGTTCTGGGTATATTTTTGGATATCAGATCTTTGTCAGATGTATCCTGTACAAATAGCTCCTCCTGGCTTGCAGCTCCTCGTCTCTTTCTCTAGAACGTTAGCTTCTGAGTTGACGGTTTTAGCTCCTGCTATCCCAGACTGTGGTATATATAGTCTGGCCACCTTGCCCGATTCAGGACTCAACTGACAGACAGGCAGTCTTTGCTCTTGATGTCCCAGTGGGTTGGCAGTAACCTTGTCAGATGGGCACCATAGTCTGATGGCTCTCCCTGACCCAGCCCAGCATCCCTTCTTTTCACAGTCGGCTTCCTCTGAAGCCCTAAGCACTTCTGACCATCTGTCTGTCTGCTCTGGACCAATAGTCAGCCCTAGTACTGGGGAGGAGCTCACTTACAGAGATAATGTGCAGAGGGACCAGGGCTGCCAAGTTAAACTGGGAGTCCAGAAACCAGGCAAGATAATGCATGCTGTAATTCTAGTACTCAAAAAGCAGACGCAGGAGGATTACAAAGAGTTTGAAGCCTGAACTATAGAGAAAGGCCCTTTTCAACACACATACACACACACACACGCACACACACACACACGCGTGCGCACACACACACACACACACACACACACACAGATTTGGGGCCTGGTAAGATCCCACTAATAACATTATCATGTTGGGTTGAAGCCAGGAACAGGAGTGAAGATAGCAGTCTGGCCAGGCAATGGTGGCGCACGCCTTTAATCCCAGCACTGAGGCAGAGGCAGGTGGATCTCTATGAGCTTGAGGCCAGCCTGGTCTACAGAGTGAGTTCCAGGACAGGCTCCATAGCCACAGAGAAACCTTGTCTCAAAAAACCAAAAGCCAGAAGACAAAAAAAGGGGGGGAGGATGATGGATATTAAAGCTTTTGTGGCCGGGCGGTGGTGGCGCACGCCTTTAATCCCAGCACTCAGGAGGCAGAGGCAGAGGCAGGCGGATCTCTGTGAGTTCGAGGCCACCCTGGTCTACAAAGGGAGTTCCAGGACAGGCTTCAAAGCTACAGAGAAACCCTGTCTCGAAAAACCAAAAAAAAAAAAGCTTTTGTGGCTGAGGCAAGGGGGTGCCCAAGGAGTGAGGAGGAGATGAAGCAACAAAGTCTCAAGCACTAGAGTACTAAAGACCGTAATCAAAAGTTTGATTTATTCCAAATACAAAGGGAAGCGAGTCAGGGGAGGGTTGCCCTAGCAGTGTTATATTCTGATCTTCAGATTTATTTATTATTTATTTATTTATTTATTTATTTATTATAATTTAATTATTTCTCTTTCATTTATTTGTTTGTTTGTTTGTTTTCTTTTGAGACAGGGTTCTCTGTGTAGCCCTGGTTGTCCTGGAACTCGCTCTGTAGACCAGGGTGTACTCAAACTCAGAGAGATCTGCCTGCCTCTGCCTCTCCTGTGCTGAGATTAAAGGTGTGTGCCATAATGACCAGCCAGTTCTGCACTTTTAAAAGCTTGCATTGGGTGGAGCACAGATCAAAAGGGAACAAGAGGGCTGCATCAGGACCCATTCCGTGTTTTACAGCTTTGGTGGATGGGAACATTCCTACCCAGACACTTCTCTTCTGCAAAGATAATCATGACGCTGCACTCTAAAGCTGCATGCATGTTTGTACACACACATGCACACGTGTCTCATATCCCCTGCCCGCATTCGTAAGCACCCTTATGCTAGTCTGTCTGTACATCCACCCTGCTGACACATACTCAGGGAGGCATGCAAGTCTCATATATATTTGAATGTATACACCGTACCAGCAACAATTACTTTTGCACGCTCGCCTCGGGTGAACATGAATCTTTGTATGTATACACATATACCCTGCGGTACACATATATGCAGGGTCACACTCTGTACACTTCCTGTTTTGCAGGAGGAACCAGGGCCTACCAAGGGGCTTGGCTGAAAAAAAAGAGGTTAGGAAGTTTAAGAAAGGAACTGATAGTGGCAAACCTACTTGGTGAGAGAAGATAAAAGATTCCAGAGAGTCTGCTTTACTGAGCAGGGAGACTGCATTTAAGTCTTCCTTCCGCGGATGGGCGGGGGCAGAGGTGGGGGAGCTGTGGGAATGTGGCTCCTCTCTCAGCCCTGCTGTCCTCATCCACCCATAGCTGTCACCAGCTCTCCCTGCACTTTAAGGCACACACACAGCCTGGAGAGGACTCACAGGAAGGGATGGGGCAGCAGAAGCTTCCTCTCAGGGTCCCCCCTTGGTACCCTGCATAGAATCCTGTGCTCACCTCTGCCTTGGCATTTCACGGCACTGCCCCACCTCCCTGGGTTTTGCCTCCCTTCCCTACAGAAGCGTATCTGTTGTGGGCACCTGGCATGGCACAATGCTTAGACAGTTCTTTCGTGAACGAATAAACCAGGGTTGCTCTTGTGCATGAGTGAAGCCCAAAAGATGTGGTGCTGGGGTTGAATTCCAGTTGTCACACGTGCCAGACAAGGCCTGTAGCACTGAGTGACAGAGACAGGCAGAAGACCAGGGCTTTGCTTTTGGCAAAAGGCTTCTCTGTTACCCTGGTAGCCAAGAGGCCCTGTGGAGACCATCCCAGCTCCAGCATCCACCACAGCATACCTGTGGCTTGATTTCCCTCTAGACCTTCGACCAGTTGAGCTGTGTGTTGCTGGAATAGCATCAGGCCTCCTGAACTGGGGTGGGAGATCCTTTGGGGGGGTGGGGCAGCAAGGAACAGAACAATTCAAGTTACTGGTCATATGTATTCTCTTAAAACTTATTCTGCAGAGACCGCATATGCAGGTGGTTGCGTGTGTATGGCGGGGTAAGGGGGTGAGAGATTTGTGAAGGCAGGGAGCCAGGGAGCTTCAGCCTGGGCATACGAGTATTTGAAGGGGCTGGAGAAGGTCCCAGGAAAGAAGACCTTAAAACACCTGGCTGGTGCTGAAGCCAAGGCTGACTAAAAGAAAAGGGCCTTGGATATCCACACGGCTGAGAAGGAGGATGTGGCTGAATGACTCAGGGCCTGGGCAAGGCTGATGGAAATGGATGCTAGACAGACAGGATCCTGGTCTTTCTGTCTCCAGCAGTAGCCTTCCTAGGGGGTCAAGAGATAGAAAAAAAGAATACCTATAGTGAGTGTCCACTAAAGACTGTCCAGAAAGGGCATCACCAGCCCACACAAATGTACCCATTACCTCCGGGCCAAGAAAAGGTATAGAATTCTCTTTACAGTGCTCCAATAAGCCAGCACAAAGAGCTGTCATCAGGAGGATTCTTTTTGCCATCATTATTGTATTCTATCCTATTTTATATGCATATGGGAGGTATATGCATGTGTGTGTAGGTATGTGTACACGTGTATCATATGTGTGTATGTGTAAGCCAGAGATATCTTCCTCTATGGCTCTCTACCTTTTTTTTAACTTAAGATTTTTATTTTAAATTTTATTTATTTAATTTTTTATTTTTTATTTTTATGTATATAGGCAGTTTGCCTACATATGTGCCTGTGCACCATGTGCATGCCTGGTACCCTTGGAGGCCAGAAGAGGGCACTGGATCCCTGTTACTGTAGTTACAGATGGTTGTGAGCCACAGCCACCATGTGGGTGCTGGGAGTAGAACCAGAATCCTCTGGAAGAGTAGTGAGCACCCTTAAGCATTGAACCATCTCTCTAGCCCCACCTTTTTTTTCTTTTTTTGAGACAGGGTCTCTCATTGAGCCCCATGTTTCAGCTAGGCTTGCCAGGATCCGCCTGTCTCTGTTCTCCCAGGACTGGGCTTACAAAAGTACCATTGTGCCCAGCTTTCTTATGGGCATTGATGTTTGAACTCAGATCCTACTTTACCCATGGAGTCACCTCCCCAGTGCCCTCAGGGTCTTTTAGTGCCAACTGTTTAATGAATTGCTGTCTTAGAGTCCTTGTTGGGAACCTCTGCTCAGATCTCACTTCCCCATTCCAAACCGCACCCAGATATTTAACTGGGAATTCTGCTTTCGGTCCCCGCCCCCTATATCCATATCCCGCCTTCAGAAAGCCCACTAAGCCACGGCTCCTTCCATGGAGATGCTCAGGACCATGCCCACAGGGTATTTAAGACCAGGATCCGTCAGGTGATTTCTCCTTCTCCCATTTCTGAGAGTCACCCAGGAGAGCTTTGCTTTGCTCTGTTTGTTAAACCTGGTTTTATTAATTCAGCTGGATTTGACTTATTGCATTGGTAGAGAAATCCACAACCAGGATTTCAAAATACTTATCAGTCCTCACAGCACACAGATTAATGTTGGTGTGTGAACACATATATGTGGGGGTCAGAGGGCAATTTTCGGGTATTGTTTCTCAGCTAAGGTGCCATCTTTTTTTTTTTTTTTTTTTTTTTTTTGACAGGTTCTGTCACCAGCCTGGAGCCAGCTGATTGGCTAGCAAGCCCCATGTATCCTCCTGTCCCTGCCTCCTCAGCACCGAGATTACAAGCACCATTGCAACACTTGGGTTTTTTTTTTCTTCCTTGGGTTCTGGGGGTGGAACCCAGGTTTTCTTGTTTGCAAGGAAAGTACTTACTGATGGCCATATCTCCCTAACCCAAGGATTAATCTTAATGTCCCCAAAAGAACAAAGGCTCAGCCTGGTTAAAGAACTGGTTTCAGGCCAGCAGTGGTGGTGCCCGCCTTTAATCCCAGCAGTTGAGAGGCAGAGGCAGGTGGATCTCTGAGTTCGAAGCCAGCCTGGTCTAGAGAGCGAGTTTCAGGCCAGCCGGAGCTGTTCTTACATGTTACACAGAGAGATCCTGTCTCAGAAAACCAGAACTTTAACACGCACAAAGGCAGGAAGAGTGGGGCTGAGTATTCAGACACTAGAAGCTGGCTCCAAAGGCTTACTGACACTGAATTGTGCCAGTGTGTCATGGATGCCTGTCCCACACGCTGCGCTGTCTGCCAGGGATCTGCTCCTTCCCAATCTTAAAAAGCTCCCTGCGTTTTGGGTCCCCACAGGAATGAGGTGCCACTTTGGAGGAGGGCACTGGAGGTGGTTGTCAAGAAGGAACTAGAAGAAAACTCTGGGAACACAAAGAGCCTTGTGGGACCTGGAGGGAGGCAAGGTGACCAGTCGCTAGAGAGAATCAGGGCCAGAACAGCAGGGTAAAGCAATGACCCAGCTAAGAGTACTTACTGCTCTTGCAGAGGACCTGGGTTCAGTTCTCAGCACCCACAGGGTGCCTCACAACTGCTCTTAACTCCAGTTCCAGAGAGCAAGGGGAATGAATATACCCCAGTGTCTCTTCTCCCCATTCTTCTACAGTGGTACTCCCCAAGCAGGAGCTGAAAGGTCTGGAAGGTGTGTATTTATGCATGTGTGCACGTGTGTGTGCATGCATGTGTGTGTATGTGTGTGAGGTGTGCATGTGTGTGTCTAGAAGACGTGCATGTTTGTGCATGTGTACATGTAGGTGTGTGTATGTGTGCACGTGTGCGCGTGCACACATGGTGAACTGGTGTAGCCCTTACAAGTTGAGTCCTGGGCCTCAGAATGTGGGAAAGGATAAGATTGGAGGCAGGGAGGAGCAGATGGAGGTGATATTCAGAATGTCTCTGTTGTTTGGGTTTTTTTTTTTTTCTTTTGTTTTGTTGAGATAGGGTTTCTCTGTACAACTCCTGGTTGTCCAGGAACTTGCTTTACACACCAGGTTTATCTTAAACTCACAGAGATCCACGTGCCTCTTCCTCCCAAGTGCTGGGATTAAAGGCATGTGCTGCCACCAGCGCCTGGTTTTATGTTTGTTGTTTGGGCTCAAGGGTAAGAATTTCACTTCCTCAATGATGTTTTTGGAAATCACCCTTGTTTTTTCCGTCTAGAAACAAAAGCTAGGGATTCTGTATCCTGCATCTGCTGGCAACCAGGATGGGAACACATGACCGAGACCCAGACAATCAGAATGTTCCCTGGGACTAATAGGTCTAGAATTTAGAAAAAGGGCAGGAGAGGCAAGGAGCAGAGGTATTGGAGGTCCTTAGACCAAGGAAGAGCCTAAAGCCCAACAGGAGATGGAACCAGGAAAGAGCCGGGTGGCTCTGAAATGAAAGACTGGAGATTCTGCAGTCAGTGACAGCTGACCAGGGGCCTGAGCGTGTGTGTGTGTGTGTGTGTGTGTGTGTGTGTGTGTGTGTGTATGCATGTATGTATATAGTCACAGGGTCACAAGGAGAGCAAAGTGTCCCCTGCTCTCAGGAATACTGCAGCTTACAGGAAACATGGCGGCTGGGCCAGGGAGGATCAGGCATGGAGTCTCCTCCCTCTCCAGAGCCCATAGATTTTGAAGACTGAACCTGAGCTTTGGAGTGCCTCACACCTGCCTGCTCTCGGCCCTCTGAACAAGATTGGAGACAGATCCTGGAGCTGATCTTGGGAAAGACACTTACATACATCCTCATCCTAAGATGAGGTACTCTCCTAGGAAGGTGGGTTCCCCAGACCCACCCACAGTCTTGCGTGGAGCCCAGCTCAACCGGCTTTTGTGAGACCTGGAAAAAGGCCCTGCACGTAGGTGAGAACGGGAATGAGGACATTATTGGCCCATGTTTCAGGCCTTGAAACCAGTTGACTCTTAGCCACCTGTAGGCCTGCCAGGAACAACTATGTCCCTCTTCGAAGCAGCAAAGTCAAACGGCTCCTCTGGACAGGATCTGTACCTTCCTGCCCTAGTCTCTTTGCCTCTGGATTCCCTGACCTGCCCTGCCACCAAACTGTGCCACACTATACCAGCTCAGTCTGCCCAAGCCAAGGCTGCGGTCTGATCAGCTGTCACCAAGGCTCTGTGGGTCAGAGGAGAAAAGCCCAAGGGTGAGGGAGCTGAGGGAACACAGAGGGAGACAGTCTTGCATCTTGGTTTTTAAAGGCAATCTGCCCCTGAAGCCCGGCTGCCTGGCATCAGCAGGCTCCCCAAGTCTCCAGGATGTTGCAGCTGTGACTAGATTATTTATAGCTGTAGACTTAAATCTTTTTTCACAGGAAAATCTCACACAAAGGGAAAGGGAACGTAGAAAGGCAATGTAATGTCCGTCTTCCTCCTGCAGGCTCCTCATGGCCAGGTTTAGGTGACTGAACAGAGAAAGCACAGGCTACCTCTCACCTCTCCTCTTGATCCCTTCCCCTTCCTCTCTCTCTCTCTCTCTCTCTCTCTCTCTCTCTCACATACACACACACACACACACACACACACACGCACGCACGCACCCCCCCCATCCTCCCAAACAGGTCTTCCCAGACACGTTCTCACACATCTCTCTCACACATCCACAGATGCAGTTTGTTCAGTCAGTCACCTCCCCTATTCTGCTTCCCCCGACTGTTGCCCCACCCCCACCCCAGACACTCACTCTATACCCCTGTCCTTCTCCCCCACCTCTCACACCTGCCTTTCTCTTGGGTTTGCTTTTTATTGCTTTGTCAATGAAGCCTCTGGCACATTAATTACCAGGCTGGCCCTCTGCAGTGCATGTTAGCTCTTTGCCAGTCGCTGGGGGAAATGTCAGCTCACATCACCTCACTTTGCCGTCAAGGATCCTGGGACCATCACCTCCCCAGGTGGACCACTTTGTGGCACACGGGAGGGAGAGACAGGTGTCCATGGGCTTGACAGGCACAGAGACAGCAGGCCACAGAAGCCGCTGTCAGCAATGGGCAGACACAGCTAAACTGCTCTACAGAGTACACTGTGGTCAAGTCCCTCCTGCCTCCGTGGCTCAGTGTTACATGGTAGCATTCCAGCCCAGGGGCACACCAGACATCCTGAGTGGTCATCTTCATCTGCCCTCAGTCTCTGAGTCCACAGAGACCATCGTGAGCAAGCAACCCACATGACCACAGCTTGACCCTATGGAGAATTGCCACTCTCTTCTACCTGGACTGTGACAGTTGTCTGTGTATGTGAGTTTATGCCAGAATACAGGGAAATCAGGCCGGCATGGTGTCACGTACCATTAACCCCAGCATTCAGAAGGAACAGGTAGGCCGATCTCTATGAGTTTGAAGCCAGCCTGGTTTACAGCGAGTTCCAGGACAGCCAGGGCTATACATAGAAACCCTGTCTCAAATAAAATAATTAGGGACTGGAGAGATGGCTCAGTGGTTAAGAGCACTGACTGCTCTTCTAGAGGACCTGAGTTCAATTCCCTGTACCCACATGGAAGTTCGCTGCTGTCTGTAACTCCAGCTCCAGTTCCGCCCTCACACAGACACACCTGCTGGAAACACAACAATGCACATAAAATAAAACAAATAAAAAATTTAAAAACGAAACTAAATTAGCTTAAAAATTAAAAAATAATTTAAAAATAAGCATACAGGACGCATCACATGGGAGGTACAGGTCTCCCGATGCACTGACTTTCATAGGGATTTGTGAATTAGTGAAGGCTTAGGATATTGCAGACTCAATGTAGAGATTCCCCGAAATTTCCCTGCAGAAGACCAAAATGAAGCCGCCAAGTCAACACCAGGAACTGAGGTCAGATTGCTCCCTGTCACGTGCATTCGCTCCTGAAATGAGCTTCTGCCTCAGCCCGTGCCTGCGTCCTGCCACAGCTGTCGGTCAACAGCCTGTTCTGTGCCGGGTCATGCTTCTGCCCGAAGATTCGGCACTAGCCACCTTTTGGGAACAGGAGGGAACATGAAACCAGCCAAGCGTTCACACTACGTTCGGAACTGAGGCAGGGGTTACTGAAGCATCCTTACTTCTTCCAGTGGTTTCTACCCTGCTGCAAGGAGCAGCAAAGTTGTGAGGAAGGATGAGGGCACAGCACATAAGGTCAGTAAGTTACTTCTGCCCAAGCTGCCTGTCCAGCACTAAGCCCTGGTGGCAGGAGTGGAGGGGGGGGGGTCACTCAGGCTGTGGCTTCTTTCTGGCCCTCCACCTCAGGGGCTCCCAGCCACCAAGACACTGGATCTTTCAGTCAAAGACAGAAATGCAATTCGGGTCAAGTTTTCCTCCAGTCAAGCCTACGGGAAAGCTGGAGACCTGACCAGTGGGACAAAAGCCAAAATGATCAAATCATCAGAACCAGAATGGCCTCATTTCTGAGTCACACCGTTCCGTCAGCTTAGAGCACCTCCCACCATACGTACATTTTGTGCAGGGACAGTTCCTTATCTTCAACCAATTAGATAACCTAGCCCTGGAATTTTCCTGTTCCTGCTCAGTGAGCTCCTACTCACTTACCAAAACCCCAGGGCAAATTAAAGTGGTTTCCTTCCGCCCCCCCCCCACCCTCCCACCCCCGTTATCGATTTGTGTATTTCTAGGACCTCTGCTCCTTCACTAGCTTTGAGCACACCAAGCTGGGCTTGTTTATGGCCATATTCCCAATGCTGAATAAATGATAATTAACCAAATTGGCCTAGCAACTCAAGGACAGTCCACTCCGCGTGACTGTGAGCCTGGTGGCATTTCCTCATTCCTCTCCTGTAACCCAGGAGTCTGCTTTGCTCAGGGGGATGGACATTCCTGTTTGGCAAGGACAATTCCAGGTTTTGATGACCAGTCACAACCAGACTGGAATTTAGTCCAAGTCGTCTCTCTGCGTGTACACTGCCGAGGGCTAAGGGATACCTCTGTAGCCAGCAGGGACTCCTGGCTCTATTCTATTATCCAGGTTCCTTAGCCCTTCCCCAGCCTCCAGCCTCCCCTCAGTCTCTCCCATTGCCTGGTTAAAGGTCTTCTCCCTCCAGGCTCAACCCAGCAGCTTTCCCCTAGGTAATCTGGAGCTCCTTCTCTGGGGATCACAGTCTAAGAGAGGGAATTAGGGCTAGCTAGCTCCTGGTTAATGTTAGACCCCATGGCTCTGCCCTAGGGCAGGTGCAAGAATGCGGTGAACCCTCAAGCAACAGACACCCCCAGTTCCTTTCGGCAGGCACAGGGACACAGCACAGAAAAGCAAACCCAAACCCAGGAAGTAACAGCAACTGACCCCCCATTTCCTGTGGGTCTTGACCTTCTCTGGCCCCAGATCGTCTGCTCTTGACTTCTATTGCTTTCTTTCTCTTCTATTTTAAGTTTCATTTTATATTAAGTGTGGGGAGTGGGGGAGTCTGTGAGGGGATGTGCAGGTGAGGACAGGTGCCTGCAGAGGCCAAAAGTGGAACTGGTGGAACTGGAGTTATCGGCAATTGTGAGCCACGGCCTGGAGTGACTGCTAGGGACCCAGCTCCCGTCCTCCACAAGAGCAGTAAACACTCTGAACCGCTGAGCCACCTCTCCAAACCCAACTTTTTTTCCCTTCTTTTTCTTTCTTTTTAAGTTTCTTTCCTTATTTTGAGATAGTCTCATGTATCTCAGACTGGCCTCAGACTCACTATGTAGCTTGATGACGTTGAATGTGTGGCCCTCCAGTCTCCGTCTCGCAAGGGCTGGGATTGCAGATGGATATCACCAAGCCCTGGTGGTGCTGGGAATCAAACACAGGGCCTTGTGCATGCTAGGCAAGTACCCAGCTGGGCAGTAGGGTACCAGCTCTCACTCAGTGACTTTCAGTTCAAGGATGGGTTGCTATGTCCTGGGTGTTTCTCAGGCTGGGAGGGTCTCTAACAGCCCAGTGAGGAGGAGCAGCCAGCCTGAGGGGAAGTTCTCGCTATGTACTTCCTTTCCCTTCTCCTCCAGGGTGGTATTTCCCTCAGCCAACATCCAGCTTCCTGCTTTGGCCTGGGAGGAATGGATGCCTGGGACTCACAGAGCTAGCTACTCCGAGAGTGTTGGAGTTTCTCGGAGTTTCTCCATGAGGCTAGCAAGGAGAGAGGGATTGGAAGGGTGCTCCACCCTGGTGAAGATTGCTCCAGGCAAAGAGCCGGAAACCACACTAGGAGGAGGCCTGTGGGAACGCCGCCAAGAAGGCTCCAATCCAACTGTGATTGCTCCTGACAGTGACCTTTCAGACAGTTGCCCTTTCTGCGTGGCTTTCTCTCTGTACATTGAAGTGCCCTGGAAGGTGCCTCCCGCTGGAATTATTCAGGATGGTCCCCATCTGTCTATTTCTCTGGGGTTCACTACCACCATACTGTGACGGCCTATTTTTCCTGCTTGTCCTAGCCTCAAGCAGGCTCTATGCCTCCACCCTCCCCTCTCCTTCCTGGACACATGATTTTATTTTTAATCTGAGTTTACAGGCAGGACCTGGAAAAGCCAGTCTGTGGCAGCTCTGGGCTTTGCTGCCTCCCTCCCCTACCTGAAGAGTTTGTAGTTGGAATGGACGGTGCTTGGCTAGGCAGGGGGACCTGGTCAGCAGGTGTGGGTAAAGGACAGCCGGCTTGGCCTTGCCAGATGGAGAACTCTTGCTCCCCTCCCCAACTCTCTCTCTCTCTCTCTCTCTCTCTCTCTCTCTCTCTCTCTCTCTCTCTCTCTCTCTCTCTCTCTCTCCTGCTGGCCCTGGCTGGGTAATCAACCAAACCTTCTGGGCTTTTCTGTAACCTCCCCCCAGCAGAGGCTGATTGGCCCAGGGCCACCCTGTGTCATAGGAAGTCTCCGGGAAGAGTGGCCCAATGCCCTGGTATTTCAGGTCAGCCTCTGGCACCAGGGAGGGGGCAGGCAAGGCCAGGCTCCCCAAGAGGCAGAGCAAGCATAGATGTACAGTACTGTTAGAAAAGGGGTATCACTGGGCGGTGGTGGCGCACACCTTTAATCCTGGCACTTGGGAGGCAGAGGCAGGCAGACATCTCTGAGTTTAAGGCCAGCCTGGTCTACAAAGAGAGTTCCAGGACAGGCTCCAAAGCTACAAAGAAACACTGTCTCAAAAAAACAAAGAAAGACAGACAGACAGAAGGAAAGGAAAAAGAGAGAAAAGAGGTACTAGAGCATTTTCACTTACTTTTCAAAAAATAAGATATTGCCGGGCGGTGGTGGCGCACGCCACGCCTTTAATCCCAGCACTCGGGAGGCAGAGGCAGGTGGATCTCTGTGAGTTCGAGACCAGCCTGGTCTACAAGAGCTAGTTCCAGGACAGGCTCCAAAACCACAGAGAAACCCTGTCTCGAAAAACAAAAGAACAAAAAACAACAACAACAAAAAAATAAATAGAGCCGGGCGGTGGTGGCGCACGCCTTTAATCCCAGCACTCGGGAGGCAGAGGCAGGCGGATCTCTGTGAGTTCGAGACCAGCCTGTCTACAAGAGCTAGTTCCAGGACAGGCTCCAAAACCACAGAGAAACCCTATCTCGAAAAACAAAAACAAAAACAAAAACAAAAAAAAAAAAAAAAAAAGATAAAAAATAAGATATTTATATTTAACTATGTGTGCGCCCGTGTGGGAGTATGCACATGAGTGCATGTGGCCTCAGCGGCCAGAGGCTTGGGTTCCCTTGAAGCTGGAGTTACAGGCAGTTGTGAGCCACTAACGTGGGGTCTGGGAACTCAACTAGGGCCTTCTGCAAGAGCAGCAAGATCTCCTATCCTCAGAACCATGTCTTTCCAGTCCCTACTTTTGCTTTTATTGAGGGCTAATTCTTTCGGTTTTTTGAGACAGAGTCTCCACGGTTGGAGCCCTGGCTGTCCTGGAACTCACTCTGTAGACCAGGCTGGCCTCAAACTCACAAAGGTCAGCCTGTCTCTTTCGCCCAAGTGCTGGAATTAAAAGCTACCACGCGTGCTACCACGTCTGATTGATGCTCAGGCTCTTAATTCCTCTTGGGAAAGTCAAGGCTGAAAACAGGGTGAGGACAAAAGCAGCAAGGAGAAAGAATAACGTGACCCAGTGACCTGCCTTTGTCCTCTGGATAAGGGACCTTCTGAGAAGGAAGGGGATGCACGGTTTGTTTGTTTGTTTGTTTTTATTTTCGAGACAGGGTTTCTCTGTGTAACAGTCCTGATTGTCCTGGAACTCACACTGTAGACCAGGGTGGCCTAGAACTCACAGAGATCCACCTGTCTCTGCCTCCTAAATGCTGGGATTAAGGACATGCACAACCACTGCCGGGCAATGGGGCTGCGTTGTTAAGAAAGGAAAGCTGAGAGAAAACAGATCAGAATGCATCCTAACATAAATGAGGAACTGGGTCCATTCGTAGCACCAAGCACTGAGTGAGGTGGGGCACCTTCACAATCCCGACACTTCGGAAGTAGGAATAGGAAGATTAGGTAGGAAGTAGGGTAGGAAGAGCCGCGTTTACGTGGGGAGTTCAAGGCCAAACCTATAGGTCAGTTAGAGACGCCATATAAAGTCCATACACACATAAATTTTTTTTTTTTTTTTTGGTTTTTCGAGACAGGGTTTCTCTGTAGCTACGGAGCCTGTCCTGGAACTAGCTCTTGTAGACCAGGCTGGCCTCAAACTCACAAAGATCCGCCTGTCTCTGCCTCCCGAGTGCTGGGATTAAAGGCGTGCGCCACCACTGCCCGGCCATAAAATATTTTTTAAAAAGAAAATGAAAAGAGAGTTGGGCCAGGCATGGTGGGGCATGTTTATAATGCTAGCAGCCTGGAGGCTGGGGCAGGAGGATGATGAGTTAGTTTGAGGCCAGCCTGGGCTATGCAGTGAGACTGTCTACAGAATAAAATGAAATGAGAGGAGTCCTAGTCAGTTTGGGGTATGCAGAGGGTCTCAGGGGTCCATGATATGAGTTCCTGTAATGGGGAGGAGGGGGCAGGATCCCTCAAAGTCCTCCAATAGGGATGGCTGTTTGAGATTACTTCCTACCTTTGGACCAGAGTTCAAATGCGATCACTCCATAAAAGACAAGACTTTTGGCCAAAAGTACACAAAGATGCTGGTCAATTTGGGTGCAAAACAGATCCGGCTCATTTCCTATAAATTGTTCTAAGAGTGGTACCATGCTCTGGAAGGCAAGGCAGGATCCAAGACTTTCTATAGTCCCATCCAGTACAGCTTCTACCTCTACTCTGCTGCCCTCTGGCCCACGACCAGGCCCTCAGTAGCAGACACCATGTAGACCAGGGTGACCTCAAATTCAGAAAAATCCACCTGCCTCTGCCTCCCGAGTGCTGGATTAAAGGAGTAGACCATCACAATGGATCCCCTTTATTTATTTATTAATTAATCCTAACCTACCTCTGCTCCCTGCCCCTACCCACCTGCAATGGGTCCTGCCTGACCCCAGGGCAACCACACAGCCGGCACTGTGGAAAGGGCTCCAGTAACCACCACTCCCCACTATTTGCATGTTGGTTTCTTCTCTCTGCTCCCAGGATAAGAAAGGCACCCAATTCTGCCCCAGAAGCATCTTCCTCTGGTGCTGGCTTTCTATACAAGGTCAGCCTGAGTTGTCTCTTTAGATGCCTGATCCGCTGGAGCCTCTCCCAGCTCCCAGGATCCTTCAGGAGCCAGTTATACCCAACCCCAAGGCCTTCAGTGTAGCTTACAGATCTTTCTCTCTGGCTCTGCTGTCCCACTTCCCACTTTGTAGCCCAAGCCAACTTCACCTTTGTTAGGACCCCTGGCTCCTGCTTTTCACCTTCTTCTACAGGCCCCATCTTCTAAAACGGGTAGTTGTCTGTTCTTGACTGAGTTCTCATGCCACAGGGTTATAGCACACATTGCCAGGGAAAAGAGGTGACTGAGCCAAGCAAAAGTCATGGCAAGAGCTGGTGGTGCACACCTTAATCCCAGAAGCTGGAAGGCAGAGGCAGATGGATCTCTGTGAGTTCAAGGCCAGTGTGGTCTACACAGAGAGATGCTGTCTCACCACACACACACACACACACACACACACACACACACACAGCAGAAAGAGCAGGTTAACCATTATTGCCAGCCAAGGACCTTAGACCAGCAATGAACATCAACTTAATCTTATGTTCCCACACTGTTGTAAGGGGGCAATCTCACTTCCAAGGGAAGACTCGAAGGACCCAGAGATCTGGAGCTTACCCAGCGCTGACAGCATCGCCAGAATTCAAACTCAGGCACCAATCAACAGATATTTGTTGGGTGCAAGATGGCCCTTTGATGAATGTTGGAGGAAAGGAAGGAAACGGGACTAAAGCAGTATTTGGTGCCGAAGCAACTGTCTGGGCCGTGCACTCTCTCACTGTGTGCACAGAGGGCCACCTCTGCCATCTTAAGGGACCCCAGCCCTGTTCCAGTCCATCAACCACAGTGTGGAAGAAGAGAACCTGGGATCAAGTCCTCGGCAGTCAGTGGACAGGAGTTGAAGGGATTTGGAAGCCCCAGATTCTGACTTAGCTGGTTTCTAGTGACAATGGCTTGTCCTGAACCATCCAGAGCAAAGAAGGAAAAGGTAGAAGTTGCCAGCGCAGCCCTCTTGCCCCAGATTGCCAGAGGCAGAAGCCGTAGATGGGCAGATAGATGCTCACCCCAATTTCTACCTCCACAGGATGGGTAGAGACTGAAACTAGGGTAGAGACTAAGATTAAGGGTAGAGACAAGACTAGGGGCGGGTCCTGAGGCTGACCTGGAGTGGTTGGTGCTTGCTTCCTGCCCTAGGGTTGGCTTTGCCTCATTCTCAGACAGTCAGATCAGAGAGATGGCCTGGAGGCCCAGCTGAGTAGGACTGGCCTGGAGCCAAAGAGGCCGCTTCTGTTGCTTCTCCTTTAACTCCCTATCAACTCTCTTCCTCTTATACCTTGGTCATGTGTTCAGTCACCTGCCTTTGTCACCCAGCAGCTCTCCTTCTTCCAGGACCCTAGCCCCAACCCACCCAGGAGTAAGCCTGTTGGCCACTCCCCAAGGAGAGATCAGCTGTCATCAGCCCAGATCCAAGACCAATAGTGCCCCAGGTCTTGGGCTCCAGGCCGACCAGAGGTTAGGGGTAGGGGAGCTTGTGGGAGGTAGCCACATGACAATCTGGGCTGAGACCCAGGGGCACTGAATTAATTCCTTCAGGTCCACTAGGCCAGCATTCCAGAGCCACCTCTCCCAGGGCGCTGGCCAGCAGCACTTCAGGCACCACCAGCCACTCAAACCTGTCCTGGGCTGTAGCCGGGCCTCCTGGGACTGCTGGAGACAGGTGTTCCAGAGCCTGGAGCTAGGGCTGGCACTCAAGTGCTTGCTTTTCCTCACAACCAAAATGCCTGGCTCCCTGAAAGACGATGCAGGTGAGCATAGGAGGGGGAGCAGAACTAGAGGAGGGCCTCAGAGAGGAGCAAGAGGGTAAGCTCTGGGAAGTAGAGGCAAAGTCAGGACCTACTAGGAGGGTTTTTTTCTGTCAAAGAAGAATACTAGCCACCTGCAATCTCAGATTGGCTGTGGAACAGAGAAGCGACACTGGATGATTTTTGGCCCTGTTTTCATTTTGTTGGTGTTGTTTTGGGGACAGGCTGTCACTTAACCCAGCTTGAGCTGAAGTTGACTTCCTGCTTCTCTTGCGTGCTTCCCAAGAGCTTAGAATTCAGGCATATACTACCCCTCCTGGTTTGCCCTGGTATATGCTTTTATTTGTTACCCATTCATTTGTAGCCGGGCGGTGGTGGCGCACGCCTTTAATCCCAGCACTCGGGAGGCAGAGGCGGGTGAATCTCTGTGAGTTCGAGGCCAGCCTGGTCTACAAGAGCTAGTTCCAGGACAGAGCTAAACAGAGAGACCCTGTCTCGAAAAACTAAAAAGAAAACAAACAAACCAACAAAACAAACCGTTCATTTGTTGTGTATTTATTGCAGTGCTAGAACCCATGGCCTCTGCTTGCTGGGCAAGCTCTCTACCACTAACCTAATGCCTGGTCTCTCCTCCCTCTTCCCTTCCAGCCAGGCTCCTCAGGCGGTCCCCTAGAGTACAATTCTGCCAGCTGAGGGGTAGTGGGAGGTGGGGGGTGGGCTGTGTAGTGGGTGGTAAGGAAGGCTATGGAACATCGCAGGGGATACCCTGTCCCTGGCTATTCCTTCTATGGAACACTCAAACTGCCACATAGAGGCTAGCTTAAGGAGCTAGACCATAGAGCATGCAGGTAGCATGTAAGTTACCTGGATGTGAACCAAAGACAGGCATATATAGATACATAGAAGAACCTACATATGTACATCTGCAAACATATGCAGACACACACCTTGTCTAGGACTTTATAAAGAATATAAGCTAACCCTGGATGTGGGCTTGGGGGCCCAGGATTCAGACAGTCTCTGTGACCCCAGGCCAGGTCTTTATCCTGTACCATTCTCTAATGTGCCCTAAGGCTCAGGGGAGCTGTAGCAGAGACCCCAGCTCCTTCAAGCACCCAGTACTCATGAAAACATGCACACAGGACTTCGAGTTGATCCCTCCAATCTGAAGATGGGGACCAAAAGGAGATTGACCTACTTTATACTGAGTAGCTTTTCATGTTCATGCTCTGTATGCGCTCTCTCTCTCTCTCTCTCTCTCTCTCTCTCTCTCTCTCTCTCTTGGGTTTTAAGACAGGGTCTCAGGCTGGAGAGATGGCTCAGTGGTTAAGAGCATTGCTTGCTCTTCCAAAGGTCCTGAGTTCAATTCCCAGCAACCACATGGTGGCTCACAACCATCTGTAATGAGGTCTGGCGCCCTCTTCTGGCCTGCAGGCATACAAGCAGACAGAATATTGTACATAATAAATATTAAAAAAAAAAAAAAAAAAAAGGACAGGGTCTCTCCACATTCCACATTGTCCTGGCTGACCTGGAACTCACTGTGTAGACCAGGCAGACTTCAAACTCACAGAGATCTATGCCTGCTCTGGCCTCCTGAGTGCTGGGAATAATATTTTTCTCTTAATAGTCTTATTTTTAAAAGTAGTTTTAGATAAATAAGAGTGGTGGGTTTTCTTTGTTTGTTGTTTGAGACAGGGTCCTTCTGTGATAGAACTCTCACCATAGAGTAGGATGGCCTTGAATTCGTAGAGATCTGCCTGCCGCTGTATCCAGAGTGCCAGGAATAGAGATCACCATTGAGTGTTTTGCCTGCATGTTTGTAGGTGTGCCATGTTCATTCCTGAGGAAGCCAGAAGAAGGGGTCAGATTCCCTAGAACTTGAGTTGGAGGTGGTTCTAAGTCACTGTACAGGCACTAGGAACAGAACTCAGGTCTCACAGAGATCTGCTTGCCTCTTACTCCCCAGTTCTGGGGTTACAGGTGTGCCTAGCTGACTTTGAACTTCTAACTCCCCCCTACTTCCTATGTGCTTGGATTACAGGTACTCACCACATCTGGCTTCATGCAGGAACCTAGGGCCTCCTGCATCCTGGGCAAGAGCTTTCCTAACTGAACTATAAACGCACCCACCTCCTTCTTCAGGGTTTCTTAGAGCCCAGGCTGGTCACTAAAGTGCCATACAGCAAAGGGGGCCTTGAATCCTGATCTTCCTGGCTCTACCTCCCAAATTCTGGGATTCCAGGTATGTGCCACCATGTCCACTCTCAAGTGACATTCCTTTTCTTTGTTTTTTTTTGCTACAGGGTTTCTCTGTAGCTTTGGTGCCTTTTAAACTCCTTGAAACAAAATGGTTAGTAAAACCTTTGTTATGTGTTTCTTGCTTAATATTGTTTATTGCTTGTAATTTTATATTTGCTATATGTTCCTATTGTATATAGTTGTATTGGGTTTGGTTCGATCTTGTTTAGACAAAAGGGGGAGATGATGGGGAAGCTCAGCCAATCACATCTGGCTTGGGTGTGGCCACCTGGAGCCAGGTAGATAAAGGGGGGATGGGTAGGTAGATAGGTGTGCGGGCTCTCTGTGTGCGGTGCTCGCCTAACCCGTTTGGACTTCGGACCTTCTCCGGTAGCGTGAGTTTCCCATTTTTTCAATTATTAAATTATATCTGTTGTTTTGAGCTGGTCTGGTTATTTTAGCGTACCGATCGAATACGCCTTCACTTAAACCTGTCCTGGAACTAGCCCTTATAAACCAGGCTGGGATTAAAGGCATTCAAGTGACCTTTCTAAGCAAGGGTATGATAAATTAAAATGGAAAAAGGAGCTGTGGGCGGTGGATCACACCTGTAATTCCAGCACTTGGGAGGCAGAGGCAGGCAGATCTCTGAGTTCGAGGCCAGCCAGGTCTACGAAGAGTTAGGGACAGCCAGAACTATTACACAGAGAAACTCTGTCTTGAAACAAACAAACAAACAAATAATAGCAACCACAACATGATGAAAAAAAGGATTCATTGTCACAAAACCAAGACCTGAAGTGGGTAAAGACCGACCAGAGTCACAAGGAGATCAGCTGGGAGCCAGGACATGTCTCTCTAGTGATACCTAAAGACTCAACAGTGAGCAGCTCTTGAAGAAAGGCAAGCTTTATCAGGTCCAACCCTATGATCAGAGTACAGACTGTCCTACCTGCTGGTGGATGCATTTCTGGGGCGCATTACAGAAGCAGGATGGTCAAATGAGGCCCAAAAATAAATGGACCAGTTTCCCCTAAAACAAGTGAAAATACCAGAGAACACAATGGTCAGTGGAGCTGATGTTCCTCAGAGGAACAATAGACATTAGAATCGAGAGGCACCATCTGCTCCCTGCCCACTTGTTTCTTCAAAGTGGACACCGAAGTGGGATCATTCTCTCATTATGTTGGGAGGGGGAGACTCCAGAAAAACAGCCTTGCTTCAGCATCCCAAGTCTCTTCCAGTCTTACTAACACAGTGAGGTTCACACTTAAACCCTGGAAGAAGACAGTGGGAATGGGTGGGGCTCATGCTCAGAGTCTTGATTTCCTGGGGCTACGAGGTCAGAAGGAAGAGGTGGCCTGCGCAGAACCACCTTGGGTTTGGCAAGAGAACAGGATCCAGCCGTGCGGTGGTGGTGGTGGGAGGCAGAAACCGGACCAGGCCAGCCTAGTCTACAGAGCAGCTCCAGGACCCAATCCAATGCTACAGAGAAACCCCTGTTTCAGGAGAGAGAGGGGAGGGAGAGGGGAGGGATCTAGGTGAACCTTGGGCTTAAACTTGAGAGTTCAATCTTTCTGAGTTCAGCTGACCTTAGCATAAAATGGAATGATATGTCTTCCTCTGTGTGCTTCTTTATACTTGGCACCTGGTTTTCACTCTCTCTTTCAGTTCCGTCTCTGCAGTGAGAGAATCAGCCAGGCAATGAGGATGACTAGGAAAGAGCAGAGAACCCCCTAAGCTCCAGAGAACAAGAAAGAGTCCCCTGTGTTTCACCCTCCATCTCTTTCTTCCTTACCCATCCAGACGGACGGTCCCGTTGGTTTTGCCATCCATTGTCTTCAATCCTCCAGAAGTTTCCAATTAGCAGATGGGGAGGAGGTGTGACAGTTGGCCCAGAGATGAAAGGTTAAGAAAAGACTTCACAATTCCAGCCTATCTGACATTTATAGTCAGAAACCTAGAAACATTGCTAAGGTATGATTGAAAGCCACGGGACAAATGCCATCATTTGAGAATTAATGACGACCATGCGCCACTGCTCCCACCCCCGTACTTTCTCTCCCTTTGTCCACCTCATCATCGTTCCTTTTGGTAGAGTTTTTTCTTTGTTTTTGTTTTCTGTCTAGTAACACTGTTTTCAAATAGGACTCCTGCTCAGACGCTGTCACTGTGTGATCCTAGGCAAGTTTTTTTTTTTTTTTTATTTCTCTGTGCATTGAGGTCCTCACATCAGTAAGCTGGATCGTGCAGTGGCCTGAGTTCTGAACTCAAGTCTCATAGATGGGCTGTAGATGGTCCCAAACCCCTTTATAAATACAGTCACCTGGGCATGATGACACACGCCTTTAATCCCAGCACTCAGGAGGCAGACACGGGCTGATCCCTGTGAGTTCCAGGCCAGCCTGGTCTCTTTAGCAAATTTCAAGCCAGCTGGAATAAAAACTAAAAAGGGGGCTAAGGCTATAAGGCTATGGCTCTGAGGTAGAGCACAGACCTAGCACAGGTGGAGGCCTAGGGTTCAATCCCTAGTGCTATCGAATGGACGAACTGGTTTCCGAGGCCTTAAGGGTCATTCTCTATCCAGCTTCCTGTACTTGATAGGATTTAGGAGGAAACGAAAGTCAGTCTCAGAAATCTGGGCCTGAAGTACAGCCCTATAGCCCCAGCACTCAGAGGCAGTGTCCAGAGGAGGAGGATCAAAAGTTCAAAGCCAGCCTTGGCTGCATAGTGAGTTCCAGGTTAGCCTGGGCTACCCGAGATGCTCTCAAGTATTCAAAGAGTGAACTCTTTTTATTGTCAGACCCTGGATGCTTGGGAGGATGTTCCTGGAATCTCTGGAATATTAATATTAAGGATTAAAAAATTGTGAACTCTGCTGCAGACAGATCATCCATGGTGTTGTCTCCAGTGACCAACATGTCCCCATCAATCTGTTCTTCTAAAGCTGTTAAATTCTCACTGTCCCCGCCCCCTCCCCCACAGCCACGTCACCTAAAGAATCATTACGACTGTGTCAGATGCACAGGTAAAGGTATACAAACAGTACAATATAGACTATAAAATGTTGGTCCCCACCTACGGGTTTTGGGAGCAAAGTGAGGATGGGAAACTGGAGTAGGGATACTCCCAAGTAACATGGGAATAAAAGGAGTCGGCTAAACACTTGGCTGTGAGTCTCTGAAATACACCATAATCCTCGGGGCCGGAGAAGGAAAACCGCCCTACCTGTCCAGTGTGGACCACGTTGAGGAAGGGAGGATCTACCCAAGAACCAAACCAAGACTGGTGGAGGCAACCACACTAGCTTCTAAACAAGTCCAGCAAAGAGAAGTCTTATCACTCCTCCCCCAGCCCCAACAGAGCCCATTTAACAAGCGGCCCTTGGCTATGGTAAACTTAAATTAACTGCACCAGCTATTTTATGACTCACTTCCAGCCAGAGTTCTGCCCTAACCTCTGAGCGTTTCCTCTAGTTTACTTCTCTCCACCCCATCTTGTCAAGTCAGGCTTCCTAAGCGAAACCAACCCGGCCTCCTTTGCTGGATGCCTCATTACTACAGCTGCTGCTTCTCCTAATAATAGCACCCGGCAACAAAAGGGGGAGCAGACGACACTGGTTCTCAGCTCTTAATGACAGGCCCTCTTGCCCATATGTACTAGGAATCAAGGGCCTTGTAATCCTAAAAGGTTCCTGAGCATAATCCCAAAGCAATGAAGAGACAGTGGCAGGCAAGCAGGAGCCCATGTGTGCACAGGTAGATAACAGGACCGACACCCTTCATGGCATCCACCCCGGGACAGGCAATCCTCACAGCTGAGTCCACAAGTGGGCCTTTCCCCCTGAGGCTCACCCAGCTCAAAAGCTGGAAGCGCATTTGGTGTGGGGGTTGGAAGAACCTTGGAGAAATCTTCCAGGCAAAACCTGCTCAGGTTTTATTAACGAGTCTGTAAGAAAAGCAGCCCAGACCTTTAAGTGATTGGCCGCTGGATGGGTTTTAGAATTAACTCTTCCTACAGTCTACTACACATTATCACACCCCCACCCAGTTAATTACCCCTGAGGATGAAAATAGGTTTCATGACTCATAAGCACCGATACAACACTTGGCAACAGATGAGAACCAAGGACACATTTGCAGGAAGCTGACAGGAATGAACATCTATTTATATGTAGGGAGATTCTTAGAGGTGAGCCAGACACCTCCCATCTAGCATCCTTGCAAGTCCATCAATAGCCCCATGGATCCCCATTCCCAAACATACACACCTACACCCGCACACAGGGCTCTAGTGTCCACTCCAATATGGTGGCAAAAGCTGGATCAGAAACCCAAAGGGTATTATTAATAGCAAGTCCCAACACCCACCAAACCTCCATACTGGTGTTCAGGATTACCTGGTGATTTGAATTCCCCGTGTGTGCCTGAGCCTATTCCCACCTCCCTGCCCTCCTGCTCCTGGTGACACCCATCAGGTAGGGCTGATCATTCCCTCCAACATGGGCAGGGCAGGCAGTCCTATCTGGTCAGTTTACTAGGCCCAGGACTGGGGAGTGGCTAGGAATTAATTTCAGTTCGGGTCACCACGGTTGTGTTTTGCTTCCTTTCTCCTGTTCTTGTCCTCTGTGCCGCCAGGAAAGGACAAGGTTCAAACCAGGACTATTTGCATTGCTCTAACTGGATGAAAGGCTAGTCTGGTGTCTGCCAGAGGGCGGGGGGTGCTCTGAGCCCCAGAGGGTGCAGTCCTCTCCTTCCCCACCTACCAGAACTTCACAAATGCCAACAAAGCCAATTAATACTGGAGTATCTTTGCCAGTAAAATTTGGTGCCTGAGTAACCTTTGCTTTCCTTTCCCTCCCTCCCCCACCTCCCTAAGTCTGCTCTGATCAGCGGTGTCCTGACTTAAGAAGCACTTATTAAAGGGTAGGACATAATGAATGAGGTGGGAACTGCTTTGCAATCAACATGCTTTTGCCTCCCAGATGCTCACAACCTTCCCTGCCCCCACGCCCAGCGAGACACTTTTTAATTTGAAAGAAAGGGTTTATTTTCGCTTATAGTTCCAGAGGGCTAGAGTCCATCATGGCCGATTTAGAAATGGGAACTGTCAAGGAATGCACACACGGTAGGAGTAGCAGGAAGCCGGCCGGTCACGTTTTCATTTACACACGGAAGCAAAGCCCAGCTAGACACCTTTTGTTTTAAGTGTACAGCTAGACACCTTTTGTTTTAAGTGTACAGCTAGACACCTTTTGTTTTAAGTGTACAGCTAGACACCTTTTGTTTTAAGTGTACAACGACAGTAGATTTTACCCTGTGTGGAGAGGCAAAGCACCTTAATAGGGTTCCGTCTAGATTTCCCTCTGTTCCCACTTGTTAAGTAACAGCTGTCCTGAGTATCAATGTATCCTCATCGCCCCAGGGAAAGTGCTCTTGACAATGCTTTTTGCAGCTGGGTCCCATGTGGGGATGGGGGTGGGGGGTAAAGATGCTGAAAGAGTAAACAGAAATTGCTTAGTCAGCAACTGCAGATTACAGGGGAGGTAAAATGTAAACAGTCTGGTACCCAGGGGGTGGGGCAGGCAGCTCCGAGAACCTTCAAAGGAACCAGGATTCCTGGTTCCAGGTGGGAAGTAACAGTTGTTCCCTTAGTTGGGAGTGGTGTGGCCTCTCAGCCCTAGAAAGACAAACTTGCTGACTCAGGGCAGAATTAATTATCAATTGAATTTATTACAAGTTACTAAGCTCCAAGGCACATTACAGTGTTCTGTTAACTACAGAAATGTATAAAGGACAAACAGAGCAAGTTCTCCATGTCTAGCTTTTCGCTCTACGGTTCAAAAGCATCCGTGCATCAATAAAGCCAAAACAAAACGACACGTGAAGATCCAACACATTCAGATCAGGAGAAACAAACCGAAACATTTTTTCCCTCACAAACTTGCAACAAAAAACACCCATTCCCTCCCAACACCCCCCTTACTATTTTGCAAACAAAACAGGAAAACAAAACAGAACAGAACAAAATTAAGTGAAGACTTCAACACTTGGGGCTGTTTAGAGAGAAGCTTTCACCATTTTATAGCATCAATTTTTTTTCTTTTTTCTTTTCTTTCTTTTTTTTTTTTTAGGCAGCAACACTGGCCTTGGCAAAAACAAAAACAACAAAAAAATCTTTTTCTTTTGTGTTTTTCCTTTCAGAGTGCATAACATTTACAAAAATACACACCAGCAGCAGTTGTTGCTAAGGGCTATTAATGCTGTACCTAGGCAAACATTCTGCCACCAAATAAATGCTAACGAATATGATGCAAATGACCCAATCAATATTATACTGCTTAACACAACCAGCTTATCCTTCAAATGAAGAAGTTACATACCTGTTTCAAAATATAGAAACATACGACGAAAATAATGTCTATACATAAGACTAACTTTTTGCAGTTATATTCACAATTCTACATCTTGGTGGGAAGGGAAATGGCGGCAGGTGGGGGAAGGGCCCTCCAGATTGAAGAGGAGGTGGTCTAGGGCAAAAAAGGGGTCGCTGCCCTGCGGTTCAAGGGTCTCTCTCTTTTTTCACTTTAACATCCCCAGCTAAGATAGTTGCAATTTCGCCCTGCATGAAGGCCCAAGGTACATTAGACCCGACTAGGGGGCATTTCTCTCCGCTGGGGCAATACACCTCACCTGTAGCCCCCTGGGCTTTGATACTCTCTCTAGAACAAGGGAAACAAAATTTGTGGCTAGGGACAGACGGGCACTGAACGAAATGAGTGTCCTCCAAACGTTCGTGGCAAATGGTACAGCAGAGGGGTCCGCTGTTGGCCATAGGGGAATCCGGAATGTTTTGGGGGTGCACTTGGTCCATGCCTGGGTGGGCGCTAGGCGGCGGGGGCGCCACCTGTAAATTCAGGTCCCCATTGCGTGATGCCAGGCGACGCTGCCCTGGCACGGAGGCGGGCGACACCGGGCTGCTGCTGTTCCGCCTAGCGGATGCAGTGGTAGAGTGCACTGAACTGCCGTCCTTGGGCGAATGCGCTGTGCCCAGAGTGTCTGCCACTGACATGAGCGCGGCCATGGGGGACGGCCCGTTCTGGGGGGCTGACTCTGGCGGGGTGGTCCGATTGGAATGAGGTCCCAGAGGTGGAGGGGGTGGAGGTGGTCCCCCTGCTGCGTGCCCTGGCGCCGCAAAGCCCCCCGCGGACATAGTGAGCTTCAGCGCCTCGCTCTGGTTGGCCATCCACTGCTGCCTCTGCTGCTCCTCGCCGAGCTTCAGTGCACCTTCAGCTGAGTCCGGAGGCTCTGGGGATGCCTTCCTTTTGCGCAGGCTGGAGGCTGCACCCCGACCCGTGGGCGCCGCTGGTGGCAAGGCTCCAGTTCCTGGAGGTGCACTGGGGGCGCGGCTGAGACTCACCAGCGCAGTGGGTAACATGGGACAGCTGGCATCTAGATAGGGCTGGGGCAGCATGTCCGCGCCGGGCACGCCCTCCTTGAAGAAGCGTACAGCCTCGGGCAGCAGGTCCCCAAGTAGGCGCCAGTCGCCTGAACCATGCTTCTTCTCGTACTCCAGGTATTTGAAGCCAGAGGACAGACCACGGCCAAAGTCTTTCATGCAATCCTGGTACATCTGTTTGGCCACCCCGGAGGCGCTGGAGTACACGTTGCCGGAGCCCGTGGGATACTCAATGAAGAGCTTTAGCTCGTAGTCCATGCCGGGCTTGGAGACAGCGTCGAAGGCAAAGACGCGACCCAGCAACGAGTGGTCCTTCTTGAAGCGCACCTCGTAGGGCGTGCAGCCAGCCAGCGTGAGCAGTGTGTCACGGACCATCTTGGGCTTGTTGGCCCACTCCTCCGCACGGTTGCGCAGGCTCTCGCTCAGCTCGGCCAAGGCCTCAGCGTTGCGCTGCTTCTCCTTCAGCTCACGTTCCTGGTCCGTACTCGACACCGAACCAGGCCTCTTGCCACCAGCACCCACGCCCACCTCTGCCACTGTCGAAGAGGTCGAAGACGGCGCGGAGGATACAGTGGCCGACACGCCCGGGGCAGCCCCGAGACAGGCGGGCCCCCCGGGAGCACCGGGTGGCGCTGGAGTCGGGGGTCCTCTGCTGCCCGCCAAGCCGTGGGGCGGAGGCAGCACCGCGGCGCTGGCCGGGCCATTAAGCAGCGTCTGCGGCAATAGGTTTGGAGGCACCGTGAGCTGGGGTCCCCCGCCACCCCCCGGGTTGGGCAGACCGGTCACCAGCCCACTATGTGTCCCACGCCGAGAAGCCACCGATGTAGCCGCTGAGGATGAGTTGGGGCTCTGGCGGTTCAACTCCGGGGGGCCCTCCTCTGGTGTGGGCTTAGGGAAGCCGTTAGGACCTCCCAGGCCGTTGGGCAGCCGGGCGGCGTGGCTGCTGCTCCCCAGACTCACCGGGGGCGGCGGATACTCGAAACGGCTACGTTGTTCCACCGCGGCGGCGGCAGCGGCGGCGGCCGCTGCGCTCAAGCCGTAGCGTTCCAGGCCAGACGGGGCGGCCAACACCGCAGGCTTGGTGGAACCATCAACGTGGTTGAGCTGCTGCTGCTGCTGCTGTTGTTGTTGCTGCTGCTGCTGCTGTTGCTGTTGTTGCGCGGCGGCAGCGGCTGCCGCCGCTTCCTTAGCGGACAAGGCCACTGTCTTGACCCCGACGGGCGGCGGCGGCCCGGGGGAGCGGCCGTCTTGGAAGCAGCCGTGCGCCCGCTTCAGCTGGCGGGCGGTCTCGATCACGAATTCTATGCGGTCGGCGCCTTCGTAATTGACGCAACCACGGCAGACAGGTTCGGAGAAGTCCCAAATCATGGCCCAGGGCATGCGAGGCAGGTCGCACAGGTAGCAAGACTGTCTTCGGGACGACGACACCTGCGCCGCCGACATGATGCCAGCCTCGGGGAAGGTAGGCCCCCTCCCGGGCTGTTTCTGTGGCGCCTTCTCCACCGGGAGGACTGAGTGGTTGGGGAAGGAGTCCAGCTGCGGGGGAGGGGGCGGGGGCAGGCGAGAAAGTTCTGCCCCAGGGGCTGGAGGGAGAGCGAGTCTCCACTGCTGGTTCAGCGACTCCCTGCGGGGGCTCCACCGTCCGGGTGGCCGACGGGTTCTGCACGCTTCTCGCTCCCACCTCCTACTGCGGCTGTCTGGTCCGGAGAAGAGCACCGGGAGCCTTCTTCCTGGTGCGGCGGATCAGCACTGGAAGCTCCGGGCCTGAGGGGAGGGGGCTAGGGTGTCCGGGGCCGGCCGCCAGTGGCCTCTTGGCCCCCTCCCCGGAGTGATTGAAGCGTGGAAGCGTGAAGGGGGGGTCCCCCTACGATCTGAGTCCTCTCTACGCCAGGCGCCCCGGGGAGAGGGTTAGAGGGTTGTGCCACCCGGTGACCAGCTCAAATCTTGCTGAAGCCGCTGATTCCCCGGGAAGGCCCGGTGAGGAGGTGGCTGCCAAGAGGAGAGTTTCCCCTCCGCAGCGTCGGCCGTTGCGCTGGCGGCGCCTGGGTTTGCACGCCGGAGGGAGCAGCCGCGGCCACCGTTTCCCAGACACACGAGAGCAGAGGAGAAGAGCGCACGCACGCAGGCTCCCACCGCCCCTCCTGGCCTGGCCAGCTCTCCGGCCACAGAGGCTGGCGGCGCTCACGTTGGCTGCAGGGCGCTCGCTCGGCGCCTCCACCCGGGTCGCATCCCTTCCCGCTCGCGCTCGCCTGGAATGTGGGGTTGTGATTGTTACTCTACGTTCCGGAGGCGCGTCTCAGCGCTCCTGCTCGGGCTGCGGCTCGCGCTGTCCCCGGCTTGGCCGCGCGGGATGCCGCCCGGGCGGAGCGCTGACGTCACCGCCATGCTCTGCACCAGTCCCCCACCCCCCCTTTACACTTCCTCTGTCTGTGGAGCCCACTTGTTGCTCGCGAAAGGCGCATGCGCGGCAGGATGCCCAGATTCCTCCCTGTCGGCCCCTCCTCCGCGCCTCCGCCCTCCCCCCTCCCCCCTTGGTCATATGTGTGTGTGTGTGTGTGTGCGTGTGCGTGTGTGTGTGTGTGTGCGCGTGTGTGTATACACCACAGCTGAGCCCGGCGTGCTAATGCTGCAAGTCCTGGGCTGGTGTATGTGTGTGTAACAGACGATGACCTTTCCTTTTCCTGCCTGGCTTTCCCAAGTAAAAAAACGTTTAAGGGCCACGAGTGTTGTTTCCGATTCCTATTCCCTACCCCACCAAACCCCAGGCAGTAAAATTAAATGCCCTGTTTGACGAGTTTCACTTTAAATTTCATATAAGGTATTACCTATTTCATCTGCGGTGAGCGCTCCCTTCCTCCATTAATGCTCCATTCCTTGCCACCAAACACCTGCAGAATTAGCCCTTCTCCAATCTTCCAGAAATTACCTTTTAGATTTGTTTTTGCGACTGGGCCTGGGAATCAATCGGAGTTGCAAGGATGGCGCTAAATGAGCCACCCCTCCCCTTGGCCGAACTCCATAAAAATTTTTGACTGTGTATTTCTCTGAGCCCTTTAAGGAAAAGAGTCAACGGACTGCATACAGCCATAGTTGAGGGCAGGGAATGGGGAGTGAAGAATTTGCCAAACAGGTGAGTGGTTTTTCTGGGTTTCATGAAAGGGGCAGCTTTTAATAATACTGGTTGCTAGAGTGGGGGCGGTAGCTCAGCGAGGGTGCGTTTGTTCAGGATGACCGAAGCTCCGAACTCAATCCTTAGACACATAAATAAATAAAGCATAGACAGTTTTGAAAGTTCCTCTGCGTGCTGTGATTTAATTCCACACTGCCCCAGTACATTCTGGGAGGTCATGACTTCCTCTACCTTGTAAGATCACTGCTCATCATTAAGGCTCATTGTAGAAATAGATAGGGTTGGTCTTAGCTCTGGCTGGAGCAATTCAGCCTGTTCTATTTATTAGGTTTGCTTTTTTCTTATGTAAATTAAGATAATCCCTATGGAAGTCTGGTGGAGGGGAGGTGATTTTGATAGGGCTGGATTCTGCTTATAGGGTTGGAATTTCCTCACTATTGCTACTGGCTTTGTAACCCTGAGCTCTATTTATATAATCTTTTTTTTTCTTCTGCAAAATAGAATTATCTCCCCCAGCTCGATGGGGTGTTGAAGATTTCCGTTTGTTTCTTGTCTTCCTGACACAACTCTCAGTGGCACTGGGATAGGTACTGGGCAAGTGGTTCCTTTTCATCAACTTTAGTATTATTTTCATTATAATGTGGAGACAGAGCACGAAGCGGTATTTACGTTACTAAACCCTTAGTGTTTTCCACAAAGTGTGTTCTGTTCCATTTTACAGACCAGGAAAATAAGGAGATTGAAATAACTTGTCTACAGCTGCCTCTGCAGCTGGCCTGGTATCTAAATGAGGGAAATTTTATTTGAAGGTGGTGCACACAAGCTAAGGCTCCCAGGGATGGTGTAGGGTGTTCACATTTTCCATTAGCACCCCACTGTTTGTCACAGACCACTTGTATATAAAGTGCTGTGCAAATGCACCTTCATCGTGAGCCCCTAGCATCCCCCTCCAGACTGTACTACTGAATTCTTCCTCATAGAGAAGCTCTGAAGCTATTCCAGCTGCAGCGTGAAGCATAAATGCACCACACAGTGTGGAGAGCACATGCGTGCATTCCCAGAAAACTGCCATTATCGATACAGTGGATACTAGTATCGATAATGACATTGAAAACTGTCACCGGCTTCCCTGTGAAAGTGTTCTAGTGCGTAAGGCATTCTGATCATTATTTATGATCACGGTTACAGTCAGCTGAAGCAACAAGAAATACTTTTATTTTGACATTTGATCTCCTGAAGCTAGTCAGCATTTCCCAGCATGCTTAGTTCTGGGTTTCAAATGCAAAAGGAAAGTAGAGCTTGTAAGGATAAGGAGAAAGGGAGGAAGAAGCGCCCATAGGGAGCCTCTCTTTCATCTCAGAGCAACCCAGTTTCTGGTTTTGCAAAAAACAGCGAGCTCACTATGTGCTGCAGGCCAATAATAAACTTTGCCTGATTGGCTGGCTTGGAACAGATTCTTATGCACAGCCTCTCAGGGAGTGATTCCTCACCCTTGGACTGGTCACAGTTCCTCTTGAATGAGTCAAAACACAGGGCCCAATAATCCCGACCAGCCTGGGACAATGAACTTTGGCTTGACTGAATGACCCATTTGTTTACATTATTTATTTTTCTCTTTATTAAATCCCAGTGCTAGGGAGGCAGAGGCAGACAGATCTCTGTGAGTTCGAGACCAGCCTGGTCTACAGAGCGAGTTCCAGGACAGTCAGGGCTACACAGAGCAACTCTGTCTCGAAAAACAAAAATACTTTAGAAATAGCAGCTTAGCCACAACCCTCCAGCCAGGCAGGTACAAAAAACAAGTTGAGTTCCATATCACAATTCAGTATACCATCTCCTTGTCTGTCTTCACTTTAAAGACATAGATACACACACACACACGTGCAAATAAGGTATCTCTGTACATAGTGAGCTGGACATCAGTATGCATTTAAACAGAATTCCATTACAGTCCACAGTCTCACAATCCTTTTATTTAAAAATCACAACTCTAGAGCTCAATAAAAATCAATCAAAAAAAAAAAACTGAAAAAAATCACAACTCTTTATATCCCCTGAAAAAGAATCACCATCGTTCTTGGTAATAAGGTGATACATTGCTTCTTAACTGCTTGTCTCAGATGGCCCTGTTTGGGGATGTATCCGTGATTGGTGAGGTGAGAGCTCCAATGTTTGGAGATCCTCCGTTCCTTTGCTCCTGCAGCAATACTGTGATCTCTTGGGAAGAACTGATCCAGGGAGGTGAGAAATGGAGAAGTGATACAGAACTCTGGTGCTATGTTCAGGGGTGCACTAGCTGCAGAGAACAAGGTACGAAATGCTAACCCTAACTCCACAAAGCAACCCATCTTAATAGCTGTATTTCTCCTCAGCTAGCCGAGATAGCATCTTCAGGGAACACTATTCTAAACTGGAGCAAAAGGTCGGCTTTCCACTTGACCTTCCATGAGCAACATTGCCCAGTGTTAGGGTTGTGAAGGTTGCCAGGATCTTAGGCGACTCCTGCCCGCCCTCAACAGCCCCCACAGTTTGGAATCGAAATGGAACGGGGCGGGGGGGGGCGGGGGTGCTCTTAGCCTGCTGGCTCTCCAGGCCGTGGCTGAACCTCGCGTCACCCCGCTGCAACGCGCGCCGCCAAGCGCTCCGCAGAGAGAAAAGCCTTTTTTGGTAACACACAGTAAGCAGGGCCCGGTTTTTTGGCCTGCGGGAGCCGCTTAAGAGTAGATGAAAACAAACGTGTGGGTTGGGCCCTCCTTTGGCCTTGTGGAGGCCTGGAATCGCCTAGCACCAGGAACCCCAGGAGTGCGGCGGGTTACTGAGTCTTGCAGACCCGAGCAAAGGGGCTGTGGGGGCTGGAGGCTGCTGGGTGATTTACACATTTATTCCCGGTCGGATCTGTGGCGGAAGTATTTGCCTTTCCCTAAAGGGCTAATCCTGGTATTAAAAAAAATATTGAGTTAGGCCAGGGCATAGGGTTACACAAGAGCCACTGGAGCATGAAATCCCAGGAACAACGTGATTCGCCGAGAAGCCCTGGGGAGCTGAACCTACACCGCCCGCCAAGACCTGCCCAGCCGCGGGCGCATGGGCAAGGCGGGTTCTCTGAGCGAAACTGGGGAGAAGGCAAGGGAAGGGCGGGCATAGTGGTTGGTGTTGGCACAGTGGCGGAAAGAACGATCCGGTCTCTGGCTGTTTTCTTCCTGGAGGGGCGGAGACCAGGGAGGAGAAGAAAGGCGCAGGAGTTGAGGGTAGTCGTGTCTAGTTCCTGCCTCCCGGCATTCTCTTCTTGCCAGCGTGCCAGGGCATGGGGGAGCCCAGCACTGCCCTCAGCAATAGCTGGTGTGTATTTTACTCCTCCTCCAGCCCTTCCCCCCCCCCCAAAAAAAAACCTGGAATGAGCTGTCCAGGGAAACGGGCCTAGAGGGAAAAGAAGGGGTGGAAGAGCCAGACAAGGGTGCTATTCATTGATTCAGTTCGTACAAATATCCAAGCCCACAACAAGGGAGCTGGAGTGGAAGGGAGGCTTGGAGTATAGGCGGGACGTCGTCGTCGAGGTGGCCGGTGGCTGTGAAGACCACAGGTGTACCATCTCCAACCCTTCACTCCATCTGCGAGCCTGGGCCTCAATGGGAGGTTTCCTCCAGTCTACAATAATCAGGGGATTTCCACTGTACTGCTCGGGCCGCCAGAAGGTGTGGTCACAGAGCAGGAAGCTCCTCCCAGGTCCTGGTCATTCTTGGATCCAGGTTGGTATAGGGCAGCCATCACTTCTTGTTTTGAATGGGTCCTTGGACCAGGACTTCAAATATTTTGACTTGACTGTGCTGAGTAGTTCAACCCGTAACTCAGGAGAGAGAGAGAGAGAGAGAGAGAGAGAGAGAGAGAGAGAGAGAGAGAGAGAGAGAGAGAGAGAGGAGAGGTGGTGGGTACTGGGTACATATTTATATTACGCTGTTCACCTTGGACTTGGCTGACCTTGAGAAAATCATTTGCACATCAGGTTCTGAGTAAAACTGAAATAATTACTCCACTTCCTTTGCCTGCTTCATTGGTCTGTGTGGATGACATCGCATTATAATATGTTTAATAAAACGTAAGAGATTATTAACAATAACTGACATTTGTCAAGGGCTCCAAAATGCATTTCCAGACATTATGTCACCAAGCCTCACACAAGCCTGTGAGGTAGGTGTTTCTTTCATCGGCCTTTTGTGCAGGTGAGGAAAGCTGGGCCAGAGGTGGTCCAGAGTTAGCAAAAAAGCATCCTTCGTGTGCCGTAAAACTGGCATTCACTTTCACCTTAAGGGCCTGTTAGTCCTTTAGGGGTTCCAGATGCTTCTAAGAAACCGAAACAAGAAGGTAAAACCCTCTGCCCACAGGAACTTACCGGTTAATGCCACAACTGTCTCAGTAGCTGCAAGGTTGGCTCGAAATCCGCAGCGGTTGTTTGGGAGTTAAAAATCAATCACTATTGAGCTTTGACCAAAACCGAGTAGCCACTGCTTCCTGGCAATCCCCAAACACCTTTCTTTTTACCTCTTTGGTTTTCTGTGCCCTGGCCCCAGGCAGAGGTGACAGAGGAAAATCTGAAGTGCTCGTCCTCGCTGAAAGGATGGAGAAGCGTCTCCAGCTGCCCTCAAGACATTTGCAAGATGTACACATCTGGGACCAAAGAATACAGCTGAGTGGTGAAGTGGTACCTAGCACCAGCAAGGCCCTGAGTTGAAGCCCCAGCACCAAAGGAGAAAAGGCTGGAGAGTCCAGTGAATCGTGTAGGGGAAGGAGCAAAATAAGGAGCATGGATTTTTGTTGTGGAAAAGTTCTCCTTCTAGAACTGGAAGTTATATCCCCTTTGTTCTTACCTATGTGTGCTGAAACGTGCCTGCCCATGGCCTGCAGGGTTTCAGCATATTAGCCCCCCGCTTTTCGCTCAGTTATTTAATAATTTACCTAGAGAGCACTCGCCTGCCCCTAGCTGAGGGTAGAACCTAGGGCCTGGTGCGTGCCAAACAGTGCTCTATCTCCTAGCCCCTTTGCTGATTTTATACTAGGTCCTGAGAAGTTGTCCAGCCTAGCCTTGAACTCATCCTGTAGACCAGACAAGTTTTGAACTTGTAGTCCTTCTGCCTCAACTTCCACAATGACTGTGGACTGGTCAGGCCCTGTTCTTAGTACTTTCTGTCTCAGTGCTGGGAATGGGAAGATGAAATAAGCCAGAATGGATCCAGCCCGTAATCGAGAAGCTTCCATTTTCTCCTAGGTGTCTTAGTGTCCTGATGCAGTCAGCCCCCGAAGCCGTAAGAGGCAGCGGTGCTTGTCCAAGGCTCCCTGCAGCAGCATAACTGACTCCAAGGCTATCTGTTTCTTCTCTTGAGCTTTGGTTTCTCACCCGTCAGATGTCCATCTTAAATCATGTTCTTCCTCCAGAACCTCCCTCTGAGATCCTGTCTGTAAGGCCGGAGCCTGGAGCATTGTAAAAGAGGGCAGCCCTGACCCAGATGGCTTGCAGACTGAACCCTTCCAGGGGAAAGAGGAAAGCTGGACCTGATGCTACACTCTGTCTTTTCCTTGGAAAGTGTCCTCTGGGTGACCAGCTTAGCAACTCTGGGTTGGAGTGACAGACAGAGCAACGACTGTCTCTCAACCAAGGAGCTGGAGCAAGACAATAGCACAGTAGGGTCCTTCCTTCTAGGCTCTCCTAAAGAGACGAGGATTTCCCCTCCCTAATTCCTGGTGTGTGTGTGTGTGTGTGTGTGTGTGTTTGTGTGTGTGTTAGGGCAGGGATGACCATGAGAATTCAAAGCTGTTAAGGATTTATTTGGTGCGCTTACTTTTCTTGTTGTTTTGACCAATTTGGAAAGAAAGAGGCAATGACCTCCTCTTTAGAAAACAAAACTAGGCAGGAAGTGTGCAGGACCTAAGTGGCGGGGACTGAGGGTGTAATTACAAGTTTTTATTCAGTATTTTCATGTAATTAAATCCAAAGGGAAGCGAGCCTGGCCCTGGCTTCTTGGATGCAGGGCAGACCAGAGCTGCCTGTATGTGGAGGCTGGAAGGCAAGCGGTGTGGAATGGATCTACTTTTCAGCGAAGAGGCAGACCTCTCACCTTTCTTCTTATTTTTACATTCGTTTTCCAAAAGGTAGCCTATCATTCATCTTTTATTCGGTGCCATTGCGCGCTCCTTGGTGACATTTCCCAGCCCTGCCGGCGCAGCCTTCTAGGCACTGATTTGCCTTTCCGCCCACTCTCTACCCCTTCCCACTTTTACATATTGCCGATTTCTGCCTGGTTGCTCAAACAATATCCCCGCCGCAACATCCACAGCCTGCTTTCTTGCCTCCGGAGTTTCGATCCCAGCAAATAGTCCTTCCTTTTGTTTTGCCCTGAGTCTGTTTTTCCCCGTTATGCTTCATAATAAGCGCTACAGCGGCCGCCCCATACTCGGCTTTCTCTAAAACACTGCCTCGGTTTCCCTTTCTCGCAAGCAAGATTCTGCCCACACTCGCTGGGGGATGGGGTTGTGTAGCTTTGCAGATGGTCCGAAACGGTGGGAAGCACGGGTTTCACTCTCCTCCCCCTCCTTTGAGCCTTCGGTGGCCCAGTGACGTGTCCTGGGCATTAGGGACTGGCAGCAAGAAAGGATCCACTGTCTACTCACATTCTTAAGGGCAGGAAACCTGACCCACCCCAAAACCACTAGTCCAGGAGGAGGGGCACTTGCATTTCTCCAGGAAGGTGGGCCTCGCGGTGGTCCCCCCCCCCTCCACTCACTCCTACCCCCACTCCCATGCCCGCAGATTACCTCCCAGCAGCCCCCTTCACCTACTCTTCCCAAGAACAGATTGTTTATCAGAACGGGCAGCCAAGAAGCCTACTCCTGTTTCTGGCCTCTGCCAAAGATTAATCACACTTGGGAACCTCACAAAACTTGACTGTCGGGTGGGGCACCGAGAGAGGGGGTAGTTAAAAAGGAAAGACCAATGAATTTGACATTTGACATTTGACAAGCTGACCAAATGGGGCTACTGACACCTCTTTCCTTCTCAGCCTAAAGGGCCGAATTGTATTTCATTCCCAGTCCCTCTCCCCCACCCCACCCACCCCCTCTCTTTCTCCGAGTCCCCCTCCTCTTTCAACTTCATATCTGATGCTTTAATAGTACTGACTTGCTTTTAATTCTTATTAACAGCCTCAGCTGGGGTGTGAGTCTCTCTCTCTCTCTCTCTCTCTCTCTCTCTCTCTCTCTCTCTCTCTGAGTGTGCGTGTGTTCGTGTGTGCATGTGTGTGTGTTGGGGCTTGGCAAGACACACTCACAAACTGGACTGCCTGACAAATCCCTTCTTTTCCTTTTTATCCTTCTCTTTGAAACGACATCAAGATGGACTGGGGGGGTGCTGGGGGATGAAGGAGAAGGCATGGAAAAAAGAGGGAGGGGGAATAATTTATGTGCTTTTCTAAGACGGCCAGTAAAATTCCTAAGGGAGAATGAATGCCAAAATTGACTGTCTTGGTGGATTTAAACCCAGTAGTCAGGGTGAATCATGTCAGGGCTTTGCCCTAGACCTGCAGCCTAGAGAGGGGACAGGCACAGAAAGCATCCCTGCGGCTGGGAGGAGCCTTTCTGAACCGGGGAAGGGATGGCTGGCTGTTCACTCTCACCAGATTCTTCTCCATAGGATTTGCTTTTCTGTAATTCATTGCAAGATGGATTTTTTTAAGGCTCTGATAAAGAAAAGCAAGGGATAGAAAATTCTCTATTAAACATGACCCCCTAAGGGAAGGTGCAAACCCATTTGATCCAAGATAGAGATATCTCCACCCCAGATTCCCCCTCCCCTTTGCTTTGCAACTCAGCAGACAGCAGGTTAGCAAAAGGTAATAAATAGTCCTCGCACAGCAGGGTCTGGACTAGTGAAAACAGTTTACTGAAATTAATGGGCCTCACTTGAACCAAAACCTCCACTTTGGAATTAATGCCAGACATAGTTTTCCTGAACTCCATCCAACCGCCTAAGCGGCAGACAATTTTTGTTCTATTTGTGCAGGAAATAAAGCCCAAGTCCTTGATCTCAGCGTAGATTTTCATGTAAAGAAAAAAAAATTAGCACAGTGAAAATTGTGGCAGTTCCTATTTTCTGCCAGTAGAAACTCGGGTGCTCCGGGTGCTCTTGGGTGGTGCATGGTCAAAGTTATCTGGTAAACTTTCCATTGAAAAGCCACGTCCCAATTCCCTCCTCATCTCTGGCTTCTGAGCTTTCATCCTGACATCTGAGAGATGCAAGACAGCTCCAGGAACAGTTCACCTCTCAGTAACAACCCCCTTCCCCGCGGCTTAGAAAAGCTGGATGTGGACATTTTGTATTCTGTTTGCAAGACTCCCCCCACCCCGTGAAGCTCTAAGCCATCCATCCATCCAGCGTCGTCCTCCCCACCCCCACCCCCGGCTCCATTCTCTACCGCACCCAGTACTTAGGGTGTCCCTGGTTCTGAGCTGCTTTTTATTTTTATTAATGTACTTTTTTTTTAAGGTTAAAAGGCACATACACCATGTGCCATACCGGGTTATGGCATGTACAGCGGGAACCCGGTGTCCGTGTCTGAACCCATCCTAAACCCCCATTATTGAGAAAAGCCCGGTCGTGGGCAGCCGGTGTTCTGGTTCTCATTGTACAGTCTGCACTGGTGACACAGGACATGTGGAAAATTTTGAGAGCACTGCGGTGAATGGTGTGGAAGAGGGGGGAGCGTGAGCCGGGGGAGAAAGAAGAGGGGAGGGAGTGAGTTACTTTTTAGCTTCCGCTAAGTACTTGGCAGCTCGCCAAGCCCGGAGGATTCTGGGAAGTGAAAACCTCCCCAGTATAAACTGCCAGCTTTAAGCAGCCCTGACAGTTCTGCTCCTTCCAAACTTGGCAGCCGTTCAAAGTGCTCTTTCATTTGAAATGCTGGAAGCCTGCCATGTGCAATGCAGATTTGCGGTGCCTGTGCGCAGAAGGAACTGATAAATGCCGTTGCAGTTGCCATGGGGACAGGAGGCTATCAGAATGGCCTTGTGATCCGCAGCCTCTCAACGCGGCAGGCTCTCCCTCCCGCCCGCCCGCCCGCCAGCCCCTCCTCCTTCTAGTCAGTGAGATGGTGAAATAAATGTTCTGGAAAAAGGTTAACCCTCCAGGCTCTGGCTTGCAAACTGAAAGGAGGTTAACCCCTTAAGACTTCCCCGGTCCTAAATGCTTGCCAGAAACATAGAGCTGAACAGCATCTTTGGGGTGGGGTGGGGGTGGTATCATCCCTCTCCCACCCCCGAGTCCTTCTGCTCCCCGGAGGCTTTTTGAAAGCTGTGTTTTTAATAGAGCTTTTCAGCAAGCCCAAGTGTAAGGCTTTGAGTCATCAAAACCCGGATGTAAACACAGCAGCCCTACATTCTGCACAGTTTGCGTGTATTCTATCTTTTTAATAATATTTAGCTGGCAACTTAAAACTGCAAGCATGCCAGATATTTTAGCCAGCCACTTACATCATGTAGCCTCCATCTTAGGGAGAGTAGTTGCCTCTCCTTGCCTTGATTCTCAGGTCCCCGCCCCACACTGCAGGCAGTCCGGGGTTTTGAAGGCGTCTTGTAGCAGTTTAGCAAATCCAGTCAGTCCCTTAGAGCATGACATCAGTTTGGGCAACAAAGATAGAGGACAGGTTCCTGTCAGAGACGAGACATTGGGTGAGTCAAGGTGAAACAGATCTGTCATCTACGCTGCAATTTCAGGTGACTTCTCGTGAGGGTGCACTAGCCTGGATAATCATCGAGCCTCCCCCCCCCCCCCGCCCCCATCTATCTTGCACAAGCTGCCATTTGAAACACAGCCTGATTCAATGTACAGAAACAAAACAGTGTGTTCAAGATCTGGTATATTTTCAGGTCTGTAATGCCAACTCTCCGGGTGGCCTGTTTAATAGGGGAAAAATTAAATCCCCCAGCCAAGGCCTATGGAAACCAAGGAGGGTTAGTGATTTATTTACGCTGGGGTGGAAGAGGTGAGCAGTATTTCTTTTTTGTTCACTATTTCCTGAAGGCTTCCTAGACATAAACCTTCATTAACATCTCAGAAAGGGGACATATTTTTCTCTGTGGTTTTCAATATTTTCTGCTAAATATATCCAGCGAACTGTTTATCCAGGGCTTCAGCTTTCAGACCTTTATGTACTTGTAACACCTTGAGACTGTCCCTGGGGGCGGGGCAGGTGGTTACAATCCTTAAAGGGGACTTTACATACTGGGCATTCAGGCACAGGGGCGGGTTGTACTTCGGTCTGTCTGTCTAATGAGGTTTCAAGCAGAGGTAGGAGTCGAAGACGGTTTTTGTTTTGAAGCATGGGAAGACTGCCACAGAATGTGGGGCCAATCTAGGTATTCCTTCCTACTATGTACATTGTCATGGAAGCCCACACAGGCAAAAGACTAGACCTGTCCCATTTGGTGGAACTTAACCAGCAGTGCCTTGAGCTTGACTCTCTGGGTGTCTGTTCATGATTGCCTTTGCCTTGTGGTTTTTTTTTTTTTGTTTTGTTTTGTTTTGTTTTTGGGGGGGGTCAGGGTCATGTGTTTGATCTCAGTGGAATTTTCTGATTCCTGAATACCGCCTTCCAAATAAATAATCAATAAAAGCCATCTGCTTCACCTTGCTAGCAGATCCAGAATTGAAGGGTTAGTGTTCAAACATAATTTTAAAGAGCAATCTGCCCTTGAGACATCTCAAGATGGTTCTGGCTTAGAAGTACGCTGGAGCTGAGGAAGAAATCGGGTGATTCAGAACCCCCTTTCCCCAGACGGTCCAGGCAGCTGGGTTTTTGGCTCTTGCAGCTGCTAAGCTTTGGCAAGCTAAGAGCATATCCGTGGCGGTGATTCCTTTCCCAGGTTGACGGACGTGTTTCTGTACTGAGCACAGCCAGGTTTCCTGACTATGCGTGAATCAGACGCTGTATTTTTAACTCGTGGCTGCTGGTGATAGTTTTAAATGGGAGGCAGATCCTGACTTGTCCTGTCATCAGAGTCCAGAGATAAAGAATCTGTCTGAAGTCCTTGTCACTTATAGCTTGGGCGTGTTCATTTCACGTTATCATCCTGACAGCCACAGCCACTTGTCCCAAAAGGCAAAGGGTACCATGGTCACCCTTCAGTGTTGTCCTTCCCAAGTCCTCCGTGATGTTTGCTTATTTGCTGACTTCTGGGAGATGAATTAATTGTAAATGGCAATCCGAAGTCCCAGGGTGCCTTCCCAGAGAAGGCAAGCACCAGGATTCCAAAATGCCTTGGTACTGTCTGCACCCTCCTCTGCTACAGCAAGAGCAATCCCTGCGGGCAGCCTGTGGTGTGGCCTCTCCTATGCCAGGGTGGTGGTGGGGAGTCAGATGCCAGAAATCCATGGATTAGGAGGTCTGTGGGACTAGTTCAGGAGCCTCTGAGGAAACAATTCCCTTTTGTTTTGTTGTCTGCCATGTGACCAGAATGCTGCCAGCTAATTTTAACCCCACCAAAGGACTGCTGGAGAAAAAAAAAACCCAAAAAACAAAAACCAACCTATCTTGCATCTGGAAAGACTCTGCGGCTGGATAAAAGCTTTCTCAGCCTGCGTTCTTCCTGTTTCACTTTCCAAACTTGCATTATCGGTAACCTGAAAAATGATGAGTTTCACCAAATTCCTGGATATTGCGCAAGAGAACAATGAGACTATTTCGGGGGTTGTGAGTGTGTCTGGCACAGGCCCCGGAAGCCATTGTTTTCTGGAGGGAGAATGTTTTCTGATTTCCCGGTGCTTTCCTCCTAGGGTCTCAAGGGCTCAGGGGTTACTGTCATGGGTAGGGGCAAGTACAACTTCCATGGGTAACCCTGTAGACTGTATTCTGAAGGGACTGGTATAGGAAGTGGCTGGTCAGACCAGTGGAGTAGGGAACAAGGAGAGCTAAGGGGGGCATATTTGGAAATGGGAACGACAGCAGGAGGGAGATAGAAGACACAGGTCAGTCTATCACTGATTGACCTGATTGTCTCAGACTCTTCTGCAGACTCATGTTCAGGCCCTGGAATGGATGGAAGACTGCAGGAGGTCCTGTCTTTGGAGAACGGAGTCTCTCTCATCCTTGTCCTGACCAGGCCCAACCTTGCCTAGCTAAACTGAACACATTCAAGGTAGTATGGCTGTAAATGAGGATGGACTCCCAGAGCTTTCCCACAGCTATTAACTGTTGCTGTGTGTCTGGGTGGCCGTCAGTCCCAGGGAGAAGGCACAGACTCTCAGAAATCCAGATTAATCAGCCAGCATGGAGCCAGCCAGCCAGCCAGCCACTGCCACTATTCTAAAGTCAAGTAGAGAAGCAACTTCCATTAACCCTAGTCTGCAGCCCCAGATGATAATATCAGGGCTCCAGCATCGCCTGCCCTGCCACCCCACCCAGGGGAACTTGGTGACAGTTGTGCTGACAGCAGCTGAGGGCCTCAGCTGCCTAAAAGGGCCCTTGCTCAGCTCTGTAAAGGACTCTAGAGAGCCTCCCAAGCCTCCTTCCTCCTCTGAACCCTGAACCCACAGGCAGGGACACCAGTTTTGGGAGGGCAGGATTTTTACAAGGAGACGGACACTCACTTTTCTGCCTCTGGCAAAGCCATTGTCACCTCCCAGGAGTAATTCTCCAGAGCCATTGGCAAATTAAGGGTGTGTGTGTGTGTGTGTGTGTGTGTGTGTGTAGCAATGAATTTATTGGGTTTACTTAGAGGGCATGGGTAAAAGATACTTACATGAGTGTGGGTGACCCAAAAACAGCTGCAAAACCCCACCCCATCAAGGAAGCTGCGTCATTCACTGGAGTCTCACTGTCAATTAATCTTGCTCTTCCTACAGACTCTAACACATAGCGAGACCACTCCTACCATCTTGTTGGTTTTGAGACAGGGTTTTCCCCTGTAGATCAGGTTCCTGCCTCAGCCTCTGAGTCGTTGAATTCCAAATTTGCACCACGGAGTCCCGAAGGGGGCAAATCTCCAAATTAAGGTTCTGTTTTCTGTGTTGTTGCACCGACTTGTCTTTTTGTTTGCATTCTGTTGTGTTGAGGATTGATTGAACCCAGGGCTTCAGGCATGCTGGGAGAGGCTGCCATGGAGTTACATTCCCCAGCCCTAGAAGACTTGCTTCATGCAAGACGTTGTGCTTTTTCTAAAAAAATTAATAATAGTAATAATATATTTATTTACTTTTAAAATTTATTTATTTTATGTGCATTGGTGTTTTGCCTGCGTATATGTCTGAGTGAAGGTGTCAGATGCCCCGGTGTGAAGGTGTGAGCTCCCATGTGGGTGCTGGGAATTGAATGCAGGTCCTCTAGAACAGTTTATGTGCTCTCAATTGCTGACCTGAGTTCAGTTCTAGTACCCATATCAAATGGCTCACAGCTGTCTAAGGAATGCCTTCCTCCTCTGGCCTCTTGTTGGCAGCACGTGCACTCACACACACACCCCTACCCACCCACGGACACGTACACATAATTAATACATCTTAAAAAGCAACAACAACAACAACAAAAACCCTAGAGCTCATGAATAAGTGGACATATTTTTTAAACTTCCCAAAGAAATATTTGAATTTCACTTTTTGCATTGCCAGGTGGTCCAGGGACGAGGAGGAGGGTTGGGGGGGAGCGGGATTCAGGCTGGCCACCCGGCCTATAATCTTTGCAGGACCTCCTAGAATGCTGTTGTCCCTAAATCAACAGCCCACCCTGTCTGTGGGCTGTAGAGACTAGCCAGCGTCAGCTCCGGGGCTTCCGGGTTTCTAGACTTCCGCCCGGCCCTCAGCTGTCAGGAGGCGCGTTCCTCACTTACCTCGCAGCCCTGGGATTCCTGGCAGTTTCGTTGGGCCACAGCTGGAATGCAGCTGCTGGGGGTGGAGCGAGCAGAACCCTTGGTAGGTCAGCAGGGTGAGCGAGGGCCCGGAATGTTGGAAGGTTGGGAAAGTCCTTCCCTGAGCCAGAACTCAGGAATGTGCTGGGGCCTCTGCTGAGAAAACTTTCCAGATGAGGGAGGGATAGGGGAAGCTTTTGCCTTCTGGGTAGATTTTTTTTTTAAATTGCCCCAGGGAAGTCGACTGTTTTGAAACTGTCTTTTTAAAAGAAGCCTTGTAAATGTTTAAATTGTCCTAGAAACATCCTCTCTTTTCTGTCCCTACCGTTGGAATCTGTTCAGCGGAGCAGTAATCAACAGGGACATTTGCCTTAGGGTCTCTCTTCCTTCGCCTCTCTAAATGTTTAAAAACTTATTGTTGTTGTTGTTATCTTTAGTTCGGGGAAACTTTTGGATGCTTTCCAGGCTGCAGCTATAGAAGTTTCCAGGAAAATGGAAAAGCAACATTAGTGTTATGAGTCTGTCTGGATCCAGGGCGAGACGTGTTTTATAGAGTGCCTGCGAGAGGGGCAACCAGGTCCTGGGAGAGCGCCCAGCCAGGCAAAAGGGCAGATGCTGCCACAAATACCTGAGAGCATCCTAAAGCCCTGAGACAAACATGGAGTTTAGATGGCCTGCCTCTTCTCCACCGTAGAGGCAGGTGGGCCAGACACACAGTTTTGGGCACTCACAATTCAGAAGCTCATCGCCTAATCCAAAAGGCTACATATCAGTGTGTGCACACACCAGGTGCCAAGGTAGCAGGGCCCACTGAAGACACAAGAAAGGAGGAGTCCTTTTTCAAGGAGTATGCACCACGCAGCCTGCTTCATGGGCAAAGAGACGGAGACCTTCAGAGGCTTCTGATGAACCTGGCTCCTGCCAGGCAGCTTCTCCTTACCTGCTCTGTTAGTTTAACCATTGACTAGCAACCAACAGCTATCAAGGTTCTTTAGGTTTTTTTTGTTTGTTTGTTTTTAAAGATTTATTTATTTATTATGTATACGACATTCTGCCTTGATGTATGCCCGCACGCCAGAGGAGGGAGTCAGATCTCAATACAGATGGTTGTGAGCCACCATGTGGTTTGCTGGGAATTGAACTCAGGACCTCTGGAAGAGCAACCAGTGCTCTTAACCTCTGAGCCATCTCTCCAGCCCCCAAGGTTCTTTAGTTTTGTTTTGGCTTTTTTGAGACAAGGTTTCTCCATGTAATATTAGCTGTTCTGGAGCTCACTCTGAACCCCAGACTGGCCTCGAACTCACAGAGATCAGCCTGCCTCCACCTCCTGAGTGCTGGGATTAAAGGTGTGTGCCTCCAACTCATCTCTATTTTACAGGTAAGAAAACAGACTCAATGGTTAAGGAATGCATCTCAGAACACCCAACTGGTAGGCGGTAGGCAAAATCTGAATTCAACGTTAATTCTGCAGACAGACCTGGGTTTGAGTCCTGATTCACAAGACACACGTTTTCTATCAAGCTTCTGCACCACCAGGTGTTCTCAGCGGATTTCCTATGGTAAACGTGCCGAGTATCATCAGCCATTTCCTATAAATACCCTAAAGCCTTGTTACCACTTTGCCGTAGGAATTAAATAACAAAAAGCAAGCTTTCCTCTAGTAGAGGACCAGACTACAGTAAGCACAGATGCTTTAGCACGGGTAGACTGACCGAGGTACTGGTCATCTTTATACATCACCACCTTCTCATGACTCTGCACAGCAGGACCTGGTGCCAAAGCCCCGCAGGCGCCCCCCTGTTCTTTCCTGTTTGTATCTGGCCTCCATAGACCCTCCTTTCTGTTTTAACCACTCCCGTTCACTTGGGTTTATTACAGTGGTCCAGAAACCATCCGTAGCAGATACCTGCCTGCCTGTTTAACGGTCTTCCAGGTGCTCTACAAGATGAAGACTAAGTCCTTAGCCTGGAACACAGGGCGCCTGGGAAACCACCTTCAGTTCTTTTCTGCTTTCCCCCCTCCTCCTGACCTCACTACTGTCTGACTATATTAAATCCCTCTTTGTTCCTTGCGTACCATGTATTTTTTTTTTTTATTTATTTATTATGTATACAATATTCTGTCTGTGTGTATTCCTGCTGGCCAGAAGAGGGCACCAGACCTCATTACAGATGGTTGTGAGCCACCATGTGGTTGCTGGGAATTGAACTCAGGACCTCTGGAAGAGCAGGCAATGCTCTTAACCTCTGAGCCATCTCTCCAGCCCCCCTTGCGTACCATGTAAACTTTTGTGCCCTTGCCTTTCCATGGCTTCTCTCTGCCTGGAAGAATGTTTTCCACTTTAACTTCCTTGAGCAGACTTTAAACAGCCTTCAAAACTCAGCTGTTTGGCTTTTTTTTTTTTTTTTGTGAAACTGATTTCCAGCATTTCCTGGCTTTGTGCTTCAGTGGCGATCCATGGACATCACAAAGAGACTCCCTCACTGGGGACTCTTTGAAGTTCAAGGCTGGGGCATGCCGTTCTATTGCCAAGTCCACCTAAAAGGCCCTCAAAACATACTACGCAAATAAATGAATCAAAAGTAATTTTTCTTTCTCTCTCTCTCTCTCTCTCTCTCTCTCTCTCTCTCTCTCGTTCTCTTTTCTATTTTGAGAAAAGATCTGTCTAGTTTTGGCTCTTCTAGAGCTTGCTCTGTAGACCAGGGTGGCATCAATACTCACAGAAATCCTCCTGTCTTTGCTTCCTAAATTCTGGGATTGAAGGCAGGTACCACTGGGTAGTGGTGGTACACACTTTTAGCCTCAGCACTTGGGAGGCAGAGACAGGCAGATCTCCTGGTTCAAGGCTAGCCTGGTCTACAGAATGAGCTCCAGGACATCCAGGACTATGTAGATTTGTCTGAGAAAAAACTTGCTGTGGTAATTTTCAACTTTTGTTTTCGAATCTCCTGTGTTCCATACTGGCCCCAAACTTGCTATAAGGCCAAGGATAAGTTTGAACTTCTGATCCTCCTGCTTCTACTTCCTTTACTGCTGGGCTTACGGGTGTATACCACCACATGCTGTTTATAAATGTGAACTTTTATAATATAAAAGTTTTATTATCAGTAAAATGATATATGTATTATTTAGACCCTCCTTTGATCCGGCAAAATTTTTTGAACATTTTACTCAAAAATTATTAAAAAGAAAGAAAAGAATACAGTAGAAAGAGCTGCTTCTGTGGTGGCCCATGCCTTTAATTCAAGTACTGGGGAGGCAGAGGAAGGCAGATCTCTTGGTTGGTTCGAAGCCAGCCTCGTCTACAGAGTGAGGTCCAAGACAGCCAGAGCTACACAAAGAAATCCTGTCTCAAAAAACAAAAACGAAAAGGAAGAACTGGCTCTCGGTTCAAATCCTTACAGAGCCTCTTGTTATGCCTTTACATCATTAACTCATCTGCTTTGGTTTTCAGTTTCCTGCCTGTGTGTGACTCTAACAATAATTACCCATGTGGCAGACGTGCTGAGCCCCTAGGAGTCACTCTGGTTAGTATGGTTAATATTCATGTCAGCTTGATAGATTTAGAATCACCATGGAAACGTCTCTCTGGGTGTGTCTCTGAGAGTTCTTCTAGGAAGGTTTAATTTCTAGGAAGCATTTATTGGGTTCTCTGCTTCTTCCTGACTGCAGACACTCTGTGACCATTTGTCTCCAACTACTACTGCCTGAACCCACCTGTCATGATGGACTCTACCTTGGAGCCCCAGCAAGGTGTAAGCCAGGCATGCTGGGACACTGTAGTTCCAGTACTCAGGAGGTAGATTCAAGAGCACCAGGAAGATCAAAATCATTATGGAGTTCAAAGCCAGCCTAGGCTACATAAAACCCTGTCTCAACCCAGCACTCGAGAGGCAGATCTCTGAGCTCCAGACAAGCCAAATCTACAAAGCGAGTTCCAGGACAGCCAGGGCTGTTACACAGAGAAACCCTGTCTTGAAAAACTGAGAAAATTTAGTCTCCTTTCTGTGCCAAAAAAAAAAAAAACACAACAACAAAAAAACCTGGTCAGAGTTAAACATCCCAGGCACAAGCCTTCCTAATTGCTGGCGCCCCACTTTCTTTCTTTCTTTCTTTTTTTTTGATTTTTCGAGACAGGGTTTCTCCGTAGCTTTTGGATCCTGTCCTGGAACTAGCTCTGTAGACCAGGCTGGCCTTGAACTCACAGAGATCCGCCTGCCTCTGCCTCCCGAGTGCTGGGATTAAAGGCGTGCGCCACCACCGCCCGGCTGGCGCCCTACTTTCAAAGCATGGTGGTCCCTGGTCACCCTGGGGCAAGGAAGGACTGCCACAGGATGAAGGGGAATGTGATGTATTGTTCTGGCAGAAGGTTCCATTTGGAAATTGACCTACAGTAGGAGGAGAAGCAGAGACTCCCACAAACCCCACAAACCACTGCGGCTTTAGGAGGTCTGCTTCCCGGTCTGGTGTGTCCAGAAACAGCTCGCCCTTTAGCTGGCTGACCACAGTCTCTACTTCTCAGATCCGGGAGCTCAGCGTCTTCAACCATGGCCACGCCACGGCTTCACAGTCTTGTGCACAGCCATAGCAACAGGGAATGGGCACTTTGTAGAGGACGCCGTGGAACCAAATCACCCTAGGGAGAGAGTGGCTCACCCAATGCACGAGCCAGGAGGGAACCTGGAGGACGGGAGTCTTTTCAAAGTGCGTGGCACCTTAGAAGTCTGTCCCAGATTCCCCATCTGGTGGGTTTCTTCCCACCAAACGCTAACAATATTTCATTCGAGATGCCACACTCATGCTAGCCACTAGGGAGTGATATAGCGACAAAGAGCAAAATCAGAGTAGAAAGAGTAGAAAGGGCCTCAGCGAGGATCTTTAGGCTTCTTTCACCAAAAAAAAAAAAAAAAAAAAAATCCAGATATCAAGAAAAGAAGTGGGAGGGAGAGTCTTTCACCTCTGAGTGTGGAACAACAGTGCCACAAATCTCTGGTCTAGACTAGAGGGGAAATGGAGGCACGGCTGTTCAAATTATGGTGTTTGGCGTGCCAGTCCTCTCCTTGAGCTCTGGTGTCCAAACTCAGTTGGGGATGAGGCAGTTAACAGAAAGAGAATAGGAAAGCACAGAGATAATTACAGGCAGGCGGTGGTGGCACACACTTTTAATCCCAGCACTCGGGAGGCAGAGGCAGGCGGATCTCTGTGAGTTCGAGGCCAGCCAGGGCTACACAGAGAAACTGTCTTGAAAAACAAAACCAATAATAATGATGATGATGATGATGATGATGATGATGATAAAAGTAACAACAGGGAGGCAATGCCTCGAACTCAGAGAAAAGGCTCAGAGCTGGTGGTGGAATTTAACTTAAAGCCAGGCAGGGCAGGACCGGGTGGAAGTGGCGGGGTGGTTAGGAGGTTAGGAGGAAGTAATTCCTCACCCCTCCAGAACATGATCTACTGAGGTCTAAAACAGGCTCCCAAGAGTACCTGGTACCAACCTTGCCTCTGCCTCTGCAGCCTTAGGCAAGGCCACTTGCTCATGACAGGTTTCTTTCTCTCCTAGTCAAACAAGCAAGGTCTCAGCCTGAGAACGCGAAGCCCTTCATTTCTCCTCTGGCCGACATTCATCTCCCCAGCGCCCAGGACACACCGCTAATGTGTACCAGGTGGCCGGAACTAACTCCAGCAGGATGTGCCCTCTGGAGCCCCAGGCGGGTGGCAACAAGGACCTGGCAGGCCTGCTCAAGGTAACACCTGGGAAATTTGGGGGATGGTGACAAACCCAGAACGTGCAGGAACCGCTAGGGCATGACTGGGCAGGAGTCAGCTCTCTGAGAATCGAGGTTCTCTGCCAGAACCCTGGCCCAGGTATCCTGGATGGAGAAAGGCGAAGGAGGCGTTAAGGGTTGGACCCAGCTAGCTCTTATAAAACGGACACAAATAGTATGGAGTATCATCACTGTAAACACCGTAATATCAATATCTCAGATATTCAGAGAGATGACGGGTTTCAAGTGCCTTGAGCAGGGTCTACGGTCGAGACCAAACCTCTCAAAAAATAATGGATTCCCCCATCAGGAGGGGAGGCATACAGTTTGGCCCATCCTAGGGAGGTGGGGGGGAGGGGTCTCTAGAACACGATGCGTGCACGCCCCCTGCTGGCCGGGAGCGAAAGTCCCACTATCCGTTTGCGGTGGGGTAAATAGGTGCAGAGCATCCACCAGCAGCCATAGAATACCCACCAGCTTCAGCCGCCTTAGACTTTGAGAAGAATGCAAGGCGGGAGGCAAGTAAAATCCGATTTTTGGAGTCAGGTAGTTCTGGAGTCACTACGAGACTGAACGTTCATTCATTGGACAGAAACTGCTCAGAATACAGCTGTAAGCAGACCTGGCAACAGGAGTGATTTTTTTAAATTCATTTATTATCATTTTAAATGGATGTGCACGCGCAGATGCCTGCAGAGGCAAGCATAGGGTGTGGGTGCCCTAGATCCAGACCTGCAGATGGTGTGAGCCTCCTGAAGTGTGCTGGGAACCAAACTCAGCTCCTTTGGAAGAGCAGCAAGCAGTCTTAAGCACCAACTCCTCTCTTTTGTTCCTATGTTTTCTTTTTCTTTTTTAGAGCAGAGTCTCATGTAGCCCAGGCTGGCCTCAGATCCCTATGTAGCCACAGATGGCCCTGCACTTCTGTTCTTCCTGTCCCTACCTCCTGAGCACTTGACACTTTAGCTCCAGGAACCTTTTCTGGTCCCTTTGGGCACCTGTACATACATGGCATATACTCACACAGACATGCACACAGGCACAAAAATAAGAATGGAGATGTTTTGGTGCTGGAGAGATGGCGGTTAAGAGCACTGGCTGCTCTTCCAGAGGCCCCGAGTTCCATTTTCAGCACCCACATGGTGGCTCGCAACCATCTATAGTGAGATCTGATCCCTTCTGGCATAAGGTCGATAGAGCTTATAATAATTAAAATAAATCTAAAGAAAAACAAAATGTTTTGTTTTGTTTTTTCAACTTCCCCCCAAACCTGGGTACTTCTTGGCTGTTGATCAGAGATTCTCAGCCTAAGTAAGAACAAGGTCCAGGGTTGGTAAAACGGCTCAGTGGATAAAGGTGAGTATGAATAAGCCCCAAAGCCTGAGTTTGGTCACTGTGACCCCCATGGAAGACGAAACTGCTTCCTCCAAGTTGTCCTCTGATCTTCACACACAGACTATGTATGATGTACATATACATACTCACATATACATCACACATAGACTATGATGTGCATATACGTACTCACTCATACATCACACATAGACTATGATGTACATATATGTACTTATACATACATCACACAGACTATGATGTACATATACATACTCACACATACATCACACGTAGACTATGATGTGCATATATGTACTTATACATACATCACACAGACTACGATGTACATATACATACTCACACATACATCACACATAGACTATGATGTGCATATATGTACTCACACATACATCACACAGACTATGATGTACACATACATACTCACACATACATCACATATAGACTATGATGTGCATATATATATACATACATCACACAGACTATGATGTACATATATGTACGCACACATACATCACATACCATAAATTAATGTAAAGTAACAACACTACAACAAAAAGTTGGAGGCCTCACACAGAGGCAGTTGGAACTAGGATCTAGGATCTCATTCAACCATACCCGTAGGCCAGAAGCCCTAGGGCTAATGTGAACACTCACTCATCTTCCCTATGGGGCTGGGATGTGAGTCAGATGGTAGAGTGCCTGCCTACCATGTACAAAGGCTTGGGTTAGAAAAACCAGGTATGGTGGCATACACTGTAATCCCAGTACTTGGAGGTGGGGCAAGAGGATCAGGAGTTCGAGGTCATCCTTGGCTACCCAGGTCTGAGGCCATGCTGGACCACATGAGAGAGATCTTGTTTCAAAAACTGTTTAAATGGGCTGGAGAGATGGCTCAGTGGTTAAGAGCATTGCCTGCTCTTCCAAAGGTCCTGAGTTCAATTCCCAGCAACCACATGGTGGCTCACAACCATCTGTAAAGAGGTCTGGCGCCCTCTTCTGGCCTTCAGGCATACACAAAGACAGAATATTGTATACATAATAAATAAATAAATATTTTATAAAAAAAACTGTTTAAAAAGAAAACAAAACAAAACAAAAAACTAGAGATGCGAGCTAGAGTGATTCATTTCTTTTTTTTTTTTTTTTTTTTTTTTTTTTTTTTTTTGGTTTTTCGAGACAAGGTTTCTCTGTAGCTTTGGAGCCTGTCCTGGAACTAGCTCTTGTAGACCAGGCTGGCCTCGAACTCACAGAGATCCGCCTGCCTCTGCCTCCCGAGTGCTGGGATTAAAGGCGTGCGCCACCACCGCCCGGCGAGTGATTCATTTCTTACCACGGAAAGACTGACTTCAAATACTAGAAGTTCAAGACGGAAGATGATAGTGAGTTCCCAGACAGCTAGAGCGACCTAGTGGAGACCAGACCCTGTCTCCCTCCGCTGTGGGTTTCTATTGCTGTGATGAACCGCCATGACCAAAATTCGACTTGAGGAGGAAAAGGTTTTATTTGTCTTACACCCCTCCACATTGCATGTAGTCCATCACTGAAGGGAGTCCGGACAGGAACTCAAGCACAAGAACCTGGAGGCAAGAGTGGATGCAGAGCCATGGAAGGGTGCTGCTTACTGGCTTGCTCGTCATGGCTGGCTCAGCCTGCTTTCTTCTTTTTCTTGTTCTGTGTTTTTCAAGACAGGGTTTCTTTGTGTAGCTGCCACTGTCCTGCTGGTATTCACTCTGTGACCAGGCTGGCCTGGAAGTCACAGATTTGTCAACCCTCGCCTCCCGCGGTAAAGGCATGCGCCAACACCGCGTGGTTTGAGTTTACCTCTTGACAGATCAAGAGCGGCATGTGTTTCTGAGACTGCAGAACTACCACCATTGCCTCTCAAATGTCCTCTGCCCACTCCTAGTCTGGCTGAAGCCTACAAGGCCCCCACCACAAGGCGCATGCCATGTTTTGTCTTGACTGGCCTTCCTACCCAGTGACCCATCTTACCCCATGCCTTGCTGCACAGTGGCCTTACACATATCTGTCTCTTCTCCTCGAAGGCAAACACAGCTGTTTCCTGACTTCCTGCATTCCCATCACCTGAGTTGCCCTGAGCAGCTCTTGTTCTTTGGAACCTACAGGAACTTACCAGTCATGTTGCCAGTTTCTCGGAGACTGCCCCATGTAGCTGGCAGATCCCACAGTGTACCCAGCCTGTCCCAGAACAAGAGCTCTATAAACAGGACAGTCTCATGTTGCAGTCTACAGATGCTTACTTAGGACTTGCGCAGTGGGAAACCTTACTACTAATGCAGGAAGGACCAGATACCTCAACCACCGTTTCTCACTGTCACCGGGCGATGTCTGGAGGAAGGCGGACTTCCACCTCCACCTTTTGACCCAGAGTTGGCATTTTACCAAAGGCCTGGTGGTTCCTATGCAAGTCAGAACTAGAGGCCACTGAAACAACAGCTTCCCACAATAAAGATGTTGCATGCTTCCTCCTGGGGAGATGTGGGCAGACATCTATTCTCCTCAGATGTGGCATTGAAGACAGACCAAAGAAATAATTCAGGCCAACTGTAGCTTGGTGAGCAGAGGGAATTGGTTAGGGTCGCTTACAGGGTGACTGCAGGCAGTTGGTCCGCCCCCTGGCACGGGCGAGGACTCAGGAAAGATGTCTCTGCCTCAGAGGTCATGCAACTTTCTTGCGAGTTCTTTTACTTTGAGTTCTGTGAGCATCCCCCTCCCTCCAAGAGGGACATTTGAAATAGTTGTACAATGAGAAAGTAGAGGCAGATTGGGGAGCCACAGATGCCCCTGGAGTAAACCTGAGGAGATACGATATAGATAGATAGACACTGGGGTGGGGGAAGATTATGTATCCAGTTTAATTAAGTTCAGATATGTAGGGATCCAGAGATCAGCCTGACTCTGCCTTCTGAGGCTGGAATTACAGCCTTGCTGAAACTACCATGCCTGAACACAGTTAGGAAACGGCCATCTTATTTATTTGTTTATTTATTTACACCCCTCTTCCATGTGTATGTGTGTGTGTGTGTGCGCGCGCGCGCGCGCACGCGCGTATACTCCATGTGCTCCCCGTGACCAGGCTAGCTGGCCTATGAGCCTCAGTGCTTCCAGAGTGACTCTGATCCCCACTTCCTATTATCAATAGTACTGGGATTACAGTCTACAGGTCTGCCTCTGGGTGGGTTCTGGGGATCTGAACTCCAGTCTTTACATCTGTACAGTCTTGCAATGGTATTTTGAATTTTCTGTGCTATACATAGTGATGTGCAAATTTTTAATAATATAGAGATATAATAACAGAAGGCAAAAGGTTGATTGCCATACTCTTACCGCCTTGAGAAGACTGGAGGAAACTTGCTAAAGAAGAGAAGGGGTGTCCTTACTCCCCCAACACTGCTACCGGCGGCAGGGGTTGGCCGTGATTTGGGCTCTGTTCTGCTGGCAGGGTGGAGCCTGTCATCTGGCCCGGACAGAATTATTGCCTCCAATTACATGGTTGATTATCAATTACTTGTGTCCACGGGAGAGCATGTGTGCGTGTGCCTAAGTGTCTTTGCAGATCATTAAAGGTCGTAATTCTGGATTACCGTTGATTAACGAGAGGGAGGGAGGCCTGGTACCTCCAGCAGCCGGCATGGCAGCCCCACAATTATTTCCCAGCTGATCAGTAATTGGTGCATCACAAGATGATCTCTCCCTCTGCTGCCTCCTCCCAGCTTCTCCTGCAGGCTCCACAATTAGTGCTCTCGCTCCTCCCTTCCCAGCCCAGGCAGATTTCAGAGAGCTGCTTCCTGGCTAGGAGAGACTGTAGGGCAGGATGGAGGACCCCACTCCCAGGCAGGATGCTGATAGCTGGATTGGGGGAGCTGGCAGCTGCACCCACCGTGGTGGGGACGTGGGGCTGGCGAGAGCCAAAGCTGTCCCCACCGTCATGTTCTTCCAAGCAAGTCTGACCCTCCACCCACAACTAGAGATCAGGAATGGAAAAGGACGGTAGCGCTCTTCTGGGGAGAGCGGGTCCTCAAACAATAACAGTGTAGCAACCTGCGCCACAGAGCCCAGGGCCAAACTGCAGAGGAGGTCCTCCTGCCATCCGCAGCTGGCCAGTCCTTTGTGCTCCCAGGGTGGGGAGCGACCACGTGCAGGAATGTGCAGAGAGAACTCGGTGCCACCGACTCTGGCCCCGGGTTCTGGCACCTGCATCCTCACTGTTCTCTCCACTTGCAAGTTGGCTCCCTAAGAGGCCCTTCCACCCCAGATGACAAGCCACTTGTTGCCCCCAGGAGAAGGTCCATGTCTTCAGGTACAACCCCTCCCTCCGCTCCCGCCCCCTACCCTAGGCAAACCCCATTTCTCCATCCTATTGTTCCTTCATGCAGGACTCTCATACCACCCAGGAGCCCCACCTGGACCCCACCCCGGAGGACCAGAGTGGTTCCACCCTCCTTCTCATACCCAGGAGGCGGCAGATTTCAAAGCAGAAGTTTAAGGGATGCTTTTTGGGAAGGGGAGAGGATGGAAAGGTGGGGCTGCCCAGGAACCTTTTACATGAAAGACTCTGGTAGCTGCTACATCACCAAGTAGGGTCCCTGAGCCTCACAGCTGCCTCAGCCGTGTTCTTTTTATCTACTTAGAGTGGTCAGCGGGGTCATGGCAAGCCGGAGAAGCAATGCTAATGACTCCGGCTCCACGTGGCGACCATTCAGGGGAAAAAAAAAAAAAGCTGCAATGTTCTCTCTGCCACATTAATCAGAGAAACACATCGAGAGCCGGTTGCATGGAGACAGCTTTCCTCGTGGTACCTGCCCTGAATGCTAATCACTTCCCTTCCTGGCAGTGAGTCAGCTCCGAGCCTTGGCTGATGGCAGTGAGGCCTGGCCAGGAGCACCAGCTCCACTCAGGTGTCACAAGCCAGAGCTGTGGCACCTTATACCCTACCCAGATGCTCCTCACCCCAGTGCCCATCGTCCACCGCTATCCATCCCCCTGCTATAAATTTTGGGTCACTCCCCTTGCCACTTAGGACTTCCCTCATCCCAGGTCCAAAGGGAATTCTTCTCTAGAAACTAGTTTCTGAACAGAGTCTGATTAGAGTAAGAGGGACTCACTGTCGGGCCCTCGGATAACAATGACATCATCTTAGATGGTGTTCCGCGGGGGGTAGTCACAAGATAAGCAGTCTAGACAGATTAGCTCATTTGATTCTTATGTGACCTTTCAAATTATTCATGAATGTGACTCCGAGTTTACAGGTAAACTCACACAGAGAAGTTTAGGGAGCAACCAAGGTCACACACCTTGTGCTCTCCAGAACACAATAAAGTGTCTGAATAGTTTTATACATAAAGGTCATCTATTCGTTAATTCAGCAATTATCTGTTGGACCTACTGTGTGCCAGTCACGTAGATAGGCACCAGGGAGCTATCAGTAAATGAAAGAGACCGCAGACAGAGAGGTGATTGGCAGGAATTTCACAAATTCATAGTCATGGAAAACGTGGTAATCTGGGTAGTGGTGGCGCACGCCTTTAGTCCCAGCATTTGGAAGGCAGAGGCAGAGTTCAAGGCCAGCCTAGTCTACAAGAGCTAGTTCCAGGACAGTCAGGGCTGTTACACAGAGAAACCCTGTCTCGAAAAAAAACCAAAAACCAAAACCAAACAAAAAAAACGTGGTGAGTGCCCGCGTAGAATCGGTTCCCGTGAAAATGTGTACTGGTGGGTTCCTCGATTCTTTTCAGGGGTCCAGAGAAACATTTGTCAAAGACTAATATTTCACAGTGCAGTCTTTGTGCCTGGACAGTGATGGCACTGGCCCCTGTGTTGGCAACGGCAGCACCACAAAAAGGAACTTGTTTAGAAAGGCAGGCTCAGGTGTGGTGTCAAAGACTTGTTACCCCAACATTCAGGAGGTATAGGCAGAAGGATCCAGAGTCCCGGGCCAGCCTGGGCTGTTACATGAGACCCTGTATCAAAGAAGGAATTCAAACTCTCAGGCTCCATCCCTGACCTGCTGCGAACACAGGATTGTACAAAGACCATGTGCCTTGCCCCCCCCACACACATAACTTCACCCCAGATCCGAATCAGGGCCAGCACTCCTGGGGAGAGGGGAACAGGAAGGGCCTGAAGGAAGGCAGAAAGACAGTGTCCCCCTGGAGACCCTGGCGGCTGGCTTTTTCTTCAGCTTCCCTTGTCCCTGCTTGGGGCACACACCTCTACTGCAAGCCTGCAGGTATGTGAGGGTAGAGTGGCCTGAGATGGCCTGCACTGGGACTGGCCTGTAGGTGTGGGAAGCAGTTCTTCCCTGAGTCATTGTTTAACCAGGAAGCTTGGCCAGAGGGGACCCTGGAGGAAGAGCAAGTCTCGGAGTTGAATTTTCAGGCCTGAGGTCTCCAGTCCCCTGACGTGACAGTCCTTTGGTTTCCAGGAAGCACCAGTTTCGATCATGAATCCCGTTGCCGGGGAAGTTTCTTCCCTAGTGCCCAGAAAGGACCCCAAAGACAGCCTTCCTTGTTCTCTACAGTTCGCTGAGGATCTGAGGAGCCAGTTGGCTCTCAGAGATTAGTTTCTGGGCACAGGGTCCCCGGAGGTGGCCTCTCCCCTCCTCTAGAGACAGCCTTTTTGTAGCTGACCATGCATAGCCCAGAGCAGGCAGCATCCTGCATAGAAGAGTTGCTGGCGCTGCTATGAGCAACTGAAGCCAGGAAGGAGCTTGTAGTGGGAGGCTGGCCACTGTCTCCAGGCTCAACACTTCAGACTAGGTATGGCTACCCCTGCTGCCTAGAATCATTGGCCTAGAAACAAGCCAGTGTTGGTGACAACCAAACAGTCTCCAGGCCCCACGTCTACTGGAATTTATGGGACATGTACTATGGGGAGACATTGCGTGAGTCCCCTTTGTGTGTCCGCTCCGAAAGCAGTTGGTCTTCAGGTCCTCCCTCCTGTCATTCTGTCCACAGCGTGTATTGATCATTATCTCTGCTGGAAGCACATCAAGACGGAGAGGTAACATAGGCCTGTACAGTTGTTCCAGAGGGACAAGTATGATAGTTCTGAGTGTCTTATTATCACTATTATTGTTATTATTGTTGCTGTGTACTTCTTTTGCTTTTTGGAGACAGGGTTCCTCTCTGTACTTCTGGCTGTCCTAGAACTAGCTCTGTAGAGGTTGCGTGGCCATCTCACTCCTTTTTGTGACCTTGTATTTAGGGCGACATGGGCATTAGTTATGAATGAGCTAATGTCCCCAGAGCCTAGCTGCTCTCTTGGTGTGGAATAGGCCTGTGACCAATTTGTTTTGTCCCTGGTCTCTGTTCTTCCCCCTAGAACAAGGAAAGAGGAAGCAAAGACTCCCTGGAAATTGAAACCAGACCCATCATAGTCCTGGCAGCCACATGAGTCTCCAGGCCAGAGGGCCTCTCTTTGAGAACAGAGAGAGCCCTGGAGGGCAATAGGCCCTGTGCCCAGCACGGCAAGACGAACTAAGGAATGCAGTGCCAGGCAAGATAAATACTTTCGGGGTCTTGGCCCAGCACTGGGGACTGTTTGTGACTCCATTAGAGGCAGGTTTGGCTCCAGCCAGAAGCCAGAGTGCTGGCTCTGGCTTAGGCCTGGCAATGGGCCGACCGCCAACATGGAGGCAGGAAGAAAGCTATTCTTACCCCTTCCCACCCTTCTAGGGATCGGTGGGAATGGGGGGGGGGCAGAAAAAGCAGCTGAGTTTGAAGTCATTATACTCCCGCTTTGTTGGGTTCCTCACCAATGCCTCCCGAAGGTCCCCAGGGAAGTGCTCTCCCTCTGTGAGGGCTGCCTCTACACAGGCACTATTGGACTTAGAGCAGAAGTCAAACATTGTCCCCCTCCAGTGTGGCAGTGGCCTTCTGATGTTGATTCCGGTGACATTCAGGCATCTCACCTTGCCTAGTGGAAGCTGAGGGACTTGGGAGAGAGTTGTCTTCCCAGAAGTGCAGGCCTGGGGAAGCAATCAGGCAACAAACAGAACAAACAGAAGAGGCAGTGCTCCAGCTTTCTCTGCTCTTTGTTTTGGAAACAAAAATACAGAGGGGAAAAAAAAAAGTGAGCTGGTGGCTCAAACCTGTAATCTTAGTACCCAGGAATCTGAGGCAGGGGGAGCACCATGAGTTTGAGGCCAGCCTCTGCTACAGAGTCAGGTCTGTTTCAAAATAAACAAGCAAATAAATAATGAGAAACAGCAGCAGCAGTAACAGGAAAGCAGTTCCTTCCATTCCTGTTTCTGACCAGTGTCACCATTGTCCCTGGCAATAACCGTAAGTGCACATGTACCACGCCAGACTTTCCAGGTGTTTACACAGAGAACACACACATGCTCACATATGGATGGGGTCAAGTTCTTTGTTTCATGGCGGTTTTACACAAATGGCTGACCGGATTGCTCTGCAGTTGCTTGCTTGGAACAGTCCACGCTGGACTTCCTCTCGGGGGAAGTAGCCTCACTAGATTTTTCTTAGCTTTCTGCATAACAGTCCGGGTGTGGCTATAGCACCGACAGCTGGTTCGGTAGCTTCTCCTCTGCCCCTGCTCTCCCTCGGGGAGCATGAGCCAGCTTTTGTGGTAAATGGCAGGTCTACCCGATTCCAGGGGCCACCACCCACTCTCAGAATGTGACAGCCCTGCCTGATGGACAGTTGAGGTGTCTCTGATTGTCACCACACCGACAATCCCCCAGGGAGCATGTTGCCCCGGCTCTCTGCGTGCATGTGAATAGTCTTTCGGCCATCGCTTCCTCTGGCGAAGTCGGTGGGCAGAAATGCGCGCCCGCCCTTCTTGGTGGACGCTGCCACAATGTGGAAGGGTGGCTTAGGGCTCCCTTGTTTCCTCAGCCCTCAGCCATACAAGTCTCAGTAGTACACACATGTCCCACGTGACTGCCAACTGAGTGGCCGTTTCCAGGAAATCGATTGTAAAGACCTCAGAGTGTCAGTGGCTCGCACGCTGGAGGCAGTCCAGGGAGTAGATAAAACTGTATGAGAAAAATCTCATCCTGAGCTCAAGGCGGCTGGTAATGGGGGCCCTGCGGTAACCTTTCTGGAGAACTTATGGCTTCACTCTTGCTCGCTCTCCACCTCCGGCCCCCTGCACAAGGGTACTCCCTCTGTCTTTGAAGAAGCCTCTCTTCTCATGAAGAGGTCTGGCTACTAGGGTCAGGCCTGGTCCAGGGGCCAAGCTGTCTTTGTAGCCAGGGGCTATCAAACCCTCTCCTAGTCCCAGACCAGTGGCTCCTCCCAGCTGGGCACAGCCTATTCCTCCCCCCTCACACACAAACACAGGTACCAGGACTGCTATTCAGGCGAACCCCCTCTGTCCTCCCTGACCTTCCAGAACATTCAGGCACTCAGCCAGCCGGCTCAGTCTAAGGACACAGGAGCCCTCAGGCAGAGCCTGTTCCTCTGGGCCAGGTGGAGCCGGTGTTTTTCTTCTGAGAAATCACAGGCTACATTGCAGAGGGGCCTCCTGCCTTCCATAGCACGGGGCTGCGTGCAGCAGTCTCTCGCATTCTCCATAATGGCCCAGCAAGGGAGAAAGGGAGGCGGGAGCAGAATCAAGAAAGGGGAAAGAAAGGATGAAAAGCAAAAAGTCGGGGTATGAGAAGAGGGAGATGTGGTGGGCAGCCGCAGATCCGTGGGCGGGGCCGGAACACCGCAGTAGGGCCAACACAGCGCATCACACAGTGGTAACGCAGCCCATCACCGTGGGTGCAGAGGCAGCTACCGTCCATGTGTTTCATCATCTGCAGATTCTCTCATTGAATCGTTACACTGATGCCAGCATGATTAGTAGCTCTCATTAGTTTTACACACATAATATGAGGCTGGGTCATTTGTTCAGTTGTCCCAGCTGGTAGGTGACAAAGCCAGCGTGCTATCTGATCCCAGAACTCTATCACTGTAAGAAACCATTTCTCTCCCGTGGCCAGCCCTCAGCCAGTAGGATTTCCAGGTAAGCCTGCATTAGCCCTCCAGTGTGACTTTGCCCTGTGCCCAGCACCCCTCCCCGCAACCCTGCCAGCCCGTATCCTGCCTCTGAGGTCAAGGGGAACTCAGGTTTGGTCTATTGGGATCTTGTGTCTTAATCTTGGAACAGCTCTATGTCTGGTACAAGAGGCCAGCGGATGAAGAGAGAGTAAAATCAGGTCCCCACAGTCTGATGTCTTTCCTCAGCCCCGGTACAGGTGTCCAGGAAATCTCCACTGTGGAGCAGAGACCCGTGGAGTGAATGATTGTATTATTTATTTATTTATTTATTTATTTATTTATTTATTTATTTATTTATTTATTTTCTGAGACAGGGTTTCTCCGTAGCTTTTTTTTGGTTCCTGTCCTGGAACTAGGTTTTTTGAAATAGGGTTTCTTTGTGTAGATTCAACTGTTCTAGAACTCACTCTGTAACTCTGTAGACCAGACTGGCTGCGAACTCACTGAGATCCTCTGCCTTTGCCTCCCTAGTGCTGGGATTAAAGGTGTGTACCACTATGCCCAACTGAATGATTGTTTGTATTAAGACAGGGTCCTTCAGTGCTGGGGAGGAGCTTATCTGGTAGAGTTGAGTACTTACTTGCCTAGCATGCAAGCTAGGGTTTCATCCTCAGGAGAGCATAAACAGGGCATGGTAGTGAACACGTGTGATCTCGGCACTGAAGAAGTGGGAGGAGCAGGTCAAGTTCATTCTCAGCTACACATGAGTTCAAGGCCAGCCCGAGCTACCTGAGACCGCATCTCCTCTAAAAGATATTTGAATACATTTTATTTTTCTTTTTTCTTTTTTTAAAAAAAGATTTATTTATTAATTATGTATACAGCATTCTACCTGCATGTATGCCTGCAGGCCAGAAGAGGGCACCAGAACTCATTACAGATGGTTGTGAGCCATCATGTTGTTGCTGGGAATTGAACTCAGAACCTCTGGAAGAACAGTCAGTGCTCTTAACCTCTGAGCCATCTCTTCAGCCCCTACATTTTATTTTTCAATGTGTGTGGATGTTTTGCCTCTGAGTGTATATGTCTGTGCACTATATGCCTGCCTGGTGCCTTTGGAGACCTGAGGAAGGTACAAAATCTCCTGGATGTAGAGTTGCAGACAGTTATGGGCTGTCACATGGTTTCTGGGATCAAATCTGAGTCTCTAGACCATAGCAGGGTGTGGTTGTTCACACCTTTAATCCTGGTACTTGGGAGGGGGGTGCACAGAGGCAGATGGATCTCTGAACAAGTTCTTCTAAGGTGGCTGGGCCATCTCTCCAGTGCCCATAAGACCCCATCTCAGAAAATAAAACAAACCACAGCCAAAGGGGCGTTTATATGTTCACCCGGTTTCCTAGATCCAAACAACCTTTCTACCTAGTCGCTGGGACTACATGCATAAGCCACCATGTCTAGCTTATGTGGTACCAGTCATGTCAATATATAAAGTACTTCTATCCATTGTCCTGAAAAGATGTCCTATATCTTATCCCACCAAAAATAAAACCAGGTTAGGGGCTGGAGAGATGGCTCAGTGGTTAAGAGCACTGACTGCTGCTGTAGAGGACCCGGGTTCAGTTCCCAGCACCCACATGGAGGCTCACAACCATTCATAACTCTAGTTCTAGGGGATCTGATGCCTTCTTCTGTTTTTTTTTTTTTTGTGGACATCAGGCCTACACATACGTGCCAGCAAAACACTCAAACACATAGAACGAAAATAAATATTTTTTTTGTTTTGTTTTGTGTTTTCGAGACAGAATTTCTCTGTTGTCCTGAAACTTGCTCCATAGACCAGGCTGGCTTTGAGCTCACAGAGATCTGCCTGCCTCTGCCTCCAGAATGCTAAGATTAAAGGTGTGTGCCACCACCAACAAGCTAAACATAGTCCTTTTCTTTTTTTAGATGTATTTATTTTTATTTTATGTGCATCGGTGTTTTGCCTGCATGTATGTCTGTCTGAAGATGCCAGGGTCCCTGGAACTGAACTGGAGTTACAGACAGTTGTGAACTGCTGCTATGTGGGTGCTGGGAATTGAACCCGGGTCCTCTGGAAGGGCAGCCAATGCTCTTAATCACTGAGCCATCTCTCCAACCTCCCAAAAATAAATCTTTTTTTTTGTTTGTTTGTTTTTTCAAGACAGGGATTCTCTGTAGCTTTGGAGCCTGGAACTAGCTCTTGTAGACCAGGTTGGCCTCAAACTCACAGAGATCCGTCTGCCTCTGCCTCCCAAGTGCTGGGATTAAAGGCTTGCACCACCACCACCCGGCTCTAAATATAAATCTTAAAAAAAAAATGTGGGTCAAAGGCTGAGTGGTGGTAGAGCGCTGGTTGTACAAACACTAACGCCTGCTTCTTCCCTAGCAGACACCCCATGCTCCCGTGAGGGCCTGGAGTGGCCTTGTGCATGTGCAATCCCAATACCAGGGACCCGGACACAGGTGGATCCCTGGGGCTTGCTGACAGCCAGCCTCGTTTAATTGGTGAGCTCCGGGTCCCTGTGAGAGACTGCGCCTCAGAAAAATCAAGGTGCCTGGCATTCCTGAGGGTGATATCTGAGGCTGACCTCTGTCCTCACGGCATACTCAAGCACACACAAAAGGGAAAAAGCAAGTGAGGCTATCAGGCTGTATAACAGCAAGACACCATTTTATTAATGAAACAAAAGGAGTCTTTATGAGACGGATATCTGCCAAGGTGTTAACAGCTGATTTTTGTTGTTTTCTTTTGGCTTATCTGTGTTTCCTGTTTTTTTTTTTCAATGAATATCAATTATTTGCATGGTTTTAAAGAGCAATAAAAATAAATCAAACTCCAGACGGGTTGTACTTTTTCCTGTGCTCATCCCCAACCCAACCGCTCTCAAAAAAATATGCATATATATGTCAATCATTACAACACTCTCGAATATTCCCCTTTTCTCCCTCTGTCACTTAGACAACTGGGTTGAAGGGAGGGGCTGGCTGCTCCCAGAAGCCCCCTGCTGACTAGTGACTGCAGAGAAGGCTGTAGCCTCCTGAGGGCACCTGGAGACCTTCTTCCCTCCCTCTCCACCTCCTTCCTTCTCTCCTCTGCCAAGCCCTTCGCCCCCAGCAGGAAGAGGTGGGCTTTCTACCTTATTGTTTGTTTATGCAGATGAATGCTGGCTTTAGAAGGCTAGGAACTCTGACCCACGCTGTGGTAGCTTTGCGCATGCCAACCTGGAGCCCAGGGACATGTGGGAGGGTGTGGGACCCCCTCTCTACTGCTGAAGTGAAAACTGGCATCGTTGTGGCAAAATAAAGAGCGACAGAATTGTAATTGCTGCTGCCCGCCCCTCTATGCTGTGTGAGGAAAAGCAAGACCTTGGGGCACAGCCATGCTGGTACCTTCTAGAAGGCTGGAAGGAAGGGAGAGAAGGATGGGAACTGATTCTTCTGAGCTCCTGGATTCCTGAGCATCCATTCGGGTATGGCTGGGGCCACTCAGGTAGAGAAAGCCCACTGGTTCATGGAGGTGTCAGCTCTGGGTGACCATGGTCATCCTGGAGAGATAAAGATGAGTATTGGTTCCTAACGTCCTCTCTTTCCCAGGAGTGCGTTGTCTGGGAATGCCAGTGGACAGAATCCTCTGTAGCAAATCAAGGCTGGATCTTTTTAGGGAAGGGAAGGTTTCTTTAAATCTTGCAAGTTTCATGATGAGCCACCGAGTTCCTCATTCCCACCGTCCATCCAAGAGGCAGCTAGGAGCTAGGAGATCTGCCTTGACCCTGTAAAGCTAGGCTTCAAGGAAAGAAACAGATGGCCCTTGGTGTCACCCTGGCCCCATCCAGAAAGCGCCCATATCAACCCAAGGCTTCTTACACACGGATGGGGTTGGTACACTTAGTGGGGAGACAGGAGACCATGGCGCTCTTCCAGTTCTCTGCCCAATCACCTTGACCAAGTCACTTCTCCCCACCCCCAACCCTTCTGCCCACACAGTGTAGTGTAAAAGCAGGTTCCAAAGGGTGTGGTTGAAGAATCCCCAGCTGCCTGCCAACATTTCTGCTTTACCTAGGAGTCTGGTGCTAAATTCCAGTGACCCAGTATAAACCGGCCGGGCTGCAAAAATCCAAGTGGGATCGATAGCGACATCACGTGGACACAATGGGTAACTGCGTCAGCTTACACAGACGCCTCAGGGTGACATCCAGCTTCCTTCATTAAGCGGAGAGGAGCTGATTGCAATTAATCACACTCATCATCTTACGTGGGGAGCTGTCTTGGAGCTGGCAAAGAAACTCCCCAATCAGAAGACAGTCTCCCAGCCAGATCTCCCTGTCGTCAGCCTTCAGCTAGACACCTGTTTTGTTTAAATTTTCAAATACCAGTCCGATAGAAAAGTCTGGTATAATGACGGGAGAGTGATGGTAATCACGACGTTAATAAAAATTTAACAGGCTGTTTACTCTTGCTACGATTCTCGCAGGCACCACCTCATTTCACGTCCCCAACAGCCCAGGGAGGTACTTATTCATGTCCCCAATTTTCTGATGCAGAATTTGGGCTATGTCCGGGAGGGGAAGCTAGGTTTCAGACCCTAGCAGCCGGCGTCAGACTCCATTTTCTTTGTTTTGTTCGGAGTCAGAGTTCTACCACGCGACTCAAGCTGGCCCGGACTCAAGGTCGCTATGCCTCAGTCTCCTGTGTGCTGGGATGGCAGGCGCTTGAGTTCCTTCTTGCCCTTCTGCCCCCTTTAAAAACACTACTTTATGTGTATAGATGGTTTGTGTGTGTGTATGTTTGTGTAGCGTATACCTGCGTGGTGTCTACAGAGACCGGAAGGATCACTTGGGACTGGAGCTGGAGATGGTTCTGAGCCATCATGTGGGCATTGGAAATTGAGCCTGGGTCTCTCTGTCTCTTTTTTTAAAAGATTTATTTAGTTATTTATTATGTACACAGTGTTCTGCCTGTCAGAAGAGGGCACCAGATTCCATTAGAGATGGTTGTGAGCCACCATGTGATTGCTGGGAATTGAACTCAGGACCTCTGGAAGAGCAGCCAGTGCTCTTAACCACTGAGACATCTCTCTGGCCCCAGCCAGGGCTTTCAACAATTAAGCCATCTCTAGCCCCTTCTTCTCTTCTCTTCTCTTCTCTTCTCTTCTCTTCTCTTCTCTTCTCTTCTCTTCTCTTCTCTTCTCTCCTCTCCTCTCCTCTCCTCTCCTCTCCTCTCCTCTCCTCTCCTCTCCTCTCCTCTCCTCCCCTCCTCTCCCCTCCCCTCTCCTCTCCTCCCCTCCTCTCCCCTCCCCTCTCCTCCCCTCCCCTCCTCTCCCCCCTCCCCTCCCCTCCTCTCCCCTTCCCTCCCCTCTCTTTCCTTCCCTTCCCCACCACATCTCCCTCTTCTCATACCCCGACTTTTTGCTTTTCATCCTTTCTTTCCCCTTTCTTGATTCTGCTCCCGCCTCCCTTTCTCCCTTGCTGGGCCATTATGGAGAATGGGAGAGACTGCTGTAGGCAGCCCCATGCTATGGAAGGCAGGAGGCCCCTGTGCAATGTAGCCTGTGATTTCTCAGAAGAAAAACACCTGCTCCACCTGACCCAGAGGAACAGGCTCTGCCTGAGGGCTCCTGTGTCCTTAGACTGAGCAGACTGAGTGCCTGAATGTTCTGGAAGGTCAGGGAGAACAGGGGGATTTGCCTGAATAGCAGCCCTGGCGTCTGTGTTTGTGTGAGGGAGGAAATGAGCTGTTCTGGTCTGGACTAGATGCTAGCCTCGGGGTATAAAGACAGCCAGTACACTGGTTTGAATTCCCCAGAGTGCTGATGAGTGGTTGATTCTCTTTGGCAGTGAAAGTGGATACACGGGAGAGTGCAGTTGTCAGGACCACCAGCCCACAAATAACGACACAAAGACTTCTTAGTAATTATGAAAGCTTGTTCTTTAGCTTCAGCTTGTCCCCAACTAGCTTTTATAACTCAACTTAAACTGCTTCTATTAATCTACATGGCGGTCTGTTTTTTTTTTTTTTAACCTCTCCTCTATTCTATATCTCAGACTAATCTGTCTGCATCTTGCTAATGGTCTGTCAGTGCCTAAACTCACTCCTCCCTGCTCTCTCTCTGCCCGGAAGTCCCGCCTATCCTCTCCTGCCTAGCTATTGGCCGGTAAGCCAATCAGAAGGCACCTTGGCAAAGACACATCTTCACAGTGTACAAAGGTTACCCCACCACATGGGAGACGCTTTAGGGTTAAACAGGCCAGGCTGGGTCCCTGCTCCTTTACTCACCATTGCTAGCCATGTGACCCCGGCCTCATTCCTGAGCCTCACTTTCTTGGACTGTAAATGTCCACCAGGCACTCTAAGCTTTGGGGGTGGGGGGGGGTGGGGAGCAGCTAGAGAAGTCACTCACTGCTGAGTGGCATTCAGGAAGTGCTAGCCTTGTTTATCTACAGTTTGTGCAGTTCCACCTGGGGAGGAGCCATCTGACAGATTTCTGAAGGTCACAGATTCTCATCCAAACTTCTTGAAAAGCATGCCCTGACTCAAGAAAGATAGGCTTTGGGTACCAGTGCGTGATGGCCTGTTTGAGAGGAGGCTTGTGAGCTGTGGAGGGAGTCACTGGTTTTCTGGTTCTAGATCTCTCCAAAGGAGTTATTTAGCCAGGTTGGCAAAGCAGAAACAAGACTTTAGTATTTTGAGCCCTATCTTTTTCTGTAAAGAAACCATTACCCAAAGAGCAGTATCCTAGCAGCCCTGAAGTGTCTGGAGAGACCCCCTGTACTAAGAACCATCCTCTGTGTAATTAAGGAAGCACAGCTTGAAGATCAGAAGTGGGGTGTCTGGATGCGATGCTAGTTCCAGCTCGGGTTTTCTTCCTGCCTCTCTGAGGTCACGTGGTCATAAGCATCTTCTGTGAATGCCTTTGTGTTTTTCTTCCCACCTCCACAAAAGGCAATGCCATCTTCTTGCCCATCTCTGTCTACTGGCAGAGGTATGGCCATGATTGACATTGGTTATGAACACATTGCCTATTCTCTAAGACAGCATCTGGTCTTTGAAATCTATATTATTACTTACTTTTCAAGTTGTCCTGACTAAATACCAAACAACTTGAGGGGAGCTGGAGAGATGGCTCAACCATTGTGAGCACTGACTGCTCTCCCACAAGTTGTGGGATTAATTCTCAGCATCAACATGTTGGCTACAAATCTTCTGTAACTCTCATCCCAAGGAATCTTTTGCCCTCTTCTGGCCTCCAGAGGCACTGCACACATGTGTGGTATAGCAGGACTTGCAGGCAAAATGCCCATTCACCTAATTTTTTTAAAAGAAGAAACTATCTTTAATCCTAGCACTTGGGAGGGAGAAGCAGGTGGATCTCTGAGACCAAGACCAGCCTGGTCTGCAGAGCGAGTTCCAGGACAGCCAGGGCTACTCAGAGAAAGTCTGTCTTGAAAAACCAAAACCAAACCAAACCAAAGCAAAACAAAAGGCTGACAAGAAACAAGCCGAGCTGAGGCTGGGCGTTTATGAGTAATAGTAAGTCTCTGTGTGTATTTATTTGGGAGCTGGGTGATGGGTTCTGCAAAAGAGTAAAATACAAACAACGACACTACATAGTGGCTCACGACTGCCTGCAACTCCACTTCCGGGGACTCTGACACCCTCACACAGGCAAAACACCGATGCACAGAAAATAAAAATAAATTATATATTGAAAAAAAAAGACTGGATGCATGTAGGTCTGAGCTATAACCTCTAAGGCCCACCTCGCAGTGACCTCCTTCCTTCCAGGTGGGTTCTACATCCTAAAGATTCCACAACTCCCTCCCCTTTCCACCCTGTGTTTGATGACCAAGTTTTTAAACCCACATGTTGTGGGAGCTGCGGGCTGCGTTCCTGCCACCCAGCTCCCAGCCGCCTGGCTAGCTTATGCCCCGAAATAACAACACACAAACTGTATTCTTTTAAACACTGCCTGGCCCATTATATCTAGCCTCTTCTAGGCTAATTCTCACGTATTATTAGCCCATTTCTAATAATCTGCATAGCACCACTAGGTGCGCTTACTGGGAAAGATTCAGCATGTCTGACCTGGCGGCTGGCTGCATCGCATCTGGCTCTGAGAGGAGCTGCCCTGCATCTGAGCTCACTTCCTCTTCCTCCCAGCATTCTGTTCTGTTTACTCCACCCACCTATGTTCTAACCTATGAGACCAAGCAGTTTCTTTATTAGTTAACCAATGACCTTCCTCCATCACCCATAAGCCTGTAGGATGCATGTCCCATAAGCCTGGGAGGTACATATATTAGAAGGTACACAATGGTGAATGACCAGGTAGGCCACCGAGTACTGTAGCTGTGGGATCCAATGTGGAAAACCAGCCCGGAGAGAATGGTGCTGGACTCTGGGCTGTAAAAGAGATAAAAAGGTAAAAAGGTCCCAGTGTCACAGATTCTGTACTTATGTCACAGATTGGTTATATATTAACGCATCACCTCAAGATTTAACTGCAGTTAAAGCCAGGCGTGCACTTGGAAGGCAGCAGAGGTAGGCAGATCTCTGTGAGTTCCTGGCCAACCTAGTCTACACAGCAAGTTCCAGGCCAGCCAGACCTACAGTGAGACCCTGTCTCAAATACAACAGAGAGTAACAAAGATTAAACGCAGTCATAATCCTGTATTATCTCATGGGTTCTGTCAGCCAGGACTCAGGGAATGTCTTCGGAGGGGGGGTGTTCTGTCTCAGGACTTCTGGGGCTACAGTGAAAAATGTCACCCAAACACTTGTCTAGGACTGGATGACCTTCTTCTAGATGACTGCTCACAGTGACAAGCTGGTGCTAGCCATGGCAGGAATCTGCCATCCCTTCCTGTCCTCTCCCAGAACTGCTTGAGTGGCTCATGGCATGGTGGTCACTGCCCCAGAAGGAGTGATGAAGAGTGAGGAAGAAACCACAACGTCTCTATGGTTAGAGCGGATTCATAGAGCCGTCAGGCCGAAGCACCATGAAGAAGCGGTAAACCAACAGAGAATGGACTGTCTTATTATTCTGGAGGCCAGAGTTCTGAAGCCAAGCCCTCAGGAGGGTCACAGTCCCCATGAGGAAAACAGGAGAGAAGGTTTCTTGCCTCTTTGAGTTTCTGGTAGCCCAGATGTCCGTTTGTGGCTGTATGACTCCCGTCTCTGCCCCTACTTGCGCATGACCTTCTCCTCTGAGTCCGTTTTTTTTCTTTTTCTTCCTGTGTGTCTCTCTTGCCTAATAAGGATTCCAGTCATTGGCCAGCACCACAGCACGTGGGGACCTCAGCTCTCAAGGAAGTGAAGAGGAGAGCTGGGGAGATAGTTTAGTTCATTAAAGTACTTTCCCCACAAACGTGAGAACCAAGCTCAATTGCCGGAGTCCACGTGGAAAAGCTAGGTGTGGGGCTGTATTTGTAATCATGTTCTGAGGGGGTGGATCACGGGGGTTCACTGGCCAGTAAGAGACCCAGTCTCAAAACCACAGGGTGGGGGCTGGGGAGACAGCTCAGTAAGTAGGAGGACCTGAGTTTGTTCTCCAGGATATAAATATTATAGCAAAGAAGCAAGGTGGCATGCATTGTAGTCACAATCCTAGGGAGGTGGAGATTCCTGGGGCTTGTTTGCCAACCAGCTTAATCTAACTGTTGAACCTGGGTCCCATTGGACGACCCTGTCTCAAAAAACAAGATAGATTTGAGGCCAGCCTGGTCTACAGAGCGAGTTCCAGGATGGCCAGGGCTGCACAGAGAAACCCTGACTCAAAAAAGAAAACAAACACAAGGTAGAAATTATTCTTTCAGATGAGACCTAAGGGTGGAATCCACTCTGATGCACAAGCACATCTGCATACACACGAACACAAACACAGATGTACACACACACACAAGGGGACTGTGCATTGAGACGGCTCAGCAGCTAAGGACTCCGGCTTCCAGGGATAGTGGCCTGCATTTGTCCCTCATGACCTACGACACAGAAGGAGAGAACCGACACCTCCAAACTGTCCTCTGACCTCCACATGCTCACCGTGTGCACATCTCTCCCCAAATAAATAAAAGTGAAGTTAAAAGAAAGCGAAAGAAAGAAACAGCAGTGTGGTGGCCAGCACCTTTCCCCGAACTTGAGGGGCAGAGGCAGGCCGACCTTTGGAAGTTCAGGATCGATCTGGTCTCCACAGAGAGTGTCAGGCCAGCCAGGACTACACAGTGAGTACTGGTTCAAAATAAAACAAAACAAAACAAACAAAAAACAATACTTGAAGGAGTGTGGGGGATGGGAGCTGTGGTGGTTTGAATGAGAATGGTCTCCATAGGGTCATAGGTTTGAACACCTGGTCTCCAGACAGTGAAACTGTTTCAGAGAGATTGGGAGATGTGGCCTTGTTGGGAAAGATGCATCAGTGGAGGTAGGCGTCAAGGTTTTGTTTTTTTGTTTTTTTTCCGAGTCAGGGTTTCTCTGTGGTTTTTGGAGCCTCTCCTGGAACTAGCTCTGGTAGACCAGCCTGGCCTCGAACTCACAGGGATTCGCCTGCATCGCCTCCCCCCCACCCCCATTAAAGGTGTGTTGCCACCACCGCCCGGTTTTTAAAGACTGGTGCCATTCCCTGGTAGCTCTCTCTTTCTCTGCCTTGTGGTTGGTTGTGTCTCAAGACGTGAGCTCTCAGCCATTGCTCCTACACTTGCCTGTCTGCCTGCCGCCATTTTCCTTGGCATGGTGGTCATGGACTCTAACACTATAAAACCGAAAGCCCCAAACTAAGACTTTTATAAGTTGCATGGGTTGTGGCGTTTCAGCGGGCAACAAAAGCAGCAAGAAAGGAAAAGCCAGAGGTGTTCTGAAAGCTGTGCACGGGAGGACTTTGCGATCCCAGAGTCCTCATCCACAGCGCCATTCAGAGCCCAGACTCCCATGGGTCTGTTCCTGGAGTGGAGTCTCCTTGGGTCTGGCCCAGGGGCCCTGTGAATGTTTCCCACAGGCTTTCTGCAGAGCGTGGGTGAGCGGGCCACTGTGGTATCTTTTCAGGCTCTTAAAGGGCCTCCTGGAAGAGCAATGGGGTCTCGGCAGGAAGAAGCTGGGCGGGATGCTGGCTTTAGGTGGAGTCCTGGACTCCTGACATGTATGAAAGGGGAGAACCACATAGAAAGTTCTGCAGAGCCCAGGGATCTCCTAGGGAAGAGAGTTCATTATCTTCCACACCCAGGGAGGACAGCCCTGTGTCCCTATTTCCTAGTTGTTTTTCTTCCTCTTCCTCTCCTACCTTAGACCCAGAAAGCCACTAGCAACTGAAGTGGGGGTGTTCATAACAAAGTGGGGATGTTCATGACGAAGATTTTCATGTATGCATCCTAGAGACCAATGGCCCCCAACTCCATGCCTCAACAGGGGCAGGGGAGGATTTATCTTTGAAGGACAACGAATGCGTCACTTAACTGTCTTTGTCTGGATGCTCTAACTCCTTAGGGACAGTAGATTTTAGGGCCTGAAAGGAGCTTGCCAAAGCATGGGCAGGGGAAGACAACAGCTGGCACCAACTGGGAGAGCTGAAACAATGGAGTTGCCTTGGGTCATGTCCCAGGCCACGGTGTGGGGGTGTGTGTGGGGGAGATGGGGCCTGGTTTCACAGACTCAGGCTTTGACCAGTAAACCTGAACCTCCCATTTCCTATCTGCCGCCCCTAAAGGCGGGGGCCTCCACGTGAGGTTCCTCAGCCTTTCTCAGCTGCTTTCTAGAGCTGAAATAGTGTTTACTATCTTTTACTTCCTATCTGTCTGGAAACGACACAGAGTGTAACAACAGAGAGAGGACTCCTTGTTCCAGCGCAGAACGCCCACACCCTGCGAACTCTTCACCCAGCCTTGGCCTGACTTCACCCGGGAGAGGGAGGGGGCAGGGAGGCTGGGCCCTGGACAGAGGACAAGAAGCTCCTCTGCCTGGGAACAAAAGCTCTTTTTCTGGAAAGCTCAGAGCAAGTCAACTAGATGGGGGGGGGGGGGCAGCAGTAGGGAATGTGAGGACAGTTCTTCCAATGAAAATGTCCCCAGGGTAATAGAGCTGTGACCTGATGAGTCCTTTAAAAGTCTGGTTAGCTGTTGGAAAACAATTGGCTGGCTCCTAGTCTTCCCCTCCTCACTGTCCTCGCACCAACCCCAAGCTGAGGACGAACTCTGTTCTTAAAGAGACAGGCTTTATCCAGGCCAGCCTGGTCTACAGAGTGAATTCCAGGCTTTAGGGCTGGGAATGTAGTGGGCTGGTTGAGTGCCTGTGCCTGCCTGGTGTGCCAAAGCCCTGTTTGATCCTCTCGGTATTACAGAAACTGGGTGCAATGGTTCCTGGAAATCCCAACACGCAGGAGGAGGGGGAGGCAGGAGAACCGAGTGTTCAAGATTGTTGTTGGTTGCACTGTAAATTCCAGGCTAGCCTGGGTTAGGAGTGAGCCTCAGTCAACAAACAAACCAAACCAAACAAACAAACAAAGAGGAGCGGGGGCTGAAGCAACAGCTCCATCTTGTCTTGCCCGCAGGACAAGACTTGGGAGTCTCAGAACCCATGGGGGGAAAAATGAAACTGGGTGTGTGCTCTCGGGGATAGAGAGGGAGAGACGGGGGTATCTGGGCTCCACTGCAGCCTAGTCTAATCTCTCTAGGTCCCAGAGGGAGACTTTGTCTCAAAAAACAGGTAGATGTGTGCTGAAGAAGGAGTGATAGGGAGGTCGCCCTCTGGCCGCCATGTACACGTGTGTGTGCATACAGACACACAAGACATACATATACACTATATATGTATAGAGATATAATTTTATTTACTTTTATGTGTATGAGTGTTTTGTCTGCTTGAAGGTCTGTGCACTGCAGGCATTCCTGGTACCTGCACAGGCCAGAAGAACAAATCCCCTGGGGCTACAGTTTCAGATGGTTGTGAGCTGTCCTGTGGGTGCAGGGGATTGAAACCAGGTTCTCTGGGAGAGCAGCCAGTGCTTTTTACCCATGAGCCATCTCTCCAGCCCCCACAGGTGTATATTTATGGTAGGGTCAGAAGTTGCCCTTTAGAGGATAGGGGTCTGTGGCCTCCTTGCCAGAGATGTGACCATGTGCATTACATTGTATGAGCAAAAGAGAAGGCTTGTGTGTGGGGGGGTTGTTTGTTTGTTTTCAAGACAGGGTTTCTCTGTGTAGCCCTCGCTGTCCTGGAACCCACTCTGTAGACCAGGCTGGCCTTGAGCTCAGGAAGGCCTGTGCCACCACACCGGCCTCTAGTCCTACAGTTTAAGATAGTGGTTTGCCTAATCCAGACTGCTTTATCTTTTCCTTGAATCAGAATGAGAATTTGCCTGAGATCCAGTTTTGGGCATACAAGTGAAATATATCCTAGAAGAAGATACAAACCAAAACAAAAACAAAACAAAACAAAACAAAATCTGGTTTTCTGAATGACCACATGGAACAGAACCTTCTGCCAGCCTCTAGTGAGAAAGGCTTTTCAGAAACCACTAAGTTACTGTGTTTCATCCATTCTGAAAATCCAACTTTCCCTCTTATTCTCTTTGGAGGTGCGGCACCATTGGCCAGACAGAGGTCATCAGAGGCCACATTCTGGTGTGCCAAGTTCCAAGATTCTTTTTTTTAAAATGACTTGATGGAAAAAATCTCCTGTTTGTATAAATAAATTAATTTAAAATTAGCATATAAAATGTACAGGTCCTTATGAGGAATAGTAATTTATTTATCAATGAAATTTAGACTACTGGGTAGAGAAGAACTGTGCACATATTTATTAGTTTATGATACAGTAAATGCATAAGAAGATTCTTCCTAGTGGCCTGGCACTATTTCTTTCTATTTCAATCCAGAATCCATATTTTGATCATTTCATCGCTCCCACAATGAAAACAATAGCAACTCCTCTCCTTGTTAGCTAAATACCCTTGCATGTCACATGCTATTGTTCGTAAGGAGTCTTTCTCTGTGCCACCAGCCAGCTCCCAAATAATGACACGGAGACTTCTTATTAATTAGGAAAGCTTGGCCTATAGCTTAGGCTTATTCCTAACTAGTTCTCATATCAGAAATTGACCCATATTTTTAATGATTTTTCTACCACATGGCTTTTTACCTTTCTTTCATTCTGCACCTCCAACTTATTCTGCATCTCCTGGCTCTCCTCTGTGTGCCTAGATTCATCCCCAGTTCCTCTCTTTGCCTGGAAGTCCCGTCTATTTTCCCTGCCTATCTATTGGCTGTTTAGCTCTTGGTTAAACCAATCACAGTGACACATCTCTGCATAGTGTAATCAAGTATCTTGCAGCAATTGTTCCTTTAGGAGCACCACACCAAGGTCCTATTTAGGTCTTTCTGTGCCTGTGTTCCATAACATTGGTGGTTACCAAGGCTTTGTCTATATCCTGGCCGTTGCATTTCCTGCGAAAGTGGTGTTCTACGTCCTTTTAATAGAGAACCCATGTGCAGTCCAGAGACTTTGTAATGGTTTGTCCTGTCCCTTTAAGAGACAAGCCACACCCACCCCACCTCCCCTCCCACCCCCCAACCCTGTCTACAGAGGCAAGCTAATCTTCAGCTTCCAGCCTTAGTCTCTTCTTTTCCCTCCCTCCCACCCTCCCTCCCTCCCTCTTTCTTTCTCTCTCTCTCTCTCTCTCTCTCTCTCTCTCTCTCTCTCTCTCTCTCTAAGAGGCAGTTTCTGTCTCTCCCTTCTCCCACTTCTTCCCTCCCCTCCTCTGTTTCTCTCTCTCTGCTCTTCCCCCTTCTCTCCTCCCCTTCCATAAAACGCACTAAATACATATCCAGCTTCACTCTGCATGGTGTGCCTATCCATCTTGGTCTCTAACCCACCACGTGGCTTCCTGCCTGGGACCTGGCTGCCTTCGTAGCCGGCCGTGGTCTTGGACCAGCTGCCTGCTGCCATTCAGGGACCTGTGGCATGGTCTCATGGCCCGCTGCCCACTGCCGCCACTAGGGGACCTGCAGCATTTTACTTAAACCATAATAGACTTTCTTTGGCCAAAGCTAATGCTGAAAGAGGGGTGTTGAACAAGTAACAGTGGACCAAAGCACTTCAGGTTTGAACTAAAAGACATTTTCTAGTTTTTTCTCCCAGGTGGAGAGTGAGTTGTTGGTTTGTTTTCCACACAGGTCTGTCTCATGGCTTTTCAGGTCATAGTCTGGTCCATTTTCATTGCTAAAGAGCCCCACGTTTCAGTCAGTTCAGAGACAGGTCTTCCATCTGGGACCACCCTGTCCTTCAGATATTCAGTGAGAAGTCCTCGCCAGTCACATACTTTATTGGCTCTGTCCTGGGCATTCCCAGTGCTGGAATCAATCAGGGGACTGGCTGTGCTTTGCAAGCGGAAACTGCCTCATGTGTCAAATATGTGAAATAAAGGAGATGAGAGGGGCCCAAAGAGGAGGGTGAGCGCCCACACGGCCAGCCTGAGGGACGTGGGAGCTTATACTGCTTCCCCCCACCCAGCCAGGAAAACCATAAACAAAGCCAGCAGAGAACACGTGAATGGGTGAACAAGGGGCTGCCAGATGGCCAGGCGCACACTCTGTACACAAAAAGCAAAAGGAGCCGGGTTATAGCTGAGCTGGAAGAGCACTTAAATGACGTGCATAAGATCCTTGGTTCAATCCGCAGAAAACAAAAACAAAACCCAAAAACCGAAACCATGTACTGTGGTTCAACCCTTGGGAGGAGGCAGAGGCAAGAGGATGAGTCATTCAGGGCCATCCTCAACTGCGTAGAGGTACACAAGACCTTATTTAAAAAAAGCAATAGCGAAGGCAGAGAGTTCTGAATGGGAAGCGGGGAAGAGGCAGATAATGGGACCATACAAGGTAGCATCAAAATCTTTTTCTCAAAACCAGTACTCAGAGGAAAGAAAGGCACTAATCCACCTACTCCTCTAATGTTAATCGTTACCCAGTCTAGAGCTAGGCTGCCTAGGCTAGGGCCGCCTTGGCTGCTAGGTTTGGAAACCAGTTATGTCAGGAAATATTTTTTTTAATGCTGAAGTCATAACCATTTAGGATGATAGGCCAAGCTCTTTGGTTGTGATAATGTTTATTCCAATAGAGAATGGGTTTGGGGCTTAGAGGGAGCTCTCTCTCTGTTAGGGCTTGAGTGGTTTTAAGTTTGTCACTTCCTAAACATGTTGGATCCTTCTAGTAAGATCAAGAAGGTACCAGAACAAAACTTGAAGTACGTCTGCAGCTTGTGTGTGGGGGGAGACCCCAAGACTATGAGTGGCATATTTTTTAAAATGTTCCATCACCTAAGGTCCTGCTATGAAGGATGATATTGTTAGAGGTTGCACGGGAATGATTCCAAGAGGAAAGGGGGCCTGGGGGAGTTAGGCTGTGTGGTGCTGAGTACGGTAAGTGTTCTGTGACCCGAAACCGGACCCTTGGCAAAAGCAGCATGCACTCTTCACTGTTGAGCCGTCTCTCAGTTTTATCTAATAAATTTATTTGTGTGTATGATGTATGGTATGTGTGTGTGTGATGTGTGTGTATGTGTATGGTGTGTATATATGATATGTGTGTATATGGTGTGTGTGTGCATGTGTGGAAATCAGAGGACAGCTCTCAGGAGGTGGGTCTTGCCTTCTACTTCACTGAAGCTGGACCTCTCTTGTTTCTTGCTTCTGAACCTGTGAGCATTCTAGGCTATCTGGCTTTTTTTAATGTGGGTTCTGGGAATTGAACTTTTTTTTAGGGTAGCCCATTTCACATTTTTCCTTCCTTTTTTTCTTTTTTCTTTCTTTCTTTTTTTATTTTTTTTTTGGTTTTTTTTTTTTTGGTTTTTTTTTTTTTTTGGTTTTTTGAGACAGGGTTTCTCTGTAGCTTTGGAGCCTGTCCTGGAACTAGCTCTTGTAGACGAGGCTGGCCTCAAACTCACAGAGATCCGCCTGCCTCTGCCTCCCAAGTGCTGGGATTAAAGGCGTGCGCCACCACCGCCCGGCTTTTTTTTTTTTTTTTTTTTTTTTTTTTTTTGAGACAGGGTCTCTCTATGTAGGTAGATCAGGCTAGCCTTGAACTCACAGCGACTCATGAGTTCTGGTGTTAAAGGTGTGTGCCACTATTCTTGTCTTTGTTTGTTCCTTTATTTTGTATAAGAACATAGCCTGGTCTACAGAGGGAGTTCCAGGACTACACAGAGAAACCCTGTCTTGAAAACAAACAAATAAAAAAAAAGAAAAGAATTAAAACCACATGTCACCACACCCTTTCCTCTCTTTACTTCAGGTGTTCTGCCACAGCTGATGGAGGCTATCATAGGAGGAGCCCAGCCTGTAGGAAGCAGGCCTGGTAGTCTCCTGCCATGGGACGTAGCTCCTGCCCACCTCGCTTTCCATCTAGGTACTCGCGTGCTTTCAGGGCAATAACATTTCTCTCTTTGTCGTTTGTGTTTTCGGGATAGAAATAGCTAGCTTTGTGTTGGCTTCTTTTCTGGGGCTGGGAGTAGGTGTTTCTATGGAGAAAATTCTTGTGGCACAAGAACAACAGGAGGTTGGCATTACACTTGGAGCTCTGCCACCACCATGCTCATGGGAAAACACCTCTTGACCTCTCAAGGTTCCCTCTCGACCTCTTGGGGTCCCCTCTCGACCTCTCGGCGTCCCCATGATGTGGCTCTTCCCTACACTAATGTCTATTAGAAAACCTCTTTGTTTTAAATTATCATCACTATTTTTAAAGTTTGTTTTGAGGCAGGGTTTCATGTATTCTAAACTGACCTTGACATCGCTCTGTAGCTGAGGGTAATTTTGAACTTCTGATCCTCCCGCCTCTCCCTTCAGGTGTTGGGATTATAGGAGCAGGCTGTCACATCCAGTACTATGCTGGTACTGCTTCCCACAGGCCAGGCAAGTACTCTACCAACTGAGCTTCATGAGGTCCAACTTCCAAGAGGAGCATTGAAGAGTGGGGTGGCGATGGTGGTGGCACCTGCCTTTAATTCCAGCAGAGGCAGGCGGATCTCTGAGTTCAAGGCCAGCCTGGTCTACAGAGCAAGTCCAAGGACACCAAGAACTACACAGAGAAACCCTGTCTTGAGAAACAAAACAACAACAACAAAAAACCCCAGCAAAACAAAGCAAAGGAGTGGGGTTGTATACTTCATGTAGGTTGTTGTTAGACAATGTCTCATATAGCAGAGGCTGGCCTTGAGCTTCTCATCCTCCTGAGTGCTGGGATGTCACCTCTATGCCTAACACATCATCTTTAAGTTAAACTAACACTTAACATCATCTTTAAGTTAAAAAAATGTTTAACTAAAGATTTATTTATTTGGCCTGGAGAGATGCCTCAGCGGTTAAGAGCATTGCCTTCCAAAGGTCCTGAGTTCAATTCCCAGCAACCATATGGTGGCTCACAACCATCTGTAATGAGGTCTGGTGCCCTCTTCTGGCCTGCGGGCATACATGCAGGTAGAATGCTGTATACGTAATAAATAAAATTTTAAAAAATATTTATTTATTACGTATACAGTATTCTGCCTGCATTATGCCTACACACCAGAAGAGGGCGCCAGATTTCAACATAGATGGTTGTGAGCCACCGTGTGGTTACTGGGAATTGAACTCAGGACCTTTGGAAGACCAGCCAGTCCTCTTAACCTCTGAGCCATCTCTGCCGCCCTTAACCTTTATTTTTATTTTTTTCTGTGTATGGTTGTTCTTACTGCATGTATGGCTGTGTACTATGTACATGCAGTGCCCTTGATTGGATCCCCTAGGATTGGAGTTACAAAAAAGTCATGAGCCGCCATATGGGTACTAGGAACCAGATTTAATTTCTCTGGAATAGCAACTAGTGCTCTTAACTGCTGAGCCATCTCTCCAGCCCTCCATTTAAAGCTTTTTTTTTAAAAAAAATTTATTTTTAGTATTTGTTTATTCATGAGCTTGTGTTTATGTATGTATATGTCTGTAGGAATGTATGCCATGTGCATGCAGGCACTCTTGGAGGCCAGATCCCACAGAGGTAGAATTATAGGCATTTGTGAACCTCCCTACGTGGGTCCTGGGTTCTGAACTCATGTCCTCTGAATGACTAGTAAGTGCTCTTAAGCACTGAGAAGTTTCTCTGGTCCCATTTTAAAGTTATACAAGGAACCTATAACACACCTAGGTTTTATGGATGCTGGAATGGGATTTACAGAACGTCACCAGCCTTCTCAACTGGCTCAAAGAGTAGCAATCACTTGTACTGACTGGCTTACTCTTTCTCCCTTTTTGTGGTTGGAGGAAAGGTTTGAGTTTTATTGGAGTTGTTTAAGTGCTAGGTTCCCTGGGAAGAAAGAGAAGAACAACGGGAGGAATTAATCACCTGTTTGCCACCCTCCATCATAGCCCACACAGCTCTCTTCTAGCCCCAGTAAGGGAAAAGCTGGGGTGAGAAAAGGAGAAGGAATTGTGTAAGATTTTGAGCAAGTAAAATCACAAGCATGTAGACAGAGACAGAGGTTTCTGTCCCACCCAAACCTGCCCCGTCAGGCAGTCGTTCAGTAACACAGAGGTCTATATTAATTATAAACTGATTGGCATATTAGTTCACACTTCTTATTAACTCTTATAACTTACATTAGCCCATAATTCTTGTCTGTGTTAGCCATGTGGCTTGGTACCTTTTTCAGCGAGGCAGTCACATCTCGCTTGCTCTGTCTGTGTGACAACTGCAGACTGAGACTTCCCTCTTCCCAGAATTCTCATCGTCCCCCCCCACCCACACTTCCTGTCTGGCTACTGGCCAATCAGCCAATCAGCATTTATTTAAAATACAAGTGACAGGGTACAGACCATTGTCCCACAGCACAAGCAGTTTTGCTTTGTTTCTTTTTTTTTTAAAAAAAATTATTTATTTATTATGTATACAATATTCTGTCTGTGTGTGTCTGCAGACCAGAAGAGGGCAGCAGACCTCATTACAGATGGTTGTGAGCCATATGAACTCATGACCTTTGGAAGAGCAGGCAATGCTCTTAACCACTGAACCATCTCTCCAGCCCTGCTTTGTTTCTTTTGAGCCTTTTGAGGCAGGGTCTCACTATGCAGCCCTGGATGGCCTGGAACTTGTTATGTAGACCAGGCTGACCTCAAACTCACAGATATCTGCCTGCCTACCTTCTGAGTGCTAGGATTAAGTTCATCAAGTCCAACTAGTTAAGAAAGTACACCACCAGTGTGTATGAAGTCCAACTAGTTAAGGAAGTACCCTACAGTGTGTAAAAGGGTAGCATATCCTTTGAGTCCAGCACGTGGGAGGCAGAGGCAGGAGAATCTCTGTGAGTTCGAGTCCAGCCTGGTCGATATAGGGAGTTCCAGGACAGCCAGGACGACTTAGAAAGAGCCTTTCTCTAAATAAATACACAAAGAAATAAGATGATAATATTCTAAGAAAAGAAAACAGTACACACTCAGTGAGAGGGTCATTGCCTCTTCCTGTCTTCCTCTTTGGCAACTTGCTGACCTACGGTGGCCTTGGCAGAGAGGGGAGAGGATATTTGTTCCCAGCAGAGTGACAATGTTCTTACAGAGGCGTCCCCTCTTTAAGGGGCTTGCAGATGTCAGGTCATCAGCGGAGAAGCTGAAGTAGAAGAACATGGTTGGTTTGCCCATGAGCCCTTGAGGGCTTTCCAGAAACAGCGTGAGAAGGAGACCTTGCGGAGAGGCTAATGACGTGTTAGGCTGGGACACAGAAAGGTACAAATGGGATGTTGAAGTTCAGCATTCTAAGATACCAGGCCTTCTTTCTTCTATAGGTGGGTCATAATAAAATTCTGTCTTTAGCAATGACACCATGAAAAATGCCATGGGCTCCTTGGTAAAGTGCATACTTGTCACTTGCACAAGGCTACAAAGAAGGCCTTGGGTTCATTCAATTCTTAACCCTGAAACCAAAAGGGGCTTGGGGTGTAGAGGGTAGAGCACAGGTCTTGAGTTCTGGAAGCCCTGGGTTTGCTCTCCAGCACCACAGGCATTCCAGGAGGATCAGACAGACGTTGAAGGTCATCTTCAGCTAGAGAGGGAGTTTAAGGCCAGAGTGGATTACATAAGACCCTATCTCAAAATATAAACATAGAATAAATAAATAGGGGCTAGAGAGATGACTCAGTAGTTAAGAGCACAGGCTTCTCTTCCAAGGGACTGGGGTTTGATTCCCAGCACCTGCGTGACCACTCTCAACCACCTGCAACTCCAGATCCAGAGGATCCTATACCCTCTTCTGACCTCCCAGGGTGCCGGGCACGCACACTCACAGGGTGCATAGGTAAAAAAAAAAATCCATACACATAGAATAAAATAAAAATAAATTTGAAAGTGAATAGATAAAACTTACAGGACAGCATCCGGGACTGTCCATCCCTCCCCCACTAGTTGATTGCCCAGCCCGTCACTTCTTGAAGGGCTCTTTAGTTAAAAGCAAGGGGTCTCTCTGAAACTGTCCCCACAGCTGCAACTAGAGAAGTCTAGTTGCAGGGTTTCTGAATGGAAAGAAAATAGGTTTTTGTTCTGTGTTAGGGACAATGAATCAGATAGGATTGGATATAGGCTTCTGAGGCAAAATTTTTGCTATTTCAGCTGAAGAAGGAGAAGATGCACTGAATAAATGCTGATATGGGACATAGATTACAGCCATGAAGGGGTTGCCGGCATCAAAGGGCAGCAGAGTATCTGTCCCAGGTCCACTTAAACATTTTTTTTTTAATTTCATTTCCTTGTCTTGGGGGATGGGCAAGAACATGCCATAGCACGCATGTGGAGGTTAAAGGACAACTCTGTGCTTTGATTTTCTGCTTCACCCGCGTGTATCCTGAGATTGGTTCAGGGGATGGAACTGAGGCTGTCAGCTCACAGCAGGAGCCATTACCACTGCTTTTTGTTTTTGTTTTTGAGAGAGATGTGGGTTCTAGGGAGCGAATCCAGGTCCTCTGCAAGATCACCAAGTGTTCCTAACCTCTTAGCCGTCTCTCCAGCCTCAGGCTCTTTTCCTAACTTTGACACTAAGCCGTTAGTTATCTTCACATTGACAGTTGGTAGATTTGCTTTGCAAACCCTTATCATATTTTCCAGAAAAGTACACGGATTCAATCTGAGTCATTCTTTACTCCTTTGGTCCAGACAGACTCTCTGGGCATGGTATCAAGGTCCCCATCCCTTCATGGCAGATTTCTGGATCCCTGGTTGATCTCTGGTTGCCCAAGGGGCATGAGTCCTGACGTGGATGCTGATGGTGGACTCCTGGGTCGCCACCTCATTGATGATGTCATACAGCCCTCCCTCTATTTCTCCCGGTCGGTCTGAGTTAGAAAGGATCAAAGAGGCAGTCACATTGCTCCAAAGCAGACAAAGAAAGGTAGGGAAGAGGCTTCTTTAAACTGGAATGTGTAAAATAGAGGTGCAGGCTGTGAGCACCACGGCAGCAATTACGCTGAAAGACTGCAGTACAGGCTGGCGCTAGGCTGCGCCAGCCTATCAGACAGTGGCTGCGACACGTTCCTACAAGAGCCTTTTAAGAGCTGCTAATTATTTAGATTCCAATAGGAGCTGGGTCTTAAAAGTGATTTTGAACTGATTACAGCTTTTTGAACTGATTGCGGCTGTAAGTTAGAAAGGCAGGAATCTATAAAAGCGGGAAAAAAACATCCTTTGATCAAACACAAAGGAATTATCCTAAATAAAAATACCTTTCTATCGCATATACACATTTGTTTCACACACGTAAATAAGTAATTTCTATACATATCAAAGATGGAAGCAATTAGATTCATTATTCCCTGCCACCTCCAGGGCGGGGGACCACACCCTGGGTTTTGTGTGTGCTGGGTAAATGCTCTACCATTGAGCCGTGCTCCCCACCTATCTACAAGAAATTTTGAGTTGGCTAAGAACAGGGGCCACACTTGTTCATCCTCAGAATTCTTTATAGTGTGTAGTGTGCCTTGTGGAACATGGAAAGCATTTACTGAATTGAATTGAATTGGAGCATTTGCTGTGTTAATAATCAGAGCAAATAATTGTCACTTATTGTGATAATGAACTACCCTAGCATGAATGCCGAAGGAAAAGCAAGACAAAGATCATTTAAATAGCTTCGGAGCTGGGGAGATATACCTATTTTTTTTCCCAGAGACCCAAGAGAAATATGCAAATGTTCTTGAGAGGAAAGCCAACCACTCCATATACCACAACAGAGACTGTGTTGATTGCTCTACAGGAGTTGCTAGGCAACCACTTGGTAATTCCCCGCGTAATAGAGATGAGCCTGTCATCTGCTTTCTTGGCTGTCTGTGACACGGGGAGACAACAGGTAAAGGACAGCTGAGAACACCTGCACCTGGATGACACCATCAGATGACACCATCACTCCTGCTGGGGTGTGATGACACTAGAGAAAACCCCCATGCCCTGTCACAAGTTGCTGCAGGGAGAATTTCATCAGACTATAGTATGTGGCATTGCCGTGAGTTCTCCCGGATTCACCCTGTGGGCAGATCCTGTGGGTGATCCCGTTATCCCTGACCACAAAGCAGAAGACCAAAAGCACTGCGGCTCTGCAGGTGGATGGCTGTCACTTCAATGAGGGCTCCGGATCCTGTCCCTGGGCTCCAGTGGATGAGGCTTTTACTAGATAAAAGCAGCTTTTCAAGTCTTAAAAGGGACACGGGTAAACTACAAAGAGATCCAAGTTCTGGGTGAGCAGTTCACACTTTTTACACCAGTAGAAAAGACTTCTTAATGATGTCTTTGTTTTTGTATGGTTTCCAAGGTGCATGGTGGCCTTGTAAGGAATCCACCGAGCTGCAGGTCTTGACACCATCACCATCTTCAAAACATGTTGAAAGTGTGATAAAGCATGGGGGGGGGGGGATGAATGCTTTATCTGTCCCAAATCTTCTTTGACATTAAGCAAGGAAAAGAGAATTTGAATTTAAATTAGGAGGACTGACTTTTTCATTCAAATTTTCAAAAGGTTGTCCCCACCCAAATTTAAAAAAAAAAAAAAAAAAGCCATCCAGCCTATGGTATTTGAATCTTTGGAAACTGATTGCTTGCTTTCCAGCCTTCATTTTGAGATCTTGGGCTCCAAGATTAGGCAATCAGCCCCAGAGAAGCAAGTTCTGGACGGAGATAAACCCTCCAGGTAGTCCTGATGAACAACTGGGCAGGACTTCATCCTAACATCAGGCAGCTGCTAGTCCAGCCCATTGTGGTGCTGTCCCAGCTATGGCAGGAGAGGAGCTGGTTAGAAGAAGAGACACTTATGCCCTTCCCTTTGGCTATCAGGCTATTGAAACAATGGACTCCAGATGATTAAAATTTCCCCCGGAATCCCATGCTGGGGGAAGGGAAAGACTGAAGTCCTGGCACCAGCTAGCTAGAGGAACTTGCTTCCCAGGAAGACATTACACAGGGCTCTGACAACTCCATGTTGCATATTTTCCTGACTTATTTCATCTTTCCTATAGAGCTGTAATGCTGCTATGGAGGAAGTGGAGAGAAACTAGGAGTCTCTCTTCCTGGTTTAGTCAAACTGTAAATAAACTTAATTTCCTTTGCCGATTTCAGGCTCTTAGTTCTTTTTTGTTTGCGTATATAAATTTGTGTGTGTGTGTGTGCACGCATGTGCACATATGTGTGTGCACACAAGAGCTAGAGGACAGCCTTGAGTGTTGGTCTACAGGAGCCGTCTATCTCAGCTTTAGAGAAAAGCTCTCACTGGGAGCTGGAACTAGCAGATTAATGCTGGCCTAGTTGGCTGGAAGCCCAGGGCATCCCCTTTGTCTCTATCCCTTTATGGTGGTTTGACTAAGAATGGCCCCCATAGGCTCATATATTTGAGTCCAGGTTGATGGACCTGTTTAGGAAGGATTAGGAAATGCGGTTTTGGAGGAGGTGTGTCACTGGGGATGAGCTTAAGATTTCAAAAGCCCACACCAGGTCTAGTCTCACTATCTCTGCCTGCCTGCAGATCAGGATGTGAAATCTCAGCTACTGCATGGCTGTGCCTGCCTGCCTGCCTGCCTGCCTGCCGTCACCTCAGTCTCTCCACTGCGATGATCATGGACTAGTTTTCTGAGACTGTAAGCAAGCCCCCATTTACATGCTGTTTTTCTATACGTACCCTTGGTGACAGTGTCTTCACAGCAATAGGGCAGTAACGAAGACATCATCCTTGCTGAGATTGCAGGACATACTCATGCCTGGCTTCTTATTTGGATGCTGGAGCATCATACTTTCATGTACTTTTTTGACTGAGCTATCCACCCAGCTCTTTAGTCTCTTAATCTTTTAAGATATAGGGTAGTGATGGAGCAGGTTCGGTGAGTCTTAAACAGACCCAACTGGCCAACCCTTGGAGTGACACTTTCACAAATCAAACCAGTCTACCTCCTCCAGGAGTGTGTGTTACAGTTCTTAGGAATGTTTTGGTCTATCACACAGACACTATGCATGTCCGCTCTACTGATATTCTTCATAGACTCTAAATACCATCAGCCCTGAGCTAGATCAAATTTAAGGAGGCATTTTTTTAAAAGATAAAAACAAAAAACAGGTAATGTTTATGTGTGTGAGTGTTTTGCCCGTGTTTATGCATGCAGTATCTGCAGAGACCAGAAGATGGCGCCGGACCATCTGGGACTGGAGTTTAAGCTGTTTGTGAGCTGACATAGGGGCGCTGGGAATCGAACCTGGTTCTTCTGGAAGATCAGCCAGTGCTTTTAATCTCTGAGCCATCTCTCCAGCTACTCAAGAGCATTCTTGAGCAAATGATCAGAATGGAAAACGAAAAAACCTACAAATGATTCAGAGAGACAAGAATAGTGTCTTTGGTGATTCTTTTCTAGAATCTCAAGTGTAGAACAGAGTCTGGAGAGTGACCTTTCTCTCCCTTTCATTCCCTTTCCCGTCTTCTGTCTTCCTCTCTGCAGGGTCTCATGAAGCTCAGGCCAGCCTTGAAGGTTCTATGTATCAGAGACTGAGTATTTGAATGTGAAAGTTTAGAGTACCAGCAAGGAGAGAGAAAGCAAGCTATCTGCTTGGGAGGAATTTCCTGGCCCCAGACTCAGATTCAAAACTGTGCCTGAATGTTAGCCTCCTGACTGTATCTGGACATTGTCCTCCTCATGATCCTGCTTTTCCAGATTGCCACTATGAAGACCAGTCGAGAAGTAACGTGGCTGCTGAGGGGAAAGAGGCCGTGCATCTGACCTGTCCATATCTGTGTCCGCGTGAGACTGACCGTGCTGGAGAGCTGCCTCTCCCCTCAGCATGACTCTGGCCCTCCAGTGCACACATGTATCTACCACACCAGCAGATCCTCCAGAGCACACATGTGTGTCTACCATACCAGCAGACCCTCCAGTGCACACGTGTCTACCACACCAGCAGACCCTCACTCTACTAATTGGCCAGCGTCAATAATGCCAGGTACTGATTAAGACTAGAGGATGTTACAGATGGCCAAGGGAAATCAGAAAAATGAAATCACTGGCTCCCAAATGCTGGTCCAGGAACAGATCCAGTCCTTGTGTTTTTTTTCTGGTCCTTGGTAAAGCTGGAGAAATGAGAACGTGACTCTGGTTTTGCATGACTCTGATTTCTGAGACAGGATCTCTCTGTGCAGCCCTGGCTGTCCTGGAACTTGTAGAGCAAGCTGGCCTCCAACTCAGCCTTCTGAGTGCTGGGATTAAAGGTGTATACCACCATGCCCATCTTGAAATTATCCAATTTTTACATTGTGATTATACCTACATCTTTCGTATATGGGATCTCAAGATGCCTTTTCTTTTATAAATTGATACTGAAAAAAGCTGGGATTTGAAACTAGTTTTGGATGGTTTCCTTGGTTCATATTACTAGTATCTTGTAAATGATTTTTAAAATAACTGTAATTTTAAATTCAAGTCTATGTATTAATTATTAAACACTGGGATCTTTCCCCAGGCCCTATCTCTAGAGTAGCTTTGACCTCTTGGGCTCAAGTCATCCTTCTGTCTCAGCCTCTCAAGTAGATAGGATTATAGGAATGTACCACCAAGCCTGACAAAATGATTATTACTTATAAATATTAGACAGTATACCAGGCATAGTAGCTCACAGCTGTAGTTCCAGCGTTTAGGAGGCAGAGGCAGGAGAGCTACTGTGAGCTTAAGGTGGGGTCAGCGGGGTTACAAAGTGAGTATTAGGCCGGGCCAGACACAGCTACATAGTGAGACACAACCTACAAATAAAGAAAAATTAAGAGTTGAAAGGTATATATATATATATATATATATGTATATGTATATGTATATATGTGTGTGTATAATATTAATATAAAATCTCACACACATGTACATACATACATGTATACATACACAGTCCACACCTCACATGAAACTAAAAAGTCAAATCTTCATATGGATAGGTGATAATTTATTGAAGTAGACTGGACAGAGTTGAGATTTCTGACCCACCTCTGCTTGCAGGGAGAAATCTAGTCTCAAATTCTAGTGCAGCATTTAAGGTATCATGTCTCCCCCTGCTGGAGATGGTGTTGGTAAAATAAATCTTGAGCCTCCAGCGATACTGGGGAGGATTCAAACTGCTAAGACCTGAAAGCCAAAAGAATCATGCTTCAAAATCTATTCTTCATTAACAGAGACCTTAGCCCAACCAACAATCTTAGAACAATGATTAAAGGCCCCAGGCCACAGAAACTATCCATTCAGGGGCCAATTTACAACCCTGGGAAATCAATAAAGGAAGAAAAAAAAAATGTTTTGGCTACCCAACAATATCCTATCTTCCTTTATGAATTTCTTCATTTAGACTCATAGAGTAAAATACTTATAAAATTACGTTTATCCATACATACCACTGATTTTATTTTGAAATTCAAGTAGCTGTGTGCTAATATGCAAGAGAAATCTGATTTATTTTCCCCTTTTGAGGTCCAAGACAAAGCCATTCCTCATGGCTCTGCATATTTCATTTGTTCATTTCCGCCCGTGTGCATTATCCCACTTCCGTTCCTGTAAAATGACTTTTATCTGTACTTACAGCTTTACCTAGTGTCTTCCCCTTTCAACAATGAATAATTTTTTCTCCTTTGCTTTTATTGATTTGTTCACTTTTTTGACACAGTTTCTCATGTTGGTTATTAGACCGTTTTATTTCAAGTGTTTAATCTTTAAGGTGTTTGAAGCAAGGATCGTTTTTAGTTAAGGGCAGTATGTCTTCCCTGTTAAGCTCAGGCCTGGCAGCTGTGTCAGAGGCACGAACTTCAGTTCCCTGGTTTATAACCAAGAGCACGGACGCTGAGGCGTCGGTCCTGAGAAATGCACGTAAAGCTACAGGCTCTTAATGATGTGATAATGGTTAACCATTGTTTTCATTTCCTCCATTTCCCAAACAACAGCCTTGCACAGTGCAGGCATTCAACTATTACTTGTTGGGAGGGCTTATGCTAATAAGTACATTCATGCTAATACATTAGCATCATCTGTGTCTGGACGAATAATGTGATTAACTATGACCTTTAAGCTGCTTGGATTACCAGTGCAGGACCATTCGCCGTCTAGATCCGCAAGGTTCCAATTTAACTATCTGCAGTGCCAAGAACATGCGATAATCTTCTCTGTCCAATAAAGCAGCCATTAGGTGCATGTGGTCCCTGAGCTCTTGACACCGCTAAAGCGGCCGAAACCGTAACACCCTCATTTTATTTCATGTTTAACAGCACTTCCTGGAGTATCGGGTTGGACAGACAAGGATAGCTCCAGAACCACGTTCCAACGGTCCTCCTTTTAAGCTGTGAAGCACTCCTCTTAGGGATTATGCTCATTTTTGTGCTACCCTTTCCCTTCATGGTATACGAGGGGCAGCTTCCCGGGGCCAGGTACGGGACATCGTCTATAAAACCCGACATCTCCCACAGCCCGGGCAAAGCGAGGCAAACACAAATGGCATGAAATCATCCCACTAATTTTGCGTCTAGCCCTCGTGCACGGTCTGGAGGGTTGACGGGAACGCAAACCAGGCGACAGGCGTGGCAAAAATGTGAGCGAGCCGCAGGGTCACCGCGCCGGGCTGCCAGCCCGCGGGAGTCCTCCCACGCTGAGCGCTGTAGCCACCCCAGGCCTGGCGCGTCCGGTTCCGGTCCCCAGGGGACACACCCCGAGAGTGCTTCCCTTCAGAGTCCCCAGACGAACCCCGACTCCTGCCGGTGGCTAGAAGCCACCACCCCTGCCCTCAACACCCAGTCCTGTGTGCCTGCTCTCAACACAATAACTGGAGGAACGCGGCAAAATGGCGGCGAAGCCGTAGGTGCCGACCATAGAGAGGACCTCCGCCGCGGAGAGAGCGCCGCAGGTCTTCCGGCGTAGAGCGGGGAGGCGGGGGGCGGGCGAGGGCGGGTCTCCGAGTGCCCGTCTAGGAGCACAGCGCGCAGTCTCCGTGGTGCTGGTTCCGCGGAGCCGGGTCACGTGACCGGCGAAGGCCATCGCGGAGGCGAGGGGGTGGAGAAATGGGCGGGAGGCCTGGGGGATAGCTAGAGACCCGGCAAATACCGGGTTGTCATGGAGTCGTGGGGCCCGGCTCGCGCATGCGCCGGCTGACCCGCCGGGCTGGTGGTGGAGCGGCGACCCTGGCCGTAGGTGAGACAGGCAGGGCTCGCTTGACTCCGGGCACGGCGGTGGTTGTTGTGTGGTGGGGGAACTGGGATGGCGACACTGGGAGGCTGGGACTGGAAGCACCGAGAAAGCAGGTGGGAGCAGATGGGAGAGGAAGGAGAGCCGAGTGGACACAAAGGAGAACCAGGACTTTTGGAGAACGGGGGCGCCAAATATTGGGAGCAGAGGGACTCGCCATCCCTGGCTTCTAGTTAGTGTGCTGTCAGGGTCGGGCCCGCGTGGGATAGGGAATCTGGGGTGAGGCCGAGACGGTGTGTTTGTAGGGAGGGGCCTCGTGTGAGGGGCAAGTGGTGTGAGTCCCTTGAGGCACGTGTGCCCTGGCCTGGCCCTGCATACCCGGGCTCCTGCGGGAGGAGAGCCTGAAGGCTTGCCGGGCTGTAAGCAGAGGGGTCTGGGAACGGGCCGGTTGGTGGGCATGAGGGCTGCTTACCGAGTGAGACAGCCCAGGTGAGTGCCCAGGATCTTCACTTAGGAGCTATGCCCAGACACAGGTGCACTGTCTATTCCGGAGGCCTTCGGTCCCCTACTTTAGGCCAACTAGCCAGGCGTGGTGCCAAAGTGAGAGGGTTGTGAGGAAGAAGGTGGCTGGATAATGCCAAGTAAGAAGTCAGTGGTTAGTGGGTGGGTCGGGCAGTTTTGCTCTGGACCCAGGACCCAGGCCAGAGCCAAGCTCTCTGTTTATTGCCCAAGCCCTGGCAATAGGCATTGCCTGGGCATTTGCCCTGGAAATTGGTGGTATGCCAGTCACGGCATAGTCCTGTGGTCTGCCCAATTCTTCCCTGTTGAGTTGGCAGGCTAGCTGATGCCTGGAGGGTGTGCATGCTGCCTGGCACAGACGTCATGTGGGCTGGTGCGAGTGGGTAGGTGAGCACTGTTCCTGTGAGCCCCCTTTTAAAGTGTGGCCTGAGAACGTTCTCGAATCACACGGCCCCGAAGGATGGAGAGAGCCGTGGGAAGCCGTGCGACCGTGTGGTGCAGGGCAGGATCTTTGGCACGGCTTTTCCAGCCAGTTTTGGGAGTGGAGAGGAGAAAGAAGGAGAATATGAAAACAGATACGTAGGCAGGTGCAGTTTTTCCGCCACTAAAATGCACATTTGCCTGGAATGGTAATTCTGAGAACGCAGATCAAAAGAAAAGGACTTCAGAGAAAACCTACTAATCCATTTGTAAAAGCTGTGGTTTTATGGCCGATAAAGGTTCTACTTTCGATGGCCTTACCATTTTATTCTATATGAGCCTTTGCTTGGGCCTTCACCTCACACCTCTCCGTGCACGCATGTCATACACGTGACACAGCATGTCGTACACGTGACACATTTAAAGGGAACGTGAGCTCGCTCTCAGGAATGTTGCCAAGTAGCTGTAAAAGGGGAGGACTAAGAGCTGCATTTCAGATCGTTTTCCCGGAGCCCTCTGCTCGCTTTGTATCCCAAACTCCAAACTCCCCAGAGACAGTGGGGTCACACCAGCTTTTAATTCAGTTGGTGTACGTGTCCCAATGGCTTCATCTTAGAGTAGGGGGTATATTGGGCTAGAACTGAAAATTAGATCTTGAGGTGATCCTGGTGTTTGGAAATGCAGTCTTGACTGTCAGTACCTGAACTCCGGTGTTTTGAGGACAGCTAAACTGCTTTGGTTTTCAGAGACGTCCAGACTGAGATATGTTAAAATTTATTATTCTCTTGAATACCTCACAAGTCTGTTGCAAAGATGAAAACAAAATAAAAACAGAACCAACAACTCTGAGGTTCTAGCGATGAATAATGACGCTAATGTCAGGACTGAAAAATGGAAGTAAGCCCCAGGTGCTGTGGAGTACTTCCGGGAATATCGTCCTGTGCCAGTGGATATGAGCCTATGTGCTGGCTGAGCTCCCAGTTTGAATTTTGCTGTATACTGTCCGCGTTGACAACCTTTTGGATAATGTGTAACAAGTATATTCAAATGAGGCCCAGTTAGGGTCGTTCTGCTGTGTGGGAGCATCAGTTAGTCCTCATGCGTAGAAAGCCGTAGTGGCTTCCCATCTTTGTCGGGAAGCAGAGAGATGAAGTGGCGGGTAAAGACCACGTATCCCGTTTTCAAAGGCTTGTAAGTAACTTTATCGTAACATAGTATTGGGGAGGGAAAAATTAAACCCTCTTGATTTCTTGAGGTTTTAGCTTTTGCTGTTTGTGTGTGGTCCTGGGCTTAAGGGGTGCTGGTGGGAAATACCACAGCTCCGTTTTTCTGCCCAGGGTTTCTTCTGTTGTGTGTGTGAGCCCACTCCCTCCCAAAGAAGGGAGGTGGGTGTAACTCTGGTACTCCTTCCCACATGGGCCGCCTCGGCTGTAACACTAAGGCTTTCTTCCTGCTTAAGCAGAACTTTATCAAGAAGACAGGCTTTCATATTTTTAATCATTTTTTTTTGCATCCAGAATAGATATCTTGCCATTCTAAAGCCAATAGTGTGGGTTTTGTTGTTTTTATTCCCAATTGCCACCAGTTTTCTAGAATCTAAAATTTTAGAATTTAACAGATTTGTCAGAGTTTCTGTATTTTGATTCTGCAGTCAATATTACCCTATAAATTCTCAGTGAACCAGAGTAACTTCCTGTGTGTTTTTCTGTAGTTTCACCGACTGCATTTTTTTAAACAGTACTAACATTTTATTAACTTTTCTCATTGTCTAGTCACGAGGGTCATAGAAGACTAAATTGGGATGTTTTCTCTAACATGCCTGTAAAATATCTGTGTTTAGTAAGATAGCGTGACACTGTCTCAGATTCCTAACTAGCTGCACCTGACGTGACCTGCCCTACTCTGGGCCAGCAGCTCGGGCAGACCTTAGTCTGCATGCTGTCCGGAAGCCACATCTGGTTTCATTTTCAAGAAGGCTCTGTTTACTTTTGAACAGCATTAGTTAAGGAAAATTATACTAGATGCATTTCTTGTGTTTTCATAGGCTCCTGCTTTAATTAGGGATACGGTTTTACATTTTAGTCTACTTTTTAAACAGGGTTGCCCAGTCTATCAAACATCATCACTGTCAAACAGAGAAACATTGCCTTTGGGCAGTGCTCTGATAAATGTGACAGTGTCATTGCTTGTCATTGTGTGTGTCTGGTAGAAGAGTGATTTGATGTGATCTGGATGAGAGTGACTGCAATGGTCTATAACATGGTCCCAACTTTCCTAATGCTGTGACCCTTTAATAAATATAGTTGCTCATGTGTGGTGTCTCCCAACCATAAAATTATTTTTGTTGTTACTTCATAACTGTAATTTTGCTACGGCTATGAATCATAATATAAGTGTCCGACATGAAGGATTCTGATATGTGGACCTGTGAAAGGGTTGTTTGGCCCCCAGAGGGGTCGCGACCCACATGTTGAGAACCTCTGGTCTGTACGTATATGAGCAAGAGGTTACTCATGGTAGCATGGAAGCATGTGTCTCCTGTTTCATTTCACCATGAGTCTTCCCTCTAGTTCACTAGGTCCTGAACTAGCAGAAATGTTCAGGTATGGCTTCAGGATATACCAGGCACAGTGCTGCTTGGCTGAGTCCTAAGTAGACTGTGAATTAAAGCATCCCCAGACTTTGCTTACGCTTGCCTAGTTTCATTATTACTCTTTTCCTTTGTGGCATCCTGTTTTCTTATCCCCAAAGTGTCCCTTGTTTTTGTTGTTTTAATACAGGATCTGGCTAAGTAGTCCTGGCTGGCCTAAAACTCACTTTTTAGACCGGGTTGGTCTCAGACTCACAGAGGTCCACCTAACTTTGCCCCTGAGTTCGGGGAGTGTGCCACCACTCCCACTGTCCCCTAGTTAATATCCACAGTCTTTCCAGCCTGTGCGACTTCAGGGCCTGTCTGTCCTGTGTGTCTGCTCTTCCCCCACCCCATTGTCAGTTTAGGGTATCCTGCTACTGCACTGTGCTCTGCCGTCCTGGCCATTCACTTCTGAGTATGCCAAGTGCTTCTCCCTTCAGCCTTCACATTGACCTGGAACACAGTGCACAGCTCACCTCTAGCCTTTGACCTCTAATGCCTGCTGACTCCTCGTGCTCCAGATTCCAGCCATACGGCACTGTCCTGGTGCTCCTGACCTTTAGCCTCACTTCTTCATAGCTCCTGTCAACGTAACCGTCAATTGTGTGAATACTTGTTTAGTATCTGCTCCTCTATAGATCACAGGCTGCAGGAAGGATAGAAACACAATAGTTCTAGTCACAATGCCCAGTTGATAGCACTTGATACATGTTTTTTATGTATACATGTGACTGAATGTGATGTATCTGAGCTTCATTGAAAAATGGAATTAGGGCTGAGCAGGATCTTATGAAACTCAAGAACAGTATTAGCAGCAATGAATGTTACCTACCCTTATGCAATTTAAGCTCTTACCTTTTTAAAATTTTATTTTATGTATATGGAGTGTTTTGTTTGCATGTATGTCTGTGTACCACTTATGTGCCTAGTGCCCACAGGCATTGGATCCCCTGGGACTAGAGTAGTTGTGAGCCACTATGTGGGTGCTGGGAATCAAACCAGCTCCTAACTGCTGAGCCGTCTTTTCAGCCCACCCTCCATAAACACTTCTTAAATATAACGTTTATCGTAAAAGTTTTTGCTTTTTTGTTGTGATCAAACTTAGGCCTTTAGTATACTAAGTAAGCATTCTACTACTGAGCTATACTTTCAGGGATGTAAAAGTTTTGTGTTTTTTTAAAAAATAATTTCTTTAACTTTTATTTTATGTTCATTGGTGTGAAGGTGTCAGATCTCCAGGAACTGGAGTTATAGACGGTTGTGAACTGTCATGTGCTGGGAATTGAACCTGGGTCCTCTGGAAGAGCAGCCAGTGCTTTTAACCACTGAGCTATCTCTCCAGTCCCCTTATGGGTTTTTTTTTTGGGGGGGGGGGTATTGTTTTATGTTAAAAAGTAGTATATAGGTCCAGTGAGATAGTTCAGCAGGTAAAGGTGCTTGACACCTGGCAACCTGAGTTTGATCTCCAGGACCCATGACATGAAAGAATAGGCCTAACTCCTGCAAGCTGTCCTTTGACCTCCACACATGCATCATGGCACATGTGTGCTCACTCAAGTGTATACACATACACAAAAATAAATGCACTAAGCATAAAAAATCTTTTGAGGTCGTATGTGTAATTATGCATGCGTGTCTGACATTGGTACTCTGCTCAGTACTTCATTCTGAGAACTGTGAGTATGGCTTTAGGTGACGATTATGCAGAGGTCTACCGGGAAAGCACCCTTGTTGGTTGCTGTTACCTCTCCTCTCCTCAGGGAGGAGGGCAAGTTTATTTGGTTACCCATTCCAAAAAGGCTAATCAAATGTCCCTTTGTTAGCAGTTCACAAAGCTTCCACTGAATGTGGTTTGTGTTCCTTGAATTCAGAATGGAAGCAGAGGGCAGCGAGGGGATGGTGAACCTCCGTTTGGGTGGAAACCTTTCTGTTTAGTAAACTTGAAGCACGGTCAGCCGAGACCAGAGAAGGTGCTCCTACAGTGGGTGAGGCTAGCATTCTTTGCCTTCCTTTCTTCATCTTTTGGCTCACCTGGCTCGTGCTCCAGGTAATGACTTCTTATGTCCTTGCTGTTTTCATAGCGCAGTCCATATGCGAAGATCGCCTGTGGTCCAGCTCCCAGCACACTGACCATGGAGAGGAAAACGCCATCCAGAGAGAGCCCTCGAAGGCTCTCTGTCAAGCCAGGCCGCGGCCCAGAGGTGAAAAGAGCAGCTCGACCACTCGGCGCGGCGGCGGCTGCCGACTCAGACAAGGACTCTGGCTTTTCAGGTTCGCGATATCTCATTCTTCTGCCTTTTACTGAATGATTTGCATGGAGACATTTCTCCCTGAAACTCATTTGTGTAAGAAAAATAAGAAGCTTTCACACGCAGGATAAATAACTCTCTGAGCTGTTAAAAACAGCAATTCGGAAAACAAGGGGTGGTGGTGGTAATTCTGGTATCTTATGGCATATATCCATCAAGGCTCCATGGAGTTAGTTCTGAAAAAATAATTTGCTGTTCTTTTCAATTTAGACTTTAAACTTTCTTTTTCCCTCTTAAAGAATATTCTTTTATGATTTATTTAACTTTATTTTATGTGAATTGGTGTGAAGGTGTCAGATCTCCTGGAACTGGATTTTCAGACAGTTGTGAGCTGCCATGTGGCTGCTGGGAATTGAACCCAGGTCCTCTGGAAGAACAGTCAGAGTTCTTAACCGCTGAGCCATCTCTCCAGCTCCTGACTTTTAACTTTCAGTCCTACATTTCAAACTGTAGTTACTAGAAAAATTCTTTAAACATGGACTGGAAATATAGTTCAGTTGTGGAGTTCTTGCCTAATATACAGGAAGTCCTGGGTAGGGTCCCCAGCACTTCATAAAACTGGGCAAACTGGCACATGCCTGTAATCCCAGCTCCAGAAGGGAGAAACAGGAGGGTCAGAAGTTCAGCGTCATCCTTAACTACATATGAGTTCAAGGCCAATCTGAATTACATGATATTCTATCTCAAAGACAAGTGTTTTTAAAAATGGTCAGAATTCTGTTGCGCTAACTCCTTTTTCATATCTTTTTGCCTTGTAACAGTATGAAACAGTCAGTTAAAAGTGGTGCAGTTATGTATTATATAATGAGAAGCTGGTCCTTATGGGATTTTTATCTTTGTGTGAACATTAGAGTCTACTTTCATAAACCTAGATGATACAGGCTGTTACATAATTAGGCTATATGGTATAGTCATCATCTCATAGGTGGCCCGTCATTGGCTGAACCATCTTTATGTGGTAGGCAAATTATGATTTGTTAACAGTTGCCTAGAGAGTAATTTTGCTATACTTAAAAAAGTCCCCTCCTAACAGCTTTTCCTAATAACTATACACTTTGTGTTTGGACTGTGATCCGTCTAGCCCAACTGTCAACTCCATTAGAGTTAAGAAAGCAGAACAGGAGGCTGGAGAGATGGCTTAGAAGTTAAGAGCACTTGCTGCTTCTGCAGAGGACCTGAGTTCAGTGTCCACACACACATCAGGTGGTGCACAGCCACTTGTAACAATAGTTCCAGGAGGTCCGATTCCCTCTGTGGTCTCTGAGTACACTTGCATGTACTTGGTGAATGTTTATACAGACAGACAAACAGACACACACATATACATGAAGGGACATAAACAAATCTTTGAGGGAGGATGGTGGAATATGTCTTTAATACCAGGACTTGGGAGGCAGAGGCAGGTGGATCTCTGTGAGTTCCAAGTCAGTCAGGGCTACATGATGAGGCCCTTTCTCAAAAAATAAAAACTAAACTCCCCCCCAACCAAATCTTTTATTATCATTATCATCATTTCTGTTATTTGAGACAGGGTCTGTCTATTTAGTCCTGCCTGTCCTGAAACTTACTGTGTAGACCAGACTGGCCTCAAACTCACAGTGATCTTCCTTCTCTGCTTCCCAAGTGCCAGGGTTAAAGGCATGCACCACCACTAATGGGCTCAAAAGAAAAAAATCTTTAAAAAAAAGAAAGAAAGGCTGGAGAGCTGGTTCAGTGGTTAAGAGCACTGACTGTCCTTCCAGAGGACCAGGGTTTAATTCCCAGGACCCTCATGGAGGCTCACAACTGTCTGTAACTCCAGTGTTAGGGGACCCAACATCCTCACATAGATATACATTCAGGCAAAACACCAATGCACATAGAATAAAAATAAATAAATTATAAAAAAATAAAAAGAAAAATGATAGTAAGGCAGCTTTCATGGCTAGCCGTCCAAAGCCTCCCTCAGAAGGACTGACTGAACCCCCACCTCAGCCTTGTATTCTCCTGCTGAGCTTCTTCTTTCCAGGGCTGAGGGTAGTACTACTCTAAATATTGAATTAATGTCAACAGTATTGTCCCAGGAGATTCTCAGGATGATGCCAGGGGATTTGGGCTTATTATCCTGGGAGTGGAGCTTTTTCTAGGGAAAGGTTTATATGTGTTACCCAGGCTGCAGAGACAATCCACTCCTGTAACTGACTTACTAATTTACACTGGGAAACACTGCTGTCAGGAAATCTAGGACTCTCCACCTCTTAGACTGGTATGTTTCCGTCTAGTAGGCATGCTGAATGAGAAGCTCAATTATAAATAGAATATTACTCAGAGAGGGACAGCACTGACCCAGGGGATTAGAATAGCGGAATTAGTGTCCTGCCCAGGGACAGTCCAGGGAAGGGTGAGCCAGCCTGAAGTGCTTTGGGTTCCCTTCTCTGAATGGAGTTGCTTACCAGGTTTGTTGTACCATGAAGCCCACTTGAAACATCTATTAAAGATTTAGCTTCCTAGACCCTCCTAGAGATTCTGGTACTGAGGCTGGGGAAGGGCCTGGAATGTGGGGCCTATAAAACAAGGTCGAAGGTCTGGAAAACACTGAAGGGCTTTTTTCTCTTTCAGTATCACATTTGCCTTTTGATCTGATTCTAGATCATAAAGGTAATCCATGCTCATAGTAAAAGTCTAGTCACTTGGGGAGTCAAAGAAGGAAACAAACCTCACCCACAATCTTTCTGTTTCTAATTCCCAGGACCATTGGCATTTAGCTCTGTCTTCTAAAGTCTCCAGCTTTGTCAGGCCGGTTGTTTTAATAAGTACAGTTCTACACAGAGTGGTGGTAAAAGTGGCCACCCTCATTCCTGTTTGAGGAGGCAGTGCCAGTGAACGCTGGTCACCCTTGGGCAGGTTCCAGAGACATGGTTGCTGCCTGAATTATTCCAGTTGCCTTGGAGATGATGGAATTCTCACTTGGTCTTAGCCAGAAGCCTGGTCGAGAAGCACTTCAGTAAAATTTGCAGAACCAAAATGGATGGTATTTTCTATTTTAGTTATTTTTCCAAATTTATTTTGAGAAATTTCAAACCTAAAGGAAAATAAATGAGTCCCTCACAACAAAGATGCTTTTTTTCAGATCCACTAAGAATTTTTATTTTTTCTTTATTTATATCCTCCCCTGCATACATTGACTTAACTGTTTGAAAAGTAAATTTCAAACAATGAGTATTTCATCTCTAAATTTTTAGTATGAATCTCAGAAACAAGGACATTCTTCTATAGAATTATAATGCCATTATTATATCCAAGAGTCAACCCTGATTGAATTCTCTCTGACCACAGTCTATCTGGATTTTCCCATTGTAATGTCCTTATAGCTATTTGCCATTGAGAAGTGTGTATTGTATATAGATAGCCTGCCTTTTTAACCTTATTTAACCCAGAATAGCTTCCCATCTTTTCTTTCTGTTATGACATTTACATCTTTGAACAAGATAGGACTGTAGTTTTATAGAATGTCCCACATTCTGGATTTTCTCATAGCTTCTCCATTTTGGAGTCATTAGATCACTGCATTGTTGATGTTGTACATATTCCAAAGCACAAGGAAACTGTTAAGTTAGTCTCATTTTTTTTTCTTTTTTAAAAAATATTTGGTTCTTTATTTGTATGTATGTGTCTCTTCGTAAGTTTGTACACTGCATACATGCAGGTGCCTTTAGGGGCCAGCAGAGGGCATCAGATCCCCTGGAACTAGAGTTACAGGAGGTTGTGACTCGTCTGATATGGGTACTGGGAATTGAACCTGGGTCCTCTATAAGTGTTCTTAACTGCTGAGTCATTGCTCCGGCTCCATCCTCATTGCTGATGGTACTCTGATCTGTAAAAGGAGACTGCGCTTCAGTTTCCCAGTTGTCCAGACCTGAGTAATCACACAAAAACTATATTAATTGCAACATTGTTTGGCCAATGGTTCAGGCATATTTCCAGCTAGCTCTTACATCTTAAATTAACCCATTTCTGTTATTTTATATTTTACCGTGAGGCTCATGGTACTGGTAAAGTTCTGGCATCTTTCTTTGGCGGCTACATGGCATCTCCTCGACTCTTTCTACTCTCTCTCTGTTCAGATTTCCTGCCTGGCTTTACTCTGCTAAGCCATTGGCCAAAATGAGCTTTGTTCATCAATCAATAGAAGCAACACATATACAGAAGGACATCCCACATCACTGATCCCTTGGTTAAAAGGTACTATGTACCAAATTTTTTTATTGTAAAGATAATCTTTTAGTTGGGCCTAGTGGTACATGTACCTCTTGATAAATATCTTTCTGATCACATAGTCTTTGCCAAATTGCACAAGATAAAATTGTTGATGTTTGCATTTATTTTAATTACTTTGGACTTGGAGTCCTTCTGGCTCAGCTTCTAGAGTGATGGGATTGTAGGCACATGCTACCACACCTGGTTTGTGTTCTCTCGCTCTCTCTCTCTCCCTCTCTCTCTCTCCTCTCTCTCTCTCTCTCTCTCTCTCTCTCTCTCTCTCTCTCTCTCTCTCTCTCTCTCTCTCTCTCTCTCTCTCTCGGTAGTACTCATGTATCCCTGACTCACTATGTAGCCAAAGATGACCTTATATTCCTGATCCTCCTGCCTCCACCTTTTGAGTGGAGGCATGTACCACCAGACCGAGCTTATGTGGTTGGAGATGAATCCTAGGGCTGTGATGCCCAGAAAGTTCTCTGTCAACTGAGGTCCACGTTAGTTAACGTTTAGAATAGTCCAAGACACCTCTGTAACAAGGTACAACCGTCTCTTGGTTTCTTCTAGCACCTGGCTGCATTCCTTTTATGTGGAATTCATATAGGGAGAACATTTGTTTTATTTCTCATCACCACAACCAAAATATCTGACAGAAAGGTTGTGTTGCTCATAGTAGTCTCAGTCAATCCTTAGAGGTGAAAGGTAGGCAGAGAAGCTTCGTCTATGTGGGTAGAAGTGTGTGGCAATGGACCAGGAGCAGAGAAAGCAGGCCAGAGTCAGCACCTGGTACAACCCACAAAGGCTTGTCTCAGCCACCTACAAAGCCTTCAAAATAGAGCCATGCACATCCCCCATCCCCACACATGCAAAGTGTAACAAAAATGTTGTTAATATCATAAAATAAAACTAATCATCTCACTTTGGAGTCTTCCACTCATTCCCCATGTACTCTGGGGCCGAGTACTTTCACAGAAACCCTGACTGATGCAGGTTTCTAAGGATCTGAAGAAAGTCAACCAGAGCGATTAGGCTTTTAGAGCAAGAGCAATGGTTGTTGAATATCCAGTGAAATTTCCACCTCAGAAAACTCATAGAAACACCTGTCAAAGACGTTCCTTTCTCTTTTAGGGAATCCATGGCTGGGTTACGAGCTGTTAGCCTAGAGCCCACGTGAACTGACCATTTTTCTGCCCACCAGATGGGAGCTCAGAGTGCTTGAGCTCTGCAGAGCAGATGGAATCAGAGGACGTGCTGAGCACCTCGGGCTGGAGCAGAGAGGACAGGCTGCAGCCCAATTCCAGAGCTGCAAACAGTGCCTTCCCCGCGCTGTCCCCGATGGTGGTCATGAAGAATGTGCTGGTGAAGCAGGTGAGGAGGACCTTTGCCCATGGAAGTTTCTGTGCCTTCCTGCGCAGACACTCCCACTGAGCAGGAGGAGATTTCAAAAACTAGATAGAGTCACACTGATGGGGAAGAGTGTTACCTTTCAACTACTGATGCTGTTTGCTTTTGTTTGTTTTCTGATTTAAAGTTTTGACTTTAAGATTTATTTTTTAAATTGTATGTATGTTCTGCAAATACTCTACCATGCCTTCCTCTGACCTAAAGATACCTGAGCTCACATGTACACATATTATTACTGAGTGTGTACAGACACAGAGAGAGAGAGAGTGGGAGAGAGAGAGAGAGAGGGAGGAGGGAGGGAGGGAGGGAGAGAGAGAGAGAGAGGAGGGAGAGAGAGGAGGAGGGAGAGAGAGAGCAAGAAATGCCTAAAAACAAAAAATAGATGTACATGAGTCAGGACTTATGTTCTCAATGTGTTACCTTTGGATTTCTAGTTTTACAGGGACCTTGACCTGCTATAGTATTGTATAATGGAACCAAGCCAAAAAGCCACTCCAGCAGTGCATTCTGACATGAGGCGGAGCTCAGGGGAGAAACAGAAGGGTTTGTTGTTGTTGATGTTGTTTTCTTTCCCAGCTCTGGGCACTGAAGTCGAGCCCTGTGTATGTTAGGTGAACACACACCATCATACTACTTAACAGCCCTGGAAACCTCTTTTTAATTTGAATTGATTTGGGAATTTAGGAGTATAAGAGCATTTGTAAACCCGCACGGTAGTATACTCCTGTAATCTCAGCACTTCGTGGAGACACGAAGGCAGGATTGTAAGTTAGAGGGCAGCCTGACATACATAATTAACATTGTGCCAAAGACACAATTCAAACAAAGAAACACAGCAGGAAGGACATCTTTGCTCCAGCAGCAGAGGCAGTTTTTAAGCTAGAGACACACCTTGGTGACAGGGCAGCTCTGTGGGCTAAGGATGGCAATGCCAAAAGGGTGTGAGTCCATTGGGTGATTGTAAATCTGTGAGTAGTTTGAACTGGGCTGTAGCCCCGAGCAGTGTCCATCATGTTGTTGTTATCTAGATGTGAAACACAAGTGGATGAAAATATTAGTTAGGTTATAGGGTCTGTGACTGAGAACTCATTCATAAAAATCTGGTTAAGTTAGAATAAGTGATTTAAGTTGGACAACATTTAAACTTATAGTAATTTACTCTGAAAATAGATACATTTATGTATTGGAGTATTGAGAATCTGGTTTTGGTGTTGACCCTTCCCATCTTAACTGAGGTTCTAAGAACATGGCTATAGCATAGCATGGCACTCCCTTAGTGTTTGAACACTGCCTGGCCACTTCTTGAAGAACACACACCGAGGTCAGTGACGTGGGAAGCTGGTGAGTTCTGGACAATTATTTGAACATTTTACTCGGTAGATCCATCTCAGCGGGAGCCTCAGCTCTCCTCACTGAAAGGAGAGAACATAGAGACAGGGAGTAGAGCCCAAGTGAGATTGCCCCAGCCCGCCAGTGCTGCCTGGTGCCTTTGGGTGTCTACTCCAGACTGTTTCCCTCTCTAGTTCTCTTTTGCCTTCCTTGTTACTCCTTGTGACTGTGTTGACAAGCCACACAGGTTACAGCCTAGGGTGGCTGCTAGGGTGGTTAGGAGCTAGGAAGCTCAGTGGCAAGCTAGCCTCTTCCAGGGTTTTTTTTTTTTTTTGGGGGGGGGTATCTTTGAGTTTTGAGACAGGGTCTCCAGTAGCCCGGGTTGATCTTGAAATACTCATGTAGCTGAGGATGAATTTGAGCTCTTGATACTCCTGCTTCTACTTTCTGAATGCCAAGAAGTTAGGCATCTGCTACCATGCCAGGTCTTATGTGGTGTTGGGGTCCAATACATGACTCCAAACATGCTCAGCAAGCATGCCAGCAACTGAGTCGAACCACAGCCTGAGCTTAGCATCTCTTAACTTTGGCAGGAAATTGAGCTCTCTCTGTTTCTGTTGCCTCAGCTGTGCCTTGACTGTGCCACTATTTCATCTACCTCCAGTTTCTCTATCTGGCTCAGTTGTTAGGAGCACTTGTTCTTCCAGAGGACCCAAGCTTGGTCCCAGCACCCCTGTTGGACTGTGGCACCCTGGGCACCTGTACTCACTTGCACCTACCTAACACAGGCACACAGAGACAGAATTGAAAACAAAAATAAAACCCCAGATATTTTTTCAAGTTTTCCCTTAGGAAAATATTTTTTTAATTAATTTATTTATTTATTAAAGATTTCTGCCTTCTCCCCGCCACCGCCTCCCATTTCCCTCCCCCTCCCCCATCAAGTCCCCCTCCCTCGTCATCCCTAAGAGTAATCCGGGTTCCCTGCCCTGAGGGAAGTCCAAGGACCACCCACCTCCATCCAGGTCTAGTAAGGTGAGCATCCAAACTGCCTAGGCTCCCACAAAGCCAGTACGTGCAGTAGGATCAAAAACCCATTGTCATTGTTCTTGAATTCTCAGTATTCCTCATTGTCCGTTATGTTCAGCGAGTCCAGTTTTATCCCATGCTTTTTCAGACCCAGGCCAGCTGGCCTTGGTGAGTTCCTGATAGAACATCCCCATTGTCTCAGTGTGTGGGTGCCCCCCTCACGGTCCTGAGTTCCTTGCTCGTGCTCTCTCTCCTTCTACTCTTGATTTGGACCTTGAGATTTTTGTGCTTTCTTTTGGTTTTGGTTCTCTTTTGTTTTATAGTATGATGTCAGATAAGTGTATTTTAGGCCACTTCCTCCCTGTTCTCAACCAGGGCTCCCCTGTGCATTAGGGACACACAGCACCCGAAGCATCTGTAGCTGAGCGTCTGCCTCCTTTGCCTTGGGTGAAAGCTGGGAGCTGCACTCCCCATCCTGAATGCAGTGCTCTTTTCCTTGCTTGCAGGGCAGCAGCTCATCCCAGCTCCAGTCCTGGACTGTCCAGCCCTCCTTTGAAGTGATCTCAGCACAGCCACAGCTCTTTGTCCTTCACCCGCCGGTGCCATCTCCTGTCAGCCCTTGCCATACTGGGGAGAAAAAGTCAGATTCCAGAAACTACTTGCCCATTCTCAATTCTTACACCAAAATAGCCCCTCACCCAGGCAAAAGGAGTCTCTCCCTCAGCTCAGAAGAAAGAGGAGCGAGTGGGGTGCCAAAGAAAATCTTCTGTAAGGAGAGACTGGGACCAGTCCTGTCTTCCAGCGAGCCAGCCAAGACTGGCTCTGTGCTCTCCAGTCCTTCCACTCCAGCCCCACCCAGCTCCAAACTCACCGAGGACTCCGTGCTGCAAGGAGTGCCCTCCCTGGGGGCTGGTGGGAGTCCACAGACTCTTCAGCCTGTGTCCAGTAGTCACGTGGCTAAAGCTCCCAGTCTGACCTTCGCTTCGCCTGCCAGTCCTGTGTGTGCATCCGACAGCACTTTGCACGGCCTGGAGAGCAGCTCCCCTCTTTCGCCGCTCTCAGCCAATTATAGCTCACCACTCTGGGCCGCAGAGCAGCTCTGCCGCAGCCCAGACATCTTTTCAGAGCAGAGGCAGAGCAAGCACAGGCGCTTCCAGAATACTTTAGTGGTCCTCCACAAGTCTGGTTTGCTGGAAATTACTTTGAAAACCAAGGAGTTGATTCGTCAGAACCAAGCAACTCAGGTGGAACTAGACCAGCTGAAGGAGCAAACCCAGATGTTTATAGAGGCCACCAAGAGCAGGGCTCCTCAGGCGTGGGCCAAGTTGCAGGCCTCACTAACATCTGGATCCAGTCATTCAGGCAGCGATCTAGACGCACTGTCTGATCACCCAGTCATCTAGCACAGAAGCGTTTTCCAGTTACTTGGGTGGTTCTTTTACACTCTAACTATTTCCACTTATTTTCCACAGCCTATTTAAAAGCTTTCTTTCTAAACTCACTCACAAAGCCACGTGCCAGTCCCTGGCTGCCGTCTTAATCTGTGGTTCATGCACAGGTTAAGTGCATCTATGTTCTCTGAAGACTTCCAATTGAAGTGTCTCTGAGTCCTTTTTCCTTAGCCTGTGGCACTTAGCTGGATCTTGGGACAAAGGCGAGATAACTATGGGTGTCTCCCAGCTTCCCACTCACTGTCCATGGTTCAAGGTCCAGTGACATAGATGAGTGTACAGAATGACACCTGTCAAACCAAGGACTCGGTGACCTAAGGAGCCCTCACAGCCCGCCCTCAAGTATCTTAGTCACAGAGAAAAATATGAGGCTGTGTTTAAATTCTACCAGGCATTGTGCCAGTTGGGCGAAACCTAAAATGCTTTGGGCACAGGTTGTGCCAGGGTGCAAGCATTTAATCACACGAGGCTTTGTTTCTTACACTTGTAAGTTGTGGGAGAAAGGGCAGAGCATCTGATTCACACATTGGTCATACATCAGATCTCACACAAGTAGGCATATACTTCAGATTTTTAAAATATAGACTGGATTTAGTACCATCTGGAATTGTATTTGATGAATTGCTTCTTTGATTAAAGGGTCAGAGAAGCCAGCATTTTTTGTCACTAGCTGGAAGATTTTGTTAGTTCATGCTTGAAATAGCACAACCTGTCTTACATCTAAAAAGCCTGAGACAGGACTGCAAGATGGCTCAGTGAGTAAAGGTGCTTGCTGCCAAGACAGCTGAGCTGAATTTGATTCCCTGAACCTACAGGGTAGAAGGAGGGAACCGACTGCTGCAGTTTGTCCATCACACATGCACACACACGCTAGATAATAAATGAATATAAAATTAAACAAGCCACCATCAACATTAGCAACCAGAAGCTTGAGATGGCTTCGGTGGGTCCTCAGGGTCTGGTGCAAGTGACTCTCTCCTGTCTCTTGTCTGTGCCTCACCCAGCTCTTTCTGTGGGGAAAAGTGACTGTGCTTTTAAACTCTGGATTAAGTAAAGCCCCGAGGTTAGAAGAAGACACAAAAGTCAGAGAGGATCCTTCCCTGTCTTCACGTCTGAGTTCTGCCCATCCCCTGTCGTGATGGGGAGCGGTGTGGTGGTCTTATGTCTCGTGTTAGCTGTGGCAGCAGGGCTGAAGTGTGGTGCTCCTCTCAGAGGCTGACCTTAGGGATGGAGACTCTGAGGAGGGTCCAGATGACAAATTCTTTCCAGCTCCCCTGTGCTGGTAACCATAGCCTAAGCAGTAAAGAGTCAAGGGATTCTATCCTCTTGTTTAAAATTTTTATCCCCTTAAAAATCTTTGTCCTTCGCAAATTGGTTTTATGACCAGCATCATCTTTCTGCACAGAGAAAGATGCTCATGGGGCTATACTAGATCCAGGGTTAAGGGTCACAGGGTTTTTTTTTGTTTGTTTGTTTGTTTTTTAAGATTTATTTATTTATTATGTATACAATGTTCCTCCTGCCTGTACACCTGCACACCAGAAGAAGGCACCAGATCTCATTACAGATGGTTGTGAGTCACCATGTGGTTGCTGGGAATTGAACTCAGGACCTCTGGAAGAGCAGCCAGTGCTCTTAACCTCTGAGCCATCTCTCCAGACCATGGGTCACAGTTTTTAAGGAGCTGGTTGTGAGACTCAGGTTAACTCTACTGTGTTCATATAGACATATGATTTGGATATGACTAGTTAAAAAATAATCAACTTGGTAAAATCTCTTTACTCTCTGATCAACGCAGAATTATTACCTGCTGTTTGTGCTCTGAAAGAGTTTCCAAAATCAGAGCCCGTGTCTCTGGGCAAACTCAGCTCCTTGTGATATGCCTCCCCGCAATCTGTATGGTTTCATAGCCACTCCACTAGGAAGCTTCCTTTTTGGCAGAATGTCTGACAGGAAAGCTGTAGAGACAGGTGCATTCAGAACAGCCTGGGCACCAGCCGCAAGTTTTACCGAGCGTCAGAAGGCTAGACGCACTTGCTGAGAACCAAATGTACTCCACTGGAAAAGCCCTCAGTGGAGCTAAGCCTCTTGGACTCTTCCTCCTAGATATGGCTTTTCATTTCCCTTCCTATCTCCATAAAAGACGATGAAAGCCACCGTAGATCTTCACTGTTCGGTGGCAGGGAGGGTCACCGCTCCTCTGTGATCTTAGAGCCATAACGGCAAGTCTCTAGGCTGTGTTCTGTTCCTGGTGGAGCTGGAAGCAGATGAACGCTAGTAGAGAAGCTAGATCTTAGGAGTGAGCCTTTGAGGTCAGAGGCTAGACCAGCGTTTGGAGGAAGCCTGGACTGGACCGGAAAGATCTTCGTTGGTTGCCCAAAGCTGTAAGTAGCAATAGCCCCAGTCAGTTTTCGCTCAGGCCAGCCCATAGGAGATCCTTTATCGGGTTGTATTGACAATATTGGAACACATTTAGAAAGGTTCCTGATTGAATTAGTTATAGAATTTACTGTCGTTTGTAATTTACTACATTGTTTTACCGATTATAGCATTGTCTGACTTCTCTGGTGTGATTCCTCAGCACAGTTACTCTTGCACATATACTGAAGTGGCTTTTCAGCCACAGCCTCCTTAGGGTGTAGACTTTACCAAATGTGAATCTTTTCAGAGAGTGTGAAGTTATATAGAAACTGACTGTGAAATGTCAGAGGAAAAAATAAAAGTCACTTACTTGAAAACTATTTGCTTTGTAACTGCTCGAGACTTCCAAGGACGGGGCACGTAGCCATTGGTAGAGTGCGTGCCCAGTGTGTGAGGCCTGGGCTCCACCACAGTACCTCTGCCTTCCCAGCCGCTCCTTCAAGACAACCTTTCGTCTAGGGTAATTGTGGATTGCTACGAGTTTCAGACATCATGTGTTATTTGGGATATGCAACTAGATGCTGGATATTGGAAACTGTTCAGACTTCGGTGCTGTGCACAGACAGCCCAAGTTGTGTGCCGTTCTCAGAGATGGGAGAACGAGGGGACTGTCCAGTGGCCGCTCCATCTGACACACCACAGAGAACTTTAAATGACAATAGCTACAGCTGCGTGCTGGGAAGAAGCAAAGGCACACAATCTGAAGCTCTTTCTACAACCGAGGTCCTCAGCAAGTGTGTCAGCCTTCTGTGCTCTACAGGGAGACAGCTTCCCTGCTTTCCAGTCCAGCCAGGAAATGCTTCCTGCATGTTTGGTGCTGGGAGTGTAACAAGTTTACTCTCATGGAAAGATTTGCAGCGTTGGCAGTGTGAAGTCCTTTAGAATTATTTCTGACCCACACAGTGGTCTGAGTGACTTTAAACTATGGTTGTAAGGCCACTAAAGTGAAATAAAAATGGGTAAAGAGCCGGTTGTGGTGGCACATGCCGGTAGGATTTGCTGAAGGAGGCAGAGGCAGGAGGATCACGAGTTCGAGGCCAGCCTGGGCTACACATTGCTGGGCGGTGGTGGCGCATGCCTTTAATCCCAGCACTCGGGAGGCAGAGGCAGGCGGATCTCTGTGAGTTCGAGACCAGCCTGGTCTACAAGAGCTACTTCCAGGACAGGCTCCAAAACCACAGAGAAACCTTGTCTCGAAAAACCAAAAAAAAAAAAGGGTAAAGATTGCCCAAGAAGGTCTTTTGAAATAGAGAGACCATCCTTCTCCAGAAGTGGCAACCAGAAAAGGAGGAGAGACAAAAACTAGATCCTGTGAGGTATGGGAGAGCCCAGTTCCTTGATCAGTGTCTCCTCATCCACCCCACCACGTGGCTCCCATGGGAGGAAGCATCCAGGCATCTAGGGCTGCCTGTTGGTGAGCATCCTGTTAAGCTACAGCTTGATAGCATCCACTATCAAGTTCATAGCCTGTTTTTCCATGTCTCTGGAGGCTGAACCTAGAGCCTCAGGCATGGCAGGCAGCTGCTCTGCCACTGGGTGAAGTCCCGTCCTGCCAAACCTACTATTCCTGGTGACTTGGCTATGTCACATAGCCTCCGAGCTGACCAATGAAGCAGCAATTATCTCTAAGGTTCTCCCCAGCATTGCCATTTATGAGGTCTGTGGCTGTGGCTCAGCAAGACTGCCCGTCCTGGTGGTCTGAGTTGACCACTGAGCCCCATATGCTAGAAGGAGAGAACTGGCCCCTGAAAGTTTTCTGACCTCCACATGTACACCATGGCATGCACACAGTCCCGCCCCAAACACACACACACACATATAAATGGAATTTTACAAGTTGATTTTTAGAAAAGACCTGTAGCTGCATTAGATGAGCCATAAGTAAAATCATCAGGCTAAAGATGACGAACTTGAGGACCTTAGAACAGGGATTGATTACCTGTGCGGTATAGTACGGTGACTTCAGGTCAGATTTCACCTGCGGTGTGACTCTGGGCAAGCATGTTATCAGTCTGCCGCTCTTACCTTTCTCCTAAGTACCTGATTGCTGCCTGCACATTTGCTCATGACCATATAAAAACTGCCTTCAGCCAGACAGGGTGGCACATAACCTTTAATCCCAGCACTCAGGAGGCAGAGGCAAGTGGATCTTTGTGAATTTGGGACCAGCCTGGTCATCAGAGTTCCAGGACAGCCAGGGCTACAAGCAAGACTCTCTCTGTCTCAACAACAACAAAACGCCGCATTTAGATTTTTTTCTTGCTTTGAGGTAATATCTTGCTATATAGCCCAGGCTGATCTTGAACTTGTGGCCCTCTTGCCTCAGTTTGCCAAGTAAGATATTTACTTGTTTGAGTGCTGAATGAGGATTGAACTCAGGGCCTTGCATATTAGACAAGCACCGTGCTACACTGAGCTACATCCCTAGTCCTTCAGAAAAGGACTTATTTGTGTGTATGTGGTGTATGTATGTATGTATGTATGTATGTATGTATGTATGTATGTATGTGCACATGGATGCAGATGTGTGCTCAGGTGTCCTCTGCCATACTCTGCCTTATTCCCTTGAAACAGGGTCACTCATTGGATCTGGAGCTCCATGGTTTTTAGTTAGACTGGTGGCCAGCAAGTCCTAGCAATCCAGTGTCTGACACCCCTTGCTGCTGGAGATACAGGTGCATGCGACCACACATAGCTTTTACACGGGTGCAGGGGATCTGAACTTGGGTCCTCATGCTTGGGCATCAAGCACTCTTCCCTACAGAGCCGTTTCCCAGCCTCGAACAAATTCTTATTAGCTGAAAATTTGAGGATCAAATCCCATTCTGTTCTCTGCTGTTCAGTTACCTGAAAATGGCCCTTTCTTTCATCAGAGATGAAAGGTGTCTCTTGAAAAAAGTCTTTGCGGATCTCTGTGAGTTCGAGACCAGCCTGGTCTACAAGAGCTAGTTCCAGGACAGGCTCCTAAACCACAGAGAAACCCTGTCTCGAAAAACCAAAATAAATAAATAAATAAATAAATAAATAAATAAATAAATAAATAAAAAAAAAAGAAAAAAGTCTTTTTAGAGCGTGTCGGTTGGCTTTTTACTTCCTTTTTGTCTTCTCTCCCCCAAGCAGGATGATGTTTCTCCATGCATTGTCAGGAGCTGTGGGCTGAGTGGACACTGTCACTGTGTCGCCAGGGCTACACAGATGCTCTGGTGCCCTGTGAGGTCTGTGTTCCCATCCCTGCCTTCGGGTGTCGCCTTAGGTCTGATCCTCCATGGCGCCACCCAGCCAGAATAGCAGGGAAAGAAGAGCCTGTGTGTCCTGTGTGTCCCGTGTGTCCCATGTGTCCCGTGTGTCCCGTGTCCCGTGTGTCCCGTGTGTCCTGGCCCTGGCAGCCTTTGTCTCTGGCACTGTAGTAGAGAACAGGATGGGACACCCCGAGATCACAGCATGAAAGAATGAATCTTAAGCCTTAAAATCGCAGAGCAAGGCAGCCTTCGTGTATGTAAACCCTGTGATGGAATTCAGCCTCAGATAGGCTGTCACTTGCTTGGGGGTAATTAAGACTCCACTGCCAAAATGTATAGTTAGAGTTAATCCCAAGAGAGCAAATGGTACCCCAGGATGGTGACTGTGCCTGGCTCCCTGGAAGGACATGTTCTGTTGGTCCACACGTGACTGCTTTGACTTCTCCTCTAAGAATCCTTCCTCATTCTTAGAACACGTGGCTTCCCTGTATTTCTGAGGGTTGGTTATGCAAGACATTAGAGAATTGCTTGAAAAAAGTCTGCATGATTCCTGCCGAAAACTTCAGCAGCTGGAGATGAGCAAGAAAGTGAGAAAAGCCCGTGGCATACCGAGTGAACACAGCGAGTGGGCGGAAACTGGCAGGAAGCGAGGGGGCTTTAAAAAAACACCGAGAGTGGGATTTCTGAGGCTGGTTCTTCTGAGGACCTTGGTCAGGATGAATGCTTGTGTTCTCTGCAAGGTTTTCAGGAGTGGCTTGAGAGCCTCAGGGTAAAAATAGATGCTTTTAATTTTTCTATCGAGTTTTTATCTTAAGAACTGCAGTGGCCTTGGAAGAACATTCTATCCTGGTAAAGGCCCTTGTAACAGCAGAGCTGTGGCCTCTGTTCTCTGGAAGAGTCCAGAAGCTTTGCCCACTGGGTAAGCCTTCATTTGGAGTAATAGTGAAAGATCAGAAACCCTGGAAAATGAGATCTGCGCAGACCTCCTGATGGAAAACCATGTCTTCACGGAGGCCGTGTTAAAGTGGCCACCTCCATTGCTTCTAGAATGAATACATTGACCCTGGAGGGGCCAGAGGAGAGCTTCCCATTGGCCCCTGAGGGTTCTTTGGAATGAACTGAGAGCATCCTGTGAGGAGAAAGAACTTTGCATTTGTGAATGGGGAATCTCAGGAGAGTGCTGGCTCAGTAGGTAACCTAGCTAGGCGCAGGGCGTGGGGGAGAGGGAAAATGCAGACGTGTCCAGGGGTGATAATATTTAAGAAGAATATAGCTTCTGACAACATGTGACGTTCCGTTCTAGAATATTGACTCCTTGGGAAGGGATGTCTTTGACAAATCTGGGCTTTAATCTGATAAAGGAATAATGGAACAAAGGCTCTTCCTCTTCCCGTGTCTGCTGTCAGCCTAAGAGCCTCTAATCACCACTCAAGGATAGCGTGTGTGTGTGTGTGTGCGCGCGCGCGCGCGTGCGTGCATGTGTGTGTGCGTGCGTGTGTGTGTGTGTGTGTGTGTACATGCCCTGGTTGCACAAGAAGCTGGAGCAGGAGGACACTGGAAGCCTTCCTCTATTGCTCTAAACCTTGTCTTAGTATAGGCGCTCTCTCAGAACAAGAATCACAAGATCTACCTGTGTCCCCTTCCCCAGTGCTAGGGTTACAGTGCTTCGAATTCAAACTCTGCTTCTCATGTTTGTAGGGCAAGCGCTCTGACCCATCTCTTCAGCCCCTGGGGTAAGATCCCCTGGGCTCGTTTACTTCAGTGTTAGGGGAAGAAGAGAAATAGGAAGAAGGCATACACAAACACACACCAGTCTCAGGACCCCCGGCATCTTTGACATTCAGGGTAGCCTGGCTTTCAGGTTTTGGGGCCTCCTGTGAGCGTTTCATTCTGCTGCCCTCTGGTTTTAAGCAGGATCTGGGCCTCTCTGTCTTGAGGGAATGTACACAGACATCCACCTAAGCAAACTGGAAGGCCAGCAGGCACGGCAAGCAGCCCACGTGGAGCCATGGGTACTCAGCCTGGAATCACAGCAGAGGCGTGGCCTGAACGGTTGTCCCCTGCCCTGTGGCAGGCAGCTAGGTCAAGCTAACCCAAGGAGGAAGCCTCTTTCAAGGCTTCTCCAACAGATGCCCATCAAATCACAGGGTAGGCAGAAAGAAGCATTCCAGCCTTGTCCTGGTTGGTGACTCTTTCATACTGCGTTTTCCAGGCTTCAGCTGTTCCATGACGCCCTCGTTACTAGCATTGCTGATTAGCCTAGTCAGGTCGGATCACAGTGATGATGCCGTTTCTGCTCATAGCCAGGATGGGCTCCTTGACCTGTCCACTCTGGGAGGGTTATGATGAGTGCGACCTGACTCGGCTGCACAGAGCCAGGAGAGCAGCACCGGACCGTACGGGTCAGCCCCAAGGAGATTTCCCTTTGAGGAACCTTAAATATCCTTAGAGACAGTCCTCAGCCTTCGGTTGCTCATTTGCCCCCTCAAAGTTTGTATTCTCTAGGTCTGGAGATGCAGTTTAGAGGCAGAGTTCTTGCCTAGCGTTAGAAAGGCCCTGGGTTTGAGCTCAAGTACTGAAAATAAAGTGTTCTCTACTGCGAAGCCCATCTGGCCCAGGGAAAGCTTGGCTGGGAGAAAAGTTCTGAGTTAGTACCAAGAGTGGCGCTACAGTACCTGTGATCCTGGTACTTAGGAGGTGGGGGTAAGAGAACCAGGAGTTCAAGGCCAGCCTGGCTACATTTAACACTGCCTCAACATCGACTCAAACGCATCTCCCAAAAGACCCCAAAATAAAACCACACACACACACACACAGTGTGTTCTCCAGTCTTGGCCATTTTCTCGTCTGAAGGGTTTAATGATTTCTCAGCCTTCCCTGACCAATGCAATGCCATTGTTATTTCAGGGCAACAGAGTCTGAAAATTGTCAGTGTGGTTTGTGGTCCAGTTTCTGCCCTAGCCATGTGATGTTCTGGTTTGCTTTCTGTCGGGTTAATAAACAGCGTGACCAAAAGCAAGTTAGGTGAGGAGCAGGTTCATGTGGCTTCCACTTCCAGGTCTTAATCCATCATCGGGAAAGTCAGGCAGGAACTCCAGAAGGAACTGGAATAGAAAACAGAGAGGAATACCTTTCCCATACATCCCAGGCCCGCCTGCCTAGGGTGGCACCACCCACAGTGGGCTGTGCCCACCTACGTTAGTCTCTCACGTGACCACAGGTCGACCTAATGGAGACAATTCTTCAGCTGAGGTTTCCTCTTCCTAGGTGACAGTTGCTTATGTTGAGTAATAAAAACTAAGGAGGATAAAGACTAAAACAGAGGACTCCAGTGACTCTTACACCTTGGACAGCTTCCTTCTCAGCAGGCCTGAGACACCACAGCCAGGTGTGTGAAGCCTGGAGGACTGACGCCTCCTATTTGCCTCTTTTATTTCAAAGACTGACACTTTGATAACCCCTGATGCAGGTCAGAGTCCTCAGTTCAAATGCTGCAAAGGCACAGCTGCTGAGTTCACCACCCTCACACCAAGCCTGTGCCCTGGGAGAGTTCTCAGGTGACTTTCTACCCCCCTGCGTTGCCCAACAGCAGCCCCGTCTGGCCTCAGCAGCTGCCAGCAAAGGTGCCCACACATCCTGGCTTGCCTGCTCCAGCAGCACCAAACACTTGGGAGGCACCGGTCACCCATCCTCGGAGCCTGTGGGGAAGACGGTGACGGGAGGTGGTGCCTGGAGTCCAGGGCAATCCAGACCAGAACTGCAGGAGTTCTGCAAGGTTCGGAGAGCTAAGGCAGGTAGAGATGTGAGCTCAGACAGAGGGTGAAGCACCCACAGAAAGATCCTGGGGAATAGTGTTTGGTTTCATTTATTTGTTTGTTTGCTTGAGACAAGGTTTCTCTAACAGCACTGGCTTTCCTCGAACTCGCTTTATAGACCAGGCAGGCCTTGAACTTACAGAGATCTGCCCGAGTGCACCACCACCACCTGGCCTGGTCTTATTTATTTAGTTTTGATTTTGATTTTTCTTGAGACAGGGTCTCACTATATAGTCCTGCCTGGCTTGGAACTCACTCTGTAGACCAGGCTGGCTTCAAACTCACAGAGATCTGCCTGCCTCTGCCTCCTGGGTGAAGTGATTAAAGGCATGTGATACTGCACCCAATTTAATTTTGATGTTTTTTAAAAAACATTTTTTTTTTGATGTGCATGTGTGTGTGCCTACATGCCACAGCAAATGTGTGGAGGCTGGGGGATGACTTTTAGGAGTTGCTTCTCTTCTTCCACCAGTGGGTCCAGGAATTCACACTTGGCTCCTTGGGCCTTTACAGGAAGGGCCGTTCAGTGGCCCTAATCTTGATTTTTTTGAGACAGGGTTTCTCTCTATAGCCCATGCTGGCCTGGAGCTGTCTCCAACACTCCTGCCTCAGCCTCTTGGGAGTTGGGCTACAAGTTGTGTGTCACCATGACTGACTGGAATAGCATTTCAGTCAAGGAAAGAGCATGATTGGAGGCCTGATGGTGGGCGAGAACGTGGTGGCAGGCCTCAGTCAGTCTGTAGCAGCCTCGCTAGCTGCATAACCCTGATGGGCCCGCTTCCTCAGTAGCCGTCACGCTCCTATCAACATTAAAAGATTGTTGGGCCTTAAAGTAAAGGAGTTCAGTGTGATCCCCTGTGGTGAGCGCCATCACTGAGTGATCCCCGCAGGTGAACTGTGCAGATTAAGAAACCGAGGGCTGGGCTACCCAAGCTGGCCTCAGTCCAAGACCAGCGTCTGCTCTGTACTTACAGTCAGTTAGTCAGCAAGTCGGTCAGCTCCCTCCCTGCTCTGGCAGCCGCCCAGACACCCCGAATACAGCCCGTCCTAGGGCACATACTGGAGAATACCTGCCAAACGGTCGGGCGCTCTGCGGCTTCCCAGTCCGTCCCATGCCTCACCCCACCAGGGCCAATTGCCACCGAAGGGTCAGGACCGAGGCTGTCAGCCCCACCTTAGCTAGGACCCTTCACCTCACAGCCGACCCCACCTCTCCCTCTCTGGTGACTCAGCCTTCAAGTCCCCCTTCAAGTCCCCGGCACAGTTTGTCCATCCTTCACGCCTGTAATAAAACCCCTTCTGCTCCCGCCTGCGTCCTCATATACTCCCACCGAGAGCTCTAGGCTTGGCTGCAGAGCAGAAATCCATGCCAGGTCACACCCAGACCAGTTTTATCAGACTTTGGGAGGGAAGACCTCCTCCTGACCTACGCCCATCAGCAATCTCTGAAACGGCGCTGACTGTGCAGGGTAGCGAGAGAAGCAGCTTGTGAGAAATGCAGAGTGGCCGGCCCTGCTGCGTTTTAAATAGGATTCCGCAGGGATCCCCAGAACCGTCAAGGGTCAGGGACACCATCTTTTGCTGGTCCAAGTACTCGGCCGGGGATTTTACACACATATTATCTCGTGTAATTCTCACATCCCTCTCAATACTTACGCTTCTCCTTCAACAAACAAAGAAACAAAACTGCCGTTCATCTTGGAGTCCGCTTTTAATTAGCACCTACGGAAGGTGTGCGCTAGAGGTTTGGGTTAAAAACAGGCTAGAGGCTGGGGAAGGGCTCAGAGGTCAACCTCCACTCACTGTGTTTCTGGGCCACTTCCTCAGCCTCTCTGAGCCCGGGTTTCTTCTTCAGAACAAGGTTAATTAATAATCACACTGCACAATTAATAAACAGGGCTGCAGTTATGATTGGGTCGACTTCCCTGGGGGCTAGGTGAGAGCCCCAAAGCTCTCTGTTTTATCAAAGCCACCGGGTGGCAGTGAAGGAGGGAGGCTACCAGCTGAAGAGAGAGGACTCAGGCCAGGAGCGGGCTCTGGGGAACCTGCGGAAGCAAAACCCCGATGCAGACCAAGCTGCTGGGTCCCCACCCTCCCGGACAGGCTGTCTGCGATAGGGGACCAATGCAGAGTCGGGTCTCAGGTCAGCCCATTATAGATAGCATGAATTTGAACCTCAGAGAAACAGCCGCAAGCTCCCTGGCTCTGGGGTGGGTCCCCGAAGGCTGTGGCCTCAGGCTCGGCGGGCGGCGGCGCCCCCTTCCGGTTGACTCGAGCACTGCAGCACCCACCCGCCCTGCGCGACTGATGGAAACACCACTCCCACGCGTGGTCTGAGCGATCTGCAAAGGGGGCTCCGGGGTTCTCCAAGCGTACTGTTGTCTCCTGTAATTTAATTGTCTTTCCCGAAGGCGTTGCTAATTAACTCCTTTCTCTAAGAGCCGCCGCACTCTCTCCCCTGCTGTTGTGGATTAATTACGCTGCTCAGGCGAGAGATTTCTCAGTCTCGGCGGGCTCCGTGGATGGGCCTCGCGGCCCAGGGCTGGCCTCCCTCTTCCATCGTCGTGCTCTGTTGTGCCTGGACACTGTAAGCAATCTCTACAGCCTCGGACTAAACACAAGAACAGCTTTAGTTGGCTCGTGCGACCTCTGCAGCTCCTATCCATCAAAATCAAATTTAAGTCATTTCATCGTCTGTCTTTCCAGCTTTCAAACTATACACACTCCACTGTTTCTCCTCTTAGGTTCGATTTCCGCCTTTCACCCACTGTCCATAGCACAACATACTAGGTTTGTGACTGGGCAGGGTGGCCCAGGTCACACAGCACATCCATCCATGCACAGAGAGGATTAGAACTCAGCTTTCCCGAGGCTTGGCCTTTGGGGGTTGGTCTCTCAGGACCAGACAGACAGGTGTGCGGGGCAGCAGTCTTTGGCAAAGTGCATCCTAATGCTTGTCTCCCAGCGACTCAATCACCAGATACTCGATGTGGTGATCTTTGGGGTGGGAGGGAGTGGACTCACTGGCTGAGGAACTGTGAGACCACTGTTCAATTCTGCCAGTACTCCCGGCCCAGCTGTCTTACCGCCCTGCTTCCCGCTGCAGATTCTGGAGACGTCTCAGGCTGCGTCCCTCCCACAGTTCCTGCTGGGAGGGCTTCCTTCCCGGCGCACCCCTGGGATTCCACCCTCCTCTGCCAGTCCAAACCTTCCCCAATCGCTGGCTCACCTCTTCGCTGTCTCCCTACCTAAGGAGGCATCTCATCTCAAAAGGTTTAGAGGCAAAAACCGCCAGGAATTTGAAAATATTTTGCGGGGAGATTCTCATGGTGAGGGTTAAGGCGTCACAAGCAGGGCATTCGGGGACGGGGGAGGGGGGCATAAGAGTTTGCACGTGGGGACTACCTTTTGTTTTAAAGGCACCCAGCTCCTCCCTGCTTCGCTAGGGTTCCGGTATGGGGTAGCGCCGGACCCCCTCCTGCAGAGCTTCACACCTCTGGCCTCAGTCTGGAGGATTTAGCTTGTGAGCAGTAGACCAAGGTTCAGCGGGAGGACTCTTTCCCAGGATGCTGGATGAGCTGGTGTAGAGAGGTCTTCTCTCTCCTCCCTCTGATCCCCACTTCCACCCCACTCCCCACACCCATACTTCCTCTACCCAAATATCCAGAAGCTGCGATTCCGCTGGTCCTTTGACAACGTTTGGTCTCTGTAAGGGTGGAGCCAAAAGGAACTCATACCTTTGGAGGAGGGGGGAGGTGTCATCCTAGAGCCTGGAAAGCTGTAAAGTAGTCACTATCCCCAGTTTGCGGAGGCCGGGCAGACCGGCTTTGAACCTTCCAGGCAGAGGCTGAGCCTATCGCTTCTGTAACACTAATTCCTGATACATTCTAGCTGTTCCGTGCATACAACGAACCCAAGAATTATCAAGGGAAAATTTGACTCCTTGTTCCTTTCATCAGGGAATTTGCTGAATGTTTACAATAATCCACAACGCAGAGGCTGGTGCTTGGAGAGAAAGGCTAAACACCAGAGGCTACGCTGCTATGAAGCTAGGCTCTGGCCACTTAGTAGCTGTGAGGCTTTGGGCAAATTAGTAACTTCTCTGACTCCCCCCCCCCTTTTAAACTATGGCAGAGCTGATTCTTCACAAGGTTGCTCTAGCGAATAAATGAGCTAATAAAGGAGGAGCGTGTGAATGACAAGGGCCGGGCTGATGGGGGAGCCCCGTCAATGAGAGTCACTGTTGAAAATATGACAGCATGGAATTGGGGCCAAGGACCCCACCCTCTCCATTTTTGCCTCCGAGGGTGTGTAGTGCAGGCAGAAGACAAACCCACAGGAGGAGGCAATCACAGCAACTGAGAGTCATGGGAATTTAGGCCGATGGTTCCAGACTAGTCTGGTTTAGGTGAGGCGAAGTCCTGTAGAGGAGCGAGACGTAGACAGGGTGGAAGATATCTAGGCTAAAGATAACTGGACTAAAGGAAGAACTGTGAGGGGCCACCAGGCCGTTGGGCATAGAAAGCAACAAGGGACTGTCTTGCCAGGCAGGATAAGGGTGATGGATACAAGGAAGGGTCAGCCCCTATACTCAGGGTCTTCCCATAAGTCCATTGTCATAGGAAGGCTTCCTTCCACTGTTTACTGAAGCTATTCAGGAAGGCAGGGATGGTAAGAAGTTCTCACGAGCCCCTCTTTTGGCACAGTGAGTCAAGAGATGATTTATGTTCCCAGGCAAATTCAGCAGCAGCGTCGGTCAGATTCCATCAGAAGTGGTCTCCAATATAGAGGCCATTCCGACATCAATTGGCACCTTTCTCACCCCAAGGACACTGAGCTGAGATGAGGCTCAACTGCATAAAAACCATCAGAGATGAGGCATGGTTCTTGGGGAGCATGGCCCAAGGACAGGATCCCTAACTGTGGCTGATGGACACATCCCCAACCTCGTCGCCTTCAAACCCTGACTTGCAATTCCCAGAAATCTCAGGAGCCTCTCTGTCTATACGCATCCTTCCTCCATTCCCAGCCCCAAGCCCTGATTGCCTGCCTGGTGTGCGCCTATGGATCCTGCCTGCTCTACACGGTGCCTCCTCTGGGAAGTCTTCCAGCCCACCCACGTTTGAGGGGGTGCTGTCCTGTCCTCTGGGCTCCCGTAGCGCCTTGTCCTCCCATCAGCCTGCTCCTGCTGCTGAATCACAACCATGTGCAATTTGTCTTCTTCCCCGTGAGCTCCCTGAGGTCTCATTCATCTTTGCTTTTCTGGTTCTTGGCATCATGCCTGGCACAGAGTCAGAGTCGGTGAATGCCTGAGGAATGAGTGGAGTAGCTGGGCCAGCGCTGTACAATGAGAGCGTGGAGGGTGGGCGGAGAGGAGCTCTTTCCAGGCACCTCCTGCCCCACACAGCAGGCTTCTGAGGCCACAGAGGACATCTAGGCTCTGCCTCCTCACTAATGCAGTTGGCTCCTTAGTCCCAGCACAACCTTCCTTTCTTTAAAAAAAATAAAATAAAATTTTCTTTTAATTGTGTGAGTGAGTTGGTATATGTGTGTGGGTGTGCCTCTGTGTATCTGCACACAGGAGTGGAGGTTCCCGAAGAGGCTAGAGGTATCCTATTGGGATCCCACTGAGTTGGAGTTACAGGTGGTTGTGAGTCACCTGATGTGGGTGCTGGGACTTGAACTCAGGTCCTCTGGAAGAGTGGTATGTGTTTTTAATCATGGAGCCAGCTCCCCAGTCCCTATTCCTCCTTTTTACCCACATGGAGGGCACATTCTGAGTATCCCTGTGAGTATACATGGAGGAAGAGCTGGACCACTTGGAGGACACAGGGCACAAATAGGAGCCACAGCACTTGAGGGGTGGACAAAGTCACAAACAATGACAAGGACCATGGAGGTCCCAGGGAAGGAGGTTAGCTCCTGGGAGTGAAGAGCCACCTTATTGAATCAGAGGGGCCAGAAGTTCAAAGTTCTACAGGTTTTCTCTCTTTCCATAGTTTTGTGCTCCTGGACCTAAGCGTGGGGGTACTTATACCTTGTTTGATCAAGACAAGAGTCAAAACAGACTACACACACTGTCTGAAAGGGGGTACTTAGGCACCAGGGGGGAAGGGGCAAGTGCCTCCCTCTGGTACAGAATGTAAAGTCAGAGTACTTATGAGGTCTTTCTAAAATAGGTATAGCCTTTACCCAGCTTTGGGGGTCAAGGTTATGCTGCACAGTGTGATCTGTGGATGTCCCCCCAAATTCCTTCTCTCACCAACATAGCAGAGTGGTAAGTCTCTATGACATTATCAGCTGCTGATAGGCCAGCGATAAAGATAAGTGCTCCTGTGGCCCACATCCTCAGCATCCCGACCTCCCTGTCCCAGTGTCTCTAGATTTACTGTGTCTCAGTGACAGTGAACTCAGCAGGCCATCTGAGAAGTGTCACTGACCCAGGGCTCCTCTCTCCCAGTCCACAACCCCGCCTCCACCCAGACTGTCAGGTCACTCCATCTCTCCCTCTTCCTCTGCCCTCCAAGACTCTACTCTTTTTTCCTCCTTTGCAGTCTAGTACTGATCCTTCCATTCCAGAATGTCAATGGCCCCCTCTTGTCCCACAAACTCATTACAGATACCCCAGCTTGGTGTTCAAAGTCTTTCCTGCTCATCCAATGACTCTCAGCTTTCACTCCTCATCACTGTCATTGCCCCTGAGCTCCAGGCATGCTCTGCCTAGAAAGTCTTTCTCCCCCTTCCCTTTTTAGAAAGATCTATCTATCTATCTATCTATCTATCTATCTATCTATCTATCTATCATCTATCTATCTATCATCTATCTATCTATCTATCTATCTATCTATCTATCTATCTATCATGTGTACCGCATTCTGCCTGCATGTATCCCTGCAGGCCAGAAGAGGGCACCTGATCTCATTACAAATGGTTTTGAGCCACCATGTGGTTGCTGGGAATTGAACCCAGGACCTCTGGAAGAGCAGCCAGTGCTCTTAACCGCTGAATCGGGGATTAAGAGCACAGAGGTCAAGAGCATTGCCCTCTCCCTTTCAAACTGTGTAAATCTCACCCTTCTACCCAGGTCTGCAAATGGAAACCCTACCCCCTCATGGTAGCTGGACATACACTCTCTACCTGTCTAAGCACCCCCAGGAGCCTCTTCCAGAGCAAAAACTCCACAGCACCAGTGTTTTCCGAGCCTGCAGTGTGCAGAGCATGGCACTGGACACATCTGGGGAGTGATAGGGAGCAGGCACCCAGTAGTAATTGTTGAGCCTCATCGTAGCTAGGCATCAAGGGCACAGCGTTGAAAATGGCAGGTGTTGTGTTGGCCTATGGGATGGACAGACCATGATCTCTAGAACTTGCTAGAAATGGGCTGCCTGGTCTGGCAGGGTTTGCCTGCTTGCTATGTGTTGGTCTGGGCTTTGATGGGCCACACAGAGTCAACATTTGCCCTTTGTGCCCATTGGTCCAGGTCTGCGTGTCTTTAGGATGCTTCAGAGGCTCACACCCTGCAGACCGCAGCACTTTCTGCTGATCTCTGGCAGCCCTAGAGATCAGGAGGCCCTGGCTTGTCCTCAAGCTAGCCTCTACCTGAGATGAAGAAGCAGATGGCCTCCATCCTCTTCCCTGCCCACCCCACTGTACCAAGGAGGAGGGAGAGGAAAATTCTCAGATGACATCTTCCATCCATGATCTCTTGTGGTTCACAGACCCCAGTGCCGTAGACTTACCAGCTGCCAAGGTTGAGAGTCACACTACCACCACACAGGATGGTCACAATAGACTTGGGTGTGTGGAGAAGGAGGGGAAGCTGAGTCCTGGATTAGTGCCAGATCGTTCAGGGAATCTGGGGTCTCTAGGGAGAAACAGGGGTACCAGAAGTGCATTGCTCAGGGAAACTTACTATAGTTACTTACTCACTTGAACAGAAATATTCTTTTTTAAAAAAAAAATTTATCCTGCCAGGTGGTGGTGGCGCACACCTTTAATCCCAGCACTCTGGAGGCAGAGGCAGGTGGATCTCTGTGAGTTCGAGGCCAGCCTGGTCTACAAGAGCTAGTTCCAGGACAGGAACCAAAAAGCTACGGAGAAACCTTGTCTCGAAAAATCAAAAAAAAAAATTTATCCTGTGTGCATTGGTGTGAAGAGTCAGATCCCTTGTACCTGGAGTTACAGACAGCTATGAGCTGTCATGTGGGTGCTGGGAATTGAACCCAAGAGCAACCAGTGCTCTTAACCACTGAGCCATCTCTCCCGGTCCCAGAAGTATCCTAAATCAGCATCAGCACAGGCCATTCTGCAACCCTGCCACCAACCAGATGATCTAATCAAATACAGTTGAAAACCACAAATTTTATTCATATTCTTCATTAAAAACAGGGCGCCATGTACACAAATGCTGCTCACATACCATACCTGGCAAATTCCCCACAGCCACCCTCATGGGCCAGCGTTTAGGAGCTGGCCTCCTGAAATTCTCCTCTTTCCATTCTGGGATGTCAGACTTCATGATCTGAGCCTGGACAATGCAGAGCTGGCTTTCAAGTTTGACCTCTAGGGTCAAGAGCTCTCCGAGTCCTGAGCCATTCAGACCATCCCTTGTTTCCTCATGCCGCTAACGGGTGGCCAGAATTGTGCGTAAAATCAGCTCTAGTGGAGGAAGCCTGAACTCCCCTTCAGCCCTGCCGCTTATTTTCTCTCCAAGGGGCTGACTTCAACAACTGCCAAGGTAGCAGAGTGGAATTGTAGGAATGAACTGCCCTTGATGGGGGCAGTCTGGATTGTTAGTGACCAGGACTCAGCCCGCAGTCGGTGCTTGATAACTACAGCAGGATGAACCCATGGGAGACTCCAAAGGATGAATGCTGGAGGGAGTGAGCGAGCAGGAGCGACATTACTCCATTAGCCCTCTGGAGGGCGCCAAAGTAGGGCCTGCATAAAATCCTCCCAAGCTCTGCTCAAGAATTCAGGGTCTTATGAAGCGGTGGCTGGGGTCACTGGGGCCATCCACTGGACACTGAAGGCTGTGGGCTTCAGCCTCAACACCTTTATGAATGTTGGATTGGCCTCGAGACCAAGGCTGGAGAGGGTTTTTCTGTGGCTCCCACTCCTTCATATGTCCAGGGGTCTGTATGGTCCTCTGGGTTTCAGAATTCAAGTCAGCACCCCCATTTAGAGCTAGTCAGACTGGAAAGAATGGACTGGCAATTGCACCCCCATACTCTCTCATTCCCATTAACCCCTTGGGGCTGAGCATGATCTTCAGGCTTCTTTGTCCCTGTGACTGCCCCAACCTGGCCCTAACACAGTTACACCTCCCTGTCCTCCAGTGTATCCACTCTAAACCACTGTGAACATCGGGAAAGTCTCCAGAATGGCTGGGCTGGGAGCAGAAAAATCTGTGGTCTGATTTTCAGACTCTTTCCATGCTCATCCCACCTCCGCCCCCACCTCACGAAAGCCGGTGACTCCCAGGTGTCTCTAAAGAGCTTGCCCTTGGGCCCAGAAGTGGCAAAGAGGATAACAGAATCAGGAATGCAAAGGAATCTCTAAACTCATGTAGAACAGAAGCAAAAATCTCTTTCATAGCACTCCTGGCAGAGAGCTCCCTAGATCCCGTTAAAATACCTCCAAAGGTCAGTATTCAAACACTAGATGGCTTTGGTTGAAAGAGAGTCAACCCATTTACCCCTCCATCCTCCCCCTCCAATACTCACTCTGTGTTCATAACAACACTCCTCACCCCTACCCCCTTACACACACACACATGCACGCACACACACACACACACTTATATATGGTTATATAAGGCTATATAGAAATATGTTTCCCTTGTTACTTATGGGTAACTCCCCTTTAGCTCTCCCTTCTTCCCTTCCCAATATCTAGCAAAAATCTAGAGGCTGGAGCTCAAATGCCAGAGGAATTCCAGGGAAAAGAAGTAACCAGTTAACTCCTGGGCTGGGCTGGAGTGGCCAGCTGGAGGAGGCTGGGCAGGGAACAGCATTAAAAAATGCCAGGCTATTGACTGCTATATCTAGGGGAAAGACTTTATACATAGGCTGAGCAGCCAGTGCACATTCTGCTGGTTATCCCTTCTAGAGGATGAGTGTGTATCCACACCCCTTCCCATTTCCACTAGCAGTTGGCAAAGCTTACTGGACTGCCTGCGTGCTAACTGTACCACTTACCAGCCTCCAGGGCCTGGGGAGTCTCCTACCAGCAGCAAGAATGGAGTCTCCACTATCCAGATGTGGAGAAGGCCTTTAACAGAAGTGGTGACACCTGAGACATAACAGCGGATGGGCCAGGCAGGGGGTGGGGGAAGGGCTTCCCAGAAGATAACTTGAAACAGAAACACCCTCACAGATTAGCAGCTACCACCCCTGGCTGGGTCGTGAGCAGCCTAGTGATGCTCAGGTGGTCATTTCCCCTCCATGTCAGAATGCACCTTTTTATAAATCCTCTGAGTGTTAAATGTCTGGGGTGGATATGAGGCCCTTCTTAGTGGAGGGTGTGGTGTGTCACAGGTGGAGACAGGGGTGCTGTGATCTTACGTTCAGAAGGAACTGAGACGGAGAAATGGCAAGGTCCTTGCCAGCTATTTGTCCTGCTGCTTGGAGCTTTCAGTCCCGACATTGAACATGGGGATCAGCAAGCCCAGCAGCCACCTCTTTCCGAAGACCTCCTGTAAGTTCTTGCGCCAGGGCCGGGCTCTCACTGCCACCCCCTTTCGAACCTGGTAGCGGGTCTGCCCCCGGAGGATCAGCAGCAGCTGGTGGCAGCAGAAGCCGGCACAGGCCAGGCCGACAGCGAACCAGAGATAGAGCATGAGGATGACGAACATGTCAGAACCGAGGACAGCTCCTGCAGGGGGAAGGGAGACACCAGACCGCTTTACACCCAGGCCACGTACCCAGGCCTCCGTGCTGGCGCTTTCCGCTGCGAGGCAACGAGAAAGGCTCACGAGCTGGAAGTTGAGATTTGTAGCAATCTCAGCTCTGCAGCCCCAAGTTTTCCTTAATGGCTCCTGAGGAGTAGAGAAGAACTCGGGGCCTAGGGAGATGGAGAACAAGCTAGGTAAGCTCCGCGAAAAGGGCCCTCAGTATTTCTGGTACAGTCTAGACTGCACATTTCCCTAGAGGCAGAAATGCTCCCCCATTTCACTTTCTGGATTGGAAGCGGGGTGGGGGCATCACATGAGGAAAGAGGAGCAAACTTAGGACCTTAAAGAAGGAGCTGGCCCCTGGGCAGCAGTCTAGACTACAGTCAGTTCTCCCGATGAGGCTGGGAGCACTGTCTGGGAGGATCTGAGAAAGCGACAGCATGATGGAGAATAGGACCATGTCACGAGCTCATGTCACGAGCTCAGCTTCAAGGGCAGCACACAGAGCCGACTTAGAGAACAAGTTAGTCATTAACGTTAACAAAAGGAATCGCTGCAACACTCAGTCAAAGCTGCCCTGACAGTCATGTCTGCAGGCAAAAGCTCTCTGAGTCCCCTAAGGCCATCAGTTCAGCACCCTGACAGTGGGACAGCACCCGCCCTACACCGTCCAAACCCAGCATTTTCCTGAGACTGTTTTTAAAAGTCCACTAGTAAGAGATCTCATGTGCCCTCGGAGTCTGAGGTGGGAGGATTGGTCCATGCTGGGGTTTGAATCTCCCAACTGTGTGAAATTGTGTAGGATTCTTAACCTCTCTGAGTTGTAGGTTGCTCATCTGCAAAATGGCTATAATTAGGTTTCTAGGGTTGCAGGGATTTGGAGTTGCCCGCGTGTGGCTTACACCCAGTGCTGAGTATCAGGGCTCAGAGGAGGAGAATCAGACCCTCCAGCCTTCCCCCACCTTGCCAGGGTTTGGAGTCCTGTCTGGGCTGCAACTTTGTTAGCTGTAGTAAATGCATCTACCTTGACTCGCCTTCCAGGCAAGAGCAATGGTTTGAGAGTAGAACTCAAAGGCCTTTATCTCTCAGCTGGGCAACCCCACCACCACTTCCTCCAGTGAGGCTTGGATGCTTGCTTCAGGGATGTCACTTTATAATTCATATATCTCCATGGTCTTCCCTTCCCCAGCACCTCTGCCCCAGCCTACTTCTTCCCAGGCTCCAGTTCTGAACTCCTGAGAAGTAGGCTTCAATACCTGTTAGTCTGATCCATGGTGGATTCTGCAGCCCAGATGAATCGATTTGCTAGCTTGCTCATACAAAGCCTCTTCCTCGACCCTAGGAGCTTGGGGAACAGGATATTCTTCGCAAAGTCAGAAACAAACAGGACCAGAAGCCCAGAGACAGAAATCTTGCTCCATTTGGTGTCTAGAGAAGGCCCTCCACCATTGTTGGGGATATATCAAAGAGACAGACTCAAATGGGCTAGGCTATCCTGTAACCCACTTTTTTCTTGTCAGTACAAATTAGCTCGGGCAGCCATGTGCAGGACAGAGACTCCTGGGGACATGGTGCCCTTCCAGCTTGAGGGAAACTGATGTGCAAGCTAGCCCTCAAGCCAGGATGTAAGCACCTCAGAACCATCAAGCTCAGGTCTGCCTTGCAGCTGGGCCCCAGGAACCAGCCAGGCAGATGGAAACCATTTCCCACAGGTTTCTAAATCAAGGCATGAGGCAAAGACTTTTCGGCCTTTTGCTGGCCCCATGCAGCATCTACAAAAGGCTATTCTGGGGACCTGCTTTCTTTCCTTCAAAGTGTTTGAAGTTACCTGGCCTGGCTGCTTCAGCACCTCTAAACTATGTCATAATAGTTCCACTTTCAGAAAACTCACAAAACTTCCTTAAGGGATCTGAAAGATTACATCATCTACTTTCCTTTGTCCTTGCCCTCCCCCCACACCCATCTCTAACACTTCTGCCGAACCACCTCCCAGCATATTCCATGATAGATTTGAGTACAGGCTGTACCCCTCCTCCCAAAGAGGCCGATTCAGCAAGGAAGCAAGACTAGACAGGCAGGGTGGCAGAGTAGAAAAGAACAAACCCAGAATCCAAAGCTACATGGCTCAGAAACAACTTAACCTGGTGGAGCCTTTGGCTCCCTAGCCTTAGAAAAAGACAAAAAGCTGTCTCCCAGACTTGTGCTAAGTATTGGATACAATGAGACACATCCAGTGGGACTCAAAATAGATACGCAACAAGGTCTAGCCACCTTTTTCTCCTGCTGGGTCTTCTAGGGGCATCTGCCAGCTGACAGTAATCCAAATGCCATGGCACATGCCAAATGGTGTCATCTCCATTCTCTAGATAAGAACGGGGCTCACACAGGTGACACAAAGCCAAAAGGAAAGAACCCTTACCAAGCGTCTTCGACTGACCTTCTCTCTGGCATTAGCAGAGGGTCTGGAGTTTAGTGGCATCTGTATTTTTTGGAACTTCCATTTTTAGACCCCCCACATAAGGGTGGGGGGGGGCTTTCAGATCCCCACTTACACCTATCTCAGGTACTAATGACCGATCTTGAACTCAAGGGATTCTATTAAACAACCGCCTTGGTGCACCCTCTTGCCCACCTGTTCTCCTGAGAGGTAAGAGGGTTTACTCTGGACCATTTGGACCAGAAACTGGGTAAGGAAAGTCTCAAAGGAGGAAGCTGAACAGGGAGGTGTATGCAGGTGGAGAGGGCCAGGGAAGAATGGGAAGGGTCGGTAAGGGAGAAAGAGGAGATGGATCTGGTGATGAGAAATCTTGAATTCCTTTTCTAGTGGACATGGTGGAGGATGGCGAGACTCATTCTGAAGCCAGAACAGATGCCTGGGCACTGAGGTGGGCATGGGTTGCCTCTTTTTTCCTATCAGATCAAGACGAGAGGCTTCCTTTCTCCGATATTTCCCAAGCCTAGCACATATGGACGGGCCTCACGCCAGACTTAAATCAAACCATTCCAAGGTCCTCCTTCTGGAACCACCCTTTTGTGTGGCTGGTGAGACGACTTGGGAAAAGATGTGTAATCAGGTTCTCTGGCTCTCCTCATCACTCCACCTGCCTGCTCTCACACTCCACCCCCAGCCCACCCACCTGCCCTCCCCCATCCTGGTTATTTCGGTATTGGCAGCCTCCTATGCCAGCACCAAGATCCAGAAGGCCACAGAGCTCCAAGTTCTGGGCCCAGCTTCACCACCAGCCCTCCAGACATTTCCCATGGCTGGTCCTCCCTGAGCCTCTGTGTTCCTACTGCCAAATGGCATGATAGTTCTATGTCTGGGAAGAGCTGGGCTATAGATACAACAGAGGATGAAATGAGGGCTCCCCTAGGGTACAGCCATTTTTTTTCAAATGTCCAGTCCAGTCTGGTTCAGTCCAGTCCAGTCCAGGTGCATCAGGACTGTCAGGTTCTCGGTAGAAATATGAGTTTTTCTTTGACACTCGAAGGTCAAGTCGCTGTGCTTGGGACTATGGGAACTGAGGAAGAGCACTAGATTAAACACCTAAATAAAACACCTAATAAAAGCCAGAGATAGTTACTCCAGGGAATAAGCCACTAGGCAGGTCATTTAGTCCCAGCTAAGATTCAGTTTCTTTGTCTGAGAAGTGGGTCTAAGAACACCAGACACATATCTTTGTGTGCACACTACTAATGGTAGAGAATCAAAGGTTAAAGCAAGAAAAGAGTGGAAGGAAATGAAGTAGGGACAGATGCCAAGGCCAGGCAAAAATAGAATGGCCACCAGGAACAGAGTCTCCCGGGGCCAGGTATCATGGGATGTTCTTTGAGATGCACTATTCAAACCACAGTCCTCATCATGGTACCCGTGGGAGCAGCATGTGCCTGGCTCCAGCAGGTGTCAGAGCCTTCCAGAGGCTCAGATCCCTCACCAGACTGGATCTCTGGAGTGTGGACTTGCAGCCAACAAGGTGGCTCTGAGCTAGCTGCCCACTGCCGAGCCTGATGGGGCCCAACTCAGGGGATGGGACGCTGGAGGTTTGAGGTTAGCCTACTGCTGCTCAGCACACGCTGAAGTCAAGTCTAGATTCACCGTGGTTGACTGCTGAAGGGGTGTGCTAACAGGACACGGGGGAGGGGGAGGGAGGGACAGGCCAATGGGGCACCTAGCATGAGCTCTGAAGGAAAGTTGACTGGCCTGAGAGGTGTACAGCTTGTTTGCCATAATTTTTATGAGTAACGTATAGTATGAAAGATGAGAAGGGTCAGAGGAAATAAAGCATGCTCAGTTAATCTGAATCTCGGATAGGCTACAATCTGTTCTCTTAGTATGCTTCCTGAAATACTGGGCCATAATCATACCAAACGACTGTTTATCTGACACTTGGAACTGAATATCCTGTGCTTTTATTTGAAAAACTCGGGGTTGGGTTAGGAGGCCTCGTTTGTCAGACCAGCCAAGGCCCACTCACCGGAGAAGAACTGGCTGATTGAAGTAGGCAGGAGCGTGAGGAAGGCCAGGGGATGGGCGAAGGAGATGGAAAGAACAGCTGAGATGTAGGCCACGCCGGCCACCATGGAGTAAAGACAGGCCAGTGAGGTGTAGAGGCAGAAAAGGATGAAGTTGCGCATGTTCCTGCTGCCAATGCAGTTGCCGGTGAAGAAACAGTGATGGTCGTGCCTCAGCGTGACTCGGGAGCACACTCGGCAGAAGTGGGTGCTGGGCGGTGGGCACTGAGGTCGCTGGGATGAGGTTCCCTGGCAGGTGCCAAGGTCGTCTGGGGAATTCTGGATGACCAGGACGTAATTGCCCAGGGCATTGGCTGAGAGGAACAGGAAGAGCGCCCCGTGAAGCACGGCGGGCGAGAAGAGCGGGGTGGCTGTGGGGTCCTCACGCATGCTGGGCAGGAAGAGGAAGATCTGCAGGACAAAGGTCACCAGGGAAATGCAAAGGAAGTAGGCAGGGGCCACCACGTTGAGCAGCCGCAGGGCCAGCATCCTCCTCGGTCACATTCCTATGGGGCGCAAGGAGAGAGGAAACCTTACAGTGTTGTCCAGGATCACCTGATGCTCTTCTCCTTGCTCGAAGGACTGGAGAGCTGTACACAAATCTCCCAAACTCTGCCCCTCGTACCCACCCTTTCTGGTTTCCCTAATTTGGGACCAAGCAGGTTAGAGACCCAGAGACCACAACAGCCTGCCCCTAGCCAGACCTACTTCGGATGAGTTCCTGTTGCTTTGGCGTCGTGGAGGCCAGGCAGAGGAGGGAAAGGGCCTGGTTGCAGTCTGGAGTGATTGCGTGTGGGGGAGGGGTGGGGTTTAGGAGCCGAGGGGTGGAACAGCTACAGTATCACAGTAGGGGAAGCCACCCACTTTTGGGATCTCTGACTGAGGCTTCTCTAGGAGGAAGAGAAGGATCTAGTGGGGGTAGAGAGACCGGTTAGACTTTTGGAAATCCTGGTTCACCCCTCCCCCCTCCTATCTTGAGCAATGTTCGGTGACCTCACAGGTTACCCGAGGCTCTCTGGAAGGAGTTGTGCTGTGGACCATGGTGTGAGTTCGCTTGTGTACGACTTTATGTGTTATCTGTGTGCGTCTGGGTTTGTGTGTGTATACCCACCCTCTGCCACCTGGCTTTTTTCTTTCAAAAATCAATTAAACAATCGATAGTGTTCAGGGGCTGGGTAGGGTGAAGGTATAGCTAGACGATTTGTGCCTGTGGGTCCTGATCAGTTCATTTTCCAGCCGCTGGTTGCCCTGACTATTTCTATAAAATCTTTGCAAAGAGTGTTTTCCTTTGAGGCAATGAAATTGAAATCCCCCATTCGCACCCGCCTTTCGCTTTCCTGGCGGGAGAAACCCAAACAATCCCCAAGGCGCTGAAACCCTTTCGGCGCCAAGAAGCCCGTCCTGGGTGGACTAGTGGATGCTTGGCAGCTTTTCCTGGGATGACAACCCTACACAGAACCAAATGCAGCCTCACCTTCTACAGCCGAAGCCCCTGCCCAACTTCGGGTACCGCGGGGAAATAGGTTCTGTGTATCGAGAAGAACTTTCCAGTGGTCTAAGTAATCGACCAGAAGGAGGCATGAGAAAAGTTCTGGAAAAGTGGCTGCACCCAGGATGGGTGGATGCCACGGGGCCTGGGTTCAAGCTGTACCGTCCGTCCGGGCTGAGACACTGGTCACCTTGAAATCTTCGCAGGTGACTGTGCTTACCACTCTGGGGGCCTGCAGTCTCTCTGCACAGCTGGGGCGCAGTTCAGGGCATGACTGAGGGTGATCGCTGGAGACTCAGGGCCCCCATAGCCATGCACTCCCAGAGGCCACGGGGGCGGGGGCTGCCCACTTCACAGAGCCTTAGGTGCCGGGATCCGGCGAGGAAAGCAAGTGTCTTCCCGGCGCCAGTCGCCAGGGGGGCGCGGGAGCAGCCTCCAGATGCGCCGCTGCTCAGGGAAGGCGAAGGACAGGGACTGGGGGAGTGCGGGGCGCCGGGTGGGCAGCTGCAGCCGGGGCCCTGCGTCCCGCGAAGGCCCGCATACAGTGCCTGGCTGCAGGAAGTGTGGGGAGCTGTCCGCTCAGCACCGGCACCAGCCCCACCGGCCTCTGAGGGCGGCACCGGAGCCCTGCGGACCTGGCAGCGCGGGCACCCACCGGTTCCTCCGCCACTGCCTCTTGGACGCCCGGGCAGCCGCCCCCCGAAGCGGCCGCAGCGCCGCAGATGACTGGGGAACGAACTCACCGAGCTCGGATCGCGACAGGAGGAGCCCCAGACGCCGGCCCTGGTTTTCCCCGAGGCTGCAAAGTTGTGGGCTCGCCCGACTGGCTCGCAGCCTTCTCACGCTTCGCTTCGGGGACTGGGCAGGTAGCGGGGGTGTGGGGAGGAGGGCGCGGGTAGCTGCCGCCCTCCTACTTGGGCGCCAGAGAGTGGGGGCCTGGAGGCGGCGGGGATAGCAGCTGGGCACCCCCCCTGCTCCACCACCCCTCCCTCCGCTCCTGGGGGCGGTGCTCTGGCCACTGGCTCAGCACTGAGGACTTGCCCCCCATATCCCCGCCCTTCTCGGCTCCCCCAGGGCGGGTTGTGGCGCCCTGCCTTGCTGCAACCCCAGTTCCAACTGGGAGGTGGGGATTCAGCCCTGATGCAGAAGCTCCAGCCATACCCTGACCTCCCCTCCTCCCCTCTTCCTGTTTATGACCCCTCCTTGCTGTAGGCTAGGACCAAGGAAATCTTGTGTGTATATTGAGGGGTGAGGGGATGTGGGCTGTTGAGAGCTCAGCTTACCAGGGCAGCACCCATGAAAATCAGCATTATCTCAGGTCTGTGAACCGAGGGTCAGGCTACCTGGGTGTCAATATCCACCATTTACTGTTTACTGGGTGAGCCTACATTCCAGGGTCTTCTGTAGAATAGAGGATTGAATGACGGTAACTGTGGAGCCTGCTTGGGATGAAGACTGTTTTTGTCTTAGACCATCATCATTAACACTACAGACGGGCCCTTTCCTAAATATCAGGCACTGTGCTGAACCCATGACACCACAGCTGCATGAATCCTCCAGTAAGATTCCTGAAGCTTGCTGAGCCCCATTCTAAGGCCAAGAAGGTGATGCTAAGTCACACACCCAAGGTCACGCAGCAGGTGAGTGGTGGGGCCTGGATTGGAACCTGGTTCTAGTTTTCAGCCTCTGCCCACTTCAGCACCACCTGGGGATCTGGGGGGGGGCAGCTTTGGTTTGGGAGAGGGGAGGACAACAGGGATACATCCAGACACCAACTGGGACCTGAGCTTCTCCTGCCCCTATCTATCTCCTTCTCAATACTATTTTCATGTGTGTGCTATAAGACAGCAAGAGGGTGGTGACTCTAGTGTATGGCATGTGTGTGTGTGTGCATTCATGCATATAGGGGGAGTCTGAGACCATGAAACATTGCAAGAATATCCACGCTTTTACTAGCCTCAGTTTCCCAAACTGCCATGGCTCCCACTGCTGCCTTCACTTCCCTGTGTGCAAGCAAACATAAAAAAAAAATGCTTATTGGTGTCTCAACTGGTTGATTAAAACGAGCAGTCCTTTGAAGCGAAGGCCATATGCCGATCGGCTTAGCCTCTATTTTTGAATCATCAGACACTGTTTTCTCTGTATTTTATCAGCATACATAAAAATAAAAAAGGGGCCAGGAAACCTCTTCACGTTCTAAAAGGATCTTATATATGAGAGGAAGAACGGCATACCAGGCGGTAGCTCCTGAGACTCTGGTGGCCCAGGACAGACGCAAGGAAGCCCAGTAGGTCTTTTTCCTGCCAGGCCAGCTTTGAGTCACGAGCTTCCTGCCCCCCTTGCACGAGCTCTGCCTGCCTCTCACACAGGCTCGGGATGGAGGGGACCCAAAGGGCTCAGTCTGGGCCATACTGATTGAAAATCTCCATTCCTTAAATACCTTGAGAGTTGGGTGTGTTTCTAATTTTATTTTGTGTATGGGTGTGTGGGGGGAAGGTGAGTGGGGTGTGCATGCTCACATGTGTGTATGTGTGTGCTAAATTAATGTGTGAGGGGTAAAAAGAAAGAGTTAAGCAAACGTGGGAAGATGTCAGTGGGGGAAGGGAGCAATCAGCCAGGAGGGAGGTGATACAGACAGGAATGGGCAGGATAATTATTTATTTAGAAACCAAATTTATCAACAGAAAAGGACATTGGAACTGGTCTAAGCCCAGTGTAGTGATTCCTCGGCCCCTTAAGCAACAGAGCAAGAGAAAGAGCAGCCAAGTGACAAAACCCCATAGGGAGGTCGACTTGAAACTTCACTTTGATTCTGGCCCTGAGTTAAACAGATAAAACTTTGTTGCCACTTCCTGGCCATATGAACTTGAAAAGGTGGTTCAACTCTCTGCACTCTGCATTCTCATCCCTAAGGAGAGAACAGTGTCCATATTTGTGATGATAACAGACCGGATGCTGAGCTGGGGCAGCTCAGGACCAGAGGGACCACAGCTCTCCCCTCTCTCATCAGCCTCCTCTCTTCCTTCTAAGCTCTTATCTCTACCTCTCTGCCTTCTCCTTTCTAAAATAAGATCTCCCATCCTGTATTAGAAATATTGGCAAAGGCAGTGTCTCTAGTTTGCCCTGAGTAGACCAGACTTAAGTATTCTGGTCGATGAATCCATACTTATCTCTCTGGAAAGAAAAATCTGTATTTTGAGGTTTTGAAATGTCTGGCGAGGACACATTACCATTGCTCTTCCATCCTGTCACTGCCCACCCTGGCAATAGCCTTGTTCTCCACAAACAGTGTCAGAAAGTAGTTTCTAAGCCACACTCTCTATCGGCCTTGTCATCTATCCTCATAGCTGAGCTGTGCCGGCCACCTGCAGCGGCTCCCAAGGGGGCAGGAATCAGACAAGTATCTGATTGCTGCCGCATACTCTCCTGGAGATACGTGCTGTAAACCTTGCAATTTAGTGGTATTATTTGAGTGAAATAAACTCCCTTCCAAGTGGCAATCATTCCATTTTGCCACAAACTGCAGTATCCAGAGGAAGAAATTCCGTGAAGTGAGAAGTTGCTTCTCCCCGGGGTGTCAGATTCCCCATCCCTTTAGGTGGAGGCTGTTCCTCAATGTAACAAACTGGGGCAAAGAACGCTGACGAGGTAATGCTTCAATTTCATGCTCGTAGCACAGGTGAACCATGGAGAATGGAAACTGGGGTCTCGAGGTTAACCAATAGCCTGAAGTTAAGACGGTAACAGATAGCCCTAGACAGGATGCTTGCTACGGCTGACAACTAACCACAGCCTCGAAGAACCACAAAGTGCTTCTGAGCCTCAGAAGGCTTAAGAAGAAGATGCTATCCCTGCCCACCCAGCTTTGGAAACCATCTTAATGTGATCTTCATCTCAGTCAGCCACACACATCGGAATTGGATTACCACAGAATGTCTACCTGGAGGTGCGACTTTACTCCGCCCACACTGCCTCCGTGCTAACAGCAACTGCATTACTTTGATGTAATAAGGTAGCAGTCCCACAAAATTAAACTCTCATTCCACGAGACTCTCAACAGCCCTGTAAGCGAGCTGGGAGGAGACACAGTATTAAATCTATTTTTCTTGTGAGAAAACCGAGGTTCTAGTGGTTTGCTGCCAGCTAACTGGTAAACCTAACCTGCTGGAGTCAACTTGTGACTTGAGAGCTGGGCACAGTGGTTGCATTCCTGTAATCTCAGGCACTAGGGAGCAGTAGCAGGAAAATTCAGGATTTCAAGGCTATCCTCTGCATATCCAGTTCAGGGCTAGCCTGGGCTGTGTCTGACTGGCTCAAAAAAATCAGAACCAAAACAACGAGCCCAGCAATAAATGCACGTTCCTCTATGTGATTTACTAGGCAAAGGTTTCACCAATATCTGCCTGTCCTAGAACACAACATTTGCATAAAGAAAGCAGGTTGGTCACGCGCTATCCAGAATTAAGACCTGCCCCATCTCCTCTTATCTACAACAGCACTACCCCTTCATCCATGTCCCACCTACTCTGATGTATTCCCGACAGCACTTGACACCACTTAACGGTCCTTCTTTATTAGAATGAAGGCCAACTCCCTGAGAGCAGCATGTGGACTATTTAAGTCACTCTGTATCCCCAGTGTCTAGCACAGTGTTGAGTGTGTAGTAAGTGCTCAGCACTCACTAACTGCTGAAGTGAGACACACACACACACACACTCATCTGATGCCCTCAGGGGCTCTGCTGCTTGTGGTACTAGAGAAGGTGAATGTGTCGTAGGTGCTCAGCATCTGGGTCTAAATGTCAAGGAAGAAACAACAGGTCTGGGTGACAGGTAACCCCTCAGCTCTCTCTGATGAGAGGATGCCTCAGTGTGAAAATCTTTGCTTAGCTTGGGAGAGCTCCGTTTGCAGTGTTCAGGCCTCGGAAGGATGGAGGCAATCTTTTCCCAATTAGCCACACTTTTCTGGGACCATTTAGGCAGCCCTGGTAGGGATTGCTGATGGCTGGGGACCAACAAGCAGCCCAGCTCAGAGGTGGGGGTGGGAGCAGGAGTAATTGGTTCTTTCATCTCAGAGCATGCAGGAGGTGGGAGGGTATGGGGGGGGGTGAGAGGAAGGCAGAGGGCAGGCCAGAGAAGAGGGGCACGGAGAGGAGTGGAGGTGGGAGTGGTGAGTGTGCTTGTCCGGTACGGCACCCCACAGTCTTTGTCTTTATGATGGAGGATGTTCTGAAGACACAGGGGGAAATCTTTGGCCTCTGCTGAGAGCCCTCCCTTGCCAGATGTCCAGGATATGAAGAAATGAGGCAGAAGGCTGACGTCTCAATTCAAGAAGGAGGGAGGGAAGACCAGAGTAGTGAGGTCACGGCAGAGTCCTTAGCTGTTCAGAGCCTGCTTAGATATGCCCTTGTGACCAAAGAGCAGCAGGCAGCACACTCCTCCTATCTCTGGCCCCTCCCACCTCACTCTTGTGTCTCAGCAGAGAGGCCAGGGCCCAGGGGAGAGGCAATGCGGTCTGAGGATAAAAGCATAAGCATTTGGTGCCCACTGACCTGGACACGAATCTCTTTATTCTTTTTTTTTTTTAAATTATTTATTTATTGTGTATACAATGTTCTGCCTGCATGTATAATTGCAGGCCATAAGAGGGTACCAGCTCTCATTATAGATGGTTGTGAGCCACCATGTGGGTGCTGGGAATTGAACTCAGGACCTTTGGAAGATCAGGCAGTGCTCTTAACCTCTGAGCCAACTCTCCAGCCCCCGAATCTCTTTATTCTTATTGGTTGTCCACCCTTGGGTGAATTCCTCTGCCTCCCTGAGCCTCCAACTACATCTCCATGAAATGTGAGCCTATTGAGTTTAATTCATTCGTCTTTATTATTTGCTTATTTACTTATTTCGAGATAGACTCTAACACGGTCCTGGCCTCAGGCTCGCTGTCCCTGAAGATGACTGTCCTGTTGGTCTTCCTGCCCTTACCTTCTGAAGACTGGGGTTCCAGGTATGTGCTCGTGAGTCTAGTATATGTGACTGGAGATCAGACACAGGGCCTCCTGCACACAAGACAAGCACTCCTCCAATCAAGCCAATCAAGTCACATCTCAAGCTGCCATCATGAGTTGTTTTTTTTTTTTTAATATTTATTTATTATGTATATAGTATTCTATCTGTGTGTTTGTCTGCATGCCAGAAGAGGGCACCAGACCTTATTACAGATGGTTGTGAGCCACCATGTGGTTGCCGGAATTGAACTCAGGACCTTTGGAAGGGCAGGCAATGGTCTTAACCACTGAGCCATCTCTCCAGCCCTGCCATCATGAGGTTTAAGCAGCAAAGAAGTCACTTCAGGAATACCTTCCTTTCTCTCTGATGCGGCCTCTAGCTTCCTGCCTGCACAATCCTGTCTGCCTTAGGATGTTTACTGTGGACATCTTTCCTATGTGTCTTTTCCTTTTTCTCTTTCTCTCTCTTTTTGAGACAGTGTCACTATGTGAAGTTTTGACTGGACTGGAACTCACACTGTAGACCAGGCTGTCCTCCGACTCACAGAGATCCCCCTGCCTCTGTATTCTGACTGCTGGGATTAAAGGCCTGCGTCACCAGACTGGCTGCTATATCTTTTGTTTGTTTGTTTGTTTGTTTGTTTTTATCAATAGCCTCATTGGCAGGGCCTTACCGGGCAGCATTTTTGTAGCCTATACCCAAACACAGAGTCTACTTTGGGGTGAGGAGGAGCTTAATAAATATTTGAATGACTGAGTTACAACTAAGTACAATTGCTGGGCATGGTGGTACACATCTTTAATTCCAGCACTTGGGAGGCAGAGAGGCAGGTGGATCTCTGAGTTCAAGGCCAGCCTGGTCAGCCTGGTCTACAGAGTGAGCTCCAGGAGAGCCAGGGCTGTACACAGAGAAACTCTGTCTTGGGAAACAAACAAACAAACAAAACTTCAGGCTTGAGACCTCAATGAATAACAGAACTCAACCAAAGACACCTATTTCCTGCTTCCTATTTTGTGCCAGACCAGTGGGGTCAGGAGCATAACCCCTCGCTTATTTCACTTACCTTAGCCCTGCCATAGCTGTCTAAAGCCAGACTCCACCAGTTTTATTGAGAATATGGAAGCTCAGAATGGCTCAGAATTGCTACGGTTGTGACGATTATTGGTAGCAGGCATGAAATTCAGGTCACTTGATCCCAAGGCTCATCTCACAGCACGTAGTCCCGTGCCTCTCACACACCAGTCTTTGCGTGATGTAAGAATAAAAAGCTTATTTTCTTATGGGGAGGTAATGCGTTGTGTTGCTAATGGCTTCTTTTTTTTTTTTTTTTTTTTTTTTTGGTTTTTCGAGACAGGGTTTCTCTGTGGCTTTGGAGCCTGTCCTGGAACTAGCTCTTGTAGACCAGGCTGGTCTCAAACTCACAGAGATCCGCCTGCCTCTGCCTCCCAAGTGCTGGGATTAAAGGCGTGCGCCACCATTGCCCGGCTTGCTAATGGCTTCTTATGCTTTTGTGTGAATCAGCCTTTGCCAGTGAACCAGGGTGGGAGGGACTAAGCTTCCTCTTGGAACTGAGCTGGATGGGCAAGGGACTGGAGTTGAACAGAGTATGCGCAACAGAGAGCAGGCGTGTATATGGGACCAGAGGATGAACAGAGCATGCGCAGCAGGGAGTAGTCGTGTATATGGAACCAGAGGATGAACAAAGCATGCGCAGCAGGGAGTAGCCGTGTGTATGGAACCAGAGGATGAACAGAGCATGCGCAGCAGGGTGTAGCCGTGTATATGGGACCAGAGGGTAAACAGAGCATGCGCAGCAAGGAGTAGCCGTGTATATGGGACCAGAGAATGAGTAGAGCATGCGCAGCAGGGAGTAGCCGTGTCTATGGGACTGGAGGATTAACAGGGAGGCAAGAGAGAAGCGGTGACAAAGAAAATTGTAGGATTAAATGATGACATTTGGCTTGCGCTCCCTGCACCACTCATTGTAGTCTGAAGCAAAAGCCAGTTGTCTTAGTCTAGTTTTTGTTGCTATAACAACATACCTGTGCCTGAGTGATTTCTAAAGAATAGAGTCTTGTTTAGCTCATGGTGGAGGCTGAAAAATTCAAGAGCATGGTGCTGGTGTCTGGGAGGGCTTCTTGCTACGCTGGGGTAAAGCGAAGTTTGTCTCATTGTGAGACAGTAGGTATGTCAGGCAGACCCCTCCTTTGCCGTAGGCCACTTTCATAGAAACCCAGTGATCCGTGAGCATATTAAGCTGCCTCAGTGACTTAGTTACCTTTCCGCCCTCGTGCATGGGGGGAACGAACTTGCAGCACGAAATCTGAGAGCGATGTTTAAACCACAGCCTCCGTTAAGCTCTCGGCAGCTCAGTCTCCCGATCTGTAAGATAGGACTTTGTACAACTCTGATTATCACGGGGTTCGCACATAGATTAAACCTGTGCAGAACATGTGGCAGTGGGGCTGCATAATAAGTACTAGCTGCTCACTACCGTAATTAATGATCACTGGGTTCCATAGCAGAGGAACAGTGATTACATTAATGTGGAGGTTTAATGGAGCCGGTCTAAGGTGGGTGCTGACTCCATGAGGAGGTGAGACTCAGGCTCTTTCCATTTTGTTGCTCCATCACCTCTGTTGCCTCATTGGTCCAGAATGGTTAAGCCTGCCTTTCCCATCTTGCTCATATTCTTTTCTGGATGGGAGGGGCAGACAGGTATATAGTAGTCTTTCCTGTCACCGTGACAGAATATTTGACAAGAAGCAGCTTCAGGAAGAAGGGCATCTTTTGACACCCAGTTTGATAGAATAGTCTGTCCTGGAGGGGAAGGCGTGGTGCTGAGAGCAGTTTCCAACTGTGGTGGCAAGAACATGAGGTGCTTGCTCATAATGGTGAGAAAGTAGAGAGGGACAGGTGGGGGAGGGGAGAGAGAAAGCAGAGGAGGGTTAAGAGAGAGGAGGAAGGGAGAAAGGGGTGGAGGGAGGAGAGGGGGGAGAGAAAAAGGAAGAGAGAGAGTGGGGAAGTGGGGGGAGGAGAGAGGAAAGAAAGAGGGAGAGATGTGAAACAGAGAAGAGACATGCACACACAGAGATAGAGATAGAGATAGAGAGAGAGAGAGAGAGAGAGAGAGAGAGAGAGAGAGAGAGAGAGAGAGAGAGACTATCGGGCTAGAACCAGACAGAAGTGTTTCCCCTAAGATCTGTGTCCAAGCGACCCACTTCATCCATCTAGGCCTGGGCTCCCAAAGCTTCCACAGGTTTTATTTTATTTTAGTTTAGTTTAGTTTAGTTTAGTTTTAGTTTTTCGAGACAGGGTTTCTCTGTGGTTTTGGAGCCTGTCCTGGAACTAGCTCTTGTAGACCAGGCTGGTCTCGAACTCACAGAGATCCGCCTGCCTCTGCCTCCCAAGTGCTGGGATTAAAGGCGTGCGCCACCATCGCCTGGCTTCCCACAGGTTTTAGTTTCCTGGACTTGACAAGTCAACGGTCCTGTGACTGTGTTCCATGCCTTCATGCACAATGACTGCTTGTTGACAACCGTCATACATACATGGCCTGCCATTCATGCTCACTGTTAAAAAATGTTCAAGGGGCTGGAGAGAGGCTTCGCAGTTAAGAGCACTTACTGCTCTTGCGGAAGGACTAAATTCAGTTCCCAGCAACCACAAATACCTGTACCTCCAACTCTAGGGAGATCCAATGTCTCTGGCTCCTGCAAGTACCCCCCCCCCATACACACACAAACCATCCGTAATTAAAAATAAATACAAAAAAAAAAAACCCTTTCAAATATAGGTAACCTAGATCAGCTTGTAATAATGCCTCCTTCCAATCTGCTGCAGTTCCATCAGCCACGGAAGGTGTGAATATCTATCTTCTATTGTTAGACTATCACAGCATCTCACTGTGCGTGGCTTCTCATGATTCCTTTTCTATGTAGAAATAATCCAAAGCTTTTGAGTCCTTAAATACAGAAGGAAAGATATTGACAGAGAACATGAAGCTGGAGGAAGCATGTTGACTGGATGCTTCTATCAGAAGTGTTATGGGTCAATGATGGAAAGTTAACAATATAAAGTCAAGTAGTGGACGTTCGATTTTATCAGTGTTCCATCCTTGTAGAATTGTTTCACAACGCTAATAAAACACCTTACAAAAACAGTTCAAATTCTAGTTGCTTTATTCTAATAGGCCATAAGGCTTTCTTTTAAAGCCTCATTTATAATTCTTCTTTATTTAAAGTTTATTTTTCTAAATTAATTTTATCTAATGTGTATGAGTGTTTGGCTGCATGTATGTGTACCACTTGCTGGCAGTTTCTACAGAGGCCAGAAGAGGGCGCCGAATCCCCTGGAACTGGACTTACAGATGGGTGTGAGCTGCCAGGTGGGGGCTGGGAATTGAACCCAGGTCCTCTCTGGAAGAGCAGCCAGTGCTCCTCACCTCTGAGCCATCTCTTCAGCCCCTTGTTTATCATTCTTGACATCTTGTAAACATAAAAGGAACACAGAATGTCAGCTAAGACAGACGATTTCATAAAGAGGAAAATCCCTAAACCCACAGATGATGTTTGCAATGAATCATATTGAACCCAATATGGGGCTACATTGAGTTATACAGAATACTCAGAATATGAAGAAAAGAAGTGGTCAGAAAAAGGGAGGTGTCATAATTCCCCAGTGGCCATCAACACAAGCATGTTGTCACGCAAATGTGCGTGACCCAAGCAGCAGAACCACATAGCTACTGCTCAGGCTAGAAGACTGGGCTCTTGCTCTGCAGTGTTAAACGGTGAAGCGTGGATGGCCACACAAGTAAGCATGTTGCCCGAACACTGGTTTCAGCACCTGACCATCTGGCCTTTACTCAGTGTATACACATCAATTTTAGATCAGTCCTAACGTCTCAATATTAGTAGCATTATGATGGCGGTCTCAGCACTAACACCATGAGGCTATGGCTGCTTATTTGGTTGACTTCCTAGAGATGAAGTGGCTGGGTCAGAAGGAGCCCTGTTGCCAAACCGCTTTCTAGAAAGTGTGTCCTAACTTCCCTTTCCCTCATAGAGGAGTAAGACAGGGAGAGTTTGGCTCTTGAGACCTTTCTGTCCAGCTTTGTAGACTTCAGCCAGCGGCCGGCGCCCCCTAAGGCCCATAGCTGGTACTGCAGCTGAGTATATTTTGTGTTTACCATTATTTCCAGTGTTTGTACGGAGTATGCAGATCCATTTACTGCCTCTTGTCTCCTGATCCTTGGACAGTGACACAGAATAAGTATGATGACCTCATTTTACAAATGACCAGAATCTCAGAGGGTTGGGTGACCCTGTTTGAGCCCTAATGGAGGTTTCCAGACACCTGGCCAAGTAGCTGTCAGCAAGCATTCCCTTGCAGGTAAAGGAAGGCTGCTGTGCCTGGTTTCCATGACACCAACTGTGTAGCATTCCTGGAGACACAAAAAAACCTCAGTTCCTCCCTGTCTGCACCAGGTTCCAGCCGGGGCTGAACAGGGGAGGAGGAAGACCTGAATCTACTGAGTCTGTAAATGAGTCTGCATCATATACCGTCTGCGTTGTGCTCCCCCAGTATCTAGAGTTCGACGGTTGTGAAGGGAAACACACTGTAGCTTGTCTCCCGTGAGGAACCTCCTGGGGCACATGCGTACAGCTCAGGTCTAACAGCTCCAGGGGCAGGTCAAGTGCTAGCTGGGAACTTTCACAGACCAAGAATTAAACAGCCCAGCTTGAGTGCAGGGGAAGTATTGGTTATATGCTATGGATTTCCTTCCTTCCTTTCTTCTCTTTCTTCCTCCTTTCCTTCCTTCCTACCTTCTTTTCTTTCTTTCCTTCCTTCCTTCCTTCCTTCCTTCCTTCCTTCCTTCCTTCCTCCCTCCCTTTCTCTTTTTTATTTCCTTTCTTTCTCCTCTCCCTCCCCTCCTCTCTCTTTTGGCTTTTTGAGACAAGGTTCCTCTGTGTAGCCTTGGCTGTCCTGGAACTCACTCTGTAGATCAGGCTCGTCTTAAATTCAGAGATTTGCCTGCCTCTGCCTCCTCAGTGCTGGGATTAAAGGTGTGCGGCACCATTGCCTGGCTTTACCAGGGATTATATGTTACTTCACCTAAGTCTCAAGCTGTCAGCAAAGATAACCTACCCAACAAAGGAGGATCCAGGCCTGTAAGAAAACCCCAAGAATGCACCAATAACCCGCAGTGACTGATCTGGGCCAGTGCCTGCTGGTCATGGAAGGATGGATGGTCTCTATAGGGCCATGGAGGGAGAAACTAGGGGGGACAGACCACTAGAAACTCTCTTTGTGAGCCAAGGACACACAGGAAAGAAAGGAGCAGAGGAGCAGATAGCCCTAGTGGCAGCAGCTGTTTTTAGTCTCTCTAGGCAAGAAAAGGTCCCTTTAGGTCCAGGTGCCACCTTTATGGTCCTAGGGGGTGTTACTCCAAACTCCCAGTAGATGGCAGTAGAGTGTCTTGAGTTAAAGAGTACCTCCCCCCCTCCCAGCAGTGTGTGTGTGTGTGTGTGTGTGTGTGTGTGTGTGTGTGTGTGTGTACACAAATGTACTGTCTGGGTTGTGGGCAGAGCTGGGCAATCTGTCTACCAGTCCTCCACACTGTTAAGATGTTGTCTGACAGTCTTTCCATACCTTGCCCAACCACTTCTTCCCATTCCCAGGGCCTGGGTGTTTGACTGAGAGTTCACAGGAGTGGGTGCCCTGAAATCTGCATTGTCCCAACTGCAGCTTTTGATCCCAAGAAGGACAGAAGCCTCAGTGCAGGGCCCGACTCCTGCATTTCTCAGTGAGTGAGTGACCCTGGGCCCTTGGGACTTCTGAGTTCCAGACCCTGGCTTTCTCTTCTGAGCAGAGTGCAGCGTACTCCTTGAGTTTGGGTTGTGAGGAGCAAAGGCTACCCCAGCTATCAGAGGCATCAGTTTTGTCTGTGACACAAACCCCCTTTCCCCTCAGTCATCGGGTACCTCTCTCTTAGCCTCTGTCACTGCTCTAGACCTAGGGCATACCTTAGCTCTTCCCATCTCTAGGCCAAGCTTCCCGGTTCCTTGCAGCAGGTGGTTAGCCTGCAAATATTTATGCAGCGACTGCGGTCTTTTCTTCTCAGCTTCCAGCCATGGTCTAGTGGCTACTCACAAGAAGGAGGGGCGGGGACTGGCTCCTTTCTAGCAGGGTTCTCTTTACTAGTTCGTGACATTTCCATGTGGCTGCCACTGGTTGGGATTTAGTCACATGACCAAGCCTAGCCACAGCAATGGTCAGGAGGGATGAGTCTTTACTCTTAAATCTAACTAAAAACTCCTCTGACTCCTTGGGGAGCAGGACAGTGGCTACGAATGAGCCACATCTTGCCGATGAGGTGCCCCCTCCTGCCTACGGAGTCCCTGTGTTTCCACCCACAGACTCCGGTGTAAACTAACAAAACAAGAATCCAATAATCAAACCAGTATAGAGCAAGAACTATTCCCATACAGCCCTGGGCCATTTCCACTCTGCACGTCAATGTGTTGCCATCATCACCACGGCCAGTGTTCCCACAGCCTACAGTTCAGTCCCTCGCAGCCCCTGAGTGGTATCTCCGTGCCAGCAGGGACACCTCTCTCATCACTGTCTCTCTCTCTAATGTCAAATCCGGCTCCAGTCACAGCTGGGACTGCACAGCAGTAGACAGGCAACTATGGTTGCCTTGGTGAGCTGAGCAAAAGTGTTTTCCACGCTGCTGTGAGTCATGGCATCCAGACCGGCCACCCTCCTTCTCACTCAGGACAGCTCTTTGTGGTGGAGAGACTCCAGTCCTGCCTGGCCCTTTGATCATTTCTTCAGGATACCAAGGTCCCTGCTGGTGGTCGCTTCCTTTGGCCCCTTAGGAGGACCCCAGTAGTAACTGATTCTCACAGATGGATTTCCATGTGTCCTGAGGCCAGCCCTACACCTCTGCTATCCTAGAGCCTGTTTGCCTGACTGGCAGCTCTGGGAATCCTATTTCTGAATCTAAGGCCCACGATGCCTTCATGTTTTATCCGTGATGGCGAGACTGTAACAATGGGATTTCATACACAAATACATTTCTGCTCACACCCACAGACACACATCTCCACACATGCCTTAGTTCAAATTCTGTGAAAAGCCAGGCCTAGTGATGTAAGCCTGAAATCCCACAGTTACTCAAGAGGCCAAGGTAGGAAGATTGAGAGTTCAAAGCCTGTCTGGTGTAGGGTGATACAATTTAGTGAGCCCTCGTCTCAAAGTGCAGGAGGAGTTAGCTCTCCGGCAGAGCACTTGCCTAGGCTGTGTGAACCTCTGGGGAGGATCCCAGCACAGAGGAGCTTAGAACTTAGAGAGGCAGTACCCTCTTATGGGTAGGCAAGGAATCTGAGCTCTCAGGTCAGAGAGTCATGGCGTTTTCTTTCACGAACTGAATTGTGGTTTTCAACAGTAGCAGTGGCTTCTCTCTCAGAGCGTGCAGTCTGGCACATGCAAAGGCAGTACAGCACAGGTCTGTTTCTGCCTCCGTCCCTAGTCTCTTATTCCTCTCGCCAGGGACAACCATGGCCATCAATTTCTCCTGCCTCCCGAGGACTCAGTCTGTAGACAAAAGCCTCTAGAGCTATAAGCAAGCATGTGCATGCCTTGACCCTTGCACCCCATCGGCACCCTGCTTTCTTGCATGCTGCTGTCTTCTGTGACGGCTCCCTCTTTGCAGGAATGGGAGCTCCTGTGTTTTGAGCACCTGCACAGTGCCTCACCATAAAACTGTACCATCATTAATATAATATAATTATATTATAATATAATATGTTCCCCCAGATAAGCACAGGTTGCTTCCAGCTGCTGCTTGCTTCTCTTTATTACTGCTTCCCGTGGTCCTTTAGACAGCATCACTGCTCTGACCCTTGAGACCATGTGGGTGTACACATCAGTCACGGCAGGGCATGAATGAGTGCTGGACCAGTGCTCTCTCCCTCGCTAAATCTGCAGGTGAGGGCCATGAGCACACCACCCGCTGAGGTAAAGGTGAATAAGTCCATTATGAACCAGGAACTCGGGGATGCTGTAAGAGGCAGCTGGAAGGGACCAGAGGAAGCTTCATATTCTCTGGGAGGACTAGTCCCTCCTCAAGGCTACCAAAAGGGGAGGTGGCAAGAGACACAACCTCTAAGTTCTTGGCCCTAGTGAACAGGGTGAGAGATTCAGGCCCCTGTGTCAGCAAGAGTGGGTGCACTATGGAGGAGATGAGGGGTCTGGGCTGGGTGGGAAGACTGACTTTCTTGCTGAGTCATTCCCACTGAGAATCCAAGGAAGGGAGCCAGGCCTTCTTTGAAAGGGAGAGTGAATGAGTGTGTGCAACACATATACATAAACACATACGCATGCACACACGCACACACACAGCATGCATGCACACACACAAGCATGCATGTCCACACATGCACGCACACACAGGCATGCATGCACATACCACACAAACAGGCATGCACACACACAAACATGCATACATACATAAGCACGCACACACATGCACAAATACATAAGCATGCACAAACATGCATGCACACACAAGCATGCATGCACACACATACATGCACGTACACACAAGAATACATACACACAAGCACGCACGCGCGCGCACACACACACACATACAAAGACACATTCCTACTTCCACGCACGCGCGTGCGCACACACATACTTCGCCATGCCTCTAGTCAAGGCAAAGGAGCCCCTCTCAGCAGACAGCAGTTTTGACCCCACAGACACAGGCAAAGGCAAACTACTGCTGGCCCACTCCCCCTCCACTGTTTCTCCACCCCTCTCTGTCCTCATCCCATTCCTACAAGGCCTTCTCCTCTGCCTCCAATCCTGCCCTGAGATTACCCCAGGATGACACAGGACCAGGACAAGAGGCAGATCTGAGCATAATGGCATCTCCTCCCACTTGCCTAGTCCTGGTTCTGAAGTGTTCATGAGCCTGCCCTTGCACTGGGGTGGGGGTGTAGGGAGAGAGTGAACCAGGCTGGTCCACAGACAGGAGCTGCCCATGTGTGGCACAGGGAATCGGACCCCAGGAGCCGTGACATGATGGACACCATGCTTTCTCTCATCAAAGCTGCTTTTTGTCTACAAAATCTCAACATCCAGTTGCTGTCTGATACCTGCACACATCCTTTTAAGGGTATCTCTATTCTCAGGGCCTGGTTATAGAAAAGCCTGGTAGCAAAGGTAAGCACAGCCCCTGTCGCTTTGTCTGTAATCACAGCCTCCAACTACATCTTTCTAAATCCCCTCTCTGTCCCTAAGCAATGTTCCTGAAAGATCTACGAGCTTTCTGGTCATCTTCAGTTATTAGAAAATCCAGATTAACCTAGTCCAATTAAAATGCCAACCTTCACAAGCAATTATAGGCTCCTGTCCTGACACGTGGCAATCAGGCAAGGCTAGGAAGGGAGTCAGATTGCTCTTTCTCCCTCCCTCTTCATCCTTCCGTTTCCAGCATTAGCGGTTGGGGTAGAACGAGGCTGGGTGGGTGCAGAGCAGGTGGTGAACCCTGGGCCAGCACTGCACAGTGGCCAGCAGCTCTGCGGGAAGCCCCCAGGGTGGGGTTTGGGGCTGATTTTTCATGAGGAAATGGGGAGAGGGGAACTCTGGCTATGCTTTCCTCCAGTACCCTCTCAGCTCTCAGCGCCCACTGACTCTGTTCCCCTGCGACCTTTATGGGAACCACAGGAAAAGCTCTAGCTTGACCGAAGGACAGCACAGGGCCCCACCCATTGCTCCCTGCCTGCCCAGTTACTTCTCTCCATTCTTGTCTTTTCTATTTCCCTGGGCCCTGGGATGTTGCTCTTCCCTCCTAGACAGCCCCTCTCTTTGAGCCGCCAACTTGTCCTTCCAAAAAGGGTTAGAGGAGCCTGGAATGAAGGTGGCTTCATTGACAGGGCAGTGGCTATGACGATACATAGGGCCCAGATGGCCTTCTGTTTATTACTCTGCTGTCTTAAAATCCATACTTTTTGAACAGTGGGACATTCATTTGTCTTTATAGTGGGTTCTTATCATATCATATGCCAGCCTTGCCTGTGAGTACTGGCCCTGTGGGAAGGAGAGGAAGGTTCTGGTGATCTTGAGAGCAGCAGAGCTGGTTCTGGTCCATTGATGTCCCCTCGAGGTGCTGCAGTCCATAGAGATTCCCACCTCTCTTTAGAGAGAGTGATGTTTGACACTCTACCATCCATCGTGGACTTCCAGGCAATATCATCCACTACCCAAACCCTCACTCTCTCCAGTTTTTTTTTAAAGTGTTTTTTTTTCTTCTGTTTTTGATTTTTTTTTTTTTTTTTTTTTTTTTTTTTTTTTTTTTTTAGAAAGGTTTCTCTGTGCAACCACCTTGGAACTTGCTCTGTGGACCAGCCTGGCCTTGAACTCAGAGACCTGCCTGTCTCTGCCTCCTAAGTGCTGGGATTAAAGGTGTGCACCACCACCGTCTGGCCAATAATGTGTTTTTCAAAAAAAGATGTATTTTTACTCTTTTAAAATTTATATGTATATGTGTGTGTCTGTGTGTGGGCACATGCACATGAGTGCAGGAGCTCACGGGGTCCAGAAGAGGGCATCAAATCCCCTGCAGCTGGTTGTGAGCTACTGCAGGTGGGTGCTGGGAACGGAACATTGGACCTCTGCAAGAGCGGTAGATGCTCTTAACTGCCAAACCACATCTCTAGCACCTTGTGTGCTTCGTTTTAACAGCAAGGAAATCTTCAGGCAACACTGTTTTACAGCCTCAGTTTTCACTCACTGCACTGGAGATTTTCATGTTAAAGTATTCATCTGCAATCTAATTTTCTAACATGCATTTCAGGTGCATACTGACATGTAACAAACCTCCAAATCCTCTGGCTTAAAGCAATAATGATCTATCGTTTCGTTCTGTGTCCTGGTTACCCTTCAGACGTCCATCCCATTTTCACGTACAGAGAGAAATCTGGGAAGCAGGCTTGGCTGGGTGACTGTGTGGTGGTGTGACCCCAGTCTAATTACAGAACCACAGTCTCATCTGTGAGGACAGCAGCCATGTGCTCCATGCTGGAGAGATGCAGAAGATCAGAGGAGAGCTATAATAGTGTACCTCCTAAGCCAGGCCTTAGTTCACGCCTATGATCTCAGCACAGGAAGCTGAGAAGTTGGAGGTCAGCCTGGGCTCTATAGTGAGTTCTAAGTCAGCCTGGGATAACAGAGTAAGACCTGTCTCAACATAAGTCAACAAAACAGTGATATCTCCCTATTGGATGGGCCGAAGCAGATTTAGAGCTACGTAGTGGGTAACTAGGGCTCCTGCTGTTGTAATTTGGAAGTGCCTTGCTGAAGGATGAGGCCATAAGCTACCCTACCCTGCAGCTTACCATGCTGAGGCCCTGGAGGCAAGGCGGGATTTCTTTTGGGAAAGAAGGACAGAGGGAGCCAAGGTGAGAATATTGAGTGTTGCTGTGGCAAAGGGGAAACAAAGCAAGAGTCTTCTCATTCCCCCATGAAGGCACTCGGTCGTCAGCCATACTTTCCTGCACTCTGATAACCTCCTGGGAATAAGGCCAAGGGTGATGTTGATAATCAGACCACGTGGGCCTCGGTACAGGGGCCTGTGGGTATCCGCAGCCTACAGCCTGACCACTCGTGGGACCGCGAGAACACCTCTGAAGTGTCAGGGGTTCACTTCTGCAGCCCAGCTTTCCTGAGCCGTTATGCCAGTTCTTCCATTTTTGCCTTCTGAGACACAGGTCCTTGTCTACTTTTAAAATATGTGATAACCAGGCTGGAGAGATGGCTCAGTGGGTAAGAGCATTGCCTGCTCTTCCAAAGGTCCTGAGTTCAATTCCCGGCAACCACATGGTGGCTCACAGTCATCTGTAATGATGTCTGGCGCCTTATTCTGGCCTGCAGACATACACACAGACAGAATATTGTATACATAATAAATAAATATTTAAAAAAATATGTGATAACCAAAACCATTGGTAGGCCTCTCATTGTCTTCTTTCATCTGCCCTGCCCACAGGAGATAAATGTTCCCCTAAATCCCGGTCTGTGTGTGTGTGTGTGTGTGTGGTGTGCATGTGTGTGTGAGGTGTGTATGTATGTGTGTGTGTGTATGTGGTGTGTGTGTGGTGTGTGTGTATGTATGTGTGGTGTATGTAGTGTGTGTGTATGTATGTGGTATGTGTGTATGTGGGTGTGGTGTGTGTATGTGGTGTGTGTGTATGGTGTATGTATGTGGTATGGGTGTGTGTATGTGTTGTGTGTGTTGTGTGTGATGTGTGTGTGTGGTGTGTGTATGTGGTATGTGTGTGTGGTGTGTGTATTAGAACCATGCTTCAAATGCACTAGGCAAGTATCTATTATTAAACCACATACATTTTCTGGTCCTCGTGGCCTTGATATTTTCATTCTCTTTCTCTCTCTCTCTCTCTCTCAAATGTATAGATAAGTTCCAAAGTAAAAAACAAACAACAACAAAAAAAATGTGGGAAGGGCTTTAGGATTTCCCAGAATATGTAGATAATTCTCAGAGAGACAGAAAGGTTGAGAAATGAAACTTCCTGAATCTAGTGTCATCTGGAATAATCCATGCGGCATGATTATTGGAGAAAGAGGAATGTATTGGGAAAACAATGGTTGACATTTTCCCCCAAAATTCGATGAAAGAACATAAATCCACAGATCCAAAAAATATGAATGAATGTGAAGACCAGTGAAAAGCACACGGCTAATAATAATGAAATGGCTAAAGAACAATGACTAAAAAAATTGGTGGAACTCAAGGAGAAAGACACGCGAGGGAAAAAGATAATCGAATTTCTTAAACACTTTTTGGACTTAGGAGTATTTTGTTTGCATGTGTGTCTGTGTTCCATGTGTGTGCCTGGTGCCCATGACATCAGAAGAGGGCATCAGATCCCAAGACTGGAGTTACAGATGGTCGAGAGCCACCTCGGAAGGGCAGGGAATAGAACCCAGGCTTTCTACAAAAGCCACTGAGCCCTCTCTCCAGTCCCCCAGTCCTGGAAATCAACTTCTGACTTCTCACTTGTGACAACAGAAGCCAAAAGACAATAGTGGGCACCCCTCTGGCACAACACAGGCGGGGAACTCTAGAAGGAAACCCTACCTATGGGGATCATTCTCATTCAAGCCACCACAGCAAACATGATTAAAGAAACAAAGCAGCACAATGGAGCAAAGATGCTTATTAACACATCGTGCTGGAACAACTGGGGTGGGGGAGGAGGAATGAAAGCCTAGACTTTACCTCTCCCACAAAAAGTAACTCAAAATACATTCTAAGCCTAGGTGTAAAATGCAAACCTATAAAACTCCCAGAAGGCAGCCTAAGGGACACTAAGATGGCCTTGGGTATGGTGATGACATTTTAGGTTCAACACCAAAGACATAACCCATGGAAGAAATAATTGATTGGCTAGGTGGACTTCATTAAATCTTGTTCCCCAAGATTTTCTACCTCAAAGCTATTATCAAAAACATCTTGCTCTTTCCAAGCCGGCACTCCGTAAGGGCGAGCCATGTTCAGCTCGAGCGCCAAGATCGTCAAGCCCAATGGCGAGAAGCCGGACGAGTTCGAGTCCGGCATCTCTCAGGCGCTGCTCGAGCTGGAGATGAACTCGGATCTCAAGGAGCAGCTGCGGGAGCTCAACATCACTGCGGCCAAGGAAATTGAAGTTGGTGGTGGCCGGAAAGCCATCATAATTTTTGTACCAGTTCCTCAGCTGAAATCCTTCCAAAAAATCCAAGTCCGGCTGGTTCGTGAATTGGAGAAAAAGTTCAGCGGGAAACACGTAGTCTTCATTGCTCAAGAGGAGGATTCTGCCCAAGCCAACTCGTAAAAGCCGTACAAAAAATAAGCAGAAGCGCCCCAGAAGCCGCACGCTCACCGCAGTGCACGACGCCATCCTTGAGGACTTGATCTTCCCGAGTGAGATTGTGGGCAAGAGGATCCGTGTGAAACTGGACAGCAGCCGGCTCATAAAGGTTCATTTAGACAAAGCACAGCAGAACAACGTGGAGCACAAGGTGGAAACTTTTTCTGGTGTGTATAAGAAGCTCACGGGCAAGGATGTTAATTTTGAATTCCCAGAGTTTCAGTTGTAAAGAAAATGACTGAATAAAGTGTCATTCGTAGTGAAAAAAAAAACAAAAAACAAACAAACAAAAAAATCTTAACCTAACCTTACGAACAATTCTGCATTTCTAAATTCTTTCCAAAGGTGGTGGTTGAGTCATTAGTCTGCTCCAGCAGCAATGTTTGGCAAAAGTCAATCACTTTTATTGTAAATACCAGCACCACTGCCCGGGGAGGGGGCAAGAGATCTCCTAAGAGCTTTCATACAACCCATAGATTACGAGGGATGTGGTGCCCAGGGAGGCACCGATCAGAACTATAGTCAATAACAGCATGGGTCCTTAGGACTCAGTCCTCAGGGCTTTGCCTCTCTAAGGCTCACACAGATGTGACTTTGCTAACCACTCATCTGTGTTCCTTGAGTTTCAGTGCTACCTGTTGGTCCCCTTGTATGGCCCCTGACAGGTATCCATCCCTCAATGAACAGACATGACAGAACTGGTCTCAAGGGTTTGGGCCTGAGTCATGGAGAGGGGACCCTCACAAGGTGGCTCAGGGAAAAGCCATATTTCTGCTTCATGGAGAACTGACTTTCTGTGAAGAGATATGTAATGGGAGGTTTCTCTCCCGCTCACTGATCCCCACAATCGCTTATGAAATAATCATTTGGAGGCTTAATATTAATTATAATAGTTTGACCTATTAGCTCAGGTCTTATTCACTCTTACTTTTAAAGTAACCCATTTCTATTATTTTATATTTTACCGTGAGGCTTGTGACTCGTCATCTGACAACATTCCTATATCATATCCCTTTCCTCTTTTAGAAAGAGATTGACTATGATCATTAACCATTTATAACCAACCCCCTTTAAATGAAAAAAACATTTATAAACAATATTTGGGGAATTTGGGCATAGTTTTCTAGACTACTTCTTGATGATTGGGGGTGCTGGTAATCTTACGGGGATCCTGAGAAAACGTAGAATTGGGGTTAAATCTTTGTTGTAGTCTGTGAGGCTGCATGGTCTCAGTCAGTTGTCTTGAAGCTGTTCTGGATGTTGCATGACCTGGACCATGGCTCCCATGGAGACCTCTCAGGGGCTCCACTTGATCCTGAAAGGAATTCATGGCTTCTCATCTTTTGTTGAAATAAAACCAGAACATCTTTTCCAAAGCAAGATATCCTTAGACCCAAATTTTGAAGCTAAGATACCTTTATGTTGGTTTAGCCTAGCAGGTCCACAATCAAACATCTCTCTGCAGTTAGATTATTAGCAGTCAAAAAAAAATTTCAAAGAAAACATAATAATATACATAATACAGACACTCTATGTATTTTTCATTTCTACATGGCTTCTTATTTTTATATTATTTTACTGTCTATTTAAAGACTTTATTTTTATTTTTTAAAGCCTTTTTAAAAATAACTGCCTATACTCTTTCCTCTCTTCCAAACCTACGAACATTTTTTAAAACACACGGTGACCCATTTAGAGGCTTATTTTTGTCTGGATCTGTCTTTATTACATATCTGCAATCTTTTCTGGATCACTGTTTTAAACTGTTAAGCGGGCGTGGCTAGGACCAGAATGATTGCTTTGACTGTTGGTTCTGCCATGCTCAGCTTTTCAGCAAGGCAGAGGGAGCAACAAGTGTCATGCTTACCTCCCCCTGCACCCTCACGCTACCATCAGTTAGCAGGCAGCCGGCCCACAAACGTCTTCTCTGTCTGTATGAGTAAAAGCTAATCCTACCACACAGCGTGGCTGATTAGCCTCTCTGTACCGAGGTCTGCATGAGACTGTTAAAACCTACCACGTCATAGCTGATGGCCAGCTCCATCTTGCAAGTAACTATAAGGAGATGCATCTCCGGACCCTGGCTACCATGAGAGACTAGAAAGCCCAGTGTGGCTCCATTTTTGTGTGTTTAGAACCCTTTTGAAGCTTTTTTAGGTCTTTTATGGATCCATGCCCCACATTGGGAGCCATTTGTAACTGGAGGTTTCTCTCCTACCTGCCAGTACCCACAGCTGCTTATGAAGTAATCATTCAGAGGCTTAATGTTAATCATAATTGTTTTTCCTATTCACTCAGGCTTATTTCTAACTAGCTCTTACTTTTAAATTAACCCATTGCTATTATTTTATATTTTACCACAAGGTTCGTGGCTTGTTACCTCACATCTTGTTTCTCCAGCAGCTGTTGGCATCTGACTTCATCTTCTTTTCCCTTATATCTATTTGGATTTCCTACCTAGCTATATTCTGTTCTGCCACAGGTCAAAGCAGCTTCTTTATTAACCAATAGTAATAAAACATATTCACAGCATACAGAGGGGCATACATACCACATCAGGGATTTCTTTGGCTGCAATAAAATATCAGCACATGAACCCACATATTCTTTAGTAGCATGATCCCACTATTGGCTAGGGTCAAAGCAGAGTTGGGAGGGGGCTGAAAAACTCACCCGCAGCCTTGCCCAATAGTTGGTAGGCTGGCTTTATTCCAGGTGGAGAGCCCTTTCTGTCTAGATTCTCTAGAGTTCCAGGAAAACTGTGTATGTCCTTTGTGATGTCACCAGGCCCCTGACGCTGACCTCACCCACCAGGAGTTCCCAATATTGATCACTGGTAGTGGCTGTGGATGGTCGTCTTCAATTTTCCTTCTTCCCAGAGAGATGTACTGGTCAGAGAAGCAACTGCTGGCTAAGAGCAACCCATAGGTGCCGTCTTGGTGAGTGGGGATCGTGGAAAATTATTAAGGGATGAAGTTCAGGACTGGCCCAGGATAAGAGGGTCTGGGGTCCCCACTGAGAGAGTGCCAGGTGACTCTCAGGGTCTTCCACGTTGGTCCCTGGGCTGGGACATGTAATTCCCGTTAGGTATAAGGTCTGTGTGTAGACGTAGGCCCCAGACGTTTGGCTGTAGAACTCTGGAGTGCTACAGCACCATGTCTGACAAGACAGGAGGCAGTGTGTTGCTCTCATCTACTCAGGAAATCAAATTCTCTTCCCCTGGCAAGACGAGTTAGAACATGAGAGAAAAATCCTGAGCTGTTGACAAGCACCTACTGAATCGTCCTTTGGCTTATTCTTGGGGACAGGGTACCTGGATAACTGGTATGACTTGGGGTAACTGAGTTTTTCCGGAGGTCAAAGTTTTTTCTCTCTCAAACACACAAACTTGATTCGAAGTTCTCTTGACTGAACTTACTTCCTGGATGTTGTGCTTTCCTTTTAAAACAAAATATTCAGCTATTGATTTAGTCTCTGTGAGTCTCCCTCTCTGTTTCAGTCTCCGTGGAGGGGAGAGAGGAAAATGGGAGCAGGCTGCTCCGTTTGAAGGGTCATTTTCACCTTCTCCCTACTAGCCAAGGACTTACGTCTGTAGCTGCTGCTGACTTGGTGTGTGTGTGGTGTGGGGCACTGGGAGGCATAGTCTCTCTGGCACTGTGTGAATGCCGGTTGCAAACTTCAGAGATCTCCTTTTACAGGGAGAGGGGAAGGAAGGACACTCCCCAGCTCATGACAGTCCCTCCTCCTGCATCTGTGGAAATAGTGTGGCCATGACTTCTCTCATTGTGGGGATGGGATGCCCGATACAGACAATTCAAAGGAAAGATTTATTTTGGCTCGTGGCTGCAGAGGATAACCCGTCAATCATGTCAGGGAAGGCACTGTGTCCAGAAAGGCTCTGTCGGTGTCTGGGGTGTCAGTGTCTGGGATGTCGTTCACATCTTGGTGGATCGTGGAGGAGAGAATGCAGGCGAACGCAGATACGATAACCACTTTCCAGGCCTACCCTCAGCAAACCACTTCCGTTAACTGAGCACTGTTCCGAAAGTTCCGCAGTGTCCCTAAACAGTGCCACCAGTCACAGACTAAGAACGGAAGGCTGTGGAAGAGCTTTGACATTTAAACCATAACAGGGGATAAACGACCATGGGCCCCATCGGAAGACACCAGGAGCTTCTGTGCAGGAGAAGCTGCTGACTTTTCCAGGCAGCTCCATTTGGGCTACTTGGACCCTTTAGCTTCTTATTATCATTCTAGACTGTGCTCCCTGCAAAACACTGGATTTTACCGACACAATTGTGAAGATCATAGCATGAGTGGTGTGGTTCAGAGAGGACGGCAAGGGTCCAAAGCACAGCCCGCAGGAGTGAGAGCATAGTAGCTTCAGTTCACAGGCACTGAGCGCAAACGCCGGGTCCCCGATACCCGTTTCCACATGTCTTCACCGGGAACCTTCTACAAGCCTGACACCCACCTGGATGGCTGGCATTTGCATGGTTGGGATACCCCAGTCATCTCTTCTAGGTCTGCCTGGCATTTGTGTGGGTCTCCTTTTGTTTTTTCCACGCCGCGACATGATCCCCTATATGACCCATGGCACAGTTAGCAGGTCTCTCAGTCATGGGCTTTGGGTCTAAGTGTGGCCCAGCAGCAGCAGGTTCTGTGATGAGGGAGCAGGGAAGAGAGCAACCTCTTTTGTTAACTTTCTGCTGTTTCCCAACTTAACAACAGCAGGCGCCATTCTCAGGGCGTGCAGTTAATTCTCACAACTGGCTCTTTCGCTCACTCTCACTCCCTTTTACGTGTGCAAACAATTGTAGTTTCCTTGTTTTTGTTGTTGTTTTCTCTTTATCTTTGGGGGGGGGCACTACCCAGCTCCCAAATAAATACACAGAGTCTTATTCTTACCTATGAATGCTTGGGACTTAGCTTGGCTCATTTCTAGCCAGATTTTCTTAAATTATCCTGTCTACCTTTTGCCTCTGCGCTTTCACCTTTCTCAAGTCTACATTCTTTTCTTCTTACTCTGTGACTAAGTAGTGTAACTGGGTGGCTGGCTCCTGGAATCCCCTCTTCTTCTATTAGTCTCTGCCTAGCCCTTTAGTCCAACCAGGTGTTTTAGTCAGGCAAAGTAACACAGCTTCACAGAGTTAAACAAATGCAACACAAAAGAAAGCGACATGTCTTTGCATCATTAAAGAAATGTTCCACAGCATCAATGAATGTAACACACCTTAAAATAATAATCCACAACAAACAATGAATTTCAGAAAGATCAAGCCCTTTTTTCAGGTGGCCTAGTTGGGACCTGAATACAGACACTGAGGTTTGTTTTTTTTTTTTTTTTTTTGAGACAGTGTCTCTCCATATGGCCCCTTGCTGTCCTGGAACTCACTATGTAAACCAGGCTGGCCTCACACTCACAGAAATCCACCTGCCTCTGCCTCCAAAGTGCTGGGATCAAAGCTGTGCATCACCACACAGAGCCCAAGAATCCTCATACAAGACTCTTATACTTAACTGATTTGTCTCCATACCTCTAGCCCTTACTGAGAAACCGGGTGACAATGTTAGAGCAGAGGGACATAGACCTCAACTGGCCCAGTCACTCTGCAGAGGGAAAAGCATAGCACGGGGAGACCTAGCACAGGGTGCAAGGGCTGCTGGCTATAAAAACCCAGGAAGACATAGTTACCCTCTGCCCCCTCCCCCAATGTCTCCTGACCCTGTCTCACACTGCTTCCTCCGCGGCCTTTTTATAGTGCCAACAGCTCTGACAATATCTCACTATTATAAAATATTATTCAGTAGTGGCTCCTGTCTCATTAGCTACTGTACTGAGAAACTTCATAATAAAACGTCTGTTAAATAAGTGAACCCAGACCATGACCCAGACAGAGAGGGAGAGAGAGAGAGCTGTTACCCACAGCCCTTGTTTTGCATAGTGGTCTTAGGGAAACGGGTAAACACATGGTAACAGCTCCCACTTCAAAACCCGTCTCTCCATCAGGGTGGGCAGGTATTTGGTGAAACGTGAGACCCACTTGAGGAGTGTGATCCTGGCAAAATGGACCGGACTCATGCCACTCCTGGGTGGGGTTCAGTTTATAGATCATACTTTTGCTGAAGGAGTGGGAACTGAGCCTTGCCCGGATGTGGTCCCAGGGTGTGGCATAGCGCTACCTTAGCAAGGCTGAATGCCTCTCGTTGCCCCTGTGATAGCTGGGCTAGGTGGCCTCAGAGGAGAATTTGAGGCATGAGAGAGGGTGGGTGGGTAAGGCAGCTGCCAAGGCCCAGAGCCTCAGTAGCTGCAAACCGCAGCCAGGGAGCGGCAGCCTTGTGCATTCGCAATGGTCATCCTTTCTGATAGCTCCAGGATTTCCAGGGCAGAGGCTCGGTCTCTGCTTATGATAATCTAGCCCGGGTTCCCCCACAGGTCAGAGCAGCGTAGGGCGGGGCCAAGGTTGACTCCTACTGGGAGGAGCCGGGATGCCGCTCCCGCGGTGGTGATGCAGAGAGGAATTTGCTGACAGTCCCTTGCCAGGTGGAGCAGGCTTCACAAGGCCGCGAAAAAGGAGGAGGACCCGCCGGCTGTCTCCTCTCAGGTAAGAGTGTTGACTGCCATTGGTCCTGGCATCCCGAGCTCCTCGCCTGGGGCTGGCGGTGGCTGTGAGGGTTCAGATGCCGTGAGCTTGGGGACTGTCGCTGCTGGGAGAAGGGATGAGAATCCGGGTCCTCAGCTAGGGAGGGGGCAGGGAGGGGTAGCTTGCTGAGAGCTTTCGGCGACCTGGGACTGGACTGGAGGGATGGGAGTAGGGGAGACTGCGCCACATGCGGCGCACATTGGCTGTTCCCCGGCATGTGTCTAAGGCAGGGTGGGCTAAGCTGCCCACTAGGAAGGGCCTTGACTTGAGAGACCTGTCTTCATGGGATGCCGGGATGGAGGTGGCTGGGAGGCTTGCCTGGGGGTCCCTGCCTCTCGTCTGAGCAGGTGGGAGTTCCTCTCAGGGCACCGCACCCCTTCCATCCAGGGACTCCCCTGGGCTCTGCTGCCCACGCACTGGGCTGGCCTGGTAGGAGGTGGTGTACTCTACTGTTTCTGTAACCATGGCGTCACCGATGGGCTATGTGGGGGTATGTTTCTAGGCTGGGCGTCTTGAGTTTCAAGGTGGTGGGGCCCTGGGAACGAAAAATACCACCTTTCTGAATGTGTTTTCAAAGACAGGATTTTCCTCCAGTCTCAACTTGAAAGAAAGAAACTTTGGGTTTGGATGAAGGTCCTGGGGAAACTGAGGTCCAGGGGTGCTTTGGCTTGACGGAAGTCATCCCATGTGTCCACAGTGCTGGCCTTCCACGTGTAATCTGACCCCCTCCGGAGGAATGGCGACTAGTCTTGCTCTCTAGATCCCTGGCCCGCTCTGGGCTGGATCCCCACCCGTGTCCCCCACTCCTCATTCTTGAGGATACAGGGAGTGCCAGCTTCAGCAGTCTTGGGGAGCCAGGGGTGTGGACACCCGCAGGGGTTGGAATTGGACAGGAAGGAACTGCTAAAAACTGCTCACTGGGCTGTAGAAGGGGTGATGGGTATCTGTGGGTTCAGGAAAATAGTAAGAAGTGGCTTTTAGTGACAGAGGAAGTCCCCCAGTGTTCCCCGTGTGCTGGCCTTGATGGAAGGCTGTAGAAAGTTCGTAGGGAGCAAGATGGTGCTGAGGGAAACAAGATGTCCAGAGCCTGTGGAGCTTGTCCCAGAAGAGTGCTGAAGTCTTTTTGGAGGGACACCTCTTCTCAGCTTCCCTTCTTGTTCTTGTCATCTCTAATCTGTGGCCCCACTGCAATCTGCTGCTACCAACCTGGTTGAACGTCTCAAGCTGTCTTGTCCTCCTTCTCCCTGAGACAGGTCTTTTTCTCGGAAGGCAACTGAGACAGAGCGAGAGCAATGGTGTTTTAGAACCAGAATCGGCTCTCACCCTGTGCAGAGAGGCACAGAGGGCACTGTGGGCTGCTCCACACTCCTCACCTGGGTAGCTCAGGGCAGACTGAAGGGGCTTTATCCTTGCTTCTCCTCCTCCCCCACTGCCCAAGTCCTGGGAGGTGAGGGTGTGGCTGTCCCCTGGAAGGTAGGATTAATATGAGCAGCTCCAATGCGCTCTCCTCCTTCAAGGAATGTTTGATAGTTACTTGGTAAGGAAACAGCTTGAAGGAGGGAGACAAAAATCACTTGGTTACCTTGCCAGCATGTCCCTAAAGGGCTCTACTGTCCTGTGGATCCATCAAAGCCAAAGTCAGGTGTCTCTCCTGTCTGAGTAGCTGCAGCAGCAGCGATGAACTGTAGACAAGGGGACCTGCTGGCTCTCCGAGACCCCAATGGGACAAGAGGTTCTGACAGTCCATAAGCCTAGTGAAAGGCTTATGTGCCTGGTTGCTTTCCAGAGATACTTTCTGGGTACAGAGTCCCTGGAGTTGGGCTCCAGAGAGGGGAGCATGCCTTGGGCTGCTAGGGTCACTGGGATGCTCTGGGGGTGATCTCTAGGAAAGGAGGGACTCTCTAGAAAACTACATTGGAGTCAGCACTATATGGGGAGGCCATATAGTGCCAGAGAGGAGGACCTGCCCACCTACCACCTCCACTGGGACCCTTACCCAGGAGGAAGGCCATTGTTTGCTGTCCAGGAAGCTGGTGATATGTCTCAGCCTCGCCATGAAAGTTCAGGTCTTAGAAAGTTCCCATCTTACCTCCGGGCCATCTTACTCCCATGGAAGGAGAATCAGGCCTATAGAACTGAGGGCCTGTTCTGGACTTCTGGGCCAAGACCTCCTATTTGCTGGAGTTTCTGTCTCGAGTTACCATTCCTGACATCTAGGCATGAACACACCTTCTCCAGATGGGTGGGAGGGCTCTGAAAATGAGTCAAGTATTTATTACAGAAAGGAAGTGTTTTTCTGGGAGGCTCTGGCCTCCATGGAAGACATCTGTTTCCTTCCTTAATGAAGGAACCATGGCTATCCCTCCCCTTTGTGTAGGATGTCCTTTCTCCATGGCTGGTCTAGGGTCTCCACAGTCTTAGACTGGCCCTCCTGTCCTACTTCTAATTATACTCTGGCCTTTGAGGATTTCTCTGGCCCCCTCCCCAGCTGACTGATATTAACATATTTAACAGGGTTGCCGCTCAGAGATACTGATGTCTAAAAGCACACTGGGCTTCCCCATAAGCCTGTACCTTCCTACCAGCACGTCAAACCCACAGACCCTCTACTATGGCCCTTTCTGGGAAGCAGCTGATTGAAGAATCATAAAGATAGTGGTTGAAAAGGGCCAGGAACTCTGTGCAATAATCCAGGCTGTGGGAATTTATGTGGCATTCAGGCCAAGGGCAGGCTTTCACTGAGAAAAGCTGTAATGGAAGTGCTTAGGGAAGTGCTGGGCGACCGAGTTTGATCAACAGCTTTTAATGCCCTGTCTTGCCTGACTGGGACCCGGTACTCTCCCCTCCCCCTGTCTTGAGAGAGCTCAGGTTTGAACTTACACACCAGCTTACATGTATACCCAGGACTCTACTTTCACACCCATGAGTTCGCAGGACCACGGTGAGAGCTAAGACGAGAACCTGGAGCCCCTGATAGGAACATGCGGGCATTGCATGGAAGATGGGTTCATGTTGTAGAGCTGTCCGGATTGCTTGGGGCTAAGAGTAGCTCCTAGGAACATCTTGAGGCTAGAACTTCACAAGCTGCGACCATGCCAGCTTCTAGTGGGAAGCCAAGCTTCATGCCAGCTTCTAGTGGGAAGCCAAGCTGTCCCCTTTTCATCCCCGAGTAGCCTGGCCAATTGAGGTGGCCCTGGAGATAGAAGCCTTCACACTGTGTTTGAGTCTTCTCAGGCTTGTGCCAAGACAGATAGACACTAGCCTCAGGCCGTGCCCCTGGCTCAAGAGCAAGGGAATCCTAAGGTCTTTGGAGACTCGGGAGCAGTACAGTCCTGTTGTCAATCAAGAAGATGGTTGAGTTACTGATCGTGGATCCCTTATTACCTCGGATGTCCAAATGATAGTTGGCTATAGCATCAAAATGCCACAAAGAGTAGGTGGACATGTACTCAAAGCCCTGTGGGGGATGGGAGCACAGAAGAACTGTCATGTGACACAGGATTCAGAGGTTGCTGGGTTCCCACCCACCAGCCTTGTTACCCACTCTCTTCATTTCTGTAAGACGAGTCTTCATTTTCAGTACTGGAAACTACCTGCCCTGGGTAGAGTCTTCAGGAAGATGGCAGGGAAAGGACAAGGAAGTGACTGGGTGGTGTTTGGCCACTAAGCCCCCTTTCCATTTGCTTGTCTTTTCATTTCTGAGCCACCAACTCTCTAGGGACCTTTGGGATGACAGGCCATGCTTTGGTGGCACCATTAAACGTCTAGTGACAGCGGGCCAGCCATGTAAATGACTCAAGGCACCGTTAGAATTAAACGGTTCCCTTCGGAAGAACGTCAGTGTCCTGAAGGTCTGGGAGAAGGGAGTCACCCAGGAACCAGAAAGAAGGCATGTGGGTAGCAGGTGGTAGAGGGGTCAGGGGCCCCCTCCTGGCCAGGCTCATGAGTGTCCAGGAGTGAACTAGACCAGACCTGGGAAGACGGCAGACATCAGCTCGGGGATCATCTCTTGAGGTCTTGTGCTCAGTGGTTTCATGTGCTTGGTTATTACTGCTGAAATCTCCCTAGGCTCCAGGAAAGAAGAGGACCCAGTGAACTTTCACTCAATAGAGGAGAAAATGGAGCCTGTGGGAGGTGGTGTGAGCCACAGCCTTGCATATGTCAAGGGATCTGACTCCAGCACACAGGGCTCTGTCTCCAGCACACAGGGCTCTGACTCCATCATGCAGTTATGTCAGAGGCTTACCTCTGTTGTGCTGTTGTTGGTTTTGCTGAAGCTGATTAAGACCCAAGCACTGGGAAGTGAAGGTTGCTGGTTTGTCCCCTGCCCCTCCACTCTGGGCAGGGTGCCCAGTGCTGGGGCAGCTGAAGGACAGTTCCTGTCACAAGAGCAAACGAGGCGGAAGGATAGGATTCCTTCCTTACCCCCATGTGAGGAGTGTGGAGACCTAGACTTGCTCCTACCTACAGCAGCTTCTCAAGGTCCTATAGATAGTAGCCTCTGTGTGAGAGGGGCAGGGCAGGAGGAACCCTATCCCACAGTCCTCCAGTGCATCTAGGAAAGGAAGCCAGGCCAGAGCAGCCCTGGTCTTTCCCATGCTGGGGAAAGCAGGCTTCCAGTCCAGGCTGGGTAAGGTGAGGTGCCCCAGGGACTCTGCCTTCTTACTGCATGGGTCAATTTTGAATTGACCTCTGTCGCGGGCCTTCCTCACTGGTCCTAGAGCCTTCCACTGCCCTTCTCGGGAATCAGAACCATTCCTCACACGCTGTGCCCTCACTCAGGCTCAGAGGGTCCCCTTCTGTGTATGAGAAGAGGTGACCAATCACCTTGAAGTTCCCACAACCACCTCCCCCGCCCCCAGCTTTTCTTCCTCACCTCTTCCTTTTCTTCCTCTTTCTGCTTTTTTGAGGCAGTATCACGCTGTGTAGAACTGCCTATACCAGACTTCGCAGTGATCTTGCCTGTCTCTGCCTCCCGAGGACTGGGATTAAGGTTGTGTGTGCTGCCATGGCCGACGCTCCCAGATTTTCTTGTCTCCCCTCCTAGTAATGACTTTCAAAGTGGAGTTTAGAAAGAAAAGATGACTTTCTGACAGATGACCCCAGATCTGTCTCCATTCCCCATCTGTTTGTTTTCCCGACCTTTTAAGCTGCAGTGTGCCTGCCACCTCCTCCACGAAGCCCTCCATGGGTCTCAGCTAGAAGAGGTTTGGAAAGTCTTGCACATTGAACCTGTTTCTTTTGCTAGGCAGTGAGACCATCCTTTTACTCACCTAGGGTTCTCGAGTTCTACACACACGTATATCCCCGGTAACCCATGGGGAGGGCAGGGAAATGAAAATAATCATTACATTCCGTGATGACGGCAATGTAGAATTCTGGGGTGGGATCTTCTGACAAGGACACATGGAGATGCACTTGCCTGTGCTTTATGACCGATGGTTTCATGTCTGGGTGTGCAGTGACCTAGAGACACTCATGCCTTTGCAGAAGGTGTCAGTCTCTGGGATATCTAGGGCAGCAACACCTGAAATGCAAAAAGTAGATCTCGGCCACCGTAGCTTCGACACCGATAATAATGGAAGGGACAACCAAAGCTGTGGTGCCTGCAAGTTAGCACAAGCAGAATGGGAGCTGTTTTTCTCATTATTTTATTCTAGTTTGACTTTCTTGAGACCCGGTCTTGCTATGTCTCTCTGACTGGTCTGCAGCAATCCTCCTGCCTTAGCTTTCTGGGTGCTGGGATTATAAACATGTATATCACTCACTCCTCTCTGAAGTTTTTGTTCTGTTTTGTTTTTGAGACAGGGTCTCACATAGCTCAGGTTGGTCTCAAACTTACTAGGTGGAAGCAGATGCTTTGAATACCTGATCCTTCTGCCTCCATTCCCAAATGCCAAGATTACAGGTGTGTGCCACCACAGCCTGCAGGGAATTTTATATTCTGTAAGTTATACCTTGAGAAGACTGATATGCCCGCACATATGTATGGTATGTATGTATTCTATACCGCTATGAATAAATCTAAAAATGGTTGCAAAAGGAGATTGCAGAGTAATGCCATCAGCAACAATATAGGTCAATAAAATTATAAAGCAGGTTGATATGATTAATAAGATGAACAAGTGTCAGCACCTGTGGTGATCTTCAGGAACGAGAGCTGAGACTTCTGGGCAATGACTTCTGGTTTGTCAGGAACACTTCGTTTTTCACACATGCACACACACAAGCATGCACACACACACACACATCATCTGAAGGGAAAATTATAGCTTGTTAATATTTGTTAATTGGGTTGGTTTTATTTGCTTATCTTTTCAGTGTTTAAATTGATTTTGTTTTCAAAGGAAAGGCACCAACTCCTCCCAGGGAGGCAGGGTGGGGTCCTGGAGGAGGTGACTACTGAATGCTGAAGGAAGAGTGGGTGAGGTAGGTTTAACCCGTGGGGAAAGGAAGTGTGGGGTGTCCCATGTTGGGTGATAAAGACATGCAGGCAGCGTTGAGATGTTTGATGAGTTCCTTGCATTTATGGAGCGGCCCTTTCTCCACCACCTTCCCATTCTCTGTGATATCAGCACTTCTGTATTTGGGCTGAGTGCACAGTGATCACGGTCCCGGGAGAAACTGTCTTGTGTAAGTTTAGGACTTTAATTCACTTATTTTAAAGATTTTTAATATGTGTGTCTGTTGGGGGGGCATATATATACATGAATATGGTGTCTGTGAAGTCCCAAAACTTGTAGGGAGTTGTGAGCCACCTGATATGGGTGCTGGGAACTGAACTCGGGTCCTATGGGAGAACACGCATGCTCTTGGTCACTGAGCAATCAGTCTCTCCTTCCCTAGTGTGATACCTTTTGAAGTCTAGCTAACCTCGTGAGGGCTGGTGAAGCAGTGAGGTGAATAGAAGCCCCACGTGAAAATGAGGGTCAATACAGAGAACCTAGAGTTCAGCCATGTGCAAATCCATTTGAAAGCCAGCTGAAACAATAGTTTTCTGAGAAAATATAATCAGTTAAACCCAGAAGAACTGGAAACCCGGACAAACCAATTATGGGAGGAACCAAGTCCTCAAAAAACCCTAAAAGAGCAAGGTTTAGATAGTGTCTGTTGACCCTTCAAGGACCAGGTAGTGGGAATGTTATTTAAGTACCACCACCCATACTGGTCTTAGGGAAGAGATCCCAGGCCCTTCTGTGAAACTGGTGCCAGCTGATAACAAAGCACAGGACAGCTGGCGTGAGGCACACATTCTCATAATTCACAGATTAAATAGCAGAATGAATGTTCATCTGCGAATATTGGTACAAAACATGGAAGCTAATTAATAAATAGAATCATGAAATATTGTATTTTATTTACTTATTCTTGATTAAATTTTTAAATTTTTATTTATGTTTTGTATCTATATTATTTTATATAAGTGCTCTGCCTGTACACTGGCTTGCCAGAAGAGGACATCAGATCCCATTATAGATGGTTGTGAGCCACCATGTGGGTGCTAGGAATTGAACTTAGGCCCTTTGGAAGAGTGGCTAATGCTCTTAACCTCTGAGCCATCTCTACAGCCCCCTCTTGATTAATTTTTATGATTAATTTAATTTATGTATCTGAGTGTTTTGCCTGTTTGTGTGTGAGTTATCATCTACATACATGGTATCCATCAGATACTAGGAGATCAGAAGAGGGCTTGCCTCGGACTTACAGATGGTTGGGAAACACCAAGTGGGTGCTGAAAACCAAACCCAGGTCCTCTGCAAGAGCAACATGTGCTCTTAACCCCAGAGCTGTCTCTCTAGCCCCTATTCCTGATCTTTTAAGACGTGATTTCATGTAGCCCAGGCTGACACACTATATATCCCATGAGGACCTTGAACCTCAGACCTTCCTGCCTCTACCTCTTGAGTGCTGGGATTATCAGCAAACACCATCATACCCAGTACAGGGTCTCAAGGGTATATGATAAATATTAATGTATGTATTTGATCTTAAAAATTTTTTTGGTTTTAGTTTTGGTTTTTCGAGACAGGGTTCCTCTGTAGCTTTGGAGCCTGTCCTGAACTAGCTCTTGTAGACCAGGCTGGCCTCGAACTCACAGAGATCTGCCTGTCTCTGCTTCCCAAGTGCTGGGATTAAAGGCGTGAGCCACCACAGCCTGGCTATGTCTTTGATTTATTTTATTTTAATTTTTATTTATTTATTTTGTCTTTTGAATTTTATTTATTTATGTCTTTGATTTTTAATGTGTGTGTACACATGAGTATTTGTGTGTATGTGTGTGGGTGTACATTACATCCCCAACATGTTCTACACCTTTTTCCTGAAACGTGATGTACTCTGTGCTGGAGAATGTTTCACAAGTACTTGAGAAGTGTGTGTTTGGGAACTGCTGGATGGGGGGGATGGGAGGAAGGAGAGGATGGAGGGGAAAGAGAAGAAATGTCTGATCTGATGGCAATAAAGAGTTCTGAATTGAGAAGTGATCAATTTTCAACTCATATTGCCCAAACTAAAGAATTTAATAATGGACAGGGGGCAGAAATGAAATAGATATAGTGGTGTGTCTGAAAGGGTCATCATGAAACCCATCCTGAGGTTTTCTAGATAAAATAATGAATAAGGCATGTTGGTGAACACAGTTAAAATGGTGATTGTGTGCCATCTGTTATGGATGCAGAGAAGCTGGCAACTGCCTGTACTGCTGGGGCTCTGCAAACGCCTTCATTTTGTAGGACAGTCGGGCCTTGTATATTAGAATGTAAGTGCTGCACACCCTTCAACCCAGGGTTTTCTAGAACTAACCCCAGAAATGTTTATTGCAGCTTCTTGCATCAAGCGTAGGGAAACAAACCAGGCATGGATGCACGCGGCACTTACAATTTTAGCACTTGAGGGACTGAAATAAGAAGATGTCCATTTCAGGGCCAGCCTGACCCACACAGCAAGTTCAAAGCCAGACACAGTCACAGAAAGGGATGGAGGGACCACCTAAGTATCTAGTAACAAGGTTAGAATCATGGGACATGCAGGGCTTGATTCAGTGGAATACTGTTGAAAACTGAAGATGCTGATGCAGAGATGTGTGACATGTATTAACAAACAAAGCAAAAAAAAAATTAAAAAAACAAACAAACAAAGCAAAGGGTGGCAGGGGCACGAAGGTATACATGAAGGTGCACCTTCATCCATAGATGGGGAAATGTAGAGAAAACCACAGCAGGTACATTAACTATCTTCATGTTCAGAGATGCAACAGAGCCCTGGGAAGGCAAGGGCAGCATGCCTAATTCTATTTTCATTGTGTAGTTACCTCGAGTGGACTCTTTCCATAGCATGTTGTTTTCAGAATTTAAAAAGAATATTTCAGAAGAAATCACTTGTGAAGGGAGAAAGCTATGTAAAATGTTTTACCCTGAGCTTCCTTCTTTTTCTTGCTTGGAAGTTCTGGGGATCAGACCCGGGACCTTATGCATTCTGGGCAAGTTCTCTGCCACCAAATGACATCCTGGCCCTGAATTTCCAAGCTAAGTTCCCTTTTCTGTGGGTTTGTCTCATCTTTCATTGGCAATGTCAGATCTGGAAGGGTCCGTAAGAGATCATCCCTCCTTTTGTTTTGTTCATGAGGAAAATAAAACCCAGAGATGTGTCATACAACCTGCCTAGAGTCCCTGGCTAGTCTCTGCAGACTTTGGGCTCCCCTGATGTTGTTTTTAGGGGAGGGGCTGAGGATGCCATGAAACTTGCAAAGCCTCATCTTTGTCTACTTTGTCTACAAAGTGTGTCTACTCCCTCCCAGTGTATGCAATGAGTATTTCTCCCTTTACCTCAAGATGTGGACACACAGATCCCTAGGCACCTTCCTGGACATTTGTCCTTTGTGGGTCAGGCAGGGGCCCTGCAATAGGCATTTCAGTAAGGTCTCCTCAGATGACTCTGAAGGAAGAGATGGCTGTGACTCTGCATACCCTCCTTTCACCTCAGCCCTGCTGCTTTATTCTGTATCCAGGCTGAAGCTCCCATCCCTGCCATCTACCTCTGCTCAGCCTGGATGGCTCACTCAGGTCATGTGTTGAGCACCCATTGGCCTCTGAGATGCCCTTCGCCCTACCAGAGCTCTCCCCAGGCTGGCCCAGTGGGAAGATGCTGACCAGCACATTGTATCTAGGAGGGACATGGCCAGCTGGGGCTCGGGGAGGAGCTGTCTACAGAGGTCTGGGATCCCTGCCTGCCTATCCTGAGAGTGTTCTGTTGTCCCTCTGCCACAGAGCTTTGAAGGAACCGCTTTTGTGGTCAGGAACTGGCGAGACACCACGGGGTCACCTGGAAGAACCTCTTCCCAGGGACTGATCGAGAACAGGAAGGCCTTGGAACCTAGCCTTTCAGCCTGAGCTCTCATCAACACCTGCCGCCCTAGGTAAGTGCCCCTAACTTCATCCCACAGCCCTGGCACTGGTCCCCCCACCCCACCAACCTTGGGAAATGTGGCCTTTTGGTTGTCTCAGCCTGTGGTAGGTCAGTCAGCACTTGGGAAAGGTCCTCCATAGATGTCTTTAACCACAGCCTGACTGGCAGGGGCAGCAGGGACTTGAGCCCTCTGCACAGGGCACTGTCTCAGGGGGCTCAGGCTCCTGAGGCTCGAGGAAAAGCCGAGATTGTGGGCAGCTTGTCCTCCAATCATTGGTTAGAGCTGGGACCTCTGAATGGAGGGTCTTGCCCAGCTGCTCTGGTATGGGGAGCAGGCTCAGGACAGGTCTAGCAATGCTATTCTGGGTGCTCCCTTACTCTGGAAAGGATTAAGACGGATAATATCTTCAGACCGCTGGAGCTGGAAGGGATCTAACTGAGCTAATCCAACTCAATCCCTCTTTACTTCTTGAGCACCACTTAATATCAACAGTGAATCCAGATGTTGGCATTGAATATCTCAGAGGAATCAGGTGTAATCTTTTCAAAACCGCCCGGGAAGCTTTCTGTTTCAGCTGCCTCCTTCCTGCTGGCCTCAGCCCAGCCTCTGTCCCCAGGTACCTTTCCTCTTCCCTACCATACGATCATCTCAACCAACCCACATCCCTTTGTCCGGCACCCAAAGGTAGGATGTGTTGAAAAGCAGGTGAGCATCGAGGGGGAGTCTTTCTTCCCTATTTTAGATGTGAGAGCGCAGATTGGATCTTGGAGAAAGGATGCTGCAGCCCTGGAAACTGTAATAGAATAAGCTCTCTCTGAGAGCACCTAAGGCCTCTCCTTCATGAAGGAAAAGGCTGCCTTGTATGGGCTGTGATCCAAGAATACTGAAATTGTTGTTGTTGTCCATTAGGGTCATCTTAGATCTAGTTCCTTTTCTGTGCCAAGTGCTCAGTGTTCCTGTAGCCCTTACAACTTCCTCTTCCTTTCCCAGGAGAGCCCCGCAGGCCAGGTGGCCTGGCGGCAGGCAGCACTTACCTCTGTCCCCCTTCAGGTCTTGAGATGGCCGTGGAAAGCCACTGTGACTATTTTGAAGGCTCTGCAGCCATCTGTCAGCCTCACCATCTTTGTGCACCGCAGTCTCTAACCATCAAACGGGGGAAACAGTAGAACCCCAAGGTTACTGAGGTTTAAATAGATAAATGCCTGTCAAGTGCTGGAAGCAACCTCTAGCATTCTGTAAGTGACTATCACAGTAGCTCTGCTCATTACCAAAGCCTGTTCTCTCCCAGTCAGACTCAGATGCTTGATTAACTTCCCTAAAGCCCTGAGTAACCGTCTTACTCCCGGGGCATACAGTCCTCCATGGCTCCCTGTGGCCTGTACCCTAACCTGCCCTTTAACGGCCTTGAAAGCAGAAATTGTATGTATTGTACTTACAATGTACACTACAAGGAATAATATTAATGTCTATTGAGACAGCATTCTCGCTCTCCAGGGGAGAGGGGTGTACTGAATCCCCAAGGAGTAGGGGTGTAACCATATGCAGCCAGCTTGATGGTTTAATTCAAGCTCTGCCTCTTACCCACAGCCATAATGTGAGCAGGGCTGGATATGGGCTGGGCTGCAGGGTCCGCTGGATAAGGGTGGCTCTGGTTTCGCCTGTGTCCGTGAGACTGCAAGTACAGTAGCCCTATTCTAGATTCCAGCCCTGTCCATATCAGAGTGAGGAGAGGTCAGCTGGCCACTGCCCACACCAGGCAGGGAGTGCAACACTCCTTCAAGTTCAGGCCAGGCAGTAGACATGAAGTCATTGTCCTTGGCTCCAGGAGCTCTAGGCAGCCGGAGGTTGGCCGAGAGCACACCGGATCAGCACCCTGGACAGAGCACGCTGCGCCATTAACCCTGCCTCCCCACGCAGGAGAGGCTGCGCACCAGGGAGGCCTAATGGTTGGTGGAGCAGGGCAGACCCGCATTTAAAACCAAGTTCCTTTCCAAGTGCAGAGGCGGGGGTTAGCCACGACCATGAACTTCTCTAAGTCTCTATTTGTCCACCTGTAAAATGGAGAGAATAATCCCCCCTGCAGAAGACAGAGTCCATGGTGGGTCAGCCAGTCAGCGCCCTTACACAGGGCCAGCTTCATTTCAGTCAGACCCACAGACGAAGCTGTTCTTCTCCGTACCACGTCCTGCAGCCTGCTCACTTTCCCTCAGTACAATGTGCCTTGCAGGCTATGGGCTCCATTTCAAGATGACAGACGACAGTGGTGGTTTAGACGGGGGCGAAGGAGGATCAGCCCAAAGCTTCCAAGATTCCTGGCAGGGTGAGAGAGGCAAGGAGGGAAGTGACACAGATCTGTCTGATTTTTCCTGAGATTTCTCCACCGGGAGGTTCAGGCACTGCCAAGCCCCAGGAAGCGAGGGTGCGGTGCCAGAAACTGAGCAGACCAAGTGGTGCCGGTTCCTGCAGGGCAAGCTTTCCTTCTTAACAAACTCAACAACAGTAGGCTTGTGCTCGGGTTCTGGGCCCAAGGTTGGGCACTGAAGTCAGATGCATGTCAGCTGGACACGAGTCTGTCTTCCCAGGCCTTCCCTCTGCTGGAGAAAGGCAGGGTGTCCAGCACACAGCTCGCCTTTATTGATTTTTTTTTTTTGCATTATTTATTCTTGCTGTTTTAGATACAGAGTCTCACTGAGTAGCCCAGGTTAGCCTCAGACTGTGTCAATGTTCCTGCCTCAGCTTCTTAAGCGCTAGGACCACCACAAGACCTGGCAGATAACCTATATTAGGGGGAGAAAATGTAATATAATATGGAAACAAACAAAAACCCAGAAAGAAAGGAGTCTGTGGAATGCCTCGGAGCTATGTCATTAAATCAGGCCTCCAAGGGGGCTGGAGAGGACCTGAGCTTGGGTCCCAGAACTCATGTGAGGTGGCTTATGGTCATCTGTCACTCCAGCTCCAGGGGATCTGGTGCCGTTGGCCCCCACAGACACCTGAACTCTCATGTACACGCTCACATGTGGACACACACCTATTCGTGATTTTTAAAATGTGAATAGAAATTTAAAATTATAACAGATAATTTAAAAAATTGGGTCACCAAGGCAGATGTTACCAAAAATTTAGCACTCGAGACCCAAACTGCTCACCTTGGGAGTCCCTGGTGGGTCTCAGGATTCAGAATCAAGCAATTTCATGAGAGCTTAGGACAGGAGCAAGGTCTAGAAATCCTCCTAATCCTAGCCCAGACGATGCCATGCCTTTTCTCCAATATTTCCATGGCTCCTCACAACCTACACCGTGAAACACAAGTCAGCCAGCCTGTCTTGGACGTCATGGTCTGTCAGGTCCTTTAGTTCAGCAGACCCTTTTCTCTCTACCTCTGTAGCCAAGTCTGTCTTGCGAGTATTTTATTCTCCACTTCCCTCCTCCTCCCATTTGTCCCTCTCTGTACTGCTTTCTGTCAGGGCAGAATCTCTGCTTTAGGAGTTCCTTCTGCCCCATGGTCCCCGAGGCTAGAGCTTCAGCGTATACCTTGCTTTGTGCTGGGTTTGGCGCAGAGCCGCTGTCTGATCTGCCACCTGGGTACATGCTGAGGCCTTGGCCTGAGCTCCTCCACCTCCAGCAGGTGTTGACTCAGTAAATACAAGCTGAACTGTGCCCGTGATTAAAGGCAGTGGGACAAGCAGGGTGAGCTTTGGGTCCACTTGAAGGCCAAAGGCAGGAGAGAAATGTGAACAGAAAAAAGGGAAGGGAAAGGAAATGGACAAGGAAGAGAGGAAGAAAATCACCCTGGTTTACTTAGACTGTTGCAGGCAGGAGGATGGGTGTCTCTTCTCCAGAAATAGCTGCTGCTCTCTTCAGCAATCCCGGATAGTATCTCTCTGAGTTTAATTAGAACACCTCTGGCTTTAGGCAGAGCATGTTTTCTCTGGTTTCATCTCTGGGTCTGAGCCATTTTGTTGAACCTCCAGTCAAGGAAAAGCAAAGTCAAGAAGGAGCCTGGCCCCTGACCTGGGCTTGCCTCTAACTGAGGTCAGTGACCCCCCCCCCACAGGAACCAGGAGGACTAAGGTGTGGGTGTCACCACAATTTCTGGAGGCTTTAAGGGCGATGGCCCTTCAGCCACTTGGTTCTGCTCCCCTCTAGGGCTGACCTTTATCCCCAGATCTGTAGACAGAGAGGCCCCAGACCACACGTGTGATTCTCAGGACCCTCATGAGTTCCGGCCTCTCTGATGCTCTGTGAGGCCGTATAAACCAGACCAGCATCTTCAACCATCTGGCTTCCGCCACCCTCGCTGGAACAGCTTGCTTTTAGCAGGCAGCTGCTCTCAGAGCACCCCTGAGGCAGTCTACATGGCTTCTGGCCTATTTAGACAGATGGAGCCAGAGACCAGGGATGGGCTTCAGCCCGGCCTTCATCTCAACTGAGGGTGGCATATTTCCATCTAGGGACTTGAACTCCCCAGGGAGCCCGAACACAATCTGGATCCACAACTGCCTCCCTCCTCTGCTGCCTCCCCCTGAGCTTTTGTGCATTCAGTGGTCGGCTCTTGGAATGTCATACCATGGCTGGATGCCTTTATGCCCTTCAGGGCATGTGGCTGCCCTACTGATTCAGCACTCACGTGGTAGCAGGGTATCCTGACTTGGGTTGTTGGGGGGTAGTTTAAAATCCTGTGCTTGTAGATTCATAGCAGAGTGCCCGGCAGTTAGCAAGCTGTCACCTCACGGGAACTAAACCGTCGATCTTTTAGGAGCCACCTCTGGCCAATCCAGTCTCTACGCATCCTTTCTGGACACTAGCGAGAATCAGATACTGCTCTCTGTGACCCTCACGCCTTGCAGTCCCCTTATCCCATGTCCTTTTAGGGAACGGCGCGCCTGGACTCTATGCTCTTAAGCTCAGGAGTTAAGTCGGGGCTGAATTGGTGGTTTTGTGAGTGGAAGCTGTGCAGCTGGGAGAGCCATACTATGGTTGAGAGAACCAGGCTGACGGCCAGACTATCTACTCCAATGTCTCTGCTCAGCTGGGGGGCTGCAGGAGGACCTTCCTCCTCCTCCCGCAGACTTGGCCTCCATAGGGCAAATTTTAAAGCCTGGCCCAGTGGTATTGACAGCATTTAGGGGCTTGTTAGGGATACTGCCTCCCAGACCTGCCGTTCCAGAACCTGTAGTGGTTCAACGTGTACCTCATTATATATTCAAACAGTGACAAGGAGAAAAACAGACCAGTGAGTCCCTTGTGCTGCTGTGGCCACCACCTCCCCGCCCTGAAGGCAAACTGCTGGGAGTTTCTTGTGACCTCTCCAAAAGGAAGTGGGGAGTGTACCCCAGGCGGGTACATACAAGGCCCAGCATTCTCTCTTTATGCTGTCTGTTCTGCGCTTTGCCCCTTACCTTAGACCATCCAGCTGCTACTGTCAAACCTGAAAGCCTACTTATGGGGTTCAGGCTCTCCTGACCTGACTTGACATGCTGACTAATGGTCCTGCCACATGTGGCTGGCCTTCGCCCCTCAATTCAGTGCTCAATGTGGCACAGATCGGGGGTTCAGTAGGCAAGCTCTGTGTGGATGCGGAGAGTTGTAACCAGCTGGTTGAGTCTGCGTGGGACTAGGGTACATACAGCCTTCGGCTGTGGAGCCTTAGATGGTCAGAGCTCATCTTGGCTGCAGGAGATGGAGGGGGTGTCAACAACAGCATCTTATCTGGTTGCTGACTTGGTTGCTGTGGGCAGCCTTTATCCTTCTGTAGCGGCAGCTGACTCTAGGATCAGACCCTACCCAGCTGCATTTCTGTGATTCCTTCCCATTACTCTCCTCCCTTCCGACCGTCTACCCCCCTCCCCTGGACTCACGCTGAAGAATTAATGAGTTAGAGGCTGAGGAGAGAACCATACCCTGGAGTCTTTACTCCCCTGTTGATGAGGAATGGAGCAGCTGCCCAGTCTTGCTGGCTGAAAGTGTAGTCCAGACTTGTTGCTATGGAGACGAGAATTATAGGGATAACTCAGGGTCTTGCTGGAGGCTCAGCTTTGCCCAGTTGTGAATGCATTTGCTCGACCGCCCTCAGATGGGAGATGTGCCACATTTCTCCTTCTCTAAATCAAGACAGAAGCCTCCATGAGTAGGTTCTAGCCAAGCCCCGAGGGACAGGGTAGGCAGAGGCTGCCTAGCCTGAGATGGGAAGTCTACAGTAATACGGTCAGCAGCTGCAGAGAAGTAGCTTAGATGACAATGTTTGCAAGGTCCCTTCCAGGACATATGCTCTGGGTTTGACATCCCAAGGCCAAACAAGTCCCTCTGCCATGCTTCCTGACTTTCTCATCTTCGGTAAATATTTGCAAAGCACCTAGCCCTATCCAGACAGGAGAGACTGTAATGAGCAACGAGGGCTCAGGCTGTGTCCTTTTTTTTTTTTTTTTTTTTTTTGGATTTTCAAGACAGGGTTTCTCTGTAGCTTTTGGTTCCTATCCTGGAACTAACTCTTGTAGACCAGGCTGGACTCGAACTCACAGAGATCCGCCTGCCTCTGCCTCCTGAGTGCTGGGATTACAGGCATGCACCACCACCGCCTGGCCTCAGGCTGTGTCATTAAGGGATCTGCTGTTCCCTGGGGATAGCCAGCCATGTGAAAGGTCCGCTTGTGAGTATCACACAATATACGAGGTCCTAACACAGCAAACCACACATCACCCCGGATGTGCTGGGCAGTGTGCAGGTGGCTCACTTGGTTTCCTAAGTCCTCACAGCTGCCCAGTGGGGAAGATGATATCAATGCATCCATTTCATAGGGAAGGAAACTGAGACAAGGGCAGTTACTAAACCTACTTAAAGTCATGGGGCTAATACACAGCAGAGGCTAGGGATGGACCCAAGGAAGTCAGCCTTAGGGACCCACAAGCGCATATTGCACTGTGTGTGCCTCCCAAGGTGCCCTGAGGTAGGACATGGTGCATCACTTGATTCCCCCCAAAGAAATAAATATTAAACCAAGGTTAGTGGCAAAAACGAGTTAGCAGTGGCAGGGGGAGCACCTGGACAGGGAGACTGAAGTATGGCAAGGCCCTGGGGCTGTAGGGGGAAGGGATGCCAGTTATACAATTGAAGGGAGAATCTGGGGGACAATGGATGAAAAAGAGGAAGTTGAGCTAAATAAAGTCTCAGTGTCAGGCAGAACTCTCCATAGCGGGTACAACCAAAAGCCCTTCTACAGGATTCCCTCACCACCCTATCCAGAAAAACTCCGAAACACTCCAGATTGGGCTCAGTGGTCCTTGTCTGGGAGCTGTGCACTGTGGCAGACTTCTCCCACGCTCTAACTGCCTTTTAGCAAGAATCTGTCTCAAGCCTCTCCTGGAATGAGCTTGGGGAGGGAGAGAACATTCCCGATTCTTCCTACTACATGGAGAACTCAGGGCAGAGTGATTAACGTAGGGGACATAGGAGCTTCCAGGAGGGATGCTGGAGGGTATCGCGCTGTGCTGACTCCCAACATGGCATTCTAATGGGCATGGGGTACCAAAGAGCCAGAGGATGCCAAGGTCTTTGAGAGCAGGGGGCATCTATCTGTGAGAACCGAGGCATGGAAAGAGGGGTTCCTGGTAGTAGGAAGAGAGGTGGCTTGAGCAAACTTGATCTTCCTGTGAGCAGCTGCCCAGAGCCACCAGGGCCCTTCCCCATTGACAAGTTACAACTGGCAGAATACCTGAGGGATGTAAGGGGTTTGATGAAGGAAAGCCAGCAATGCCTGTACCTAGAAAAAACAAGGCTTCCCTTCAAAATACTACATACAATAGGATATGCTCATTTAGCTTTTCTTTTTAACCAGAAAAAACCTAAAGACCTGTGAAAGAACATGGTATAATTTTAAGGTATTTTTCTTCTCTATTCCTTAAATTTAAAATAACAAAACCCCAGGATCCTCCAGTCTTAGAACGTCAGCACATCCTGCTCTTCTGGATGTACATCACACACACAAGCAGGGTGTCAGCCCCTCCTCTTAGTCTTCCCCGGCTGCAGTCCAGCCCCTGGAGGTCTGGTCTGAAAACCCCACAACTGCTTCGCCTCCTGTCCTGGCCACGGTGGGTGCTGTGGCAGAGAGGCTTTGGCCCCTGGGTTGGCTTGACAAGAGTCTGAGGACTTCCTGGCCCGGCAAGGCACCCCAGGGTGGGGGAAGTCAGTTTCCATAGCTTCTGGCTTTCACTCCCCGCTCCTGCCACAGGTCCTGCATTCCCTCCAGCTTTGTGACTGCGGGCTAGGACTTAGCCTCAGTTTATCAACCTGGGAAATGGACCTCAGACTCTTGAAGCTCAGGTGTTGCTCTTAGGCACTTGTGAGGAATAAACGCTGCTTAGACAAAAGATGCACCTGGCGCATCACAGGGATTCCTGCCTTCTTCCTTCTCTGTCTGAAACCACACCCACTCACACCTGGGGTTTGATTCCAGCCTAGCTTGCCGTTTCTCCATTAATTTCACTTCTGTCTTGAGTCTGGGCTTTTTCTTCCTCCAGTGCTGTTCTGTCTTGACTGTGGGTCACAGTGTGATTCAGAGGGGCTGATGAGTCCTTCCCCTGGGGCTCATTGCCCACTCCACTGCCATTAGCTCCCTGACCTAGCCAGTCTCTCAGGCTCTTCAGACTCAAGATTCCTCTTTTCAAGAGGACAGACTCTAGCTGGTCTTTGCACAGGACACAGAAATGCTCTAAGCATTTTCAGGGTTTCTTTATTTAATGTGTATGTATTTAATACTAGGCACTCCGTGCTTTCAAAATGACCGAGATGGTAGACACTGGTTCTCAGAAGAGCAGAACTCGCCCAACAGACATACATCACACAGTCAGGGGCTGTTCCTGGAGCCACTGGGCTCCTATCTGCTCCATGGCAACCTAGGATCAGTAAGTTCCTTATGCATTTGTGACACTTGCCTTTCTCTACACCTCATCTCCCCAGGAGATGAATCTGCCCCCAAGCACCCTCCCCTCTTCTCCAAGGATCACTGACAACCTAAGGAAGACAGGTTCTTCCTCCCTTCCACCTTCTCACTCTGCCTTGGTACCATCTCTGAATCAATCGGTAGCTAGAGCCCCAGCTGCAATGGAGCATGGGAATTGTAGTTTTTAGCTTTCCAGATTCTTCAACATAGGAAGGCACATGAGAAGGAACCATATATGGAGGCCAAGGGTCACCTACAGCATCTAACATTCAGTCTGATAGATGTGTTAACAATTCATTAAAAAGCTTGGCATCGTGAGTATCATGTAGAACTTCCTAAACACCAACTGCCATTCTTATTATGGTACCAGGGATGCCAGTAAGTGAACATGACCCTCCCATAATCTCTGGTGGAGAGAAACTGCCTCAGAACCTTCTAGACCGCCTGGTGCTGTCCATGGTTCTGGGATCTATTGATGGACTCAGCACTGGCTGGCTGCCCATACGGCAGGTCCTCTGCTTGGCAAACTGGTACCACCAGGTCCACTCACCCTACACGTGGGAGCCTCTGAGAGAAAGCTGGTCTCACCTTTGGAACAGGGTAGCAAAGACAGCAGCTAACACTTGTGGTTCCTACAGTTTATAAAAACTGTCTGTGCACCGTCTTCTTAACTAGCCTTCATACTCATCTGGGATCTGTCAGGGCAGACAATGAACTCCATTTCGTAGGAGACAATGCTGACTATTAAGAGGTTAGATGGTGCCAGACAGTGGTGGTGCACACCTTTAATTCCAGCACTCAAGAGGCAGAGGCAGGTAGATCTTTGTGAGTTCGAGACCAGTCTGGTCTACAGAGCTATACAGAGAAACCATGTCTTGAAAAACCACCACCACCATCATCATCACCACCACCACCATCACCACCACCACCAACAACAAAGAGGTTAGCTGCAACTGATAAATATCTGACCTCTACTCGGAACTATGTTCTCCCTCTACTCTGTACGATAACTTGGGGAGGAGACTTGGGAACAAACAACATGATGTGGGTGGACAAAAACATGCGGCACTCAGATGCAGCCTGCAGAAAGAGTGCAAACCATTTGCAGCTGTTTTTCTCTCCCTCAGAATGTGGGTTAGGAAGAAAGGCCATCTTTCACTGAGTCTACTATATGCTGGTCAGTGTAGGGGCACTAGGGAAAGCCCAAGAAAAAGAAATGGCTTCTGCTATTTGAACATCCCATGGACGTTTCTGAAAAAACTGACTGCTTGTGTGCATAGAAGAAAGAGAGGCCAACATTAGGCGACTCTAGCAAGAGCCATTTGTGTACAGGGTACAGACCAGGCCTGGCATCTAAAGGAAGGCTCCAGAGAGCAGTGTGGGAGCTAGACCTCCGCACAGGACATTACAAGGAGATGAATTTCCTGGCTCACCCCAGAAGTAGATGGTTTGTAGAGTGGAGCAGAGAGCTCTTGGGTATGTGGCAGCGGGGGGAGTGGGGAGGAGAGCAGAAGGCAAGTGTGGTACCCAATGAGGAAGTCTCTGGGTGGGTGGCCTCTGAGACTGTGGGAAAATGTCAGAGCTTGGAGATCCCAGGAAGAGATGCAAACCTCTACACTATCAGTTGTCAGAGCAGCGGGGATGGAGCAGAAAGGAAACATGGGAATATGAAAGAACCTGTATCCTGAGATACCCCCTCCACACACATGCACACACACACATGCACACACACAACACACACGCACACATGCACACACGCAGACACCAAGATTTAAAAGTCACAGGGCTGCCGTCATTTATCTATGAATTTCAAACTCTTATTTAGGTAGAGGCAGGAAATGTTTAGGTATCCACAACCCCTTATATGCAGACAGCCCTAGGAATCTTAGTGAGTGGCCATCCGTCCGTTCTGCACACAGAAACTGGCTCATTTGTAAGATCAGTTGTGTTAGTGTTCTCCAAACACCTTCTGGCTGATTCAAAGCCTCTTGCCCTCTCCAAAAGGCTGTGAGGTCACCGAAAATTTTAAATGGGATGCCAGAAGACCAAGTTCCCACTTCCACCCATTCCCAAATCCACTCGTTCCCAGGCTTGGACAAGTATCTGAACCTGCGGGAAATTTAGCTTCATCACATTGTACACTGAGCACACTGTCCTTGGCCATAAAGTCCTAGGAGATGGAAGACAGTTTGTGGCAGGGCAGGCTCAACTCAGGTAAGATTAGTGGCCAGCAGACATGGCAGGTGTGGAGAGCTGTGGGGCAGAGCCTCTGGTTCCTGTGACTCCCCTACCTGTTCTGCTTTTACTGGCAATGAGAGTCAGCTGAAACCACCAGGCTGGGTGCCCGGAAAGGGTTGATAGGGGAGAAGAGGAGATCCAAAGGCTAGAGGAAGTAGGAGGAGTTCACCTGGCCGGAAATCAATTTGTTTGTTCACATCCTGAACCAGGAGAGATGATCTTTCCTACCATTAGGGAAAAAAAGGGGGTGCTTATTATTGAAAAGGCAGAGAAGACCAGGACATGGTGGGGGCAGGCAAGAGTTACGGCTTTGTGCACGCTGCTGGTGGTGGTGGGGGGGTGTGCATGTGTGTGCACATGCATGTGTGTGTATCTGTCTCTGTGTGTGCATGTCTGTGTGTGTGTATGTGTGTGTGTGTTGGCTGCCCACTTCTCCTGACTTGTGACTATAGTGATTCTCATCTGAGCCTAAATGCTTCCCTTATGGGCCAATTCCTGCTGGTCCATTGGGTACAGGGAGGTTGACAATGACCAGGCCCTGAGCAGTGCTGGGAAGCACAGCTATCAGCTTTGGGCCTGCTTAGATTCCTGGTTCTGTCCACCATGCTTACACTGCATCACCTTGAAAGTCTGGGAAGGTTCTGTCCCTGGACCAGGACTTGGGCAAGGTCATTCCCTTCTTCCGCCTTTGTCAGTACCGCCAACCCAATGGAGGGTAAAAACACACCTGGGCTTGAGGACCAGCTCTACCTCTTTCTAGGCCCATGACCTTGGTTGACTTTTTAAGTTCACTAGGCTTTGATACTTCTCTTCCTGGGATGGCTGGTTCTGGTACCTTAGGGTCCCTGAGTGTTAAATGAAGTATTGCTTAAGTGGAAATGAAGGGCCCACAGCTAATGCTTAGTAAATGTTAGCAATCAATAAGTTAGTCGCTACGCAGAACTCATTAGACCATCTTTTTTTTTAAAAGATTGATTTTGTTTATGATTATATGTGCTTGTGTGTACTTGTGCATGAGTGTATGCAGATGAGTTCAAGGGTCCATGGAGGCCAGAAGAGGATGATGGATGGATCCATCAGACAGCTGTGAGGTGCCCAACATGGATGCTGGAATCTGAACCCTAGTTCTCTGGAAAGGCAGTCAGTGCTCTTAACCCCTGAGCATCTCTCTAGCCCCCACCTCTACCCCAGACCACTTTAAGTCTGGGATCACTCCTGAGGTTCTGACTTCCAGTGTCTGGGTCATCGTAGTGGAGAGCAGAGAGCCGCTATGGCTTGCTAGGGCAGCGATGGGTCTGGATGCCTGGCAGGGAGAGAGGCAAAGCTGGTTCTTCTGACGCTGTCCCTGAGTTGCTGAGGATGGCTTAGGGTGAGAAGACCTAGACCATCAGAACATCCTGCTTTTGACAATGGAAGGAGGGAGCTGGTCCCTCTCCCTCAGGCAAGGTGTGTGGCCATGAAGGGAACCTGCCTCACAGACCAGAGTTCTCATCGCTTCTCCTGCCCCCACCCCTGCCTCTCTCCAAGTCAGGAATGTAATTTGGTTTTTGTTCATGGAAAGAGCAGAGACAATGGCTACCCAACAACTTCAGTTTAAGGGATAGTGGACTCCTCTTCCCCATCTCTCCTCGTTCCTGTCCTGAAACAGAATGAGTGGCAGGAAGGGAGCTATGGCTGGTCCAGGAGGGCCCTCAGCACCACCTCAGAGAGCTGATGACATGAAGATGGCACTGGGCAATCCTGAGAGCCGATGTGGTTCTCAGCATTGTAAAAGGGAATGTATGAAGCATCTTCCTCCACCGTCACAGTAACCCCATGGGGCTCTGCCGCCATTATGCCCGTTTTCCAGGTGCTGAATCTGAGACTCAGAGAGAGAAGGGTTGGTTGCCAGGATAGATCCAGAGTTTAAATTAGATGTCCTGGCTTCAGGTAGCCAAATTCTCTCCACTCCCTTGAACAGCTGTCTTCTGACTCTTTATTGTCCAAAGAGTCATGTTCCCCAATACTTGCTACTCTAGGAATGCAGCAGGTTAGTGTCCCAGCCATCTGTGTCTCGACAATCCTCAGGTTTCCCTTCATCCCTGATGAAGATGAGCTAACCCTTTGCAGAGCTAACACTTCAGCTTACTGCACCCCTCCTTTACAGCCAAGAGCTAGCTTAGGGTCCCATCTGGATAGGAGGGTAATGGGGTATTGTCTTTTGGGGTTATTATAAAGATGAAGAAAGAATGCAAGTCTAGGCTGGAGCAGTGCATGGAGAAAGGCTGGGTGCTGCTTTAGGTTTCCATGGCAACAGCCTCCTCACTGCCTCTGCCTGCTGCTTGAGAGCTTGGGTGACAAGGTGGGAGAGGTAAACTATTCTCGCTTTCCTTCCCGCTCCTGCCCTGCAGGTCAGCCAGATGGAGCCGAAACCCTGAAGTGACTATAATGTTGGATAGAAACCCCCACTCCCAACACCAAGCTTACGCTGGGATCTCATAGCTGAGGGTCATCCCATCCCTATATCAATAGTAATTCTCTCTCCAGTTCCTAAAGGCTATGAATTCCCTGAGGAGGACGACATATTTGTACCTCCAGGGTCTGCATGGGGCCTGGCAAGAGTAGATGTTTGATGGGGTGAATTCATCTTGTGGGCTTTTTTTTTAATTTTAATTTTCTGTGTATAAGTGTTATGCCTGTATTGTATATCTGTGCATCATATGTGTGCCTGGTGTTCGTGGAGGCCAAAGAAGCTATCCAAACCCCTGGAAGTGGAGTTACAGATGGCTGTGAGCTTCTTTGTGGGTCCTCTGGCTCTGGGAGAATAAGAAGTGCTCTCAACCCCGGAACCATCTCTCCTGCCCCAGATCCATCTTGTTGGATGGATTGATGGGTAAAACAGTCATTCATCCGTCCCACTCCCTGGCTACCATTGGTTATTTGGACTTAGACTTGTGTGTGTGTGTGTGTGTGTGTGTGTGAGAGAGAGAGAGAGAGAGAGAGAGAGAGAGAGAGAGAGAGGTCATGAGGTAGGGAATATGTGTGTGGCTGGCGGAGGTGGGGGGCAGGGGTGTCACTGTCAAGTACCTTCTGTTTTGGCATGGGCTCCCCCAAGTGGCCGTCAGCAGAACTGTAGCTTCCCGCAGAAGTGGATCTCAAGCCAGGGATGGTTCACATGGCTGCTTCTCTTACCCTGGGGATGCCTATGCTGTCACTCTGATGTTCAGGCTTGTGAAGGAAGTGTGTTGTGTTCAATGTCAACCATGATAGGTTAGCCAGTGACCTTGAAGTAGACGATAAAACCCAGGACATCTCAGTAGGTTGAGAGGAGGGCAGTGTGGATTCTTGCCTGACACTAACTCAGGGGGTAGAATGTGAACTCATTGTGTCCTCAGCCCCTACTAAAAGAATATTTTAAAAGTATATTTTTATTTATTCTTTGAAGATTTCATATACACTGTATCTTCATTATTTACATCCCAAATCCTTTTCCTACTCCCTCTGATACCCTTAAAACCTCCTTTCTTTGCCGTGATATCCTCCTTTATTTTTTTTTTAGACTGAGTCTGGTCACTGCTTCCTACATGTGTATGGATGTGGGCAGAGCATGGGCAGCCTATCAGTGGCCACGCCCCTGAGAAAAGAAGACTTCCCCTCTTCAGCAGCCATCAAGTGCCAATAGCTCCTTAGCTAGGGGTGAGCCCACCCATGTTGCAAGGTTGACTGGCTTGGTCTTATTCAGGTGTTATGCAAGTCGCCATAGCTGCTGTGTTGATGAGTACTGGATGAGGCTGTTGGCTGAAAGGGTTCCCACAGCAACCCATGTCCAAAGACAGCATTTTGCAGCACAACTTCCAGCTCTTATTTTTCTCCATCCCATCATTACAATGTTCCCTGAACCTTGAAGGGTTTAAGGCTCAGCCCTCAGCAGCCGCTTACTCGCAGCACTCTGACCAGAAGCACTCACTGCCTGCTGCCCACAGCAAAACAAAGCCTCCGTGGTCTAATGCTCCTTCTGCCAGTTAGCCAGTTCCGGGACCACCGCATCTCCTGCTCTCCTTTCCCCCACACCCCCACCTTCCATCCCTTCCAGCTCCTGAGATAACAGCCCTGTGCCCCCCAAGATGTCACATCTGCTTCTCCTGTTACAGACTCTACACGATGCTTGCCAAGTTCCAGGCATTGCTTTGTAGGACCCACAAATCTCAACTCTCTCAAATCCCAGCAGCCCTGTGAAATGTGTCAGTTGCTGTCACCATCTCATTTGACAGTTGAGGAAGCGGAGGCATGGCAACCTTTATACCTTACTTAAGGTCACTGGGCATGGAGTAATCATCAGCGCTAAGCTCTATTGTCACAGGACCCATAGAGTGCAATACCCCAACTCCTCGGCCTCCCTCAGTGTAGTGGGAGCTGTGGGCCTCTTCCCACAGCCCGGCTCATGGCTGCCTAGCTAGCTTATGCCCCGAAATAACAACACATGCATTGTATTCTTTTAAACACTGCTTGGCCCATTTCTATTCATTTGTGTAGCACCCCAAGGTGCGCTTACCAGGAAGATTCTAGCCTACGTCCATCCTGGGTCGGAGCTTCATCGCGTCTGCTGGGGAGAGGCAAGCATGGTGTCTGCTCCAGAGAGCAGAGCTGTGGAGTCTGAGCTCACTTCCTCTTCCTCCCATCATTCTGTTCTGTTTACTCCACCCACCTATGTTTTAACCTATGAGGGCCAAGCAGTTTTTTTATTTTTAACCAATGACCTTCCTCCATCATTTCCTCTTTTTCTGTTTAAACAAAAAAAAAGGAAGGCTTTAACTTTAACATAGCAAAATTACATATAACAAAACAGTTATCAAGTAAAAATTACAATTTTTCATCTATTTTATCTTTATCATAACTAAGGAAAACTATAACTATCTATCTAATCCACTACACCTCAGCTCCTGGTACTGGATGTCCTGGAGCAGCCCATCAGGGCAGCTCTTTCTCTCCAGTGCTGGCCTGTGGTGGTGGAGAGCTATCTTTTTTACTCTTCCCTACAACTCTCAAGCCTTCCTTTTTCCCCACTGAAGCCCTGTCTGGGATTGTAGTATGTTGTCAGACATTTTTCTCCCTCTTGCCAGTTCCCAAATAACCACTCAGAGGCTTAATATTAATTATGAAAGCTTGGCCAATAGCTCAGGCTTGTTACTAGCTAACTCTTACATTTAAAATAGCCCACAAAGATTTTTTTTTGTTTTTTTTCTTTTTGCCACAAACCTCATGGCTTATTACCTTATTTTCTATACATCCTGCTTCCTCAGCAGCTGTCTGGCATCTCCTCCCAGAGTCCTCTGTGTCTGGCTGTCCCACCTATACTTCCTGCCTGGTCACTGACCTGTCAGCTTTTTATTAACCAATAAAGTCATCCCGACTTCTGTCCGTCTGTCATTTTCCCCATCCAGTCTGCTAGGAGCTCCTGCTGACTCCGTGTTCAAAGTGTCCAGCTGCTTTCTGCCGCTTTCATGCAGCCAGACTGCCACTGCCTGGATCCAGAGGATCCTCTCTTTGCTCCTTTGTCCGTTCCTTATTCCTGTATCTGCAATCAAAGATCCTTTAAAACTTAGGTGATGTATGCTTATCCTCAGCATCCCTTGTCCAGCCACAGAGTCTGTTTGTCCCCACTCGACACACTGGGAGACCTCTGTATCTACTTAGAAGGCTATTTCCCCGTACCCATAAAAGAGAGGCTGGTATCCACAGTGGTCACTGATGCTCTCCCTGTATGTTCCTCCCCACTAGTGTACCATGAAGAAGGGCTTTTCATTTGTCATATCACTGAGGTACCACCAGCACATGTATGGCACAAAGCAGTTGATCACAAAATATTTGAATGATTGCTTGCTTACTTGCTTGATTGATTGAATAAATAAGACTTCTCTTGAATGAGAGCAAAGAGACTCAGGACAGGGTAAGATCTAGAGCCAAAACGGAAGTCTTTGGTGGTCAAACAGGCTTGCAGGCCAGTTCGAGCGCTGCCACTCTTAGCCATACCTGAAAAATTCTAATGCTTGTGGCTGTGGCTTTGCATCTGGGGCTTACCATAATGCCCAGCTCTACCAAATGAGTGCAGACCTGGGTAGGTGCTGGTCTGCTTGCTTCTAAGACAAGACCAGGAGTTTGCCAGCTACAGATATAGCTCAGTCAGTGCAGCGCTTGCCTCAAAAGTGCGGGCACACAAGTTTAGTCCTCAGAGCCCACATGAAAGTGTCAGGTGTGGCTGGCTGTAGTCCCAGCACTGGAGAGGAAGAAACAGGAAATCCCCGGGGTGTGCTGGATAGCCAGGCTGGTCTAATTCATGAGCTCTAAGCCAACAAGAGACTCTGTCTCAAAAGAGATGTAAAGCATTCCTGAGAATGACACCTAAGGCCGTCCTCGTGTGTGTGTGCACACACGCACGTGCGCACGCGCGCGCACACACACACACACTATAAATTACATTATACCAGGAGTTTATTGGGTCACTCCTCTGCACTAGGCATCCTGCATCCTTAGGTGTCTTTCCTTTCTTAGAGAGTCATAGAATGTACAGGGGAACAGCAGTAAGCCCCGTCCTCATGGGTGGCTCTGTCTGCCAGCCTGAACTTTTCTACTCTGGGATCCAGCTTCCGTTTGTGAGCTTTGCCAGTTTCTATGTAAAAGGAGTTCCACAGGAGAGCAACAGGAAGATGCATTTACATTTGCATTTAACAATTAAAAAATGGTTTTCAAGACAGGGTTTCTCTGTGAACCCTGGCTGTCCTGAAACTCACTCTGTAGACCAGGCTGGCCTTGCTCTCAGAGATCTGCCTGCCTCTGTCTTCCAAGTGCTGGAATTAATAGCATGTGCCGCCACTGCCCAGTCTTTGCAACTTTTAAAACAAGACCAAGCAGTATAAAATAAGGAGCTACTCTGTCTGCATAGCTATGGGGTTGTAAGCTTGTAGCCCTCAAATGAGCCAGCTCCTCTCCCTTGATGCCATAATTTCAAACCCATCCTTGGCCCCTGGGTCTCATGAATCCCCCAGCCTAACTGAGCAGTGTCCTCAGTGCATGTCCCCACACTCCCCAGCATTTTTCTGTGTTTTGCAGAGTGGGAAGCCTTCCCTTAGTCTGAGACCTTCCACTAGACCGGGAGCCTGAGTGTGCCCAGGATGTCTTCCTCTCCAGAGGACTTGAGCACAAAGCCCCACAACATGACGGTGAACGAGTGTTTCCAGTCCCGGAGCACTGTCCTCCAGGGGCAGCCCTTTGGGGGGATCCCCACTGTGCTCGTACTTAACCTCATCTTATGGGTGGTAAGTCTTGGGTGCTCTGGGAGAGACACGGGGAGAGCTTAGCCGGGGTGGGTGGTGGATAGCGAAGACTACAGTGGGGATCCCAGGTACTCAAAGGACACCAGCCACAGTGTGGCCCAGCCTAGGTGGCTCAGGGAGGGACGACTTTGGGGTTGGAGGAAGAGGCAGTATTCTTGTGTCTCTTTACATCCTTTGGACCTTCCTTCACTGTCCTCTTGCTGATGTTGTCGTGGGGAATTCTTGTTCAGTTGCTCTGAACACACCCTCAGCTCCTCCATTCAACAAACTGACCATCTGCGCTGGGTCAGGAAATGCTGGGTTCAGAGACACAGCTCCTCCCGAGTCAGAACTTATCACGGATGGAGCAGCAAGCTGTAGACTTTAGGAGTGGGGTCCCCCGTGGGAATGCAGGCAGCTGGGGCAGGGGTGGGGCAGCGTGTGAGAAGTCTCCGGCTCCACCTTGCTTTTCTGGGTCTGCAGTTCGTTGTCCTGCTTTATTCCTTCCTCCGGAAAGCCGCGTGGGACTACGGGCGCCTGGCTCTGCTGATACACAATGACAGGTAAAGGGGGAGGGGGCAGGATGGTGAGTACCCCACACCCTTGGGAGACCCTGCCTGGTGCCAAAGCTGCAGGAAGTGTCTCCTAAGCAAGTGGCGCCCTCTCCCTCGCCTTTACCCCTGCATTGACCTCGCTGAAGGGACAGGAACGTGGAGGGCAGCCATCTTGGAGCATAACGCCATGTTTCTGTCTGGTCTTCCTGGAACCCATGGCTGGACTCCCAAAGTGCGTTATGCACCTGGCAACAGAAATGGCTGTGTCTGTCCCTGGAGCTGTGTGTTCAGTTTAGAAGCTGAGGCCTACAGCTCACAGCTCTGAGAAAGAGCAGCCGGTGTCCCCCAGCTAGGGAACAGGGAAGGAACAAGGCAGGTGCCTGAGACTTCATTTCTCCTTTTCTACCTCCCTGCCACCCTTCCTGGTGAGCAGCCTGACCTCGCTGATCTACGGGGAACAAAGTGAGAAGTCGTCTCCCTCCGAGATTTCCTTGGAAGTGGAACGTCGGGACAAGGTGAGTGTTGGAAGAGATCTGGGCCCCAAGGGAACCCAGCCCTGGGCAGGCAGTCATGGTGCACAGAGTAGAAGCTGCTTCTTCAGCCTCCCTAGATTCAGTTTGCCCACTGGGAAGATGGAAGTATTAACCATCCCTAGGTCCTAGGGTGCCTTCCTTGCATCACACAGGGCTCCTCACCTTGTCCGGTCCTGTGTTCTGCTTTCTTTTTCCTGAGGAATTCTCCCTTTGCCATTCCTTTAAGCAGTTTCTGTGTACCTGTGATGTGTTCATTGCACCCCTGGGACAGGGGGATGGATAATGGGACCATGGACCAAGTCCTGCCTCATGGTACTTCCAGGGATGGGAAGCAAACAGATAAATGCAGCCAGGACAGTGATGAGTGCATGCTGGGAAAGGGGAAAAAGAAAGGTTTATGCTAGTCAAAGGTGAGACAGCATCATGGGTAGCGATCATTTGAGCACTGACATCACCGTTGAGCAGAGACCTGAATGGAGAGGGGAGGAATTAGAAGGGCTGTGCGTGTTCCTCACGAGCACTACACTGCCGTTTCCACCAGACTCATCAGCTGACGAGACAGTGGTCTTTTTCCTCACCGCTCACCCCTCCCCAACCTTCTCAAATGCGTTATCTCCTGCCTGACTCCACCAGAGCCCCAAGGCCATCAGTGGTTTCTCCTCAGTCCTCATCTTAGCCTGTCTCTCAGAAAAAGAAGCATAACCCAGTTGTTGGCGAGGGTCACATGTGTCCCAGGAGAGCTATGAATGTGGCCTGACTCGTTTGTAAATGACAGTGTTATATCACAATGTCAGAAAGTTTGGCACACTGGAGGCCTCTTTCTGCCTTCAGCAGGTGCGTTCAGCTGGGTCTATGGCACGCTCTGCGGGGTTTTCATTCCGACACCTCTGTCCCCTTTGCAGAGTCCCCCACTGTTAGAGTCCCTTGACTGTCCCAAGCCCCCTCCCTCTGCCTCACACTCTCTGTCTCCGAGTCATGACATCCATTCTCACAACCTCAGCCGTCACCATGACCATCCTACCTCTCAACATGTCCTTCCTACTAGTCCCGAAGGCCTCCAACCACTCTTATCCAGTGACACCCTAAAGGACCCCGTAACGACACCCTCCCCCTACTTCTGATCCCTCTGAGGCACCTTCCCCCTACTTCTGATCCCTGACTTCAGTCCTGTCTTGTCTCACCCTTAGCCAGGCACCCTTCCTTCCCCATCCCTTCCCCAAGTTGGGATGCCTTGACTTTCACGGTCTTGTTCCTCCCCAGTCAGCCCTGCTCAGGCCCCCACCAGTCTCTTACCCGGATGACCTCAGCAGCTCTAAGTGATCTCCTAAGGGCCTCCCTTGTTCCCGCCCCATTCATCTTCAGTCTGCATCCAGAGCCATGGCTGTGACCCGAGACACTGGTCTCTACACCTGCTCTCACTATCTTCCTAATGCTTTTCTAATCCACTGCAGATGTCTTCCACGGCCCGTCGGTTTGTTCCCTTGCCCCACACCCAATCTGTGTCTCGACAGTGGATGTTGCCTCTTTCCTATCTCAGAGATTTCCACCTATTTCCCCTTCCTTCCCCAGCAGCCCCTTTTAGAGTCTTCTCATCCTGGGACCCTAACCAACCCTCTTGGATCCCAGACTTCTGTTTTCTGCTTACGGAGAAAGCATTCTTTTTTTCTTTGACATCCCTAATCCAGCTGAAATGTGTGTTCTTCCCCCTATGACTCCTACATCTGAGTACCCAGACAGCCCATGCTGTAATTAAAACAATACAGATCTGTTATGTGTGGTCAGCGGAAACACATTTGTTCCTTCTGTGGCCACCCCTTCAAGAGACCAGCCTGTCTTCACAAGACCTCTTGTCAGGCTGTGCTTCACCCAATACACGAAGCCTCAGGGAGTCAGGCTGGCTCTTGGAGACTCCAGGTCAAAGGACGACAGTGACTCACAGGCTTATTTTCAGACACACTGTCCCATGCCTGTGTGTCTGTGTAATGATGAAAAGATTATTCTCTTTCTTAGAAATCAAGAAGCCAGGACTGGAGAGATGGCTCAGTGGTTAAGAGCACTTCCTGCCCTTCCAAAGGTCCTGAGTTCAATTCCCAGCAACCACATGGTGGCTCACAACCATCTGTAATGAGGTCTGGTGCCCTCTTCTGGACTCCAGGCATACACACAGACAGAATATATGTATTATAAATAAATATTAAAAAAAGAAAGAAATCAAAAAGCCAGTCATCAGTCTAGACTCCATAGTAAGTTTTAAGCCAGACTGGAATGTAGTAAGACCTTGTCTTAAAAGCCAAATAAGAAAAGAAAAATTAAGGAGGCAAATCATTATGGGAGGAGGGAAAGAACAGGGAGGTAGCCTCTGCTACAGTGCAGGAGGAGGCAAGTACAGGGAGGTAGCCTCTGCTACAGTGTGGGAGTTCCTGACTTTTCTGAAGGGCTCTGGCTTCAAGGACATTGTGTTAGCCACAACTTAACAACTTACAGGGGAAGGTTTGTTTAGGCTTATTCCAATTCAGAGGGCTCAATCTACGCTCAGCTAATAGGGAGAGGGAGATGGAGAGATGAGGAATGAGATATATTCTTCAAAAATGTACCCTACTGTGGTGGTGGCACACGCCTTTAATCCCAGCACTTGGGAGGCAGAGGCAGGTGGATCTCTGTGAGTTTGAGGCCAGTGTGGTCTACAGAGCTAGTTCCAGGACAGTTAGGGCTGTTACACAGAGAAACCCTGTCTCAGAAAAAACATGTGCCCTAGTGGCCTACTTTCTCCCCACCTCCTAAGAGCTCATTCACCTATGACCACCCATGGACTAGCCCACGAATGATGTTAGCACACTCACATCTTTGTAGCACCACCAGCTAGGACCAGCCTTCAACACGCAAGCCTTTCTTTAAGAGGGAGAAGGTCTCACTTTGTATCCAAGCTTGGAAGGGTGGGCCTTGTGCCAAGGGAACAATTGATTTTCTTTTACCCGCCCTTGCTGCTTCCTTTTAGGGAAGACCTTTGTCCAATCCCCGTGGTTCTAGAGGTCTGTCAGTCTCGTGAGCTCACTTAGTTCCCGGAAACGGTGCCCACAGAATGGGGCCAATCCAGAGATACAGCCTTGTCCAAACTTTTGCTGTCCTTCTGGGGCCTTAGAGGGAATTAAACACGTGAGGGCCCTTTACTGACTAGCAGCTTGGATAACTGAGAGCCACAGGCCCCAGTTCATTTGCACAGAGAGCTTTCACACACTGACTCCCTCTGAGGCTCCCCTCAGCTTTACCATGGTTGAGGCCTCTTTTCCCTGCTACCTGGAGATACTCCAGACAGCAAGATCCAAGAGAAAGGTATCTTCAGTGGAGCAAGACAAAGGCACTGAGCTGCAAGAGCCAAGGCTTCCTCAAACTGGTTTCTTACCACAAAAGGGTGATGTAAGGCACAACTTTGGGGAGATTCAAGACAAGCAGCTGCTTCAGGCACCGCTAGATACCGGAAGTCCAGCATTGCTGATAGGGCCCCCCGCCCCCCCTTCTGTCCTTTGAGCTCAAGCTGTCTGCATGTGACATCAGAGACAGCATCAAGACACTGCAGGGTTCGTGGCACTTAGGCACACAGAAGGAGACAGACTCCCAACACCCATATCCAGCCTTTTAAGAGAATTTTAATTAACTCCTTTTTGGTTACTTTCCCCTTGGCCAGCCAGTCGTTGAAGGTTGACTCACACATGACGGACAGCTCTAGACCACATGTATGGTGGGGATGAGGATTTCTCAGCAGCAGAGAGACTGAGGGGAGCAGTATAGTCCCACCCTGGAGTCCCTCCAGCCTTCCTTCTCAGTCCCATTCCCTGTATCAGGATGGCAAGGCTGTCCACTCATTTCCAGGGAGACATTTCCCTCAGCACTTACCCATTCTAGAAAGCTCCCTCTATGGAAGGAGACTCCCAACATAACCCTTTGCTGCCAGGGTCCCCATAGTCAGGTAAAATAAGCCAGGCTGGCTTTTCTCACACTTTCTCTTCTTTCCCCCTCCAGGGCTTCTGTTCCTGGTTCTTCAACAGCCTAACCATGAAGTAAGTGCTTCTCCTGGGGTTTCTGTTAGTGTCGCCCTGGGGTGAGGTGAGGTAGGAAGGGGTTGCAGAGATGAGCAGACCCTCCCTGGATGGCAGGCCTGAGTGCCATTGGCTACTCTGCTTCCAGCCTCTCCGAGTGTAGGCAGAGAGCCCTTTCCCAGGTTGTACCAGGTGAATGGGAACTGAGCCCCACCCTGTGACCATGCCACCTGGGCCTTAGCCTTTGGGGAGAGACCCCCCCCCATGTAAAGTTGCATTGTTACCCCCATGCATGCAAAAGCAAGCCTGTGGACTGCTCGAGGAAAGGCAACCCTTCTTTGCATGCCTGGTTTCTGTGTTCATATTGTCAAGGGGGATCGGTTCTCTGGAGCAGAAGGACAGACGTCTCCTCTCCGAGCCTGGATGGCAAAGGCACAGCCTTGTGATTCTTGCTCACCTTACCTTCTGGGTTTCTGTAGAGGCAGACCCCAAGACTCTTGCTCTCTCACACCTACCCACTCTCAGCCTACAGTAGAATAGACAGATATTAGAGTGAACTTGGCTGCACCCTCAGTGCAGAAATATGCACACACATGCGAACAGGCATGAACAGTCATGCACAGAGGTATGTACGCCCATGACCTTTCATATCTACAGACATATACACTCACATACACATGAACACATGCACGGACACCCATACACACACACATGCACACGTATACACAGCTTTTCCTTGACTGTGCTCAGTATCACATATGATTCTGGACTCTCCCTGAATTTTGCCTGTCTCCTGTCCCTTCTCCAGGATCTTTTCTGGCCTGGTGACACATGCTCCACAGGGTACAGCCTTGCTATTCCTTAGGGACTGAAATTAGAGTTCTCTAAAGGAACAGAACTTATAGAGTGACTCTCTTTCTCTAGAGAGAGAACAGTGATTTATTAAAATGGCTTACAAACTGTGGCTCAATTAATCAACCATGGTTGCCCATGAAGGGGAGGTTCAAGAATCCAGTAGTTGTTCAGTCCACAAGACTGGATGTCTGAGTTGGTCTGCAGTAGACGCTGGGATCCTGAAGAAGCAGGCTCTAGTGCCAGTGAAGGAATGAACTTGGCAGCAACAGTGAGAACACGCAGACAGTGAGAGAGCTTCTTTCTGCCGTGCCCTTTATAGAAACTGCCAGCAGAAAGTGTGACCCAGACTAAAGGTGGAGCTTCCCACCTCAAAGACCTGCATTGCAAGTAGATCTTCCTATTCAAATGATTTAGTTAAAGAAAAAAATTCCTCATAGTCATGCCCTGCCCTTGGGTCTTAGTTAATTCCAGATGTAGTCGTGGTCAGGCTGACAACCAAGAACAGCCACCGCAGAGACCAGGTACTGTCCTGGATGGCCCTGCTACTCTGCTTCCCTCCGCAAAGGCTGCTAAACTCCATGCTTCTCCACACCCACCATTCCTAGCTAGGCCTTTCTGAGACCCATCCCGGGGATGCCACTAGGGCATCTCTCTTTCCCATCTGCAATCCCGCAGGGTCCCAGGAAACTCAGGCTGGGTCATGGAAATCCTGACCTGTGCCTAGAACTGTGCCGTCCACCGGGAGCTCAGCGTGACCGTGGCCTCCGCTGCTCCTCCCTCCCTCATTGTAGTCCCCCAGAAATGAAGCAGCTGTTGTTTTGTGGGGGGCAAGTGTCAGCTTCTCTATGCCGAGTCATAGGTGAGCTAGCAGAGGGCAGTATTTCAGATGTCTTCACATCTGGCTTTGCTTGCTTTGTTAATTTATCAAACACACACAAGCCAGAACACACATGTTTTCATTGCTAGAAAGTTTAAAGTCTACTGTCATTCTTATACAGGCACAGCCCCACTATTTCATTATATTTATTTTTGAGAGAAGGTCTATTATGTATCCCAGGCTGGCCCACTAATCCCAGAGAGACGCTTTTATAACTCATCCTTGTGAGAAATAACTGACAGGTTCCCATGGGAGTTACTTCCTGGAAGCAGTGCTCCCCAGATTAACTTCTTAACATAGTGGAGACCAGGCATGTAGCATAGGCACTCTCAGGAGGGCAAGCCACATCCAAACGCACGTCTGAACGTTCGTTCTCCCAGGAGGCAGTGCACGTCAGCTATAGCTTCATGCATTTGGCAAATTCACAGGCAGAAGCAGGGTGGGACAGGTTTTCATTCCTTCATATAGGAACAAGGGAAAGAGTAGGATAAACAGGTCCACTCAACTGACCATGTCCTCAAGTGTAGAGAAAAAGACTCCCCAGAGGGAGTTTGAAGCTGACCTTCTGGATTGTAATCTTCTCCATTACTGGCTTGTAATCTTAGTTTTGTTTCCCATCGTTGTGCTGAAATACCCTGATAAAAGCAACTTGATGGAGGGTGGGCTCACAGTTCCAGGTACAGCTTGTCATTTTGGGGAAGTCAAGGCAGCAGGAACTAGAAGCAGCTAGTCTCATTACATCACAGTCAAGAGCAGAAAGCAGTAAATTAGCGTTACATGCTAGTGCTCAGCTTGCTTTATCCATCCTGATACGGTCCGGGATCCCCTGCCTAGGGAGTGGTGCCACCCACAGTAGGCACGTCTTCCCCCATTAATCATTGTAACCAAGATAATCTCCCTCAGACACACTCATGGGCACACCTGATGTAGAGAGCCCCCCCGTTGGGGCTTCCTTCCCAGGTGAATCTATCCAGATCGTGACAAATTGTAGATTAAAACTGACAGTGTCAATGGAGCAGTGGTAAAAACAATAGGACTTCATGTTCCAGGTGTGAGGTCACTAAGTGCAGAAGATTCGGGTCATTGTGTTGTTGCTTATCTCTGTGTGTAGCCTTTGGTGTGTGAATGCCTGAACCCACAGGTCAATGTATGAGCTCTGTGTGTAGCCACATTCATCCTGACTCCCAATCCCTACCCCACCCCAAGGCTCCAATCAAGAGGGTTCTCTATGAGAAGGCAGAAAAGCGGGGCTTTGTATTACATCTGGCGCCCTGTGGAGCAGTGGCTTAGGTGACAGCTAAATCTTTTACTGAGCGGAATCAGCTCAGCCAGAGTCCCTGTGTGCAAACTCCTCTGCAGTCTACTCGGAGAAACAATGGCCCCGAAGATTCCATGTGTCTTTCATAAGGGGTGGGTTATAATCAGCCATGCAAAGGGGCATTTGGGGAAAAGAGAAGGAATTGCTGCTATCTCTCTCTCTCTCTCTCTCTCTCTCTCTCTCTCTCTCTCTCTATTATCTATCTATCTATCTACCTATTATATCTATTTATCTGAGGTAGGGTCTCTATATATAACTGTAGATAACTCACTCTATAGATCAGGCTGGCCTTGAATTCACAGAGATCTTGTCTCTGCCTCCCAAGTGCTGGGATGAAAGGCATGAACCACCACACCCAGCTTAAAATGCCAGTTAAAAAAAAACTTATTTATTGTATTGTATTGTTGTTTTGTTGGCATGTGTATCTGTGCACCATATGCATGGGTTACAGATAGTTGTGAGCTGCCACGTGGGTGCTAGGAATCAAACCTGGGTCCTCTGGAAGAGCAGTCAGTGCTCTTATCCCCTAAGCCATCTCTCCAGGCCTCCATGTGCTGATTTTAAAGGAAAATGCCGTGGGATAATGCTCTTATACACTGTAGAGATTTGTCACTTGTATCAGCTTAATAAAATACTGATTGGATAGTAGTCAGGCAGGAAATACAGGCGGGGTGACCAGACTAGGAGAATTCTGGGAAAAGGAAAGGCAGAGATGCAGTCACCAGCCAGATGCAGAGGAAGTAAGATGAGGATGTGTTACTGAGAAAAGGTACCAAGCCACATGGCTAACCACAGGCAAGAAGTATGGATTAATTTAAGATGTAAGAGCTAGTTAATAATAATCCTCAGCTAATAGGCCAAATAGGCTTATAGTTAATTTAAGCCTCCGTGTGTTTCTTTGGGACTAAATGGCTGTGGCGGTGGGACCAGGGGGGACAGAAATGTCTGTCTACAGGAAAATGCTGAGTTCTTGTTTTGATGGAGAATAATAAATGCAGAGGATGGGAGAGGAAATAAAATGATGACACATAGCTCAGGCGAGCATGTGAGGCGACCAACCAGCTGTAGAAATAACAGTTCTAAAGCTTAGGAGACAAGTCAGAGCAGAGGATTTAGACTTGACGGACCGATGCTTAGAGACTGAAGTTGAAGTGACAGGAACAGATGGGCCACCTAAAGGGCAAGATCAGCAAAGGCCCAGGGAGACCTCACCGAGAGAGGAAGAGGAAAGGGCTTCTTCTAGGGTGTAAGATCACACAAGTCCACACAGGCATGGCTGGAGGATGTCCACCTTCGCAGTCTGGGTCTTTCTTGGGGGAGGCATTTCTAGGATAAGCCGATGTTGAAAAGAACTTACTTTCCTAGGGATGTGTAGGAAGATGGAAGTAAGGAGACCAGGAGGAGGAGACGGACGTGCGTCCTGGGGATAAGACCAAGAATGGTGGAAAGAGGGATCCTGAGCTGGAGGCAGGATTCCTGGCCCAGGAAGGAAAACCTTGTTAGCCCTGCTCAGTCCAGCCCTCCACCCTGTCTGTGTGTCTATCTGGAGGGTCTCTGGAGATGCCCCCCACCTCTGTAAACACATTTCAGACACACTTTTCTTTCAGAGATCAGCTCTGGCATCCCAAGCCTGCAGCAAGATATGTCCTTTTCTTACCCAAGCACTCTCCCGTCAATTCTCCAAGATCCCGTTCTTGGGACTTAATTCTTGAGTCTAGGACAAGGACATGCTTTGACCACTCACAGACACAAAATCAGGAGCTCCAAATAAGTCTCTAAATTAAGTCATTGAAATCCTCCTAGATGTACTTTTTGTTGTAATATTTGAAAACTCTGAATCCTGCATGAGATATTTGAATCTAAAGGTGACCAATGAACTTACCTAGAAGGGTAGGTGTGGAAAAGCCATGAATGAGGAGACGACATGGTTGTGAGCATGTGTGTGTGTGTGTGGGGTGTTCATGTCCACATTTGCCCACCCCCTCCATACCTCACAGTGGATCGGCTTTGGAGGGGACACCCACCTTCAAACCTTAACCATCATTAAGAAAAACCTGCATGGGGAACAAATGGAAATTCTCAAAATGCTTTATTAAATGTCAGAGCACCCGCTGTTCCTGTATAGGACCTGGGTTCAGTTCCCAGCACCCACATCAAACTCTAGTATTAGGGGATCCAACACTCTCTGGCCTCCAAAGTTTATGCGCACACACTACACATAAACGCATGTAGGCAGGCACATACACATAAATAAAAATAAATAAACCTTTTAAAATCATCTTAGGTTTGATGAGACCTTAAGAGAATTATTTTCCTTTTTATTTTCCAATTTTTTTACAAGCGTCCCTTTTATCCTTTTACTTTTAAAAGTGGTGTTTTGCCTCCATGTATATTTGTGTGAGGGGACCAGATCCCCTAGAACTGGAGTTACAGTCAGTCATGAGCTGCCGTGTGTGCTGGGAATTGAACCTGGGTCCTTTGGAAGAGCAGATAGTGCTCTTAACCACTGAGCCATCTCTCCAGCCCTTGTTGTTTATTTTTGAGACAGAGTCTCATATAGTCCAGGCTGGCCTCTAACTCACCATGTGCCTTACGATAGCCTTGAACCCCTAATCCTCCTGCCTCTACCTCCTAATGACTGAGATGACAAGAAAACACCTCTCACTGTGGCAGACTTCACTTGGCATTGGCATCATACCCAGACAGGCAGGGTGGTTATAAATCAGGCACCTATAGATTCTATAGATTCTTATACATATCTTTTGATAGGTGTGTCATCTCTCTGTTGGATAGCACCTAAGAGTGAAATTGCTGGTTCATGGAGTGTGTATGCATTCACCTTCAGTAGCTAAGGCCAGCTGTTCTCCAGCGTGTCTGGCCAGTGCATAGACTCAGTTCCTGCAGGGGAAAGCTCCCAACACCTTTGCCCTCACCTACCCTTGGCTGTTCTCTACTTTTCCCCTTTGGTCAGCCTGGCAGTGTGGAGCATTGCCTTTGAGTTGAAGGAACTGAAAAATAAAGAACTTTCTCGAAGGAACCCATCTGAGTTACCAGTAGCCATTTGCCCATTGCCAGCACCACAAGCCTGCAATGCTCACAGAAGGACTGAAAGGCTGCCTGATGAGTTCTCCAGGCTCTGGGTCCCTCGTGTAACCATAGCACGGCCTTTCTGATGCACCTGTGTTCACTGGCATGCTCTCAGGCACGCTTGAGGCACTGAGAAGCAGAACGCTATTTTCCCCAAGATTGAAACTTAGGAAGAAGGTGATCCTTTTCCTACTGCTTCTTCTACCTATCCCCAGGGAAGCGGTGGTCACCCTGGTACCCAAGGACCACTCTCTCTTGTTTATGTCTCTCGCAGGGACCGGGACCTGATCAGCAAGTGTGGCGATGATGCGCGCATCTACATCATGTTCCAGTATCACCTCATCATCTATGTGCTCATCCTCTGCATCCCTTCCCTGGGCATCATTTTGCCTATTAACTACATTGGGACTGTTCTGGGTAGGCAGCGCTCAGCAGGCTGTTGGTGTCCTTAGGCAAACCCTATTGCAGTTTCCCCATATGCGGGCCAGGGACTCTATACAGCCTTGATTGATCCAGGGCATGGGATAGGACAAGCTCACAGATCAGCCTAGAACTGTCTGCAAATGTCCCTATGCTGTTGGAGAATGTGTGGCTCCCTGGAGAGGCCTCTGACCTCTCTGTCTCCTGACATGTACCCTGATGGGCACACCCCTGTTCATGCAGAATTCTTCTGGTAGGACTTCTGTGCACACTCATTGTAACAGGTGGCATCGTGAGCGTGAGCTTGACTCCTGAGATAGAAAGATCCTGGCTCCCCAGCTTTTGCCCACATCTACTTGAAAACGCCTTCTCCCAAGCTCACAAAGTATTTTACCTTCTAAATCTGTTCCCTCCACTATTTAGACACAAGGAGGGAGGGAGGGATGTATGTCAAGTACCTGGTACTCTGTGGGAGCTCAGGGAACAGCAAACATGTCTTCCTCAGAACTGCAGGAGGGACAGAGCTGAGGGAAGGCTGGCGTCCAGTGGTCCCTTCGATGTCCAGTTAGCAACCAGTTTTCCCTTGTTCCCCAGTTTTCCCGGTTTCTCCTCAGCCAGAGGTAGACCTGAGTGAATCCACCGTAGCATACTGAGTATGCACCGGTTGGCAGCACCAGAGGGAGTGTGCCTGACGTTCCAGATTTCCACCCCAAGCGCTAGCATGTGGCGAGGATAATGTGGGAATCTTAGAAGTTCTATGAAGCCTGGAGCTGTCTGAACAGACACATTAAGATGCGTGGCTAGAAGAATCTGTTTGGTTCCAATAAGAAAATGTCCCATAGTCTAAACTCCAATTTTCTGGAGTTTGGGCTCTTGTTGGGATTGTAGCCAGCATTGCTAATGTCATTGGTTTGCTGGTGGCTAGACAGCCATCTGGTTCCCTCAAAACTAGTTTGCTGTGTGTCTGTTACAAGCCAGTCATGCTCGGGGGATTCCCTATAGATGCTTGTTCTCACAGATTAGAGCCCAAGCCAGGTCCACCCAGGAGGATGATGTTTTTGCTGGTAGCTGGGGACAGTCTGGGGACCAGAAGGAAAAGCAGATATAGGCAAGGATTTCTAGATCCTTGGCATTTGTTCAGGAACCTTGAATTCTGTCCCCACCACTGCCCCGAGCAGTATAGAGACCAGGATCAAGGTTGGCCCTTTCTTCTCTCTTTCAGACTGGAATAGCCACTTTGGCCGGACCACCATTGTTAATGTCTCCACAGAGTAGGTACCTGATCCTCACTCCCGTTCTATGACTGGGCGCTGGTGGGGAAGGACAGGCTAATGTGTTGGTACCCGGCATGAGTAGCTCGGTGCTGCTGAGGCAGGCAGGCTTCTTTGGGTTCCTGAGGGGGATGCCAGAAGTTGTATTCGCCTGGTGGGGAAGCATTCTTAATGCCTTGTTTCCCTATTTCATGAGTGGAAATACCTACCTTGGCCATTCCTGAGGACTAGAGACATGGTAGACAGATATTCAAGCAGGGCAGGAACCTGGAGGCAGGTGCTGATGCTGAGGCCACGGAGGGGTGCTGCTTACTGGCTTGCTTATCATGGCCTGCCCAGCCTGCTTTCTTATAAACCCAGGACCACCAGCCCAGGAACAATGGGATAGGCCCTCCATCATTAACCGTTAATTAAGAAAATGCCCTACAGTTGGATCTTATAGAGGCATGTTCTCAATTGAGGTTCCCTCCTCTCTGATTGTAGCTTGTATCAAGTTGACATAAAATTAGTCGGCACACTTAGTGCTTCTGCTCCTGAGGAGACCCTGTAGCAGGGCAGGAGGAGGGCATATTCAAGATGCAGTATCCTTGACAACCCCAGGTTCAGGTTGGCCCTCAAATAATGGAGTGACTCACTGGCCCTCCAGCCTGTACCTCTGATGTCTGCAACAAGAGAATCAGGTGCTGGGCGCAGGCCTCACTACTGCCATCTACTGGTCATCTGCTGGCTTTGCATCTGGGGAAACCCTTGCTCCAGATCTAGCCCTTAAGCATGGGAAATACATACCCTAGGACAAGACAAGATCCTCTGAGTTCCATCCCATTCTCAGGTCAGGAACCAGCCAACCTGATTGGTAGCCACTTCAAACCTGAGCGGAGACAGATACAGCCCTGCTTGTCTACACTAAGGTTCCCTGAATGGCTTGGCCAACTCCCTGACCAAACTGCAAAAGTGGGGTCCATCTTATCCCACCCCTACCTGCCTTACACCTCTAACCTCCTGCCATAGGCCTCAGAGCAGGCTAGCGTTGCTAGAGCTCTTGGATCAGCAGCATGGAGCTGTGGCTTCCTCTCCCCTTCTCCACCAGCCGGCTCTGCCCACTCTAGAGTTGCCAGCTGGAGCAGAGCCACCAACCAGCACCTCCCGAGCCAGTCATTCTGAGGAGCCTCATGTCCCTTCCCAAGAAGTGGAGTCCCATAGAGCATCAGGGGCCTTTGGTGTACACGACTCCCCACTGCACGGTGCTGAGATGCTCTTTAATGTAGACTCTATTTAGGTGGGCAGAGGCTCTGAGCCCAGAAGGAGCAGACCAGGCTTGCACTCCTCAAGCTATGTCACTCAAATTTCCAAACAGTAACTCTGGTCAGATGCCTTGAGACAGCATCCTGGGACCTGAAAGTAAGGCTAGAAGCAGAGCCCAGTGACCACCAGCCCTCTGCTCCAGGGAAGTGAGGTTGTCTAGCCTTCCTCTCGCTGTGTATGACCCAGCCCTCCTCTCCTCCCTCGGCCTACTGGGCATCTGTGAGGTGCAGGATGGGCAGCTGTGGCTCCTCTCCCAGTGCCCTTAGGCAGGTTAGCCACAGCTCTGGCCTTCCTTTCCCCATGGGTGGAATGGGGAGTGGTGGTCAGGGAAGCCCTCTGAGGGTCTGGCAAGAAGGTACCAACCAAGAGCTTAGTCCCAAGAGCTTGGTCCACTGAAAGTCCTGTTGTAGTGGGAGTGAGTCTGGGGACGCTGTCATGGTGGGAGGGATGTCTGGGGATGCTGATGGTGTGATGGGGGTATAGCAACACTGTGGGGCTCTGGAGGCCTGCAGCCTCGTGAGTCTTGTGCTCCACCCCCTCGCAGGAGTAAGCTCCTGTGGCTGCACAGTCTCTTTGCGTTCCTGTACTTCCTCATCAACTTCGCCCTCATGGGCCATCACTGCTTGGGGTTTGTGCCCAAGAAGAACCTCAAGGTGAGTGTGTGAAGGATGCTCTCCCCAGCTTTGCGAAAATGCCATCTTGACCCTCGGGGGGGGTGTCTCCCTCCAGCAGGAGCGAGCCCTTGTTTGCCCTACCCCTGCATGCCCTTCCCTCCACTTCCCCTGCCCTAGTATCCCCTAGTCTCCCCCTGCACTGCTAAGCCGTGAAAGCCCCTCATGCTGGATGGTAAGTAGCTGCTAATATTTGCCTCCCCTCCGCTACCTCCGCTGCCCTAGCGAGCTAGGTTAGAATGTCTGTCCTAGGATTTTCCCAGCCTGGGGTGTGAGCAGTTGGGGATAATTCCCCTAGCCGACTCCCTGGCTGAGGGCTGCACTTGGAGACTTCATCTCTCTTTTTTATTTTGTTATTTCTTTGTGTGTGTGTGTGTGTTATGCCGTGTATGCTCACATGCATGTATACTCGCTCACATAGAGTCCAAAAGAGAGCATTAGGTGTTCTGGTCTGTCACGCTCCACCTTATTCTCTTGGGACAAGGTCTCTAATCAAACCTAGAGTGAGGTGAGCTGGCAGCAAGCCTCAGTGATCCTCCTGTCTCTGACTCCCGCAGTGCTGAGGTCACAGACAGGCTTGGCCACACCTGGCTCTCCACCTGGATGCTAGGAATCTGAACTCAGTTCCTCATGCTTGGGGCAGCAAGTGTCCATGCGCCATTGAGCCCCTGTCCCCAGTCCAAGTCTTCATCTCTTGACTTAGACTACTCAGGCAAGCTCAGGGTTGAGGTAGGACATAGCCTCTTCTGTGCAGAGCTTGGTGCTCAGGGGCCACAGGTGGGCAGCTGCTTAGGCCAGGACCCTGAAAAGGGTATGGCCTTTGGGTTATCTGTGCTCTGTGGGGAGGGGCAGCCATGGGAATGAGCATCCAAGGCTTCATCCTTCTTCATCCAGTAGAGGGGGCTCTTCTCCTTTGAGCCTACCTGTTCTAGCCGGATTGACTTTAACCACCGCAGAGTGTAGATCCCCATGCCCCAAGCGATCCCAAGCACTCAGCCAGCCAGGGACGGAGGCTGGGATACCTGCGGAGTCAACTCATTGCTCATTGTTACCAGATGCTGAGGCTGGGGTAGTCATCTCTTGTGATGGTTTGTCAGACTGTCATCTTGAAAGGGATGGATCAGGAAGATGTTATTCCCCTGCAGAACAAAATAGGAAGTTGGGTCAAGACACCCCAGGTCCTCCTCAACCTTGCAAGCTGCGTTAGTCGATTTTCCGTTACTGTAACCATGTTCCTGAGGGAATCGACCTAAAAAGAGGGAAAGTTTGCTTTGCTTCTCGGTTTTGGTTTTATTCTGTACTCAGTAGGCTCTGTCGCTTTGGGGCCTGTGGTGAGGCAGTGTGTCACGGTAGGAGCAGGTGACAGGAGAAGTCGCCCACCTCAAGGTGGCAGGGAAACAAATAGAGAGGAGGAGGAGGAAGAGGAGGGCTTGGCTTTACCACAGTGCCCTGTGAGGGCGCACGGACAGCTTCCTAAGGCCACTCACTGAAGCGGAACACGTCAGATTGGGGGGAACGCAAATCAAATAATCCCGCTCTAACTCCGAACAGGGTATACTAAGGTGTTCTTTACTAAAAGGCCATTGGCTAAAGGAGGTTCCCCATCCACTCACTGACCCTCCTTTCAAAGTCTTCGTCTTCTCCCCGTGACTTTAGGTGTTTAACACTTGGGCCTTTAGGAAACATCCCAGATTGAGACCATCACCCTTGCTCCCAGCTCCAGACCCATAGAATACTAGGGGTTTCTCCAGCCACGTGACGTTTTACATTAGAAATGTAGGCAGTTCCATGAGACTGAAAGTCACCATGGGGTTGCTGCAAGTGGGCACAAATGACCTTTTCTAGTAGGGGAGATGTGATCCTTCACCTTGGCTCTGGTTCTCCCTTCCTGACCTCAGCTGTCTGGCGGGGGTCCCCAGCTGGAGCAGAGACTAACCAAGGCCTGGTTTGCTGATCTGAGGGCTACAGAATGCTGGCCAGCAGCTTGCTTAGCAGTGGGTGTCTAGGAAACAGGTATCCTGGTGGGAGCAGAAGGCTCGCTCTCCTGGAGCTCCGGGTCACTAAGGACCCATATATCTAGCAATCTCGCGGAAGCACAGCCTTTTCTCCCCCGACCCCAGATCACAAGGACACTGATGATCACCTACGTCCCCACTGAAATCCAGGATCCAGAGGTCATCAGCAAACACTTCCAGTAAGTGCGAGCATGGGCTGTGTCGAGTACCACCTCCTCCCAGTATCTCCTATGGGTTCTCATAGGAATCTGAGTTGGCACAGAGTGCTGGGGCTGGAGACATTCCTGGTGGTGGTCCTCTCGGGACTCAGCTCAGAATCACCTTTTCAGAAAGGAGAGGGCCACCAAGGCCACAGCAGAGTTCTAGAGGCCCTTGTATGACATCGGTGAGGCCAAAGGGCCATTTAACTATTTCATGTGACTTCAGCTACTCAGCCCAGGGAGACCCGACTTCCCAACCATATCAGGCACAGTGTCTCCAGATGTTTTGGGTGTCCTCAAGACCCTGGACCCAGAGATGCTGCTTCTCTCTCAAAAGTAGCTCCTTCCTAGCCCCCTGGTCTTTGAGGCATGTCCGCACCCTGTTTTGAATCTGTAAAGGGTGCCGTTGAGTCCCAGATGACTAGGGTCTAAACATCAAAGACAGCTCAGCCTTAGGGGCAAGGATGGATGCCATTCTGAGATAGGAGCCCCAGCAGTAGAGCCTCCCATCCCCATGGGCTGTGACACTAACTAGGGAGTGAGGTTACTCAACCCAGCCCCACAGGCTAGTTCAGCCTCTGTGTTTGTGACTGCAGTGAGGCCTATCCTGGGTGCGTGGTGACCAGAGTCCATTTCTGCTATGATGTCAGGAACCTGATTGACCTAGACGATCAAAGGTGAGATTGCCGAGGAGCCTGCTGGCATTTGGGGCGGGGGTGCAAGAACAGGATAGTGCTTTCTCTGTTGATCACTGACCAGAGGATGTTCCTACCAATGCCAGGCGCCATGCCATGCGGGGCAGGCTGTACTACACGGCCAAGGCTAAGAAGACTGGGAAGGTGATGATCAAGATTCACCCATGCTCCCGTCTGTGTTTCTGCAAGTGCTGGACCTGCTTCAAGGAGGTAACTGACGTGGTATTGAGACTATCAGGGAATGGGCAGAGTGCGGGGCTCTAGGCTGGTCCCTCACCTAAGTCCTCATCTCCAGGGCTCAAACAGGTCTAGCCTAGTGGTCCAGTGCCTGACTCCCCACTTCCTCTCACTTAAACTCTCTATCCTTGCAGATATAAAAAGAGGAGCTCAATCCTTCCTTGGGTTCCCTTCCAGGGCAACCATGAAGGCTTTGCTCTTATCTGCCTTCTGGTCCTAGACAGATAGACCAGAGAAAACATGGCAGCCTGCAGTAGGTGACCGAGCACCAAGCTTCCAAAGCCACCAGGGCGGAAACAGTTGAAGAAACAGAATCTGCCTTGTCCCCTGATGGCTATGGGTAGACGGGTCTCAGGCGCTTGGACTTCTGTTTCAGTCAGACCAGAGGAAGAACGCCCAGCCTCTGAGACACTGCACATTCTCTTGTCTTCCTGAGGTTCACCGGGGTCCGGAGCACCCCCCACTAACCACACTGTGCCTCAGTGTCTCCCCAGATCTCAGGGCAGGGGGTGGATTGGAGAGTCAGCATGTGGCTGTTCCAGGGGCGAAGGGCTGCTGCACGAGAGAACCCCAGGGCTGAACCAGACCCCCTTGGTCCTGACCTCTCCAGCTCTGAGGGCCTCTTCTTGCCCCAGGTAGATGCGGAGCAGTACTACAGCGAGCTGGAGGAACAGCTGACCGACGAGTTCAATGCGGAGCTCAATCGTGTCCGGCTGAAGAGACTTGACTTGATCTTTGTCACCTTCCAGGACGCCAAGACCGTGAGGCGGTGGGTGCTGGATGTCACGAGCCTCAGATGACCAGAGTTCAAACTCAGATAGCCTAGACAACACAAGAGGCATGAACCCCAAGCAGCTCTGGGCCTTCTCCAACTTCGTGGGCTCTGCTTCTCAGACCCCTACTCTCTTGTTCCCACCCAGCTGAAGGGAAAGGGGGTCAAGACTCCCTTCAGATGCAGTGTCTGCTCCTGGCTGCTCACTCTGCTCTTTTCTGGGAGCTGCCATGTTGCTGTCCCCAGCATGGCTATACCATCTCTCTGGTGGGCCTCAACTGTTCTCCGAGAATGCTCTTCACCATCAGCACAGGCTGTGCTGTCTTGACAAGAATGATAGCCACTTCCCCCCATTCCACACACATCACCCCCTCCTACCACAAGTCAGAAAGTCAAGAGACCATTGACTTTTCTTCCCTTCAAGAACCATTTTGACCTTTCTTCCCCTCCCCCCTTCTTCTTCTTCCTCTTCTTTTTTTAAGCAGGGTTTTTCTGTAGCTTTGAAGCCTTCCTGGAACTCTCTGTTGACCAGGCTGGCCTCAAACTCAGGGTTCTGCCTATCTCTGTCTCCTGAGTGATGAAATAAAAAGTACCACCACACCCAGCCCCTCAAACTTCTTATATGCCCAGTTTGGTTACTGATTTCTGCTCTGTGCACTCCCCAGTGAATTGGCAAGGGACATATAGATACCATATTATTGTTGCTGTTGTTGTTATTATTATTTGTGTGTATGTGTGTTTGTGTTTTGTATAAAGCAATACCCCTAGACAGGGCAAGATTGTTCATTTCTTAAAACATCACCCGTTGGCAGAGATCTGAGCCTTCATCACTGCAGAATGTGTCAGAAGGTCAAAGACTGGGCTCTAGCACCAACATGTACCTTCTCCAATTGCATCTCAGTTGAGGAATCTGGGCAGCTGAGGTTCTGCTTCTCACCAGCAAGTATAGATCCAGGGCCACAGGAAGATTTCTGGAACCTGGGGTTACTGGTGCTGACCTACGATGATGCTAGCCCCTTCCAATAACCCCAAAGAATGAGCTCATCTGTATATTGTTACTGCTTCTAAGGGAGGGCAATAGCTGGGGACTCTAGGGCCTGCTCCTCTTCCTGGCTAGTATAGACTCCTTCAATACCCCCCTCCCCCAACTACTGTGTTTTAGGAACTGTCTCTTTCTAAGGTCCTGGGAGACAAAGGCTTTGAGAATCCCCAAGAAGTGGAGTAACCCCATTGGTGGGGCTGTCATGGTGGCTCTAGGACCTTGGTATATGGTTTTCTGAGACGTTCCTCCTCCTACCCCAGACTTATGTCTCCTCTTTGTTCATCTCTGCAGCATCCGTGAGGATTACAAGTACGTCTGCTGTGGCATGCACCCCAAGCAGTCCTCAGTAACGACTATCGTTAAAAACTACCACTGGAGGGTTACTCATGCCCCGCACCCCAAAGACATCATCTGGTAAGCTTCCTCTGTGTCCCTTCCTCTGTCTCTGAGATTGAAGAACGCTACAGGAAGGGGCCTGTTCTTTTACTTTATTGCCCAACAAAGAGTGCATGAGGACTAGACCCAGAACTGTCCAAACCTAGCTCCCTCTGGACTCTGCTATGTGATTTCCTGAGCACCACACACCTACCTTTATCGTATGCATGGAAGGAACCAACCTTGAGGAAAGTTCTCACTGTAGCCTTTGAGATATAGTCTGGGCCTTTGCAAATGGGGTCCCTAAAGAGAAATTCCAGCAGCCCCTGCACATAGGACCAGGCCCACAGCTGGCATATGGAAAAAAGTATTGCTTTCTCTCCCCCGTTCCACCTCTCTCTCTGTGTGTGTAACCTCTCTCGGCCTAAATGCGCCCCTCTTGTCCCGCCCCCTTCCCAGGAAACACCTGTCCATCCGCCGCTTCAACTGGTGGACTCGCTTTATCGCAATCAACACCTTCCTCTTCTTCCTCTTCTTCTTCCTCACCACGCCCGCCATCATCATCAACACCATCGATATGTACAACGTCACCCGCCCCATTGAGAATTTGCAGGTGCCTCCTCTGCCCAGGCCAGGCCTGGACTGGGACGGGGGTTCTAGAATCTCGCAGCGACAGCACGTGGAGGTCGGGTAGTGTCATGGGCAGAGCGAAGTGCCCGAGTTCTAAGTAGGATGGATGCGGGCCATTGCCCCTCTCAGGGACAGGCTGGAGAGGAGCTATAGCTCAGTCTTGGGGTGAGTCAGAGGATGGGTGGTCCAGAGAATTCGGGCTTAGAGGGTCCTGATAGATGGGGTCACTCTAAGCCAGATAGGGGTCTGGAGGGTACAGCAGGCAGTAGCTGTTCTCACCAGGGTTCCTTGGCTCCTAGTAAGAGTAGGGGGCAAGAAAGAATAAGATGAGCCCCAGCATAACCTTTGGAAGGAAAGCAGGACCTTCAGCACCGCGTCTGCCTCCTTCCCCTCCTAGTGCCTGTAGCCTTGGACCTGTCAGAGCCCTTCCTCAGGTTAGAGGATGCTTTCCTCTTAGAAGGCAGCATCAGGGAACACTGGCCCAGTTCTTCTAATCCTGTGCCCTTCATGCTGCTCTGATAAGCCAGAAAGCTTCTCCACCTATAGCATCCCTTCTCTATTCCCCCCGACCCCAGACATACGTGTACATACGCACACATACACAGATATATATGCAGAGACACACATGCACACACAGAGACACATGTATAAACACATGCACACAAACACAGAGACACATGTATAAACACTCACATTCACACAAATACACAGACATATACAGAGACACAGACACACACATGCACACACATGTATGGCCATATTGCTTTTGTGTCTGTCTCAAATCTGTAAGAGACCCAGGCCATATGCCTGCTCTCCTAGGCGTTACTCCTTCCCGGCCTTTCCCATGTTGCCCCCATATTCACACATCATAGTTTATGCAATGTTATCCCTAAGTCATGAAACATGAGTCACAACGCTGGCCCTGGCTGTAGGGTAAAGTCACTAAAGAAACCTAAGGCTGCTTTTCCCGGGCATAGAAGCCCCTTGTGGACTTAACTTGATCTTGAGATGTGAGCCTCTGCCTCCTCCACCTAGGTGAACTTCTGGCTAGGAAGGCACTTGGGCGTCTCTGTGAGTTCAAGGCCAGCCTGGGCTACAGAACGAGTCCCAGGACAGGCTTCATAGCTACACAGAGAAACTCTATTTCAAAAAGAAAGAAAGAAAGAAAGAAAGAAAGAAAGAAAGAAAGAAAGAAAGAAAGAAAGAAAGAAAGAAAGAAAGAAAGAAAGAAAGAAAAGAAAGAAAGGTCTGACCTATTCTGTAGCCTCAGAGAAAGCAAGCTTATTCCTGATGGGGCCGAAGGTGGAGAGGCATGGCTAGGGGAGAACCAGGGCAGCCTGCAGGGGAAAGGAGCTTTTTGTGCTGATACCTCTCCTGCCCTCCCTTGCTTCCTTCCCCTCCAGAGCCCTGTCGTGACCCAGTTCTTCCCCTCTGTCATGCTCTGGGCCTTCACGGTGATAATGCCTCTGATGGTCTACTTCTCTGCCTTCCTAGAGGCCCACTGGACCAGGTGAGCTGGGGCTTCCTCTCCTCTTCGTGGCTCTTGCCCCTGTCCTCTGCCCCTTTCCTATCTGCCTGGCACTTGGGCCTTCTATCTAGCCAAAGGGTGAAGACTGACAAGTGATGCTTTTGATATTTGATCTCAAAAGACCAGAAGTCCTGGGTTTTCTCCTGGCTGCTGGCCTTGGTAACCCTTGACGAAGGGTTACCGGCTAAGAGGAGTGAGGCCCAAACCAAGCCCTGCTGAGGCTGTCCTCTCTGCCGACAACCTACATGGAGGGGACAGAGCTGTAGGCACCAGCAATGGGGATTCTGAAGGTTCATCTGCAGAGCCTCTGCAACAATGTTGCGCATAGTTGGCTCCTACAGAACCAATGTTTCCAAATTCAAGAGATTTTCCGTTTATTAATGCTAATGCCTCTATGGTGGTAGATAACTGGGTATATTATATTAGCCGTATGCTGAGTAAAGAGTCTACCTTTGGCCCAATGTCTGCAATGGATCTCAAAGGTGATTTTCTACATCCCAAATTCCTGCTACTCTACCAGGTGGTAAGCCATGGGTTACTGATAGAAATCCTTACTGGCCTGTTCCTATAGTTAAGGACAAGGCTCACATAAATTGCTGAAATTCTCCAGAGATTTGAATAGCGTTGGTAACGTGACTGTGATACAGAGATGTCAAATATATGGCTTTTTTTGTTGTTTCCTTCGTTGCTGAGAACAGACATTACTAGTTGATCATAGTTCCCAGACAATAGCACAGCTCATAGTACTCTGTAAAAAGGCCGTTGGGCTGGACCATAGAGCAGTTTCCTGGTTCAGTTAGCTGTTTGCCCCTCCCTCTTCTGCTCACTGTCTTATGTGGTTAGATTCTTTATCTGCTTTGTTTTGTTGGTACAGGGTCTGTCTATGTAAATAGCCCTGGCTGTCCTGGAACTTGCTCTGTAGGTAGACCAGGCTGGCCTTGAACTCTGAGAGATCTTCCAGCCTCTGATTCCCAGTGCTAGGGTAAAGACATGCACCACCGTGTCCAGCTCAGATCTTTGGTGATTATTCTGTCTCACACAGTGATAAGTGTTTCTCTTCGTGTCCTTGTAGGTCAAGTCAGAATATCATCATCGTACACAAATGCTACATCTTCCTGGTGTTTATGGTGGTCATTCTGCCCTCCATGGGGCTGACCAGGTACCTCACCCGTGGTTATCTCCCCTGTCTCAGCCAGGCTCAGTCTAGAGGTGAAACCCATTTCAGATACTGTAGGCCTCCCATGGTTGCTGCAAGTCTCCTCAAATGACAGTCCCATGCCTGTCACAGGCATAGCTGGAGACAGGTATCAGGCAAACTGTAAGGTGTCAGCCCTGAACTCTGCCTCAGCTCCAAAGACAAGGTGTCCCTGTCAGAGGACTGACAGCCAGAGGGGGCAAATGCGGCCAACATAAATGGGAGGTTGAGTAGAGAGAGAGAGAGAGAGCACTTGGAGAGAGATGGTTGGCAAAGATCTATTACAGAAAGTGGCCTTGAACTAGAGGGTCATCAGCAAGTGACTCAGATGACCTGATGGAAGGAAGAGGGCGGGGTGACTGGTCAGTGAGCACTAAGCCAGGGACTGGGGGATTGGCGAGGGAGAACAGAAAGGACTTAAGCCCTGGGCTGTAGCACATGCGCGCTGTGACTGAAGAACCAGTTCTGTTCTTCCTTCTAGTTTGGACGTGTTTTTGCGCTGGCTCTTTGATATCTACTATCTTGAACATGCGACCATCAGGTTCCAGTGAGTATTCTTGGGTGTACCCGGAATTTGCTGTGTGTCTGCGCTGGGGTGGATGTGTGTGCCCGTCTCTCATTCATCTCTGCATCACTGGTACCCAGGAGTAGGCAGATGCAGGTGGAAGCACCCCCAGAAGGCTGGCCTGTGCTGTGGTCCCCTTTGGCAATCTGGGAAAGCCCAAGGACTTCTTGAAATCATGGAAGTTTCACCACAAGTTACCACAATGGGGATCCCATATGTTCCTCACTGATAACATTTTGCATAAATAAAGTGCATAATTTTGCGTGAATAAATAAAATAAATATAAGACTCAGGAACCACAAAGCTGATCAGGTCATCTCCAGTTGTCACCCACTCTGGGTGGTATATGTAAGTGTGTAAAATACACAGATTGCACTGTTATCAGAGGCAAGGGAGACTGCTCAGTGGTTAAGAGTGTATACTGTTCTGGCAGAGGACGAGAGTTCAATTCCCAGCACCCACAAGGTGGCTCCAAACTGCCTGTAACCCCAACTCCAGGGAGTCCAATGCCCCTTTCTGACCTCCTTGAGCACTTTCCTCTACAAACCTGCACTCAGGAACACACATAAAACCACCATTTCAATATAAAGTAAAATAAGATATATGTAGTTATCAAAATATTTTAGTTTTGTGGCTGTCTTCATTAGCCCACCAGTAAGATAGTATTTACATTTTAAATAGAAGCAAGGTAAAGTTACATTTTTTGTTGATTTTGCAGACATCAGTGTGAAGGCTGATGCCTCACTGGGATAAGAGCATTAGAATTGGGGGAGACGGGCTCTGTGACAGCATGTGCATTATGTTGAAAACCTGGCTTTTTGTGGATTTTTTTTTTCATGGTCACAGCATTTGAAAACCCCAGTTTTCAAAGACACAGTACAAATGACCTTCACCTTTCCACAGCTTGCTCAAGGACGGCATCCTCCGAGTTTCCTACAGTTAAATTGGCATTGCAACCATAGGAAGTTATCCTTTCAAAGGTGAATGGGTTCATCTTTGGCTCGGAGGATATTTTTAATACACGCCACTTATAAAAAGCCAAGCTTGTGAATCAACTTCAATTCTGTGAAGAGTGAATACCAATAGTACTGTTTTCTAGCCGCTCAGCAGGGTTGAATTCTGCTCAACTCAAGATTCTCCTGCCTCAGCTTCCAATGGGAATCACACCTAGGGTCTTAGGCTTGCTAGGCAAATGTTCTATCTCTTCAGTCCTTTAGGTAGCTTTTGAAGGAGCTTGGAAATGTGGCCAGGGGTTCACAGCTGTCTCCTCAAGAACATTCACATGATTGTGTAGGTGGAGATACTGAGATAAGCCAGGCCTGCTTAAGCCTCCCTTTAAAAAAAAAAAAAGTGTGTGTATGTGGGGGAGGGGGTTGCATGTGCACATGTGCACGCATGTGAAGGCCAGAGTCAACCTTGAATGCCATTTCCCCTTGGAGCTGTCAAACTTTTTTCTCCTGTCAGGGCCTCTCACTAGAACCTGGAAGTTGTTGATTGGGTCAACTGGCCAGGGAGCTGGGATTCCAAATCACGTCCCACACCTGTGTGTTTTTATTTGTTTTGTATGTGCTAGATATCAAACTTGGATGTTTGTGCTTGCTCAGAAAACACTCTACTGATTAGCTGTCTTCCCGGCCTTTAAAAATATCTTGACTCTCTATTTCAACCCAACTGTGTTCTTTGCAACCCATGTGCACTAAAGACAACAATGGCTAACGTTCCTGTGGTTTGTCGCTAATGTGCTTCATGGAAAGAAATGGCTACTTTCAATTAGTGATCTGTGAAACTAAAGATGTCATCTTGAGAGCTGAAGAGACGGCTCAGCTGTTAAGATCATGTATCGTTCTTGCACAGGGCCTGAGTTTGGCTGTTCGCATCCATCCCAGGTGGCTCACAAGCTCCTGTAACCCCAGCTCCAGGGGGACCCAATGCCTCTGGCATCTGTGAGCACCTGCACTCGTGCACATACCCATACACAGACACATAATTAAAAATAATAAAAACATCTTTAAAAATAAGCCAGGCATGGTGGTGCACGCCTTCAGTCCCAGCACTCAGGAGGCAGAAGCAGATGGATGTCTGAGTTGGAGGCCAGTCTGGTATACAAAGCTAGTTCGAGGACAGCCAGGAATGTTAACACAGAGAAAACCTATCTTGAAAAAATTTTAAAAGATATCATCTTTCCTCCTCCAAGGTCATATAGCTTCAGAATCCAGAGTCTGTTAGGCGGTCAGATACCTAACAGGTCCATTCTAAATTTATTTTATGTAGTCCATTCATGCGTTTGCTCAAAAGGGCTGCTTGAATACTATGATGTCACCAGATCCGTTTGCACCTGTGCCACCCTAGAGAAGGAGGGAGCCTGGGTACGGTTGATTGATTGAGAATCCCTAGACAACGAATAGTCAGAGCAGAAACCCCACTCCAACTATGATCATTTCTCCCGTGTGTGCATGAGAACTGCCCCTGCACAGAAGAAAATGCCTATCCCCTCGCTGGGGCATGCCGCCTTACAGACTGACATCATCTGTGTGGCCTGTCATTGATAAATAAATCGTTATTCAGAGTGGCTGTTTATGGATCTTTATTCTTCTCTGTGCCCTCCACTCTCTCTGCTGTTTCTCTCTTTTCCTCCCCAAACATCTCGTCCCTTATCCCGCCCTTCCTCTGCCTCCCACCTTCCCTGCTGCCCAGGTGCGTGTTCCTCCCAGACAATGGTGCATTCTTTGTCAACTACGTGATCACGGCTGCTCTGCTCGGCACAGGCATGGAGCTGATGCGCTTGGGGTCACTCTGCACGTATTGTACCCGCCTCTTCTTTTCCAGATCAGAGCCAGAGAGAGTCCACATCAGAAAGGTGAGGGCCAGCTCTTCTCTGAGCACCATCCCCAGCTTCTCCTGGGAGGGAAAAGAAGGGGTCTTGCTAGGAGCCCTGGGACCCACGATGAAAGGCCTGTGACCATGGGTAGCTGTTTCTTGGACTCCAACGAGGGAAGAAATGTTGCCCCTAGGAATGAGCTGCCAGCCAGCTCCCTAGCGGAGTCCCAGAAGCATCCAAGACATGGGAGCTGGGCAACCTCAGGGTGACCCCTGCCTTCTACCTTAGAACCAGGCCATGGATTTCCAGTTTGGGCGAGAATATGCGTGGATGCTGAACGTCTTCAGCGTGGTGATGGCGTATAGCATCACTTGCCCTATAATTGTCCCTTTTGGTGAGTCATCGACAAGGTACCCCCAGGGCTCCACACTCTGAAACGGGAGGAGGAACCAAGCTCCACGGCATCAGGATGTCTCCAAGAGCATGAGGAGATCTGGGATAGCCTGTGGCAGGGAGGTGGCAGGGCTAAGGCACGGACCTGATTGGATGGCTGCTAACTAGGGGTGTTGGTTGAATGCATGCATGACTGAAGGACATCGCCAAGCTGGCAGAGCCAGTTCTAGAGGCCACAGAAGTCAGCTCCATAGGTCTCCCACCCTTGACTCTTGCTGCCCCGACAACCCTGAGTCTGGCCTTGCAGATCCATGGGCATCTGAGGACAGCACAGACCTGCCCTGTTATTTAGAACAGCCAGTGAATGTGTCTCTGTCTTCCGGTCCCCAGGGCTGCTGTATTTGTGTATGAAGCATGTCACAGACCGCTATAACATGTACTACTCCTATGCGCCCACCAAACTGAACGAGCAGATCCACATGGCCGCTGTCTACCAGGCCATTTTCGCACCGCTTTTGGGGCTCTTCTGGATGCTCTTCTTCTCCATCCTGCGAGTAGGTGGGTGAGCAGCCTGCTCTGTGGCCCCGCCTCTGCCTGACCTTGGCCCTGTGAGTCCCTTAAGACCATCTCTGGTAGAAGAGGAGAGTTCAGGGTGAGCAGGACATTGCGCGTGACTGCTCTGGGCCATGATGCATGCATTAATCTCGGCAGAACTTTGAGACAGAAGCAAAGTCCAAATGATGCAGATTTGGCTTCAAATAAGAAATGTCACATTCCTTCCTTTTACATGTCAATTGACAGAAAATAGAGTAGCAGCTTTTGGTACTCTAGTCCCACGATATTTCCTCTGGGAGCCTCTAAGAGAACTACTTTCATGGGCTTACCAGAACCCGAGAAGGGAATCCGATTCTGCAGTGGTGGCTAACCTTTCCTCACCCTCTGGCTACACCAAAATGCTTCTCCTGCCTTGGGGAGCCCAGAGGCACCTTCACAGACATTCCCAGGGACTACAGACTGGGAGCTCCTCAGCTTCCTCCCATCTGGGTCACCCATGGCATTAGGCTCCCAATTCCATTGACCTTCCCTCCCATGACAACTACTGTGGTGTATTTTTCTTATTCTCTGTCAGAATGACACCCTTACTTACACTCACAGGGCACATTTGTTTGTTGACATCCATTCCCTGTCCTGTGCAGTTTGCTCCTGCCTCCTGGAAGGCATTTTCCCCCCATTAATGCCTTTTTCTAAATATCAAAAACAGAAGAAAAAAAAGTACAAAGACTAAAATCTGTTACCCGAAATGCCTTCTAGAGTCTGGTTTTTCTTATTCCCAGACTCTAGCTAGGCATTTGCTCAGGGGAGGGAGCAAAATGAGGTATGTGTGTTAGCTTGCTATTATTGATAAAATTGCGACCATCCACATTACAACTTGCAATCTTAAGTTTTCATGCACATGTTACATTCCGAATGGCTTCATGTATTAAGAGCCTGTTTGAATGTAGCCTTTCGCCAGCTGCATTCAGAACAACAGCTTTTGTTAGCCCTCTGTGGCTGGTGGTTGAGGTTGTTTACCGGTTTCTGCTTTTGCAGAGCCATGCCCCAATAAGCTTCATTTGGCAGTCACGAGACTGGAGATTTGACTTTCCATACTTACCTTGTTAAAAAGCTGTTATGGGCCATGAAGGAGATCAAATATTCACCCATGAAGTATGTAAATGGTGTTTGAATGCTGGTTAGCCCTGGGTCCACAGGGACAAGGGTCAGAGACTGGGGCCAGTGGCAGAATGGGTAACTCAAAGGCCCTACGGAGGAAAAATGGAAATGGGTAGTTGGTAGATGAAGATGGACTTGTTTAATGGACACTGGTGTGGGTAATTGGAGTCCATCCAAGTTCTGTTTTCCACGGGATTCACAATAAGCCACATTCTAAACTGGCCAAATAGAACAGAGGGATGATCTTACCATGTCACACTCCTTGATCCTGTTCTTGGAGGGAGCATTGTGCGGGGGCTGCTCTGCCCGTAGCCCAGGGCTCCCGTGGAGGTTCTGGAGCAGGTGGCTCTAGGCATCTGTGAAGCAGTTCTGTGGCCCTCTTTCACCCCGTTCCAGCGCTAAGCTCCATGACCACCTCCTCCTTGGCAGGTCCACTGCACACCATCACGTTCTTCTCCTTGTCGTCCCTCATCATCTCCGTGATAATTGCCTTCTCTGGGATCTTTCTGGGGAAGCTCCGGGTTGTCCGTGAGTATGAGGTAAGTTGCCAGTTTGCCTTTCAGACCACTGATTCTTCTGGTCCTGAGGACATAGCTCTGAGATATCCTGGCCGAGGCACCCAGAACACAACAGGACAAGAGGGGTGGGGCTTCCCCTTAGACCAAGGTTTCTGGTTGTTAATAACAGTGAAGATTTTTTCTGAACGACGTATAGAAAGAACAGAAACTGATTTGAAGCACAGCTCCCTGCAGAGGGAACCTTCTGGAAGCATTGCTTCTTGCTCTATTTGTTTCTGGGACTCGGTCAGTCATAGCACAAGCACCCACCACTACTGCTGGCTGGAGTACCAGGCTAGAGTAGGGCCATAATGCATTTTCTCTAGCGCATGCACGCGTGTGCGCGCACACACACGCACACCCTAATGCTATGATGTCACCAGGATCTGTTTGCACCTGTGCCACCCTGGAGGAGAAGGGTGGTAGGAAATCTGGGTACGGTTGATTGAGAATCCCTAGACAACTGATAGTCAGAGCAGAAACCCCACTCCAACTATGATTATTTCTCCCTTTATGGTTTTGGGAACAGAACATTCCAGAAGGGATTCTTGGCATCTCAATCATTTCCCTGTTTCTCCTGAGCTGCTGCCCTGCCTGCTGGTCTGGGGCTCTAGAGAGAAAAAGAGTTATCTGGGAGGTAGAGGTGGTGGCGCATGCCTTTAATCTCAGTGCTGGGGAGGCAGAGGCCAGCCTGGTCTACAGAGTGAGTTCCAGAACATCCAGGGCTGCACAGAGAAACCCTGTCTCGAATAAACAAAAAGAAAAGAAAAGGTTGAGGGGCAAGGTGGCAAGTCAGAGGCTCAGGTGTGGATAGAGGGCGGGAGGGGGTGAGGGTGAGCCTCCATCCTGTGATGCATCACCCTTCTCTCCTTGGCAGCCTGAGGAAGAAGCGGAGACTGTGTTTGATGTGGAGCCAAGCAGCACGACCTCCACACCCACCTCCCTTGTGAGTTACTGCTTCCACCCTGGGGACGAGTCAGGAGGGTGGGGCCTTGCAAGGGTGGCTCACTCCAACAACGTGGGGGGCACCAGTGTTTAGTGCCTACCCTGGGTACTGGGGAGGAGCCGGGACCCCTGGGCTCCCTCTTCTGACGCAGCAGGACTTGGCTCAGGTCCAAATGCTTCCGTGGCCCTGGCTGAAGAGTGGGGTGAGAAGAACCAGCTCTAGCTCAACAGTCAATAGAAGCCACCCAGAGAGGAGAGAGCCAGAGATGATGTACTCGAACAGGGAGGCCCAGCTCTCAGAATCCTCAACCGCGTAGATGCAGGGGCATGCTGGGGCTCAGCCTCAGGACCCAGGCTGCCTCCAGGGCACAGGCGTTGGCCAGAGCGGTGCAGACAGAGCTGCAAGGAGCTATTGATGGACCCAGTGAATGGTAAGGCAGGGGCAGCACCCGACTGATGAGCCCACCAGCCTGCCAAGAGCCGAGGCTGGACCCAGAGTCTGTGACCAGTGGACTGGGCAGAGGTGCCCATGCCCTTTGGCTTGCCTGGATGGCAGGAGCCCTCGCCCTCATCCCTACCACATGTGTTTATGCAATCATCTGTGCACGTATGATGCTGGGCATAGGCTCCTTCATACGTGTTAGGCATCTCCAGCAAGCACTGAAGAAGGGTGCCAGCAGTGGGGGCACTTGGGAGAAGCTTCCCCGAGAAGGGACCATGTCATGCAACTGGCGGAATGGGAGGAAAGGTTGCCAGGTGAAGCAGGGTGTGGGAAGAGCGTTGGAGGAAGAGGAAGAGCCTGGGCAAAAGCCAGAAGAGATGATCTGGAGTCCGTGAGGAAAACAGAAGACAGTGTTCAACATGGATATACAGAACATGCCTGTGGGCAGGGCCCACAAAGTCCAGAGGCCTTTTTTTTTTTCCCAGTGGTGTCAGAGTTGGGTCAAAGTTCATCAACATAGGCAGACCCACATGGCCATGCGCACAGACACAGATGTGTCAGAACCCTGGTTGGCCTGACTTGAAAGGAAAAAAAAATCAAAAACAAACCTTCCAGCCAATGACAAACTGTCTCTTGAGGGGAGGCAATGAAGAGACCAAGAACCAACCGGGGACAACTTTCTCTGACCAATAGGAGCTCTCTTGCTGTTAGCAGGGGAAATATAAAGAGCTCGAAGCTTGTTCTTTTCTCCTGGATTAATAAACTCCCATGGTCAGGGATTTTAATCCCCCAAACTTAATTAATCATTACCATTTTACTGGGTGGGAGATTGAGCACACGGCCAATGTTAGGTCAGTCCCACCCCGCAAGATCTACTAATTTAGACCCCAGCGTGCTGAGCAAGGATGTGGCCAGACAGGGTTTAAACAAAGTCCAGATAACTATAAAATCTGTGCTTTAAAAAAATATAATGAATAGAACTTACTATTTATGCATGTATTTATTTTTCGAGACAGGGTTTCCATGTGGGCCGCCTGGCCTCGAACTTCAGGCACGAGTGATTCTCCCGCTTCAGCTTCCAGAGTAGCAGGGCCTACACAGGCGCGAGGTGCTGTGCCTGGCTTAAGCCATTAAAAACCCTATACGTTTACGACAGTGGTATAAGAACATGGTAGGCAACGGTGGGAATGAAAAACAGAAGAGCAAGAATAAGGAAATAAAAGTTCACATTCCCACCACCCAGGGATGGTCACTGAGACACTGGTGTACATTCTTTTTTTTTTTTTTTTTTTTTTTTTTTGGTTTTTCGAGACAGGGTTTCTCTGTGGTTTTGGAGCCTGTCCTGGAACTAGCTCTGTAGACCAGGCTGGTCTCGAACTCACAGAGATCCGCCTGCCTCTGCCTCCCGAGTGCTGGGATTAAAGGCGTGCGCCACCATCGCCCGGCTACTGGTGTACATTCTTGAGCTAACTATGGATGCGTACATCTCTTCCAAGTATCTTATGCTTCTGTGGAATTCTACATGTCTATATGGGTTTCTGCTAAATACTGTGCATGCAGTTTTATAACCTGTGTAACTGTCAGTCTGTTGCCACATAGATGAATTTTGACCTCTTTGCCTACCCATATTCAAATAGCTCTTATTACCCATCTTTTTAAATAACTGGCTCAAACCCAGAACCAGTTGAGTATCTATGCTAGATTGGGACTTGAGAAGATCAAACCACTCCAGCAGGATGCCCCCACCTTCTGGATTTCTCTGACTCATCTTCCTGATATCTTCCAGCAGGTTCCTCTCCCTTCCCCACTCCCTGAAAGCTGGAGGCTTGAAAGGCTCACGTCCAATGCAGGGGCTAGAATGTATTACTAGAAGTGCCTTCACCTTGGAGACCTGTAACATCCCGTTCATTCTGTTAGTGCTGATGAGACAGACTACTGGGTGTGACGCCAGGCTTTCCCACTGTTCAGCTACCATTTTCTTTTTCGTGGTCAAAATGCCTATGGTGTGTGCTTTGGCAATATGTATGTGTCTAGCTATTTCACGGGATTGTTCCCTCATCAACTGGGGCTGGGTGTTTATACTGGAGGATGCAAGGGTTCTTTCTCTCCTGTAATTACTTACTTTCAAAGTAGGGAGTAGATTGAAAACCACTGCAAGCATTGACAGGTTGCCCTTTCCCCTGGCACTTCCTGTGTCTCTAATCTGCCCCCTTCCCCGCATTCCTGACACCAGCTGTCAGTGTGACAGGATGCAGCTAACACTCTGTTTCTAATCTGTGAATACAATGTAGCAAAACATACTAGCTGATAGATGAAGGTCTCTCCAGGGGGACACGAGGCCATCTCCCCCGAGATTCAGCCTGAGTGGGAACAGATAATGTGTGGAACGGATGTAGATGAGGCGTAAGAAAGCCTGCCACTGAACTAACCCTGGCCACTCCAAGGTAGTGAACAAGCTTCATCCCTAGGAGCTCACTGAATGACAAGAAGCAAGGCAGAGGAAATCAAGGCTGTGGGTAGTGGGGCAGAGAGGGCCCAGGGCTTGGAAGGGCAGAGGTGATGGGGTGGGTTTGAGGAGAGAGGGTATACTCTAGACCTTGCTCCCAATATGACCTTGCCTCATCTTCCCCTCTCTGTCCCGAGCAGCTGTACGTGGCCACTGTGCTACAGGAGCCGGAGTTGAACCTGACCCCCGCCTCCTCCCCAGCCCGGCACACCTATGGCACCATGAACAGCCAGCCAGAAGAGGGAGAAGAAGAGAGCGGTCTGAGGGCCTTTGCGAGGGAGCTGGACTCAGCTCGGTTCCAGGAAGGGCTGGAACTGGAGGGCCAGAGCCACTGATTAGGACTTCAGTCAGAGGGCCAGGGGAGAGCCTGGTAGGGGGAGACAGGAAGGAGCTCCCTTCCATAGACTTTGAGAAGCTCCTGATGGAGATGGCTGCTATCCTGTGGCCGTGTGACGAGCCGGGCCTTCCGGCCAGCTGGAAAGGGCAGGATGCTGGGAATCCTGAGGACTCTGGGATGGGGTGGAGGAAGCATACGCCATGTTTCTGGGAGTGGTAGCTGAAGCCCAGGACACAAGAGACTGGAGGCTGTGTTTCCTGCTGGCGTCCAGGGGATGCACGTATGCATAAGGGGAGAGGTAGGGAGGAGACCGCTGAAGGCCTTCTAGGGGCTTCAGCGCCCCACACTCCCGCTGCCCATCAAGGATGGTCACTCCACTGCCGTCTGAGCAGGCAAAGGTACGTGTACTGGGTCTTGTGGTTGAGGCCCAGGTGGCCATCTCATCACAGGTGTCTCTGCAGAGTATCTAGAAACTGTACCTCACCCCCTGAGCAAGGAGCAACCGGGACAACCCTGGGAAGAGACGGGGGCCTTCCCTGTTTCTCTGCCCTGCTATCTGCTTACAAGGGTAGTTACTGACAGTGACTCAAGCTTATTAAAGGAGACCTACGTGCATGTGGTGAAGGAAAACATGGCTGATCCTTGCTGGTTGATTTAAGGGTGTGTGTGTGTGTGTGTGTGTGTGTGTGTGTGTGTGTGTGTGTATAGAGTTCAGGAAACAGGGTCTTCTTTCCAAAACCGGGTCATGGAAATCAGACATACCTCTCTAAGTCCCAAGGATAAATGAGAAGATTCCCCCAAACCTAGAGGTGGCCACCAAGAACATCCTTTGCCTCATGGATTTGAGCGTTATGCTCCAGCATGGCCAAGGTTGGTGACAGCTCAACCCCTACCATCCCTCAGAAGGACCCTTATTCCTCTCTCAGGCAGCCCTGCCTGACCTTCAGAATGGTATACAGGTTAAGATGTCACCCCAGTCCTGCCAGGATTAGGTAAAATAGTAGTGATGGCTACATCACCGTGAAGAGACCCTTTGGTGGGCAAGTTGTTTTCCCGGGTCTGCCTCCAACTGGAGGAGCGAGCCTCTGCCTCTGCAATGCTGGCTACTCAGCACTTCTGCCTCTTAGGACAGGGCATTGCCAGCCCTGCCCTGAAGCCTGAACCGCCTGAACCAAGGGGTCTGCAGTGCTTGAGCCTGTGAAGCTCCTCCCCAGATATCTGGGTCGCTCTTTGCTGCACAGTTTCATTCCACCTCAGTGTCTCCATCCAGGCACATGGCTGCCCCGAACACAGATCACTTGGCCCTGCCTCTGCTCCACCTCTGCCCCCCACCCCAGCCCCACAGGTCCAAGCCTCACTCCAGGGCAGAAATGGTCGCTCAGGGGGGCAAGTAGTGTCACACTCCAGAACTTGGCCCCAAACCTTAGCAGGGTGATCTTTGCTGAGAGCTTGAGTCCACTGGGAGAGGCCACCTCCATTCCTTGTCAAGCCTGGAATAAGGGGCGGTGGGGAGGGGGGCAGTTACATACAGCCAGGCCCTTTGTACACGCCAGTGCCCCTGGGATTTCACCAACCAGGGAAAGAAACTTTTTCATAGAGTGGTCAGGGCCACTATCCAGCTCTGCCCAAAGTGTGGGTTTATTGGGCAGACCCCATGGTGTGTATTTGGTATGTAGTGATTTGGAACACAGCCAAAGCCAAAACTGGTGACAGCTCAGGCTGAAACTAAAGACCTTTTCTCTGGGCTCTGCTTGCCAGTGCCTGCCCCGGATCCCTGCAGCCCTGTCTGCTGCTGCTGGCTCTCCCTCCTACCCCTCCCACTGCAACCCATGGATGCTTCAGGTACAACAGGTCCTATAAACAACAGGGCCTATGGCTGGAGGGCCCCATCCTCCAAATTTGGGTCAAATGCTGCCTGGTTCTGATACAAGTGTTGGGCAACTAGTAGATTCCACTCTGCTCTTCCAGGAGCTGTCTTTGCAAGGTCACCAGAGCCCAGGCTCCTTCATCTTACACATGCAGCCCACTTCCAGGCCCTCCTCAGCACCTGCTGTCCCAGGCCATTGGTCATCACCCCACCCTAGCCTCCACCCTCAGTCCTTTCTGATCCCCTCTGGAGAGAGAGATGCCTCCCAGGAGACCCAGATGACACGGCCCCTAGAGGGGACCCTTGCTGGGCTTGGAGTAGCCAGCCTGCCTGTCCCCAAGTTGCCTCTGGAAGCCAAGTGCCTATCAACAGCATTGCATCCTCTGGGGGCCCTAGAGGGCCGTGGACTAACCATGGCCACTACCACTAAAGGAATGTGCCAGAATGCTGAACCTTCTTGTTATTAATGTATGATTGTGCCTTGAATAAACAAGTCCTCCTAATCAATGCTGGCCTGTGCCTCTGCCTCTGGCCAATAAGGCCTGCTCCACCTGGAAGGAGCCAGCGCTGTTAAGGGATGACCCCAGAATCACCAGGCTGGGGCACTGCATGACAAGTTACCTTAGGCCCCTTGCTGCCTCTTCTCCCCAAGGCCCTCCCTGGCCCCAGCCCTAGAGGGGAAGGGATAGGAGGAAGGAAAGGCCTGATAACTGTTGCCAGTTGGTTGAAGAGGCACAAAGCAACTCTGCCTCCTCCCTGTACAGCAAGAGAATGTCACCCCAGAGACCACTGCAGTAACAACCCTGGCTGCATGTTGTTGAGCCTCTATGTGGGCGACTGACCCAAGACAGCAGATAGGCTGATTTCAGGCGAACACCCCCAGGCAGAACCGCAGACAGGGCTCCTGCCTGTACCTGGGGATACAGAAAAGAGGTAGGCCACAGAGACAGGAAGTTTCAGGGAGGGTGGGGGACAGTCAGGTAGGCCTGGGCAGGACAAGAAGTAGCCTAAGAAAAGCTCTTGCACTTGTGGCAAGGGAGAGAAGCTAGTTCCCCGCCAGATGACAAACCTCTGGGCTAGGAGAGCTGAGTTCTGGTCTTCTTCACCCATGTGGCTGACACTAGGCTGTTACTTCATCCCCGGAGGAAGAGGGGGAAGACTTGAGTTCGACATGCGGCATAGAGCAGAATCAGCTGTGGTGGAAGACAGGCTAGGCTGGGGAGAGACAGCCTCCATCCCTGCGGCTCCCTGTGGGCACAGACAATAACCATCGTGGGTTAGGGGCCCACTATTGCCACCCTTACAGAGCCATCACCTTAAGCTCTTGGTCTGCCCATGGGCATGGGTTCAAAGCCCACTACAGCATGAGTCAGGGAATGAGACCAGGCCCCTTCCTCCTGTCTCCTCTCCCCTCAAAACAGGGGTTTCCATGATTTACAAGCTGCTTCAGGAAAGAGGGGTGTTGAGAAGGGCAGAAGGGGCAGGGTCTGCTCATTGCTTAGCAGGCTTGCGCTGTTGCAAGAGAGGGGCCTAGAATCCATGGCCTCCTATTGTACCAATCATCTCTCAGGGGTCTCTTCTTGAGGGCAGCAAGCCTCCAGCTTGCAGACATGGGCCATCCCTTGATTCTACTACCCTCTCAGGGGCTATTGCTCAGATGGACGCAAAAAGACCAGAACGAAGGCTGGAGGCAGACGCTCTGTAGCCCAATGTGGGGGTATGCTCAGAACGGGGGGGGGGGGGATTTGGATTTCCTTACTTAGCAGGCCAGGAGGACGGGGGGCCTAGAAGGTGGGTGCACCTGACTGGGGGTGGGACTAGGAATAAGGCAAGAGTGAGGCTTGATGCCCAGAATGCCAGTCACTGGACTGTGTCCACAGGGCAATGTAGCACCCAACCAAGTGCCGTCCTGGGCACCACCAGCCTGGGAGGAGCAGAAGACCTGAGGTTCCTTGCAACTCTCCCTGGAGGCCTTCGGTCAGAACAGATAGAGGAAAAAGCTCTTGGCCACCCTACCACTGCTGTCTCTGAGATGGCAACCTTGGTCTGTCCTGAGGAATAGGCTTGCTGGCCCAGCTGCAGGCTTCTAGGTCACTCAGTGGGAGGCCCTGGGACCTGAGGGAGCCGGGCTTCCAAGAAGACAAGCTCCCAGCTCTGCCCAGCAGAAACAGATTCTGAACATCTGCCAGCCTCTCGGCCTTGACAGCCTGCTCTCCGTCATCACCAAGCCTCTGTTCCAGTGCCAAGTAGGAGTCTCCCAAGTGGCCCACAGTCTCTGGGGTGGTACCTGGTCCCCTCTGTTACAGAAATCTGGTCCCCCCCCGCCCCGGCTGAGTCTAGCAGGCATAGGGGAGAACAATTCCCTCCTCAGGCCCCACACACTCTTGCAGACCTCCCCCACATCAGCCCAGGCTAGAACGAGAGATGGGTACAAATCCTGTCACACAGATCTAACTCAACAATAAATGTGGGTGTTATTTGGATCCGAGAGCCATATCCTGGTCCTCAGGGTCCCTTCTACTTTGTCAATTTCAGCAACTGTTTAAGGAATAGCCTCTTCTCTCTTCTCTAAACATAGCCCAGAGTGGTTTTCATGACAGCCTGCCCATTCCTAGGCAAGAGAAGGTTCCAAGCACAATAAACAACCCCGTTACATAATGGGATGCCAGGCAGGGTTAAGTGCTGTGAAGAAAGAACAGAACAAGATGAGAGGAGGGGATGCCTGGAGACGGGAGGGCATGTCTGCTCTCCGCGATTCAGGAGGAGCTCCCAGGGATGGGGTGCAGGAAGAGCTGAGGGTCTAGGAGAATCAGTGCCAGGCTCAGAGAGTAGCAAGGAGGCCAAAGCAGAGCGAGCAGGGAGAGGGGCAAGGCAAGTTCCGAGATGACAGAGGGCCTGGTGGGACTCTGCTAGGACTCCGGGCTTTCCTCTGGGGGTGTAGGCAGCTACCAGGGGATTCCCAACAGAAGAGTGACATGATTGTCTCATTTTCTTTTTTTTTTTTCAGATTATAAGATACACACTTTTTTTTTTTTTTATCGAGTCTGGCTCTATAGCCCAGATGGGTTTCATAAACTCTTCGGTCTTCTGAGTGCTAGGGTGACGTGTGGACCACCATCCCCTGCTATCATAATTATTTTTAAGTATATAGTTAAGCAACTGTTAAATATTTGTTATAATGTACAATCCTCACCCCCAGTCACCTTTGCAGCTTTTTACCTCTCAAGTGGGGGGCCTCTGTACCCATGGAACAGCTCCTTCCCCCTTTCCCCTTCCAGCCCCAGTAACTAAGGACACCCTCATACACTGAGGTGAATACCATGGCCAGTGGGGAGCAGAAATTCCAACTGGGACTCTGTGAGAGGTGATGTAGTCACTCAGGATGGGGCAAAGAATGAAGACAAAAGTGGAGTAGCATGCTGTCACAGGGGCCAAAGAGTCTTGTGTGGAGAGAGGTGGGTCAGGGAGCAATCCAGAAGCCAGGATAACACTAAGATCTTAACCAGAACAACTCGGTGATAGTAATACAGGAGGCAGAGAAGTCTGGGAAGAAGATGCCTGGAGCCGGGTGGTGGTGGCGCACGCCTTTAATCCCAGCACTTGGGAGGCAGAGGCAGGCGGATCTCTGTGAGTTCGAGATCAGCCTGGTCTACAAGAGCTAGTTCCAGGACAGGCTCCAAAACCACAGAGAAACCCTGTCTCGAAAAACCAAAAAAAAAAAAAAAAAAAGAAGATGCCTGGGACATGGTGCATCTGGTCATGCTACGTTCGGGATATGACTGGCTGGATATGGAAGTTAGGCTGGGGACCTTTAAACCTTAGGGTCATTTAGGCTGATGTTTAAGGCACTGGCCAAGACTGCGAAGAGAGAAAGCATGGTTGAAGAGGAAGCCCAGAGGCCAACACACAGAGGAGAGAAGGAACTGCAAGGCAGTGGGAGGGGCTATGATGAGGACCTGAAGAAGAGGAGGGGCTCAGTGAGGAAGGAGGGAGCCGCAGGGCTCACCACTCACGACATAACTGTGACAGACCACCACAAAACATCAGCCAAGTGGAGGATGCTGGTCATACTATCAAAGGACGACCTGGTTTCTCCCATAAGACAATGGAAAAGAAAAAGGAGAGGGAGGAGCCGGTACAGATGGAAAGACTTGAAAGACTTAACCAAATGCAAAGCATGGACCAGATGCAGACAGATTCTGAGACATTAGGGGAGCTGGAATCCAGACAGGGATGCTCTAGCGCCTCCCCCTGCTATCATAATTATTTTTCTAGCAAAGAGAAAGCAGGGAAGGGCCAGTCTTGAGGTGGTGCTAGATGGGAGTCCATGTGGCCTCAGGATTCCCTGGATTTTTGCAGCTGGTAGTGTCTTTTCATAATAAGTTTAAACATTAAGGACTGATCAACTCTAAGTCCTGCTAAGCAGAACAGCTAGAGAAAGGCTAGGACATGACCCCTGAGCTGAACAAGATGCAAGGTGACTTCAATCAGAGCAGAGAGTGGGGACAAAATCTGGCTGTGCTAAGTCCCCATTCACTTATAAAGTTTGGAAATGAACACAGGAGCCAGAAGGCTACTCTTTTGAAGAATTTTGCTAACCAAGGAATGAAAAGGAGTGGGAACTAGAGAGGGAGGAGGAGGGGCAGCTCTTTCACAGACATAGACATGGAAGCGTAGTGTATTTGAGGTCAAGCACCTATGTGTGCTGGCTCAAGACATGCGTCAGAGAAGTGTTGTTTTCTCCTCAGCTTAGTGGTCATGCCTGAATCTACTGATATTTTAACTACTCTCTGTGCCCCATGGCCCCACAGTCAACACCCCACCACTCAGACCAAGGCCTGGCCAAGGCCACCAAATGTAGGTTTTAACTAACTCTCTAATGTTCTAATTACCAATAAAGATTCAGGAGTCAGCTGTTGGGGTGAAAACCTGCTAGGTCAGAGAAGCCGAGAAGCAACCAACTGATCTTGGGCTGGAGACCCAGTAAGAGAAGCATCTCTCCACGTGTCCCGAAACAAAAAGACCATGAATCTCTTAAGAGTCTTTCTACACCATCCTGTGCGTCTCTCTATCCCTCTTCCTGGCTCCTCCATCCTCTCTATGGCTAATTCCTGTCAGCTGGTCACTGGCTCCACTCCCTGATCCAAGGTTAATTTTATTAACAGAGTCTCGGAGTTTCACAGTATGATCAGATATCCTGCAATAGAGAAGACTGTTTGACCCTGCTAAGCCAGTTCGTCCTGGTCACCCGAGTGGGCATCATTAGACCGGCATAGATTAACTGTCAGTAGGTCACATGGGGAGGACAGGTTGGGAGGGGACAAGATCCTGGACCACTGCAGTCTGCTGGCCTGGAAGAAATGCTTTCTGTGCAACAGTGGGGACAGGATTTCCAGCAGGATACCCAGATCAATGTCTGCAGCCCCCTGCAGCTCCCCAAGCCCTACCACTGGAGCTGAGCAAAGAAGACTGCCCAGCTGACAGCATGCACCCCCAGCTGGCACCAGCTGCCCCCTGTCTGTACTGAAAAGGAGAAGCCTCAGAATAGGGCAGTTGCCCTAAGTCAGGAAAGCTGCCCAGGCAGCTGCAGTCCTGGAGCCTCTGGGAGAACCAAGCCACCTGCTCATGCAATGCTTACTTTTCATGCTGTACTCTTCCATTAGGTTCCGAAGTGTCCCCGACCCCAGACCCATGGGCTACTTCCCTTGAGGAATAAGCACGCTGTGTGTCATATGTGACTCTTATTTATCTTTGTGTTACTAGGACAAAGTTTGACAGAAACAACATAGGAGGAAATATTCATTACATCTCGTGGTTTCAGAGGATCTCAGGCCATCACAGCAGGAGCACAAGGCAGAGTTCCTGGTGGACCAGGAAGGGTGGGACCAGAACCAGGGATCAGGTCCCACATTCGAGGCGCCCTTAGTGCCTATTTGACCAACCAGATCCCACCTTCTAAAGGTCCCACAGTCTTCAAAATTGTCACAAGCTAGGCAGCAAGCATTCAAAACTGTCCCACTCAAATACAAACCACTCCCTCCCCAAGCACAAATACTAGAGAAGGTTATATCACTTCCAAACTGAGCTCTAAGCAGCAACTGAGAGACAGGGTCTTTTCACTCGTGTGTTCAGCACAGGGCCTTCAAGGCCACTGTGAACTCTGCTTTAAACTGGTTAATGACTGAGCATGGGGAACGTGTGGATACCTGGAGATGGGCGTAGCATGTGTGGAAGTGTTCCCAGTATCCACACAGGCTACTGTTAGAACTGTCCCCTGTCCCATCTGTTTAAGGGAAGCTGGTTTAAGTGTGTGCCCAGAGAAGAGAACTGGATTTGGTGGCCTCATAGCCAGTCTGAACCCCAAAACCACGACAGCTCCACCACCACCGCTGCCTCCGGCCTTCCCTTCCAGACTTCCTTTTCCACCTGCTCAGGCCTTGGTCCTGCCGACCCCAGCACCCCAATCCTGATCTGAGCCCCAGGACTCTGTAGCCCCATCTGGCACAAGTCAAGGCCCACAGAAAGACCAGGCATGGAGGGTCAGCACACAGGACATGTTTATTTCTTGTGAGCTTACAGAACCGTGACATAGAGCAAGAAAGTGTGGATGACTGGGGACAGGAACAAAGGCCTTTCCCACGGTATTCTCCCCTGCTTCTCTGCCCAGGCACACGTTCACCTCAAGGGTTAAACACAGAGTTAGGCGCCCGCAGCTGGAGGGAGCAGAGAGAGCAGAAGAGGGTGGGGAGACAAGATTCAGCCCTGCTAGACTAGGTCCTGCAGCTCAGGGCCATGTGGAATGAGGTCACTCCTCCTTGCCCTACTAGCCTCTCAGTTCTGTCTGGCCAGCTTGGTCTCACCCCCAGAACGAACACTGGGGTGCTTCTACCAGAAACGCTGAACCAAGGGCATGGGAAGTTTTGTATGGGACATCTGAGCAGCTGAGACCTGGGGCCACTGCCACAGAAGAACACCATCTTCCCTGCTCCTCTTGCCTGAGATCCCCAGCCACACTGAAGCTGGTCCTTCTCTTCATTTTTGGAAAGTAAACAGCCTGGACAGCCTGGCAGGAAAGCATCGGAGAGACTGAGCAGACGGGTAGAAGGTTCTAGAAGCCAAGTCACTTTACCGTCACCGTGATTGAGGCTTCTCTGAGAAGAACTCCCATGCCACTTTACTACCCAAACTGTTTTTGTCTCATGGGGAGAGCTAACCAGGCATGATGGGGTTGCACCTATGGGGAGGAGGGGAGCCCGAAGGCCCCTCTGGAGGGAAGACCCCACCTCTCTGCAGTTGACCAGGAACTGAGACAGAGTCCTCTCCCATCACCTCTCTAGGATGGCCAAGGGAACAGAGGCCAAGGTGCAGGGAAGCCCTGGGGGAGGGGCTGAGGCTACCACAGACAGATCAACAGACAGACAAGAAGGTGAGGACACTGGCTCTTCTCTCACTCCCCGTCCCAGCCTCGGCTCATGGCTCGCACCACAGCTCCGTAGAGTTGGCTCCAGGCAGCCTTTGTGGCCGGTGTGAAGTCAGGACCCAGGCACTTCTCCAGCATGTAGAGCAAGGACTCACCCACTGTCTGCGGAAGCAAGCCGTACTTAGTCATGGGAAAGCCGGAAAGCGTCACTCCATTTACAGGGGAGAAAGCTGAAGCCCTGGGCCAGAAAGGGTACACAGGCTTTTCTTCTCTTCTACACAGGGCTCACGCTTCCCAAGCAGGTCCCGAATGTAACCTTGAGCATCACCCTGTGCCCAACTTTCCCTCGAGCTGTGAGGATGTTCGGTAGATACAGCATTCATCTCACTCCAGTCTTTGCAACCACCCCATGAGAGGAGCCTGTGCATTGCCTGGAAACCACTCAGACCCAACTATGCCAGCGCCTGCAGATCACAGTTTCCCCACCTGCAAGGCAGCCGTGAGATTAAAAAGCCTTTATTACGCAGTCAGGTAGGCGAGAGTTCACATTCTGACCAGCACTCATGGCCTGGATGGTCAGGCGCAGTGCATGTCGTGTCGTCCGTGGTCCCCCACCCCTGAGAGTCTCAACTGTTTCACGAGTAAAACGGAGAACAAAACCCCAGGTTCTGCGAAAGCTCTCTCAGCACGGCAGCTGCGCACAGTGTGCCTTATCCAGCAACTGAAATGAGGTTTGTTTATCCCACGTGGATTTCTGAATCTCTCCTAAGGATCAGGCACTGTGAAAATGCCCAGATGGAAAGGCAATTAAGACCACCCCTTGTGACTGGGTCTAGCCAGTGGGACGTTAGTGACAGTGGTGCCAGCAGAGGTTTTATAAGCTCTTGCCCACTGAGGCTTGGTTTCCTGGTAGCAGTCCTCCTTTGCTGAGATTTAGCTAGCATGAGGGAGGTTTAAAAGCTCACAGGTTCCCTTAGACATCCTAGCCCCAGTGAAGCTGGACTCAGCACAGAGGGGATTCCAACCAGACTCCAGAGGACGAATTAAATCTAGCCACAAGGACTCAGAAACTGCTTTAAGGGAGGACTCTGGAGGTGGTGTGATACCTATGGCAAGATGTTCTAATCAACCCATGCCAAGGGCCTCCAGGCCTTCTTAAAGGAGCCGTATTAAAGAGAACTCTGAGACTCTGAGGGGTTGGGTCAGTGTCAGTCACGTAGCAGGCAAGTCACTAAAGCAAGCCTCTATTTCTGGTCATCTGAGGAAGTGGCAATGTGGAGGAGGGCCAATGGATTTTGGTGGGGGGTGGCTGGGAGAGAGCGGCGCCTGCAGCTCTGGAGCAAGAGAGTATCCCACTACCCACCGAGAAGGAGCCGAGCCTCACTCCCACAGCCCGGTGCTTCTTGCCCAAGCCGGCCAGGTACTCCTCCAGAGAAGACAGGTCCTCCACATTGGTCACTGCAGCATCAATCACCAGCATCACCTGTGAGGCATACAGAGGGCCCAACACAATCCTACCGCCTTCCCACCGCAGCCTAGAGCCCAGACTTCTCAACCAACGAGGCTTTTAGAATGCTGTTGCCCAGGAGCCGAGGTGACAAACGGCCAAAGTCTGCAGACAGTAAGCACTCGGTATGTGGCAGCTCGACGACCAAAATTCTGTTTTGAGGATTTCAAAACCCGCGACCCACGTGCAGAACACAATACTGCCTGCCCAGGACAGGGCGAACTGAGGCGGTGGGGATTATGAGCCCAGCCTAGTTTTCATAGGCAGGCGGCTCTAATTGATCAAGATCCAGTGATACCATCCATGGGAGCCAGAGGACAGGACTGGGAGCCATGTACCAGGCTGGGGCCAGTGGCTTGAGAACAGAATGGGGGAGGAGGCTGGGTCCAGTCCAGAGAGACAGGAATGGGGTGTGTGTGTGTGTGTGTGTGTGTGTGTGTGTGTGTGTGTGTGTGAAGGCTGTTTTCCATATCCCAATTCCCTTCTTGCCTACCAAGACAATGTTCTGCAGATTTGAGACCTCGTGGCTCCGCATCCCTCACCTTCCTAATGTGGTCCAGGAATTCTGGGGAAGAGAGACAGTCTTCAGGGCTGGAGAACTGGCGGCCGTTGTATTGGAAGAGAGGCAGCAGGTCCGGTTCCAGGGTGAAGAGCCTGCGGGTTGGGGGCAGGGTCATGGGCAGTGAGCAACAATGGAGCAGACTCTGGCAGTTCAGAAGGACGCAGTACATTCCTAACGAGGCACTCCAGCTTAGTCAGCATCCCTGCATCCCTTTTCTGGGCACCCTCCAGAGGACACTGTGTCCCCAACCTCTCACATTACCTGGCAGACCATAGCTCCTCCCTAGACAACTGAGGGGCTGAGTTTGGGACAAGGAGAAATCTCAAACCAAAAATCTAGGGGGAAATTTCCCTTTTGGATCAAAGCTTCCCAATGTCCTCAGATATGAAGAGGCTTAGCTGCGTGATGACAAGAACACAGCCTTGTACACTGAGCACTACGCATTATTAGCTAACTGGAGTATGTATCTCCCATTCTTTTAATCAGTGGCTTCAGAGGTGGAAACAGAAGCTCAGAGAGGCTAAGCAAGCTGCCTAAGTCACACAGTAAAGCCATAGTGGGTACCGGAGTAGCGGGGTGAGGGAATGGGGAGTTGGGGGAGGGGTGAGGAGAGTTTGAAGAAATACAGTTAGCACAGCCTCACTGGGGAGAGCTTGCATTTTTATGTCACTTTGTGTGTGTGTATGTGTGAGTGTAACTGAATTTATTCCCTTTTCATCTGCAAGAGGTTTTGCAAAAGTCTTGTTCTGAGATTTTGGATGGGCCTAGGGATCTGCGATGAGAGAGGGAGTGTGGCTCTGTGGTGTTGGCAGAGCTCAAGGTGAGGCTGAAAACCACCCATCCTCTCCCTCTCTTCCGGGTGGTGAGAGTGGATGCCTGTCGCCCGTCTTCTGGAGCTTCTCTGGTTCTAAGCCTGTGTTTTCCTCAGAAGGGTTCATCTTGCTGGTGACTGGGCGTGAGCTCGCCTGGGCCAGGACAATGTGGCCTCCTTCCACTCGAGGAGGGGTGGATGGGCGTGGAAGTCTGTCCCACCTATCTAGGTGCCTGCACACCCCAGCTGACCTTCGGGTCACTCATCTCCTGCTGGCCCAGCTGCTGTGAGCGACCCTGCAGTCACTACCCATTGGGATATCACAGGGTAGAGCAGGGGGCACTGCATCCACCTGCCCGGTCGGTGGGTGAGGGTAAGGGACCCCAGCAGCCCCCAATCAGTTCAGGTGGGAGCCGCTAACAGGGAAGAACAGATGGGACGGCACCACCTGTCGCAACGCACACACCCCTCTCTCCGGAGCACCACTGTAAACCGGAGGCGCGCGGGGAGGGGGGGGAGCGTTTCTGTTCCTCTCGTGACAAGTCCACTGCTGCCACTCACCCCTCCACTCGCACCCTGGGGCCCAGTAGCGCTCACCTGGAGAACAGGACAGTGCCATGTTCCAGAGGGCTGTGGCTGACCGCCCGCCAGCTCTGCCGGATTAGCTCCAGCTCTGGGCGCTCCATGCTTTCCCCGAGAGATGAGAGATGCGGGACGCAGGGATGGGACCCTCAGGGCTTGGGCGCAGTCACCGCACGTGCAGCGCCATCTCCGGAGCGACGCGGGGGGAGCGGAGGAAGAGGGAAGGGAGGTCTCCAGGCCCAGTCCGGCGGGGCTCAACAACCGCTTCGCTGGTCCAGCAGAGAGGATGCGCACCCGCTGGCGCTTCCGGGGGACCCTGCTCGAGCAGTTGCGCCCTGTGCCCCGAAGCTCCCAGAGAACCGCCCTTTAAAGCTATGGTGGTTTCCACCCCCTCTGACTTAGAGAGGCTTGTGCACTCCCTCCGTAACCGCCTTAGGCAGGGACGACCCGAGGCCTGGGAAATGTCCAGGCTTCAGAGCCTAACAGAAATTGCTGAACCTCTGGGCTTGTTTCACTCTTGAAAACTAGCAGAGCTACTACTTATCTGGGCTGGCCTAGTGGCACGTGCGCGTAATCTCCGTACTGAGAGGCCTGAGGAGCAGGAAGATGAGAGGGTGAAGTTAGCCTGGGCTTCAGAGATTGATTGCCTCACCACCCATCCACTAATAATCACTTCCTATTTCTGAGGAAGAGCCCAGGAGCACAGCGTTCAAAGTGAGTTCCAGCTCCCCACAGGAAAACTCTTGGACTTGCCATCCCCGGGGCCCGTGCTTTCTGCTCACAATCCCTGAGTTCAGCTAACAGGACCCAATTTGATGAAATTGGTCTGTCTGTCTGTCCTCTGCTCGAGCCCTGGGTCTGAGTGGGGCACTTGCAAGGGAAAGAGCCCAAGCTACAGCTATCTGTAGGCTAAGTAACTAAGTAAGCTAACTGTAGGCTTCAGTCTCAGGCCTGCTGGATCAGGATGGAAATAACTAGAAATGCACAGAGTTAAAGCCACGCTCTGTCAACCTCTCACATTACCTGGCAGACAGTTCCTCTTGTCTTCCCGGAGCCAGAGTGACAGAAGAACTAAGTGGGGCTCTAATCTCTGCTCCCCTTGGAGAGCTCCCAGGATCCGGTATAGTCTAAGCAGTCAGGGTGAGGTATCCCCACCACAGATGGTCTGAACTCTGCTTTAAGGGGCTAGAGAGATTTCTCCTCCCTGTCACAATCTAGGAGAGTTTCAAGTGTTTTCTAGTCAGGGCTGTCAATGTGTCATTAATGTCTTTAAAGAACTAGCAGACTGGGCATGTGTCCAGACACTGTGCCCATTAGCTGTAACCTCCCAACAGCCCTGTGACCCTGTGAAGGAGATGCTCTTTATTATACCCTTACCTCACAGTAAGGAAATGGGAGGCAAGGAAGTTAGCTGGCCCAGTTGCACAGTTAATGAAATGGAGGGACCAGAGTTTGACCTCAGTTCTGATCATCTGACTTACTCTCTCCACTTCCTCCCTCAAATTAACAGACCACAACCAAGAGTCATGCCCATAATTCAGACTGAGCCAAGGTTACTGGGTCTGAGTCAGTGCAGGGCTAGATCATAAAGCCTTAGAGCTGACTATGCACCTCTTCCCAACTTCTCACTCACTGACATCAAGTTAGTACCTTGAAATGGCCACAGGGGCAGCGTTTGCACCACGGAAAATGGCAAATGCTATAAGCTAGGGCTTAGTTTTGCCCCCACAGGAAACCTGCTATAAAATATTTACCTCCACTGGGGGAACCCAGAAAGCCTGGGTCTTAGTACATTATGCAGAATGTGCAAATTATCAGGCTCAACTACAATACCCACAAGCTGTGCCTCGCCTCATTTCAGTGTCCAGGGCTACGGGGGTACTCTAGGCATGTTCTTCCAGTCCAGAACCAGGCTGGGGCTTCAAAGACCCCCTTTTGCACCAAGTCCTGCCTCATATTTTCTAAATATGAATCTTTAGGTGAGTAATATAATCTCTCATGGGTACAATGGCAACAAGAATGGTGGGTTCCCTGGGCCTCAGGAGGACTAAATGTCACATGTATTAAAATGATGTTAACTGGTTGGTGGGGTGGCACACGTATTTAATCCCAGTACTCGGGAGGCTGAGGTAGGCCAAGCTCTAAATTTGAGGTCAGTCTGGTCTACAGAGCAAGTTCCAGGACAACTAGGGCTACACAGAGAAACCCTGTCTTGAAAAACAAAAAGTCCCAAACCAGATGTTTCCTAAGCTATTGTCACTCAGACAAATTGGTTCCTTTCTGATTTGCCTACCCCTGGCATCTTCCAGATGCTACCTCCAGAGTGATGGGAATGACCTATCTTCCTCCCTAGCCTGCCTCCTGCCTTATGGTCCTTAGGGGTTAGGTAGTCCAGAAGACTCCCAATTTCATAGAGGCACTAATCCCTTCAACTCTGACCTTAAATCCAATAATGTCAGCTGTCACCTTCTGTATATTCTAGGGGAGTGGAGGAAACCCTGAATGAATGAATAAAAGGTGCAGATGAAGTCCTGAGTGAATGTGTATTATTGAAAAGGACCTCAATGCCTCACACCCAAGGGGATTGGCAAAGTCTTCCTCTGGTGCCTGTGGGAATGTTGACAGAGCATACAGAAGGCGTGGCCCCCAGCTACTTCCAGCAGGCAGAGACTGCCCCTTACAGAGCCCTGACTGAGAGTAGCTAACTCTTCCCATGTTGTGAGTAATAAACACACTGGTGCATCTCCATCATAACTCACATGTCCCAGCTTTTCTGTATGTGTATCTGTTATTTCTTCATTTCTGCAACATCCCAGTCAGGTTTTCAGTATCGTGCCCTGCAGGGCAGGGTGGATCCTTTACAGCTGGCACTCTCAACACAAGACCATGTTAGGATGGGGCCCTCTGTTGACTGGAATAGGAATTTGCTATCACACTGGGCCACATAGATAGCTATCTCAGAATTAGGGGGAAAATGGTTCCTTTATTTCTTTCTATACTGTCTGGAGAAGCTAAACAAGAAAAAGTAGGCTCAGCTTCTTATTGGCTTTAGCTTAAGGAATGGAAACAAGAGCCACTGTCTCCCAAGTAAGCAAGTACTCAGGAAGGCCCACATTTCCCTGGCTTTAAGTCAGAGCCTCAGCTGGAATGAGAATGGCCCCAGCCATGAGATACCATGTGGGACTTGACATCTAAACATCTTCTCAAGGGCAAGTCACATCCAATTAAGCACAAGGACAAAGTAGTGTTGAAAACAAGAGCTATTTATTACAAAAGTAATGGTCTCTGATTATCTCTAGAAACTTAAAAAAAGAAAAGAAAAAAAAGGTGTGGTGGGTTAAGACATTGGCTGGGTTAAGCTGCTTGGCACATCTTCCTTCTTGCCAGCGGTCTGAGATGTACCACATCTCTGTCAGTTCCTGAGGAGTGCAACCAACATGCAAAGCAGCACCCTAGAGCCTACTGCCCCCCATCTTCCAAATAGAACCCAAGTATTTAGTGATGTCACCAAGTGGCCTTTTTCCACAGGAATGTATGCCAGTTTGGGTATGGAAGAAGAGGGAGTAGGTGGGGAGCACTCTTCTTCCCGTACTTGAACCAAAAGACCCCTTCTGTCCTCAATGTGACATTAGGGGGAGGGGCATGTCAGAGCCCACTGTGCTCTCCTACCTACTCTGGCTCTTGAAGGCTCCCCCTGGTTACTTCAGGGTTCCTTCCCTCTAACAAGTACCTCCAGAAATAGAGTACAAGAAAAATCAGCCACCTGTTAGATGCCCCATGGGCCACCTTAAGAGCCAAGCACAGATTCCAGCATCCCTCTCAGGAGAATCTACCCAGATGGTACCCCACTGGGCTCAAAAGCAACCAGCCCAGCCTGGGTCTATAGGCAAAAGTCAGGGAGGGCAATGGGAGCAGAGTTCCCCAGTCCCTGCAAGAAATGCAATTAAACAGACAGTTCAGATTCCACACACAAGCTGCACTTCCTGCTGGGAGGAGAAGGGAAGTCAAAAGGGCTGCAGTCATGGGAGAGGATGGTCAGTGGGCCTCAGATCTAATTAGCTACCTTGCCTTGCTCTTGACAGGGCTGCATTTCCTCTATTAACATTAATGATGCTCCAGCTGACTGTCCAAGCGGGGCCCAGAAGCTTTCCTCTCCACCACTCTGTAGGTAGCACAGCCTGTCCCTGAGACCAATTTCCAGTCTCCGTGGCAACCACCTCCTGAAGATGCTTTAAAGAGCTCTGACCCTGTCAGAGTTGTTGAGAGCTATAGTGGGTGGAAGATGGAGTATGGCAAATTCATCATTAAACCTTGAAATATCAAAATCTTCTGGGATCAAATAATTATTTTGTTCTGAACTGAAAGGAAGAAGGCAGACTAAAGGGCTGGTCTTGGATAGCTTTAGTTCTTACGAAATTTTCTTACTCCCTTTGGGCAAGGAAATAGAAGAACTTAAAGTGGTGGACAGCAGAAGCTGTCATGCGTTTCCAGGAGCTCTGGGCCTTTGGGGAAAAGACTTGGTAAAGCAGTGTCAGAAAGGAAAGAAATGACAAGGAAGCAAAATAAGGTATTGTCAGGGAGGGCTAGAAGTGTGAAAACAGGAACACCATGCTGGAACAAAACTTCAGCCCAGAGAGGCCATGTGATCCCTCTCCCTGCATCTCATATGCTCAGCCCCACACATCCCTGCTCTGACTCAACCGCTGGCTCTATCAGCCAGCAGGGCTTGGTCCTCAGATGCAGAGAAAAAAGGATGGAGGGATGGCCAGTGAGAAACAGACACTGGGCACATGGCAGCCAAGATGTGGGTTCCACCCACCCAGTTCAGAGAACAGGGAATCAAAAACCTAAGGACAGTCAACCACAGACTGGCAACTTCTCTGCCGGCTTGCGCCCTGGAACCCAGTGCTCTGTGCACACTAAAGGCAGCACTGTATCCACACAAGACACTGGGGGCAGCAGCAGAGGGCCAGCCCGCAGTGTGGGTAGAAGGGTAGTTTTGATGGTCCCACCTGCTGTGCCTTGTAACACCGTGAGGGTGGGACAGCATTCAGCCCTCCTGGAGATCAAAGAATTTCTTATGGACCTTATAAACCTAAGTGAAACCAAATCCAGTGTGAAAAGATACCAGAGAATATCCTGTTAACCTTGGACCATTTTTTGGAATTTATGACACTTGACTCCAGTTAGGTGGTCTACATGCCAAGGAGATTGGACACAGTACCCTCCCACACTCACACCTGCTTTCCTTGTGTTGAAAGGAGAGGGAACTGGCACCAAGTGGTGCTGCAGACAGGGGCATGGTTCCTTTTAGTGTTGAGTTAAATCCAGGTCTGTTTCCCAGAGTTTGGTCTTGGGGGTAGCAGAGTGCTTTAGGCTCCACAGGCAGCTCCCCTGAAGTTGGAAGGGTCCAGGATCTGGCTTCAAAGCTGGGTGTCTCTGGACAATACCTGGATTCAGGTTGGGGTCCTGGCAGTGGCCTCAAAATTCCCATGATTCCAGCCACCTTAGTCCTGCCATTGGACTCTCGGGTTCCTGGGCTAGGGGACCAACCATCCCATAAGCCAGAGGGTGGAAGAGGTAGAAGCTACGAGAATGAGAGAAACGTGGTCAGCATCCCAGAACTTCACCAACTGCAACTTCCCCGGCTGGAGCCCATCCCACCAAATAACCTAGTCTGTTCATCCATCCGTCCGTCCGTCTGTCCATTCCTCCATTCATCTATGCCCATCCAAGTCCACTGTGATAACACTGGCTGAATGACCAGGAGGGAAAAGGCTTTCCCCAACAAGCCTAACAGAGGTAACCTTTTAGGGGTCTGGCCATGGGAATGTGTAGCTCAGAGTGCTTGCCAACATGTAAATTTAACCTTTTCAGCAGACACAAGCTCATGGGTCACAGGCCTCACTACAATGGCCAAAGACTCTTGACAGGGGCTCTGAGACTTTCCAGAAGGCAGAGAAAGAAGGACTTTACAAAGAACAATTTTGAGTCAAGCCCTATACCCCCAGTGCTATGCTTCCCATCCTCCCTCTCATCCCACTGTCTGATGTTTTAGCAAGGAGCCACTGTGACTAGAAAGGGGCACCTTCAGGTGTGCTGGGGTGGCCTCACTAGCAAGGAGAAAGGGGAATGAGACCCTTTCTGTTCCTACCCAACTACACATTAGGATCACTCAGGCCTAACAGATTCAGAACCCCCAGGGACATGGCCCAGCCCTGGGAAGACCTTAAAACACCCCAGGGATTTTCAAATGTACCTAGAGCTCAAGCTGAAGGCTAATGTGAGGGGATACACACCTGTACGCAGTTGCCAGAAGCAGGCTTACGATTCCCATGGCATGTATTCTTCTACCCACGGGAGAAGAGGCCAAGCCCCAGGCACAGAGCTGCAGAAGGGTGTCCCACAGGATCCCTGTGGAGAGCAGGAGACCTGTACCAGCCTGTGAGGACAACCCCTGGGGATCCCACAGGAAGGAGGCACCACAGTAAGTCTGCTCTGCTCCTCAGGGTGGCTCACCTCCTTTCCCACCTAGCCTCCCAGTGCTTGTTCCCCGGGGCAGGTAGGCAGTAGTGCTGACCTGTCAACATGCTAGAGAAGAGCATGGCTGGGAAGTAGTGGTGGAAGTACAGGATCCGGCCCATCAGGAAGAAAGGGAAGTAATGGAGCATCCAGCCCAGCAGCAGCTGGCCACCTCCTCGCAGCAGCACCCTGGTCAGCCCTGTGCAGCCCAATCAGCACAGCCCAATGAGCAGGCAGTGGAGGCAGAGCCCAGCTCTGCCCTGACTTAGTGTGTGACCCTGAGTAGGTCACACCATCTCACTAGGCCTTCCTTTCCTCACGTGGACTACCCAAATCCCATGGCAACTAGAAAGAGAAGCCAGCAGGTCTCTAGAGTCCCTGGTCAGTACCCAGCTTGGCAGGGATATCAACAGGGCCTGATGTGGGCGTCAGGCAGGAGACACACTCCCCCAGACAGCTGTCTTCCTTGTCTCTACTTCCCACCTCTTTGTTGTCAGAGACATTCCCAGCAAGGAGGTCAGAAAGGAGGCTGGGTAGGAAGTGTCTGGAGCTGGCAAGGACAGAAGGGTCTGTGGGGTGCCACCCATGCCCAGCAGCTAAAGTAACCAAGAGGACAATCACTGCAGTGGCCTGGAGCTACTTTTCTATCCCCACAGAGGACAAGGCATGGGACAAAGGAGGCAGAGGGAGAAAGCGAGACTGAAAGTGAAGGCTCTGAAGGCAAACTGCCGGGGTCTGAGCCTCACTGCCATCACCACTGGTTATGTGCCCTGAGAGAGCTCTTTGTGCCTAGTTTCCTAATACACAGAAAGGTGATGACACTTTGCTACAGGGCTACTGGGAATATGCAAAATCTTGAGCCCGGTGTAAGGTGTCACTTGATTATGGGCTTCCAAAGCAAAGGAGAGGGAGTGTGTGTACTGGGGGAGGGAAGGGAAGCTCCACAGCAGGCAGGACCCCCCCTCCCACCAGAGTGCAGGACAAGCAAGCTGAAAGACAGAGCAGGGAAAGCCCAGATGCCCTGACCTTCCAACTCTGCTGGCAGCTGTACCCCTCTCTGAATAGCGATGGCAATGGTGCTCCCCAAAAGGAGGTAGAGGACAATGCTCACCAGATTCAGCCACCAGACCACCTGTATAGAAGAAGAGCTAGGGATAAGCGGACACCAACTTCTACAGGCAGATGCATAGGCCTACATATTCAGAACTGGGATACTCACAGGGTTGCCAAGCAGATAGACTCGGAAGTCTGTGTCATTGGCCCCTGAGAAGCGCAGGCCCTGTGGAGCAAAGGACACCCTGCATTGATTCAAGGCATAGCTCATCCCCAGCCACCCCCATTCAAGGGGAAGGAAGTTATATATGTTACACACTTTTGTAGACAAGTATCCTGGACAGGAGGCTCAGAATGCACATTCTACATCAACTCTCTAGGACGTGGGCATCAGAATCAGGCAACCCCTTTCCTGGCCAGTCCCCCAGGTGAGGCTTCCCCTTGTCACAAATAGTCCAGTTCCACAGACTCAATGGGTCTTTTTCTTGGTTCTATTTCCTGGAGGAGCTCAAGTCTTAGGCCCTACCTGATAATTGATAGGCCAGTGCCAGGGTTTGGATGTGAACTCATTGTCCTTGGGTTTGAGGCCATTGTTTCCCTGTAAGAAGGCAGCAAAGAAAGGCTAGTCAAGAAAGAGACCTAAGTAGCTAATATAGGCATGTGGCATAGTGATCTGATCATCCAGCCAAGTGCCAAGATAAACCCCAATGATTCCCCCTCCCTGGCACAGAGCAACCATTTTCAGCCATTGTCCACCTGCCTCTAGTAACTGCCTTAATTCTTCAAACAAGCCTCCTACCAACAGCAGCCCACATGGCTAAGACCAGGGCTCAGAAGGTGTGCCTAGGAGGATAAAATCAGTATTTGATTTCAAACAGAACAGAGACTTAGAAAAGGGTACCTTAGCTTAGTGTCTCAATGGCTTTTCTTTATGCCCTTCACCAGGAGAAGCCTTTCAGATTATTATTTCTAAATGCCCTCTGTAATATTTTAATAGGATACCCACATTATATAGCTGTGAGAGGTAAGAATTTTTTTTTTTTTTTTTTTTTTTGGATTTTCGAGACAGGGTTTCTCCGTAGCTTTTTTTTTGGTTCCTGTCCTGGAACTAGCTCTTGTAGTCCAGCAGGCTGGCCTCGAACTCACAGAGATCTGCCTGCCTCTGCCTACCGAGTGCTGGGATTAAAGGCGTGTGCCACCGCCCGGCCCGAGGTAATAATTTTTTTTTTTCTCTCTCCAAGACTATATCTCTTTGGGGAGAGAAATCATTTCCAGTACTCAATTTAGTCTGAAGGACTGAAATCCAGCAAGGAATATCCAGTGACTTGTCTCTCATGGCAGAACCTGGTCTTATCTAAAATAAAACAGGAAGGAACACAGCCAGAATCCTGGACACTAGCTCCTAGGTCGGAGCCATCCTCGTCAGCAGCACAAACTAGGAAGGAGTCAGCAGCTGTGTAGGTCAGCTCTCACAGCCTTGCCACCACTGACATTTCGGGTTGGACAACTTTGTTGTGGGGCTGTCCTGTGTTTAGCACCTGGTACTACTCACTGGAAAGCTAGTAGAGCCCCCCAGGCCCCATTCTTCAGCTCTGCTAGCCAAAAACATCTTCAGATATTGCTAAATATCACCAGAGAGGCAAAACTACCCTCAACTGAGAGCTGCTGGTTATTCAAGAAAGATCCAGAAGGTGACATTTACTGATCTCCTACCAAGGAGTCTGACTGATTAAACAAAGTGAGGGCCTGAGAATAGTTTAGTTTGTAAGTCTCAGCATGGCAATGGGTTGCTCTTAAAAAGTGCCATTTAGAGGGGTGTGTGTGTGCGCGCGCTCCAAAAGGACCAGCTGTATACCCCTGAGTCACTGTCATAGTCACTGTTCTCCTTCTGTGAAAAGACACTCTCATAAAAGAAAACATCTACCTGGGGGCTTGCTAACTATTTCAGAAACTTAGTCCACTATCATCACAGCAGGGAGCATGACCTAATTCTTAGGTAGACAGGTATTGTGGGGTGGGGAGTGAGAGCCTACTTGAGCCTGGCATGGGCTTTTTAAAAAAAAATTTTTCAAAGGTCTTTTATTTTTTCATTTTACATACCAACCACAGTTCCCCCTCCCTCCACTCCTCATGTTCCCCCCCCATCTTCCCCCCACTCTACCACCCATCCACCCCTCAGAAAGGGTAAGACCTCCCACGGGAAGTCAAAAAAGTCTGGCGTATCAAGCTGAGGCAGGACCAAGCCCCTACCCCCTGTATCCAGGCTGAGCAAGGTATCCCTTCATAGGGAATGGGCACCAAAAAGCCAGTTGGGGTTTTTGCACTGGGGGATAAATCCTGGTCCCACTGCCAGTGGTCCCACAGACTGCCCAAGCCACAAAACTGTCATCCAGATTTAGAGGTCCTAGCTCAGTCCTATGCAGGTTCCCCGGCTATCAGTCGAAAGTCAGTGAGCTCCTATGAGCTCGGATCAGCTGTCTCTGTGGGTTCTCCATCTTGATCTTGACCCCTTTGCTCATATGATCTTCCTCCCTCTCTTTGACTGGACTCCAGGAGCTTGGCCCAGTGCTTTGTGAATCTCTGCATCTGCTTCCATCAGTTAATGAATAAAGGTTCTACGGTGGTTACTAGGGTAGTCTCCAATCTGATTACAGGGAAGGTCAGTTCAGGCCCCTCTCCACTACTGCTAGGAGTCTCAGCTGGGGTCATCCTCATAGATTCCTGGGAGTTTCCCTAGCACCACATTTCTCCCTAACCCATAATGGCTCCCTCTACCAATATATCTCTTTCCTTGTTCTCCCTCTTCGTCTATCTTGTTCCCTCATGTTTTCCTTCCTGCTCCCCTTCACGCATACCCCCCTCCCAATTTACTTAGGAGATCTTATCTATTTCCTCTTCCCAGGGGCATCCAAGCATATCTCTCTCAGGGTCCTCCTTGCTACATAGCTTTTCAGGGGTTGTGGACTGTAGCCTTATTATCCCTTTCTTTATGTCTAATATCCACTTATGAGTGGGTACATACCGTGTTTCTCTTTCTGGGTCTGGGTTACCTCACTCAAGATGGTTTTTTTTCTAGTTCTATCCATTTGCCTGCAAATTTCAAGATGTCATAGTTTTTTATCGCTGAGTAGTACTCCATTGTGTAAATGCACCACATTTTCTTTATCCATTCTTTGGGTGTGGGGCATCTAGGTTGTTTTCAGGTTCTGGCTATTACAAATAATGCTGCTATGAACATATAGGAACAAATATCCTTGTGGTATGAGTGTGCATCCTTTGGCTATATGCCCAAGAGTGGTATTGCTGGGTCTTGAGGTAGATTGTTTCCCAATTTTCTGAGAAACTGCCATAATGATTTCCAAAGTGGCTAAATAAGTTTGTACTCCCACCAGCAATGGAGTAATGTTCCCCTTACTCTATATCCTCTTCAGCATAAGCTGTCATCAATATCTTTGATCTTAGCCATTCTGATGGGTATAAGATGTATCTCAGAGTCATTTTGATTTGCATTTCCCTGATGGCTAAGGATGTTGAGCGATTCCTTAAATGTGTTTTGGCCATTTGAGTTTCTTCTGTTGAGAATTCTGCTTAGATCTATAATTCATTTTTTAATCAGATTATTTAGTATTTTGATGCCTAGTTTTAATCCCAGCACTCAGGAGGCAGAGGTAGTTGGATCTCTGAGTTCAGCTTGGTCTACAGAGTGAGTTTCAAAATATCCAGGGATATGCACAGAAAACCTGCCTTGGAAAGAAAGGAAGGAAAGAAGGAAGGAAGGAAGGAGGGAGGGAGGGAGGGAGGGAGGGAGGGAGGGAGGGAGGGAGGGAGGGAGAAAGAGAAAGTCTCAAAGTCTACTCCCAGTAATATACTTCTTCCAGTAAGGCCATACTTCCTAATCCTTCTAATCTTTTCAAATAGTGCCACTCTCTGGTGACTAAGCATTCAAATACATGAGCCTATGGGGGTCATTCTTATTCAAACCATCACAATCACTATGACTGTCCAAAGGATCTTGGAATAAAGAATTAAATGTTCTGGTCCTAGGAGTAATTAATGAGGGAAGCCAATCCCTTAAAACCTATCCAATTTAGTCCAAAACCAGGCCTTAGCAGGAATCCTATTCACTACCCCCAACTTAGAGAAACCCAGCATCTCTATAACACAAAAGATGAAAAAAAGGCAGATTCTTACCCAATAGAATATGTGTATGTAAGCTAAATCTAGATAGTTCATTCCAACCAGGCTATGAGCTTTCTTCACTTAGGTCTCAACTCACAGACAGACACAGACACAACATACACACCAATATCTGCATGTCTACAGTTTAGATTCACTGTCTCTCACTTCTCTCTAATTCTGGTAGACTGAGAGCTCTTGGACACCCTTTGCTTTGTTTCCACCTCTAGGTGAAGCAAGGAATGAAATTCTACACTCACTCACTTCAGTCTCAAAATTCTACTTAGACCCAGACTGGCCCTCTGAGTGACAGACACATATTCAAAACAGCGATGTCATCAGGCCACAGTGACAGCTACAAGCACAGAGTCAGAGAAGAAGTGACCCAGAGATTGTGTAATGTCAACTTATCACCTTCTGATGTGCAAAACTGACAAAAATCTGGATTTTTAAAAGTTTAATCTGATGAAATAAGTCAACTATGTTTTCTAAGGACTGCTTATATAATCACTTCCAGGTAAGTCTACTTGACAGTGGCTCAGAGATGAATACTAACAACTACCACAGCTCCTTGCAGCTCTGTGAGTAGCTGACAGCTACCTTTGTGGCCTGAGACATGGTTCTGAACATCATTCCTGTAGGACTCAAGTTCCTACCTCAAGAGCAAGGGGGTCTTCTACCAGACATCAACTGTAGCAAAGTCTCTCCCACTTACACAGGCAAATTTCATCCATGAGCAAAAAAATTCCCATTTAAAGATTTCCCCTCTCATCTTACTTTAGACTTTTGATGCTATGACTGCTGCCAGCTACTAACAACAATAGGGGCAAACAGTGAGTCTCAGGAATCCTTAAACAATAATCATCCAAACTAAGCAGCTTCAGTCCAGGAATAGGAATGGTTTAGGGCTCATGGTTAGGGTTTTATGATGCATATAAACACACACGAACACACATTCCAAATGACTCTAATTTCACGAAATATAACGTGTGGCTTTCAGGAGCACTGTCACTCAGGTAAGAGTGTCATGGTAACTGATGCTGACTCTGAAAGCCTACTAGCCTACCTCTGAAGCCTGGATCTACCCTACATAAAGCTGCATGCCCTTGGAAAGGTTCCTGTACAGTGGGAATGACAACTGTCTTCAGGGGACTGTAATGAGTATTAAGTAGTTAATACACATACAGTGCTCAGAGTAGGGGGAGCTGCATAAATGTTCACTGGTGTGCTGGCTACCTTCAACTTGTTACAACCCAATCACCTTGGAAGAGAGTCTCAACCCAATTATCTAGCTCTTGTTGGTCTGTGGGTTTGTCTGTAGGAGATTATTAAGATTATTAATTCACGTAGGAGGGCTCAATTTACCGTGTTACCATTTCTAGGCAAGTGGTTCTTAACTACCCAAAAAAGCTAACTGAGTATACACTCTATAGTTCCTTCTGTACCCTGGCTGTGATGTGCACTCCATGGTCAGAAGTAGAGCCTTGTGAAATAGTTACTTCCCCTTGACTTCCCTCAACAATGGGGTGTAAACTAGGAACTCTAAGCCAAATAAATCCTCCAGTCCCCTAAGTGGCTTGTGATGGTTTGAATGAAAATAGCCCCCTTAGGCTCATAGGGAGTGGCAGTATTAGGAGGTGTGGCCTTGTTGGAGTAGGTGTGGCCTTGTTGGAGTAGGTGTGGCCTTGTTGGAGGAAGTGTGTCACTGGGAGTGGACTCTGAGGTTTCAGATGCTCAAGCTAGGCCCAGTGTCACTTGATTTTCCTGCTGTCTGCCAATCAAATATAGAACTCTCATCTTCTCCAGAACCATGCCTGCCTGCGGGCTGCCATGTCCCACCAGGATGATAATAGACTAAACCTCTGAACCTGTAGGCCAGGAAAACAATTAAATGTTTTCCTTTATAAGAGTTGCCACGGTCATGGAGTCTCTTCACAGCAATAAAACGCTAACTCAGACAGAAGTTTTATCAGGTGTTTGTCACAGCAACAGAAATGAAACTACCACACGAATTGCTGATACTATCCTCATCAAACGACCACCTCATCCTGAGACCAGACATGCCCATGAAGGGTGAAACATTCAGCATCTTCTGCAAGGAAGCAGGATCTATAACATGACTATTGCTCACTGCTCTAAATATGTGGCACATATTTCCCTAAGAGCTCTTGGACACCCACAGATTTAGAAGGAATAGGAGAGCTCACAGTACCCGGATCATAACCATGTGGGACTCCAACAAGATCTCAGAAAAACTGGGCTGCAGGACATCCAGGCTGATGTTTGGCACTAGGGGAAATGACAAGAGAAAAGATTTGTTTCCTTACAGTCTGCCATCAGTACTGACACCCTTGCCAGACCTCGAGTGCAATCTTCCTAGCAAGCTGAGACAGGGAACGGTGCAGAGTCACTTACTGAACTTATGGTAAACAATCACTAGGTAATCTGAGGGCTTCAGAGCAAACAGACAAGACCTCCTTCTTGGTGTTCTGACAGTTCTTGACCCCATCACCCATCACTGTGGCACTGGCCCAGAAGCTGGCCTCCTGTTAGTACGAGACTAGGAACCAAATTTGCTTCATTCACCAAAATATCCAACAAGACCCATGTGGTTCCTCCTAATAAAGCACTGTTCAACTAGTTAATCCACGGTTTGCCTAGATCAGGTACTAAGGAGAATGAAATGGCCAGTATGCAGAAATCAAGCACAAGGTAGGTGGGGTGGGGGAAAATGAATCCAAAGACTTGAATTGAAACTGACATTGAAGTGGAACATCACAGGTGCCTGGAAGCAGAAATTTGGAATCAGTGCAGCTGTGGCCTCCTGTGAAGGATCTGGTTGGTTACAGGAAGAGGAGGTGCTTGGCACAGGGCAACTGAAGCAATCTGCAACAAGCATCGGAGGTCTGGAGTCTCCCATGGTGGAGGAGCAGAAGCTGGGGGGCTGAAATGGTCTTGGAGGAGGTCATTGGTCACTTCAGAATAAGGCATTTGGAGGAAATAGACATGAAGACAAAGGAGCTATGTGTCCACAGAGACAGCACTTATAAAGACAGCAGGGGGGGAAGAAAGCAAAAATGGCAACAATAAAATGAAATCGGGGTCTATGAAGGTTTGCGTTCCTAAGCAAAAATAGTGTGCTTCCTCCTTCAGAGCTAGCCAGGGCCTCAACTCACGTTTGGGATTGATATGGTCTTCTATGTTCCAGATGGAGTTAGACGTTTCTTTTAGGTATGGAGTGCAAGTAACTTCCAACTGCTCCCAGCCCCTGCCAGAAAAACGGTCACAAATGTCCCTGAAGACTTGCAATGTCCCCAGGTATAGCAATGCCCACTGTTCTTACATCTGTGGAACTTCTATGTTTACAAGTCTGTGGCCATAATTTCAACCTTACACTTTCATTATCCACAACTATCCTAACGGTAGCTTAGCATACATTATTTTTACTTTACAAAGAAACATAGGCCTAGAGTATTAACCTCAAGTGCATAAAATACAAAGCTATATTGGAGTTCTTTGCACTATAGTATCCCTGATACCTTTTCTTCTTCCATCCACTACCAAAAAAAGCAAAAGTGAAGTGAGCCTTAACCACAGGGTGATTGAAGCTTCTGGTTGATCCTTGTAGAGTGTGAAAAGAAAAGGGTAAGCTAGATTATACTATCAGGACTCAGAGACTCACCACCTGGGCAGAATCTTTCCTGAAGATCCCAGGACACAACCTGTGACCAAATGGATGAGGCGAATCCGACTTCTCAGTACCTTGATCCGGTTCCCATATTTTCTGTTTACGACTTCAATCCGCCAGAAATCATTCGAGTCCCCTGTCCCATTCTGCCACATAAACCAAGAAAAAAATTACAAAAGTCAGATAATGTTAGAGACAAAATGTCTTTACTATTATAAATAATAAATAAATAGACAAAATGTCTATATTACCTGGGACTCCCTATTACAAAAAGTCAGGGTATGATGTGAATGAAGGAGAAAAAGACGTAATGAAAGTGTGGAATCTCCATGCTATAAAACATGGATTTATTGCTGACAATCAAATCATACCTGTATGTTGTTTGTAGAAAATTACAGACAGAAAATAATTAAGAAGAATTTATGTTGGTAACTTCATGCTTCATCAAGTCAGCAAGCATAACTTTTAATCTTATTAGCATAATATCAATAGATAAAACTGTTACCAAGCTCTGGGAAATGCAGCAAAGACTAGAAAAAGGAGAATCTGCAACCCCTGCAAATGAAGAAATAACTGAGGAACAGCATGGGACAGTGAATGAATTCAGTGAAACTAACTCAAAAGGGAAAAACCTTTGCAAACAGCTGGTGGCTCGGGTTCCAAAACAGAACAAGAAACAAAACCTCTGAAATCCAGTCCTGTGTTGTGGACAAACTCTGAAAATGGCTTCTAGGGAACTGAGCCTCTAGGAAAAGCTGTGGTTTTAGGCTGTCTGGTTTTTAGCAATGGATTTGGAACAGGCGGTGTTAGATAAAGTCAGCGACCTCAGCACAGTGGTTCTGTGGGTCTGCTTCCCTTCTTCTCACGTGCTTATCAGCTTTAGCAATGTCGTCACCATTTGGATTAAGCCTGAAAAGCAGTACTTCAAGGCAGTGTTTAAAACTGCAACAGTCATCTTATGAAATATATTGGGTTAATCTAGAAATCTCACGCCTGAATTATAATGCCTTTTGCATTAGTGGATGGCTGCTTTTCTGCTTTGTAATTATGAGACATCTTCTGGGGAGAGGAGGTTAGGGTGTCATTCCCTCTTAGAGATGGAGGATTTTTGCAAAATTGTTGCATTGCCACTTTCTCCTAATCATTGACTTTTGATTCTGAATCATTTATACATTTGGAATGGAAAGTTACAATACAAAATCTGCATCAGTTCATGTTGCACCTATTCACTTGCCTGCTGGAGATGCTACCTGTCCAGGTACCATGCGGTGCCATGTGCCCTGATGAAGTTACCATTTGCTTCCAAGTAGATAATTTCAGTGCTTGCTTACCCAATATATATTTTTTTGACTTGAACATGTTTTTAGTTTTCCTTTTTCAGTTAGGTAATCCCATGGAAAATTCTCCTGTGCACATCTCTGAATTTGGATTGTAAAGCAAGACAAACAGTTGGAGACTATAAGATGTCATTTTGGGTGGGGGATTGGGCCTGAGAATGAACCAGGAACCTTGTTTCATTTGTGGTGTACTTTATAATTAGAATATCCAATGCAGATAAGCTGGCTTGAATTATTTTGAGCAGTTTTCCCTGTTACATATTTTATGCTCATACTTGCAGTTGGATTTTCTCCAAGAGAAAGTAGTTCACTACTGGCATATTAATAAGCACCAACAGGCTTGGTTTTTGAGACATTTCCAGGACAGGCTCCAAAGCTACAGGGAAACCCATTCTCAAAAAACCAAAATAATAATAATAATAAAGCTGAAAAATCCCTTTGTTTCTAGTTACATATATACATATTTTTTTAAAAAAAGCTTTTTGGACTGGAGAGATGGTTCAGCAGTTAAGAGCACTGAGTGCTCTTCCAGAGTACCCGGGGTTCAATTCCCAGCACCCATATGGCACAGAACAACTGTCTGTAACTCTAAGATCTGACACCCTCACACATACATACATGTAGGCAAAACACCAATGCACATAAAATAAGAATTAATAAACTATAAAAAAATTTTTAAAAGCTTTCATATATGTACCCACAATAACAAATTTTGAAGAAATCATGTAAGATGATAAAGTATTTGAATGGCACAATAGATGTAAAAAAAAAATCAGTTTAAAAAAATTTTGTTTTTACATTAAATGTTTATTTTAAATCAAATGACTTTGTCCATAAAGTTCAAATATATATGTATATGTATATATATATAGTGTGTGTGTATATATATGTGTGTGTGTATGTGTACACAGGGTATGAATACATACACATACATACAGAGGATATGTATATGAATCTGGAAGTGAGAAGCAGAATGCTAACTTTATAGGACCAAAGTGTTAAGTTCTAGACAGCTGATTTTGCCCACAAATCATAATCAAAACCTCACTTCAAGCAAATAAGAGGATCTGGGGCGCTGGTGTCCATTACTCTGGACATCTGCACACTCTCACGCAAGCCAGCTAGGTGCTGACACTGCACCTTGGAAGTGAAGGCGGCTGTATTTAATTCTCCTCAGGAGAGGGCCATGGGGAAACAGGGAGTTCAGCGTCTTGGCTGTAGTATGATATGGGCCAAGGGAATTCACTTTATGGAATCCACACTCTTGATTAATGCCCCAAAGGCCTTAGAAGAGAGAGTGATGGATACATCTCAACAGTTTTCACCAGCTGCTCTGCTTCAGTTATCTCAGGACACAAGCCCCCATAGAACTCATATTCTATTAACTGCATGTCCCTGATATGGCAAAACACAAAGCTATGTTGGCAACGGCCCTCTGTATGGCAGGGGGAAAACCTGTAAAATAAAACTATAAGAATTTGGGATCTGGCTTTTTTTAGTGTATTATTGTGTTTATGTATGACCAGGAAGGGGAGGAACATGCCATTGTATACATGTGGACAACAAAGGGCAATTTTGTCGAGTTAGTTTTCTCCTCCCACCTTTATGTGGGTTCTAGAGGTTGAACTCAGGTCACCAAGCTTGCATGGTAAGTACCTTTAGTGTCATTTGAGCCCATCCTGCCAGTCTTCCAGTATGATATTTAAGAGATCCACATGGTATTCCTATCTGACATTTATTAGGTATTAGGCTATATAAAGTACATAGTTACTTTACAAGAGGAGGGATAGAGACAAAATAGAATTTATAAGCTGCTTTTCTCATAGCAAACAGAGCTAAGCAGTTATAACATGTTAAAGAAGTGTATATGCTGGCCAGGCGTGATGGCACACAGCTTTAGTCCCAGCACTCGGGAGGCAGAAGCAGATGGATCTCTGTGAGTTTGAGGCCAGCCTGGTCTACAGGGCAATTTTCAGACCACTCAAGGTTACATAGTGAGGCAATGTCTCAAAAACAAAACAAAACAAAACAAAACAAAAACAAAAAACAACTACAAAAAAGAAACTCATCTATGTGCAGCCTCCAAATTCTTAGAACATTCTAGAATTCTGGGCAGGATGACTCCTACTGCATGGCTCTGAACCAAGATTCACAACTTTTTAGATACACCCTGCTCACATCCCAGTTTCTTACTTACTATGCCATACCCAGTGACCTGATAGTGTTTCCGGGTCAGGGGAGCCTCATGATAGTGGCTGTGCAGGTTCCGAGTCGTTCTAGAAGTTAGAGAAGAACCATTATCTAAAGAAAAGAGACGTTCATGCTGCTTCTTTTTATTAAGAATATGCAGTCATCTGTTAGGATTAGAAAAATTAGAATCTGAACTATTAATCTCAACACACCAGGAAAAGTGGTATCTATCCACTCCTAAGAACTAGTTTGAGGACTGGAGAAGAGAGGAGCACAAGGTGAGAAAGACAGAGGGAGGAGTACTGAGCAGCAGGAAGGCCCAGGGGGGAGCATCAACCTTCACAGGGTTAGGAGCTTTGAAGTTTTAGCTTTTCCTGACTAAAGAGGCAAGTCTGGGGAGAAGAAACAAGCAATTGAGATGAATACACTTAAGTCAGGCAAACTTCCCTGTTCCCATTTACTTTATATTCTCACCAACTTTTTTTTTAAAGTGGGGATTTGCAAGAAATGAGGAGAGGATTAAATTTAGTTTTGATGTTCTTAGCTTTTTATAACAACTCTTGCTTTTATTCATGAGTAATAAATGTTCATGACACAATTATGGGGAATTTACAAAAAATTAAATATTATTTATTAGGAACAAATCAGATTTACTTAGTAGTAGGAATCTAGAGTATCTAAAATCCAAATAACTAGAAAAACGTACCGATTTCTAAACACACATACATACATGCATTCTCTCTCCCTGTTTCTCCTGTATTCCAAAGCCTTTTATCTGGTAATTCCAGTATATAAATCTTTTGAGGCTGTTTCTGCTAATGACTGCTTTGGTCTATTTTTGGCCATTGTGCTTTTTCCTTGAATAATCTATCTTTGTGCATCATTAACTGTCGTTGAAAAACTATAGGAAGAGATTCCAATGTCTTTCCAAAAGCAGGGTTAACGCTTGCTTTTAGCCAGGTACATAGGAGATATTACCAGTTTATCCTCATGTTTATTTAAATCATGGCTGAAAGATGCTGAGCCCACCTAAGTGACACGAATGTGAGCTTCAGGGCCAGGAGTGGATCAGTTGGAGGTTACTTCTTGGGAAGTGCCAACAATCTACTCCTACAAAGTCATTTTTCCTAAAGTACAGTGAGTAAAGTATATATACACTTAATCTAAAATCTTATGGGTTCCAAGTCTTGGGGAAGGGTCACTTAGTACTAAATCGTCACTTTGGAGGAGCCAAAAACTTTGACTTGAAAACTCCTCTTAGGCCAGTGAGGTGGCTCATTCGTAAAGGTACCTGCTGCCAAGTCTGAGAACCTGAGGTTGATGCCTGGGGGCCTCTCACATGGTGGAAGGAGAGAACCAACTCCTGCAAGTTGTCCTCTGACTTCCCATCACACTGGGGCTCATGTACACATTCACAAAACAAAAATAAATTAAAAAAAAAATTTTAAAGAAACTTCTCTCAATAGGTAGTCAAAACAAAACACCAAAACTCAAGGCCTGATGATGGTAGCACATGCCTTTAATTGCAGAACTTGGGAAGCCACGGCAGGCAGATCTCTGAGTTCTCTGAGTTTGAGGCCAGTCTGGTCTACAGAGTAAGTTCAGGGCTATACAGAGAAACACTGTCTCAAAAAACAAAACAAAACAAAACAAAAACAAAACACAAAAAACAAACAAACAGAACACCCCAGAAGAAACTTGAAGTAGTAAAACTGACTTGCATCTCTGTTTAAATTGTTCAAAGTTTAACTCTGTTAGGTTAAGACTAACAGAGATTTAAGGATGACAGTGTATTTGGAATGGATAAGCCTATGGTGTACATAAGTAATTAAAATCTTCTATTCAATGTCAGCTGCTCTTTGAGCAGGAGTCAGAGCCAGACAAATGCTCGTAAAGAGCTTTTCCTTTAGTCTCTAGATGTGAGGAGTGATCTAGATAGATAGATAGATAGATAGATAGATAGATAGATAGATAGATAGATAGATAGATAAGGCAGAGCCAGGGAGAAGCCATGTAACTGCTGGAGGAGAAAGAGATGCAAGCCACCAGTCAAAACCTTACCGGTAAACCACAAGCCTTGTGGTAAAATTTAAAATAATAGAAATGGGTTAATCTAAGATATAAGAGCTAGCTAACAATATGCTTAAGCTATCGGCCAAACTGTTGTAATTAATATAGTTTCTGTGTAATTATTTGGGTCTGGGCTTCTGGGAAAAGAGCAAGCAGCCTTCCGCCAACACTCTAACCTGTAAGCCCTACTTTCCCAAAGACAGATAACTTCCTGGAATGCTGGGGGCTGTTGTTTATGTAAGACAACAATTCACATGTTTTCACGTCTGCAAACAAGGTTGGTTGCCCCAACTGCACAGGATGTGTTTGATCACACATAGGTGGGAGGTACATGGCAGGAATTACATCAGAATGTAAGCTTGCCCTGAAATGAACAAAGGTGGGAAGTTCATAGCCTTGTGGGTTTTACCTTTGTAAGCACCAGATTAACATAATTCACGGCCATTCTCTGGGAATCCCAAGTATGTACCTGGCCACTGTCCACCATCCTGGCCAATATTTAATAAAGCTTGCTTCAAATTTGGCTCAAAAATTGTAGCAGTCATCTATCTTATTCTCACCAATCGAACTGACCAGAGAAGGGGCACTGAAAGGTCAGGTCTCCTCAAAGCCAAAATCAGCAAGCAAAGGCCAGCTCACTATACACCCTTACACCATGCACGGATTTCTTACTCCACTCAGCCCACTGCCCTACCATTCAATTTCAACAGCAGCAGGCTCACTTACTCTTTGTGTTCTAGTCGAACAATGTCTCCATGTCTGACAAACTCCACTGGGAATGAAGGATCTAGGGGATCTGCCAAAAAGAAACAGATGTGGATATCGAGTGCGTCACTCACATTCTAAACTAGAGACAGCTGAAGGCCTGTGGGAAACGGCTACAGTGCCATGTGGTATGTGCTGACAGACTAACAATGTGCGGGGAGACCAAAGCACTAGGTTCTCTAGTCTCCTCAGAGGATTAGAAAATGTGTCCCAGAAGTACTGCTCGGAAGACTCTGAGGAGGGAATTCTGACAAGTGAATGGCAGGATAAAGGGACACATACCAAAGACTCATACAAAGAAGAATCCGTGCAGCAAAGAGTCCACACACATAAAAGATGTGGGAACAAATGATGGCGTGAGGAGTGGTAAGGAGTGGGCTAGACTGGCCACTATGCAAGCTGGCAACACCATCTCTGTCTGAATTACTGAGGCCTCCACTGAAACTTCAGGTGAGAGGCTAAAGAATGGAAACGTCCTTAGTGAGTAATACACTCACTTTTTTTTTTTTTTTTTTTTTTTTGATTTTTCAAGTCAGGGTTTCTCTGTAGCTTTTGGTTCCTGTCCTGGAACTAGTTCTTGTAGACCAGGCTGGCCTTGAACTCACAGAGATCCGCCTGCCTCTGCCTCCCGAGTGCTGGGATTAAAAGCGTGCGCCACCACCGCCCGGCTGAGTAATACAGTCTTTACAAAATTAAGTCCACACAATTGCCCAGCTTTTTTCAAAATCAAATTGTATCTCTGCTAATAGACTTCCTAAGCACGAGATGAAAAAAATGATAATGAAATGCTGAAAGAAAAGAACTCTCCAGGCTTCTAGAAGTCAGAACTGGTCATGACCTGGAAAGGTAGCTGCATAGAAAAGCGGCGGGAAGCCGTCACGGCTGGGCAGAGGCGTACTTGTAAAAGTCTGTCTCCAATAGTAAGATGCCAGGACTCTATAAACAATCAAGGTCGGGAAAGCTAAATTTGCTAATGCAAATTACTGGCTGTGAGATTCACCTGCAGAGACACCCGCTGCTGTGCTGCCTTATAAACAGGAAAGGAAGTTTTATTTGGTATGGATTAGAGCGAGGGGCCTTTACAACCAACAAGAACACCAAGTTCCCAGAAAACCGTAGCTGCTTAGAAGCCACAATGGAAAGCAGGCAAATTTGAATGACTTAGAGGCACAGCCAGTCTCCCTCAAACTCCGCTATGACTGTTGTGTCAAAAGCACAGTCAACAGCAGTAGCACCACTGACTCACTCAGGGCTAATTGACATTACTGAGCATGCAAATAAGGCAGCAGGAGAGGAGAAATCGCTGTTGTGTGCACAGTTCTAGCCAAAAGCAACAATGTGAAGAGATGGCAAGGAAAAACAAGGGCGAGTTTAGATGAACAGCTGTCCATTTTTCCAGACTGGAAGCAGCTGGCCTGTGCCGGCTCAGGGAGGTGGTATTTGCTGAGCAGGCACAGGAAATACCTGGGGTTCACGATATCACCAGTGAGGATGGACTCAGGTGATAATTGTCCTCTTATAGACACAACAGAAAGCTGTCCACAGGTAGCTAGTTGCCTTCCAAGATAAGGAAGACCCTAAAATACCTCTTGCTTAGTCCTAAAACCAGAAAATCCAGCTAGTGTGTGTGTACACACACGGACTGGCAGACGCTTGAATTATCAAGTAACTCAACCAGCCCAGAACCAAAAGAGGCGCTCTATCATATCAGGACTACAGCTGGGGTGTGCAGGGTTTGGGAGTGAAAGCAACTCCCAGGTCCCCCAGTTAGGGCTACCTGATAGTCCTTGGAATAAGCTTACATAACCTCTTCCTGGATGAGAACTGAGCCCTGGCCCTGCTCTGTTTCACTCACTGCTCATCCTCTATGCTTCCAATGTGTCTGGAACACAACAGGAGTTCAACAGTATTCAAAAGGTCACCAAAGGTGTTCAGGAGCCTAGTGTCATGAGAAAAGTGAGGGGACTCAGTGAACAACAGCACAAGAACCTCAGTCTCTGCCACATTACCTGTGTTTGTGTTATGTTTCTTGATAATCCACAGGTTGTTGTAGTCCTTATGCAAATAGGTGGTAACCTAGGCAGAGGGCAGAAGTGGGGGAGGTGACAATCATGATCAGCACAGCTGGCCAAGCACAGTCCCCAGCAAACTGACACCACCTGAGCATCTTTCAGGATCCCCAGCCCTAACTCAGGAGGCCACAGTTCCCAATGAAGCTCAGAAGCCACACTTCTGAATGAGATTTTCTCCATTTTTCAGAATTTAAAGGCCCTATCCCTCAAGAACTTTTTGATTTATCTCTTTCTTTTTGCATCTTGTCAATAAAGTTTCAGCTGTCTTAACATGACCTAAAGAACTCAAACCAAAGTGAAAGCGAACAATCCTTGAGACGCACCCTAGATCCATTAAATCAGAATCTCGGAAGAAGGGTCTACAAGTCAAATTTTTAAAGCTCAGTTAACTCTAAAGTGCAGCCAGGACTGAGAAACATTGGGCCAGAGATAAGCGATAACCAAACATGAGAAAGCAATGCTGCAAACCAAATACCCAGGGCCAGTTTTCTAGCAGAACTAAAAAGAAATGTTGCTAATGTGTTTGAAGAAGTAAAATTTGGCAAAATGAAGCTCTCAGCCAGTCTTCGGAGAAGCCTCACTTGGGAGCATCTTAGATGAACAGCCTGGCCCACAGCTTCCCCCTCCCCACTACTCCACTCTCACCTGCACATCACTGCATCTGAGACTACTGACTTTCCCTCTGCACCAAAACCAACGTGTCGGTCACAGGCCTACTGAACTGATGCCATCCCCTTTCAGAGACCTCACTCCCCACTCCTCCATGTCTTCTCCAACCTCCCCACTCACTCCTTCACTCTCAGTCTCTTTTAGTTCCACTCTGAGCAGCCTTGAACACCCCCTTAAATGTAGGGTCCCCTCACCGGCCTTTCCTCCCTGCAGTCTTCCTGGGCAATATTAACCACCCACTTTGTACTAAGACCTACATATTATACTCAGATCTCTCTTCTGAGATAAGTCCCAAACCTAACACACAAGGAAAGTTCTGCTCCCAGCTTCAAAGCCATTCCTCCCCATTGGATCATGATTAAATAACATTATTACACATATACTTTGCCATCTTGACTACAGAACCACACACAGCTCTTCCTGACCTCCAGTCCATTACCAAGCCCTCCAGTGACACCTGGGAGGTGTTTGTTTCCTGACTCAGTTCCAGCACTGTCCCTGCCTCCTAACCAGTGTTACTTTATAAACTTCCATCTAATCAGACCTCATCACTTTCCTGCCTCCCCAGAACAGAGTCCAGGCCCACCAACCTCTCCACTACCCTGTTCTCCCTCTCAGGCACCTTCCACCACAGCACAGCCACTCCCTGTAAGAGGAGAGAGCCACTTGTTGGTTCCTGACCACCCAGCTAGCTTAGGCCTGAAATAATCACACAGAAACTGTATTAATTAAATCACTGCTTGGTCCATTAGCTCTAGCTTCTTATTGGCACATTAATTTAACCCATCTCTATTAATCTGCATATTGCCATGTGGCAGTGGCTTACCAGCAATGTTTCAGCATGTCTGTCTCTGGCGGCAGCTCCATAACTTCTCTGTCACCACTTTCTTTCTCCCAGCATTCAGCCTAGCTTTTCCTGCCTACCTAAGTTCTGCCTGCTATAGGTCCAAAGCAGTTTCTTTATACATTAACGGTAATCCCAGCACACAGAGGGGACTCCCACAGCCACTCCCTAACATGGACACCTTCCATAGGTGCCCTTTACAGATGTTATCTCATTCTATCTTCTGAACACCTCTACGGTGGAGAGGAACATCATTTCTTTCCCCCTATGATCAGGAGATTAAGCCACAGAATGATTAAGACATTTGTACAAAGTCAAACCTATACAGATTCAAACCCAAGGAATCCAGTCTAGTTCCCAGGTCTGTAGTTCTTATCTTTCCTCATCACCCTCCAGGGTGATGAACTGTGCTAGGCACGAAAGACTTCCAGGATCAGGCAAAAGGATGGGAGAGGCAAACTCTCATGATGCCTTATAAATTAGGTTCCCCAGAGGCAGGCAGAATGCCAAGAAAGCCTCTGGTAAAAGGGGGAGGGGAACCAATTGAGGCAGAGGGGGATCATGAGATGGACAGAGGAACCTCTGAGCTGAAACCTAAAGAAGCAAGATTAGCCAAAGGAAGGAATAGAAGGAGCAAGGAGAATGTTTCAATCAAGAGAAAACAGGTGAATTAAGGATGACAAGCAAGAAAGTGAATGGCAGGTTCAGTCACAAGCTCAGTGTGGCTGCAACTAAGATCACAAAAGCTTACCCACCTGCTGCTGGCGTGCACCAATGCCCTCAGGGTAGAGGTGCCTATGGGAGTGTAGGTAGCCAATGGCCATCCGGAGATTCTTCACAGTGATTACAGAGCCATATGCCAGGTCTGGAGGAAAAGAGGCATCAGAAAGATGACAGGCCGCCCCTGTCTTGAAGGTAGGTAGGTGGTAGCTGCACACCACAAGCCTTGCAAATCCTGAGTGATCATGGGGCCCAGGCTTGCCTAAAGCTGGAGCTCCTGTTGCCTTCTCACATCAATGGAAGCTCCCTACATTCCCAGCACTGACCGCCTTGCTTCAGACTCCACACTCCCTCACAGGCCACTCCTCTACAGTTCTTCTCATTCCTTCCTCTTGCATTCTCTAGTAACCTGCTTTGTTCCTCTTTCCAGTTCACATGCAGTTACTACCACAGCATCAATTACCTTACCTCTGAACAAATTTTAGTCCAATGCTCCCTCTCTAAGGACTACCTCAACATTAGTGTCCCTCCAAACCAGTGCTTTCTCTTGCTTTTCTAGCTCTCATTCCCTTCCCAGACTGTGGAGCCCACTGTGTTCCTGTTATTAGCTGTACTGAAAGAGCAAAATGGCATTCCTGCACTCCGGACCTCAGAGACACCTTGCCTGGTCCCTCTTGGATATGCTCTTGGCTGTCCCTGATTCTTAGAGATCCTCAGGTACAGCCTGGCAATGACTTCCTAATAGATGCCCCCACCTTCCTTGACACCTTATACTTCCTTCCAGCTGTACTAACTCTACAAGGCACTGTACTCCTAGCTGCCTGCCTGCTCAGAAACCTCCATGCAATCTCCAACAGCTTACTCCAGCATCTCAAACCCTTATCATCTAGGTCTTAACTCTCTTTTCTAACTTAAAACTCCAGGCTCTGATCATAGCCTGTACCTTGAGTTTTCCCCTGCCCTTGGCTTTCATCATGCCATCCCTTCTTGCCTAATATGACCTCTTGCTCTTTCCACTCATCCTTGCAGGCCCAACTTGAAGGCAAATCTTTGTATGCATGTGTATGGGATCCCCTTGAACTGCCTCCTAGCACTGACTTGGCACGTGCTTCAATCCCCAGTACTGTATTCCACCCCTCATTTTTCTTTCTTTCATTTTATATTATTATTACTATTATTTATTGCTATTATTATTTTGAGACAGGGTCTATGTAGACCAGGCTGGCCTCGAACTCACAGAGCTCTGCTTGCCTTTGCCACTATGCCTGGTTCTGCATTTCCCTTTTCTGTACTTAACACACGAATGGCGGTCCTTCACATCAGACTATCCCTGGAGGGAGAATACCTGCTAATTACTACCTGTGAATAAGCATATGCATAAGACTATCAGAACGCTACGACAACTTTTCTCTATGACCAGATTCTCTTGAAATGGCCTTCTTACAGAGACAGCTTTGACAGGTACAAAGGAAAAGCTATTTTGAGTACTATAGAAACTGACTCTTGAGTACTGATACTGTAATGCTGGCTTTTCTCCCAGTCTGCTATATATAGGCAAAAAAACAAACAAACAAACAAACAAAAACAAGCTTCAGACTTGTTTTTTCCAATTTAACTCCCAGGAAACCTCTGCCTAGCACACTCACATTCAGGGATAGAAGCATTGTGAAGGCTGTTCCCTGAAAGCCGGGCTTGAAAGGCAGAGCTGAAGAAGCCATCACCAGGACCGCTGTGGGGAAGGAGAAGCAGAAGAGTCAAGCTGAGAGAATAAAAGCTGTCATTTCCCAGAATCCCTGAGATAGTTTAAAAGGAGATTTGGGAATCTGAATGGCAGGGTGACTTCATGAAACAAACATGGATGATAGAGTTGGAGGAACTACAGACCAAATTTCACTTCTGCCACGTACTACCTGGGTGACTTGGGCAATGTCCCTTATATAGCCTTGGTTCTTCGTTTATAAATAGATTTTTTATAAAGTCAAAAGAACTTATCAATAATGACAGCTAAATGAGATTATGCATAATGCTAATAAACCTAGCTCTCAGCACTTAGTGGCTACGTGTTCAATGAGATGTTGCTGTTGTGTCCTGGTTATCAGTACCTCTAGTCCCACTGCAACCCTGGTATTCATCCTCACGAAAGTGAAAAGCCTCTGATGGAGATAGGGACATTTAGGCTATCAGGGAATTTTCCACCTCCTTCAAGGCTGGGTGCGGGGTGTTCTGAGCCTTGGGATATGCAGAAGAGAGAACATAGGGGCAGGAAAAAGTTCCTCCCCTCATGCTAACCTCACATGGCCCACACATAGGCTTAGGTGGCAGAGAAAGACCGGAAGTAAGAGGCTGGAAAGGTTCTGACTGTACCTTTTATTCAGCACCATGACATGAACAGCAAAAATGGTCACATAGAGCACCAAAGGCAGCACTATGAGGCACAGGATTCGCGCAGTCAGGTGCTTCCCCACAGTCACCTGCAAACAAAAGCCACCACAGGTGCTGGCATAAGAAACTCCATTGTATGTATAATACGAGTCACATTGGAAAGAATAATGGGTGGAAAACCCTAGGCCTTTCTGTATTATCCTTCACCACACACACAAACATACACGCACGGCAGGGGGATAACACGGGCCAGTTCTCTGCACGCATGACCACTGACAAGGTGAGACTGTTGTTTAACAGTGGCCTCCAGCTCACTGAACTGTACTGACTATGCCAGGCCCTTATCACATGGCCAACTGTTGCTGGCCTTAACCTCAACTCCCTCACAATCCTCCCTGGAGTACCTAAGCTTTGGGGCCTCCCCTCTGCTGTCAAAGACTATACTATAATAGGCCTCTCCTCCTCTCCCCCAGCCTCCCCGGCCCCCACAACAGATTCCAGAGGGCAGGGATCATGTAATAGTCACCAACATATTCCCAATATTCTGCATTTAGTAAATGGTCTCTATATAATTTCTGAATGAAGAAACAGGTTGAAAATTCGGTTGGTGAGTCCTGGAGCTTGCCTAACCAAAGCTGGAGACATAGACTGCCTTCTTACTACCTCTAATACCTGTAGGTCCTTGGGAAAGTTATCTCTCTAGCTTTCAAATTCTTCATTTGTAAAATCAGTGAGTGGTTATGACCCCCACGTAGGATTTTAATGATGAGATAATGAAAGCAAACCATTCTGTACAGTGCCTGGCACTGACTCAGCCCTTGATTACTAATGTCATAAAGAAAAAATCCTAACAGCATTTAACTGTCATCCAATTATGGAAGCCCTGGATCAGGAAAAGAAATTGTGAATTCCAGAAGATGAGTCATCCCACTCATCTGACCTAAGTTCTTATGCCCTTGGTGGGCCTGGCACGAGTCCAGCTGGACAGAATCCTCTGGCTGGGCAACTTCAAATAAATTAAGGGAGATGGGAAGGGGCAACAATAGGAGAATTGCAAGGTAGTTACTTCACTTACTCTCTCTATACCACTCCAGCCCCTCAGCCAGGCCCACTCCCTGATATCCTGATGTCTACAGAGGAAAGCTGTGCCTGTCCAGTCTGGCCACGGCCCAGAACACAGAACACAGGGCACAGGGCACACTCCTTCCACCCACAGCAGAAGCAGAGGCACTGTGGAACAAAGATATCCACAAGCACTTGAGTTCTTACCAGTGAAAGACTGAGGTCTCCAAACAGCTGCCAAAGGTCTGAAATGGTGTTCAGTCCCACTTGCAGGATGATAAAGAGGCCAACAAATTTGACCCCTAAAGCACCAGCAAGACTAATACCAGTCAGGCTGAGCCAGAACCACCAGGGGGCAGAGAAAGGCCTGGAAACCAATAAGATGCAGTTCAGTTTGGAAGCTAGAACTAAATGGGAAATCAAAAGCAGCAGAAGGACAGTGTCCTAAGCCTCAAGGGTTCTTAACCCCAGGGAACCAGGGCATGGCACCAAGGAGGCTGTGCTCTGTAAAGGCCCGCAAACTACAAGCCAGTCAGTGTGAAAGAAAGTAGCATGTTGTTCTGGGGAGGGTCTATGCTATTCCTGGATAAGCACTGGGCCTCTTACATAGAGACTTATTCTTCACTAGAGACAAGTCAGGTAGATGTACAAGGAAAACAGAAAATTCTCTGGACTCAAGTCAGACTTACTCTTTGTGTCGCCTCTGGGCCTGCCAAAGCCAGCATTTATTAACAGTTCATGACATGTGAGGCGCCATTCCACATATTGTATCCTATCCGTCTAATCCCATCATACCCTTAAGCGAGAGCTCATTATCCTCTGTTTACACGTAAGGAAATCAAGGCACAGAGAGGCCAAGCAATGTAGCCAGCAAGTGATGGAAGGCAGTTTAAGCCAGGCAATAAGTATAACACTGATGCTCCTTATTGGTTTGCTGTACTAACAGCAACCAGTATACCTCAGCAGATTTTCTGATGATCTGGCACTTCCCCTGCCAGAATGAATACTCCTTAAAGGCAACATCTTTGTTACTGTGCCTCTCTCTCCTGGTATGATACCTGGCATATGCAACATATTTAAGAAATGGGAGATGGAACTGGAGATATATGGCTCAGTGGAGGAGGTTTGACAAACATATGAGGCCCTGGGCTCAATCTTTGATACGACATTTTTTTTTTCCTTAAAAAAAAGTCACTGAGCCAGGCGGTGGTGGCGCACGCCTTTAATCCCAGCACTTGGGAGGCAGAGGCAGGTGAATCTCTGTGAGTTCGAGACCAGCCTGGTCTACAGAGCTAGTTCCAGGACAGGCTCCAAAGCCACAGAGAAACCCTGTCTCGAAAAACCAAAAAAAAAAAGTCACTGGCTGGGACTAATATTATATGGGTAAATACACATCGTTTTCTAGGACTGCCTAGGATAAACCAGCTCTTTGGAATGCTGAACACGGTATTTTGAATACATAGAAAGGCATACTCTACTCCCTTGGAGACAGAAGGATCTAGAAAAATAGGAGAATTCTGGAAGACCAAAATCCAGATCAGCTTTAGAACTAACCAAGGTCTGGAAAGATCCTCTTGGCCTGTGTGCAAACCTCATCATTAAGTCAGCATTGGATGCAAGCCTTGAGGCAAGGAGACAGCACCTCTGAGGCAGCATCTGCACTTGTGTCTTGTCCCCTCCAGGATGGAGACTGTGAGGATGAGCTATCCCAGAGCTCCATGGACCAGCACTGGTTCTGAGGGACAGCTCATAAGGCTGAGTGAGGAGGCGGCATCAGGACTCCTCCATAATACCCACCACTCCTCCCCAACTGTACACCAACTGTAGACATCCAAAACCTCCTGACAGTCAACAATTTCTCATCTTGTGAAAAGCAAAGCTAAAAGCATCTATTAGAGGAAACTCTTTAAAAATTATTTTTCATAGGGCTGAGAGATGGCTCAGTGGTTAAGAGCACTGGCTGCTCTTCCAGAGGTTCTGAGTTCAATTCCTAGCAACCACATGGTGGCTCACAACCATCTGTAATGAGATCTGGTGCCCTCTTCTGACCTTCAGGGATACAAGTAGGCAGATGCTGTATACATAATAAATAAACCTTTTAAAAAATTATTTTTCATTATCTAAAAAACAAACAAATGGAAAGTATTGCTCCTCTTAAAGTAAGCTTGACTGCTAGTCCTGTAAGCACCCACCCAGCTCTGCCACCCCCCCCAACCCAAGACGGTATTTCTGACCTGTCAGCACAGGAGTTGTACTTGACCATGCTCAGCATGGCAGCCATGATGAAGAACATCAGGATAGGGTCAAGTAGAATGTACTGGGACAGAGTGAGGCATCCTGTGTCTGAAAAATAGAAACTTGCTGGTCAAAACACAGAGTGATAAGAGATCTCTAAAAACCAAACACTCTACAGCAGGAAACAGTCCTCTCTGCACTGCAAGTAAGCATTTGGCAGTCATGACTAGGAGGCCATTGATCACTACTGGGTTTTCAGCAAGGAGAAGGACTCAGCTGGGGGCACAGCAGAGCCCAATGATAAGAAGCAATACCAACACTACCTCAGAGGCTCATGTCATTCACTCAGCCCTGAGGCCACTTCCTCATTCCTACCACAAAGTGATGCAGTTGTGTAGGGACATAGCCCCACCCATTGGGGGCGTGTTCGCCTCGGGCTAATGTTTACGGATAAATCTGCCGGGCGTGAGCCCAGCAGCCCTTTTTTGTCTTTTGCTCCGCCGCGGGAACCTGTGGTCCTGTAAGTCTATTTCCTTATTAAAGCTGTATATATCTATATAATCTGTCTACATTCATTTGCTCCGCCACATTTGGCGTCCCAACGTCGGGCTATTTTGCCCCCGACCCGGCACAGGGGGGGCGCAAGCTCCACCTTTCCCGGCCAGTTGCCTGAGCTCAGGAAGGCGGGGAAAAAAAAAAAAAAAAAAAAAAAAAAAAAAAAAAAAGAGAGAAGAGGAAGAAGAAGGGGGATTAACTGGTTTTTTGGGATGATTGGTATTTGTGAATTACTGTTTATAGAAAATTGTACTGGTACTGTTTCTTGTATACTGATATGTTGAATATTGAATGTGAGTGTTCCTACCTCTATTTTTGTATGAGTATGCTTATAACTTTGTCTATATTGTATTGATACTTCTACCATATTACATTGTACATTTCTACCTCTGATACTATGACATTGTTTACAGTTGAAGATCATTGTCTTCATATATTACACAGTTGTTTATTCTTTTAGTCTTCAAAGTTAGATAGGTATTAAGAATTATATGTTTGTCATATTTATTTTTAAGTTTATCAGGTCTTTTAGTTACATAGAGATTATATTTAGTATAGATAGTATGATCTTCAGCCTCTTCAAAGAGCTGTAAAAAATGGCCTTTAATCTAACCTAAAATTTCTATGCCAAAGAGACACAATTACTCCTGACAACACCACTCTACTCCCGAGAGAACGTTGAACACCAAAGACACTCCACTGGGAGTTTGTCTTCTTGGCAGAACTGGCCTTTGGGTTAAAAAAAGCCCATACCTCAACTTCTGACAAAGATACAGAATATCCCTAAATGGATAAAACAGGATTGTCTTATCTTGCCAAGACAGGGTAGGATAGTCCTAAAAAAGTTCCTTGCCTTTAATAATGGTATGCCAGTTATGTTAGGCCTTAGCCAAAGTTGGTTGACTCAACATTGCAAACGAGACTTTGGGTGATTGCCCAGGTAGTCAGTTGTCTCTGTCAATTGTTGCACATTTTGGATATCTCTCGATTGTTAAGTAATCTTTATTCCCTTCTCAGATCTTTGACGGAGTTAAAAATTATATAATTGTAGTTACTCTCTATGTTATTTAGACTCCTTGAGATAAAATGTTTAACAAAAGTTTTGTTCTCAATATTGTTTGTTATATTTATTATTTGTTATTATTGTATATAGTTGTATTTGGTTTGGTTCTATCTTATTTAGACAAAAGGGGGAGATGTAGGGACATAGCCCCACCCATTGGGGGCGTGTTCGCCTCGGGCTAATGTTTACGGATAAATCTGCCGGGCGTGAGCCCAGCAGCCCTTTTTTGTCTTTTGCTCCGCCGCGGGAACCTGTGGTCCTGTAAGTCTATTTCCTTATTAAAGCTGTATATATCTATATAATCTGTCTACATTCATTTGCTCCGCCACACAGTTGTAAACTATAAATGTATAGGAGAGTTTTATTTCATATGACATCTTCATTGAGGGTTGACTCCCCTACATAGGTACCAGACCAACTTAAGAAAGAAAAAAAGCTTAAGTTATTAACATATTCCTGCTTAAACCCCACAATGTCTTCTCATCTCACTCACGCTAAAAATTTCTCAGGACAGTTCCCAAATCCTGTATGGCCTCCATATCTATCTAAAGTCAACCCCAACATTCTTACTCACTGCCCCTCACAGGGTTACTACACAGGCTGTTCTCCTGCCTTAACAGTCTTCTCTCAGAACTCTGGAGGCCGATCCTGTTTCACTCAGGCCTCTGCTAGACATTACCTTCTTGGGGAATTATTTACTGCTTGCTCTATCTAAAACAGTATCGATCCCCACTAATCTATCCCCACTCTGCTTTACATCTAACCTGGCACTAATTGCTTAGGCTCTCCAATGAGATGGTTCAGTAGGATGGGGTACTTGTCACCATACCTAATAACCTGAGTGTGAACCCTGGGATCCACATGGAAAAGGATCAATTCCCATAAGTTGTCTTCAGACTCCCATAGGTGTGCCATGACAAGTGTGCATGTGCCTCCCCCATCACATACAAAATAAATAATCTAAATGTTAAAAGAAAAATAATATGCTTTATCACAGACTTAATATATCCTGGCTTATTTGTCTGCCCTTTTATAGGGTATATTCTATGAGAATAGCATCTCATCAGTGTATTTTCTGAGGCCTCAAAAGGTGGCCGGGTATAGGTAGGTGCCTAGGAAACAGGTGTCAAATAGAAAATGAAAACTGACTGATAATTAATAACTAAAGAAAAAATACATACAAGGGAAAAGTCACTGGTTCACAACAGGGAATCCTATAACCTTGTCCTATATCCATCAAAACATCAGCACATTTGTCTGAACAAGATTCAAACACCCACCTAAATCATTCTGGACTTCTTTACATGTAAAGCACCACAAGGTCATTGATTCACTTGAAGAATACAGCTAGTGCCAGGACTAACCTCTATAGTTAGTCTGTGTTTATCCAGGTGAGGACCCAGAGAAAATACTTAATACTTCTATTGTAATTTTCTGCTTCACTGATACTTCTGGGTGTCTGCTTTAGGGACTGGGGAGATGCCTCATCAAAAAAACACTTGTTAGCCGGGTGGTGGTGCACGCCTTTAATCCCAGCACTCAGGCTCCAAAGCTACAGAGAAACACGATCTCGGAAAAACAAAAAACAAAAACAAACAAAAAAACACTTGTTAGCCGGGTGGTGGTGCACGCCTTTAATCCCAGCACTCAGGCTCCAAAGCTACAGAGAAATACGATCTCGAAAAACAAAAACAAAAAAAAAACAAAAAAACAAAAAAACACTTGTCATGCAAGCTTGAAGGCTGGAGGTTGGATTCCCAGAACCCACATAAAAGCTGGGCAGGCATGGCAGCCTCATGGAATCCCAGCACACAGGAGGTAGAGATGAGATCCTCAGGGAAAGGTGGTTAACAAGACTCACTGGGACTGATGAGCTCTGGTTCTGCTTCAGTAAATAGAGAACAATTGAGGAAGATAACTGTCAACTACATGCCTCAAACACACCCACACAGACACTCACATGTGCAAATATAAACACTCATGAACATCATACACACACACACACGACTCACAGATGTAATTATATACTTAAGTGTTACCAGTAACACTATATTTTACCCAACCCTTAAGTTAATTAAGAATTGGGTCCTATGGTGGAGGTGCACACCTTTAATCCCATCACTCAGGAGGCAGAAGCAGGTGGATCTCTGAGATTTCCAGACCAGCCTGGTCTACAGAGTAAGTACCAGAACATCCATAGCAACATAGAGAAATCCTATCTCTAAAAATCCAAAAATAAATAAATAAATAAAAGCACTGGCTGCACAGATGTGACACTTGATGTATTGATTTCCAACCACCCACATGGTGTGACAGTCTTATTTCCCAAAACACAGAGGTCAAGACAACTTACCAAAGGTGAGAAGGGCAGCGGTGAGCAGTGCTGCTGGGAAGGACTTGGACAGATCCAGGACAGTGAGGTAGGCAAAGGGGATCAGCCATGAACCCAGGAAAGCACAGAACTATGGAAGGAAGACAAAAGCGCTCAAGCAACCAGCTGACTTGGTATACTAATGTCTAACGTGGAGGACCCTGACAAAAGTCTGAAATCACGTGGAGCAAGCAAGGGGAGTGTCATAGTGAGAAATCACATGAAGCAGTAGGCATGTATTTGGCACAAGTACTGGCATGAAATCAGTGACATTTACAGGAAGAAGCAGGGCTGCCAATCACAGCCAGCTGTCTCCGATCATTTCATTAGGAAAAGCCAGCCTCACAGGCTCAGGCTGAGGAGTACATGAGCTCAAGGCTTACTAACACAGAAGTACTTCACCAACATCAGTGTCTAGCATAAAGCTATGGTATAAGTTGAAACAGACTTTTTGGAGGCATCTTAATATTTCTGAGACTTCTACTGATATTTCCCCTGGTTCTTTGTTTTGAGGATACCAGAAACCACTCAATCTACAGGGTGCATTTTCGTTTGGGAAAAATGACTGCTTGACACTTCAAGAGCTGGAGGAGATGGGGGTTTGATTCTTTTTTTAATCAACAGCCCTCTTCCGTCTCCTTAGTCTGCCCATCAGCAGTACACAGACAAGGCCGAGGTAATGGGAAATTCTTCCCTTTGGGCCATCACTTTTGTACGCAGGAAGTAAAGTGGCCTGATGGGAAGAGACAGATGAAATTATTTGTCCTTTCCAATCTCCACAGCAAGTCCATGGGGAGTATTGTGTATACTCTGTGCTGTTCAACAGTCATTAGGAAGAAAATCATTTCTTGTGAGATCTGGGTGTGGGGGCACAAGCCTTTAATCCCAGCACTTGAGAGGCAGAGAGGCAGGCAGATCTCTGTGAATTCGAAGACAGCCTGGTCTACATAGTAAGTTCTAGGATAGTGAGGGCTTCATAGTGACACCCTGTCTCAAAAAAACAACAAAAAACGAAACAAAAGTGTCACTTGAGAGTATGAACTGAGGGGCGGGCACTCCCTGTTTAATATGGCATGCAGTACTGTGCAGACCGCCCAGTGATTATCCCTAGGAAGCACACAGTCATCTAACTTGTGAAGGCAAAGTACTCTGAGAACTCAGGCTGGGGACCAGCTTCCACGGGTCTCATTAGGTTGGTCCCAGGAAGCTGAGTGTTTAGGCTCTGCCATGTCCCATTAAGCTGATGCTGGGAATCAGGGTGCAGAGGGACTGACTAGAGTAGGCCTTTCAGCCTCCCTGAGAGAGAGACTGCTAAGTGCCAACTTCTTTGTGAGGAAGGAAGTAGGAATCTGGAGACAGTGTGAAGAGGCCACAATCTGAAGGAAAGGCTGACAGGCTGCAGTGTGCACGGCTCGTAAGCAACTTCTATGCTATCTGTGGCCTCCCTTCTTCCCTTCCTCCCACACTCACTTCCAGATTTCTACTTTAGGGGGTGGGCTCAATCATTGTCCTCTCCCCACTCCACAGAAGTCCCCTCTCTACACTTGCTGCTTCCAACTGTAACACCTCTGAATGGGTGTGGCCCCGGGAATTCATCAGTCTACATAAAGCAGGAAGCCTTACTCCTCTCATTCCCATGTAGCTGTGGTGCTCATATCTGTCCCCAGGCTTCTGGAACAAAAAGGTGCCATCATATCCACTCAGGTAGCCAGCAAGACCAATCAGCATCTGAGGAAAGAGGAATGGACGAAAGATAAAATGTTCATAGAAAAGATTCCTCTGTCCCGTTCTCTCCAGCTGCATGCATGGCCTTCCGTTTCCTTGACAACTGGCCATAGAAGTGCCAGTGTGACATTTTGTCCTGCAGCTGCTGCAGAATAAAAAAATCTTTTGTCTAAAGAGGTTGTTGCTTGAAACAAACCCTCTCTTATGCCACGCTAAGTTCTTGGGACTAGAGCAGACTGAACATTTAGGGAGGAAAAGACTCCATAATTTTAAGGGTAGGGTCAGTGAGGGGCTCACACATGCAGTCTGTTTTCTTTCATTTGTTATGAAATGAAACATGACAGCTCTCGGGGAGGTCCTGGGCATTCTCATTCCTGGGAGACTAGCCTTCTACTCAAAGAAAAGAGGCTCCAAATCACAATGAAGTGGGAGGAAAGTGGCCAAGAGCTACACATAAGGAATAAAGGGCAGAAGTGAGAAAGAGAATGCAAAGAGAGGCATTTCCCCAGAAAGGGAAGGGGGAGGAAGGGAGATTGAGAGATTGAGAAAGACAGCTCCCTCTTTCAACACAGAGCTACAATAGTAACTGCTCTACCCAGCTGCTCTGAGCTTCACAGGTCCAGGCACAATTGCCTGTCTCTGCTGTTACCAAGCAGACAGGAAGAGGCAAGGCTTTTCTACCCTTTCCTAGGCTCAGAATTCACTTTAAATTTAGCTACATGGCTAACCTATCTACACACCCTTCCCTAGAGGGGTTTCGTCCCTAGTCCCTAACCTAGGCGCTCATGCTTCCTTGGGTCAACCTGATGAACTGCTATCCTTTATTTTCCATACCCATGCTATTACCCCAAGATCTGGAAACCTGAATCTGCAGTTAGAAAGAAAGGCTATTGTGAATACTAAAACTAACCCATTGGTCTTCTCAGGGGAATGTGTTGTTAAAAGAGTAAAATAAATTTTAATTGATAGAATTTTTAACTGTTGCTGCTGAGAAGTCAAGAACAATAGCACTAGGTTTTGATCCTACTGCACGTACTGGCTTTGTGGGAGCCTAGGCAGTTTGGATGCTCACCTTACTAGACCTGGAAGGAGGTGGGTGGTCCTTGGACTTCCCACAAGGCAGGGAACCCTGACTGCTCTTCGGGCTGCTGAGGGAGGGGAAGTTGACTGGGGGAGGGGGAGGGAAATGGGAGGCGGTGGCAGGGAGGAGGAAGAAATCTTTAATAAATAAATAAAATAAAATAAAATAAAAGAATTTTTAACTGTAAAATGCTAGGGGAACAGGTTAATATGTTTATTAGGAATCAAGAGAAGGAAAAAGTATAATTTTTATAGATTAAGCTCCTCTAAGTTATATTTCCTTTATGTAGTATATTTCTATTTTCTTTTATAAAATTTTTTTTTTTTTTTTTTTTGGTTTTTCGAGACAGGGTTTCTCTGTGGTTTTGGAGCCTGTCCTGGCAACTAGCTCTTGTAGACCAGGCTGATCTCGAACTCACAGAGATCCGCCTGCCTCTGCCTCCCAAGTGCTGGGATTAAAGGCGTGCGCCACCACCGCCCGGCTATAAAATTTTTTAAAAGCTCACATAACTAATGATTTTAAAAGTAGTTTTAAATATTTCTACAAGGTTGTACAACCATCACTACTACATCATTCTAGAACATTTCATTATCCTGAGAAGAAAGCTCCTGTATCAGAACATCTTCTTCTCTAAGGGGGAATAACTGCTGTAAGGATATACCACATTTGTTTATCCATCCATCAGTTGATGGACGCTCTTCTCCATTTCCGAGCCCAGAGAACCCCTAAAAACACCAAAGATTTTCTATCAAAGTACCTGCTCATGGAATTCTGAAGTCTAAGAACTAAGTACAAACCCAACACTGGCTCCAGTTCTTAGAAGCCATCTGCCCAGATAACAGAGTGTTAATTGCCACACTGCTTACCTTTCCCAGAGGTGGGTGTACATCAAAGAAGAAGGTGCGGTTAATATAGTAACTTCCCATTTTTCCAAAGTGAGTCTCATCCCAACTAAAGGAAAAGCATCAAAATTTAATAAACCTTAGTTAAAGTTACAATTAAAACCAAAGGTCATCAGTTTCAAGCATATAATACGTTAAGTTGGATTAAAAACAAAACTTTGATATAGTGGTTTGAGGAAAACCTTTTAAACTGGTTATCAACCTAGATCTTGATAATGAGAAAAGTTAGCAAATATTTACCCAGCATTTACCATAAATTTAAATTAAATGTAGTCTTCTTCTGTATCTTGAGTTCCTATCAATTTATTTGAAATCAGCAGTGTTTTCCTGTAACATGGAAAGGGTTTTGCAAAGCAATTTCTTTGCAGTCTGGTAACTTCTCACTCTGAGGCTACTGGGTCCAGAGCCGTTAATGCATGAGTATCACAGCAGGCCAGGTGCTGTCCACCAACCTGCTGACTCAGATCTGCCTGACCTGTTATAATGACCAGCTGTCTACAGACACCAAATGTCCTCACTAAGAGCATTTCTAAACCCCAGGCCTAGCCTTGTTATTTTGCAAGTACACATGTGAATCTAACCCTTGACTTTCCAGCCCATTGTGAAGTCCTGTTCTGCCACAGCCATCAGCCTTTCCATGGCCTGCAAGAAGGGTTTACAAGACAGCCACACCATCCAGCAGAGCCTGGCTGCTTAATACCTTCTTCCCATAGCTGAAGGAAGAGTGGCTTCCCGGTGTCTTCGCCTCAGGTCGGCCTCCACAAAGTCACCACTTCCTCACCAACACTCATGCTCTCCCAAACAATGGGCAGCTCTCATGTATGATTTTAAGTTCACTGCACCCAGTAAAAGGGTAGAAGACTAAAGTCACTGCATCAGCCAAGGACAGGAGGTACTGACAGTAACATGGTGGTGTTAAAGAGAGAATTAACTTCAGGGCAGAGCAAAACAAAACCGCCCACGGAAAGGAGAGCTATTCCCGGCTGCATCATCTACTAATGTCACAACATGATTAAACCATGCTCTTCATGCCCCTCCCAGGTATTAGGGTTCAACTCAGGTAAGACATGGAAAGGAACTTTGTAGACTTAGAATCCTATACACATACTGGACACTAAACTGTCCCAATATTTTCTGTTAGTTGTGACATCTATTTGGAAACACACCAACAGAGGTACATGAGATTTTATTTCAAAAGGGTCTCAAATAAAATCAGTAGCAACAGCGTCTCACGTTTCCTCTTGCGTTCTACTACTTGCATCAGAAAAGCAGTTCCCATGGCTCTCAGGCTCTTACAGCCCTTGTAGAGTATGCCAAGAATGGAGGCCTGACTCATCTGTACTCAGGCCATCCTCCTTGTTGTGCCATGACAAATAAATCCCCTTGGCACTGATTCAGGATTTTCTCTTCTACTGGCACCCATAAAACAGCAACAAGTTAGTCTTAGTTTGCACACACTCTAAAAATACCCAAGACCCTGTCAACGTGGGGCGCAAGCCTAGGTTGATGACATACCTACCTAGCTATCTGAACAAGAAGGGATAAGGAACCTCATGGACTGAGTTAGACACAAATACAAGACAAGACATCCTGGAACCTGGTGGTGAAGATTCTTACCCAAGTAAAGCAGTGGGCAACAGGAATAGCAACTGTCTGCTATATTCTATTTATTTAAAAAAGCTTAATGAAGAAATGGGGCAGCAGTAAGGACCCTGCCATCTGCTATTCCTCCATCCCCCAACCCCTGTACCGCTAGACCAAACCCTGGGCCTGTGCACTCCATTAACCTATATCCCAGCCCATCATTATCCTGAACTCAACACAGCCCACCGATTAAAATGAAAACATTCTTGTTAGGAGTTAAATGTGAAATGTCCCCATAGGCTCATGTGTTCGAACAACTGGTGGTGCTGCTTGGCAGATTATGGAAACTCTGGGACATGTGGCAAGGCTGGTAGCTGGCACCTTGGATACCAGTTTCTGGCTTTGGTTTAGCACTCTGCTCCCTGGCCCCTGCCTCCCACCACTGCAGTCGCTCCAGTCACCATGATGGTTTGGATGAGCCCCAGTAAACCTCTCTTCCCTGAAGTCACTCCTGTCAGTTATTTGGTCACAGCATTAGAAAATTGATACATTGTTCAGATCAGCACTCAGGAGGCTGAGACAGGAGGATGGCTATAAACTTTGAGGCCAGTCTGGTCTACATAGTAAGACCTTGTCTCAAAAAGCAAAGTCAAACCAAACAAAAAAACCACTAAAGAATCCTTCAGTAAGCTGTGTGCTCTAGGCGAAAAGCACATGTGCCTTGTTCAGTGGCTCTGAGCCCTAATGCCTTGATCCTCCCTCTCCACCATTATCTTCGGCTGCTTTAAAGGGGAAGGTCACATGTCCCCAAGCACACTGAAGACCATACACACTCATCTTAGAACTCCAGGGAGGAAAGGGACCTAAACTCACAACTCTCGTGCATAGAGGCCCCTAACTCCTCCTATCCAGACCCATGGGGGCCGAGTGTAGAGGGAACACAGGGATTACCAAAGGCACTAAGGACTGCAGTATGTGCAGAGCTAAAAGACAAAGGGCCTCTAAGCCCAGGGGCTCACTGGACAGAAGGAAGAACCCTGGGGAAGGAGTGATGCCAAGTCAGTGAGGAGGTGAGTGGGAAACTGTTTCTATCTCTCTAGTCAGTATTTCCCACACCCCATGAAGTGTCAAGTTCTCTAGGTGTTACCAGATATTTAAGCTCATTAGTTCAAGGGGGAAAAAGGCCAAGTTTAATTGATTAAGTCTGAGCCAAGATCTCAGTAGTTAAAGTACCTTGCGGATAGAAATCATGGGATCATTTCAGTGTACTGTTGCTGGGTACGCTATGCGAAATGTATAGCTTGTGTTGATCTCAAAAAGTACCAAAGGAGATTCTCTTATTCAAGGATTGTTGTGTGCAGAGAGGTAGCCCTGTTCCCTCCTAGTGGTCCAGGAGAAATTAATCCCCGAAAAGGAAAGGGAATTCAGCTTTAAAGATAGAGCTAGGAAGATGGCAAAGAGTTTTGTAAGCAGGAGGACCTGAGCTTGAATTCCCAGCAACCATGTAAAAGAAACAGGTGTAGTAGAGTATCCACTATTCTAGAACTAAGTAGGCAGAGATAAGAGGATGCCTGGAGCCCACTGAGCAGCCAGTTCCAGGTACAGAGAGAGCCCCTCTCTAAAAATTAAGGTGGAAACAAAGGAAGACATTCAATATCAACTTCTATATGCACTACACATACATGCACACACACATACACACGTGTGCATACACATATGCAGGTGCACACTATCCCAGGCATGCACACGCACATTAAGGACTGCCAAAAATCCTTTGAAACTAGTCACCAGCCTAACAGTGCCACCTGCTGAGCACAGGTACTAAGTACACTCTTCTAAAAGGCAGTTATTAACCTCTTGCTGAAAGGGTGCCTTAGTCAGAAAAGCCTCAAGGCTCTCTGGCCCTCCATTTCCACTTTGGAATAGGTTATCTTGGAGTTTATAACTAACAAAAGGAGGATTCAACAAGTGGCTGTAGTCAAGAAGACAGTCAACCTGACCCAGGAGGCTGCTCAGTTTTACGTAAAGCAGTGGGTGCCCCTTTGGGAGAAACTATTTCCTATTCCACTCTGTGGCACAGCCTCCAGTTCAGTGGCCATGACTCACAGAGCCCAGACCAAGTTCTCTTAGGATCAGGCTATGTAAAAAGCTGATGATAGCCACTGGGTGGCCCAGCCATTTTACCTAAAGACAACTGTGCTCAATAGTTTTATGTCAACTTGACTCCAGCTAAAAGCATCTGAGAGGAGGGAACCTCTATTAAGAAAATGCCTCCACAAGATCAGGCAGGCTCTAGGCAAGCCTGTAGGACATTTCTTAACTAGTGATTGATGAGACACCCCTGGGCCGGTGGTCCTGGATTCTGTAAGAAAGCTGCTGAGCAAGTAACGGGAAACAAGCCAGTAAGCAGCACTCCTCCAAGGCCTCTGCATCTGCATCAGGCCCCTGCCTCCAGGTTCCTGCCCTCCTTGAGCTCCTGTCTTGACTTCCTTTGATGATGAACAGTGATATAGAAGTTTAAGCCTCTCTTTCCTATGTTAATTTGGCCATGGTGTTTCATCACAGCAATAGTAACCTTAACTAAGACAACAACTCTGGCTGCCTGACTGCAATCAGAGTTGAAGAATCTGACACACCACTTAGAGGATTATATCTGAGAGACTCAATCCAGGGAGCTGGAAACTGTCTGCCTACTGATAGAGTAGTCCATCTTACTCATGAAGATACCCATCATACAGGATGTACTCTGATATGACTAGCTACACTCTAGGTCCTAATTAAACCTACACCATCCAGCCTGGGTATTGTACCAGGGTGATAACATATGTAGAATCAGGAACTGACTGAGCACAAAGTTTTAAAGGACCATAGGTCTCTGAAGCAGAAACCACCATGGCATCCCAGGCTGCTGCATAATATTTGCTTAGATTGTAAAGGTATGTCTCCGCCTAAGGCGCCTTAATCAAATGGCCAATAGTTAGGCAGGAAAGAACAGGTGGGACTTCCGTGGGGGGGGGGGGGGAGAGAGAGAGAGAGAGAGAGAGAGAGAGAGAGAGAACTTGGGAGATGTAATCTAGGAGTATAATTTCACCAGCAGACTTAGAGCAAGTCAGATGTGCCGTACTAAGAGGTAACTGAACCATGTGGCACAATGTAGACTTTAAAAACTGGGTTAAGTTATAAGAGCTAGTTGGGGAAAAACTAGCCAAGCTTTCATAATTAATATTAAGTCTCCAGGTCATTGTTTGTGAGCTGGCAGTTCAAAGATAGTCTGTCAAAAAAACTTGCTCTAGCAGACTCCTGCCAAAAAAAAAAAAAAAAAAAAAAAAAAAGCTTTGAGTAGGAAGGACTCTACATTGCACAGGGCATTGACTGCCTGTTCTAAGACACTGTGTCACTGATGCTCTTACCTTCTCAAGCTACAGAAAGGCTGCCTCAGTGACTGGATAAACCATTGTGGCCCTTACAATTAATGTCATTTTATCAGCTTTCCAAACCATCTAGTCTGCCAGTGGTACACCTTTTTGTCACAATGGTCATCTAACAACAGTCAAAGTAATAAACAGACAAGCCATGCTCCCAGCATCCGCAAACAACAGATACTGTCAAGCATTGGACAGTTTCCTCAGAAACCAACTAAAAAGGGTTCTGACTCTGCCCCCCATCACCTCCTGCTGGTCTACAGGCTTGAGAAAACAGTCTGGTCCTTATGTATTCATCCCCACAAAAATTCATCTCCTCTTGACTGCCAACTGGGTAATTACCAGGAAAAAAAAAAGGAGTGGAGCTTTACAAAGCTGCTTAGGAGAACTGTGGTTTCCACGACCATGGTCTGTAGGTCAGCAGAGAAGGGTAAGAAAAGGTGACAATATTCAAATCTAATCCTAGTTTCATCTCCTGGAATGTCTTACCAGAGCCAAATGGCCTAGAACATAAACTCAATGGCACTTAGCTGAGTGCATGTCTCCCTACACTGCCCACCTGTGTCAGAGAGAAAACACAACAGGTCTCTGAGTTTTCTACCAATGCCTGTTGTAATAAAGTCTGGACATAAACAGGGTACAATGGGAGAGACGGCAAATGGAAACTGGCATTGGACACACTACCACCATGGGCAGAGTTATAGGACAGAGACAACGTCAAGGGCTGAGGAAGAAAGGCATTAGCGTTCTGGATATGTACAGTGAATGGAAACATTAATTCTCTCTGTCCCCTAAGTCGGACCCCAGAGCCTGGCAACATTCAGATGGGCCACTTACACTAAGAGCCAGCTGATGGCAGGAACTCAACCTGGGGCTGGAAACAGAAAAACTCATGTGGATGGACACGGGCAGTCTTAAGCTACTCTGATGTGGCTGATGACATCAGTACCAACGCCTCAAAAAACAGCTCCCCAGTATGTGTGCTACTACACAGGTGGCACAATGTTCTATCTATCTCACTCTACAGAGTGTAGCACAGTCACTGAGGCTGCAACTACTCAATATACTGCCCATGGGTCTTAATCAAACCAATGCAGCGGAGGCCTAAATCAAACTAAATGATGATCCAGATAAAACTGAACTGAATGACCTGAATCCCCTTAGATAATTTTAGTATATAAGGACTGGGCCACAAATGTCTCTCCGTAAGTGTTGTAATTATTGGCAATGATACCAATGAACAGAACCAATCTAAACTGCTATGCACAGGACTTAATGAGTAGTTTATTGCCTTAGACTACATTCATGCTGTCTGAAATGAGACTTGCTGGTCCCTTCCTCATAGAAGGCTGAATCCAGGACCCTGAAGGATACAGTTGCGGTAAATACCCAAGGCCGGCATCATCCTGCTGCTTGGAGTCTCCCTGACAGTAGCCACAATTAAACACTGTATGAGACAAACTGACAGAGCTGCTATGAACATGGGACGTCTCCTAGAAGCCAAGGCCATCTGTGACTGAGGGGTAACAAAGCCTGTTGGGAGAGGGAGTCCTCCATCAATGTCTTGTACATCCACACACGGCCAAGATGGTATCTAGAATGTCCTGACTGCATTTGACCTGGGCCATTTCTTAGGGCTGTGCTTGCAACTAGCAAGCCTGAGAGATATGGCAATGTCTCTCTAGAACAGGGTGACTTACCGTCACTTCCCAAACTTGTCATTCCTTGGACTGCAGGTGCAGTCATCTCTTTGGGCATGTCATGTCATCCAGTGGGACCTGGCAGCGGATCAAAGAACCTAACTCCAAAGATGCTGATATCTTTGAAAACCAGACCTTGGGAAATTATGCACTATAAATTTACTATTTTCTGAGGAGAGTTCAAAGCACCTCTGGGTGCCACCATTTGAAAGGCAGGTAGCCTAGACATGAGAGCCTCTTCTGAAGAACTTGAGACCCACTAGCCCCCATCAGAGCAAACCTATTCTTTTCAGAGACTGGACTTATAGAGGAGTGGTCCCTCGCTCCCTCCTCCTACCTCCCCCCCCCAAAATTCCTCAGTTACCCCCACAGACTGGTCGCACCTCCGGTGAATCCCGCCCCCTCCGTGCCCTCAGGCCAATCAGAGGGAGGCGTCCCTCCCTCCCAGTTGCCATGGTGCCCGCCAAGTCCCTTCTGCCACTTACCAGATGTGCGCCGGCTGGTCCAGCCGGTGAAAGCGGGTAGCGAAGGACAGCAGCGTCACCACAGCCAGCGTGGCCCACCGGCCTGCCGCCTCGAAGCTCCGTGAGCTCCAAGCTGGTCGTTTAAGGCTCCGTGCTGCAACCCGGCGAACCGTGTCCCTGCCCACGGCCCTGGCAGCCTGCGGCGCGCAGCGGCCCCTCCGGGGACGCAGCTCGGAACCCGTTAGGCCTCCGCCTATGGCCGGCGGCATCCTCCCCTTTCTGAGGATTACCCTCCGGACCGGAGTCGCGCTGGGTCTTGTCCGCAACCCCGTCCAAGAGTCATAGGAGGGCGTCTCGAGGTGCCCTGGGATTTGTAGTTCCCTCCGCTTGCCGCGGAGCGCCAGGCCCCGGGCTCTGGGCGGGGCGGGAAGTGTAGTGGCCGCCCGGGCCGCTAGGAAGCGGCCTGAGGCGTAAAGCATTGCGGGAGGCGGAGGGACGCTAAGGACGTAGAGACTCGGGACGGCTCAGGAACTACAACTCCCAGCAGCGCGGGAGGCGGGGGCGGGGCCAATCCGACGGAGGGAAACCCATCTAGTGCGACCCTCGCTCTTTGGACCCTGCTAGGCCTCAGTCATCTTCTAGTCCCCGAGTAGGAGATGCAAGTCGGGAAGGTCTGTGCCGCGCCTCCGGGGCTGAGGGTCGCTACTTAGAAACACGGAATACAGCTGGGGGATAAGGGGGCCGCTGAGAGCGCGCCTCTCCACACGGCTCCACAACGACTCCCGGCATGCTGTGCGCCGGGTCGCTCTGCACCTGCGCGCTGGCCACCGAGCGCTAAGTAGTCGGGAAGGTTAAGATGCTCAGCGTTCGGGGTGGCGTCCGGTAGCACCCTTCCGTGCCTCGTGTGTACAGAGCTCTTGTAGGACTTTCAAACGTTTGCAACTCCGCGGTGCCCTGCGTGCACCTCTCGGGCGCCCTGTTGGCCCAGGCATGCACCACCAAAGGCAAGGGGAAGATGTGACACTTTCCATCGTTAACAGTTACTAGTGGTGACTTCCCAGGCTTTTAATTTTGTCTTTATTTTATTGGTTTTAAGAAACGAGGTCTTGTTGTGTAGTTCAACCTGACTTTGAACTCGTGACTCTCCTGCCTTCGCCTTCCAAGTCGCGTCTGGAGCCTCCCTGGTTTAAGTGGTAGCCCTCTAGTCTATCCTAGAACTACTGTCTTTTAGCCACTGGTGGAGCCGGGCTGGAAATGTGTTTTATAAGGGACTCCGTTGAGTCTAATGCATAAAGCTTGAGGCTCGTTGTCTGGGAAGGTGGTACATTAGATGCAACGGACCCTGCATCAGGTTAATAGTGTATAGGTTTTCCACATACCGATGTGATTTTCGGAATTTGAATCATGTAAAAATGGTATAAACCCCGCTGGGGATGTATGTAGCTCTGAAGTAGCGCCTCGCAACTTCAAACCTGCCAATAAGTTTAAAATTGCCAGAATAATCACAGTGCATATGAGTTGGAAACAATTCTTCCAGGTGCGCTGATTAAACGAACGAACATTCTACTTGATAGTAAAAGTGTAGGTGTGCAAGTGCAAATATCGCCAGATGGTTTGCAGTCGGTGCGTGGCTGTTATTTCTCTTCCCGTGATTTCCTTATCTGTGGTCAGCCTTGGTTCAAGGGAAACCCTGGTTACCTGGAAACTTTCAGAGACAATTGCAAGCCTTTGTGAGCAGCGTGGGGAAATCTCACACAGCAGAGGGCAGTGAATTCTTCCTTTGTCTAGTATATCCATGCTATCTACACTTCCCACCTGTTAGCCACTTAATAGATGTTGTAGTAGTTAGGCTGTCACGATATTACAGTGCTTGTGTGGGCGGCCCTTGTTTTACATACTATTAGCCACAAAGTTCAAGAGTACTGATCGCAGCAATTTTATTATAGTAAGCAATGGTAATCTCTTGTAGTGACTAACTTATAAATCAAACCTTAGGTATGTATGTATGTTTGTATGCATGTGATAGTTGGTGTCATTTTTTTTTTGTTTTTTGTTTTTTTGGTTTTTTTAAATTATTTTTATTCTTTTTTAATTAAAATTTCACCTGTCCCCGTTCCCCATTTCCCTCCCCCTCCTCCCAAATATTGCCCCTCCCCCCACTCTCCTCCCCCTATCCCCACTCCTCTTCTCCTCCCCCCACTCCATTCCCCCTCCCTCTCGATACTGAAGGGCAGTACAAATTCCCTGCCCTGCTGGAAGACCAAGGTCCTCCCACTTCTATCTAGGTCCAGGAAGGTGATCGTCCAAACAGGCTAAGCTCCCACAAAGCCAGTTCATGTATTAGGATCAAAACCTAGTGCCATTGTCCTTGGCTTCTCATCAGCCTTCATTGTCCGCCATGTTCAGAGAGTCCAGTTTCAACCCATGCTTATTCAGTCCCTGTTTTTTTGTTTTTTGAGACAGAGTTTCTCTGTGACTTTGGAGCCTGTCCTGGAACTAGCTCTTCTAGACCAGGCTGGTCTCGAACTCACAGAGATCCGCCTGCCTCTGCCTCCCGAGTGCTGGGATTAAAGGCGTGCGCCACCACCGCCCGGCCAGTTGGTGTCATTTTGACAGGATCTAGACTCACATAGGAGACAAGACTCCAGACAGACTTGGGAGAGAGTTTCTATGTTAGGCTAACTTGTCATATCTTTATCAGATAGTTGTCGTGGGAGCGTGACACTCTGGGTTGCGTCTGGGCCCATAAAAACAAGGAAATTAGCTGAGCAGTGACACACATTCATTGTCCTGTCTCCTGCTGAGGATGGGATGGCACCAGCTGTTCCAGGCTACTGTCTTGATTCATCCCCCGCCCCATGGACTGTATCTTGAATTATAATCCCAAATAAACGATTTTCCTTTAGGCTGCCTTTGCTGGGGTATATTATTATAGCAATAGGGATTGAAACTAAGGTGATGTATAAGAAACAAATAATACAGGCCAGGCGGTGGTGGCGCACGCCTGTAATCCCAGCACTCGGGAGGCAGAGGCAGGCGGATCTCTGTGAGTTCGAGGCCAGCCTGGTCTAGAAGAGCTAGTTCCAGGACAGGAACCAAAAGCTACAGAGAAACCCTGTCTCAAAAAATCCAAAAAAAAAAAAAACAAATAATACAGGGTTTGGGTAGTACGTGGTTTCCGGCATCCACTGGAGGTCTTTGAAGGCACAACCTGGAGTGTAAGATTATGCTATATAGTTACCACTAGATAAGAACAGAAATTACCTGAGATTTGGTTTCCTCCTTAAGGGCCATAGGGAAGTAGTAGCAGTGACCATGACTTTGGTCATCCTTGGTGCAGTCAGTGTATAACACGTTACACGAGGCATTCCTCAGCAGTTCTGATCATGTTTGCCCCTCTCTCGTGGTCAGTGATGAGCCCATGGTCACCAAGCTGCGGCTAAATGCCACTGCCCAGCCTGGGGAAAGACTAAAATCTGAAGTACAGTTTCGAAACAAATGCCTGTCACCTTCTCACCATTATAAGGTCGAAACTTGTTAAGGAAGACACTCCTAAGTGAGGGGCCATTGTGAAACCCAGACAGGGCCCTGTGAACCCCCAGCTTGCGACTTCACTTTCTGGCAAATGGGTATATCTGCCATCAGTTCGAGAACGGGGAGCTCAAGGCAATGGACAGCGAAACATCAGTAAACAAGAAGCCGCTCTGTGGGGAGGCGAAAGGAGCTGCTGCCATCATTTAGGGTAGCCTCTTGTTTTATAAACAGAGGAGCTGAAGAACAGAAAAGCAGGGATTTGTCTCAGGTCACACACGGCTGCTTCCCGAGTCAGGTCCAGACCCCGAGTCTGCCCACTTTGAGCCCATTCCTCCATGCACTTTCCCTCAGAGCCAGGCTACACTGGATGCCCGAGTGACAGACTTGCCCCAGCCAAGAATAAAAGAGACCTCTCACAAGTTGAGAAGCCGCCCTTTCTGACCAGAGTCCAGAATCCTTTGGTGCCTGTTTAACCTGCTTTCCCATTGGCTCCTGGGACCATCCCTTTGGGTTCCTCCCCCTGCCTCACAGCTCTCTGAGAGAAGACATTCCTTGGGAGGCCGCAGCACAATGACTGGCAAGGTGAGGCTAGCACTTGAAAGCTCCTTCCTCTAGAGGACACTTGTACTTCAGGAACTCAGAGCAGCAAGACTAGGACCCAAGACAGGCCTGAGTTGCCAAGATGCCTGCCCGAGTAAGAAGTCCCAGTGCAATAGCAAGAAACTGGGGTTGGGGCCTTTTGCCTGGGAGCTGGTACCTGCTTCCAGCAGGCACCTACTGCTGGAAACTCAAGCCTAAGTTAATGTCTGCCTCACCCTCTCTCTCCTCAGCCTGTCCTCTATTCCTATTTCCGAAGCTCCTGTACATGGAGAGTTCGAATCGGTAAGAGCTTGGTTTCTGGACGGATGGGAATGGGGGAGGCGGGGAGAGGACTTGACCACCACTACCACCTCCCAGCAGCCAGCACCCCATTCTTCTGGAGCCTCTATCTCTGCATGGCACTTCCACCCAGAAAGTCCAACGTGAAGACAGTGGGAGTGGGAGGAAGGGGCTTGTTTTTCCCCTTGGGAGTGCCACCACTGCCACACCGCACTCCAGAACCCCTTAGCAACCATGGCCAGAGTAGGTTCACAGGATCCAGAGGTCCCTGGTGACTCAGGGAGCAGCTGGCCTCCCTCTGTTCTTATTTGATCTGGCTAATCAAACAGAACTGTTTGGAGTTGGTCACAGCCTTGGGGAGAGCCAGAACTAGAAGCTTCTGCTCTAGGCCAGGTCTGACCTTTCACTCCCCCGGCGCACACAACTGTTGGCAAAGGTCACTGTCATAGCACTGCGCACCAAAGAGCTCTGTGCCCGGTGCCTTTGTGTGCATGCCTCCCTGCCCTCCCCCATTATCATAGGAGAGAGATATTAGTATCCCCATTGTGCAAACAAGGCAAGGCACAAAGGTTAAGTAATTTGCCCTGGAAAACTTGCAGTTTGAACCATGTAGTCTGGCTCAAGTCCATGTTCACTTGCTTTGATTTGGCACCAGCAATTGAACACTGGCTTTAACCATTGCTAATCTCATATCCTTTCAATAAACTAAACACCTAGCCATATCTCACACTTTCAACTACTACACAGTGCTGCTTGTTACGTTGGGGAAACTGAGGCAGAGAAACTCATTAAGTTACCTGCCCAAGGCCATACACCTCACAATTGAATGCAGTAGAATCTGTACCCATGCTGTCAATCTCCAGTCTTGCCCTAACTGCAGAGCCATCATCCGTGACTCTCACTTACCCAACAGTCCTCTCCTGGACCCCAAAGGCTTTACCTTGACTGAGCCAGAAGCCAAAGAATTGAGTGCCTTTTTTTTTTTTTTTTTTTTTTTTTTTTTTTTTTTTTTTGTAGAGCGTACATTTTGGCCTCTCTCAGCCTAAATTACTTTCACTCCAAAGCAGAACTGACCAGCAGGGAGGAAGCTCTTGGCATTGTCCTGGGAGGGCTGCCTTTGAGAGTCTAGCCAGAAGTCATCCTCTAATTCCCCTCTGTTCTCTTCTAGCTCTGGCATTAAAAGGCATTGACTATGAGACGGTGCCCGTCAACCTCATAAAGGATGGAGGGCAACAGGTAAGGAAGCTGTCCCAGGCCCGCAATATGAGAATTGGTACCAGATGGAGCACTGGCTGTGCACTGGAGGAAACCTATATTTCATGGTTCCTATAACTGGGGAGGTTGCTGCTGACTCTCCTGGGCAGCAATGGGAGCCATGGGAAGGGGTCAGGGTATTAGGGTCAGTGCCTGACTTTATGAGAATAGGTGATAATGGGACCTTTCCTTATACTAGACCCTCTCAATGGATGACTGAGACAGGAGCTGACTTGGTAGCGACATTAAAGGGTACAGGAAGAAGGTGGGCCGTGATGGCACATGCCTTTAATTCCAGCATTTGAGAGGCCAAGGCAGTTGGATCTCTGAGTTCTAAGACAGCCAGGGTTACACAGAGGAAACCCTGTCTCAAAAAATGGGGGAGTACAGGTAAAATCATAAATCCAGACCATTGGGGTAATAGGATACTGTGTGGATCCCCAGAGATTAGCATGACCTTAGGAACCAAATTCTCTAAGGATGAGAAATATGGATTGGTGCTAGGCCCTACAGTCTTCCTACTTGCTTGATTCTCCTTTAGGCAACTTAAGCTAGGACACCTAGCCCACCATGGCCTTGTCTCCACAGTTCTCAGAGGAATTTCGGACCCTGAATCCCATGAAGCAAGTGCCAGCCCTGAAAATTGATGGAATCACCATTGGCCAGTCAGTGAGTAGAGGGTTTCGGAGTGGCAGAGTTGTGAATGAGAAGACCTGACATCTCTTCCTAACCCACAAGTGGCTAGACACCAAGCATAATGAGGGCTCACTGAGTGTATGGTAGAGGGAAGGAGAGAGGATGGTTGAGCGTGTGAAGAACCAAGTTGAACAAGGTCTCTGAAAGACCTGTACAGTGCTTCAGTTGAGGAGGGCGCAGAGGTAGTGGTGGTACCATTGGAAAAAGGTAGTTTGCTGGCCTCTGCCCTCTGACCCTGGAATCCCAAGCCTTCTCCCTGCCTCAATGTTCCCTCTGGACAGCTGGCCATCATAGAGTACCTGGAAGAGACTCGGCCCACCCCACGTCTCCTGCCTCAGGACCCGCAGAAGAAAGCCATTGTGCGCATGATCTCCGACCTCATCGCTAGCGGCATCCAGCCCCTTCAGGTTAGCACTGTTACATCCACACTCTTGTACGACTCTCACGCATCCCTTCATGTTCACTGTGATGAGTCAGAGTGAAGCCGGTGGGTGCGGGGAGCAGGGGAACAAATAAAAACTCTCAGGGGCCTTGACCTAGCCCACATGCAGAAGGTGGCAGGAATCCCAGAAGTCCTTCGTCAGTATGGGTCTCCAACTCTGCTCCGAGGCCTAGGAGCATAGGCATGTTTGAGGCAGGGAAACAGGGAGAGTAGCAAGCCTGGGTACAGTCTCCAGTTCCATCCTGAGCAACTCTTGCTCATTCTCTGTGTCATATATGCAGATAGGCCTTGCTTTACCGCACTTTGCTTTGCTTTGCTTCGAGGATAATTGCGTTTTAGGTTTGTTTGTTTTTAAGATTTTATTTATTTATTAAGTATACAGACTTCTGCCAGAAGAGGACACCAGATAGCATTATAGATGGTTGTGAACTACCATGTGGTTGCTGGGAATTGAACTCAGGACCTCTGGAAGAGCAGCCGGTGCTCTTAACCTCTGAGCCATCTCTCCAGCCCTGTGTTTTAGGTTTTTACTTGGTTTGTAATAAGTTGAAAGGTTATGGCAGCCCTTCATTGAGCAGGTCTGTTAGTGTCATTTTTCTAATGATTTTTCATCATTAGTATATTTTAATAATAAATTATTTTAAAATTAAGATACATTTTCAGACATAGTGACTCTATACACTCAGTAGATCAGCATAGTGTAAACAACTTCACTGAGAAACCAAGAAAGTCCATTTAAATTGTTTTATTGTCATATGCTGTTTTCCCTAGTCTGGACCTGAATCCTGAACTACACAGTATGCCAATATTGGGATTCTTATAAGGTTTCTGTTTTGTTTTTAAAGTAAGTTTTCATCTTTAAAATAGAAAGGCAAGTATTAGAACCATTTATCTGTGCCAGCTTCTACTTTGTAAGGTAATAGCTCTAAAAAGGAGCAGTGGCTTTGCAGGGTGACAGTTGAATAGTATCAGAGCGAGGATCCTTGTGCACCTGTGACACCGTGACTCCTGAAACCTCTCGCTGTTTGTGTGTGTGTGTGTGTGTTTTTATTTTTATTTTTTTTTAAATATTTATTTATTTGTTATGTATACAATATTCTGGCTGTGTGTATGACTGCAGGTCAGAAGAGGGCACCAGACCTCATTACAGATGGTTGTGAGCCACCATGTGGTTGCCGGGAATTGAACTCAGGACCTTTGGAAGAACAGGCAAAGCTCTTAACCACTGAGCCATCTCCCCAGCCCCTGTGTGTGTGTTTTTAATATTTATTTATTATGTATACAATATTCTGTCTGTGTGTATGTCTGCTGGCCAGAAGAGGGCACCAGACCTCATTACAGATGGTTGTGAGCCACCATGTGGTTGCTGGGAATTGAACTCAGGACCTCTGGAAGAGCAGGCAATGCTCTTAACCTCTGAGCCATCTCTCCAGCCCCCATCTCGCTGTTTTTAACAATGGGCATTGTTCCTTAGTCATAATCGCTAGAAGCCAGGCCAACACACCTACACACTGTCTCAGTCCTCAGAGTCCCATGCTCCCCACCTCCACCCAGGTATCACACAGCCTCTTTTCAAGAGACCAAGTAGGGAGAGTGTTGGGTGTGAGAGAATAGGCCTTGGCTTGTAGCTGCATCTGTCAGTCATGCCATCATCCTATGTCCCTAGGCTTGCTAACTGCTACCAAAAATCACATGGCTTTCAGCCGGGCGATGGTGATGCATGCCTTTAATCCTAGCACTCGGGAGGCAGAGGCAGGTGAATTGCTGTGAGTTTGAGGCCAGCCTGGTCTACGAGAGCTAGTTCCACGACAGGCTCCAAAACTACAGAGAAACCCTGTCTCACAAAGCAAAACAAAAATCACACAGATTTCAGAATACTTCTTGGGGTAACTGGGGCAGCCCAAGAAGGCGGCTCCTTCCAACTTCAGACACCTGATGGGAGGAAGGTCCTGTATAGCCCAGAGGCGAGCAGGACAGGTGAACAGCAAGAGCAGATGGATACTGAGCTTCCTTCCATACAGAGGCTTGACAAAGGGATAAACTCAAGCTGACTCCCAGAACAATCAGATTTCAGATTTCTATTTTTCATTCTTTTTTTTTTTTTCTTCTCTTGAACCGTGCAGAACCTGTCCGTCCTGAAGCAAGTGGGAGAGGAGAAGCAGCTGCCTTGGGCCCAGGAGGCTATTACTTCTGGCTTTAATGGTGAGCTGTTCAAGTGGCTTCTCAGAGAAGTAACCCTCACACACATGGCTCTGGGCGTCCAACCCAGCTTCGCAGGCTGCTCTGATCCTGACAGTGGGTGAATGAGAGAACTGTGGACAGGAAGGTGGTGGGCTGGGCCAGTGCTCAAAGATGGCTTTATGCTCCAGAACTTCTGTGAACCCCAGACCTGGGGACCTGTGGCCCCACAGTTTGTTGATGGCCCCGCCTCTATTTCACTGAGCACCACAGTCGATAGTGCCTGTCCTCAGGATGCTAGGCCGTCTGTGAGAGCTGTTGCCTTGACCAACTCCAAATCTCATCTATTCTGAGAACAGACAGAGAAGCCACGGGAAACATTATTCTTAGTCCTGGCTATCATATTCCCTACACCAGACTCTGCCCACGCCCTGGCCTATCACTGAAATGTCCACCTATTTCATAGCTGTGGAGGCAAGCCCTGGAGAGGCTGATGTAAACATCATCCGTATGGTCTCTCCACAGCCCTGGAGAGGCTAATGTAAACATCATCCGTATGGTCTCTCCACAGCCCTGGAGCAGATTCTGCGGAGCACAGCAGGAAAGTACTGTGTAGGAGATGAGGTAAGTGTCCCCAGAGCTGCCCACTGTGGTCTTCATGCCGACCTCAGGCTGCCTCCCACTTAGACCCAGCATCTCCTTGTCCTAAGGAAATACCTGGAGGGCCCTGGGACCAGCCTCTTGGTGCACACCTTTGCCTGGGCAGTTAGTGCAGACACCTCAGCTCGTTCCTGCACTTCCTCCAGAGCAGTGGCTCTCAACCTGTGGGTAGTGACCCCGTTGGGGGTCAGACAATCTTCACAGTGGTTCCATATCACATACCCTTCATATCAGATATTTACATTATGATTCAGAACAGTAGCAAAATTACAGTTATGAAGTAGTAATGAAATAATTTTATGGCTGGGGATGCCACGGCATGAACATTAGGAAGGTTGAAAACCACTGCACTAGCCATAGTGGGATGTGCTTAGACCAGAGGGGCACACTTCTGAGACGGTGAGCTGGTCCAGGCATCAGCTGAAGGGTAAATGTTTCCCTTCAGGTTTGCACCCTGGAGACTGTAGGACTAAGGAGCCCTAGATGCATGCAGACTAAGGCACTGAGCCTATGCTAGTCTGGTTCCATGGTTCCTTCTCTGCTAGGAATCCTCACTAAGTCCCTAGCAGTGGTGGCTTCAACAAGCACACTGACCACCACCAACGCAGTCAGGCCTTCTCTGGCTACCACAAGATTGGTAGCATGGAAGAAACGCTACAGTTCTGGGGACAAGGACAGGCAGTTCCAGAGGAACTGAGGGGGTAATAGGGATGGCAGAAAAAAACGGAACAGACAGGAAGTTGGGTTGGCAACCCAAGTACAGTCAGCTCCAGTGCAGTCAGCAGTAGCAGCTAGCCTTGCCAGTGAGTCTGGGGTGATTATCCCTGTGCAAACTCCCCTGGTCTTCTTCCAGGTGTCCATGGCTGATTTGTGCTTAGTGCCCCAAGTGGCAAATGCTGAAAGGTAAGAGAAAGCTTTGCCACCTTCCTTCACAGTCCCCTACCGCTAGGGCCTCCACATCGACACTGAGATAGCATCTCCTGTGAACCCTTATTTAATGCCAAGGAGCCGCTGCCCCAGGCCACCCCAGCTGCCCTGGCTGAGCGTAGACATGGCAGAAGAAATCATTGAAATGTCTCTACCATGCCCACTGTGGCCTGGGTGGTCCTGTATAGACAGCCCTCGCCCCTAAGAGGAGGTGGCTTATCTAAGGGAATCGCTCCCAAGAATACCCGCTTGCTGTACCCAGATGTGGAGTGTCTGCTTAGAAGTGAGCTCTGCAAGCTCCCTCCACGGCCTACTGGAAGGCATCATGCTTGCTATTTGGGATAACATGTACAGCACACTCCCTCCCCTAAGAGCCTGTTATTGTGGGTGGCAGGACATTCTACACAGATGCCTGACTCTGGAATTCACAGCGGTCATTACTTAGAGAAGAACAGAAGGGAATGACGCCAGACAATGCCACTCCAGACCCGTTCAGAGCATCCCAGAGAATGAGGTTCCCCAGGCGGCAGGGCTGCTTTCTGGCCTTGCACTGCAACCCTGGACCTCGTCCAGTCCTGCCTCTGCCCACAGCAGTGTCCCTGAAAACCCTGGCTTACAAGTGTTTCTCTGCCACAGGTTCAAGGTGGACCTCAGCCACTACCCTACCATCTGTCAAATCAACAAGACGCTGCTGGCCTTAGAGGCTTTCCAAGTGTCTCACCCCAGTCGACAGCCAGATACACCTGCTGAGCTGCGGGCATAGTTCCCAGACCATGCCTCCTGCACAGGGAAGGGAGTAGGGCTCAGATACGAGTGAGCTGAAGCAGAGGGCTTGACCTTGACCTCTTCCTTGAGGAAGCAGCGGAAACCCTTGGAGTCCGTGACATTTCTTTGAGGCTGCCAGTATCAGTCTTCTCTAGGGAAATTAAGTTAGTAGAATATATCTCTCCTTTAACTTCATCCTGCCTTAACCCTCTTCTCTGCCATGTGTTAGGAGTAGGAGTGGGCGTGGCAGACATGAGCAGCTGTAATGGCTAATGCTGTCAACCTGAGAAAAAGACCTAGTCACCTGAGGGAAGGGCCTTTAGGAATGTCTGTGGGGAGTTATATTGGTGATGCTGAGGTGGGAAGACTCGTCATGGGTGGCAGAGGATCCCGGAGCCTCAATGACTAGAGAAGAGCTGAGCACTAGCGTGTTGCATTCGTTGTCGTATGTTGTCTCCGCCTGACTATGGAAGCAGCTGTGATCAATATTCCCACTAATACCTTGACCTCCCTGCCACTGGAGGCCGGAACTATGAGCGAAAATAAACCTTCCTTTACGGGTAAACCTTTCGTCAGGGTATTTTGTCACAGCAACAGAGAAGCCCAGACCCCTGCTGTCTCTCATGGGCAGCTGTGAGGATGGCAGATTTACCAAAGTGCCACAGGGGAGCCTAAACTCCTCTTTGTCTCCTTATTGAACTTGACTGCAGAAAACATTTACACTGAGTGTGGTCATTGGTTGAAGGCAGGCCTCCAGCTTGTTCCACTAGGAACGAACTGGGTGCCAGAAGATGAACTGTCCTGCTAGCTGGAAAGGGCTTTTATTTTATTTTTATTTTTGGATTTTCGAGACAGGGTTTCTCCGTAGCTTTTGGTTCCTATCCTGGAACTAGCTCTTCTAGACCAGGCTGGTCTCGAACTCACAGAGATCCGCCTGCCTCTGCCTCCTGAGTGCTGGGATTAAAGGCATGCGCCACCACCGCCTGGCTTGAAAAGGGCTTTTAGGAATGTAATGTCTGCGGGGGCTTATATTGATAATTAGCAAGTCTTGTTAGCCTTTTGCTCTTCCTAAGGCAAGCTTAGTTCCTGACACCCAAAGGCAAGGAAGAGACTAAGCACATCCTGCCTGAGAAAACTAACCAGATCCAGGGAGGGAGGATTTAATAAGCATGAAACGAGTCTAGTGACCAGCTGGGTCCCAGAGCAAAGTGCCGCACTGCCGTGGCATGTCCACACCAGCACCGAGAGGTCCGCGGCTCTCTGCACACAATTACTCGTCCTAAGGAGAACCGTCTCTGAACTGGTCCCAGGATGAGGCCCTTTGAGAAAATCCACCACGAATGACGCTGGAAATGGGAAATGGCCTCCTTCATGTGCTGTGTAGACAGCTCGACCGATTCCGGATCAGATTACTTGGGTGACAGTGTATCACTTGCTCCCCTAGAAGGGGCAAGTCCCAGTACTTGGCATTGTTGAAGATAGGTAGTGTCTGCAATGGAAAACAAAATGACCTTTTGTGATCCAACCCTGATACTTCATTTCTCCTGCACTGCTGAGGCTAACCAGGGAACTGAGGTCTGTATGTCTTGTTTGACTGGAAACATTGCTCTCACAGCTTTTCTCCAGCTCAGTCCCAGGGCACTGCCTGGATTCTGCCCACGTTGTAGCCTCTCCTCTTAGGAGAGGCTCCGGGCTCCAAGCTCTGGGATGACCACTCTTTCTCCCAAGGCTGCTTTTGTCCCAACAAAGCCAGAGAGAAGTAAAGGAAGGTAGATATTGCAATGAGGGAGATGAGTGAATACCTGGCCTGCCCTTCTGCCATATGGAACCTTTTCCTAAATTATTCTAGATCTGGATGGATAAGACCTACTTGGTATCTAAGAAACTCACATGGAGCCAGGTGATGGTAGTGCAGGCCTTTAATCGAAGCACTTGGGAGGCAGAGGCAGTCAGGTCTCTGTGAGTTTGAGGTCAGCCTGGTCTACAGGGTGAGTTCCAGGACAGGCTCCAAAGCTACACAAAGAAACCCTGTCTTGAAAAACCAAAGAGAGAGAGGGAGGGGAGAGAAAAGAAACAAACACTAATCTGAACCAGAAACCATGGATTCCTCGTTCTTGATCAAGCCCTGAGCCTGGCCTTGCCACCTTACATATATGCTAGATTGGAAGACTCCTTTCCCTTGCCCTGTTACTCATCTCTGGGGCCCCAGAAGATCATAAAGGCACAAGTACTTGCCCTAGATGTACACCTCCTCCAGCAGTTGGGCCAGATGGCTACAACGCTTAGTAATAATTGTTCCTAAACAGTTTTTAAAAACTTCTACTCTTCAAACTCATCAAATAAATTCCTATATTCAGGGGCAACCCAAGACTGTCTTTGTGTCCCTCTATGACAACATCCCTGAGACTGAATAATTTATATAGACATTCATTTTCTCTCAATTCTGGAGGACAGGAAGTCCAAGGTGAAGGTGATTCTGTCAGGGGAAGGCTACTGATTCCTGGATAGTGCCACCAACACTGTCTCCCAGTAGTAAAAGGGAGAGAACAAAAAAGACCCCAAGTAATTCCTTCCTGTTTGCTTTATAAAACACTAAACCCTATTTACTAAGACAGAGCCTTTTTAACACCTAATCATTCCTAAAGGCCTCACCTCTTAACACTGTTGCACTGGGGATTACATCTCTGTGAATTTTGGAGTTGTCACAAACATTCAAACTGCATCAGTGACTATCACATTTGTAAGGGGACTTTGCTTCTCAAGAGGGACTTCGCTCAAAATGCTGAGGGGTCAAGTCCTTTATTTCCATCTCATTTGTCAGGTTTGTGAAAATAGCAGACCAAGAAGGACCCGAAGCAGTTCCTGGGGCCAGAGGGGCTACAGTGGAATACATCTGAGTGGTTCCAGCACTGAGGCAGTGCGTCTCAGCAAATGGTTCGGGAGGAGTAAAGCAAGCAGGAAGAAGTTTTAGAATAAACTGAATAATTCAATCCCTAGCACTGGATGTGGAGTGTAAAACAAAAAAAAGCAGATTTCTTCCCGAAAAAGTTTATGTATCCATTATAAGAACTGGTAAATGTATTGAGTGAGCAGGTGGATACACATGTTCATTAAGATACTCATTCTATTCCAACACAACACTCACGTAGCTCTTGGTTCCAAGATCAGGCACCATTCTGATTTGTGAATACTTTTAAGATTACTGTTGAACGCCAAGAGCTGCAACTTGTGAGCTGCCATGTGACAGGTGTGAATGATTTTAAACGTTAAAATTTTAAACTTGAAGCAGTGTTCTGTTTACCAATCATTGCTATAAACCTCGTTCCCCCAAGCCAAGCTCCCACTTCAGAATGTCCTGCCATGAATTTATTTTTACATTTTAAAAATTGTATATATACAAGTGTTTTATCTGCAATATATGTATGTGCACCATGTGTGTGCCTGCTGCCTGAAGAGGTCAGGGGAAGACACGGAGTCCCTTAGAGCAGGAATAGCATGCTGTGCTGGAAACCAAATCCAGACACAGTGCAAGAACAATGATAGATGCTCCCAACCACCTGGACATCTCTCCAGCCCGAAAGGTTTTTAAATTTATTTTTATGTGCATGGGTGTTTTGGTTGCATGTAGGCATATATCATGTGTGTACAATGCCACTGGAGGCCAGGAAAGAATACATCCTCTGGAACTGGAGTTACAGATGGTTATGAGTCACCATGGGGTCCTGGGAACTGAACCTGGGTCCTCTACAAGAGCAGCAAGTAGTTTTGATGTCTGAGTCATTTTTCCATCATCCCCTCTGACAGGAATTTACATACAGACATTCATTTAGTCTCAGTTTTGCTTAATTTTCATAATCTTAATAGATTATGGAAGAACTCACAAGTGTTCACTGACTACTTTTCCTCTTAAGCTGAAGAGAAAAGACGAAGTCTCAAGTGGGCATCAGTAGGGCTTGTTAAGATAGAACTCAAAGGGGCTGGAGAGATGGCTCAGAGGTTAAGAGCATTGCCTGCTCTTCCAAAGGTCCTGAGTTCAATTCCCAGCAACCACATGGTGGCTCATAACCATCTGTAATGGGGTCTGGTGCCCTCTTCTGGCCAGCAGGCATATACACAGACAGAATATTATATACATAAATACATAAATAAATATTAAAAAAAAGAACTCAAAGATTTAGGTGCACAGTGAAAAAGTTTATTTATGACAGATTTCAAAACTTGGAAAAGAAGACAAAAAATGCACAAAAGCATTTCACAAAACTGTCACATACTATAAAACAACAGAACTCAGCTGTCTAACCATGGCTCAGGATCCACCGTGTATCACAGCGACACATTCAGTGCCGTGAGGTGAAAATACGCAGTATGACGGAAGGAAAAGCACTCAGCAGAACAGAAGAACTGAGTGAGCGCTGGTGCAGCGATCTTACGTGGGGATCATACACTCCGGCAGCACTTCTAGTGACAGGGAGACACGAGAAACAAGTTGCCGTGATAGCCGATTAGTTTGGATGTTTGAATTTTGAAGGAAAAAAAAAGACAAGACTGTGATATAGTTTCCCTACCAGGCCTTTGGTAACCATGGCAGCAGCGTATGATACACAGCAGTACGGAAAGAAAACACAATCACCTTTAAACCACTCGTGGATCTGGATGATGACTCCAAAGTAGCCCTTGGGATGAATAAGCGAATGGCATTGTGGTTAGGAGAGCGCCAAGCACCTCCCTGCCTTCCCATTCTGCTTTTCCACTCTGCTCTCTAGACTCTATCCCTTTGTTACAACGCGTTTGCAAATGCTTTTTTATTACAAAGCATCAAGCATTTCTTCTGTAAGTTTCAAAATGCTTCCGGTTATTAAGAGAACATGGATACACCAAAGTCATGCATCATGGGATTGCTTTTTCCAGATCGGCATGACTAAATGGAAATAACTCAGACTGATTAAATGAAAGCTAATTCACTTATGGGACAATAATCTCAGAACCGGACACAATATGTATTTTTAGCATAAAATGTCTTAATAAAATGTACTGCTTAGGATATGAAAGGAGGAATTAAGACAATGTTTTCTAGCTGTGTCCTGGCCTGAAGCTAAGAATGGACATCAGACGAGACATTCCAACCCTGAGTGAAGAGTTTAGGGGGCCCCTTAAGCCGGCAGGGAGCTAAGGATTCTTCAGTAATACTGCACATCATTGCAGCTCCAAACTCCAGAATCTTCCTAATCCTGACAGCACTGCAGGAGATATTCTGTTTCCATAAGTCATTTCACACATACAATTTTACCCCCAGATAAGTCAAAAAGCTCCCCGATTCAAATGGCAGGAAACTGAAATTTCATAAAGCAGCATATATTTCTAGGTCTCTGGGGCACCATTTTTATTGTATCTTAAACTGAAAAGCCACGTCTGTGCTCCACATGTTAAAAATCAGATAATGAGTTCACACTAGGGACCAGCCTACAGTTTCACACCCAGTGTCCTATCTACACTCTATTCATGAGGAGTGACTATGTGTAGGGAGCCAAATTATCAATACCCTACTGACAACTCCATTGTTGATTGTATTTTCTTAGCTTGGAGACAGTGGTTCACACAGAGGCTCTGGTTAGCCTTCTTGGTCCAAGAAAGCAATGCTACATCCAGAGGGAACAGTGACTGCAATGTGGCCAAAGACACTTAGGATGTTTTCCTACATTTTGGATCACAGTTCACCCTAGACAACTGAATGTTCTTTGGGAATGCCCCGAGGTGCTACATAAGTTATACAAAGCAAAAAGCTGTCACTTAACAGCAGCGGATACATACAGATCCAAGAAATTCTTGCATGAGTGTCCCCTAAACACCACCAGGAACAAAGAACGCTCGCTTAGGCCATTGGAATCAGATATTCAGCTTATTGGCTGTTTGGATACTCATTTTCTACTCCCAGAAGGAGTGTGACAGCGCCCGGAGCACATGCACATGCACGCATGAACACAGTGACTTGCTTTGTACAGAATGCACCCGCACAGCAGCCGTGACACCAAGTCCCTTCCTCATATGAAAGCTCACCTTTTCCAACAGGGGCTCCGAAGGGACCCACCCACCCGCGCTGCCCTTTTCCCAAAGTGCAGGCATTCTACACCTCTGGTCATATGGAGGAAACTAGGGACAGAGGTCACTGTGGATGCTTAGCATGAAGAGAAACTCCAAATAGAAGCCTTAATAGAGAAAGCTGTGTGGTTCTCTCTGTGCGGTGATGCTGTCAGCCTGCAGGAGGCCTGCTTGCTACCCAGCACTCTCATGGCTGCAGGTTCTGTGGTGGTGGACACGAGGCATCCGAATTATGCCTGCAGGGACTCATTCACAACTGTGGCTTCAGCACCCCGAGTGGAACTGACTCTTGTCCTTCTCTCATCCTGCTACCTCTGTTACTGCCCCAAAGGATAAAGACAAGAAACCAATCCTCGGGTCATGGTTACATTTAGCAGGAAACTACTGAAAAACGCATGCAGCCAACCCTGCTGACAGACGGCAAACTGGGTTGGAGGATTCTCCACTGAGCACGAGGAGAACCAGTAAGGCTTCTGGCTTACAAAACAGTTCCGATGAGCAAAGTGCCACTGAAGCACTCAGTGAATTCTGGGACATACCATAGTGTGGTAGCTCTCCGCTCCTCTGTTCTATCCCGTTTTCACCCTTAAAGGCAGCTGAAGCAGCACAAAGTTGTTTGTGTCCCACCCTCCTGTCTACTAAAAAAAAAAAAAAACCTACATAAATGATAGGGTCACTCAGTTCCACACCTTAGAACCACAGACTCTGATGTTAAAGGCAACATTTTGCAGAGTGCTCCTTAAACATAAATATACAATCACATACTTTAGGGTTCTCTAACAGAAGGAACTGAGTAAGACTCACCAAAATCAAAATGCATATATTATAAACTCCACAATAATATCTAATCCCATGAATATAAAACAGTTACAGACTAACTTGTCTGTATTCATATAACAGGATTTTAAAAGTCCATTCTTTCTAGATATCAAATAAAATATTTTTAAAGTGCGTGAATTCATCCATGAGAAAAATAACTAAAAACAGCCTGCTTTCAAGCGGCTACCTGCTTCCATGTGTTCTGTGAAGAGCGCATTTGCATGTGAGCATCCTGAGGGTGTGTCAGCTGAGAGGAGAAGGCAGGCTTTGGGGGCAACTATGCAGTCGCCTGCACACCAACGTGCAGCTAGAGAGGAAAGCCACTTTGGCTCCAGTCAGAAGTAAGGGACATCCAGCTAGCTTTCTAAAAGATGGAGACAGACAGCCATTTTTGTGAAGACATCTTAGGCAGCCCATGTTGAATAAGAGAGATCTGCTTAATGCGGGGCTCTGACAGAGAGCTGACCCTCACTGGAAGGGACATCCTCTGACTGGATACTTGCCAAAAGGAGCTATAAGATACAATCTTTGTTTAAAAACTGGCAGTTTGTTGTTTAAAAATAGACGTGGATGTAAGTGTATGCTTTTGTTTGCTGAAATTTTTCATAAGATGTTGGAAAAATAGCACTTTAGATATGTCTTTTTTTAAAGTCCTGTCTCTTCATAAAGAGCAAACTTAGATAGACTGAGGAAATGTGAACGGTCAGTCACTTTGTGTAAAGACCCTCAATCTCAGCCTTCTTACAAAAGCCTTTCTCTCAACTGCACAGCATCGACCTGTGCCCTAGCGAGCAGGGCAAGGGTAAAAGCAGATAATCTATTTCATTATTTGGTTGCTGCAACATGAACAAGAAAGGATCAAGGAAGTAACACTTCTTAGAACCTCCAAGGTACATGTGTGTTCTCCATAATTACCTGTGTTTTTGGAAAGTAAGTTCTCTTACTGCAAAAATTTAGTGTGAGAATAGTGAATTCATCATATTGTTGACATGTCTTCTTTTAGCCATGAGACAAAAACCCTGCTGAGGAGAAGCCAGTAAGAAATAACTGTGACAGAATGACCAGCCAGCGACAGGCACATCAGAGGGATCAGAAGCCCACAGACTTCCCTGGAACAAGAGAACTGGGGCTCCAAGAAAGTAAGACACCATGACCTCACGATAAGAACAAAAGACAAGACAGAGCAAAAGCGCTGGGGCCGTGCTACCTGGGGCCGGACAGTGCCCTTCTGAGAGTGGGCTAGGAGTTGAGGACAGGAGAACAGGAAAAGTAAGCGGGACTGCGGCTGACTTGAAAACAGCTCCCAAGATTGTTTCTACAAAGATTACACTCGACCAGGGAAAACACGATTCAGCTTCAGCTCAGCTGCTCTGGGAATGATCACTCCTCTAGGACAGAGGGACTCAGTACAAGGCAACCACACAATAATGAAATGTGCCAAAGGGAACATCATGAGGGCATCGGAGGAGGACTCTGACATCCGGTACCCGGGTGCTCGGCTCGTCACTGACAGGTCCATCAGTTCCTTAAGTCAATGGCAGTGCAAGGGCGTCCATCACACCCATTCCTCATGGGGAGTGCTGAGACGGACCCACACATGGACAAGGTTAGAGTCGGCCTTCTCACAAAGGGCAGGCTCTTCCCAAAACATCACAGGGCGGCTGGCATGCAGGAATGACACGCACAATCATTTTCCAAGCTCTACAATCGTCTTGAACGCCATGGAAGAGGTGGCCTGAATGGCTCGGAGCAGACGGAAAGCAATGGGAAACAGATGGGAACTGTTTCAAAGGCAAACTGAAATGTGCTTTTAAAACCACAGAGTAATAAATAAACCTAATTATTCAAAATTCAGAAGGATAGCAGACGACACAGAGTAGGAGACAAAGAGGTACAGAGGACTGCAGAGGTCCACGCCTCACTGTCTGCCCTCTCCACCTGAAGCCCAAGCATCTGGTGCGCTGTGGCCACTGCAACACGACTCCATTTTGGGGCTCCAGAACCTCAGGATGAACAGAGTGCAGGAGGCTGTCCCTACAGGCTTTGGTCAGGTCAGGAGCACACACAATCAGCAGCAAGAGCAAAATTCCGTTGTTACTTTCCCTAAGGACTGTGAATGGCAAAAGTTTACACCCTCGGTGGAAAGAACCCAAACCCAGAATCACTGCAAACCTGACTGGGTTTCACTGTATTTGGCTCCGAATGAAACCTTCTAGATAACACCCCTAGCCTAAAGACGGGGGTGGGAGGTGGGGGGCAGCACACCGGACGACGACTAGTACTTGACTTCCAGAGGGGCTGCTTCTGAGATAACCCAGTGCCTGCCTTCCACCCTGGCTGTACCAACTACCAGCGCCCTTAGTAAGGGAGAGAGCTCTGGAGACGGGAAGCGATGGAGGCCGCTTTTCTTCCCAGCAGATCTTAGGACACTGACCACAGCTTGGAAGTTCTTGCTACATGGCATAAACAGAGACTTGGTACAGAGAAAAGAGGAAGGTCTACCCAGAAGGAGTAATAATATCCATCCAAGGCAGTGAGGGCTTCTAGGCTGAGCTACAGACTTAGAATGCCCAGCAGGCAGGAATATGGCAGTGCTGAGAGGCTGGATGGAGCGTTCCCCATCCAAGGTACTGGGCTCTTTCATAGACAATGTGCTTTTCCCTCTTTGGCACCTCGACATGTAAGAGGGCAGGCGCTGCTGAGTACATCGGCATTACAGGCTCTGGAGAAGAGTGGGCGTCCACCTGAATGACAAGCTGGACCAGCATGAATCAATTTCTCAAAGACATCCTTCTACCTCATTTTGCCTCATAGGGGCCTTCTGAGAGGGTTTTTCTGGAGTCTGAAACAAGAGCGTGAGCCGAAGCCACAGAACAGGAGCGCTACACCACCACCTGCAGAAGCCAAGAAAGGGGAGAAGCTACATGGGGTCAGTAGTCAGGCATGCCAGGCAGGGCACGAGGCCTGGGAGCCTCACACAGAACTTGAGGCCCTTGCTTATAGACAAGAGGCACCAGCTGGCAGCCTGCTTCCGCCGGCAAACACAGCCTGCCCGAGCCTAGCGTCCTTCAGCTAGCGTAGGAGATGTGGAAGTACAGAGTCTTGTTGCGCAGCAGGGAGTAGGAGTTGTCAAACTTGAGCAAGTAGATGCCCTCTCCAGGGTAGTCATGGCTGCCAGCTTGCACATCTCTGTGGCTGTCCCTCCGGTACACAGGCATGACTTCCCCATAGCGACCCCGTAGAGAACTCCTGGAGCCTCTCTCCACATCTCCAACAGGGACGGGTTCTGCAGGAGCATAAGGGCAGAGTTTAGATGAGCGTTTATAGCCTGCATACATGCTGCCTGAAGGTGAGAGAACTAGGAAGAATCCACAGCTGTCTTGCTCATCAACATGACAGCAGAAAGAAACTAGCACTCAGCAGCCCCGAGACCAAGAGTCTCAGTAAACAGGAATGCTTCCTCTGAGAAATTGTGATCCAGCCTGACAACCTTAGACGTATCTGGCTCTCAATGAGGAAAACATATTTAGAGAGCAAAACCTGGAAATCCTTAGAGTACATAAAAGGATTAGTTAACAGAAATAGGAAATAGAGATTTTAAACACAGTGTACAAAAATGACCCTAAAACTTCCACTTGACATCCTGAAAAATAGTAAGATAAAAGGTCCACCCCCCCTTCCCTAAATATATACCGATTTCCTGGTAGACTTGAAAAAGCAAGTGAAGAAAATGTTTTGTAGTCATACATGAAAGCTATGGGATACTATGAACGCTTAGAATTTGCTTCTAGATTCCTCCCTCTATGTCCCATCATGAGTAGACACAACAAATAATAAGAATGGAGCAGACAGGGGCTGGAGAAATCCAGGTTTGATTCCCAGCACCCACATCTTGGTTCACAACTATCTGTAACTCCAGTTCCAGGGGATATCACTCCCTCTTCTGGCCTCCACAGGCAGCAGGCACATATGTGGTACACAGACATACAAGCAGGCAAAACATGCACATAAAATAGAATAATAACAAAATTATTTTAAAGCTGGGTGCTGGTGATACACACCTTTAATCCCAGCTCTCAGGAGGCAGAGGGAAGTGAATCTCTGAGTTCAAGGCTAGCTTGGCGTACAGAATGATTTCCAGGACAGCCAGAGCTACACAGAGAAAATCTATCTTGAAAAACAAACAAAAAGTTTTAAAAAGAATGGAGCAGAGACCACTACTTTTAACATGAAGTAAAGAATCTGTATTCTGCCAGCAATGGCAGTACAGAAGAAAGAGGGGAGGGGTACCTTTAGTTTATGACCATTGAGTATGGCTCAAGGTCAAGAATAAATATTGCAAAACAGAAAGAAAAAAACCATAATCTCAGGTTTCAGTGCGATCTGGAAAACCCTGCTGCCCATACACACAGAATGAGGAAATTACTAGTTAAAAGGAAGAGAGAAAGGAAGAGCGAGGAGGGGAGTGATGAGGGAGACTTTCCCACCAAAGCATCAATACCACCCCGTCAGCTTACAGCGCTGGGTTTCTCATGAGGAGGAGAAATGCTATAATCCACAAAGCAGCCACTAGCAATCACGCTGAACAAACTGAATTAAAATTAAACTTACCTTCGATCTCCTCCTCCTCTTCCTCTTCTTCGTCCTCATCCTCACTAGAATCGCTGACCTGCACAGTTATGTCGGTGCTGGTTACCGGGGTCCAGTCAAAATAAACTCCAAAACCAATATCATAGTCATCAGTTGCGAATTCCCAGCAGACGCGCTTTCCCTCGGGATGGGTGGGGACCCGGATGGTGACCACTTCTCCCCGCTTCACCACCAGACGGCTGTTCTTCTCTTTGCCCAGCTTGCTTTTGAATTCCTTCACTTTGGCAAAGGTCCAGATGCATGGGGGCGCCATCAGAGGTGGAGAGACTGAAAGAACAGACAGTACTGCTGAGAAGTGGGGAATGCTCCTGGAACTGGTTTTTCCGCTAGGAAGGTTAACATACAATGTTCTTTCTAACGGTGTCCATCACTTCCTTTCACACCTTTGTCTGTCCTTCCATCTGTCTTCCGCCCTTCAAGCATCCACTCGAAATGACTGCAAAGGTCTCACCTTTCCTGTGGTCCCCCAGAAGATCTGCAGACTCCAAATCTGTTGAGAGGACATCGACAGCTCCAGTGTGCTCGGACTGGATCATGACCGTGTCTTCGGGTCGCTGTGGAGCTTGGTACTTGGCCATCTGCACAACAGAATTCTGGTTAGAGGACTCGTGGTGGTAGATTCCAACCAGCCTCTTTCCAAATACAGGGGGCGTCACTCTTCCCTGATAACCACAACCCAAAAGTTAATGGGCTAATCAACATTCTTTCTCTCTACCAAGTACAAGTTACCCCCAAATTCTACTTTTTAACATCACCAAAATGTACCCTAAAGATTCTTTTCTTCTGTCTCTTGCAACTTTAGAAAAGTCCCGACCCCGTCCCTGCCCCCTCCCCGCCGCCGCGCCGCTTCAGAACCTCTGCAAGAAAAGAATAAAAATGGCATCTTTTACAAAAAGCCCTTACTAACCCACCCAGAAGTTGCCAACACTCTAGAGGGATTTCCCTCCACATCACTACACTGTGTTCCTCGTTTTGTGTTATTATGTCTTTATTTCCTGCTCCTTCCCCAGCTGGTAGACAACTCAACAAGAAATCTATGCCCCCTGCCCACAAGAGAGAGCATGTCATTGAATCAGCAAGCCAGCTAAGAGGCTGGGATTGTACTTGTGCAAGTAAATCAAGTTTGTGGTCCTCCCAGGCTATATTCTCACAAGATCTGTTTCAGAGACCAAGCCCTTCCATTCTCAGCCACATGGCTGAGTAATCTGAACCAGATCTTGGCTAGCAAGTTCACAGGAAACCCTTCCTCTTACACAGTGGATTTAATTTGCCTCTTAATTAGCGGCACAGTCTTAGTAGAGCTTTTAGCCTTGGTCTCCACAGTTGCTAAATGGAGACTCTAGTATTCATCTCACAAGGCTGTGATCAACAGGGAATGAGATTTGTAAACAAAAGTTCGTATAAACTACCAAGCATTACGCAAAAGGTATATGTTTAATGTCTTTATTGACACAAATTCTAATTATTACATCATTAACAATGAAAATAATAACACAACTCATCCCTACCTGCCCTGCCCCTGTGTCAAAGGAATTACTAGTTATGAACACCACTTCTATAAACTCTACATAAATACAGAATGACTTCGGGCTGCTCGCATCAAGGTTTTAGAGAACATGAGACATCCGTTCTGGCACTTCTTTTGCGTGCTAACACAATGACAGGCTGTGTGAGAGGGACAGATAATTAATTATCCAAATAATTAGAACTGAGATGTCTCACAGGGGTGTCCATCCCGTATCCCCTGGAATGCATGAAGCCCAAAGTTACTTAAAACACTGCAGTTTCAAAAAAAAAAAAAAAAAATCTGAAGCTCAAGAATGTGCAAGTGTGAACTTGATAGATGAGGACATGTCACAATGTCAAAAGGTTGGACACACCTGCTAGGAGTGACAGGATTCTGAGAGCTACCATCTTAGCAGTGCTATTTCCAACCCATCCACGATGTGCCTAAGTTGGGTACCAGAAGCTCCCCTTTCTCTAAGAGAGAACCTGGATTCTCCCCTACCTCAGTGTGTACCTGAGCTTGGCCTGCTGGCAGCAACTCCTGCTCCCCTGGAGCCTGAACCTCGGAAGCAGCAGCCGCTTTCTGTATATCCTCCGTGGTATCCTTACTCGCTGGAGATACCATCTGTGGCCTCTCAGAAGAAGAAAACATTGTCAGTTCAAGGGGTCTTCAAGAGGCATAACCATTCCAGAGGAACTCTGAAATAAAACAACATTCAAAAGACACCACACCCTGCTGATTTTGGTATTTAGGTCCATGTCACTTCAGCTGACCACTGCCCAGAGCTGACTGGCTCACAGTAAGGACACAGGAACAGACAAAGCCAGTCTCCAGGCTCTAGAGCCACAGTAAACACAGTGCAGTCATCAGATGGACTCAAGGTCTGGTCTTCTTTGTTGCCATGTTTTATTTATTTACTTTAATTGACAAATTTAAAATGTGCATGCCTGTGGCATAAAGTATGATGCTGTAATATATGTAGATACTGTGCTATGATCAAATGAGGCTAATTAACATATTCATCAATTCACACACTTAACTGCTGTATTATAAACACATTCTTAATTGACTGCTTATAGTTTTGAGTGTAAATGTATTTATTATTATTATTATTATTATTATTATTATTTCCAGCATCTCCCACTCCACTGTGTGCAAACTCCTGGTAACGATCATTCTGCTCTTTCCTTCTAAAACATGTGTGTGTGTGTGTGTGTGAGAGAGAGAGAGAGAGAGAGAGAGAGAGAGAGAGAGAGAGAGAGAGAGAATAGCACCTGTGCTCATATGGAGACCCCGAAAAGGACATCCAATCCCTGAGAGCAGAAATTAAAGCATTTGCAGGATACCTGGCTTGTTACACCAGTACTGGGAACCGATCTCTAGTCTCCACGATTGTGCAGCAAGCAGTCTTAGCCACTGAGCCATCTCTGCAGCCCGGCTGCTCTCTTCTATGGGTCTAGTTTCATTTCTCTTTCACTATTTGTTCCACCCAGAATTTCAATAAACAGTTTGGATCGCAGGTGGTTTCTATACAAGTCACAGAGATGAGGCTGCCTACCGCAGAGACTAGCCACCAAACAGAAAGTGTCCGCTGATTAATCACCGGGATATAAAGGTAATTAACAACTGCTGGAAGGGGGTGAGACTTTTTCTCCCGTGATGCAGCCATCCATAAGTTGCCCACGGTCCATGTTCCAATTAAACTCAGTGGCTCACCAAGCTACACTTGGGTAGAAGTGATTGTGTCCTTGGTGTCCTCCCTGGGGTGAGCAGCTGGGTTTGCTCATGTCTCCCTAGGAAAAGCTCACGGACAGGGATGAGTTATGCTGCCTTCCATTTCCCCTGGCTTCAGAGAGACGAGAAAATGAGTAAGGAGCCAGGGCAGAGGCTCAGTTCCCCAGACCTCCTCAGAATCTACTGCCAGCAAAAGGTGACGTGGGTTTTATTTTTAAAGCAGGAGTATAAAAGCATGGTGTGGGGACCCCTATAAGACTTAGGAGCCTCCGGGGTGCCTGACACTTTAAAACCTTTCCAGACTACCTGCATTTTCTGAAGTAGGCGATGGAAATTCCCAGAGACTCCATGACATGTGGCAGTATGCTCGAGTGAATCAAGAGGCAGATGTGGGAATTCAATTGTCGTTTATTAAACCAGACATTAAAGGGCTTTGTACTTCCTTCTGGGCTATCTTTGCTTTAGAATCTGATTGTTTAGATCTCCTGGGTAAATTGGGAGCATGGGGACCCTGGGAGAGGGTTGAAGGGAAGGGGAGAGGCAGGGAGGGGAGCAGAGAAAAATGTAGAGCTCAATAAAAATCAATTAAAAAAATGGATAGTGAAAACAAGAATCGTTTTTTCATTAAAGACATTATTTATAGTAATATATAGTGAGTTAATTATTGTTTTCCAATGAGTAAAATAACTACATTATAATTTTCAGCCTTAATTACTAATACAATTTTTAAAAATTTGGAGGTCTTTTAAGACAATGTTTTACTCTGTAGTCCACACTGACCTCAAACTTGTAGTGATCCTACTGCCTCAGCCTCCTAATGCTGGTGCCAGGTGTGTGCCACCACACTTAGCTCTAATATAATCAATAAAAAATTCTTTGAAGTCTTCACTAATTATTCAAATTGTAAATATCTGAAAGTCCCTGCTTTTAAGGTTATCAGTACCATTGTTTTCCTTGGGAGCATAAATAAGAAAATTCATTTTTAATCATAGACTATCTCTTCTTCACATAAAGATAACCATGTTTTAGAATACCCAAGTCATGCCAGACTACCCCAGAGCCCCTGAGAAAGGTGATGAATCGAAACCAGGTTTGCTTGAATCATCTCACGTATGTGGGAAATTGGTGAATGACATTCATTCTCAGAACCTAGGAACTTCAGTCCATGCTTGTTCCTTGTCCTTCACTAGAAGACAAGCTGTATGCTGGGACCTGGGCCTCACTCGCTGTGTGCCTGGCCCCTCAAACCAACCCTGAATGTGGAACTCTCAGATCCTCTGAACTGTGACCTTATGCCCTCAATTTCCACTTTGCCCAGATCACTCACTCACAGTGACTGCTTGGATCCTGGCTACACCTCAGTACCTCAAGCGCACTCCTGCTTGGGAGCTTTGCACTCGCTGTAGCCTCTGTCTGCATGAATAAGACAGTTTACACAGGTGAAGGCCACTGATGAAACATGCTAAACACATGTTTTCTGGCTGCCATCCTCACCAGGGTGTAAGCCATAGTATCTGAGGATGGTTACTACCGTTTTGCTCCTTTCTTTGTAATTTGGAGGATGCCTGATAGAGATGCTAATTCAAGGGTACAAGGCAGCTAGCATACACAGCAGACAGGTAGATGCAGATGTGACAAAAAGCCATTCACCTGGTTATCTAGGAGACAGAATGCTGGTGTATTTCCCACTCAGTTTATGTTTTGGTATAAAAGCTGTTTGGAGAATAAAAACGGAGGAATTCTTCAGGATGTGAATTCAGGACTTCATGAGACCACTGAGAATCTCCCTCGCGATAAAGCCATGTGAGTTGTGTCTTTATTCCCACACCTCTACGCCGGTCCAGAGAGATAGTTTATGTTGGGGTCTGGTCAAGAGAAATAATTGAGGGTCCGGGCTAGCATCGGACACTTCCTATTACACTAAGACTCAGTATAACCTTCCTTTCTACCATATACGTATCAGTAAAAGTGATGAAATAGAGAAGAAAATTATGAATGACAGCCTTAAGGCTACACAGAGAAACACTGTCTCAAAAAAATCAAAAGCAAAAAAAAAAAAAAAAAAAAAAAAAGGAGGCGCATACTCTGACAGGGGGGGTGGTGATGCATCCCTTTAATCCCAGCACTCGAGAGGCAGAGACAGATGGATCTCTGTGAGTTCAAGGCCAGCCTGGTCTACAGAGTGAATTCCCGAACAGCCAGGGTAACTTGGAGAAAACCTGTCTTGAAAAACCAAAAAGGAATGACAGCCTCGGAGCTGCAGAGACGGCTCAGCAGCCAAGAGCATCTGCTGTTCTTTCCTAGGAACTCAGTTTGGTTGCCAGCCCCCAGGTCAGGCAGTTCACAACTACCTACAACTCCAGCTCCAGAGGATGTGAGTCCTTCTTCTGGCCCCTACAGGCACTAAACATACACACGGTACACACACATACATGAAGGCATTCACACATATACATAAGATAAAAATAAACAGATAACGTAGAAAAAGAATGACAGCCTAAAGGTTATACAACGGCTTAACCTGACAAGTCACATAAACCCCTTAAAATCACCGCCTACTTTATTCTCAGAGGACAAAGCAACTGTATGTCCCTACCTGTAGGGTGAGGGCCGGGGTTCTGGATCAGAGGCAGAAGCCAGTGGAGAGCTGACCTTGGTGTTTTCTAGATCTTCTTTCTCTAGAAAATCATGGAGAGAATTTATTCTTTGAGAGGAAACACTAACACACACCTGCAGTCCAGTTCTTGGGAGGCTGAGGCAGGAAGATCAGGAGTTCAAGGCCAGCCTTAGCTACATAGTTTATGGCCAGACTAGGGCTACCTAAAATCCTGTCAAAAATAATAAAAACAAAAAAAGTCATTGCATAAATCTCATTCTATATAAAAATCAATTCAGAGGGCTGGAGAGACAGTTCAAAGGTTAAAAGCACTGGCTGCTCTTCCAGAACAGTTGGATTTGATTCCCAACACCCAAATGGCAGGTCACAAATGCCTCTAACTCCTGTTCCGGGACACTCAGTGTCTTCTCCTTGCTTCCAAGGACACATGTGTACTTATGTGCACATGGGCATTAATACACACAGGATAAAAACTTTAAGAAATAAATTAGAAATAGTTCAAAGATCTTAGTATAGGACTAAAAATTTTGAAATTGCTGAAGAAAGCGCAGGAAAACAGTTCAAGATACAGTCATAGCAACAGTTTTCTGAAAGAACCCCAACAGCCCAGGAAATAATAGCAAGAATTAACTCATGGAGTTGTAAGGAATTAAGAAGCGAGTAAAGGGACAGTCTACCAAGAGGGGGTCAATGTCAAGAATATATAAATTAAACCCATACACACAAATAATCTAGATAGTAATGGGCAAATGAACAGATAGTTCTCAAAACAAGAGATTCACATGGCCAATAAGTAGGCAAAAAAAGGAAAAATGCTCAACACCCCTAGCCATCAGAAAAATGTAAATTAAAATTCAGTGAGCTTTGATTTCTTCCAGGATGGACTGCTATCATAAGGAGGGGTAAAAGCTTATATATTGCTGGTGAAGCCACTGTGGAGCCTCCGCCTGAGTCTTTCTGCAAACAACTGAACAGAAGGGCTGAGTAGTTAAGAACAATTGCTGCAAACTCAGTTTGGGCCTAGATTCCCATATACCAAGCCAGGCATGCTATGTACACCTGTAACCCTGGCTCCAAGAAGATAGAGACAGGAGCATTGCTGGGGCTTGCTGGCTTCCAGCCTAGCCGCGAAAATGAAAGCCCCAGGTTCAGGAGAGATCCTAACTCAAAAGAATAGGCAAAGCATAATAGAGAACACCTACTGCCCTCTTCTGGCCTCCCTTCACATACATGTGAGCATATACAGACACATAAATACATATATGCATACATACATAAACTAATTAAAAACTTATACAGACATAAATACATGCATGCATGTATACATACATACATATATAAACTAACTAAAAACAGAACTACCATATGATCTAGATATACCACTACTGGGTAACTGACCCACAAGAATCTAAGTCAGCACATTCTAGGAATACCTGCACACACACACACACACACACACACATAATTAGATACCCATCAGACTGTAATAGTCTAATGGCAGAAGGCAACCTTGGCAGGTTGGAATCACAGAGCTCACATGGGAAGTTTATTGGGGGAGGGTGCAGAGGCGGCCTCTGAGAGAGAGAAGGCAAGGGGTAGGGGATGTAGCGCATGGGCATAGGGAGAGTGCTCTACTTAGTGGCTGTAGTAGCTACAATGTCACATCTTGAATGCTGCTGATGACATACCCTGCAGATCAGTGTAATAAATGCCTGAATGCTAATACAGTTGATTTTTCTTTTTTTCATGTGTATGTATGTATGGTGTTCACACATGGATGTATCTGTATTCACTTGTGTGAGCACATGCATGTGTTTGGTCATCTTTTTTTTTCTTTTTTGGCTTTTGTTTTGTTTTGGTTTTTTGTGGGTTTTTTTGTTATATTTACTATGTATACAATGTTCTGCCAGCATGTATTCCTACAGGTCAGAAGAGGGCACCAGATCTCATTACAGATGGTTGTGAGCCACCATGTGGTTGCTGGGAATTGAACTCAGGACCTCTGAAAGAGCAGTCAGTGCTCTTAACCTCTGAGCCATTTCTCCAGCCCAAACTTTTTTTTTTTTTCCGATTATTTATAGCAGCGATTTACTCATCAGTGCTATGGACGGGAATCTAACTCAGGACCTCGGGCAGAGCAGACGGCGCTCTTAACCTCTGAGCCATCTCTCCGGCTGTTTTCTTTTTTTTTTTGGCTTTTCAAGATAGAGTTTCTCTATAGCTTTGGACCCTGTCCTGGAACTCTCTCTGTAGATCAGGCTGGCCTCGAACTCACAGAGATCCACCTGCCTCTGCCTCCCAAGTGCTGGGATTAAAGGCGTGCACCACCACCACCTGGCTGTGTGTGGACATCTTAAATTAACATTAGTTGTCTTCCTCAATTGCTCTCTACTGCTTACTTAGGACTTAAACATCTTTCTCGCTTACTCCTTGAGACTTTCCTTGTACACAGTTGAGTGCATTTACACATTCCCTATTCTAACCCTCTGTATAAAGTCAAAGAAACTGAGGCTCTAAGTCTACTTCCTAAAATAAGATACAATGTAACAAAGTATGCATCAAACAATGTAAAAGTGAAGATAAGGGCCAATATTTACAAATTAACCTTGACCCTGTCTCTACTTCTCCATGATAGGATCTACTGACCAGTCCGTCCATTTGTGTCTGTCCATCCATGTCATATCCGCCCTGTTCCCCAACCCCGGGATGCTCAGGGATGGGATGTCTTCATGAGCACAGGAGTGTACTGCTGGTCAGAGAATGAGTTAGTTCTGCTTTCCCAACTTCGTTATCACCTGTTCTTTTGTCCTTCAGCCCCTGGATTTCCCAGGCTCTACAACTACAAGAAACAAAGCTTTGTTCACTATAAAGTATTTAATCTCAGGCTGAGGAAGGCCGAATGTTTGCTTAGCATGAACGAGGCCCTAGATTCAATCCCTAGCATTGGGGGGAGATGGAGGAGTGGTGTGAGGATATAACTCAATGGTAGAGTCCTTGCCTCATAAGCCTGAACTAGATTAAATGTGAACGTTGACAAAAATAAGAGTATAAATTATCCAGTCTGGTTACAGCAGCACAAAATGGATTAAGATAAAATGAAGCCACACACAGCATGCTGCTTACAAGAGCTGCCCCTCAGATGTACGGACTGCATAGGCTGAAAGTAAAAGGGTGAGACCTGGTAATCTAGAGAACACAGACGGCTACACTTGTATCAGAGAAAACGGATTCAAGCTCGACACAGAGGTGCACCCCTGTAATCCCAACATTTGGGAGGCTGAGAACTGCTGTAAATTCAACACCAGCCTGGGTCACAACAACAAGACCTTGTCTCAAAAAAAACCACAAGACCCTATAAACTAAAAATCAATCAAACACACACATATGCATATACATATCAAGCCAAAAGGTGATACAAGAGATAGCCAAAACTATTATTTAATGACAAAGGGGTCAACCATTCATAAGAACATACTAACTCAGAAGGCTGAGGCAGGAGAATCAGGAGTTTGAGACTAGTTTAAGCTTCATAGGATGACCCTGTCTCAAAAAGCCACAAAAACAAAACAAATAACAGTAGTTCAAGAGCCTAATATTATTTCGTGTGTTTTAAAATAAAATAGCTGATTATGGGCATGCACACCATGCTCTCATCCCTAATGATGGGAATCAGTGTTATTCCCAGTTTTTATTCCATTAAAATATTACAAATTGTGCTATAACGCCTTATGTGCACTTCACATTTTTTTTTTTTTGGCCAGGCTGTCATCTTTGGCAGAGACTGTCTATGATTCTGCTTTCAGAACAGCAATAAGTGAATGCCCGTTTTCCCACAATTCAACATCAGAGTGAAATACTAAGCCATTGATGAAATTGACAAAATTCAACACGTGACAAACGTGACCTTATTTTTCTTTCTCTGAGACAAAGTCTCACTATGTTGCCCAGGTTTGAGCTTCTGGACTCAAGTATTCACTTGACCCTGGCTTCCTGAATTGCTGGGACTACACGTTTACCACCACGCCCAACTTGGTATCCGTGATAGTTAATGACAATTGTCAACTTGGTAAGTTGATACATTTGTATCAGATAAAAGCGAGCTAGAAGCATTCCAGAGACAAGCCTCTGTACATGCCAATAAGGAATTACCTAAGTCAGGTTGGTCTCTGGGCTTGCCTGGGAAGAACCATCTTGCCTGTGTTAACTGGAGTGAGAAGACCCACTCTAAAAATAGGCGGCACCATCCCCTGGGCTTGAGTCACAGACAGCATAAGAAGGAGGGAGCCAGCTGAGCACCCCATCCTACTTCCTACCAACTGGACCACTTGACTGGCACCTCAAGCTCCTGCCACCACAACTTCCTCCCCAGGGTGATCTGAATGAGAATGGCCCATGGAGCCGTGTGCTTGAATGTTTGGTCCCCAGCTGGTGGAACTGTTTGGGAAGGGTTAGGAGTTGTGGCCTTGTTGGAAAAGGTGTGTCATTGGGGGTGGGCTTTTATGTTTCAAAAAATACATGCCATTCCCAGTTATCTACACATACCCCTCTCAATCTCTGTGTCTGGCTTATGGGTCAGCTGTAAACTCTTAGCTAATGTGGGATTCCCCTCTTTATGCTGTGAATATGTTTATTACCATTGGATAATAAAGAGGCTGCTTTGGCCTATGGCAGGACAGAATATAGCTAAGTGGGAAATCCAAGCAGAGAGACAGGGAGAAAGAAGGCAGAGTCAAAGAGACACCAGCAGCCACCAGGGGAGTAAGATGCTTACCAGTAAGCCACAGAGCACATGGAGATAAACAGATTATAAGAAATGGGTTCATTTATATGTAGAGCTAGTCAGGAAGAAGCCTGAGCCATCCACCAAACTTATAATTAACACTAAGCGGCTGCAAGAACCAGCAGGTGGAAGAGAGACCATCCAGTGGACCAGAAAGGACAGAGAAAAGAATTCCAGCTACACTCAGCCACTATTCCAGGGTCACGCCTGCCGCCACGCTCTGCAGTATGACAGTCATGGACTCACCCTCAGAAACGGTATGCAAGCCCCCGACTAAATGTTTCCTTTATAAGCTGCCTTGATCATGGTGTCTCTTCACAGAAAGAGAAAAATATTAGAAAAATAACTAAGAAACTCCCCATGATGGAGCATACCCTTGAACTGTGAGCAAAACTAAACCCTTTCTCTCATAAGTTGCTTTTGTCGGGGTATTTTATCATAGCATCAAGACAAGTAGCTAAAATAACACATTAGTTTTAATTTTTGTTTATTATGATTAAGTTAGAACATATATGTGTGTGTGTGTATACACATATCTATATATCTTTGATTTTGTTTTCTTATAAGAAACCCCCAGAAATGAAATTCCTTGTTACAGGGTCTGTCATCAAGACTCTCATACCCACTTCTCTCCAAGTTTCACTTCTGCTAGCATTACATAAATGTGACCGTTCATATCACAATGTGCACACAATCTTTTCCAATCTGTTAGACAGAGCATGATGACACATTATCATTTTTTCTTAAATTTTTTTGATAATTTATGTCATCAAAACAGACCCTTAACTGGATGGTGGTGGTGCATGCCTTTACATCCAGCACTCGGGAGGCAAAAGCAGCCAGATAGAAGCCAGACTGGTCCACAGAGTGAGTTCCAGGACAGCCAGGGCTACACAGAAAAAACAAAAAAAAATGTGGTAGTTTAAATGTGACTGGCCCCCATAACCTCATAGGGAGTGGCAGTATTAGGAGGTGTGGCCTGGTTGGAGGAAGTGTGTCACTATGAGAGGGCTGTGAGCTACACCAAGTTCAGTTCACTTCCTACTGACTGTAGATCAAGATGGAGGACTCAGTCCTTCTCCAGCACCATGTCTACCTGCACACCTCCATGTCCCGCCATGGTGACAATGAACTAAACCTCTGAAAATGGAAGCCACCCAAATAAATGTTTTCCTTTTTAAGAATTTCTGTGGTCATGGTGTCTCTTTACAGCAACAGAAACCCTAACTAAGACAAAAAACAAACAAAAACCTTAATGCATATAAAATGATTTCCCTTTTTTCTTTAAAAAACAAGCTCATACCAAGTACACCATTAGATTTTTCACTCGGTATTAACCTTTTTGTGTATATGTGCATTATGTGTGCAGGTGTTTACATGTGTGCAGGGATATGTGTATGTGTGTGTGGAGGACAGAAGTCAACCTTAAATTTCTTCCCCAATCACTCCACCTTTTTATTTGATTCGATTTGAGATAGGGTCTCACGAAGCATCACTGGCTGTCCTGGAGCTTGCTATGTAAACCAAGCTAACCTTGAATTCACAGAGGTCTGCCTGCCTCTGCCTCCACAGAGAGCTGGAATTAAAGATGTCCACCTCCACACTCAGCCCTCTATCCATATATATAGTTTTTAATTTATGTGTGCGTGTCTGTGTATACATACGTGTGTGTGTGAGACATGTGAGTACACATATGCATGCCATCGAGTAAATGTGGAGTTCAGAGGAAATCTGTCGGAAGTCAGTTCTTGCCCTCCCCCCTGCTCTGAGGTAGGGTCGGTCCTCTTGCTGCTGTACTGTGCATTCTCCCAGCTCCGCCACCAGAGAAGCGTTGGGATATCACAAGTGTAGCCATGTGCAGCTCTTTGCGTGAGTTCTGGGGATTCAGTCATCAGCTTGTGGAGCAAGTGATTTACCCCTGGCTTTATGTTACCTTCTGTGATAGGCTCTTACTGGAGTTCACCAACCAGCTCGACTGGCTGGGCGGCAAATCCCGGGGATCCTCCTGCCTCTGTGTCCTCAGCACTAGGATTACACTTGCATTCCCGGCTTTTTACATGGTATTAGAGACCTGAACTCAGCAAGGACTTTCCCAAGTGATCTCTCTAGACCTGAGCTTTCACCCACTTAAAACAGAGCATGGAGTCTGTCCTTCAGTTATCACACTGCCAACTGGTTTGTGTAATACCCAGGAGTCACATCAAAAAATTTAAAAAAGCTCTGAGTTAATGACTACCTCGACTGAACAGACCCTTACATGCTACATGCCAGGTACTGTGTTTAGATCTGAAGTCCACCGTATTCTCTGGTAGAATAGCTGGTAGGTATGTCTACTTCTGACCCTTAGCGACCCTCAGTGGTGACATGAGCTGTATCTGCAGGTCCCTCAGGATGGCAGGTGCAGCCGTCATTTGCCAACCTTTTGGCTTCTAAACACCCAGCCATCTCCCCGCTGTTTCATCCTCAGTGAAGAATGAAATGAAAGACCTTCAATTCCCAGCCCCAGAAAGTCAGGGGACAGGCACATAACCTAATGTCCCTGCCTGGGACCTGAACAGGACTGGCATATGAACAGAGTTCTCACAGGGCTAGAGCACGCACACTGTTCCTGTGTGATGTCTGGAGTCTCACTCTCGCCTTACAGTGGTTTGGTGGGTCCTCCTTACCCCTTTAATAAATCTTCTTGATGGTTAAGGCAATTAGAATTAGCCTCTGTTGCTTGCAACAAGAAACCTAACAAAAACCCCTACATACAAAATTGCATTCGGAATTTAAAGTGAAAAACACCCAGTGCATCTTGTCCTCATTCTGATTATCTTTACTGTTCTTGAAAAGATTGATAATTGTTGTTCTCTAAGTCACTTGCAGGTATCAACCACTCCTGGGTTTATCTATGACCTCTGTTTTATAAGGCTGCCAAACTACATGAGAGCCATTTGTGGTGCCCCCAAAACAAGTTCCATATTAACATCAAGACCACTGAACGGCCGGGCAGTGGTGGCGCACGCCTTTAATCCCAGCACTTGGGAGGCAGAGGCAAGTGAATCTCTGTGAGTTCGAGACCAGCCTGGTCTACAAGAGCTAGTTCCAGGACAGGCTCCAAAGCCACAGAGAAACCCTGTCTCGAAAAACCAAAAAAAAAAAAAAAAAAAAGACCACTGAACACAGATCACCACTAATATACATAACAATGAATGCTTGAAATATTGTGAGAATTACCAGAATAGAACCACAATAATAAGTAAGAACACGCTAGTAGAAAAACATACTTGCTGAACATATTTGTGCAGTACAGGATGGTCAAGATTTCAATTTGTAAAAGATGCCGCAATCTGTGAAGTGTAATAAAGTGGAGCGCGATAAACAAGGGAAGCTTTTCCTTTTCGTTTTTTTTTTTAATATTTATTTATTTATTATGTATACAATATTCTTTCTGTGTGTATGCCTGAAGGCCAGAAGAGGGCACTAGACCTCATTACAGATGGTTGTGAGCCACCATGTGGTTGCTGGGAATTGAACTCAGGACCTTTGGAAGAGCAGGCAATGCTCTTAACCGCTGAGCCATCTCTCCAGCCCACAAGGGAAGCTTTTTAATACTGCCTAGGACCCAGCCGTTCTGCGAAGCAAGCCTTTCTATGCTTGACGTATTTTAGAGCCTTTTCAGCTTGTCATTTATATGTACACTCTAGAACCCCCCAAAAAGAAAACGCCAAAACTCTTCTGGGTTTACTCCTGACATCGCATTTTATACGGAGTGAACCTGGGCATAAACTATATCCCTATCATCTTACTACAGACACGAAGCATGCTTCCACTCTCTTACTCATGTATGAGCGAGCAGGAGAGACTAACTCACCCACCCAGGCTGGCCTCAGACTCACTAGACAGCGAAGCCTTTTAGTTATTTAGATACCCTTTATTTTCTCTCAATAACATATATGATCGACAGAAGGTTTTGTATAGATGACTAAGCTAGTCACTCTATGGTAACTGCTACAGTTTGAATACGGTTTATGTCTGTGTAAAGGTTCAAGCATAAGGAACTTATGCCCCAGGGTGAAGACACTGACAAATGAGTGGACTCTGAAGAGGTAGGCCTAGAGGGAGGGCTTTGATTTGGGGAGGTATGTGCTTTGGTTTTTGTTGTTTTCTTTTCGTTTCGAAATCTCATAGGGGCAACTCTAGTCCACAAAGAAAATAACAGGACCACTGAAAAGTGCAGAAAATCAGCAAAAATAAATAAAATTAGTAAGGTGTGCACAGCTAGAATTTGGGGGAAGGGAAGCAAAGCCTCATCCAAAAGATGAAGTCCTGGTGAAGGCAGGCACCCCACCCACAGAAGCAGCCTGCAGTTCTCACAAGCCTCAAACACAATTGCGGTTGGGACCCAGCGACTGTTCTGGTGAGACGGGTCATTAGCAGAAAGGACTTCCTCTTGTCACTTACTGTGCCTCCGTGTGCTATTGCTGAGTACGATCAGAGAGGAACCTATTATTTAATCCCGGCTACCCTGGGGATACAGGGAACAATAACCAGTCAGAAAGACACAGCTCTAGACTAAGTGACTACTGAGGGAGGGGGTCCTGGAGAGCAGGGAGGAGGGCCAGATGCTCACAGGATGAAAAAGAACAAGCAGCAGGAGGCTCCAACCAACCACACAGTTAAGATTTGGGGGCGGAGGATGAAGGCAACGGCTACGGGCTAACCTCATCATCTGAAAATGATCTTGGAGCTGGATAACCTTTCGTCTGAATTTTGGGGTGGGGGTGTCAGACTCTGATGCCAAACATTTGCTATGAGCCCCAGATAAGAATTCTGTGGCTCCGGTGGACTGTGAGAAACTGACAACCACATCTCTCCAGCATGGTATCAAAGCTTCGTGGGTCTGAAAAGCAGGGAGACCAGTCCTCTTACAAAGATCTCCATACTGTGTGTGCTTCCGCAGAAGAAAGTCCCCCCCAGGAACATGAGTCACCCCAGGGGACATCAAGTGGGGATTCTTGGGAGGGTGACAGAACCCAACTGTTCCACCAGCTGAAGTAACCAGCAGAGGCCCCCATGCCCCAGGGAAGTGCAGTTCAAGTGAAGTGAGCTATCACAGACAGCAGGCACTACACCACAAACACGGCAGGAAAGACAAAAGTCTACAAACGCAACTGAGAGGCGACAGCCCAGCAATGCACCTGGCAGGCTTGGGCTGTTTTGTATGCGCAGCGTTCACATGCGCATGGGTATACAAATACATATGACATGAAAGAGGAACTGTGGGAAGAGGAAGGAGTCTGCGGAAGGGGGAGGGTAAAGAGAGCAGTGAGGGGTAAGAAAGACAATATGTCACACTTTCTCTCATCTATGGACTCTGTGTCTGTACACACACACACACACACACACTCACTCAGGTTCATGTGAAAAGAATGGAGAGGGAGCAGCAAGAGAGGGAGAAGAGCAATGAGGAAGAGTGTAGAGCAAATATGAGTAAAGCATCCTAGAATTAATAAAAATCGTTAGTAAAAACACACAGAGCTGGAGAGGTGGCTCGGCAGCTGGGAGCACGCGCTGCTCTTCCTAGGACCCACACAGTGGCTCACAACTCTCTGTGACTCCAGTTCCAGGGGCTGTGGGTACACACATGGTGCACAGACATGCATGCAGGCATTCACATGACACACTTAAAAATAATAATAAATAAATAGAAATTATGAAAAAGTAAGGTGCTAGAGAGAGGAGTTCAACAGTTAAGAGAGCACATTGCTCTTACAGAAGGTCTGGGTTCCCATGTTGGGGTAAGGGGCTCGAAACTGCCTATAACTCCAGTTCCAGGGCATTCCACACACATAATTAAAAACAAAAATAAGTCAGGCAATGGTGGCGCACACCTTTAATCCCAGCACTCGGGAGACAGAGGCAAGCAGATCTCGGTGAATCTGAGGCCTGTCCAGAACAGCCAAAGCTACAGAGTGAGATTATCTCAAAATAAAATAAAATTAAATTAATGAAATCATTAGGTGTACTACCAAAATAATTACTAATGAGATGATTTTGTTGGCAATGGTACATTATGAAAGTAGATAACTGGTCTTTTTATTTTTAAAAGAAATCCTAGCTTGGCATGGCGGCGCATGCCTTTAATCCCAGCAATCAGGAGGCAGAAGCAGGTGGCGCTCCAGTCCAGCCTGGTCTACATAATGAGTTCCAGGGCAGTCTGAGCTACATAGTGAGATCCTGTCTTGAAAAAAAACAAAACCAACCAAACAAAAAAAAAATCCTAATATATTTTTAAATTAACAATGAATTGGTTTAAAACAATAAAATGTAAACTATAACAAAGTTAACACTGAAAGATATTGATAACCTCTACTTCATAAAAAATGAGTTTTAAAAAAATATCTGTCCCTGACATGCAGAAAGACTCCAATTTTAGGGTCAGATGGTGGTGGCACATGCCTTTAATCCCAGCACTGGGAGGCAGAGGCAGGCAGATTTCTGTGAGTTCAAAGCCAGCCTGGTCAACAAGAGCAAGTTCCAGGACAGGCTCCAAAGCTACAGAAAAAGCCTGTCTTGAAAAACCTAAAAGCACTTGGTTTGCCAGGTGGGGGTGGCGCACGCCCTTAATCCCAGCACCCAAGAGGCAGAGGCAGGCAGATCTCTGTGAGTTTAAGGACAGTCTGGACTACAAGAGCTAGTTCCAGCACAGGCTCAAAAGCTGCAGAGAAACTCTGTCTCGAGGTGGGGGAAAAAGACTCAAAAAGACTCCAATTTTAGAAAAGAAACACAGTGAAGAACCTTCTAACATGTTTGTATATGATTTTTTTTCTGAATAGGTGATATATTGTTGTTATTCAAAATTCAAAAGTGGTAAAAGTATACCATGCAAGCTTCCTTCTATGTTAGCCCCCATCTCCCGAGGGACTTGATGCTACTGGGTTTTCAGTAGTCTTCCAGAGAGGTTTTGCGCATATAAAGGTAATGTGTATGTTTGTGTGAGTACCGTGAAGGATACAGCATACATACATACATACATACATGAATCTCACATTTCCTACACACACCAGGACATCAGACACACTATTCTGCACATCTTATTCTTTCCAGATACATCTCAGATACTTTCCCCAGCTGTACACAAACATCTTTCTCATTCTTCTCTATAGCAAATATTCCATTTGATAAAAAACAAGTCATTGATTTATGAGTTCTCTATGGATAAACATCTTTTTTCCAAGTCTTTTATCACTCCAAAAATGCTGTAATAACCTTGTGTCTACATTCTTAAACAGGAATAAACGTGTAGAATAGTCTGTGCGAAGAAATGGGTCAATGGAAAATATGTTCCAATTCTGTTGGACCTTAGTGGAGTAGTGCTTCTCAACCTGTGGGTCGTGACCCCTTTGGGGGTTGAATGATCCTTTCACAAGGATTGCACATCAGATATTCTGCATATCAGATATTTATATTATTATATATTATATAATTGTATATCATATATTATTATTTTATATAATATAATGATATGCAATGTAATATGTTATATCACATTACATTATATACTATATAGAAATATAATTAATAAATTATATATTTACATTATATGCATATTGGATATTTACATTACGATCCATAGTAGTAGTAAAATCATAATTACGAAGTAGCAAAAAATAATTTATGGCTGGGGGGGTCCCCACAACATGAGTAACTGTATTAACGGGCTGCAGCATTAGGAAGGCTGAGCACCACTCCTGCAGAGGAAGCATCAGTGTGTTTTTGTGCACCTGCACCAACGCAGTGAGTCATTTCCATTTCTCTTGATCAGTCAGCCTGTGCACGGTTCATATATTAAGAATCACTTCTCGGGCTGGAGAGATGGCTCAGAGGGTAAGAGCACTGGCTGCTCTTCCAGAGGTCCTGAGTTCAACTCCCAGCAACCACATGGTGGTTCACAACCACCTGTAATGAGACCTGGTGCCTTCCTTGCCAGCAGTACATTGTATGCTTAATAAATAAATAAATCTTTAAAAAAAAAAAGAATCACTTCTCATAGCATCTTTTTTCAAGCAGCTTGATGTATGGCAGAAAAAAAATGAAAAGGTATTTTTTTTTAAGTTTAAAGGAATGCCCTAGTCGGGCGGTGGTGGCGCACACCTTTAATCCCAGCACTCGGGAGGCAGAGGCAGGTGGATCTCTGTGAGTTCGAGGCCAGCCTGGTCTACAAGAGCTAGTTCCAGAACAGGCTCCAAAACTACAGAGAAACCCTGTCTCGGGAAAAAAAAAAAAAAAGGAATGCCCTAAATTATGCAAGAACTGCTGGTAAAACAGCTTCCAACTGGATTCAGATGAGCAGGAAGTAAAAAGATGAAAGAAAAACCCAAGTCTTTTTCCAGAAGAACAGAGTGTGGGAAGATGGAATGTTGTTTGAGAGAGACAGGAAAACTCAAGTATAAACATCCTTTTAGGTTTCTGAAATCAAGACGATGAAAAAAGAAAAGCCAATTTTCCAGCAGTTCAGACTTTAATTGGCCAGTCAAATATAGGCTAATTCTCCATGCATTTCTAAGGAAAACAGGACAGGTTTTAAAATTAGATGACAGCAGGGAAAGGAGTTTTTTTCTTTTAATGAATATATATTTGTTTATCTTAGTATGATCATAAAAGTTTACCCTGTCAAGCTAGTAAAATCATGTATAACATTAAGACTGAAATAAAAATTTTAAATAGCAACCTAGTAATAGTGAAATAAGGTATTCTCCCATGTGACAAGGTTATTGTCATGGTTCCTAACTGGCCAAAATCTTGGAAACAATGTGTGGAGGAGAACTGGAAGATGCAGAGTAACAACTCAAAACTGATGGTCTCGACTGCAAAGTAAAGCACAAAACAGAAGCCTTCTTCAAATAATTTAACCACTCTTTCTTTTTCTTTCTTCCTTTCCTCTCCTTTTTCCTTTTTCTTTTTCCCTCCCTTTTCCCTCCCCTCCTCTCCCCCTTCCCCTTCCCCCCTTTCCCCCCCTTCCCCTTTCCTTTCCTTTCTCCTTTCCTTTCCTTTCCTTTCCTTTCCTTTCCTTTCCTTTCCTCCCCTCCCCTCCCCTCCCCTCCCCTCCCCTCCCCTCCCCTCCCCTCCCCTCCCCTCCCCTCCCCTCCCCCCCCCCCCCCCCCCCCCCCCCCCCCCCCTCCCCTCCCCTCCCCTCCCCTCCCCTCCCCTCCCCTCCCCTCCCCTCCCCTCCCCTCCCCTCCCCTCCCCTCCCCTCCCCTCCCCTCCCCTCCCCTCCCCTCCCTTCCCTTCCCTTCCCTTCCCTTCCCTTCCCTTCCCTTCCCTTCCCTTCCCTTCCCTTCCCTTCCCTTCCCTTCCCTTCCCTTCCCTTCCCTTCCCTTCCCTTCCCTTCCCTTCCCTTCCCTTCCCTTCCCTTCCCTTCCCTTCCCTTCCCTTCCCTTCCCTTCCCTTCCCTTCCCTTCCCTTCCCTTTCCTTTCCTTTCCTTTCCTTTCCTTCTCTTTCTCGGTTTGGTTTGGTTTTTGTTTTTTTTGAGCCCTGGCTATCCTGGAACTCGCTTTATAGGTCAGGCTGGCCTCGAACTCAGAGGTCCACCTGCCGCCCTTGCCTCCTGAGCGCTTAGGATTAAAGGTGTGCGCCACCACATATGGCTCCTGACCACTTTCAAAATACTATTTTCTTTTCAGGTTACCGAGCGTGGATCAGACGTTCTGATCAAGCTACAGATTTGAGTTTACTGTGCGTTTTGGTGTTTTCTTTACAAGTAAGCCAAAAAGCAGGTTTTCCCCAAAGCAGGTGAATAATAGGTCTAGGTTTCTTTAGAACTCATAAGACGTCCCCTTCACTACACAGCTGCAGAAATAATTATCTCGGCTTTTTTTTTCCCCAGAGCAGAAGACCCAAAAGCAGGTGATGCGGTTAGATTTGAGAGGCTTAAAGAAAAGCACATTAACTCAGTTTCAGTCAATTCCAGTGACCAGACAGCCCAATTTCTCTTCGGCACTTAAGCGATCCTTCATATAACACACACGTATTATACACATACACTAAAGTATGACATGATAATCAACTATCAACATTGTAAAAACACAAGTGTTCTTTTAAAAGCCACAGGTAAGCAAAATATTAGCCTGTTAATATAAAAACTGGAATAGGAAATTAAAAAATAAAGAAAAAAAGGTCTTTTGAGCATAAACTTCCACCACTCTGAACCATCCCGCAGGGAGTTACCGAATCTCAAATCCTCATGAACTTAACCGAAAACAAGACAGCAAAACAGACAGACGACATACCCAGTGCTGCTCTTCATCCTACGTTAGAACCAGAGCAAGTTCACCTGACCATTTCCAGTGCTCAACAACAAACGCTTGGTCATCCACATCAAACAAAGTTCCTGGTGAGACTATAATAAACACTGCCCTTGATTTTCCCCAGAGCTCTGCAGACTTAAAAAATGGCCTGCCTTTAAGTGATGTAATACGTATTCCTCGGAGAGTTTCAAGACACAAGGAATGATTTCTCTCTCCTCTGGGGAACTGAAGAGCTCAGGTGTCCCCCAAATTAAAAAAAAAAAATGTATTAAAAACAACCACAGTCCCTAAGACACTAAGAACATCACAACCACTAGAGACTTTTACTTATACGAACCCTTCTTTTTACCAAAATCTCAACAACTAGTACAAACACTACATGGAAAAAAGAAAGGGAGGGAGGGAGGGAGGGAGGGAGGGAGGGAGGGAGGGAGGGAGGGAGGGAGGGAAAAAAGAAAAGAGGGAAAAAAAACAAACTAAATACTTGTTATTCTGGATGCTGACGAACTCCTGAAGGAATAAGGTACATTGAAATACTCAAACAAATGAGTAGCTGTTCATTTTCCCTGCTGTTTTCTAAGAGCAGGTGACAAAAGCAGCTTCCCCCTCATTCTTACTTACGATCTCTACTAACTCGGCTCATTTTCTACTGGAATGTGGGAGCAAACTCCCAGATTTGAGCAGTTTTAAGGTTTTTACTCCCAAGCCTAAAAAACTCTGGTTCAAACCGCACCCCCACTGAGCTCTGGAGACACAGCTGAAGTTCAGGCCTGAGTTTCTCTCAAAAGCAGCGTTTCTGACACCTTAAGCAGACCTTCACAGACATTTTAGCAGCACAGAAGGCTTGTTGTAATTGTCAGTGATCACTGCCTCCCGCTCCAACAACCAAAACCGTTCCCAGATATTGCTGCATGTCTCCAGTGGTATCAGAGCTTCACCACTAAGCCAGGGGCAGCCTTGGCTAGCCCAGGTACCATTGGTTGTTCAGTCAAACCCTTGCAATCAGACCTTCACCTACAGATTCAGTCAGTAGTTGCGAACTCCCAGCCCAACAAACATTTTAAATACCACATGTTAAGAGTACTCCAGGAATATGTTAGAAAACAGGTCTGATTAAAAAAAAAAAAAAAAAAAAAAGACACTTGAGTATGTTCACGACAAACTCATGAGGAAATGAAATAAAAGTTAAAGTATATGTAATTTATGAATACTGGCATATATGGGAGACAGGGGTTTATGAGACATATACCTCATAACTCTATATAAGGGCTTATTTACTTTCAGAAAGTATGCTTAGAATTTTTTTCTTTTTCTTTTCGTGGTGCTAGGGTCTAACCCAGGACCTCACATATGAACTCTATCACTGAGCTACAATCCACCCCGATTAGAATTTTTTATTACCAAAATATCAAACATAGTACCGATATATATATATATATATATATATATATATATATATATATATTTTAAAAAAAAACGTGTGTATGTAGCAACACCACGGCATAGGAGATTTTAGAAAAGCATGAAGGACACATGTTGAAAGGGACATTCAGGAATACCTCTGCAGCAGCTCTGAAAATTTGGCCGAGCAAAAACAGACTTTATCCTCATTCCAGACAACTGCCTTGTGCAGCGGGCATCTTGGGTTTCAGATCAAGTACTTCAGTCACAGGGGCTCATACAACCCTCCCACCAATGCTGTGAGACACGGGTACTTTTAGACCCACATCTTAGAAAAGAGGAAATTCAGACGCGTTTAGAAGTTAAGCCACTTGTCCAAGGTCATTAAAACAGAGATACCCAGGATCCACGGCGGTGCCTCAGTCACTTTCAGAGCTTAAAAACCAGTTACTTGCTACTTAAAGGGACCAGATCGCTCCCCCTCTAGAGTATCGTTTTAGTGGCACGCCCCTGTGATGATCACAAGGCTGAAAGGTGACAGCGTGGTATGCTGTCCCTTTAGTCTTTAGACACTTAAGTAAATTCACACGAAGGAACTTGTGTGGCCCGAAATGAACACACTGGCACAACAGGAGGGTGAGTCTCGGAGAATGAGAGAGATCTCCAAAATTTCTATTGCAGCCTCTAGTTCCTGCCTTTGCTCCGACTACGATGCTCCTTCAAAACCTCCCAATTCTGGCTGCACTCCATCCCTCCTAGTCTGAAGGATGCAGGGGGCCTAGGCGCAGGAAAGTGGGGCTCCGACAGAGGAAGGCGGGCGACCAGGAAGACGCCGGCAGGAGCGGGCGGAGAGGCTAGCCTGGGGGGACAGAGGTCGGGTCGCGCGCGGAGCCAAAGACAGGGGCGGGAGGTGAGCGCAGTGCGAACCGAGGTGGGACACAGATGCAGACGGACGCCAAGGAGGCGCGGCGGAAGGAGCCGGACTGCCAACCCGGCTGATCTAAGAAAGGAAGCGAGACGGGAACTAAGACGTTTCGAAAAGGAGTAGAAAATGACCTGGAGCGCAGCCGTGGTCCCCAGGGCGGTAGGGATACGGGTCGCCCGACGTGCGCGGCCCCGAGCTGAGCGGTACCCACCCTTCCAGAGCCCAGGCCTTTGCGTACCTGAAGCGGCCGCCTGGCTCCCCTCCACTCCCTGTCGGTCCCCGACGCCTCCAGCCGACCCTCGACGAGCAGCGGGGCTCCAGAAGGCCGGCCCCTCAGTCGCCTGCCGGTCCGACATCTGCAGCCAGCGCGGGGAGCGTCACCGCAGCTAGGCGCTTGCGGCTCCGGAAACAGCCGAAGGCAAAGCGAGCGCGGCAGCCAAGAGCCGAGCGGAGCCGAGCGGAGCCCGGGGCCGGAAGGAGCGGGCGAGGCGGCGTGGAGGGGGGGGGAGCTGCCGGAGCTCTGGCCAGTGGAAGCTGGCGACGTGGACGACCGGGGGAACGGGGAGGGGTGGTTTACTACGTGCTTTTGATCGCCTGTTTTTACGGTCGACTCTTGTAAGGCTCGACAAAATCTCTGGAAGAGTCAGGAAGACACCGCCGGAAATCGTGGTATCCATAGAGACGCTGTCGGAAGTTGAAGTTGCTAGGAGGCCTTGGGCGCGTCAATTGACAGCGTGATGGCCGAAGTCCCAGAAGATTATGATTCTGACCAATATGAAACTCAAGAGACTAAAAGAACTAAATCTCCAAGATCTCGTAAATTGCATACTTTCAAATCAGACACCGTGGTAGAGGTAACCCCTGAGATGCTCCCAGAGATCGACCGAGAGCCAAAGAAATTTAAGACTGAGGAAGATGACTTTGAAGAGGGGAAGCCAGGGAATGCAGAAAACGTACTGCAAGAGTCAGCCAGGACGCCCGAAGAAGAAATTCCCAAGGAGACCAACATGGACCTACCTAGCCAAACTGAAGCAGAGATAACGCAAGTGTTGAAGTTAGAGACATCATGGGAAGCAGGAAGAGAGGACTTGGAGGTACCAGTGGATGAGAAACATGAGGAGCCAGACCTACAACCACCATACGTTTCAGTAGATTTACTATTCACAGAACCACCTGCAGAAACAGACACACAACTACCAACAGAAAGCAAGACTCCAGTTTCTACGAGCAGTGAGAAAATACTGACGTTACGAGAAGAGACTGGGCAGGAGGTTCCAAAGCAGTCTCGTAGTAAGGGAGATGAAGAAATAGGTCCAGAGCAAAACACAGTAGATTTTCCAAGTGAAAAACCAAGAAAATCGGTTGAAGAGGAAGATCTACCTCCATTAAAGATGACCAAGTCCGAAATTACAAAGACACAAGAAGAGTCAGCTGAAGAGAAAAGTACAGAGCCATCTGAGGTGACTAAGCCAGAGTTTCCAGGCCAGACAATAAGAAAATCTACCGAGGAAGTAGATATTAAGCCTCCAGAAGAGATTCAAATAAAGTCCATAGAGCAGATAGGCACCGAGCAGCAGCCTGAGCAGATTAAGCCAAAATTCCCAGGCCAGAAACCAAAACAGTCAATTGAAGAGAAAGTTCCAGCGCCACTGGAAAAAATCAAGAGGGAGTTTTCTGGGGAAGAATCGAGAAAACCAATTGATGAAGCAAGTCTAGAGCTCTCAGAAAGGGCGACCTCAGAAGTTTCAAAGGAAACACAAAGTTCTTTTGAGGAAAAGATTCCAGAGACACTGGAAGTGGCTGCTCTGGGACTCCCAGAAGAGATAGAACCTGATGTCCAGGGGGAGACACAGAAAAAGTCAGTTGAGGAGAAAGTTCCAGAGACATCAGAGGATAGGAAACCAGCAGGTCAAAAAGAAAAGCGGAGAAAATCAAGTGAGAAGTCAGAATCAAAGGGAACATTAATAGAGTCAAGTAAGAAGAAGACTCCACCGCTACAAGAACAGATGGATGCAAATTTGCCAAAGAAGAAACATCAAAAACCAGCTGAGGAAACAGGGCGAGGGCCACCACACATGACCAAACCAGAAGTGCAAGAGAAGTCACAGCCAGCACCAACCAAGGAGCTAGAGTTATCCAATGAACCCAAACCAGGAAAGTCAGCTACAGAACTCCCCAAGGACCACAGGCCAGGACCAAGCAAACTTAAGTATCCCGTAGGCAAGGATGAGCTAGTATTTCCCGAATATCACAAAAAGACGGCAGAAAAAGAAACTAACAAGGCTAAAACTGAAAATGAGTTTATGGTAAGCTCTCCCAGAGAAAGTGTTGAATCAGGCGGTACAGATAATGAACCTCACGAACTCCTCAAAGTGCTTCAGACGGAAATCAACGAAGTACATCCAACCGATCCTGCTTCGGAGTCTTGCATAGAATTGAGAGATTCAATTACTGAAAAGAAAGTTGTAGTTTTACCCCAGGGGTCAGAGAATGAAACCAAGATCAACAAAAGTGTGAGCCCGCCATTTGAACACCTTAAGTGGACCGCAGAGAATGTGGCACAGTGGGTTGGCGAGCTAGGCTTCCCTCAATACAAGGTGCGCGAAAACAATGGGTTTTGAAGGCACATCCTCCGACCCCATTTTTTCCCTCTCAACTGACATGTTCTCTTGCCTCTTTTTCACTAGAAATGCAGATATGTTGTGGACTGTGGGGAAAGTGAATTTTGGATTGTGTGTGTCTTTTTCTGTCTTGGGTGTGTGGTGATGAAGATTGAACCCAGTGCATTAACACATATTAGACATACATGTTTTTCCCTATCACTGGTATCTATATTGTATTTTAGAAAAAAAAGATTATATGTGATTTTCCTATTCATCCAAATTATTATAATTCTGTTCATTGTGTGCATAAAGATAAAAAAATGTGTGAAGTCCTCTTTTCATAGAAATCTATATTTTTAACACACCTAGGCTAAATCAGGCCTTTCTGCACTTTTGTCAAGATGTCTCAGTGGCAACTCCCTTGCCCTGAACTCGTGCTGTCCTTCTTAACTGGCTGCCTAATACGTCATATGTAGCATGATCACTTCAGAGTGTTAAGGCCTGTTAGCTATCAGCCCAAATTAGCTTTATCAAAAATAGTATGTGCTTCTTAATTTATTGATGCCAACTATGACATTAGGTTGTGACAAAGCACAGGATCTGAAACCTTTACTCCAAAATGTCCTTGAGACTGAGCATGGTGACTCAACTTTGTAATCTGAGCACTTAGGAGACCAGAGACAGGCAGATCACCACAGGATGGAGGCCAGCCTTGGCTATCAACTGAGTTCCAGGTCAGCCTGGGCTCGAGAGTGACGCCTTTCCTTAGCTCCGATCCTGCAAAAAAAAAAAAATTAGTGACAACATGCAAAAGCAGATTGAAGTCACAGCATGAAATTTAACTCAGTACTTTTATTATTTTATTTATTTATTATTTATTTGTTTTTTGAGAGAGGGTTTCTCTGTAGCTTTGGAGCCTGTCCTGGAACTAGCTCTTGTAGACCAGGCTGGCCTCGAACTCACAGAGATTCGCCTGCCTCTGCCTCCTGAGTGCTGGGATTAAAGGCGTGCGCCACCACCGGCCGGCTGTTTTTTTTAATGTGATTCTGTCCCTCTTTTCTTCCAATTATAGTAGCACATGTGTAAGTGCTGTTCTTCTTGTACCAATAGGAGTGTTTTACCGCAAACTTCATCAATGGTCCCAAACTCATCTACGTGAACTGCTGCAACCTGCCTCAGATGGGGATAACTGATTTTGAAGACATGAAGGTGAGATGTGTATTAGGGTCCCAACTCTTGGCTTAGGATTCCAGGTCCTCCGTAAGTTGGCTCCAGCCACATTCATTCTCTCCCGGTTGCCACCGAACTTCTCCAGACTGCCTGGTCTAACTCACAGCCTCCTGCCTGCTTGTGCCTGCCCCCTCTGTGTCTTCGCTCAGGTCCCATGCCCTTGTACTGCGAATATGAACGTGATCACCCTTTAAGGGCCAGTTCCTCCTCACCTCCACAGGAAGTTCTTCACATTGCTGTCCCATAGTAACCTCTCTTCCAGAGCGCCCAGTAACATCTTCTGTCTTCGATACCTGTTTGGTGCTTATGTAACATTATCTGTATCTTACCTACTTTGCTGCCTGGCTTTCAGACAAGTTACATAGGCCTCACCTATGGAGCACTGACTGGTCCTTGGCCAGTCTCCTGTGCTGGGGCATGCCTTCCTTTTGTAGTATTTAACAGCCTTACACTATGTAGCATACATAACTCCTTTGGAACCTTTTCTATAGCACTTACCCCCCCCCACACACACACAATAGGGTCTATTTAGTATATGAAGGCCATAAATGTTCTTCTGCAGTAGTTTCTAAACATGGTCTTCAGAATTAGATTTGGTTTTTTTTAAAGGGTCTTTTGAAATGAAGACTACTTGGAATAGAATAATGTATTAGGTTTCATCCGTTTCTTTTTGTTTTGTTTCTTTTGTTTTCTGAAACAGGGTTTCTCTGTGTAGCCCTGACTGTCCTGGAACTTGCTTTGTAAATCAGGCTGGCCTCAAACTTCAGAGTTCTCCTGCCTCTTAACTTTAGAGGTCCACCTACCTCTGCCTTCCAAGTACTGGGATTAAAGGTGTGTGCCGCCACCACCACCCAGCTCAGATTCAGTTTTGTTAAAGATAGGTTCCTAGTCTCTACCATTGAATAGTTTGAATAAGAATGACCTCCATAAACTCATATATTTAAATGTTTAGTCATTAGGGAATGGCACTATTTGAGAAGGATTAATTGGGTTGGCATAGTAAAAGGAAGTGTGTCACTGGGGATGGGCTTTGAGGTTTCAAAAGCTCAAGCCAGGCCCAGTGCCTCTCTCTCTGCCTGATGCCTGTGGATCTGGATGTAGAATTCAGCTCCTTCTCCAGCACCATCTCTTCCTGCGTGCTGCCATGCTTCCCACCATGACCATAATAGACTAAATCTCCGAACTGTAAGCAAGCCCCCAATTAAATGCTTTCTTTTTGTTTTGCTTTGTTTTTGTTTTTTAAAACTGGGTTTCTCTGTGTAGCCCTAGCTTGTACCAGAACTCATTCTGTAGACCAGGCTAGCCTCAAACTCAGAGCTCTGCCTCCCTCTGCCTCGCAAGTGCTAGGACTAAAGGTGCGCCACCACCGCCCGGCTAAATGTTTTCTTTTATAACAGTTGCTGTGCTCATGCTGTCTCTTCACAGGAATACAACAGTGACTAAGACAACCCTCCAAATTCTTTAATTAAAATAAAAGATTCTGGGACATATTTCGTACAACTCTGATGTAGAATATTGTTTTAAGGCGTGTTACATTTGTTTATGCTCTGGGACATTTGTTTAACGATGTAAAGATGCGTTGTTTTTGTTGATGTCTCGTTTGTTTAACTCTGTGAAGCTCTGAATTTTTTACCTAAACAAAAAACGCCTCAGTGGTCTAAAACAACTGATGGTCTAATAAAGAGCTGAATGGCCAGTAGCAAGGCAAGAAAAAAGATAGGTGGGGCTGGCAGGAAGAGAGTATAAATAGATGGGGAAATCTGAAGAGGAGGAGGAGGTCCGGGGGCCAGCCACCCAGACACCCAGACACCCATACACCCAGCCACCCACAGAGTAAGAAGAAAAGAAAGACATACAGAAATACAGAAAGGTTAAAAGCTCAGAGGCAAAAGATAGACAGGATAATTTAAGAAAAGCTGACTAGAAATAAGCCAAGCTAAGGCTGAGTGTTTAATTATAATTATAAACTATATTATAATTAAGAATTAAACCTGTGTGTCCATGATTTATTTGGTAGTTGGGTGGCGGTCCCCTCAAAAAGTCATGAGTAAAGAGTAAAAGAGAAAAAAAGAGCAAAAACAGCCAACAACACAACTCTTTATCAAGTTTTAGGAGCATATTCTTCTGTAAATCAAAAGACTCAGAAAAGAAAAATACACTTGTTAATATTCAAGTCTTTCTGCTGACAATTAGAAAGTCTCTGAACAATTAAAACATGGAGTCCTAACTGAACATTCAGCGCATTTATTCAGCTAATCGCTGTGCTCTGCTGAGTACTTACCATGTTGTAAGTGCTAAACATGGATCCATCTAATCCTCAGGAGAGAAAACTGAGTCCCAGTGGCAAAAGATCACTCAGATAAGATCAGAACTTAAATGCTTTCTGGGATTCATGCTCTGCCTCGCTAAATGAATATTCTTTTTTTATTTATTTATTTATTTTTTTATTTTTCGAGAGAGGGTTGCTCCGTAGCTTTTTGGTTCCTGTCCTGGAACTAGCTCTTGTAGACCAGGCTGGCCTCGAACTCTCAGAGATCCGCCTGCCTCTGCCTCCCGAGTGCTGGGATTAAAGACGTGCACCACCACCGCCCAGCCTAAATGAATATTCTAATTGCCACAAACTTCCATGTACATAGCATAGACAAGCCCACTTACCATATATGGTATTTCCAACTTTGCCTTCATATGGCTGCCAAGATCTCAAGATCAAACGCCTATTCTTTTTATGTTAAAAGAATGATACATTCTTCCCTGTGACTCCAACATCTACCTAGAGTGTACAGGATATATAATCACATTGTCAACCCCAAGATTGCATTATTTACTGGAAAAACCTGTTTCTAGTTGTAGTGTGGCTCAGCCCTAGCACACACCTTTAATCCAAGAGCTTTCTGCTTGAATATTGTAAGCAGGATTAAATAAAGTCAACCATAGGTTAAAAGGCAGAGCAAGCAACAGATGACAGAAAAAAAACAGAGCAAGAGGTAGTGAGGAGGATGGAGAGAGAGAGAGAGAGAGAGAGAGAGAGAGAGAGAGAGAGAGAGAGAGGCACAGGAATTAGAAGGGAGGGACATGGCGGAGGAGGGAGGTCAGCCAGGTGCTTTCCTGCCCCTCTGAGCTAGCTGGCCTTCACTCCAGCAGCTGACTCCTGGTTTTCCCTGGTAATCAAAGTCCTGCAACATTTAAGTACCAAGAATTTCAGCTCTTCGTCATGAGAAAACATTGAGTCCACCAAAGTCATGTTGCTCACTCGACATTCTGATTCCAAAGGAATAATACCCATGGGCTGAAGTCAGAATCCTGATCCTGGGCAAGTAACAAGGGGTCTTCAAAATCTAATGAAATCCTCCAAGTAAACGATGAGCCGACTGCTAATCCTTTTATCTCAAAAAGTTTTAATATGCAAACTTTGGCATACTTGTGTAAGTCATCAGGAAAATGTGGCTTCTTCTTGATGTCACTAGAGTAACACAAAACTCAAGTCATTCAGTAGTGGCATAGGGTGACTTGACAAACGGGAATGCACCAAAGAGCTACCCTCAGACTAAGACACACATTAGCTTCCTAGAGACCATACTTTTTTTTTAAGTTTTGAAGGGCTTCTCTTTTCTGAGACAAAGTCTTGGCTAGCCTGGAACTCACTGTGTAGCCCAGACTAGCCTGTAACTCATGGAAATCCTTCTGCCGTACTTGAAATGCTAGGATTATAATAAGCATTATCTACCACAGCTGGCATGAATGGTCAGCTATTGCCAACCTCCTTACAGACAGATCTGTTTCTTTCTTGCTTGCTTGGTTTGGTTTTGCAGTGCTGGGATTCTGGACTCGAGGCCTTGAGCATGCCAGGCAGTCACCCTACCACTAAGCTACACTTCCAGCCCCAACACAAAGCACTTTTAACTCCATTGCTGTGATACAGCAACCCATACACCCACATTTCCCTCAGAGCAGTGTTTACATCAGTCAGTCTTGTTTATTCTAAGGGGAGGTTAGACAAAAGAATAGCACACTTGTGTCTTTCCTCTCTCTTGGAAAATGATTCCCCAAGGAAGATGTGGTGGTACCTACCTTTCCAGCTACTCAGAAAGCTGAGGATCACATGCTCAAAGCCAGCCTGGGTGACTTAGTGAGACCCTGTCTCAAAACAAAATGAAGAGGGAGGTGTACAGTAGTGGAATCTGTGAAATCCTGGGTTCACAGTATTGAACAGTAAGACAAAAGAGTGTCAGAATATAAGAACTCTGTGACAAACCTTTGGAGAATAATATAAGTGAATTGCTTATCTAGGATGAATTATTTATGATTCTAAAGTATGTCCTTGAACCAGGAACTGTGAATGGCTCTCTCTAGTCAGGCATGGGGGGTTCATGCCTGTAACTCCCTCTCTAGGGAGTCTAAGAAAGGTAGGATGTTGATGAGTTCAAGGCTAGCCTCCGATACATAGAGTTTCAAGTAAGACTAGCTCTTACGATGAGACCCTGTGTCATTACAACCAACCAGTCCAAACAGCTTTAGTATGTTTGCCATACTGTAAACTATTTAGGTAGCACAGATTCACAGCTACGTATCAGTAATTGTCACTAGACAGTTTTTCATTTTAAAAGAATTTTTAAATTGTACACTTGATTTTACAAAAGAGTTTGATAATATTGTATGTATCTGTGTGTGTGTGTGTGTGTGTGTGTGTATAGGTCCAGTATGGGGGAAGGGACAGGTGACCACAGAGGCCAGAAAAGGGCACCTGAGTGCCTCGAGCCTGGAACTAGAGTTTCAGGTGGTTGAGAGCCACAGGACAGGGGTATTGGGAACCAAATTAGGGTCCTCTGGAAGAACAAAAGGTGTTCTTTTATAAATTTTTTTAAAGATTTTTATCTTCGTGTGTGTGCGTGTGTGTGCGTGTGTGTGTGTGTGTGTTTGCTTGTGAATGTCAGAAGAAAGCATCAGATCTCCTGGAGCTGGAATTCCAGGTGCTGGAGCCCCCAACATGGGTGCTGTAAGAGCAGCAAGGCCACCAACTCATTTCCCCAACGCTTTCTTTTTCGTATTAACTTTGTAAAGGATTTTGTTTTATATATTATTATTATGTTTGCACATGAATGTGTGCACCCTTAGGGGCCAGAGGTGATCCTGAGCCTCTGCTGTGGCTGCTGGGAACCCAGCTGTGACTGTAAATTGCTGACTCACCTCCCCACTGCACATACACTTAAACCAGCTCCTAATGTCCACATCTTATGGTATGGGTTTATTAAATAATGGATCTTATTCAAATTCTGTGTTGTTGACACTGATTTTTTTTTCTTGGGCACTATGATGCACGTTATCTGGGATAGTTTTCTGATTTTTCATAACCTTGAAGCTTTTGAAGGGTAGTGATCAGGTATTGTGTGAATTTTCCTCGATTTTAGTTACTCTAACCTTTCTCATATGAGACTAAAGTTGTGGGTGCGGAGGGGCTATCACAGAGGCCCCGAGTCCTTATCAGATCTGGGGACTCGGTGTCCAGGGTTTATTATTGGAAACATGAAAACGCCACTCACAGGTGGTGTCGGCCAGGCTTTCTCCATGTAGAGTCACTGTTTCCTTGTGTATTCTGCTTTGGGAAATGAAGTGCTAAGTCTATGTAGCGTTCATGGGGAGGGGAATTATGCTCCAACTCCTGGAGAAAGGAATATTGAAAAGTATGTACTTATATAATAAAACTACTGCAATGACAAATACGTTGGCAGAGATGTGATTTGAAGCTGTGTAAATGCCCTGCTCCACCTCAGGACTTTTGCCACTGACTTTAGCATTTATCACGAAAGGCTGCCTGCACGGTTACCACCCTGTCATTTTAATGATGATTTTTCCCCCTTCATTCCTTCCGTGTTTGGTTGGAATGCTTCCATAGGAAAGTCTTCTACAGTTCCTTTTCCCTCACTTAAAAAATCCATTTCCTCATCTCTATCAGTTTGTTTCATGGTCAGTTATTGTTTGGATTACAAAGCAGAATGATCATTATTTGCTTTTTCGCTCAAAAAGAAATCCCATCTTTGATTACTGGATGATGTTTAGATTGAGTTGTCTTCTTTTGACATGCCCTCTCCTCCCAGGAAGTGTCTCCCTAATTTCTGGGACTACAGAAAGCTTTAGTCTCCTTTTGCTTTTCCTCCTTACAGCCCTAAATAAGCATGTCTCCACAAAGCTCTGGCTATTTTTATCAGGGAATATTTAATGGGCACTGGTGGTGCATATTGCTACTCGTGTCATTCTCCCAAGTCGTCTCAAGCCCATTACGCACATGTCTGTTTTGAGATCTACCTGTATTTGAGATAATATACGCATACTGGCCTCTCTGACTCTTCACAGCCTAGGTTTGCTCTAGCCTTTCCAGCCTTCATAGCTCCAAGCCCTATTGCTTATTTATAACTTTTTATGATAGTGAGAAGCCTGGCTCTTTCCATACAGAAGCATGTGTCCCTTTAAGAGATAATTCTACCAAATAAATCATAATGTTGTGTTCACTTTTTTGTCTTTAAGACTTACAGTTTTGGACTGGAGAGATGCTCTCTGTGGTTACAAGCACTGGCTGCTCCTCCAGAGGTCCTGAGTTCAATTCCCAACACCCACATGGTGGCTCACAATGATCTACAGTAGGATTCGATGCCCTCCTCTTATAAAGCTGCACAAGCAGAAAGACTTGGCGAGTGGTGGTGGCGCACGCCTTTAATCCCAGCACTTGGGAGGCAGAGGCAGGCGGATCTCTGTAAATTCGAGGCCAGCCTGGTCTACAAGAACTAGTTCCAGAACAGGCTCCAAAGCCACAGAGAAACCCTGTCTCAAAAAACCAAAACCAAAACCAAAAAAAAAAAAAAAAAAAAAAAAAAAAAAAGACAGTATCTATACACTATTTTCCAGAGTTAAATAAAGTAACTTACATTGCCTTTCTACCCGCTTCAGAGTAATTACACCCCAAGTTTGTAACTGTCCTCACCTGCATTCCTCCTATTCGCCCACACTGACTTTTCCCAGTGACATACGGTTGTGTGCAAGTCTGTGGACGTCAATAAACGCTTAGAGAACCATATGAAACAGTTCCCTGGAATTCAAACTTCTTGAGTCCCCATCACTGTCAGCCCATCCTTAGATTCTGATTCTTGGCAATCGTCTATTTGTCCTTGTTAATTTTGTCTTTTCCAAAACATTGCACAAATGCTCGGTGTGGCTCACACATGCAATCCCAGCACTCGAGAGCATTCAGCGCTTAACAGTTTAGTTTTACCTGGGCATAATGTTACGTGACTTTAATTCCAGCACTCAGGAGGTAGAGGCAGGAGGATCTCTCTGAGTTTGAGGCCAACTTGGTCTATAGATCAAGTTCCAGACAGCTAGGGTTACACAGAGAAACCTTGTCTCAGAAAAAAAAAAAAAGTTATTAGATGAGTTTAGTCAGCCATTTGGTTTTTCCTCGCTCTCTTCTCTCACTGAAATAATTTCTTAGTATTGAAGAGACATGACAACACTGAATAAAGCTCTGATTTCCTCGTCTTTTCAAGTTAGTCCCTCTAAAATATTATCCTTCATTTCAGACGATATCTCGTCATATTCGAGAGCTTCTGGGCATCGAAGAGCCGCCGTTCAGCCGCAGCATCAGCCTTCCCTACAGGGACAACATTGGCTTGTTCTTAGAGCAGAAAGGTCACAGTGGAGTCAACTCCGACTCCCTGACCTTGTCTGAATTTGTTAAAGCGGCGGGGTTGCAGGAGTATGAGCCGGAGTTGGACACCGTGGACAAGCATGAGTCCTCACTGCCAGACAACAGCAGCCAGGAAGAAAACAAGGAAGCATTACTGCAAACACCAGCTGTGGAAAAGAGTGGGCGCCGCAGGGCAAGGAGCAGCAGAAAAAATCTTTTCACTCAACTTTAAATATCAAACTAAATTGGTTGGGGCAAAAGGCGTGGTCTTTCTCGGGTTTCTCCTCTTCATCAACAATGAGACTTAGGACTGCTGGCTCCAGTCTGACTCACAGCCTCTTCTCTCTGTTAAAGCTAACAATATTTATCTTCCTACATAATTTTCAGAATTTGTGTTGAATTTGAATACACCCAGTACTAAGATTTATTAGGGAAATGATAACTGAAAAAAAAAAGTCTCTGCAAGTACATACCTCGAATCCTAGAAGTAGGCCGGAGGACAGTGAATCTGAGGCCAGTCTAAGATATGTAACATGTCACAGAAAGCCACATAAATAAAATGGTTTTTAAAAATCTCTTTCAGGGATTCTATGATGCTGCTTATTAGATGGGGTGGGGCTTTGCAGTGATGCTGCAGATTCAGGGTGGGTCACCCACACTCCTGTATGCTGAACAGTCTTGGGCCTGATGATCCCTGGCCTACGTCAGATAAGAATGATTATAATTTTATACTAAGATAGAAACTGCGATACGTCTTAGTCTGATTAGAGTGATTCTGAGACTCAAAATGAAGACAGAGGGGCTGGAGAGCCGGCTCAGCAGTTCAGAGTGCTGGCTGTGCTGTGGAAGGACCCTGGTGCAGTTGCCATCATCCGGGTACAGCCACCCGGAACTCCCCTGCCAGGGGATTCAAGGCTCACTGCTGGTGCCCGTGAGCATCTGACAACTGTGGTCTCACAAACTCACGCAGGCAAGCATGCTTATAGTAAAGAAGACTTTTATTTATTTCTTTATTTGGTTTTCGAGGCACGGTTTCTCTGTGTAGCCTGGCTGTCCTGGCACTCTGTAGACGAGGCTGGCCTCAAACTCAGAGATCCGCCTGCCTCTGCCTCCCGAGTGCCAGGATTAAAGGCGTGCACCACCACCTGTCCAGCTAGACATTTTTATTTTAAAAAGGAGCTTAAAATAATCCCCAAATATCAGTCAGCTCCCAGAGTGTGTTTGTCTCCCCAGTTTACCATCCAAAGGAAGGAGCGATGGAGCCAGAAACAAGAACCAGGTAACTAGTGACAGCAGCGGAAGAACGGAGGGCTTGACAGTAACAGTGGGGATAAGCAGCCTCAGGAAGGAAGAGCTAAGCCGTGCCTGGGAAAGTCCTGCATGCTCAGAGCAGGAAGAGAAGATGAGAAGGACCATGGCACTCGGAGCTCTCTGTAGTCTTCCGTTTGTTTACACTGGGGTTGATTTAAACAGTGCAAGTAAACGGACAAATGGCAGAAGAGCCTGAGAAACAGCTTCACCGCAGCCTCACTCCCTCGGAGACTGAGTCCTTTCCAAACCAGGTGGAAAAGATCAGGGATGTGCAAACATTCAAATCAGCAGAGCCAGGTTTAGAACAGGCCGGGGTAAAGCACAGAAGGCTGAATCGTGCAGTCCGACAGAAAGGCCGCTGAGACTCGACCAGGATAAACAATCCTCCATTTTCACATCTGTAAGAAATGGCTGAGGAACCAGCAGTGGACAAGAGGGGTGATAGAGAAGGTCAGGAAGGCCTAGTGGGTAAAAGCTAGTGCCGTGTAAGCCTGGAAACCCCAGTCAGATCCCGAGAGCCCATACATAGCAGGAGGGGAGAACCAAGTCCCCAAAGGTAGCACTGATGTCTACGTGCATACTGCACTTACACACATGTAGCACAAGCAATGCACACACACACACACACACACTAATTTAAAAGATATTTGTGAGAAAAGATGCATTCATCAGGGCTACTGTTTTTGCAAAAGCATGAGGAAACGTTAATATGACAAACCTGTCAGAAATTAGTGTTCATAAAAATTCTCCAAAAAAAAAACAAACCCAAAACTATTATTTCTTCCAAGGAAGGCTCACTGTAACTCCAAAGGCAGAGAAGTCATAGAGCAACTGCCTTCCTGGGCTGGAGAAATGGTTCCATGAGTAGGAGCTGCTCCACAAAAGGTCTGGGTTCAGTTCCCAGCACCCACAACCCTTTCAAACTCCAGTTCCAGGGGACCTGACTCCTATCTGCCTTGGGCACCAGGCACACGTGCACATACAGGCAGGCAAACCACTCATACATACAAAAAGAATTATTTTAAAAAATTACCTTCTTGGGGCTGGAGAGATGGCTCAGCGGTTAAGAGCATTGCCTGCTCTGCCAAAGGTCCTGAGTTCAATTCCCAGCAACCACATGGTGGCTCACAGCCATCTGTAATGAGGTCCGGTGCCCTCTTTTGGCCAGCAGGCATACACACAGACAGAATACTGTATACATAATAAATAAATAAATAAATATTAAAAAAAAAAGAAAGAAAGAAAGAAAAAATTTCCTTCTGGAGCTGGAGAGAGGGCTCACTCAGTACAACTCCATCTCCAAGGGATCTGATGCTCTCTTATGGCCTCCACAGGCACCTGCACACGTGGCATATGCTACATACACACACGCACACACACACACACACACACACACACATCTTTTCTTTTAAGTGCCTCCTAATTTGACAAGCAGTAATTGTTAGGAGAAAGATGCCCATGTAGTGCCTGTCTGGGCTACTGCGGACCTTTCCTGGAAAAGAGCCCAGTTTTGAAAGTGTCTCTCAGGAAAGCTTGTGCTTCCTGAAAGATGTGTGTCATTCATCTTCTAAGGTTTGTTTAAGAGAAAATAATTTAGGCTTAGAAAAATCACAAAGCAGAATGTGAGCAATGCTTTAAATACATTTGAAGGGAATTTCTACAATACATAAAGTTAAAAAATACTAAAAGTAACGACCTTAGAAGAAGATCCAACTGAAAGATGTGCAAGCATTTGATCAATAAATGAGAAAGAATAGGGGGCTGGAGAGAAGGCTCAGCAGTGAAGAGCACTGACCGTACTTCCAGAGGACCTGGGTTCCCTTCCCAGCATCCACATGACAGCTCACAACTGTCTGTAACTCCAGTTCCAGGGAACCGGACGCCCATGACAAAAACACTAACACATACACATATATATGTACACAGATATGCATGTGTGTGTATGTGTGTACATATATACAGAAAGAAACAATAGGAATCAAAATGCTACCACATGGAAATTTGTATAAGACATACCTAGTCTTGGAAGGAAGGAAACCACGTGACTGTAGGAAAATAGACCGCATTTCTGCACTTACCAAGAAACAAAACCAATGCCGGCCTTGTACCAGAAGCCATCACACGATATCTGCGGTGCTTAGAACTATAAACGCAGGAAGGTTGGATTAGAAAATGCCAGGTATTCTCCACGTGGTAAGAGAATATCAGAAACACATCTAGATGGCAGGTGAAGAACAGCAAGACAAAGCTATAGCCATGGAGCAGTGTGTTACACAGAGCTAAAATTTACCTTTAAAATGAGCAGCTTCCCATCATGTAGTGAGGGCATGCGCAGAAGATCCCATCACTCTATTGATGTGTGTGTGTGTGTGTGTGTGCCTGTTGGTAGGGACCACATGTGTGGGTGCATTTGAAGATCAGAAGTTGTTGTCGTGAGTCTCCCCCATCATCACGGTCACATGATTTACAGAGGCAGGGACTCTCAGAGCTCACTGACTGGGCTAGTCAGGGTAGCCGGCTTGCCCCTTGATGGATTTCCTGAATCCACCTTCTCTCTTGGTTTACCCACAACCACCACACCCACCAGCTCAGCTTTACTTGGGTTCTAGGGATCCAAACTCTGGCCATCTTCTTTGTGCAGCAAGCACTTTATCTGCTGAGCCATCTCCTCAGTGCCTGGGTCTCATTTCTGAATCCTAAAATCCACTGTGATGCTAACAGAGCACAGAGGGCAATGATCTACATTGTCAACTACACACCTGAATAGAACAAACTAATATTTGTGCTACATATCTGTATTTGATGACAAATCAACCCTGCCTCCCCCCCAATTGGATTAGGAAGTTTTATCAGAAACCATCCTAAGTAAATAAATAAAAAGAAAGCATTCTGGAATCCTTGAATTTACTTAATGCATGACTATGCAAAATAACAAAATGTAAATGGTTACTATAAGCCCATGATGATTTCCATGTATTGTGAATGGTTTTACTCAAAAGCCCCTGAGCATTTGAAAAACGAAAACCACGGTTCTATCAGCGGCAAAGCTGGGAACTTCACTTCTTAGTATGGTGGGGTCACTGTTTTTGTTTTCAGCTCTATTATAATTGACAAAAAAAAATGTAAAACATGAAGCAAATGCACACCATAGAAATAAGATCAATATTTTGCAAACCGTTTTCAAGGATTTACTGCAAGTGCCAGTTTTGAATGCACTTTTTTGTTTGTATCTGCCTGTTTTCAGGTAGGGTCTCACCTGTGGCTCGAGAGTGGCCAGCTTCCTGCCGCAGACTCCTGGCATGAGGATTCCAGACGGGTGCCATCGCTCTGCAACAATCTGCGTTTGTTTTCCTTTGTTTTGTTTTGTGTTGTTATTGTTTGGGGTTTTTTGAGACAGGGTTTCTCTGTGCAACAGCCCAAGCTGCCGTTGAACTCAATGTTTTGGAACCAGGCTGGCCTTGAACTTACCACTGCCTCCGGAATTCAGGGATTAAAGGCTTGTTTTGTTTTTTATTGTTAGTGGTGGTGGTGCTGGTTGGTTGATTGGGAGATTTTTTTGGTGTTTTGTTTTTTGTTTTTTGTTTTTTTTTTGAGGACATAGTCTCCTCTATCCCAGGCTGGCCTCAAATTCACTATATAACCAAGGACAACCTTCAGTGTGCAATCCTCCTGCCTCCACTTCCTAAGTGTTGGAGTGGCAAGCAGGTGCCACCTCATCAAATTTTGGGGGTGCTTATGACTGAGCCCACAGTTCTGCGCATCCCAAGCAAGCACTCCACCAGCTGAGCTACACCTTCACCAGTAATATTTTTAGGGCTTTATGGATGTAAAAGGTTTAAATGGGAATAGCTTTAAATAGTCATCCTAGAATAGTCAAATATAACTAAAACAAGCACGAATTAATCATAATTCAACTAGGATTGCTCACCCAACATTTATTTCTCTACTCAAAAAGGTAGAAGAATCAAGCTGTATCATTTTCCAGCTTATCTATGTTATCATGGGAAAAGGTTTCCTGTTTGATCATCTCATTATGACATAATTACTTGGATTTAGCCTTTAAAAGAGAAATAATTTGTGTTAAAAAGGTCTTATGGGGGAGGCAGTGAACTAGGTTGCTTTAAAAGCTAGATAACCCACGTATATTGCTGCATATGGACCTCTTATTTTATGCTATACTCAAGTCATTAGTATAATTCTCAAACACTTTGCGTGGGTATCTGTCAACCCTCATCCTCTTGGGTTGGAGAACCCGTGGGAACCTTTGACAGCTCTTCTTCGGTTGGGGTGATGCCAAATGATTGGGCATATAGAAGAGTCAGGTGGTTCTGGAGAGTAGGCGTGGCTGAGAGATGCTGGCTAAAAGGCGTATCCTTGAGCTGCACAGTAGTCAGATCAAACCAGGGGAAAGGCCTGGGGTGGAGAAAAAGACAGTGTTACTTTCTTTGAGTCTGTTTAATACAAAAAAAATCACTTGGGTATGAAACACCAGATGGAAGGAAGACTCTCTGAACTTGACTATATCATATGACTGTAGAAATTTCCAGACAGAAATGGTGAAAAAAAAAATGAAAACAGAAATAACTGAGCTATATGGACCAGCATATGCAAGGACTATGGAACAAACACAAAAGATGTATATGTGATTTATATATGTATGCCTACATATATATCAGATAGATAGATAGATAGATAGATAGATAGATAGATAGATAGGCAGACAGACAACAGACAGACAGATAATACTAGAAGGGGAGGAGAGAAAGGAGCAGAATACTTGAAATAATAATGACTGAAATTTTTCCCAAATTAATATCATATAGCAAGCCATAGGTCCCGGCAAGTGAAGACCACCAAGCAGAATAAATGCCAACAATAAAATGGCAACAAAAACCACATCCCGACATATTCTCGAATCATAGGAAATTATAAGATAAAACCAAAAGCCTAAGAGAAGCCAGAGGAAAACTACTTTATTATAGAAGGGTCTTACAGAGGTAAAAAACTGACTTCTCAGAAGACATGCAAATGGGAAGACAATGGAGTGAAATACAGTGGGATATGATTAGATATGTAAGCAAAGTACCCTACCAACCCATGGAAGGACATAGAAGAAGCTTCAAAATATATTGCTAGGTACAAAAAAAGCCTACATGTTACATATATGATTCAGGTATGTGACCCTTTGGAACAGGCAAGACTATGGCTCCAGGAAAAATAACAGTGATTGCCACATGTTAGAGGCGGAGAGATAACGAGGAGGAGCAGAGATGCAGTCACTTAGATGAACAAAAATTTCAGTAGTCAGCCCGGTGGTGGTGGCACACACCTTTAAACCCAGCACTCAGGAGGTAGAGACAGGCAGATCTCTGTGAGTTTGAGGCCAGCCTGGTCTACAGAGCTAGTTCCAGGACAGTCAGGTTACACAGAGAAAGCCTGTCTTGAAAAAACAGGGAAAAAAAGAGAGAAGATGATTAAAAAGCCGGCTTAGAGAGCTGAAGAGATGTTCTGTGGTGACCCGCTGAAGGACATGGCTGTTCTCAAGTTTTGCTACTTATGCCTGAAGCTACCATAAACACACATGCAATGCACAGACATACATATGTAGGCAGAACAAACATACAAGTGAAAATAAACTTGAAAATTTATTTTTAAGCAATTTGGAAGACATAAACCAATTAGAGGAGAAAAACACCATAATACTTTATAGTCTCAAAAGATGAAGATTATTGTGTAAGGAAATGACAGCAAGGGGCAGCATCAAAAGGAATACTCAAAGATTTTCAATGCTTTTAAGTTCAAAATGTAGTAAACACGAAAATGTGCTACTAAAGTGTGCTAGCAAAAACAAGGCATTGAGAAAAGCAGAAGTGTAAAGGGGGAGTCAAGGATGTTAAGAATAGGAAACACAAAACTGGAAGACCCATCCAAGAGGTCTAAAAAGAAAAGGAAAAAGAATAACAGAGAAAAAGGGGAAGGTAGGAACTTACAAAGGCATAATCAGGGAAGTCTGGAGAAGCCCAGCTGAGCACATTGCTTCCCGGGGGCGGGGTGATATGGTTATTTGCATCACCATAACTCATAAGGCTGTATATTTACAGAAGTGCCTGGGACCTTGTTCCAACAAGTATACTACTTACCAGGGTAGGGGCATGAGGATTAGAAAAATGTTAGGTGGGAGGAACAGAAATAAGAAAGAATCACTAAAACACAGGATAGCAGCAGGAGGGCAACTCAGCGAATACTGGATGCTGAGCTCACCTGCGTTTATTTTCCACGCACTTTTATATCCCAATACAGAAAGGGGAAGAAGACAAAAGGCTGCTTTAACCTGATACAAAGGACAGCTAGAACAGTTATTTGCTTCAATGCTTTGAGACATCAAGTCATTAGCATTCTGTTGTTTAGGCAATGAACCCACCCTAGACCGAGTGTCCTGAAGGCAGCCAGCTCACATTTTTGGGCCTCCACACAAACAGAATATTAACTTCTTCTGCACATGTGTTATATTTTACAATATTTTAAAAAATTAATTGCAGGGGTGGGGTAGGCTGGGGAAATGGTTTAATCAGTTCAGTTCTTGCCTCTCAAGAATAACAATCTTGGGGCTGGAGAGATGGCTTAGTGGTTAAGAGCACTGGCTGCTCTTCCAGAGGACCTGAGCACCTGCATGGCAGCTCACAGTTGTCTGTAATTCTTGTTTCAGGGAACCCAACATCCTCACACAGACATACATGAAGGCAGAACACCAATAAACATAAAGCAAATAAATCATTTAAAAATAAAGAATGACAACTTTTAGTCTGGCATGCTGACACACAACTTGAATCCCAGCACTCAGGAGGCAGAGGCAGGTAGAACTCTGTGAGTTCAAGGCCTACAAGTTTCAGGACAGGCAAGGATACATAGTGAGACAGGTCCAATTAAAAAGTGTAACATGGTCCAGCACCTGGAATTTGGCCAAAGAATCGGTAGCTCAGGAGCAGCCTGGGCTAGATGAGACCTTGTCTCCAAAAAGCACAAATAGAACAAGATGAGCTAGAAAGGCCTTATAGCTCCCTCCCAACAGAGTGTCCAAAAGCAGAACATGATGGAACAGAGCTTAAAAATACGATAGGAAAACGACTTCAATCTCCAATCTGCTACTTAACCATATTCTCAGTGAAATGGTAGGTAAGAGCACAGACCTTTTCAAACACTAACAAATCTCCAAAATTACTTCTAATAGACCCTTTTCTCATGGAGTTATTATAGGATATGGGCCACTAAAATTAAAAATAAACCTCAAGAGTCAGGAAAGGAAACACTAGAGAGGTGAGGGAAATCCCAGGCTGAGAGTATCATGGGTATCATCAGCAGGCGACCAGAATATGGGGTGGGAAGGAGAAACCGGAATCCATGATTAGGTCTGGGGTCCTGGGGTTCCAGCCTGCAGCACTTCGTGAGGCAGCAGTAGTTAGATAAGATCCCCACAGAAACTGGGGTGCTTCTGCACATCGGGTTTCAGGAGATGGCAACTTCATGGTTACCCAGGCACAGCACCAATGGAGAGTTTTATGCGACCAGAGTAAAAATGGCAACTTGAAGCCGGGTGGTGGTAGTGGTGCACTGTAGCGCGCCAAGGCGCTCTGCGCACCACGGCGCTGTCAGCTGTCATGTTCCGATGCAGCGTGCCACGGTGCTCTGCGCGCCAGGCGCTTTGCGCACCTTGGCGCTGTCAGCTGTCATGTTCACAGGGTCTGGCACTAAGCCCGTTGCCACCATTTGCTAGTGTCCCTAGTAGTAAACAACTTCTGTGCACGCTCGCTACCGGCCCAAGAGTGGTTTGAATCCACCTATCAATTGCTCACACGTCTTGCTCACGCAATTGCATCAGTGTGGGCCGAGCCAATCAAGCAATGACACATCATAGGCGGACCAGGCACTGTATATATTCCCCGCGCGGTCGGGCTCGGGGTCTTTTCGCCTCCATCTTATCTTCAGTCTTCTGCGCTCCAATAAAGTACGTTCCAAGAAGAATCCTGTTGTGGTCGTCTTCTCTGCTGGCAGAGTTGCGCGCCGCAGTGCACATCTTTAATCCTAGCATTCAGGGGGCAGAGGCAGGCTGATCTCTGTGAGTTCAAGGCCAGTCTCTTCTACAGAGTGAGCTCCAGGACAGCCAAGGCTACACTGAGAAACTCTGTCTCGAAAAACTTAAAAAAAAAAAAAAATGAATTCCCAAACCAGAAAAGTTTACCCAGGAACAAGTGTAGATGATGAAAGAAAAGAGGACCCAGGGTTGATCCCCAGAACTCTCAGATCTGAGAGGAAATCAGCAGGAGAACTATGAGAGAAGAGGCATGCCAGCCAAGAGGAACAACTGCTTCAAGAAGAATGGTGTACCCAGCCGTCCACGAAGGAAAGGAGCTCAGAGTCCAGTGAGTCAGGGGACATGGAAATCACTAGCAATGGCAGCAGCAAGCTTCCCGTATTGGATTAGCAAAGACCAGAAAGGTTGACTTTATTGTTACCACGCTATCGAGAAATAAAGGACACTAGCATATGGCACTGGTATCGATGTTTTACTAAGTGATTATGTACATATGTGTCCTCTAACTCAGACAGTCATCAGTATGTTTATCCAGCAGAAATACCTGTCCAAGTATTCAAAACAGTACACGGGACATGTTCTAGCAGCCCACCGTGCAAAATCTGAGCTGAAGGAAGGATTATACTCTATCACAGGAAAGCCGGGCAACTTGTCACTTACACAATGTGTCTGAAAGACTGCCTGTGTGGCTGCTGTTCCTAAGTGAAGCAGACAACACCAACATCAGAGCTCTAGGCGGATATAGAAGGCAAAAGTGGTGTATGCCTCTGTGTTTCTAACACTGGAGTAATTGATAAGCATACATATTACATACATACATACATAATAGCATACATATTACAGTACAATACTAATATCTGTTAGTGCCTAGAAGAAAGGACAAAGCATACTCTATTCAAGATGACTATCTACAAAATGGGATTTAAGAGGCAGGGAGACTTTTTTTAAAAAAACTGGTTAAGGTTTTTGTTGCTGTTGTTCTTTTGTTTTGTTTTTAGAAAAGTGTATCATTTCGACCAGCTTTAAAGGGGAATGCAGATCAGGGTCAGGCAATGTGGCGGGGCACATTTGCAAGCCTGGAACTTGAAAAGTTGAAATTCTAGGTCGTCAGGTTCAAGGCCAGCCTGGGCTGTCTGGAGACTCTCAAACACAAACAAAGAAAAACAAACAAACAAACAAACAAAACCAGGCAGAGGCTAGGAGAGGAACCCGAAAGGATAAAACAAAGAAGTGAGCGAGGCAGACTAAATGGTTTAGCGGGTAAAGATGCTTGCTACAAACATGCTTGCTGCCAAGCTTGGGGATCTGACTTCAACCCCAGCATCCACGTGGCGAAAGGAGAAAACAAATTCCTACAGGTCTCCCCTGTGGTCTCCCCAAGCCCCCCACCAAGACATTTTTTTATTAGTTTTTTGAGACAGGGTTTCTCTGTGTAGCCCTGGCCGTCCTGGAACTCACTCTGTAGAGCAGGCTGGCCTCGAACTCACACCTCTGCCTCCTGAGTGCCAGGATTAAAGGTTTGTGCCACCACCACCCCACCCCAAAAAATGTTTTCAGAAAGCATCCTCCGCTAAGACAGGACTGCGGGACAGATTCCAATGGCCAGATGTCTGACATCATACCTTCTATGAAACAAGCTATTGACGTAGTTTTTGTTCATAAAATCTGTTAGCTGGAATTTGGGACAGGATGCCTTGTCTGTCTCGCAGCTTTCCAAGTGCGCGGAGAGAAAGAGCTTGTTGAGGATCTGCAGCACGTGGGAGTGGAACACGTTCCTTGCTGTGCAGACGTTGATGGCTGCGTAAAACACCCCCTCCAGCCATTTGATGTTGAGGACCACTCCCCCTTGACATGAAGAAAAATGACAGTGAGCATTGCAGAAAGAAGTTGTAGGGTACCCAGGAGAGACCGAGAGAGGGACAGCGAGGCCACCTTCTCCCCTAAACTGGTTAGCGGTGTGCCAGGAGATGAACGCTCTTCCTCCCTGGCTATGAGCCCCATTTGCCCTTTACAGCACATTATGAGCTGATCACACTGAAGGGGAGCAGACAGGACTGAGCTGGGCACTGCTAATGGCAGACAGATCTCTACAACGGTCCCTGCCCACAGCAGGAACTGGGAAATACTGCAAGATGAGAGGGAAACCCATTTTTCTTGTTGCAGACATTGTGTTCTCCTGGTTTTTGTTGTTATTGCTGTTGTTCTCCTGAGATCTTTTTGGGGTTTTGTTGTTGTTGTTGTTTGCTTTTTGTCTTTTTTTTTTTTTTTTGAGACGGGCTCACATGTAGCTTTAGTTATCCTCAAATTTGGTTATAGCTAAAGGGCCTTGACACCCAGCTTCTTTCACCTCCACCTCTCCAAGACTGGAGTTATCCGCATGTACCACCAAGCCCAGCTCATTCCCTTATTCACACAAGTTATTTTCCCTGGTTGTTTCCAGTTCAGACTTAAGGATCCAAAAATTAGGGTTTTCAGCTCTGCCTAAGAAAGGCTGGTTTTACCTATCCAACCCTTTTTTCATACTATGGTAGTTTGAATGTAACTGGCCGCTAAGCTCAGAGGGAGAGGCACTATCAGGGGGTGTGGCCTTCTTAGAATAGGTGTGGCCTTGTTGGAGAAACTGTGTCACTGTAGGGGCAGGCTTTGAGGTCTCCTAAGCTTGAGCTATGCCCAGTGACGCAGTTCACTTCCTGTTGCCTGTGGGTCAAGGTATAGAACTCTCAGCTCCTTCTCCAGCACCATGTCTGCCTGCGTGATACCATGTCACACCATGACGACAATGTATTGAGCCTCTGAAAATACAAGCTACGTCAATTAAATGTTTTTCCTTTATAAGAGTCGCTGCCATGGTCATGGTGTCTCTTCACAGTAATAGAAACCCTAAGACACATACCAAACTCGAATAACTAAATGTATCTACTTTGTGCTTTCCCCAACACATACACACACACACACACACACACACACACACACACACACACACCATAGAAGGTAACTGTCAAGAGAATGTCAGTAGTTACACAGTTGAGCATTTACCAACATCACTGTAGGGGTAGGTATCCCGAATGACCTCTGGATCTTGGAGAACAGCTGTGATTTCCTTAGTCTCTCCCCAGATGTTGTCAAAATTCTCAGTAAAGTGATACTGAGGCCGCAGGATATTGCTGTGGTTCAGTAGAAATTTCAGCCTGGAAGCCACAGAGTCGGGAAGTACAGCATCAAATGAGAAGGAATGGCTATCCAGTCTACTGCGCAGGCAGCTAAGGCGAACAGCCACCCCCCTCCCCCGCACAGCACGGCTCGGTGACATGACTTGGGCCTGGTGTCCTCGAAGGGCCTTGATGGATTGGATTCTCCCAACCATCCTCCTATCTGCTAGATGCAGGAGTACAAAAAGGACGCTTGGCACATATTTTTCATAGCTTTTCATGCTATCTGCTGTTTTCTCATTGATGCGGAGTGGGGAGCGAGTACCTGGGAAACGATATGCCATTCACATTTTAAACAGGGGAAAATATGCCAATTCTAAGTGTTGTTTATGTAAAAACCGGGGGTTGGGGGCAGGTGGAGATAGAAAGGCTGGCTGGGTCTTTCTGCACGTCACGCGGCTCTTTTTTCCTGAGGATGACTAACTTCAAGAGGTAGGGAACGGGCGGGAGACTTCAGTGACTAGGCTGTTCGGTTCTCGCGCTGACGCGTTACCTGGGTAGCGGGATCCCCGACACAAAGCTGTACACGAAGCAGGTCTTCTCGAGTTTGTTTTGGATTTCCAAGCAGATATTAGGCAGCTGAGATGGCAGGCAGCAGAGGAACAAGACTTTGGCCCAGCTCGCCACAGAAGCGTTGTCATACAAGCACCGGACCCCTAACTTCTGGAACTCAACTGGGAGGGAGAAAGGAAAGGAGAGAGCGCACGAGGCAGAGAAATACCCTGAGTATCAGCCGCGGGGAGAGGATGGAGGTAAATATGTCTCAGTAAGCCCCCTAAGCCTCGTTGCCACAGAAACCAGAAGCTATTCCTGGATGCCTCTGAGTTACGCAAAAAAGGCCCCTTCCCTGGGAGAAGCCGGCCACTGTGGCAAAGCTTACAGCTCTTGCCTGGTTCTTTTTGTCTTGATTTTAGAACAAACGTAAGGTGTTTTTATTATTATTATTTTAATTTAAGTTAGGGAGAAGAAATCTCTAAGAAGCATTCTGGCCGGGCGGTGGTGGCGCACGCCTTTAATCCCAGCACTCGGGAGGCAGAGGCAGGAGGATCTCCGTGAATCCTGTTCCAGGACAGGCTCCAAAGCTACAGAGAAACCCTGTCTCGAAAAACAAAAACAAAACAAACAAACAAAAAAAAAAAAGAAGCATTCTGCTTCCATTTCTTGTAGAGTTAGCACTTGCCAGAGAATGAATGAATGAAGTGTTTTCTGTGTATTCTTTAAGGCAGCTCTCACACGGGTCCTCTAGACCAAGGAGGATGGTTCCCATATTACAGAGGAGCCAACTGAAGCTTCAGGACGTTATGTGACTCTCTGAAAGTTGGATAGCTTCCTGACTTGAGTTAGTGGGTAAAATTAGGAGCACGAAAGAATGTAAACAGAAACTGGGGGCGTTGGGGAAAGTGTAACAGTTTTTGTAACGTATACAAGACAACAATGATCTTCATAAATGGAGAGGGGAAGGCTGTGTATATAAAACTCACACACTAGCATTAAACATGCAGGTACTTAACTATCTGATTATCTTCACTCCAACATGGATTTCTGAAAGAATTTAAATGGATACTTCTTCCATCTGGTGTGCTCTTTCAGTGTTATCGAAAAACAGAATGCAAAAGATGTTGGGAGAGGTGAGTGCTCATCCCAGTGACCAAAAATGTTAAAAGTGATGCTGGGCTGGGTGGTGGTAGCTCACGCCTGTAATCCAGCGTTTGGGAGACAGAGAGGGGTGGATCTCTGTGAGTTCAAGGCCAGCCTGGTCTACAGAGTGAGTTCTAGGACAGCCAAGGCTACACAGAGACATTGTCTCAAAAAAAATTAATAATAATGATGATGAATAAATAAGTACATAAATAAAGGATAGTCTCCAGTATTGAAAAACGATAAAATTAGGGGCTGGAGAGATGGCTCAGGGGTTAAGAGCACTGGCTGCTCTTCTAGAAGTCAGTATCACATATCCACATGGGAATTGAACACATCCACAAGTGTATACTAGGATCCGATGCCCTCTTCTGGCATGCAGATGTACATGCAGCGCACACAGATATAAAATACAAGTAAATAAAAATTTTAAAAAGGAAAACGGCATAATGAAATGTGTTCATATGCTGCGTTGGTAAAAATTCATGTGACCTTTCCTTAGGTTAAACTGGAAAGCAAAAGCATTAGACGTTTAACAAAACAAAGCATCAGATGTTTCTTTAACAAGTCAGCTCTTTTGCTTCCAGACATTTGCTAGAAAACCATGAAAGTGAAAGTCCTCACTTGTATACAAACAGTAATAGAGGCTGTATTTGCAGTGACCAAAAATTAGGGGGAAATTCCATTAACAAATAAATAGAAAAAGAAAAACTGTAGCCAGGTGGAAGTGGCGCACGCCTTTAATCCCAGCACTTGGGAGGCAGAGACAGGCGGATCTCCGTGAGTTCAAGGCCAGCCTGGTTACAAAGTGAGCTCCAGGACAGGCTCCAAAACTATACAGAGAAACCCTGTTTTGGGGAAAAACAAAAGAAAGAAAAGAAAAGAAAAGAAAAACTTTAATACTCATGCCATGCTATACTACTTAGAAAGGAGAAGGAGATGCCAAGCATGGTGGCAGACACCTTTAATCTCAGCCAGCACTCGGGAGGCAGAGGCAGGCAGATCTCTGTGAGTCCGAGGCCAGCCTGGTTGTCAAAATGAGATCCAAGATAGCCAAGACTGTTACACAGAGAAACACCGTCTCAACAAAGATAGAAAAAGAAAAAAATTTCTATACTATGCGTACTATTTTGTGCTGTTAATGTGCATTTCATTGCCATGTACTTTACATGCGATAGCACATGGAATTCTGAGGCGTACATTCTGAGCAGTTTTGGTAAGAGTACATATGTAGCTCATATTTCCCTCTAAGCCAGTGGTTCTCACCCTTCCTAATTCTGCAACCATTTGATACAGTTCCTCATGTTGTAGTGTGTCATGATATTTCATTTGTATTTTTTATACATTTTTTATTGATATTTATTGAGCTCTACATTTTTCTCTGCTCCCCTCCCTGCCTCTCCCCTCCCTGCCTCTCCCCTCCCCCTTATTTCATTTGTATTTTAATAAATAAAACTTGCCTGAAGATCAGAATGCAAAATAGCCACACTAGACTGCCATACAGGCCAGGCTGTGGTGGCGCACGCCTTTAATCCCAGCACTAGAGAGGACTATAAGGCGGGATGAGACAAGAACTCGCTCTTTTTCAGTCTGGCGATTCCGTGGAGTTAAGAGCTCTTTAGTGGTTTGGTCGCTTTGCTTTTCTGATCTTCAGGCTGAACCCCAATATCTGTCTCTGGGTTTTTTTTTATTTTTATTATGTATACAATATTTTATCTGTGTGTATGCCTGCAGGCCAGAAGAGGACACCAGACCTCACGGGTGGTTGTGAGCCACCATGTGGTTGCTGGGAATTGAACTCAGGACCTTTAGAAGAGCAGGCAATGCTCTTACCTGCTGAGCCATCTCTCCAGCCCCCTGTCTTTGGGTTTTTATTATTACTTGTGCTACAGTGGTGACCCCCAACCATAAAATTATTTTCATTGCTATCCATATCTATAATTTTGTTACTGTTATAAATATAATGTAAATATCCATATTTTCAGTGATCTTCGGTGACCGCTGTGAAAGGGCCATTTGACCCCGTAAGGGGTCACCACAGGTTGAGAACAGTTGCTCTAGACAGAAAGCATGTCCTTCTCCCTGGGAATTATTCCAGGTCCTTTTTCAGTCCGTTTCCTCAGAAACAATCAGAGTTCTTATTTCTATCACGCTAATCTATAACTGGAATCATTATATTTTTATACCCAGATGTCATTTTTTGAATATAAGGACAAATAGAAATATTCGTTGACATTTTTTTCAGACTCTAATATTCCAGTTAGATTTGAATACTGTCTGCAAAATCCCCCGTATCTCATACCCAGAAAGATAATTCGCACCAAGGACACAGGAAGGAGAAACAGATATAAATGAGTGGGGAAAAGTTATCTTGACAAGTTTAAAATTTAGGGCCAGCAAGCAGAGAACCCTTGCTTTAAAGGGACCTCTCAAAGCAGCTTTGTTAACGCTAGCTACCAGCCCCACCCCTACCTACTGTCTACACTCAGTGCTCCTCACCCAGGGACTCGGGCCTCCGAGTGGAGATGTGCAGGTTCTCAGCAGGGATGGGGACAAGTCTCAGCAGGACGGTAGCCAGCTGCCTCCCGAGGTGGCCACATCCGATGATGCCCACTTTTAACGTCTCATCCTCCACGGAGGCAGCATCAAATGACACAGCCCGAGGCTGTATTGTGCGCCGGCCCTGGTGTAATAGTTCTCTAGAAAATGCACAAACACACACAAACGCATGTACATGTTGTAGTTTCCCCCAGGAGTCCCTAAGGTTGGTTTGGGTTTTTGTTTTTTTTTTTCTTTTTTTCCCATGTGGAAGTCTAATGACAAAGTAATACTTCAAAAACAAGGTATTTCAATTGAAGGCCATTTCTACAGTCTTAGTAGGGAATAAAACCTTCATCCTGAAAAAGCACATCGCTTTTCCAAGGGCCCAAAACTGTGTGGAAAATTTATCGATGAAAATATTTTTTTGTTTTTATATCTTGAATTTCCCTGGACCTTTAAACACGAAGTTTGTATATATCGTATTTTATTAGCTTTGAACATCACTATGACTGTTATATGGTGATACATAGCACACATGGACCAATTCTTTGAGCATTATGGTCTACTTGCTGGGCACACACACAGCTGTCGATTAGAATGTATCATCACCATCTTAAGTACACAGTATGTTTGCATCTATGCACGTTGCTATGCACGTTGCTATGCAACCGGTATCTAGACTCTTTGCATCCCTGCAAAACAGAAACTTTATATTCCTGAATGGCTCACTTCCCTTCCCCACATCTGGAAATTACCATTTTACTTGCGGTTTGTTTTCCCATCAGAAAAACTTTAAAATTTAAAAACCTTTAAGGACACCATGTAGGCAGAATCGTGCAGCATTAACATTTTGAACTTAGGATCATATCCTCAAGCTTCATGCAATTCACAGCTTATAAAATTTCCCTCTAGAGGTCAAACAGTAATATTTCATATGTATATAATGTGATTTGTTTCTTGTTTTGTTTTGGAAAGAATCTCATGTAGCCCAGGCTGTACTTAAAATCCCAATTTCCCTGCCTCTGCTTGCTGAGTATTGAGATTACAGGTGTGAGTCACCACTCTCGACATATATAACACAGCTAGCTCATTTAGCCATCTTAGTAGCCATTATATATCCATCCTGTTACTGTTATACCTAACAAAAGTATCTTAAGGGTTGTCTTAGGTACTTTTTCTATTGCTGTGGTAAAATGTCATGACCAAGGCAATAACTTGGGGTTCCTGGTTCCAGAGAGTTAGAATCCATGACCATCATGGCCAGGAACATTAATTGTCACACCCATTTATCATCAATGGACATTAAAATTGCTTGCATGTCTTGGATACCTTAAATGAGGCTGCAATGAACATGGGCATACAAATATCTCTGGGAATTCTTAGGGGTTGTTTGATCTTATGCAATCCTGCTTAATTCTTACACTCTTACCAACATTAAACAAATGTTCCAATTTCTCTACATCTACACCAAAACTTGTTCATTTCAGGTGCTCCAATAGTGGTTGTTCTAACAGGTATAAAGGAGTATCTTATTGCAGTTGTGATTTGCATTTTCCTGATGACTATCAATGTTGAACAACCTTTCGTGTAACTGTTGGTTATTTCTATACATTCTTTGAAGAAGTCTTAGGTTAAAAATCAGGCTGTTGAATTTATTGCTGAGTTGTAGGAGGTCTTCATAAATGTAGGGTAAAAGGGCTAGCCAAAGAACCCCACCCTGGCCCTGAAACCAAAGGTGGTAAAAGAAACCCACTCTAGCCCTGGAACCAGAGCTAGTGAAAGAAAACACTTTAGCCCTAAACCCAGAATCAAACATACCCTGACCCTGACTCTGAAACCAGAGTCATAGAAACACACTTACACCCTGGAACCAGAGCCAGTGAAAGAAATACGCCCCGGTCCTAAAACTAGAGCCAAAAAACTAAAAAGGGTCAGTGAAAGAAAGTTTGGTCCTGAAACCAGTGCCAACTCTGCCCCTGACCAACTGAACACAAAACCAACCAATCCCTGAGCAAAAAATATTCTCCCTTGCCAGGTGGTGGTAACACATACCTTTAATCCTAACACTCAAGAGGGAGGCAGAGGCAGGTGAATCTCTGTGAGTTGGAGGCCAGGCTCCAAAGCTACACAAAGAAACCCTGTCTTGAAAAAATGGAAGGAAAGGAGGGAGGGAGGGAGGGAGGGAGGGAGGGAGGGAGGGAGGGAGGAAGGAAGGAAGGAAGGAAGGAAGGAAGGAAGGAAGGAAGGAAGGAAGGAAGGAAGGAAGGAGATAAATATTCTCCCTGGGAAAACTTTGCCCCTAAGAAGTCATATCTAAGCTCCCTCTTTCTGTCCAGTTGTGAGCTGTCCTATACCACCCTAGCAGAGGCAGCCACTCTTCTGGGCTCCTTCTTCCCAAATAAATCTCTTTCTTAAAATAGTTTTGAGGGAAGTTCTTTCACCAGTGCAGAGCAGAACCTTTGCTGAGATGTTCTCTTAAGGGGGCTGAGCAGAAAAAACAAACAAACAACAGAGGAAACAGTTACACCTGCAAGGGAACTTCCTTGGGGGTCGAGCGGATTCTGCGGGATTTCCCTGTTAGCAGAGGGGAGCAGAAGTAGTAACATCTTGGGCTGGAGCTGAGCGGAGCAGAAGAAACGGTTAGTTCTGCTACCACGTTCCCTTAGAGGAACGCAGCAGAGCTCAGCTGTTATGGCTCTCTGAGAGGAGCAGGGTTGCTACATCCTGCAGGGAGACAGACCCCCACTGTACCCCAACTTCAGCTATAGTCTGACCTCCCGATGAGTCAGGATACCTTTCCCTCCAGAGCTGTGACCCTCACAATATATACTGGACTTTTATTTATTTTTGTCTTTTCGAGACGGGTTTCTCTGTGTAGCCTTGGCTGTCCTGGAACTCACTCTGTAGACCAGGCTAGCCTCCAATGCAGAGATCTAACTGCCTGTGCCTCCCAAGTGGGATTTTTGATAGTTTCTCTATTGGTTTAGGGGCTGCACATGAATCTACTGATACTTTGATTATCATCTGCAACCCCACAGGTCCCCCAGTCAGCACCCTGCTGGCCACACAGGCCCCGGCCTGCAACCAAGATAAGTAGGTTAAAACTAAGTCTGTATCATTCTGTTTACTAACAAAGACTCAGAAGTCAGATGTGGGGGTGAAAACCTGCTAGACCAGAGAAGCCAAGTAGCAACTCATCCCAAAACCAAAAGAAACTCCAAACTCTAATCCCATCTTTTCCTTCCTGCTGCAGCCAGCGCAGCCTGGATAGGCTAGACTGGCAGAGGAGGGGTATGTGTGCTGGGATTGAGATACAAAGGCTTCTTTTCAGGTGGAAGAACAGCAACCTTTATTTTCCCCAGCAACCTTTTATACCTCTACTCCTGTGGAGACCCACCAGCCAGAAAGAACACAAACATCCTTGTCAATTACAGACCACAAGGAAGTTCCGCTGTCAGTCAGGGGGACTGAGGGCAGCTGGATCACAGCACTTCTTTTTCAGCTTCTCTATCCAAATTACAGGCTTCTCTATGGCTAATTCCGGTCAGCTAGTCATTGGTTCCACCCCAATTCAAGGTTAACTTTATTAACAGTCTCAGAGTGTCACAGTGCAATCTAATATCCCACAACAATTTTTATTTTTTATTTATTTTTATTTTATTTTTTTTTTCTTCAAGACAGGGTTTCTCTGTAGCTTTTCTTATAAGGCCTTCAGTACACTAAGGTAATTTCCCTGTGTTGAGTGTTGTACTCATGGAGGAGTGTTGGCTTTTGTCAACTGCTTCTCTGTGTTGAACTAAAATCATACGACTTTGGTGTTTCTTTGGTAAATGTGGCTTTACAAAGGGTATTTAGGCATAAAGTCAGAAGGCAGAGACAGTGACTAACTCCCCGAGACACTCTCCCCTCCTTATTTTACACAAAATGAAGGCAAACCACTCTTGAAACAACAGGTATCGGCTCAGCACCTCCAAAGCCAAGTTCTCAGCACTAAGGAGATTTATTTGCTCCAGAGGGACCGAGGGCAAGGAATAAAAGACAAACACAGAAGACAGAGGACAAGGGAGAAGAAGGAAACAAGGGAAAGAAGGCAGGGGTATTTGTCCCAGAGGGGTATTTATCCAGACTGCCTATGGATAGAGAGGAGACAGACGTGGCCCATGGGCAAATGTTGATTTATAAAGGTAAAATGGGAAGCCCTGTGTTAGGATGAGGTGTTTAATTTTAATTGGGCATTGCATAGGCGTGGGTTCCTGTGGGACTGACTTCTCGTGCGTGCTTACATTCTCCTCTTTCCCGGAGTTTATGTAATCTGTACTAGGAAGTGAACTAAGATGACCTGACATCTCTTTCTTCTTTTTTCTTTTTCTTTTTCTTGTTGTTTTCGAGACAGGGTTTATCTGCAGAGTAAGACCCTGCCACAAATCAAAACAAAGTAGAGCACAGCAAAAAAACACACAAAAGCATATATTCTCCTGATTCTGAGTGTTCTGCTTTGCTGTGTTTCTGCCTGCTGTTTCGTTTTTGATCTTCTGCCTGGATCCTGTAACGATGGCTGTAAATGAGGTGTTGAAATATCTTTCATATCTTTTAATATATCAGTATTTGCTTCATATAACTGAATGTTTAGATATCAGGGCACATATCTTCATGGAAAATGATCTTTTATCATTGTAACAATTCCGTTCTTTGTCCTATATAAGTTTCTTTTTTTAAAAATATTTATTTATTTATTATGTATACAATATTCTGTCTGTGTGTATGTCTGCAGGCCAGAAGAGGGCACCAGACCTCAATCCAGATGGTTGTGAGCCACCATGTGGTTGCCGGGAATTGAACTCAGGACCTTTGGAAGAGCAGGCAATGCTCTTAACCGCTGAGCCATCTCTCCAGCCCCCATAAGTTTCTTATTTAAAATATTATCTGCTATATCAGAGTTTGCTTCAGCATGATGGAAACTACATTGAGCACAAGTTGCCTTTTTTTTCCTTGCTTTTGATATTATTTATCAAATTTGATTACGGTGTTTTCTTTACTTGTTCCTTTTTGTTCTTTTACTAATACTTCCAACTGACCCATCTTTGAGTTCTCTGATTCCATCTGCTTGGTCATACCTGATGCTGAATTCCTCTGGTGAATTCATTCATTTCAGTTACTGTTTTCAAGAACCTGGTTGGTTTAATAGTTTTACTTGTTCAGGTATAATGTTTCCCTGATCTCGTTCAGTTGTTCCTGTCACCCACTATTAGGTCAGTCTCAGAAGAAAGAACTGCCTCTATCTGAAGTAACAGACAAGGGAGGACTGGTCATTAGTGCCGTGGAAGGCGAGCTGGTGGTGTAAATGTGTAAATAAATGGAAGAATTTGGCCACCCTCTGCCCAGCAGTCACCACAGCCCAGGCTTTACTATGTAAGCACAAAACATCCTTGAATGGATTTTTGCCATTCATTTCAGATGAGAAGTGATTGAATGTGGACTGGACTTGGTTAGAAAAACAATTTTTCTGCCAAATTTAACCTCCGATCTAAAAAGTGCGAGTCCCTTGGGTGCCCAGCAGTGATGCTTGTCTTTATCAGTTAGCTTACCTTAAAGTACAGAACAGTTTGCAAAAGAAGACTGCGTGAGCGCAGCCCTTGATCATCAGTCCCCGATACCGTCCCTGCAGATACAGCCAGTAGCGCTCATCCTCTGGAATCCCATACTCAAACTTCAGGGACTCAAGGTCATCTAGTATGTCCATTCCCAAACCACCATCTCCTGCAGGGACAGAAACCAAACAACATGACTCCCCCACCCTGGAGAACAGGGGTTCGGGTGCAAGGGCGTAAGTCACATTGATGCGGGACTAGGTCATGTGTCCTCATGGTGGTGGGCTTCAGCGCTCTGTCCTTCCAGAGGCGTCCTAATACTTACGGGTCATGATCCCTGGATTCATGGAATTCACAGGAAGATTCATCCATGCTGGCTACAGGTGCATTTTTCAGCAGGAGTTAGGATAGCAGTAGGTTTCGGGGGTTCTCATTGCTAGGCGCTTTCCTCTTCCATTCTGTGAGCTTTAGAAATATTGCTGATCACAGAGAACCTTGTTTCAAAGAAAATCTCCACTTTGAGTAAACTCTGTGTTCCCTGTAGGGCAGAAAAGAGCCCAAACTGGGTATCACTGATCCCTTAGCTACAGCGTGGGCACTGCAATCTTAGAAAATAAACCAATCTACATAATCTCTTATCAACTGAGATACGCCCTACTCCTCAGGACGTCTGGTCTGGGCAGCTGGAAACTACATATGTAAGGCGAGCCACCCAAGAGAATTGTCATTATGACCCCATAGCAACCAGTTCATTCTATTTTCTGGTCTTAAAGGAACAAGACATGGCTACAAACTTTCCTGGCCTGAATGTGAGGAAGACACAGTTCTTTTGCTACTTGTAGGAATGCTATCCCAAGCTAGGGTGGAACTTATTTTTCCCCAACAGAAGATTCTCGATTTCTATTTGTTTTCCTTTTTCTTTTTTTTAAAAATTTATTTATTATGTATAGTGTTCTGACTGTATTCCTGCAGGCCAGAAGAGGGCACCAGATCTCATTATACATGGTTGTGAGCCACCATGTAGTTGCTGGGAATTGAACTCAGGACCTCTGGAAGAGGAGTGAGCCATCTGACCAGCCTTCTTTTTTTCTTCCAGATTGGAGTATCATCTACATTTTAAGCACTGCTTTAAAAAGTAAATGATAGGGCCTGTGAGATGCTAAGCAGGTAAAGGTGCTTACCGTGCAAGTCTCATGACCTGGGGGTCAGTTTCCAAAATCTACCTAAAGGTGGAAAGAGAATCCTCTCTAAGTGGTTTTCTCTCTCTGACACACACACCACATACAAACAAAACAAACAAAAACAGCAAAAAGCAAATAGTTATTTAATGATTTCCCCCTAGTCCCTGGGATTGAACCAGGAACTGTGCATGCTGGGTAACAACCCCCTCAGTCCCTTTCTGAGAAGGATGACTCATTGAGTGTGACTCCCGTGACTCAGTCTCCATGCAGGTGAGCTTGCAGGGATGTGCCGTACATAACACCCCGTAAAGGGGATGTGAGGCGCTGGGGCTGAACCCAGAACCTTGCATCTGCTGGGCGAGCGCTCTGTCACGCGGCTACTTTAGCCCTTAGCACTACCCGGTCTTTTTATGTTCAATAATCAATCTCATAGCCATCAAGGCTAAAATCAGAGATTAAACTACTCTGTCTCTAAATCTCATTAGATTAAAAAAAACTAGGTGAATTTCACGTAACATAAAGTTACTCGTTCTAAAATGAACAATTCTTTATTACATTCAGAATGTTGTGTGTTTTCAAAAACATTTTTATATGCCACAAAAGAAATTCTACTTGCATTAAGCAATTACTCCCAATTCCTTCCCACTTCCAACCTCTTGGAGTCACCAATGTTTCCTACATATGAATTTATATAGTTCAGACAATTCATAAAAATATAATTGTAGGGCTGGAGAGATGGCTCAGTGGTTAAGAGCACTGGCTGCTCTTCCAGAGGTCCCGAGTTCAATTCCCAGCAACCACATGGTGGCTCACAACCATCAGTAATGAGATCTGGCGCCCTCCTCTGGGTGTGGGCAGACATGGAGCAGAATGTTGTATACATAATATATAAAATTGTATCATTAGTTGCCATCTGTTGGCTTCTCCTATCCCCTCTTACAGGAATGTGACATAGTAGATGTCACACCCTACTCTTGTAAGTGCAGTTTCCTGTTCCAAAGGAAAGAGGAACTCAAAACCTGCCAGTCCTGCAGGACCAAAGCAGCACCCTGCAGACATGAATTCTAGGCATTCTTTTTACATCCTCAGAAACGGGGACTCCGTGTTGTAGCTCTGATGTGAACTTGGCTGGACTGAAATGTTTCTTAGAACCTCTTTCTTTCGTGTTTCTGGGATGTTTTTGTGAAGAATCTAGAACGTGGGAATGAAATGGCAACCAGTTCCCGTTTCAGCTTGCAGGGCCGCAATCATGACTCTGGCTGGCTGGAACTGCTCGGCCTGCTCCTGGATCCTCTTTCAGTGCTCACTCCTGGGCCAGGGCATCTTCGACTTTGCAACAAAAACCAGCTGCTCCTGCAGGATATTACTCTAAGGTTGGAGCATGTGTCCCACTCTGGAACTGCCCTGGCAAGTTTTAAATCAACTTAAGCTAGAGTTAACTGATAGGAGAGACCCTCAATTGAGAAAATGCCTCTGTAAGATCAGGCTGCAGGCAAGCCTGTACGGCATTTTCTAATTAGAGATTAGTGAGGGAGGACCCGGTCCATTGTGGTGCCATTCCTGGGCTGGTGGTCCTGGGTTCTATAAAAAGGTTGACTGAGGGCCGGGCGGTGGTGGCGCACGCCTTTAATCCCAGCACTCAGGAGGCAGAGGCAGGCAGATCTCTGTGAGTTCGAGGCCAACCTGGTCTACAAGAGCTAGTTCCAGGACAGGAACCAAAAAGCTACGGAGAAACCCTGTCTCAAAAAAAAAAAAAAAAAAAAAAAAAAAAAGGTAGACTGAGCAAGCCATGGGGGAGCAAGCCAGAAGGCAGCACCCCTCCACGGCCTCTGCATCAGCTCCTGCCTCCTGCCCTGTCTGAGTTTCTGTCCTTACTTCCTTGAAAACCGGTGATAAGGAAGTGTAAACCGAATAAACCTTTTCCTCCCCAGGTTACTCTGGTGCAGATTTCACCACAGCTGTAGCCCTGAGTCCGACAGTGACTCCTGTTCTAGCCCAGCCCTACTGCCCCTCACTTTACAGCCACCTTCCCTCCCTCACTGCTTTCCCTATAAAACCCAAACTCCATCCCCAGACACAAAAGCAACCACTTGATACAGACTGGTAGCCAAATTTGGTCTTGACTTGGACCAAATCCCTAGAACGAAGTATGTGGTGAGGTTGGAGAGATATAACCTATCTGCACCCCTCCTGGTTTTGCTTCTCTACTGAAGTCTGATATAATTAAACTCATTTCTTCAAGAGTAAAAACGATACTCAGGAAAGTATGACAAAGGATGAGGCTACCTAGAGCTGTAGATGATTGTTAAATGCAGAAGCTGGGAACAGATCCTTTTAAAAAGGATTTTTTATTTAATATTTGTATGCACACGTGTGTGTGCCCGCAAGCATGTGAGGGTCAGGATAACTTACAGGTATCAGTTCTCGCCTTCTACCATGTGGGACCTAAAGATTAAATTCAGCTCCCCGGACTTGGTGGCAAGCACTCTTACCCACTGAGCCATCTCTCCAGCCCTAAAGCAGGGTATAACACAGCTGTTAGGAATGTTTTAAGCAGGATAATCCTTTGCTATGGAGGCCTTTTCTGCACATAACAGCACATCTACCAACATACCTAAGTATGGGAATAAAAAGCGCCGTCAGACGTTGCTAAATATTTCCCGCAGCCCCAAACTGCCTCCAGCTAAGAAGCACACTGTCTTAACTGTGTGCAGAAGCACACTGTCTTAACTGTGTGCGTGGCCGATTTTCCTGCCACTTCACCCACTCGTCATGCGTGAAGAACGCTACAGTCGCAGACCATAGTGCGGTTTTTCTACAGATGAAGATGGGTTCCCAGAGTAAGGGACTCCTCAGCTCTGGACCGTGAGCAGCAGAGCTGAGGAGAGTCAGGCCTCATGGTGACACCGTCAGACTACATCATGTGCTGACAGCTGGGGCGGTCACAGATGCACACGAGACCCACCATGCCCTGAGTAACAGATGGGGAAGAGGAGGCACCAAGACCGCAGCAGTTTTATTAGGAGTGTAGGGAAATCCAGTTCAGGGGGCACAGGGCAGAATCTAACATTGCTGAAGTCCCCAGCAGGGCAAGTGGGGAACAAACCCCTATCGAGATATCCAAGTGAGGTACTGCCACAGTGGCCCAGGGGAGACTTGTGGCTGTTTCTAGTGAAAGACTTTTGCCTATAAGAAGAGTACTCCAGCACTGGTGAATCTGAATTCCATGTAAGACTGAGGCTGAAGGCAAAGACCAGGTGAAGCAGACGGCACACTGTCCAGTGTGCACATGAGAATGGGACCCTAAGTTAGGAACGAAAAGTAGACAGGGACAGCAGATGGGTGCTGGCTGAAGATACCCAATGTCTAGGAAGAGTCTGTCCTAAGATGTATGGCCCTGTGCTTGAGAAAAATGAGTCTGGTTTCCAGCAGGTCCTGAGCAATACTGGTACTCCTTCCTATGGCCCTCAAAGAGCCAATTTAGTTCTGTTCTGACTTCCTGTGGAGCAGAAATGCCAATGTCCAACACCAGGTCCTCGGTCATCATGGCTGAGAGGAATGTCATGACCACCCTGTGACACCTGTAGCTCTTAGTCCAGATGTCCTTCTGGGGCAGTCATGTCTCTCTGACATCTTACCCAGGATGGGCTCCCACCTGGGTAAGCACCAGAGGCAGAGCATCCTTCCTGTGAGCCTCAGATACTAGACTTTAGATCTGTCCCGTGCACAGATCAGCCTGAAGATCATGTCTCAGATGCTGGTTTCTGTCCCCAAAGCAGCAGGCACTGCCTGTAAATGACACGCTCAAGTGGTTGAATGCTGTGACCCTCCCAAGAGGAAAGCTCTGTTTCCATAGGCAGAAATGAGAAGTGAGGCAGGTTTCAGGGTAGCAAGTGACACTTAGTTCTTCCATCGAATTTGCTGTGGAAAAACAAACAACAAAGGCGTGATCAGTTCTCATTACCATGAAATAAAAGAGGGAACGAAAATAAGGATTGGATTGGGGGCTGTTTTTTTTTTTTTAAATATTTATTTATTTATTTATTATGTATACAGTATTCTGTCTGTCTGTGTCTGCAGGCCAGAAGAGGGCACCAAACCTCATTACAGATGGTTGTGAGCCACCATGTGGTTGCTGGGAATTGAACTCATGACCTTTGGAAGAGCAGGCAATGCTCTTAACCACTGAGCCATCTCTCCAGCCCTGGGGGCTGTTTTTTTGTTTGAGATTGGGTGTCTCTACGTAGCCCAGTCTAGCCTTGAACTCAGTGTATAGCCCAGGCTAACATCAAACTCCTGATCTCCCTGCTGTAGCTTCCCAAGGGTCAGGACTGTAGCCATGCACCAGCAGAGATTGTGTTAAACTCTCAGACGCTATCCACCTTGTTTTTTGAGATAAGATCTCTCTAGCCTAGAACTTGTCAATTAGGCTAGCTAGCTGGCTAATTATTCAGATATAGATAGATTAAATACCTGTTTTGTATTTTAGAGTGTTAATCTGGCTCTGCCCTCCTTACTGCAGAGATTCGCTAGTGAGCAAGCACAGGTGTGAAAATTCCTAATACTAAGTTCCATGGTGGTGAAAAGCTCAGCAATTTCACACTGTGAGAGATAACTGGCAGGACTTCCCAGACAACTGATTCTATTTCATTGCCTTCTTATTGCCGACAGGCAGGTCACCACCATGTCCTAAGGGAGCATATAGCCTGGATATTGAGTCCGTATCATGTGCTCTGTAGTTCTTGCTATCTGCTAGGTTAAACCTTGATCAGCACTCTCAACTAAGCTTCATGTTGAGGTCTTAGGTTACTCTTCTGTTGTTTTATATCTCAAGAGTGACGTCTGCTGTGAAGAACACTGCTTTTGCTACTTCAGCTCACAGCTGAGTCTTGTATCCATGTAGCTCAGCTAAGTGCACCTGCCTAGGTCTTGGGAGTGGACACTTGATGCTATTTTGTGAACAGTTTCCTAGGCTCACTGGAGGGTAAGTGGAGATACTTACCGAGCTGTTGAGAATGGCATCGATTTTCTCTTCCTCAACAGATCCTTTATCAACTTTGCTCCTGTATGCAAGCAACTGCTGGCGGTCCTTCAGGTCTCGGCAGGTCTGTACACCAAAACACAATCAAATCCCTACTCAGCCTTCTCTGAGGGACTCACTCTTTATGTCACTGTTTCTTTGCCCCTGTGCTCAGGGAAGGAACAATAAAGTATAGTTAGGATGCATAGCATCCATAGACCCCATCCTGGAGAGAGACACCCTACAGAGCTTGTACAGCTTGATTCAGTTCTAAAGACCCCAAATTCAGCCTAAAAGCTGACAGAACTCAGTTGGAAGACTGAAAACAAACAAGAGTGTTGGTATCCAAACTCATTCTTGCCAGACCATCTGGTCCATTCAGTCGAAACTGCTGAAATATTTCGGGATCTGGGGCAAATGCTGTCCCCGACTCTCCACCCAGGACCTCACTCAGGGTTTCCTTCTTGGGGACTCACATCAATGACAACATCATGGCACTTGAGCTTAGTGGCTAAATTCAACTTTGTGTCCACATCTTCCACCAGATTGACATAGTCCTGCAGTATCTGTAGGAGAAAGGACTCTGATTAATGGTGAAAACACAGGGCTCCCTAGGTAGAAAAACATAATTTCTAAAGGAGGAGGAAGAATTCAATACCAATGTCTGCCAGTGCCATTATGAACCATGATTCTGCAGTGGGAAATGAGGTGATGCATCATGTCCTTGCTGCCTCAGGAGAAGGGGAAGGACAGTCCTTCTTACCCTACAGCCAGATACACAGACCACAAGGCAGTGCTCTAGTGCTGGTCCAGGGCATGCCTACTGTCCCTTGACATCTGTGCCTACAAGCAATCCTAAATCACAGGAACAGTGCGTAACTCTCCATATGGCTCCTCAAGGAAGGTCTAGGAGTATCTGTACAGGAATGTTCCTCCCTGCCCATTTCTATCTCAAGGCCCAGCACAGCCATCGTGCTACCACTAAGAAAATGAGAACAGCTCAGGTCCCCATCACCAGCTCTTTTTCAGAGCCATTACCTGGACAGGGGCACTGTTCTTGTGCAAAATTTCCACGACTCGATGGAAGCCAATGGGCGCTCTCTTCTTGGTGTAACCCAACCAGTTCTGGAAGAAAGGAAAGCAGCAGGTGGGCCAGACATCCCCAACACACTGGCCTCATCTCGCTTGTGTTTCATGATCAGATCAGGAAAGCATGGTAGACAGACAAGATGAGGGGTGGAGAAACAGTGAGAGATGGATTTTTCAGAAAAGTCAAGGAATGTAGAGGGTAGAACGCTCCTAAATGGAGTAAGAGATGAATACCCTACACACCATGAGTTTGTCAGTAGAGAAAGATTCTGCTTGGCCATCTTTACACACACATGAACTCGCTCATTTGTAAAGCACAGTGAGGTCTGGGAAGCAGTGACATCAGCACTTTCTTTCCCCAGTGAGGCTGGAGCAGGTAGACAAAGAACCTCTTCCTATTTATGCTGAAAAATGAGTTCAGGCTTCGTGTACGCTACCTATACACTCCACTACCACTGAGCACAGCCCCAGCCCTCCTAACTCATTATATACTTCTGTAGACAGTGTTGGTTGCATTAGTAGTTAACATAACTAAATGATAATTAAGAAGAAAAAGCAGAAAATTCTCAAGGTTAGAATGAAAAAATATTTATATTTAAAATTTAAGCCAATTTGTAAGGACCCACAAAAGACCTCAGATAAACCAATCCTGAGAAAGAAACCATATACACACACACACACATACACACACACGACATAATTTAAAAATTAATGTCATCATTCCTATATGAATTACAGCATTATCCACAATGGCCTAAAATAGGAAAAAGGTGTCTATCATTAGAAAAACAGAAAATGAAACTGTGGTGTATATGTGCATACATGTACACACATATATACACAATGGAATGGTGTTCATTCAAAAGAAGATCCTGCAATGTATGACAGCATGGACTAACCTGGAGGTTATTATGCTAAGAGAAGTAAACCAGACACAGAAAAAACTACAAGATCTAATTTATATGAGATTTAAAAAACAAAACCAAAAAATTTCAAATACACAGAAATAAAAAACAATGTTTTTCAAGGAAAAGAAAAATAGGAGTATGGTAATAATATAGGATAAATACATCTTCACTTCTAAATACAGCAGGAAGCCTGTAGCTAATTATATACCTTCAAATAAAAGTTTACCAAAAACACAACTAAAAACAGTAACGACCTCTAATTTAAAAGTGATGCATATATAGCAGATATTTATGATAATATAATTGTATTAATATTAAATTTCTTGAGATGTATTACTTAGATAAATGCTTGAATAATAAAGTGATATATATATACAGTTTACTTTCAAATGGCTCTGAAAAAAAATGTATACGAAAAAGCAAAAGCTGTGCTATGGTGGTGCACACCTTTAATCTCAACACTCAGGAGGTAGAGACAGGTGGATCTCTGTGAGTTCGAGGCCAGCCTGGTTGGTCTCTACAAAGCGAGTTCCAGGACAGCCAGGTTACAAAAAAAAAAAAAAAAAAAAGAAGAAAATTCAAAATGCTAATAAATTAGTAGGTAGACACTAGACTATTTTTTTCACATTTTCTTTACATCTAAAATTTTGGAACACTGAAGGCTAGAAGAAAATTCGTCGGCACCTAGAACTTGAGAGGCCTACGAAGGTTTTCTCGCTCCAGCAGCCTCAGAAGCACAGGTGTCAGGACACCTACCTTTGTGGTGAAGAGGGCATCAACATCATTCCAGGCTCGAAGCTTGGCACGAGCCGCCAAGGCTGTCAGCACATACTGCTTATCTGGGATCTGAAGGGCAGCGGCCAGAAGAGGTGTGGAGAAACAGAAATGCATCCACTGAGTACTTCAGAATTTTAGAAAAGTGCCTATATTTCTGGTACTGATTCTGTCCCTTAAAACTAATGGATTTCTACTCATCCCTGTGCATAGACTGGCTTTCTGGAGCCCATTCCCTATGGTGGGATACCTTGCTCAGTCTTGATATAGGGGGAAGGGCCTGGTCCTGCTCAACTTGGTATGCCAGACTCTGTTGAATCTCTTATCCCCTCTCAGGAGTGGATAGGGGATGGAATGGGGGAGGTGAGGAGAGACAGGAGAAGGGGAGGGAGGAGGAACTGGGGTTGGTATGTAAAATGAAAAACAAAATCAATGAATTTCTCAGGTCATCTAAGATCCCCAATCTTCTAAGCCCCACACTGCTGCACACAGTAACATTAAGATCCTCTCACTTCCCACAAACTCCTAGCTTTCTACCATTAACCCTGGACGTGTACAGGGTTATCACGTAACATACCCTCCATGCAAAACTCTGACACTACTCTACAAAAGAACTAATGAAATGCTACCTTAAATGTCTTCTTCAGGTTGATGGGACTGCTGAAGGTCCCCTAGGACGAAAGGGGAGAAGAAACTTTGATGACATCACCCAAGTGCTGGAATTAAAGGCATGCACCACCACCGCCTGGCTCAGGTCTAAACTTTTAAAAAAGAAAAGAGGGCTGGAGAGGTGACTCAGTGGTCAAGAGCACCGGCTGCTCCTGCAGAGGACCTGGCTTTAATTTCCAGCATCCATGGGGCAGCTCACCACCATCTGTAATTCCAGTCCCAGGGGATCACATACCCTGTTTGGCCTCCATAGGCACCAGGCATGTACTGGTACCCAGACATGTATGTGGGAAAATAAACCACATAAGATTAAAAAAAAAAGAATCATTGTAAATAGAGAGCAATCCATTGCCATGATACTGTTCTCTCTCTAAGGGAGGCAGCACCAGAGACACCCAGTACCCTGCTAGCATGTCAGCCACACATGACCACACAAACCCTCCTAAACCTTTGTCCCTTTTGGCTCTCTCACTCTCATGAGGGCCTGAGAAGTTTGGGGTGATTTCTAAAACTACACAAGCCCGCTGACGACACCTCACAACACTGGATTTGAACAATGCTCCGTGCTTACTCCGCCTGTACCTCGGACTCCGTGTAGTGATAGAAGCAGGCATAGAAAAGCGTTGTCACCAGGGGCATGTTGAGGATGGAGGCTTTGCGCGGGTGCTTTCGGAAGATCTCAGTCTGCCCTGCAGACTCTAGATGGCGATCGTTTGCCTGTGACGGAGTGAGCCAAGTGAAAAAAGGAGCAGTGTCCATGGCGAAAGGCAGGGAAAAACCTACCCTACTACAACAGTTGTGCTTCCCACCCTAAGAATGAAGCAAAAAAGAAAAACACAGAAATTGCTTAGGACATCCCAGGGAGGACTAAATTCCATAAATGGGTCGTAGATTTTAAGTTTAACTAAGAGATTTCAACAGCTGAGCTTGGTATTGCATGCCTGTGATCCCTTCATTTGGGAGAGGGAGTCAGGAAGATCAAGAGTTCACGGCCTTTTTACATAGTGAGCTCTAGGCCAGCCTGTCTCAAAAACAAAAAGAAAGGAAAAAAAGAAAAAGGAAGAAAAGAAGGGAGGAAGGAAGGGAAGAAATTTTGACAGTGGAGATGATAGAAACAATCTGGAATAAAGAGGAAATACGAAATACTTCCAGACTAGCAGCATGCCTAAGAACAATCAAGGAAAAAGAGCAGAATTAAGAGTCTGTGTGGGAAAACGGCATGTGCAGAGCCAAGGAGTGGCCTACACGTTGAATGCAGAAAGCAGAGAGGAGTCTAACCTCAATGATGATCTGGCGTTCCAGGAGCGTGTAATGGTCTTGTATGTGTGCAGAATCTTCTGCTGAAAATGGCAAACTGGTAAAGGGCCACAAGTTAGTGTCTTTTTTTTTTTATATGAAAAGCAAACCAAATCCAACAATACCAAATGGCTGTTAAACCCTCCGAGGCTCACAGTGTGGTGATACTTTGTTTGTGCTTTAATAAAGATTGTCCAAAGATCCAAGTGCAGAGCTAGCCACACTAGTTAGCCATAAAGACCAGGCAATAGTGGCACACATCTTTAATCCCACGACTCAGGAGGCAGAGGCAGAGGCAGAGGGGTCTCTATGAGTTCAAGGCCACCCTGGGTAACAAGAGACTGAATCAGTCTAAAAGAGTAACAAAGCCAAGCAGTGGTGGCGCACGCCTTTAATCTCAGCACTAAGGAGGTGGAGATGGGAAGTGATATGGCTGGGTGGAGAGAAGACTATAAGGCAGGAGGAAACAGGAGCTCAGGATTCACTATGAGGTTTCATAGAGAAGACATTCAGTCTGAGGACTTGTGGAGACATGATATCCCATTTGATCTGAGAATTTTATAGAGGTAAGAACTAGCAGCTTGCTGTTTTGCTTCTCTTACCTTTCAGCTTTCACCCCCTAATATCTGTCTCTGAGTTTTTACTATTAAGACTAATTCGAACTTGTGTAACATCATGGTTTTAGCATGTCTGCTCTCAATGCCCCTTTACAGTGTCCCAAGAGAGAAAAGCAGGAGACAGAGCAAACCTAGTCGGATGTTGCATGTGAGCTTTTCCAACTGGAGCTAGGGATGTAACATGGATGGTGTAGGGCTTGCCCAGCATGCATGAAGTCCCAGGTTCAATCCCCAGCACTGCATAGACCAGTGAGGTGGTGAATGCCTATTATCCCAGCTTTCACAAGGTGGAAATATGAGAAGCAGAATATCAAGGTCACACTTGACTACAGAGAGAATTCAAGGTCAGCCTGGACTACATAATACTCTATTTCAAAAGAGAGAGAGAGAGATTGTGATTTTGAAAATTTAAAAGGGATCTCCTGAAAGTTCGCAAAATGCACAGCTCTAAGTGACTGTGTTGTGGTAGGAGTAAGGATCAGCTTATTTGGTGAGTGAGTCACAAAGCTGGTAAGTGAGCCCATCATCAAGTGCTCACAAAGCTCTGTGCCTTGCTGTGCTGAACTCTACTTAATCTGTTAACTATTTTTAGAGCAGAGTAATAAAAAGCAAATTAAATTACACAACATGGTGGTAGGTTGGCAAATATCCAAAGATTGTACCAATCTACAGAAATCTATGTCTTTAGCAGATGTGGTAGCATGACACATGTTTGTAAATCAGCACTTGTGAGGTGGAGCTAGGAGGTTCAGGATTTCAAGGTCATTCTCGATTATATAACAAGTTCAAAGCCAGTCTGGGACACAGGACAGTGGAAGGCACCTTAAATATACCTTTTAGGTAGATTTAGCCTTCTTTCTAGGCTGTGAACCCTTAATACAACTCCTCATGTTGTGGTGAGTCCCAACCATAAAATTATTTCTACTCCTGTTGCTACTTCATATCTGTAATTTTACTACTATTATAAATTGTAATATAAATATCTCATATATGACTACTACAGGGGTCATGACCCACAGGTGGAGAACCACTGCTTTAGACACAGTGTTGCCTGTTCCTCTAATCACCGCAGAAAGAATTCTGAAATCAATTACTGTCCCAGGTAAGTCACAGCTATCTGTCTGGTAACATTAAAATTAGGGATTTTATAGATAAGCAAATTTGTCCTTTTTTTTTTTTTGAGACAGCGTTTCTTTGTATAGCCCTGGCTGTCCTGGAACTCTCAATGTAAACCAGACTGGCCTTGAACTCAGACCTACTTGCCTCTGCCTCCCAAATGCTAAGATTAAAGGTGAATACCACCAGCACCCAGCTGACAAGCACTTCTAAATGTGACCCAGGAATCCTGAAACAACTGTGAACACTGGGCCTTGAGGAGCAGGGGCCACTGGGAGACTATGAGCTGCATAGAAAGATACTGAAATGTTGTAGGGAGGCCACTTGTTGGTGCCCGTCTAGCTCAGTTGGTAGAGTATAAGACTCTTAATCTCAGGATTGTGGGTTCAAGCCCCACGATGGGCGCCAATTTCTAGTATGGAGAGCAGCTTGTTTGTTTCTGACTGCTCAGCCCCAAAATAATAACACAGAAACTATCTTATTAAAACACTGCTTGGCCCATTAGCTCTAGTTTCTTATTGGCTAACACTTATGTCTTAATTTAACCCGTTTCTAGTAATCTGTGTATCGCCACATGGCTGTGGCTTACCAGGTAAAGTTCCCAGCATCTGTCTCCAGTGGTGCTACATGGCTTCTTCCTGACTCTGCCTCCTTTCTCCCAGCATTCAGTTTAGTTTTCCCCGCCTACCTAAGTCCTGCCCTATCAACAGGCCAAGGCAGTTTCTTTATTCATTAATGGTTATCACAGCATACAGAGAGGAATCCCACATCATCAAAAAGCTCATTTCAGCTTAACCCGAGGAAGCCTTTCCTATAGCAAAGGAAAGGCAACAATAAAATTAGTTACTTCCAAGAACACTTAGCATTCTATCAGAACAGTAACATCTGGGGTTTTGTTTGCTCTTAATGAAGATTTACATTTGAGATGAAAGCTTGCACTAGAGCAGCAGTCCTGAAACTCTCAGGCTTCAAGACCCATAGCACAAAAAAATGCATCAGGTACATAAAAAAGTATTACCTTTTAATTTTATTACATTAAGATTAAATCTGAACCACCCACTCCACTCCATTCTCTTCTTTTGTTGTTGTTTTTTGTCTTTTGAGACAGGGCTTCTCTGTAGCTTTGGAGCCTGTCCTCCTGGAACTAGCTCTTGTAGACCATGCTGGCCTCAAACTCACAGAGATGCATCTGCCTCTGCCTCCTGAGTGCTAGGATTAAAGGTGTGTGCCACCACCATTCAGCTCATCCTCTTTTCTTCTCCTGACTACATCTATATAAAACTGCTTTCCCCATACTTACCCAATGCATGTCTTAAGAAATTCTTTTCGTTTTTCGGGGTCCTGGATGTTTAAATGCTCTCGATAATGGGTCAGCTACAAAAAAAAAGCAAAAAACAAAAAACAGAATTTTAAGCTATCATGTTTCCTTGGAAGAGAAAGAGCGGAGATAGCACTCAGAGGCATAGCACTTCTCTAAGCACACATATGAGCACAAAGAGAGGGGCACACACACACACAGGGAAGAAAAGAGAATGAGAAAGGAAGAGTACTAAGTGAATGTGTGTGTGTGTGTGTGTGTGTGTGTGTGTGTATACTTGCCTGTGTTTGTGTATGTGGAGGAGCCAGAGGCCAATATCTGGCACTTTCTCTATTGCTCTCCACATTGTCTGTTTATAGATTTATTCTAAGTGTGTCCACACATGCTTGAGTGCAGGTGCGTGAGGAGCAAAAGACATGAGAGCTCCTAAAGCTGAAGTTACAGGTAGTTACGAGCTGCCTGACATAGGAGCAATACACACTCCTAACTTCTGAGCCAGGGACACTCACTGCACCAGAGGCCAGACTTCCAGGTCAGCAAGTGTCTGGAATCCTCTTGTCTCCACTGCCTCAGCACTGGACTTACAGATGCATAGCTACTGTACCCAACTTTTCAACAGATCCTGGGGACCCAGACAAAGGGTTCTCATGCTTGCATAGTGAGCATTTTATCTGCCGAGCCATCTCAGCTTGTAAGTAGACTTTCTATGCTCTAGAAACCCAAATTCTTTACTCTCAGAGAGTTCTTCTAGACTGTAGATGTTTATGTGTGTGATTGGGGAATAGGGTGGGCAGTGTCATTTTCTGGATACCTGTCTTATAGATCGCATCAACAAAGAAAAGGGAACAATCCAATTGGCAGGACAGCTTGGTGGCTAGGCTGGGTTTTGGCTTAGATACCTGGTAAACAGACTCCCAACAGAAACAAACACCACACTTACCGCCAGCTCTTCTGTTCTGTCTAGGAACCTGGGGAAAGCAGAAGGAAGCAGGACAGTTTAATCTACTGAGGTGTGGCATTCCAACAAGCTCTAGAAAGAACAGTTCCACTCATCGTCTCGACATAATGACACAAGCCCTACACTTGTATTTCTTTTTTTTAAAGATTTATTTATTCATGTATCTTATGTGTATGAGTGCTCTGTCTTCTCTGAAGACAGAGGAAGAAGGAATCTGATCCCAGTACAGATGGTTGTGAGCCACAAGGTAGTTGCTGGGAATTGAACTCAGAACCCCTGGAAGAGCAGACAATGCTCTTAACCGCTGAGCCACCTCTCCAGCCCCTACTCTTACATTTCTCCCACCTCAACCCCTTCAAAACACAGGGTGACTTATGGACCTACTGTTCCCTAATTTAGTTATGACTAAATGACACAGGCAGGGCAGGGCACTAAGAGCTTAAACAGACGACACTAGCCCTTGGCCAAATGTGTGTTTGTTTCTTTACATAAAAAACTGTTTTCTGTCAAAACAATCTTGGCAACAGACGTTCTATACAATTCATTTCATTCATGCAGAGAATAATGCAGCTGGTCTTTGTTCCCTCCTTATTCTGAAGAGATCATAATTAACAACACTGCCGTGGCACAGAAGTGATGCTTGACAAGACTTCTCCGACTGGAAAGGAAAGCCAGGAAGAGCACCAGCCTGCCTCTGTGGGCACATCTACTGTAGCCAGTTCCTTCTGACCTAGCCAGGAAAACTGCTCTCCCACACCAGCCTGACCACAGGCCACAAACCCTACAGGGTTCTAACACCTTCACTGACACCGAGGAAAGGATAAAACATGCACACAGTTTAATCCAGGAGCAGGAAATCACCCCCACTGAGTGGATGAGAGAAGGAAAAGATGGTAGAAGGCCACCAAGCAGACAGTCCACCTCTCACCTAGCCTCCTAGTGCAACCCAAATCCGAGCGCTTCCGTGAGACTCCCATGGGGAATCTGACACCTCCTTTTCTACTGTGCTTATCACTGGTTACACTTGTACAAGAGGGAACCTTTAATCCAGTGATGTATAAGAAAATGCTTGGCAAACACTGATTAATACAACAGATTGTTCTAGCCTACTCACTTCAGTCTGTTACCCTGTGTGGTAGACTCCATTTTATAAGGGGAAAAACCCACTCTCAGGAAATCTAGTGACTTGCACAAGATAACAGGATAATGCGTAATAGCACACACACAGTCCAGGTATGGCTTACTTTGGGGCTGACTCCTAGCACCCCTGCCGTGCTACCAGGCTGTATCCTGTAGCTATCCTGGTGTAACTATTCCGGCACATTTTAAGAGCTTGTTTTCTAGGTGTTTCTGGAAAAGGACAGTGTCTTCAATTTTTTTGCACTCTGCCCCCCACTGAGTTCTCTGAAAATGCACCTAATAAACTTCATAGACCAGAAGCTCAGATCTTACCTGAAGAGATCTAAAAGCAGCTTTTGGTCCCCTATTTCTTTAAGGAAATGAATGAGATGTCTCAGGGCCACCTGGCGTACCTCCAGTTCTCGGAAGAGGATCTCTGCACGTAGTTAAGTGGAGAAAGAAGTGAAGCAACCTAACACTCAAGTCTGAGACTGGCTTCTCTGCTCGCACATCTGAAGCATCTCATGAAAGCCCAGCAAAGCTAATGGGCTCTTCCTGATCTCAACCCATCACCATCAATAGCCTCTACGCTCTACAGCCATGGCTCGTACCCTTCCTAATGCTGAGACCCTTTAAGTTCCTCATGTTGTGGTGACCCCCAACCACAAAATTATTTTCACTGCTACTGTCATGAACTGTAATGTAGATGTCTGATATGACCCACAGGTTGAGAACTGCTGGTCTAGAGCAACACTCAGTCGGCCTCGGAGTTCTCAGTCACACCAACAGCAGGTACTTCTCACTGCCTCAAACACACAGCCCGAGTGTTCTCAACAGATACAACCCCACCCAGAAGGCTGTCCTCTTAAGTCACAGGCCACCCCAACTGCCTCTGAACTAGACTTGATCCTAGTGAATTCTGACATAAAAGCCGCAGGTGTTGCTGAGTGGAGACCTCCCTCAAACCATGCTCACCTTTGCTCAGGGTCCTCTTCAGGAAGATCAGAACCTAGAAGGAAAGAGACAGAGACTGTGCATCCTGTGTATCACATCCAAAGGCTGCCCTGACTACCCCATGGGTAGGAACAAGGCCAGTGACCTATTAGGAATCACTAATGTGGAATAATCCTTTCGTACACTGTGAAGATGTGCTGCTATTGTTGTTAATAAAGAGCTGACTGGCCAATAGCTAGGCAGGAAGAGGCTAAGGAGGGAGAAGCAATCTGAGAGGATGCTGGGAAGGAGGAGTCACGGGGGTTGCCAGCTAGACACAGAAGAAGAAGGCTATAAACATGATGTGCTGAAAAAAGGTACCACCATGTGGTAGAGCATAGATAAGAAATGTAGGTTAGTTTAAGATGTAAGAGCTAGTTAGTAAAAAGCTTAAGTTATTGGCCGAGTGTTTATAATTAATAGGTCTCTGTGTAGCTATTTGGGAGCTAGCTGGCAGGACAGAGCTGACTGGTGGGACAGAGAAAGTCTGTCAACAAATCACTGCAAGAGTGCACCCTCTCTGTGGGGCAGGAGGAAAGGACGGACACCTGGAACCGAGCCATGTTCTAGGTATCACACTGGCTGAGATACTCCACCTCCTGTCTGCTGAGAAACTACTCTCACACAGTTCTGCTGCCAGGGGACTTTGCATAAGATAAAGGCAGCCTTCTGATTTCTGGTGACAACGAACAGTACCACATAGAATGCATGTCCCACTGGCTGAGCTGGGAGCAAACTTTCTGAGAACCCTATGCCTCAGAAAGAAAGCCAGGCTCTTGACATGCACCCTACTGTGTAACCAGTCTTGATTTTCAGGAGCTACTGAACAGCTGAGAACACAGCTCACACTTACCGCAGTGATGACGTTTCCATCGTGCATGCTTACTGCCTCCTCTAGGAGCTGCAGCTTGTCCTGTAAGGAGCGGAACCGTTCTAGTGAGCAGACCTGCAGAGTAAGAACACAGAGAGTATGTAAGGGAGACAACTGCTCATATTCCTTGGTCACTGGAGAGTGAGGGAAGGGCAACAATGAAAGGAAACATCCAGAGAGAACCTCTGTATTCACACACTGCTCTTTGTGCTCTGTGAACCTGCAGGTCCCACCATACCCTAGTTCCATGTGATGCCCTGGAGGATGCTGATGCCTTCAAGTCTTGATCAAGCCAACAGAGAATCACTTTTTCTTCATGTGTAACTTTCATACAATAAAACTCACCCTATGCAAGTGAATAGCTCAGCTTTGAAAGTGCCTACATCCTAGTAGCTACCACAACAGAGACACAGAAAACTTCTATCAGCCTTAAACAGTCCTTCTGTCCATGCTGACAGTAATGCGCTCCTGCTCCTAGCCCGCCAAAACACTCACCTGCTCTCCTAGAATTCCACACAAGAAATCACTAAATAATCAACTGATTTAAAAATAAATAAAAAAAAAAAACCTCCCAAGTTTCAATGAGAAAAAGTCTTTCCAACAGTGCTAAGAAAGATTGGGATCTATATTAAAAAAGAAAAAACTAACCTCAACACTTATCCTACACCATGTACAAAAATTAACTCTTTCTTGTGGGGTAAGAGCAGGTTCGAGAGGGCCTCCACTCTGCATCCCAGGGTAGCTTTACACCTGCCACTTCCTTGCCCCCGCCTCCCGAGTGCTAGCATTACAGATGTGCTCTACCACCACGGCTACGCTCATCCACCACTGTTTCCCCAATGCTGGCGAAGCCACTCCAAACCCCAGAGAGTCAAAGATTTTGCAGCTTGCTCCTAACTTGAGTAGATTTGCTTTGCTCCTAAAAACCACTCCAACTCAGAAATGGGAACAGGAAAGGAAGTCAAGTCAAGAAATCCTTCCTGTGGAATATGCTATTCACCTTGCCAAAGACTTCCTATAAGAATTTTCTCGTCAGTAGCCTTACCTTGCCCCGGCGGAGGCGTCGCACTGTATCACTGGGGCTCCAGTCGTTGCTATAGTCCTGGAATATTAGCAACACATGAATCATAAATTAAAGGCTCAGAATTACTAGTGTACCAGATCTATGCCTCAAATTCAATCATTGACCTATGGGAGAAATACTCTATGGGAAAGAACTGTCACACTGATATTAAGATATAACTGAAGTGAACATGATTGTTCACAACTATTATCTCAACACTTGAAAGACTAAAAGACAAGAGAATTCCTGTAAGTTCTGGACCAGTGTGGACTATCTGGTGAATGCCAGGCTCTGGCCTAGGCTACAGAGGGAGACCAGATTTCAGAAAAACAAAATCAAGGTTGGTGACATGATTTTGCAGAGAGGTACTTGATAGAAACCTAATGACCCAGGGAGAGAACCAACTCCCTCAAGTTGTCCCCTGAGTGCCACATCTGTACCTGGTATGTGGCCAACACATACACACACACACACACCATAAATAAATGTAATTTTACAACTAAGTAAGTATAGAGAGGAAAAAGGAAGAGAAATTCTGTAACTCACTCTGTATTCCCCCTTAGGCCTCCCCAGTTCTGGAGCATAACTTTTAGAAGGTGTGTCTGACAGAGCTGAAAAGGAACCAGAAACCAGTTTAGAAGGCACTGTGTACTGTTTTGTTTTCCTTTTGGCTTCTTTCAAGACAGGGTTTCTCTGTGTAATCTGACTGTCCTGGAACTCCCTCTGCAGACCAGGTTGGCCTCTTACTCACAGAGATCCACCTTCCTCTGCCTCTTGAGTGCTGGGATTAAAGGCATGCCCTACCACCGCCCAGCTATGCTGCCTGTTTCTTATCATTCTTTTCTCTCCTGCTTCCTTCCCGTTATATGTGCACACATGCGTGTGTGCGTGTAAGTACATATGCAGGCAAGTTTAAGGCATACCAGAAGTGTGGAGGTCAAGAACAACTCTGAGAACAGGGAGCAAGTGCAGGTCAACCAGCCATGGTGGTTTGAATAAGAATGACCCCCATATGCTCATGTATTTGAATGCTTAGTCGCCAGGGAGTGGCACTATTTAAAAGGATTAGAAGGATCAAGAGGTGTAGCCTTGTTGGAGGAAGTGTGTCAGTGAGGACAGGCTCTGAGGATTCCAAAGCCCAGGACAAGCCCAGAGTCTCTCTCTCTACCTATGGGTCAGGACGTAGTTCTCAGATACTGCTCCAGTGTCATGCATGCTTGATGTGGGAGGTCCTTCTGTCTATGTGTTACTTTTCTTGGTTAATGAATAAAGAAATTGCCTTGGCCTGTTGATGGGGCAAAACTTAAGTAAGCGGGAAGACAGAACTGAATGCTGGGAGGAAGAAAGGTAGAATGGGAGAGCCATCATGGATCTGCTGCCAGAGTTTGCTGGTAAGCCACTGCCATGTGGTGATATAGAGATTAACAGAAATGGGTTAAAGTATAAGAGTTAGCCAATAAGAAGTTAGAACTAATGGGCCAAGCAGTGATTTAATTAATACAGGCTTTGTGTGGTTATTTCGGTTCTGGGCAGCTGGGACGAACAAGAGGCCCTCCCCTTGCAACACATGCCGCCATGTTTCCTGCCATGAATATAATGGACTAAATCTTTGAAACTGTAAGCAGCTGTAATGAAGTGCTTTCCTCTTACACTAGTTGCCTTCATCATGGTGTACAGTGACTAAGACACCAGCCTAGATGTAAGTTCCTATACCCACTGTGCTATCTACCCAATGAAACCTCCTTCAAAAAAACAGAACAACCCACCCGTTTGTCTCCTGGGGCACCTCCATGGCCAAAGGTAAAACTACGTTCTTTCCTGCCTGCAGGCCAAGCAGTCTTCCCGGCAATGAAGCCTATGTGACTTCTACCTCCTCACGTAGCACCAGACACTTTCTCTAGGTTCAGAGGAAGTTAATCTACTCATCCAATTACCACCTGTCCTGTGATTCTCCAGGCTGTACCCTAAATAGCAATCAAGAAAAGGGGCTGAAGCTCACCATCAGACAGGGACTGGAAACTCCCAGGTCTAGTTCTGCCTGAGGGAAAGAACACAGCAGGAAGATATCAACAGTTCAAGTCAGACCACCCACACTTGGTGAGGCTACGGGGCACATAGAGCCTGACATACACTATGGAGAAGCAGGCTTTAGAAAGCTTTTATTCAGGGACGGAGAGATGGCTCAGAGTTAAGAGCACTGGCTGCCCTTCCAGAGGATCAGATTGATGCCCAGGAACCACATGGTGGCTCACAACCATGTGTAACTCCAGTCTGAAGGGCACCAACACCTTCTCCTGGTCTCTGTAGGCCTCAGGCATGCAAATGGTGCACAGACATATATAAAGGAAAAAAACACTCATACAAATAAAAAACAAAATAAAATACAATAAAATTTTTTATTCAACTTCAGAAATCTGATGTCCTAGTAAAACAAAGGTGAGAGAGAAAAATTTTAAGTAAATTATACATAAAATTTACCACTTTTTTTGGTTTTATAAAATGTAAAAATATGGAACATCTCGCAAATTTGTGTGTCATCTTTTCGCAGGGGCTATGCTAATCTTCTCTATGTTGTTCCAATTTTAATATATGTGCTGTCTAAGCCAGCACAAAATTTACCACTTTCATAGATTTTTGTTATTGTTGTTTTTGTTTTTTTGAGACAGGGTTTCTCTGTAGCTTTGGAACCTTTCTGGGAACTCGCTCTGTAGATCAGGCTGGCCTTAAACTCAGAGATCCTCTTGCCTCTGCCTCCTGAATGCTGGGATTAAAGGTGCGCAATACCACCACCGCCCGGTGACTTTCAACATCTTCAAGTGTAGAATTTAGTGGCATGAAGTATCTTCACGCTGTCCTACAGTGACTCTCGCCATCCCTGAGACTCTCTGCCTGTGAACAGTAATTCTCCACTCCCTCCACAGACCTGGACACTCTTGACAAACTTGCCATTCTACCTTCCGTATCCATCCATCCATCCATCCATCCATCCATCCATCCATCCTCCACCCATCCAAATCTGATGAGAAAGCCTTGTTAACCAATTATCTGTCTGTCTGTCTGTCTGTCTGTCTGTCTGTCTGTCTGTCTGTCTATCTATCTGATGGGGAAGCCCTGTTAACCAATTATCTTTAAGAGGTGGGACCCAGGGGAAAAATGTGGCTCACTGCCCAGGTACACGCTCTCTGTGGCTCCCTCGCGGCACAGCTGAGCTTGGACTTCTCATTCCTGTTTTGTGAGTTTTTCCTCTTATAATACATAAAAATATAATTGTTTATCTTTTAGCTAGCCTGGTTATTTCCCAAATCGAGCTAACATCTATCAACATGAGTGCGGTTAATACAGTGTTTGCTCTTTTGTGGCTTATTGCACCCTGTACAATCCCCTAAAGTTCACCCCTGTTATACACATACCTTTCATTCCCATTTAAGTAACAGTCTGTTTTATCTGTAGTCCATGTTTCGCTTACCCTTTTAGTGCAGAAGGAACATATGCACTATTTAGATCTTTTTGACTATTGTGAACAGTGTATCTTCACACATTAGCATATAAACATCTGCTCAAGTGCCTGCATTCAGTTCGTTTATTAATTACCTAGAAGTGATAACTGGTTCAAATGCTAATCCTTTGGTCAACTTTTTAAAAACTGCCACACGGGGCTGGAGAGATGGCTCAGCGGTTAAGAGCACTGACTGCTCTTCCTGAGGACCCGGGTTCAAATCCCAGCACCCACATGGCAGCTCACAACTGTCTGAAAATCCAGTTCCAGGGGATCTGACACCTTCACACCAATGTACATAAAATAAAGCTAAATAAACCATAAAAAAATAAAAAAATAAATAAAAAAATAAAAACTGCCACACTAACTTCCAAAGTGGCTGCACAATTACGCAATCCCACCAGGGACACACAAAGGTTACCTAGAGGATGGCGATAAAAGGCAGGGAGGAATACTGATCTAGGTAGTTTCTCTAGTACCTGACACAGGGCTGTCAATTTCATTTATGTTCTACACATGCTGAGGACTTCTCATTCCTCCCAGTCCTAGCACTAAGCTGCCCGCTCAGATAAGAATTCCAGCCAATGAAAACGGTGCGAGCTTTCCTGATGAGTGAAGGACATCCCTGTCCCTCACCCACTCCTTACCTTTAAAGAAGCTGCTCAGGGAGTAGGCGGATGGAGGTTTGGGGAGCTGTGTGTAGAAACTGTTTCGGCCCTTTAGCTGGTCACGCCCCTCAGGGACTGACCCGCTATTCCCAGCAGTCTCTTTGATGGACCATGAGATGCCTGTAGGATGGTAAGAACTGAGTAAGTCTCCTCAACATCAGTCGTTGACACCCAATATTCAACAAATCTAAGCCTATTCAAGAGACCCTGGTGTCCTGGCCAGCAGGAGGCCTGGAAAGATACAATCAAGTAGGCTAATCATTAGGATGAACAAATGGAAGGAGCTCCAAACAACCCTCAGATACTGGGAAAGAGTTCTGCCTCTCCTGTTTCTTGAACAATTACTAAAGTAACTAATTTAGTAGGTTAAGTGTGTGTTAGGTTGGGGCTTTTTCTAGTTCACTCTTTTTTTGTTTGCTGTTTTTTTTTTTTTTCCAAGACAGGTAGCCCTGGCTGTCCTGGAACTTACTTTGTAGACCAGCTGCCCTCAAACCCAAGAGATCCACCTACCTCTACCTCCCAAGTGCTGAGATTAAGGCATGTCCGGCCAATTCCTTTCTTTGTTTTCAAATCACGCTATACTACCTAAACAGAGTCTATGAAGAAATTAAGTGGTATTATATATTTAAAACGTGTTGGCTAAGGGCTGTAGTTCTGCTAACATGTTATGACTTAACAGCTCGTTTATTTAAGCTAACAGCTCCCAAATATGACCACATACGGCCTAGGAATCTGCAATGTTAACGAGCGCCCCATGAGTCTGAAGCAGCCAGCCAAGCATCCACTGCACAGCAGATCCAGTCACACAGGCGTCCCTGTTGCTTCTCCATGTGGCTCTGCCTGCTGCTAACGTCTGGGCTGACCGAACTTCATTCCTGACAAGAACCCCTCGCAGGGTCTCTTCAGCTTACTTCCCACGGGTTCTCCAGTCCAGCTGACTCGCTCCAGGTCATCGTCATCGTCGTCATCCACGAAGTCTCGAAGGCTATTCACTGCCCGTTTGGATTCCTTTAACTGAAGAGGGACATAAAGCAGTCGTCTGGCCGTGCTCACTTCCCTCCTGTCTCACTGCTAACTTAGTGAGTGCCAAAGACTATCTGTAGTCTAAACCCCACCTAGAAATCAAGTTGCACTGTAGACACCATTGTGGTCAGTAGAAGATTCAATCACTTTTGAATTCTATTCATATTCTATTTATGATTTGTTTGCAAAATCTGAGTCTTACATCTCCAAAAATGACTATTCCCTATTCCCAAATAGGTCATTTTTCAAAAACAAGTTATCAAAGCGCAGGGGTGTGTGCCTCTGGTTCCAACTGCCAGGAAGACAAAAGCAGGAATTTGGTTTGGGTCCAAGAATTTGTGATCAATCTAAGTAACATACAAGATTCCATCTTAAAAATAGCAATGATATAAACTGGGTGTGGTGGTAATGCCTGTAATCCCAGCACTCATGAGATGGAGGCAGCTATAATAAAAGACAAAAAATAAATTTTTTTAATTAAAAAAAAAACAACAAAACCTGGGTATGTGGATTCAGCAGCATACATTTTATCCCAGCACTCAAGAGATCAGCAGGGGCTGGAGAGATGGCTCAGCGGTTAAAAGCACTGACTGTAGCCGGGCGGTGGTGGCGCACGCCTTTAATCCCAGCACTCGGGAGGCAGAGGCAGGCGGATCTATGTGAGTTCGAGACCAGCCTGGTCTACAAGAGCTAGTTCCAGGACAGGCTCCAAAACCACAGAGAAACCCTGTCTCGAAAAAACCAAAAAAAAAAAAAAAAAAAAAAAAAAAAAAGCACTGACTGTTCTTCCAAAGGTCCTGAGTTCAATTCCCAGCAACCACATGGTGGCTCACAACCATCTGTAACGAGATCTGGTGCCTGCAGGTGTACATGCAGGCAATAGTATACGTAATAAATAAATAAATCTTTAAAAAAAAAGAGAGAGAGAGCTCAGCAGATCTCTGTGAGTTTGAGGCCAGCTAGGGTTATACGGTGAGACGCTATGACAGAAAAATGGGGCAAAAAGAAGATAGAAAATGAAAATAACAGGAACCTATAAGATGGCTAACAAGTAAAGGTATTTGCCACCAAGCCTGATGATCCTGAGTTCAATCCTCAGGACCCACAGGGTGGAAGGGACTGACTCCTATGAGCTGTCCTCTGGCTTCAACACACAAACTGTGGCTCGTGTGCACCCTCACACATAAATACATATAATAAAAATTCTTGGGGGCTGGAGAGATGGTTCAGTGGTTAAGAGCATTGCCTGCTCTTCCAAAGGTTCTGAGTTCAATTCCCAGCAACCACATTGTGGCTCACAACCATCTGTAATGAGGTCTGGTGCCTTCTTCTGGCCTGCAGACATACACACAGACAGAATATTGTATACATAATAAATAAATATTTTTAAAAAAAAAATCTTTAAAAGTAAAAAAGGAGCCAGGTGGTGGTGGCACACACCTTTAATCCCAACACTCAGGAGGCCGAGGCAGGCAGATCTTTGAGTTCAAGCAAGCCTGGTCTACAGAGCAAGTTACAAGACAGCCAGAGCTGTTACAGAGAGAAACCCTGTCTCGAAAACAAACAAACAAAAAAGAATTAAAAAGGGAGACAGAGGCAGGAAGATCAAAAGTTCAAGATCTTCATCAACTACCTATCAAGTTTAAGGTTAGCCTTGGTTACATGAGACCCTGTTTCAAAAAAAAAAAGATAGTAATAACAGCAAAAAAATTTTATCACATGAATAAAAGATTTGTAATTTTTTAAAAAGGTAATTGTAAGGATAAAGTCAGCTCTTTTTTAAGGGCTTCTCTCCATGAAGGCTACTAATTTTAATTTAGTGTGTGTGCATGTATGTATCATGTGTATATACAGGTATACTCATTCCACCGCAAAGAAGGACAGGTGGTGGTAGCTAGCTTTATGTCAGCTTCACACAGGTTAGAAGCACTTGGGAAGAGGGGACCTCAGCTGAGAAGATGCCCCCACCCGACTAGCCTTTGGGCAGTGCCAGCCCTGGGCTGGAGGTCATGGGTGCTACAAGAAAGCAGGCTAAGCAAGACAATAAGCAACATTCCTCTGCTTCAGCTTCTGCCTCCAGGTTCCTGCACTGACATCTCTTGGGAATCGAGTGTGACCAGAGAGCTGAGAGTTGAAGTAAGCCATTTCCTGAATTCCCTTTGGTCACCACATTTGTCACAGCAACAGAACCTCACGAAGCAAGACGACTTTAAAGAGTCGGTTCTGGAGACTAAACTCAAGTCACTGGGCTTGTGGCAAGCACCTTTACTGGCTGAGTCATCTCACAGGCCACTATATGTTCAGATTTTGAAGGTCCCCAAAAGACCTATACATTATAAGTTTGGTCTTCAGTGCAGCCCTATGAGGAGGAAGTAGAACCTAAGGGGTAGAGCCCCCATGCTGCATGCTGTCCTATTTCTCTTTGCTTTCTGGCTGAGGTAAACAGTTTGTTCTACCATGCGACTGCACCATGAAATGCTGCCTATCCCAGGTCCAAAGCACAGAGCTACCCACCATATCAAGAGCCTTGAAAACTGACCTAGGATAAGGCTTTTCTAGGCATTAGTTGATGATGTTAAGTCTTTTGTGTAGGGTAGGTCGCCGATGCAGGCTTTTCTGAAGATCTACCTAACATTCTGAGCCTACTGGAGAGGAGAAGCTTTAGAGAGGCACCCGAGAGGAAGGTATGCCTTTTAGCACTTGTGGACACCTACCTGTGAGAGCTCATCATCTTCATCATCAAAAGTGAAAGCCTTGAACTTGGAGCTGTTCCAATATTCCTCCTCATCACCCTTTGTCCGGCTCATCTGGAGGGAAAGGAAGGCAGGTCTAGGTCCCTTCTGGATCTCTCCAGAAACTGTTACACTACTAACTGCTCCCAGAAATAAGGGATGTAGGAAAGAATCTGGCAGAGTACCTGCCACAGAGTCCAGACTCATCATATCATGTTATCAGACACAAACATTCATTTTGTAATAGAGTTCAAGTACTCCCAGGTGTTATGAGAACTATAAAAAGGGCAAGACATCATCTTCCTCCTGAACGATCACATGACAGCTAGGATACCCAAGCAAAGGGGATGTTATAAGAGAAGCAGACGCTCTAAGGATTCACCATAGTTTTGTTGAACATACAAACATCAGCCAAAGCTTGCCCAAATGGAACAAGTAAATTCATGTATTAACAAATATTTACTGAGTGCCACCTCTGAGACACCCTTCTAGGCTCTGGAAAGATAGTTGAACATAGCTAACAAATGTCCCTCTCTCCCTGTATGCTGTTTAAGTGCCTGCCACAAATGAAGGAAAACAACTAAATCAGAATTATCTTGCCTGTATCATGAACTCATGATTATTTTATTAATCATGTGGTCAATTATGGGGCCAATTCTTGGGATCATGACCAAGGAAAGAAAATAAATAATACTAGCCAAGAGATTCCAAATTCTTCTTATAACTGTTCTAAAATTAGGTGAAAACAAGTTCTCTTTAATTAAATTGGGTAAAAGTGGGTACTGTGGTTTAACCCAATAATCAAAACTCCACAGCACCTGATAGGGTCTCAAAGTCAAAAGGCCAATGGCTGTTTCTGAGCCTTGGAGAAATGCTATCTTGCCTTACTGGCTTATAGTAAAAAATAAACAGTATTTAGAAAACCTAACAAAATGTCTAGCAGCTAATAAACACTGGACCTTACAACCTTTTAGGCATCCAATAAGGAGATCTTACTGACATCTCCTCGTGTGAAATGGGCACAGCAGGCATAATTCCACCTTATTAAGAACAAGGACTAAACTAGAAAAACGTGCAAAGTCTTACTGCCTGACAGAAAGCTAATGTGTCCATCATTAGCATTTATTACTTAATCTTAAATGGTACCTAAGATGAAACAATTTTTTTTTTTTTTTTTTTGGTGTCTGTTTTCCGAGACAGGGTTTCTCTATGTAGAACTTTCTCGCTATGTAAACCAGGCTGGCCTAGAACTCAATCAGAGATCTGCCTACCTAGAACTCAATCAGAGATCTGCCTACCTCTGCCTCCCTAGTACTGGGATTAAAGGTGTGCACCACCACTGCCCAGCTAAAACTAGAGACATTTATTTATTTATTTATTTATTTATTTATTTATTTATTTATTTATTTATTTATTTATGTGCAGTGGTGGGAATTTAACTTTGGGCCTCACACCTTTTAGTAAAGCATTCTACCAAAAAAAAAAAAAGTTTAAAAAGCAATCCTAAAAATTAAGAGAAATTCTAAACCAGGCCACAAATACTGAAGATGTGTGTAGAACATGTACGTGTCTCTAGCATGTGTGCAATTTCATAAATACCTCTATCATTCATTTGTCTTCAGAGCAGTCCGAAAAGGTAGCCCTGGGAGACTCCATTAGGAAAACAGCTTTCCTAATCACTCCGAGCCCCAACTACAGCCCAGGTTTTTCTGTCTTTCATGACCCTTCTACCTTTTTTTTTTTTTCACTCTTAGGAAAACTACAGCAGATCTTTACAGTGGTCCTACGAATAAACAAAGAATGTGCCTAACAAAACAATATTCCACGAGAGAATTTTTAGAACCTTTAACCAGACTACGGCAATGGATACGGGCAATGGATACCTTGTATCAATCGGTACTTCTAGCGGCAAAAGAGACTGGACTGTGGTTTACTTGGCAAGTAAAACAGTAACAATCTAATGATTTTAAGAAGGCATAAACAATCCTGTACAATGTTCAGAGTGACCAAAAAGGGTGCTTCAACGGGATTTAAAATGCTTCCGAGGTTTGATCTTATTGTCACCGGTACCTGAGGGTCCACAAGGGAAGGGAGACAGATCATTAGGAAAAACAAAAACAAAACCCCCACAACCAAGGCGCTCCTTGACTCGGGGCACTGTAGACAGCAGCTACTAGAAGCTAGGCTAGCTTTTAAGGCCGAGTTTAGGAGCAGAGACCTGAGAAGCTGGGCTACAGAGGAACGTCCAACAAGCCGCGCAATCTACGACAACGCCAGAGCCTGGAGGGTCCTTGGGAGAGGACACGCTCATTCAGAACCAAATGCTGCGTTCTCAACTAGCTGCTGAGGCTCGCTGGCAGCTCCAGCTCCGAACATACTAACTCCCAAAAATGGTCCCGACCAGAAGAATCAGGTCGGTAGTGAGAATGTAGAGACGCCTCAGAGAAGACAGGAAAAGAATAAGGATGCGGAAAGGGTGGGTTCAACTAGACACGCGACCCAGAAAGGGGCTTCGGACACCCTCACCTCTTCCACACCGAACCCTCCCTCTCAGGACAGCGCCAGGCTCAGCCACCGGACCAGCCCTTCTAAACAGGCTGTGCGGCATAGAGAAGGGGCCGAAGGGGACAGTTGCGAGAGGGGCTGAAGACGGTGAAAGAGCCGCAAAGCATCCTGGAAGTTGTAGTTCCTTAGCCTCTGTCATCCTTCCGCTCTCCCGGTGGGCTGCGGGGCTTATGAACTACCATTCCCAAAAGCACTTTGCGCATCGCGCTAGGTCATTTCCTTTACTTTCAGCGTGACCTTCCGCAATTACCGGCAGGATCGTTTAACAAAACTACAAATCCCAACAGGCTCAGCAGGGTCGATTTAGGTCCTAAGGAAACAATGAATCGAATATTTTGTGTCCCTGTCGGTGAGGATAGTTAGTTTGAGGGCTTAGACTTCAGAGACCTTTTAAAATAAACAGAGAATTAGAACTCCAGAAGTTACAGAACCTACGGTTCGGCGAACCGGAACGGAAGTACCTGGTAGGAACGAGGAGGAGCCGGAAGTTAAGGCGGGGAGGGGGTGGGGGTGGAGGGAAAAGCAAGCCAGGAGGTGCTACTGCCGCTTCTAGTAGTTTCCAGGCGCTGCCGGGCGGCTGGGACCGAGCGGTCCTGAGGCTGTGGCTGCGGCTGCTTGGGAGCTGGTAGCGGTGCGATAAGTGAGCTGATGGCCAAGTGGGGTGAGGGAGACCCACGCTGGATCGTGGAGGAGCGGGCGGACGCCACCAACGTCAACAACTGGCACTGGTAAGGACCAGCAAGACAGGCCGCAGGAGCACTGTTACCAGGCTAGGGTTTGGGTTGCCTGGAACCTTGGCGAGTACAGATCTGGGGCCCAAACAGCCCTGCCCTAGGGTTGGGTGTGGGTCCTTCCTGTAGCAGGGGTCCTCTCCATCCCTCGCCACCATCGCGATGTTGGGGCGAGGGGTTCGCCATAGACCGCTGAGTCCCAAAGGAGGAATTTCAGAGCGAATAGAACAGAGCGCCCTAGTTGCCGCAGCCAGGCTGAGCCCGGAGATACTTCCTACACGTGGCCGCGGCGTCCTTGAGATCTAAACCCTTACCGATTGTGTTGGGAGACTGCTGGGGAGGTCTCGAGCCCCAGGCGCGGTAGTTACTGTTTTGTGGGTTGCCGTGAAAGTAAAAGTCATAGGGGACTGTGCCTCAGTCCATTGGGAGAAGCCTTGGAACGTGAGCTGCAGGGCGCTTGGAGCTTCGGGATGCTGAACGCGATGCAGCCTCTCACCCGGAACTGTTAAGTTCTGTTGTAACTCCAGGTTGCCGAGTAGTCACGATTTTACAGCCTAGGTGTTCTTAGAAGCCTTCTTATCTTTATGAAAACTCCTAGAAGCAAGGTTACTCAGAGCGCTACTGAACTTTACTCAACTGTATTTTTTTGTTTTACTCAATTGCTGTTTCGTTTGCTTACATCGCTTTCATAGAGGGGTAAAGAATTGATTTTCGCTCCCTTTTTTCTTTCTGACCCTGTCTCAAGACTCTTAAGTACTTGACCTGATTTTTCTTGTGGACTTTGTGGCACAGTCTAGAGGGCATAGAATGTGTAGGGCATTTAAAGCATTCTGAGTAAGACGGGCGCGAAAACAGTGCTAATGAGACTAGCATTATTGGTTTTTATTTACTGGGGCTCTTAGCGACATGCTTGCTGTCTTTTGCTCTCCTGGCTTCAGGAGTATGGGCACAGCTTTCCTCTTGGCCAGATGGGGGCGCCATGTTAACAATCAAGGCTCATCCTCCTGAGACGGGAAGAACGGACTTAACTCTGGTTTGTACAGCACCTGCCTTTGTCGACGGCTCACCACCCCCTTGGCTTCCCAAGATGGCCTGTTTGTGAACATGCTGGGGTAGAATTTAGGGGGTTTGATGTTGTTCTTTTCTGCTTCCTTTAACCTTGCACGCCTTGCTGCCTGGAAAGTCTTCCCTCCCCTTGCCCACTAGCCCATAGCTCTGCTTCTGTTTTGCAGGACGGAAAGGGATGCTTCAAATTGGTCCACAGAAAAGCTGAAAACTCTGTTCCTGGCAGTCCGAGTAGAAAATGAGGAGGGCAAGTGTGAGGTGACGGAAGTGAACAAGCTTGATGGAGAGGCGTCCATTAACAACCGGAAAGGCAAACTTATCTTCTTCTACGAGTGGACCATCAAACTCAACTGGACAGGTAAGGATCAGCCAGGCTGTTGGAGGCCAGAGAAGCTCCCGTCTCCACTGCTCTTAGGCTTGCTGAAAGGAGAAGACAGTGCTGCTTTGGAGGAAAGCCGGGTGGGGCGCTACATCTTTGGACCTGTTCTGCCTTAGGATTCATAAGGTGATAGAGGCTCAGGCTGGTTGTCTTATGAATGATTTAAAGAGGGAGGGGTTTTTTCATTTGTTTTCTTTTAGCTGCGGTCACTTTCTAACTCCAGTGCGAATCTTGATATGTTAGACCACTGTATTATTGTAGCTGAAAAGTAAATGTTATTTGGGGCTGTTTTACCTTCTTCTGATTTCATGTCCTTTCTATGATATCCTTAAGAAGAAAAAAATGGAGCCATATGAAATATTTTCCAAGTGAATAGTAAAGAGGATGAAAGCAGATCTGTCTGTGATTTTTTTGTTTTTATAAAACATCTAAAGTAGTGCGGTCCAATCACAGGGAGAGCGCATTTTTCATGCAACAAGAAAGTGTAAAGTTAAAGGAAGCAGGAAAGAACAATACCGACTAGAAGCCGTCTAATTGTACCCCAGCGTGTCCACAGACAGCCCATCTGAGGAAGCCAGGGGGTGGTGAGCTGTCAACAAAGGCAGGTGCCTTACAAACCAGTGTTAAGTAGGTCCTTCAAGTCTCAAGAGGATGAGCCTTGATTGTTAACATGGCGCCCCCAACTGGCCAAGAGGAAAGCTGTGACCATCTTGTCCAGTCTCCTTTTTATATAACATACTGATAAATTGAGGCCTAGAGATGTAGAGTAAGTTTTGTCATGGTTAATGTGTGCTCCTAAAAATTAGTGCATGTCAGTAAGAAGCCCCAAAGTTTATAAAGAGGATGGAATTAGGGATACAGTTCCTGATGGGTGGTGGTGGTGCTCACCTTTAATCCCCGCAGTGGATCTCTACAGAGCGAGTCCCAGGACACCCAGAACTATACAGAAAAACCCTGCAAGGGGGAGCAGGGGTGTGGTGATCCATGCCTGTAGTCCCACCGATGGGGAAGCTCAGGTAGAAAAATGGTTGTGAATTCTAGAGGGCAATAAATACACCATTGAAAAAAAGTTATCGGTGACACGTTTTTAAAATAAAGAGATTGGGGTGGAGAGACAGGAGTTTGGTTCCTAGAACCCACATCATGCAAGTCACAGCCACCTGTGACTCCTTCAGAGGGATCTGATGCCTCTGGCCTCTGAGGGAACTCGCATCAGGTGTGTGAGCGTGCACGCGCGCACAAAATTAAAATACGGAAACTAAGAATTGATACCAGAATTTTACGTGTGATGAGTATAAAATTGATGCATGCTGGAATAGGATGGTGTTTTCTTTGAGAGTTCCTCCTGTTTGTGGGCATCACAGGAATGGATGGCAGCTTGAGGGCTCTTGGGAGGTTGTGGAAGGGAGGTCTTCTGAGACAGAAGGATCGTTACACCAAGGACACATTTCCTGACAGATGTTTTGAGATAAGAGCTTTTGTTTTGTTTTGTTTTCTGTAAATCTCCACCTGCGTGTAGTTGTCTCTGTCCACTTCTTGTTTCTCAGTGATGATCTCAGCTAGAAGCAAATATGAAATGGCTGTAATCAGTCACATTGATAAATAAATGCTTATTTTCAGAGCAAGTGTTCTGACAGAATTAAGCTAGTGACTACCCAGACAGGCTGGGAGAGCTGGGCTGCTGCTCTGTTTTTGTAGCTCCCAGTACCATGCTGTGATAACCCATTATTTCTCTCCAATAATGGGGTGAGAAAAGACATTGGGGTGCCGTTGATTGCTTCTGGCATGTGGCATTCATTGAGAATAGAGGGGCCCTTAGAATGGGGGTTTATTTATTTATTTTTTTTAATAAATATTTATTTATTATTTATTATGTATACAACAGTCTATCTGTGTGTATGCCGAAGGCCAGAAGAGGGCACCAGACCTTATTGCAGATGGTTGTGAGCCACCATGTGGTTGCTGGGAATTGAACTCAGGACCTTTGGAAGAGCAGGCTATGCTCTTAACCACTGAGCCATCTCTCCAGCCCCTAGAATGGGGGTTTAAAAGAAACCTAAGTGGACAGTGTTGTGGCAGGACCTTCCCTGCAAAGGAGGAGGCTGCTAATGGAACTGCGCTGCTTTCAACAGGTACCTCGAAGTCAGGAGTGCAATACAAAGGACATGTGGAAATCCCCAACTTGTCTGATGAAAACAGCGTGGATGAAGTGGAGGTTTGTGTTTCCTAACTCCTTGTCCGAGTCCTCCCTGTCTGTAGTCTCATGAGAAAAGCGGTCCGTCCTCACTGTTAGTAGTCCAGGCTGAGTCCCTTCTGCAGACGAGGGTCTAACTGTGACGCCTTTGGAAACTCCAGAGAAACTTGTACCTAGTCAGTATCTCCGCTTTAGCCAGGGAAATGGGTTCTAACATTCGCCTTCTCTGCCCTGGAGAGAGGAGTTGAGAAGGAATATGGTTAGGATTGTACAGGTGTGGCCGCTCTCCACCTTTCCTTTGGAAATGTCCGCAGTTCCGAGATTGCTCAGCCCTCACGTTCATGATAGTGTCCCTCAAGTCATTCATCACCTTCGTTTGCTCTCTCCCTCAGATTAGTGTGAGCCTTGCCAAAGACGAGCCTGACACAAATCTCGTGGCCTTAATGAAGGAAGAAGGGGTGAAACTTCTAAGAGAAGCGGTGGGGATATACGTCAGCACCCTCAAAACAGGTATCTCCTTTAGAAATCTGTCTGAGGCTTCTCTTCCACTGCCAGACCCGATGAGGATCTGGACGGCCCTCCCACTGGCAGATGAGGAAGGGGCGGTATTTTAAAGTTGATCTAAAAGCTCTGAGGTAGTGGAAGATCGTGAGCTCTGTTGTCTTAGTTTTGGCTGTTAAGCTCTTGTGTGGCTGACCCAAGTGAGATGCTCTGGGAGTCTAAAAGGTGGTCCCCAAAGGCAGTGTAAAATATCGCAGTGATCTCTTAGAGAGTGGAAGCCGCTGATACGATAGTTCTGTTAGAGTAATATTAGAATGTATGGTTAGGTTAAATATACTAGCGAAACTTGACCTTGAACCTTAACTTTTTAATGTGGCCACTGAAAATTTAAATTACATTTGAGTCTCACACATTTCCATCAAACAGCTCCGATCTCAAGACTTTTAGAATAATCCTGGACTGTTGCTGGTCCTCCTCCTCCAGGAAGTTGACATGGTTAGAGGCAAAGGAGTTAGCCCAGATGTCCTGGGGACTCTGTCTCTACCACATCTTCTGATCTTAGTATTGGCGTTTATATCATGACCAGCCTTGAAGTTGATTGTGTTTTGGTTTTTTTGTTTCTTTGTTTGTTTGTTTGTTTTTCTCGAGACAGGGTTTCTCTGTGGTTTTGGAGCCTGTCCTGGAACTAGCTCTTGTAGACCAGGCTGGTCTCGAACTCACAGAGATCCGCCTGCCTCTGCCTCCCAAGTGCTGGGATTAAAGGTGTGCGCCACCACCGCCCGGCGAAGTTGATTGTTTTTAGTGAGAATGAAGACTCCAGTGTTGTGACTAGTGAGTCTCTTGTATAGAAGAAAGAAACTGAAAACATTGTAATGTTTCCATTTTCATCAGGGGTTTAAGCTTTTTAAGGTAATGCTGCTGAATTCTGTGCACTTAGATAATCTGTCAGGCATAAACTAAGTAGAGGTAAGAGAATACAGGCTTTTTCGTAACTCTGGTTATGGCAGCTGTGTTTGTCTCAAGTCCTAAGAAATGGATATGATTTTGTCTTTGCAGAGTTCACTCAGGGCATGATTTTGCCCACAGTGAATGGAGAGTCGGTAGACTCAGTGGGTCAACCAGCACCAAAAGCTGAGGTGTGCAAGGTAAGCAGCGTTCCCAGGTGATGGGGTAAGTCTGCAGAGGGAGATGAGGGACCACCTCAGCTTTTCTGTGTCCCTGACTCCAAAGCCAGAGTACCCTGTGGATGTGCTTTGCTTTTCTTTTTTTAAAAGAGACTGTACTATGTAGCTTTCCATCCGTGTATAACCTGGTACCCTTTTATTCTTGTGTGTTTATTCTATTTCTGTACTTGTCTGTATGTTCCCCAAGTGCCCTTGGCCGCCAGAAAGGGGTGTCAAATCTCCTTACACTGCAGGCAGTTGTGAGCCACCTAGTGTGCGTGCTGGGAATGGAGACTGAGGCCTTTCCAACATCACAGTGTTCTTAACCACCGAGCTGTCTCTCCAGTCACCTGTCCTCTTGTTTCCTGCTGATAGTGGACTCCAGAGCAGAGAGAAGCCACCAGGATGTGGAAGTGTGACGTTTGGTTGCACTTAGGACCAGTCAGCTGCTCTTAGCATCATTTCTAACTGGGGAGTTGGCATTTGTACTTTGTTTTTGTTGTTGTTTTTGTTTTTTGAGGCAGAGTTTCTCTGTAGCTTTGGAGCCTGTCCTGGAACTCACTCTGTAGACCAGACTGACCTCAACCTCACAGTGATTCACCTGTCTCTGCCTTCCGAGTGCTGGGATTAAAGGCTTGCGCCACCACCACCTGGCCATTTCACAGTTTGTTAAGAATCTCATGTAGGGTTAGACTGCTAACTTCATGCATTGGGAAACTGATTCATCGCATTCTGCTTGTGGAGCAAGTACATGTTTTATCTAGAGCTAGATCCTGTGGTTCTGACTCAGCTCTTGGTTTAGAATCCTGCTTCCTTTGTCAACAAACACAGTGAAGAACTTGCCAGAAAGAGCTGCATCCAGCTTGCTTGCTTTTTCTCCTTTCCCCTCATTTCCCTTTTTCTCTTCCTTTTTTTTCTGTCTTTGTCTTTCTGTTCTTTCTTTTTCTTCCTTTCCTTTCTTACACAAGGGGCGAATCCCAGGACCTTGTGTGTGGGGCATCTCCTCTACTGATGAGCTGTGCCCTCAGCTTGCCTGTCCAGTTATCTCGGGGTAGTTCTGTCTGAGAGTTTCGAGTTACACTGAGCTCTGAAATGCCTGACTTTGACTTGTCCTTTGTCTGGTGGCTTTTGTGATACGTACAAGAGGACTTGTTCTTCCTAGGGGCTGGAGAGATGGCTGAGCAGTTGTATTCCCTGCTCTCAGGGAAGCAGTGATCTCTGCAGATACCGCCTATGCCAGACATTCACACACACGCACACTTCTTTTACGGTCATAGAGTAGAAGTCTTCACTAAGGATGTTTCTGGAAGAATTCTCCCGTGACTAAAGCATATACGTGTACATTAAATTCCCTTTAACCACTTTGGGTAATTAGCTTTGGAGGTGCAGGCTTCCATGAGAGTGAATGAGTTGTCCCTGCAGCTGTGTTGGATTGAGATGTCACCAGCTCTAAAGTAACCCCTTTCACTCCTTTCATAGGCTAAGTCTGCTCCTTCAAAAAGCCAGGCCAAGCCTGTTGGTGTCAAAATCCCCACTTGTAAGATCTCCCTTAAAGAGACCTTCCTGACCTCACCAGAGGAGCTCTATAGAGTGTTTACCACCCAGGAGGTGAGTGAGTGTCCGTCCTCCCAGGCCTCCGCCTGCAGGGCTCTGCTGATGAGTGGAATGGCAAGGCCTCTTGACAGCAGCATGGGCGAAGGGCGCTTTCACACTTAAGAGTTTTTCTGTTGGTGCTAGTCGGGGTCTGTTAGAATTGGGGGTGGGGTGGGATGTAGCCCAGTGACAGAGCACTGTGTACACGGCCCGAGTTGACGCTCTAGCCCTGGAAGGAACATAAGGAAAGGAAAAGTATGTGCCTTGAGTAATAGCATCGTGGGCTCAGAATTTTCCTGAGGTCCAAGCCGACTCCGTAGAGGACCAGAACAGAGGGAAACCAAAGTGTCCTCCCGGCCAGAGTTAAATTTCCAGGGAAGCGTTGAGGAGTTGGTGTGTGCCATATCCCATTGAGAGCCATGCATCTTCCCCCAATTCCTGCTTCCCGCAGCTGGTGCAGGCCTTTACCCATGCTCCTGCAGCCTTAGAAGCAGACAAAGGTGGGAAGTTCCACATGGTTGATGGCAACGTCACTGGAGAGTTTACTGATCTGGTGAGTAATCCCTGCCTCTTCCCAGCTTGTCACCGCCATTCGGTTAGATTAGTGTGGTGGTTCTCAGTTTCATGGGTAAAACTGATCTGTGATACTTTTCAAACAGTGCTGGAATTTGAGTTTTCTTGTAAGTAACACAGTCACACACACAGGCAGGTGGCTTGCCTAGCTGGGTGGCCGGGTGCACCGCGGTGCCTCACTAGACTGAGCGCCTTGGTTATTTCAGGTCCCTGAGAAACACATTGCTATGAAGTGGCGGTTTAAGTCATGGCCAGAAGGTAAGCAATGCTCGCTGCCCTCATCCCCAGACACTGCTCTCTCCTGGTTTAAACCTGTCCAGGAAGTCGATCTGAAACCCCTTCCCATAGGGCACTTCGCTACCATCACCTTGACCTTCATTGACAAGAACGGAGAGACAGAGCTGTGCATGGAAGGCCGGGGCATCCCTGCTCCTGAGGAAGAGCGGACGCGGCAAGGCTGGCAGCGGTACTACTTTGAGGGCATCAAACAGACCTTTGGCTATGGCGCTCGCTTGTTTTAGGGCCAGCAGCAGGGTTCCAGCTGTTTGACACTTCAGTCCAGCCCGCTCGTGATGGGCTTGTGATCACAGGATTGCACCATCCCAGCTGCTAACTTGGGGCTGGGGTCCCCCTTCCACATACACCTTGGGTTTGTGCATGTTTTCTGCTGGGTGGGATCCAAGGGTGATTTCTCTTTTATGTGTACATACGCTAAATAAACAGAATTTTAAAAGCATGCATTTCTTACAATTGGTGTTTACTGGGAGCCTGGTGTTGAGTTCCTTGAAGGTTTTGAATTTGAACAAATACAAGTGGTTTGAAGCCTCCATTCTGCAGAGCTGGGCGCTATAGTATACTCCTGTAATCCCAGTACTCAGGATGTGAAGCAGGATTAGAAGTTCAGGGCTAGCCTGGGCTATATGAGACCCTATCTTGAAAAAGTTGTGGGGCTGCAGAAATGGCTCAGTGGTTAAGAATGCTGGCTATTCTTGCAGAGAACCTGGGTTCAATTCCCAGTACCCACATGGCAGGGAGTGGGTACCAAGAAGGTGGAGACAGGTCTTGGGCTCTGATCCCTCTCCTAGGAGATGGCCACAGGTGCAGGTTGTGTATAGAGATGAAGGTGACCAGTGGTGGCTTTAGAGAGCTACTGTGTCCAAGGCATAACAGTATGCTTTCATTGTCTAACCTCCATAAAGCCCTGTGAGAGCCCTGTCACTCATTTCATAAGTCTTAATCTTTGGATTTTTTTTCCCTTTTTGTTTTAGTATTGAGGCAGGATATTGCTGTATAACACAGGTTGGCCTTGAACTAGAGACATACTGCCACACGATCCTTTTAATGTATGTTAGCATATACTTGCCTCTGGCTTAGCGTAAGAGTCCAAATCCAAGCTGGGCAGTGGTGGCGCAGGCCTTTAATTCCAGCACTCGAGAGGCAGAGGCAGGCGGATCTCTGTAAGTTTGAGGCCAACCTGTTCCAGGACAGGTTCCAAAGCTACAAAAACAAAACAAAACCTGTCTCGAAAAACCAAACAAAAGAACATAAAAGGAGTGAACCTGGCTCCTACCTGATAACCTGAAATCCTCTGTTGCAACTGCTAATAGTCTATTTGCACCAGAACAGATTTAGACTATTGTTTAGATCCAGACTAAGATAAACCCTGCCATACTCTGCCCTTCCCCTAAATGTCAAGGATGACAGTGGGGTGTCTGATAAGGGTGCAGGCTAAGGGAAAGCACAGATGCACCTCTCCTTTCTGGTTGGATCCCCTGCCCTGCCAAGCCCATCCCTTGGAGACTTGGTGCCATTTCCCTATAGAGTAAATGAAGTTTACCTGTATGTTGCAAATTTGGAGTTCTGTGCCTCTGGGATTAGCCAGCTCCTAGACAGACTCGAAGGTGGCCCTTTCTGGGTGTGAGCCGGGATAACTAATGGTTAAAGTCTAGTCTCTGCATTCACGGAACCCCAAAGGCTGCTTTAGGAAAAGGAAAGGCTAGCTGGGGACTTGGTGATCACAAGCCCAGCCAATGGGAGCTTGACCTGGGTGATAAGCAAGGGCCTCTGTGCTCTCTATGCCTTCCATTCTGCCAGGCCCCAAGTCCTTTATCAAACAATGCGTGAAAATAAAGTGCTTTATTGCTGAGTGTCCCAGGACAGCATCTGGACAGCTGTGGAGGTGCTGGAACTCAAGCCCCCTGCATCCTTTTTGGAGGATTTAGGAATGGAGACAAAACATTGGGTCTTCAACATTTCAGCCCCAGGGAAGTGGTTGGGAAAGAGGCATAGGTAGGTGTGTATCTTCCGACTCCAAGTCCAGTTCCAGGGCTTCCGGTGGCACCGTGTGGGAACTTTAAGGGGGCCACTGGTGTGGGTACCGACACCACAAAAGGGCCCACATCGAACACTGGGACTGTGTGCCCTGTCACGTTCCTGGTTTAGCAACCACTACAGGCATAAGACCCTCCTGAGCCCACCCCTATTTTGAGCCCATCCGACGCCTGGCTTCTGAACATTCTTCCCACCAGGGGACTGAACCAAGAAGGACCAGAAACAGCTGGTGGTTCCCTGCCTCAAATCAACACCCTCTCAGCTCAGCTGTCCTGTCAAGGCCCCTGACAGCATGGGCAGTCTACCCAGGTTAGACGAGGCTGTGTGGCACCCATAGACAAAGAGCGTGGTCACCCTGGTTCTGCCAGGCCAGCAAAGGGCAGCTGTAGGGCCAGATGAAGGAGCTGTCCTTTCTTACCCTCCCCCACTATGCTCTTCCTCAACCAGCCGTTGGGTGGGGGATCTGAGGAATTCACAACAGACTCTGGGAACTTGGGTGCATCTGGACCATCCTGTCTCAATCCCAAGCAGAGGGAGAGGCAGAAGGGCTCGGTTCTGCAAGAAAGGGGAAAGGACCCTGAGGCCGGACTAGGGCAGTTCCTCCCCTTCAGACACAGACACAGTCCCCACACATCCCAGGAGCCCTAACCCTGACCCACCCTCCAACCTCTCACCAATCCTTGAGATATGTGGGCTTTCCTGACTCAGGGTCATGAGAGGGGTTTTGCAGGCCACATGGCCTCTCAAATGAACCCTAACACTTGCCCAGTCCCGGCAGGGACGGGGTAATAGGCAGAAGGACCATTCTCTAAGCCCTCTTCAGTACTCTTTGGCCTCCTGCAGCTGGGCCAGGTACTCTTCCTCTGGTGGGTTGTCTGCGCAGGCCCGGCCATTGTTGGGGGGGCGGACGGTGTGGTAGCGACTCCAGTCCCCCTTACATAGGATCCAGGGCAGCGTATCTACCTTGAAGTGCAGTTCTGGTGAAAAGTCGGTGCTGACTAGGTCCGGAGCTCCAGCCCCCTTGCCTCGGGTCAGCAAGCGGCTACCTTCGTCATAGCAGCAGTGCTGGGCGGCCAGCGTGCTGCTCTCGCCTGACAGCACGGAGCGAAGGCAGAAGCGTGCGGTGGGCTGGTAGATGTCCAGGCGCTCCCGTGGGCCACTGGCATCCCGCCACTGGAAGCTGCGGCCCCGGCGTTCATCCTGCAGGCTGACGGCACTGTACACAGCCTCCAGAGGGTATGCGCACGGGCAGCTGGGCAGGTCCTGGAGCACTTGGCTCAGGTACTTGGCTAGGAAGTCACTCTTGCAATTCAGCCACTTCTCACAGCTGTCCACATCTGCAGAGGGTAAGTGCTGATTAGAGCTGCCTGCCAGACCAGGAGACCAGAGACTGATCCAGGTCAGTCCCCTGGGAAGAAAGTGCAAGCCCCCAGCAGGGGCAAAGGCATGGCTCAGGAGGGCCGCTGGGTCAGAAACAGAGGGACTCAAGAAAGACAGAGAGCAGAAAAGGGACACTCCTCACCATGCAGGCACTTGACGCAGGAAGCCATGGCTCAGAAGGGACACTAGCTTTGGGCTGGCAGCCCCCTTTGGGACACTGGCATCATGGGAGGGGTCTGGGCTAAGCGGGGATGTGATAGGAATAAGTTCTTGTTCTTGTTGTCATTTTGTTTGGTTTAGTTTGCTGTTTTTATTCTTCCAGGCAGTCTTATTATGTATACAATATTCTGTCTGTGTGTAGGCCTGCAGGCCAGAAGAGGGCACCAGACCCCATTACAGATGGTTGTGAGCCACCATGTGGTTGCTGGGAATTGAACTCAGGACCTTTGGAAGAACAGGCAATGCTCTTAACCTCTGAGCCATCTCTCCAGCCCCCAGCAGTCTTATATTCTAAGCTGGCCTCAGGCTTGCTATGTAGCTGAGGATGACTTTGAACTTCTGCTCCTCCGCAGTGCCAAGGTTGCAGGCATGCACTGCCAAGCCCAGTCTATGCCCCTGCTGGGACTGAACCTGGGCTCCGTGAGTGCTAGGCAAACTTTCTACCAACTGAGTACATCTCCAACCAAGGATGACAGTTTTGCTTTGTCTTTCATTTTTCGTTGTATGTGAATGGGTGTTTGCCTACATGTATGTCTGTGTATCACGTACGTGCAGAGCTCATGGAGGACAGAAGAATATGTCAGATCCTCTGAGACTGAAGCCCCCTTGTAGGCTGGAAATGGAACCTCGGTTCTCTGGAAGAGCAGCCAGTGCTCTTAACAGTTGAGCTATCTTGCTCTGTCCTGGAACTAGCTCTTCTAGACCAGGCTGGCCTCGAACTCACAGAGATCCTCCTGCTTCTGCCTCCTGCTTCTGCCTCCAGGCGGTGGCACTTGGGAGGCAGAAGCAGGAGGATCTCTGTGAGTTCGAGGCCAGCCTGGTCTACAGAGTTAGTTTCAGGACAGGCTTCAAACCTACAGAGAAACCATGTCTCGAAAAACCAACCAAACAAACAAACAAACAAAAGCAAAACAGTTGAGCCATCTCTCTAGCTCAAAAACAGGGTTTGGTTTGGTTTTGTTTGTTTATTTGAAACAGGGTTTCTCTGTGTAATAGCTCTGACTGGCCTGGAACAGCCAGGGCAATTTTTTTAACCAAAAAATATTTCATTGTTTTTACTAGTCTTTTCTCCTCTCCTTTCCCTCACTTTCTCCCTCCCTCCCTCCCTCCCTCCCTCCCTCCCTCCCTCCCTCCCTCCCTTCCTGAAACAAGGTCTCCTGTAGCCAAGGCTAGGCTTGAACTAATCTACTTGCTTCCACCTGCTGCTCAATAATTCCTCCTCTTCCTTCATTTGTTTGTTTGTTGGTGGTGGTTTCTCCTTGTAGCCCTGGCTACCTCTGGAACTTGCTCTATAGACCAGGCTGGCCTCAACCTCCAAAATCTGCCAGCCTCTGCCTTCCGAGTGCTAGAATTAAAGCTGTGTGTCACCACCACCCAGATGATTAACTGCCTGTCTTAGCGCATGGGCCTTTGGTGAGTTGCTCAGCTTTTCTGAGCTTCCTGTGACTCCCTACCTCTGCAGCCTCTTCCCTCTCTCCCTGGCAAAACGTAACCTCAGAGTCTGGCCTCACAGAAAAGGCGACCCTTTCCTTTTGGCTCTCAGACCTTCACACTGCATTCTGTCGAGCTGTGCCCATGCAAGCCACGTATCCTGCATGAGACCTGACCTCTCTGAGGACAGACGCCAGGTCTCCTCCAGGAAGGCTCAGCCTTTGTTGTAGGCCCAGGTACATGACACAGGTTCAGGAAGCTTCCATTTCACGTTGTAGAACTTAGACTCATGAGCCATGCCTTTGGGGGTGCAGGTGAGGCCCAGGAACACCAACAGGGTGCATGCTGCCAAAGCCTGGCCAATGTCCTGCTGGCCTCATGGAGCAGCCCTGGATGCTGGAACCCTGGCTCATTCTGACAGATCCCTCTCTAGCACAGTCTGCCGGGGCCTCCAAAGAATAACCAAGGGTAGAAGTAGAAGCCCCCCTTTTCCCCTTACCCCCAGCATCTCCTAGCTCTGGGGTTCCCATCAAGACCCCCTTCCTGGTAGGAACCTGGAGCTTGGCAAGGATATTCGGCTACAATCTCTCCCATAGAAAGATGTGCTTAGTGATTCCTGCTATCCAGGGATGCCCCATCCTCCCAAGAGAGAGGCTCCCCAAGGCCCAGCAACAAGATCTAGCCCCTGACTAACCTGGATCAAGCATATCCGTAGCATTGTGGGCTAGGGGCTGCCACCCCTCGCTGGGAAAGCCCAAGGCGTGCTCTTCTTCGGTGCCTTTGGGAAGAGAGGAGGCCAGGCTGGTGGCGCCCCAGGGCACCTTTGTGCTCCTGATAGGGAAGCCCAGCCCTCACTAGGCTCTCGGTGCCCACAGCATCAGGGACAGGCCTGGGACAGGACCACCATATTCGTGAGCTTCCCATACCCCTCTCCAAAGTCCACCCCTCCTATTCCTACAAGCATCCCAGTTTCACATTCTCAGGGAACCGAGCTCACAGTGTGAGCCACGTTAGCCACTCCTGGGCGGGGGCTGGAGCTCATCTCACCAGGACAGGGGGGCAGGTTGCAGATCCGGGACTCTGTGGCAGTACAGGCATAGCCGCAGGGACGAGTTCTCTGCTGGTTGCCGCTGGTGCAGCTCCCACTGCAGGGAGACCAGGCACTCCACTCCTCCTGAGGTTCGTAGTCTGAAGTAAGGGGCCAGCATGAGTGTACTCAGCCCCCAGGGCACACCAGCACAAATTCACAAAAGGTACCACTTTATCCCCGGCCAGCGCCAAGGGATGGGGCATAACTGGATTCCAGCCCCGCCTATTCCCTCAGTTAGATGGCCTTATACAGCAAACACCTGTGCAATGCATCAGGAGGTCCTATACAGACAGAACAAACGCCAACCACCCACTGTATCAACACAGGGGTACTTGGGACTAGAAGCCACCAGGCCCACTATCAGTGTGACCTTAGGCAAGCCCCGTACATTTTTGAGCTAATGTATTTACGTCCATCAGAACCAAGGAAGGCAGTCGATAGTGCTTGTCTAGCAAGAGTAAAGCCCTGGGCTCCATCCCCAGCACCAGGTTGGTAGCGAATGTAAGCCATCCCAGCAGGGAGGACACAGGGGGAGGAAAGGTAGGAAATCCAAGATTACCCCTGACTTTTTATTAATTTTGAAGTTAGTCTGGGCCTCAGGTTACTCTGTCTCAAATAATAACAAAGAGAAGTTGGAGTCAGAAATCGAGGGTGGCAATACTTTCTTTCCTAGGTCTGGGATTCCCTTTCTTTATCAGAGGGAGAGCAAACACCCGGGCCCGGGCCTGTATCCGCATCCAGGTTCCGCGTCCAGGTGTGGAACTCCGCAGGTCTGGCACACTCTTCTCTCTAGCTCCCAAGGCCTCAGGCCAGCTGGCACTGAGAGCCGGAGGGCGGGGATGGGAGAAAAGCTGAGACTCCTCAAGCTCTGTTTACAGCAGTTTAGGAAACCGGGAAGAGCTTGTCAGGATTTAGTCTTAATTCCTGGCGTCTCAGCAACGCGCGATAACAAGACCCCGGGGCTTCCGGAGAGTGGGGGAGGCTGTTTACCCAGCGCAGTGGGAAGTACAACCTGAAGAGCACCCGTGGCCACCCCAGCGGGAGGTGGAAGGAGAGCCAGGGAGTTTGTTATCATACACTGACGCTCTGTGGACATATTTTTGGTATATGTATGTGTACGGCATGAGTGCTTGTGTGCTCATATATGTGGAGGTACACATGGTTTGGGGGGGCGGGTATGTGTGTGTGTGGGGGTAGGCCCCAGGTTGACATGGGTGGTTTTTTTGTTTTGTTTTTTAATAACTTTTCCACCTTATTGACACGGGCCCCTTGCTAAACCCAAAGCTTGCCAGACAGCTAGTCTGACCCGTCAGCTAATGCTGGGGATGCCTGTCTGCCTCTGACATCCTGGGAATATAGGTGGGCTGCCATTCAGCTGGCTTCTGGTTTGCTTGTTTGGTTGGTTGGTTTTTGGTTCCTTTGTTTGTTTCCCAAACACAGTTTCACAGTTTCTCTGTGTAGCCCTGGCTGTCCTGGAACTCACTCTGTAAACCCGACTGGCCTTGAACTCACAAAGAACAACCTGCCTCTGCTTCCGGAGTGTTGGGATGAAAGTCGCACAAAACTGTCCCCTGGCTTTTTTCCATAAGTGCTTCCCCCCCTTGAGCGATCTCAACATCCCAGCTGTTTTATTTTTTGAGACAAGGTCTCGAGGTAGCTCAGGCAGGCCTGGAACTTGCTGCATAGCCCAGGTTAGCCTCTAACTCTCAGTCTCCTGCCTCAGACTCCTGAGTGCTGAGGTTCTCTGGTTGTGTGCGATCATTCCTGGCTGGATATAAGCTTGCTGATTCACTCTTACCAAACCCATATCATTTAGACATATGACCGCCTGTTTCATTGAGGACAGAGCTGAGACACAGAGAGGTAAAGTAACTGGCCTGGCCTGGAGCCACTCAATGGCTAAGCAGTAAGGCCAGCAGTCAAACTCACAATCTCAGTATGAGATTTGCTGTAAGTGGTGTAACTTAAAGAGTATTTTTCAGTTTTTTTTTAGAAACTGAAATGTGAATATGTTGGAGGGAAAAATATTTAATTCTAGCAATGTCACTTTGGGGTTTTCAATGGTACCTGCATAGGCCTAGGCTGCTGGGCTACCTAGTTCTACTGGCCTGGAAACTTCACACACACACACACATGTGCGCGCTCCAACTCATTTCCACTCAGGACCTAGCAGGGCAGCAGCTGAGGATGCCCAGCCAGGGCACTCACCATAACCGTCTGGCTCCTTGAAGTCCTGGTCCTGAGGTCCCAACCAGCCATAGTCCCAGTTGTCTGCGTCTCCACTGGACCACAGCTCCTCCTCCTGGTCCTCTTCACTGCTCTCCTGGTCCTCACCATCACCATACTCCGTAGTGTAACCCTTTTCTTCTTCCTCCTTTACTTCCCCTGGGGCCGTGTCTCTGAGGCTGGTGCCTCCTTCTTCACCTTCCTGATAGCCCCAGAAGAGGGGCCAGAAGAGCTCCCTGGTGGGCAGCCAGCTGGAAACGCGCAGGGGCCAGAGACTTCTAGGTTCAGAAGGCAAGTCCATCTCTACCTCAGCCTGGGGGTCCTGCACCACCTCGATGGTCACCTATGGGAAAGACAGACGGATGCCAGACAGGCAGGCTCAGCACAGGACTCCAAAGAGGAGACCAGTTGGACCCAGATGCCAAGGCCCATCCTTGCCACCAAGCCTGCTGTCTTCCTGCCTGACCTTGGCCTCTCAGGGAACAAAGGGCATTGGGTCGGACATCCTGCATGTCAGAATCATCTGGGCGTAGAGGCGCTGGGGTGAATCCAGCAGGTGCCAGGCCCACTAGTTTAAGAGAAGCTGTTTGGAATTCTGCCTGGCTCAGGGGCCAAAAAGGTTGAGAGCAGGACTGCAGACGAGACATCCTGTGTCACATCCCCAGGCTAGCCTCCGGAGTGTTCCAACTGTACCAACCACAGAAATAAACAAGTAAACAAACAAAAGCCTAAACACTACCATGCATGAGAACTTTAAAAACATTCTTATCAGGTACTTTTCAAATAATAGGAGAGAAACAGTAAAAATACAAAGAAGAAAATGAGCCATGGTGACGCATGCCTTTAATCCCAGCAGTTGGGAAGCAGAGGCAGGCGGATCTCTGAGTTCGAGGCCAGCCAACTGGTCTACAGAGTGAGTCCCAGGACAGCCAGGGCTACATAGAGAGAATATGTCTTGAAAAACCAAAAGAAAAAAGTTATTTAAAAAAAATCATCTGCTATACACACTAAAAATCCATCACCAGCAGGAACACTTGCAATCTTTGTGTGCACATATGCACATGCTATTTTAATACAGGTAGACAGATAGACTTAAAACAATTAGAGAAAGGCCGGAGGCAGGTGGATCTCTGTGAGTTCGAGGCCAGCCTGGTCTAGAAGAGCTAGTTCCAGGGCAGGAACCAAAAATAAAAGAAGCTACGGAGAAACCCTGTCTCGAAAATCAAAAAAAAAAAAAAAATATATATATATATATATAATTAGAGAATGTTTTGCACTTTTACACTCTTTGTTTTGGTCAAAGTATTCTGCTACACAAACAGGCACACCCACTATTCTTAAAGAGTCAGGATAGGGAATAGAGCACAGGGCTCGATTTCTGCCTGGCTTTCCTGGAATACTCTTCTGAGGGCTTTTCCATGCTTCAGCACCCTGCCCTCCATTCTGAACTGAATCCCTCTCTTGTATGCAGTAGGGTTTGGGAGCCAAGAGGGGGTCACCCCTGTAGGCCATTCCAGCAAGTCTCTGCCACATTCCAAGACTTTGGTAGTATCAGGAGCAGGGTGTCTGGTGTCCGTGTTCCTAGTCCTCAAACTAGCCCTACCAGGCTGCTGGATTTGTCCCCTGCTACATCCAGGGTCAAGGAGACTTTTTTTTTTTTGGTTTTTCGAGACAGGGTTTCTCTGTGGCTTTGGAGCCTGTCCTGGATCCTGGAACTAGCTCTTGTAGACCAGGCTGGTCTCGAACTCACAGAGATCCGCCTGCCTCTGCCTCCCGAGTGCTGGGATTAAAGGCGTGCGCCACCATCGCCCGGCTGCCAGGAGACTTTTTGACGAGGAGAGGGGCAGATGCTCTTCCCACACTGCATGAGAAGTTTACTGTCTTCACTCAGCCAGCAGAAGAATGAGGATGAGGCTCAGTCACCAGCCTGGTACCTCTCCAGGGGTCCCCTAGACCTTTTATATACTCACCTGGATATTGGGGTTTGGGGCACTCAAGTCTGTGTTGGCCAATCCTGGAAGGTTCTTCAGCTCCAACAGCAGGGGTGTGTATTCTAGGGTCCCGGGAGGGGTGGCTGTACCCAGAGTCAGAGCTGCTGGCTCAGGGAGGGTCTGACACTTGGGGTGACATGGTTCTGCCTGCAGATGGTCTCCAGCAAATTCCAGTGTTACCTCCTTATCGTGGGGAGAGCCAGGATCTGGGGCAGGCGAGGCCTGGGGAAAGAAAGAGAAAAGGGGGGATAGAGGCTAAGATCAGAGTGTTATCACATGGAAGGGACTGGGCTAAGGAGCCAGGAACCCTGGCCCTGGCTGTACCATATACTCGCCTGTGACACCGCATCTGGAGTATGTGTTTGGGAAGTTTTAAGGGCCCTAGGAGATAGGCTGAGGTACAGTCAAGCAGAAAATAGACTATGTTCACAAGATGGTCTTCTCTGTGTGTGTGTGTGTGTGTGTGTGTGTTTAGGTGTCTTTCCAGGGTCAGTTGTTCAGTCAGCTTTGGTGTAATCACACACACACACACACACACACACACACACACACACACGCACGCACTCACGCGCGCATACAGTGCTCTTGTATACATGTGAGAATAGAAATACATTTTCAGGAGTGGGTTCTCTTCTTCCATGTGGGCTCCAGGGTTGACCCCAATGCCGTTTTACCTACTGATCATCTTGTCGGCCCGCGAAGCTTCTGACAGCAGAGGCTTCAAGGCAAGGATGGATGACACCGCCCAGCTAAATGCGTTTACTCATCTTACAGATGAAGCGGCCCAGAAAGAAGCAGCAGCTACCCACGGTGGTAGCTTCAAAGTGCTGCCCTAGTCCTTCACCCAGACCCTTGCCTCTACCTACTCTACATGCACTGCACCCCCACCCCAGAGCAGGAAGATTCCCGGGGAAGAGCCTGATCATACCAGGGCATGGGCAGCAGGCTTGCTCGTTCCCCTCAGCATAACCCAGACACCTGGCCCTGCCCTCAGCAAATTCCTTGGCAGTTCCTCTTGTCTGTTGGGCCTTGTGCCTCTTTACAGTCTGTTCACTTTGACTGTCGGCCAGTCTGTCCTCCACCAGCTGCTGCCAGTGTGCCCGTCTCCGACACTGCTCTTCTGCTGCGAAGAGACACCTTGACCAAGGCAACTTTTACAAAGGAAAGCATTTCACAGGGGCTTGTTCTCAGGTTCAGAGGCTGAGCCCATCATCATCATCATGATCATGGAGGGGAACATGCCGACAGGCAGTAACCGAGAAGCTTTCATCCTGACCCACAGGCTGAGAGAAAGAGAAACTGGGCCTAGTGTGGGCTTTTGGAAGCTCTAAGCTCCGCACCAGTGGTGTGCTTCCTCCAGGACCACACCTGCTCCAACAAGTCCACGCCTCCTAATCCTTCTCAGACAGCGCCACTCCCTGATGACTAAGCAGGCAAATATGTGAGCCTATGAGGGCCACTCTTTTTCAAGCTACCATAGTGTCCAAGCCAGGACTATCTTTTGTCAGCTGAGATGGTGAAGGGAAAGAGCCCCTGAGTAAAATTCACCTTAGATGGTAAACATTGGGTAGTCTATGTTCACTACCCGTTTCTGTTCCACACGTACCCATGGCAAGGCAGGAGGAGCTCCTTCCAGGGACACCTTTGTGGGTCTTGTTCAGGCCACAGCCTTATTCCCTTCCACCTTGTCCCTGGTGCAGTATAGGACAATTGCTTCTAAAAAATTAGATAAGAATGAACCCAACAGGGGGGCTGGAGAGGTGGCTCAGAGGTAAAGAGCATTGGCTGTTCTTCCAGAGGTCCTGAGTTCAATTCCCAGCAACCACATGGTGGCTCACAACCACCTATGAGGTCTGATGCCCTCTTCTGTACTGTAGGATACATGCAGGAAGAACCCTGTATACATAATAAATTTAAAAAAAATCTTAAAAAAAAAAAGAATGAACCCAACAGCCAGTTCCATTTTCTATTAAGGTGTTCAACAAAGTGAAGTGCTCTACCAAATGAGAATAAGAAAGAAGGGTCAGAATCTTCTTACTAGACATGTCTACAGTGTTTACTGTGTAGTGGGCACTATTTGTGTGTGTGGTGTGTGTGTGTATGTACATGTGCAGATGCACATGTGTGCATGTCTGTGGAGGCTAGAGAACAGCTTTGGCTGTCATTCTTCAGAAGCCATCCACCTTTAAAAAATACTTTCTTAGTTTTATTTTATATGTACAGGTGTTTTACCTGCCCGTCTCCTGAGTGCTGGGATTAAAAGCGTACAGCACACACCTGGCCCTATAAAGAGCTTTACCAACTAACAAATGCCTCCGCTCAGATCAGCCCTTTGCCAAGCAGCCACAGGACAGGTGGATGATGCAGAGGTGAGACCTGAGCATCCCTGGTACTGCCCTCCACAGGGCAGCTCCACAGCCCTGATGGTCCTGACTCTTATTTATTTATTTATGTATAAAATATACTGTCTGTGTATATGCCTGCAGGCCAGAAGAGGGCACCAGACCCCATTGATGGTTGTGAGCCACCATGTGGTTGCTGGGAATTGAACTCAGGACCTTTGGAAGAGCAGGCAATGCTCTTAACCTCTGAGACATCTCTCCAGTGTCCCTGGTCCTGACTGTCTCCACTCTGCTGCTGCCTCCGTCACAGACAGGCAGTCGTGGGTGGCTTTGGTGACTGTTCTGGATGCTCTTGTCACAAGTTGGAGGTGGTGAGGGACAGTGATGAAGTGATTTTCATCTGAGAACCACCGGCAAAATCCGGAAAGATGAGTGACTGTCCTCATGGCCTGGGGTTTCTAGTGGCACCTAGTGGCTAGAGGCCAGAAATGCAGCTAAGCAGAGAGAATTCCTCCGGCCAGAAGAGACCACCAATTTGCACCTTCACCTATATATAGCGCGGGAACAATGACGGCAGAGAGGCTAACCCAGACCCTGCTGTCCTAAAGGCTAACAGAATGTTCCTTCTCATCCCTCCTTACCATCTCCACCCGGCTCCTGAGAACAGCTAAAGCCAGGGAAAGCCCCGGCCTTGGGTCCCAGGCTGCCCTTCCTCCTTGGTATACTCTTTCCTGAGCCTCTTACTCTGGAAAGCAGTCCCTGGGAAACTGTTGGGGGGTGGAGAGGGACAGAAGTCCTAATGGGGTACCCTCAGATGCCTACCCCAAGAAGAGCCAAATGCAGGCCCCCATCCCCCCATCCCCGAGCCGCCTCCTCTCCCTTAACCAGCTCTTCTTTGAGAGAGAGAGAGAGAGAGAGAGAGAGAGAGAGAGAGAGAGAGAGAGAGAGAGAGAGAATAAAACAATACACAAGAGAGGTCAGCCTCAGTGGGTGTCTGGGTGGCATTTGTATCTCAATGGGACAGGAGGCAAAACTGCTTCACATTGTGCCTGCCTAGCGTCCAACACACTGGCCCCGCCCTTCAGAATGATCGAATGATTGTATCTTTGAGTCCAAAGTTTTCTTACTCAACACTTTGGAGGTAAGCTGAGGCTCAGTGTCAGGCCTGCTGGAGTTCGAAGGTGACACAGTTGGTTTACAAAGTCCCTGATTCTTTTTGTTGTTGGGATTACAGGGGTATTCAACCACATCTGGCCTCTGGATTTGCCAGGGGAGCCAGGTGGCACACATCTGTAGTCCCAGCAGTCAGGAGGCTGGGGCAGTACTGTCATCAGTTCAAGGCCAGCCTGAGCTACATAGTGAGTTCCAGGCTGGCCTAGACTTTAGGGTAAGAGCCTGTCTCAAAAAAGCAGGCCACCTCCCGCCCCCAAATAACCACACCAAACAGAATAAAATGATCCAGGCATGGGGTGGGATGTGTTTCTCTCAGGAGACAACTGGGCAACATCTGGCACTGCAACATCTGGCCAACATCAGATAAGCAGCGCAGGACACGCCATGTAAAGAGGTGCCGACCTTCCTGGAACAGCTCCTCATGGCTGGCCTTGTCTCATCTGTGTTTAACACCTCTCTGATCTGATTTTTCTTGTAGACTGGACCTTGCAACATAGCTAGAAATGATATTCAATTCATGATCCCCCTGCCTCAGCTTCCCAAGTTGAGGGATTATACCTTCTGGGTTTAGTCATGTGGACTCACTGAGGAGCCAGTGGATTGGGTGAATCCAGGTTCCACGGATAGCTGTCTGCGTTCTCAATAGGATCCTTGACTTGAAATTAGAAATGTTAGCTGGGCGGTGGTGGTGCACACCTTTTATTCTTTTAATTTTAGAAAACACAACAGCAATGTTTTCATGGAGATGATGTAGCCCCTTTTTTCACTTTTTAATTATTTTTTTATATTTTTTTTTGAGACAGGGTCTCACTATGTAGCCCAGGCTGGCCGGGAACTCACAGAAGTCTGCCTGTCTCTGCCCCCTGAGTGCTGGGATTACAGGTGTGTACTGCCATGCCCAGGTGTGTTTAGTTGTTTCTCATGAGTGCTGGGATTACAGGTGTGAGCTGCTATGCCCAGACGTATTTAGGTGTTTTTCAGAGTATTGGCAGGTTCTATCCTGGGCCTAAGGATACATTTCTGACTCTAAAGTAATGCATCTTCTCACACTAAAACATACAAAAAATAATTACAGCATGAAGTGATGAGTTAAAATAAGAACTACTGAGCCAAGAGAACAGAAATAAGGCCAATTTAATTTTTATTTTAATTTTATTCTATTTTGAGACAGGGTCTCACATGAGCCAGGCTGGCCTTGAACTTGGTATGTAGCTAAATTAAACCTGAGCTTCTCATTTTCATGCCTAAACCTCCTCAGGGCTGGGTTTGCAAGCCTGTATCACCAGGCCCTACCGAGCCAATTTCATTTGATCACTATCATTATCCTCAGGTTAGTAGTGAGACTGACCAAAAGTCTCTGGGGTTTTTTGTTAGTTTGTTTGTTTTGTTGTTGTTGTTGCTATGGCTGCTGTTTCTAGTTATTTCATTATTTTTCGAGACAGGGTTTCTCTGTGGTTTTGGAGCCTGTCCTGGAACTAGCTCTTGTAGACCAGGCTGGTCTCGAACTCACAAAGATCTGCCTGCCTCTGCCTCCCGAGTGCTGGGATTAAAGGCGTACGCCACCACCGCCCGGCCTTCTTTCTTTTTTTTAACAAATGTCTCACTCAGACTAGCCAGAGACTTTATTATAGCACATATTGGCCTCGAACATGTGAGCCTCCTGCTTCAGGATCCTGAGCGCTAGGATTACAGGTGTTCAATGGTACATCGAGCTCAGAAATCCCTGCGTTTGCCCACATCTGTGTTTCTCAACAATGGCCAGGTAGATGTGTGTCCCGGGAAACATTTGACAGCATCTGGCCCCTATGGCGGTGGCCACTGCCTAGGAACATTGGTAGACATCCTGCAAAAGCATAGGACAGGACAACAAATTCCAGGCCCCAGAATGACAGACTGCAGCTTTACTACCAACCCTGTGATTTACCTGAGGAGAAAAAAGTCTTAGAGATAACAATGGTTTGTGATACTTCAGGGCCATAGGGCATAAAGTTGAGGGAGGGTTCCCAGCCTCTAAAGGGCTCCTGTAGGCTGGGCTCTCACAGTATGGTTCAAACTCCGGCCCAAGTCTTGTGGTCAGCATCACCTATTTCCTACGGGTCCTGGGTCCTGGCCCCTCCGTTCTGGTCTTGGAAATGAGGGTCTTCCTCCAGAACAGCTCAGGGCAAGAAGGAGCCAGCTAAGCCTCCAAGGAAATAGGGATGGAGAACGCCCACTGAAACTCTAAGAGGAGAGCCTCCGGCAGGACCGCAGAACCGAAAGAGCGTGACAGACTGGCGTTCCTAACACAGCAAACCCACGGTCCTTGTGGAAATGTCGGACTGATGGCTCACACCCACTAAGGTGCAAAGGCCCTTGATTACCTCAGCCTTCCTCAACTCTCAGTGGAAAAACTCTATCCCTGGCTGATTGGAATTAAGGGGCTGGGACTGGAGAGAGAGGACTCAGTGGTGAAGAGCACTTGACTGCTCTTTCAGAGGTCCCGAGTTCAATTCCCAGGACCCGTACAATGGTGGCCCACAACCATCTGTAACGGGATCAGATTCCTTCTTCTGGTGTTCATGAGGACAGAGCACTCATACACATAAAATACACGAATAAATAAATCATTAAAAAAGAGAGAGTATATGCCGGGCGGTGGTGGCGCACGCCTTTACTCCCAGCACTTGGGAGGCAGAGGCAGGTGAATCTCTGTGAGTTCGAGACCAGCCTGGTCTACAGAGCTAGTTCCAGGACAGGCTCCAAAGCCACAGAGAAACCCTGTCTTGAAAAACCAAAAAAAAAAAAAAAAAAAAAAAAAAAGAGAGAGAGAGAGAGAGAGAGTATGAAGGCCAACCAAGGTAGCCTAACAATATTTAAAAAAAAATAAATAAATAAGGGGCTTCTGCAGGGGATCACCTGGCCCACCTCAGCAGCCCCAGGCCACCACTCCACAGAGCTGAGCTCAGCGCTCGGGAGGCCCCCTCTCCACCCTGTACGACTTCTCAGGGCGGTGTGGCTGCGGGTGAAGTTCGCTCAGGGTTAGGAAGGGGTCCATAGGACCCAGGAAGCCGGGCCACTGCAGAGCAGGGACCAAAGTCAACTTTCTCCTCCGCAGCCTGGACGTTACAGCGCCGCCAGGGCTCCCGGGCACGCGTGGGGCGTGTAAACTCCTGTAGGCTTTGTGCACCTGGCCATCACTGGTGGATCTCCGAGTTCGAGACCAACCTGGTTCCAGGACAGCCAGGGCTACACCGAGAAACCCTGTCTCCCCGAGGCATCCAGCCCTCTCTTTCCCTTCAGTCCCAATCATCTCTCACCTCCAGCATCCTCGAGTGGCCGTGGGGCCCGGGACCCCGCTTCCTCAGGGGTAGCCCTCGGCCGGTGGCGAGCAGCGCAGCCAGCAGCATCAGGGCGCGCGGCAGCCGCGCTCGCACGGGCGGTGGCCGCATCGTCTCTCCTCGCGGCTTCTCTGCGGGAGCCGCCAGTTTCGGGAGCGCGTTCGCGCAGCGGCGCAGGCCCGGCCCGGGCTGCGCGGGGACCCAGCCAGGAGCGGCGGGTACGCGCGCGCGCTCGGGGGCGCGCGGCCGGTGATGCGAGGTCAGTGGCCCTGGTGTCTCTCCCCCCCCCCCTTCCTCCAGGGGCCCCTCGGCGCTCGGGGACTCGTCCGGGCCCCGCGGGCGGCTCCTTTGATCTGGCGGCCTCCCCGCCCTCAGTCCCCGCCGCTGTCGCCGTCGCGGCCCCAAGCGAATTCCTGTCCCGGGGAAGTTGCCGCCCTGCGCTGTGCGGCTCCGCGCGACCGCTGCTGAGGGGCGGGGAGGCTGCGGCGCCACAGTAGCGCTCCCCGACGGCGCGGCGACTGCCACCTGAACTAGCCCGGGGCTCGCTCGCAGCTGCGGCGAACGGCGGGAGTCTTTGGAACTTAGGCAGAGGTGTGCGTGCAGCCAGGTAGGTTTGCGAGGAGGCTTGGCAAGATGCCTCGGGCGAGAAACTCGTCGAGCTGCGGTCCCTGATTGCAGTTCCCTTCCAGAACCGGGAGACCACACAAGCTACAGTCCCGGGACGGCGGGCGGGTTGGGGAAGGCCTGAATGAACGCAGGGGTCAGAGGATCTGTCCTGAAGCTGGTGTCGCTGACCATAGGGATGGCCCAGCCCCTTCTGCCAGACCCTCGGGTTGGGTCTTCACAGCAGGCCACAGAGCGATCTCTAAGTAACTCGAATTCCTGAGACGACCAGTATGTCCAGCTGCGTTCAGGAGTGGCTGAAGCAGAGTGAAATTCTCAGAGCAGCGTTGAGTTTTTTGGTTTTTGTTTTTGGGTTTTTTTTTTGTTTGTTGTTGTTGTTGTTGTTGTTTTGGGGGGTTTTGTTTTTGAAGTTACTCTCGTTCTCCACAGTAGCAGACACTGCAGGTCATTGAAGATGTGACACATGGGTGGCAGTTTGAGGTCGGGTCAAAGGGGTTGGATACTGGCGATTTCGCATGATCCACTTAAGAAGACACTTGCCTGGTACATGATAAATACTCAAATGCTAGCCAACAGAATGCTAGCCGCTGAGCATCTTCTAAATCAAACTGTGTTTACTAGGCTGAAGGCAAGGCCGTAAAACAATTTTGGTTTAACTGGTTTTACGTCTATCCCAATATTTAGCATGTTAGCCATGATTTTGATGCTTTCTACCAGGTTAAATATGACTTTGAAGGTAATGAGCTTGTTGGTCGTTCATCATTCATTCATTCATAGCTGTCTCCATGTCAGTAACTGCTACTTCACCTCAAGCCCCACTCCCCAACTGGTCTGTCTGAAAGGGGTCCTGCTCTACCACTCCCGTTCCCACAGTGCTTCCACTCCTGACTGCCATGAAACTTATCTTCTGATTTTGATCAATTTAAGTGAGACACAGTTTACATAAAATAAAATATATCCATATTTAGAGCCTTGGAGAGATGACCTTACCCGAACCCACAACTGACTTTTTTTTTCCCCCAAACATAATCTCATTATGTAGCTTTGGCTGTCCTGGAACTCACAGAGACCCACCTACCTGTTCTGTTTCTCTAGTGCTGGGATTAAAGGCATAGACCACTATACCTGGGTCTACAGTGGTTTGAATGTTCTTCATAAGCTCATGTGTTTGAATAGTTGGCCCTCAGTTGGTGGAACAGTTTGAGAAGAATTAGGAGGTGTGGCTTGTTGGAGGAGATATGTCACTTTAGGATAGGGCTGAGGTTTCAAGACTCAAAGCATTCCCAGCGTGCTCTCTGCTTCCTGTTTGTGGACTGGGACGTGATCTCTCAGCTGCTGCTCCAGCACCAGGCCTGCCTGTCTTCTGCTCTTCGCCCAGTCAAGAAGGTGATGGCCTCCTGTCCCTCGGGAACTATAAGCCCTGAATGAACTCTTCTAGAAGTTGCTTTGGTCATGGTGTCTTATCACATCGCAATGGAAAAGTAACTAATCCAGCCACTGTTTGGAAGTCCAGTTTTAGGGAATCTGACACCCACTTCTGGCCTCCAGTGGGCACTAGGCATGCACGTGGTGCACAGACATACATGCAGGCAAACAGATAAAATTTAAAATAATATATATCTATTTTAACTGTACAGCTCAGTGAATTTTAAAAAATGTATAGATTCACGTGGGCCAGTGAGATAGCTCAGCTGGTAAAGGCCCCTGCTGTCAACCACCTGAGTTCCATCCTTGGAATCCAGATAGTAGAAGGAGAAAACCAACCCCAACACATTGTCCTCTGATATCTACCCATACCCTGTGCAATATTCATGCAGGTGTGTTGCATCCACACCCACAATAAACAGATATATGTATTTTGGTTTTTCGAGACAGGGTTTCTCTGTAGCTTTGGAGCCTGTCCTGGAACTAGCTCTTGTAGACCAGGCTGGTCTCGAACTCAGAGAGATCCGCCTGCCTCTGCCTCCCGAGTGCTGGGATTAAAGGCCTACTCTACCAAGGCCCGGTTAACAGTTATATTTTTTTTAAACATATGCATTCATGTGACCACCATAGCTAAGATTAGAACCTTCCCATGATTCTGATTTCTTTCTAGAGTTGTATGAAGATAAAAAATTGTATGAGAACTTGGGGGGATGATGAAAAGCCATGAGAACCCTGTCCTGTCTGCGGGCAGTGCATCCCTGCCATTCTTCTCATGATCTGACGATTTCCTCATGATTTTCTGAGCTATATTGCTACATTTGTAGTTATCAACAGTAAAGCAAAATGACTCTTGTCTGCTGGAATGGAAATTCTGTCCCATCTCATAAGTATTCAGGCGATGTCTACCTGAAGCATGGAAGAAACCAATTCTACCTTCATTTGCACTTTTATTTCTAATACTGCTCATTTGTAAATTTCTGTTCTTCTATATCTTATTTCTTCATTTTTTTTTGTTTTTGTTTTTTTCGAGACAGGGTTTCTCTGTGGTTTTGGAGCCTGTCCTGGAACTAGCTCTTGTAGACCAGGCTGGTCTCGAACTCAGAGAGATCCGCCTGCCTCTGCCTCCCGAGTGCTGGGATTACAGGCGTGCTCCACCACCGCCCGGCATCTTATTTCTTCATTAACGAGTCTTTTGTATTCATTTTTATTTCTCTAAGAAAATCACGATTTTTATGTTTTTGTTGTTGTTTTGAAGATGATCTTTTAACAATCTTATTGTAAAATCACCACCCCATAATCTTGTCTCCTGGCAACAGCTTATGCTACTGTACTACCATTTGCCTTTTTCTAGAATTTATCAATAAAATCATGTGATATAGTCTCTTACGTAGGCTTCCTTCAGCATGTTTCTGAGAGACATCTACCTTATAGATATTGGTGATTTGTTCACGTACATGGCTAGGTTGTACCTGTTGCTATTATTTGGGCACACTGCAATGTGTGCATCCACTTAACACCATGTTTCACGAGTTGTTTTCAGTTTGGGACTGCTATTAGTGAAGTAGCTATGAATGGTCAAGTTCTGAATGGACACGTTTTATTTTTTTCATGGATAAACACCTAATTGGCTGCAAAAACGAAAGTGGTCATCTTGCTTCTCAGATGGTCCCCACCAGTAACCTAAGACAACCCCAGTTACTCCAGTTCTATGCCCACTGACTTTTGCAATTCTTCCAGTTTTAGCCATTCTGTGTGCAGGACGATATCTTATTGTTTTCATTTAAACTTTTTGATAGTAACGATGAACATTTTTTAACGGGTTAGCATCTCTTTTGTTGTTTAAATGCTGGGATTACAGGCGTGTGCCACCACACCCCTTGCCAGACTTTTTTGACAAGTGTTTGATCAAATATTTTATTTTTTAATATTTATTTATTATGTATACAATATTCTGTCTGTGTGCATGCCTGCTGGCCAGAAGAGGGCACCAGACCTCATTACAGATGGTTGTGAGCCACCATGTGGTTGCTGGGAATTGAACTCAGGGTCTTTGGAAGAGCAGGCAATGCTCTTAACCTCTGAGCCATCTCTCCAGCCCCCTGTTTTATCTACATTTTTAAAACATTTAATGTTATAAGCTGGGAAGTGGTGGTGAATGCCTTTCATCCCTGCCCTATGGAGGCAGAGGCAGGTGGATCTATGAGTTTGAGACCATCCTGGTCTACAGGGCAAATTCTCGAATGGCCTGGGCTACAGAGAGGAAACTCTGTCTTGAAAAACCAAAATAAAAATAAAAAATAACTAACTTTATATGTATGGTTGTTTTGCCTGCATACATGTCTGTGTCACATGCATGCTTGCCCGCATTGGTGGGCACTGGGTCCCTTGGAACTGCAGCCACAGTTATGAGCTGCCATGAGGGTGCTGGGGGTTGGCCCTCAGTCCTCAGGGAGAACAGCTAGTGCTCTTAACCACCCCAGGCCACTTTTAGCAAACTTGTTGACTTTACTGAGGAGAAATTCTTTGCATGTGTGTATGTGTGTGGTGCACACATTTGTATGTGAGGAGGCTGGCTGCTCTCATTTACCGAGGTGAGGTCTTTCTCTGAACATGGAGCTCACAGGTCATCTAGCTAGCTAGACAAGACGGTGGGTGCTGGGGACCTGAACGCTGGCACTCACGCTTGGTGACAAGTCACCTGAACTACTGCCCTAGGCCTGTCATTTTCATATTTAGATCTATCACCTAATTTAATTAATTATTGTATATGGAGGCTAAAGCTCATCCTCCCGCCCCATACGGGCATTTAGTGACTCCATCGCCACTGGTTGCAGCACTTGCTTCTCTGAAGTACTTTGGATCTTTTGTTGAAGCTGGGCAGTGGTGGCGCACGCCTGTAATCCCAGTACTAGGGAGGCAGGTAGACCTCTGAGTTCAAGGCCAGCCTGGTCTACAGAGCAAGTTCCAGGGCTACACAGAGAAACCCTGTCTTGAAAACAAAACAAAATAAAAGAAGAAAAGAAAAAGAGAGAGAAAATCAAGTGATCACATTACACATGAGTCTGTTTCTGGACTCTGCTGAGTTTAGTGACCCACAGGCACCCTAAAGCCAAGAACACTACCTAAAATGTTAAAGAATGGTTTTAGGCAGTATAAGCCATTTTTCAAAACTGCGGACTATTCTGAGATCCTTTGTATTTAACATACAAATTTTATCAACTTGTCAGCGTTCACAAAAAAGCCTGCTATCTTTTTCCACTCTCCAAATTTTCTTTTCTTTTTCTTTATTTTTGGTTTTTCGAGACAGGGTTTCTCTGTGTTGCTTTGAAGCCAGGCCTGGAACTAGCTCTTGTAGACCAGGCTGGCCTCCAACTCTCAGAGAGGCCTGCTTCTGCCTCCCAAGTGCTGGGATTAAAGGTGTGTGCCACCACCACCTGGCTTCACTCTCCAAATTTTTCTAGCCAGTAACATGGTTCAGTTGGTACTTTGCCGCCAAACAAGATATACCGAGTTCAGTCCCGTGACCCCACATGGTAGAGAAATGGGCTTCTACAAGTTGCACTCTGACCACATGTGAACTGGCAGGCTCACCCAGACACATGTTCTCCCCACAATAAATATGAAAGAACAAAATAAAAAACTTTTCACTGGTTTTTCCACAGGTAAAGTGAATATCTCCCCTGACCTGCCAAGAGGCATAGCTGTCCTGGCCTCTCTAGCCTTGGCCTGTGGTCCCCCACCACACTCCATACCACCCCACCTCAACCTGCAAAGAGGCATAGCTGTCCTGGCCTCTCTAGCCTTGGCCTGTGGTCCCCCACCAAACTTGTAATGATCTTCCCACCTCTGCCTCCCGACTGAGGTCTTCTTTTACTGAAACCCATCAGACTTTCCACTTCCTCAGACAAGTCTTCTCTTTACCCATTTCTATTATTCCTTTTGGGTGCTCTGTGCAAGCCTTAGCAGTCTGTAAAACAGTGTTCACACACTTGTCCACATCTGTCTTTTCACTGCTGTTAATGCCCAGTGCACTTGCTGGCATTGAGATTAATGCCTTAATATTTATTGGCTGAATGAATAAAGGCAGGTGTCTATTTCTGAATATTTTATTAGGGCAAAACAATATTTGTGGGATGATTCATCTCAAGTAGGTCCCCTTTAATTCTTAACATGTACTCTGAAAATGGATACCCTCCACAACCTACTATGTATAGCTTCACAGTCATCCGATACAAAATCAAATTTTAAAAAAAATCATGATCTGGCAAGAAGGCAGAAGTCTACAGGCAAGTGACATTTGTAAGACGTTACTAAAATTCAAATGAACCCCACATTCCCAGGTGGTAAGAACATTGCAGCAATGGAAAGGGTTAGGTCACAGGACACCTGCAGATTCCAGCTTACAGTAACTTGGTCAGTGGGAAGGCATGGATCAACAGGACCACCCTAATTCAGGTCTGCTCTCTTCTCCCCCATCCCTTACTGCTAGCTGCCTTTGTACAGAGAGGGATCATCAAGACTATGGGCATGCAGGCTAAGCTCACACAAAAGGCTTCTATGTCCTGTGGAGAAAGACCCAATAAGGAAGCTCTCAGTTCCAACTACTGGCTAAACCAATCCTGAGGTACAAGGATAAGGGGGAAGGTAAGTCACTACTCCACCTCACTTGTGGTGCAATCGCCACTCATCTGAAAGGCCTACGCCAGTCAGGATCTGTACAGGAAACCTGGGACCTGTGCTAGACTTAGAATTGACCTGGGGAAAGCAGCAGCACGTGGGGGTGCCGTTCTTGCAGGCACCTTCCATTCCACCTACCTCAACTGCTCCAAAACCAGAGCGCTAGGTATTGCTTCATTAAAAACAGTGACTGCAGGGTGAGAGCCTCGCCTCCTTCCGTCGTACCAGGTAGTGACAATGCAAGACCACATCATAGTGAACGAAATCTTGCCCACGTCTCCCCAACCCCCATGCTGCTCCCAAGGGTGAACTGTGAACGTAAAGCCTCCAGACTCAGCAAAGATGAAAAAGGTTATTTTCATTAAGGGCTTAAATTGGCTCCTCATGTTTCCTTCCTAGAAACACTTCACTCTACAGCAAAAAGCCACTTGGAAAACACAAGTCACCGATAACTCCCATTTTACAGGCAAGGCAAGGGAAGGGATCACTGGAAGGCCTTAGCATTTCTCTGAGCTCTGAGTTGGCTATCTGGCTGGACACAGCAGCTGGCTACGAGCCCAAGCACACATTTCATGTGGATAAGGAGGGGAGGAAGGACATACTTTTCTTCACATGGAAGGTATTTTGATTCATTGGCTTAATGGATTAAGATGCCTGCTGGGCACAGAGCTTACAGGTAAGGGCTCATCCATAGGTTCTGGAACTGGGCGGTGGGTGGGATGGGGGCTAAAGATTCTCTGATAAACCACCAAGCAGAATCCTCATTTTTTATGAACCTCTCTCTTCATAGCCCCAGATTAAGGTGATTTTTACCTGTGGGAAGTACTCTACAGTTCCTGATCACAGGCACAGGGCAGTCAGAAAGAAAGAACACCATTCTCCCTCTTCTTCTAACCCCACCTTGAAGTGACAGGAACACCCAGGTAGTTTTTACCTAGAACAGCGTCCCAGCACTCAGTCATATCAATCCACCTGTCACCTCCAGAGCTTTACCGGGTCCTCTTCTGTATGAGTGTTGGGACTACAGATGTGCACCATACCTGACCCATAGCAATCATTTACACAGGAGACCGGCTGTTATTTTCTATGGCGTTTTGTCAAAAATACTACAAACCATTAGGCAGATTAATCAATTTGGAAAAAATGGAGTTGGTAGTAGATACTTTGTCCAAAAAGTCGGAAGATCTAAGTCAGTTGTTCATCCTGCCCACTTTTTGCAAGGTGTGTTACACACCAGGTAATCCGGCCACACCCTGCCGGTCATGGATACTCAGATGTGGATGCCCTCAACTAATAAAGACAGAAAAAGTCCCCTGCCGATCACTGAAGTGCATAGTTGTGCATGCAAGGAGCAGGCTGTCTACACTGCAGCTCCCCACACCCTGCAGCACATGTCAGTCCTCTCTGAAGCAGAAGACACAGAGGGCAAGCGAAGGATCAGAGGCAATCACTATGAGGATGCTCCACCCTTCAGCCAATGAGAGAGCGTGGGGCAGAAGTGAGGCCGGAGAATTCGAGGAAGAAGCTGATTTTGAACCTTGCCTAGACCAGAAGAGTTGAAGAGTATGGAGAACTGAAGAGGGCTGGATCCCTTGAATAGGGATACTGCAGAGGGGAGATGTTCACTGTCCTTGCCCCTTGGGCCATCTCCCTCATGCATGATTCTGGTTGGCTGTAGTGGGTCTTACACACACGAAACGAGTAAGGACAATGGTAATGAAAGGCAGGACGCAAAACGCTACGATGAGCTGCACCTTGCAGACCAATCAGCAGCCAGGTCTGGTGGTGGCAGCTGACTTACATGTTTGAATCTCTTTAAGATTCTCAAATGCTGGACTAATATACCCTTGTATTGCCCCAAATTTGGATAATAATCTATGACATGACTGGACGGGAGATTTCTATAACAGAGTTACAAATAACCAGTCACATATAATGTGCATACACCAGTCCTCTAGAATGTAGAGATCATAGGTAGATCACACGAGTTTTCTCTTTTCAAAATACTTTGCACCAACCAAGTGATGCACACATAAAAATTTAAATGCCTGTCAAGAACACTTTAATTTGAAGCGACTTTGCTAAAACACATGCTCATCGCTTAAAGTTCATTACTTTTACAAGCCCTATGTCTACATCATTAAAGTCACTATACTTGGTATTCCAGTGGGATTCCACAGGGGGAAAGTGAGCAAGATGTTTTGAGCTTTACAAGACTTCGCTACAAAATCTTTTTTTATAAATGTAGTTGTTGTCTCTTTCTGTGGTTCTTTTATTTACCATTTGCTTTTTCTTTTTTTTTTCTTTAGAGACAGGTTTCCCTATGCAGCCCTGGCTGTCCTCAAGCTCACAGAGATCCGCCTGCTTCTGCCTCCCAAGTGCTAAGATTAAAGGCACAGGCTACCACGCCCAGCTTATTCACCCATTTCTATTCCTTTTTTGGGGGGATGGGTGGGTTGAGACAGGGTTTCTCTGTGTAATAGCTCTGGCTGTCCTCGAACTCACTCTGTAGACCAGGCTGGCCTCAAACTCACAGAGATCCACCAGCCTCTGCCTCCCGAGTGCTGGGACTAAGGCGTGTGATGCCATCGCCAAGCTCCATTTCTATTCTTTAAGAAAGCCACGTACAACCTTAGACCATCTCCTGGGCTGCAAGCTCGCAGAGCTTCACCAACAGCACGGCTTCTGCTTTCTCCTCCATGTACTGCAGCAGACAAGAAGGTCCCAGGAGAATCTGGGTGGGGCATCTTTACCAACAAAAAGAACCATTTTAAAGAATGACATACAGAATATACTTTGATACAGTTCTTTTCATTCTGTCCTCAGTCGTTCCCTAGACTCGATCACTACTAAAAGACAAATTCATCTTCAGTACAATAGAGACAAAAGTTCTTTTCCACTATGCTTTGGTTGAAAAAAAAAAGTACTAACTCCAAATGGTGCTCTTCAGATGTGTTCTTTGGTCAAGCAGCACAAAGCTCTGGATGAAGTCCCTGACCTGGTAGTGACAGAAAAACAGAAGCTGTTCCAGTTTAGGAAAGAGGTATTTGATCAGAAATTCCTCAAGGAAAAAAAATACACAACAGAAGCTCAAGAGAAGCCAGCCCTAGATGCTGGGTTAGGGTCGTCTTAGGACGTCAAGAGTAGAAGGACACTGTTCAAGTGGGTCAGCATCTACAAGGAAAACTTACACCACTGCCGATGAGGCGGAAGGGGTGAAGGACTGACCAGCACTCTCCTTTACCATGTCAAATCCTACTCTGGACCCAGAATCAGCCAGGGGTTGTTGTAACTTTGGAGGTGGGAAGCATTAGGGTTAGATCTGGGGAAGAACCCAAACTCTGGATACATCTTCAGTCTGTGACCATATGAAGAAATATCTACTAATGAATAAACTATCTGGTGACCACCACCACCACCACAACAGAGTAAGAACAGATTAGGGAGGCTTTGTGTGTGTGGGGGGGTCACATAATAAACTTCTTGGCATTGTTAACATTGAAGACTAAAGGCAGATGCTTTGGTTGATTAACTTGACTGGTTAAATAAGGGTTACGGGAGGGGGGGGCGACTTCTGAGACCTGGATGGAAGTCTGCAGAAGGTACTTGCTCCTTAGGGAGAGGGCCAGTGAGTCTCAAGGCTAAGGAGCCAGGGCCAGAGTAAGTCTTGATGGATCCAAGTCCATGAGGTGGCTGGAGTGGGGAATGCCTGTGCGGTAAGGCATAGGCAAGGGTCAGTGTGATTTCACAAGTAGAATAGTTATAAAATAAAACATTTTTTAATGGGCAAAGTAATCATTTATATGTATATAAAGGTGAGACTTAGCAAACAAAGGAAGAATGTGAAGCAGTTTTTTTTTCACTATTTACAAAATGCCATTTGGAGTGGAGGTGGCCACCTTCAGTAGTTTCAGAAATGTCTTCCACATGAGGTGGCCACTGAAGTGTGGTTCCTGGAACTGGCTCAGAAAGGCCACACGCTGTCCTGGGAGGGAGTTTCCCCCTCTAGGGAGCACCAAAAAGGCTCAGTCTTCTGTCTCCTCATAGGTCGTCTCATCAAAGGGCCTGTCCAACAGAGGCACCAACCGACGTCGTGAGTACTTCAGCTGCAGCAGGTCCCCGACTTCATCTATCTCCTTTAAAGCCTAAAACACACAAGACAGGGGTCAGCCAGGACAAGCAGGATGCAAGCATGCCCAACACTTTCCTGGAATGACCGCAGTGGTACGGTTATCTCGGTGGGACACACTGAATTCGAGCATCCAGGAAAGGTTGTACACAGCTGAAGCTAGATAAGAGCTCAGGCCTGGAGCCAGGTGGTGGTGGTGCACGCCTTTAATCTCAGCACTTGGGAGGCAGAGGCAGGCGGATCTCTGTGAGTTCGAGACCAGCCTGGTCTACAGAGCAAGTTCCAGGACAGGCTCCAAAGCCACAGAGAAACCCTGTCTCGAAAAACCAAAAAAAAAAAAAAAAAAAAAAAAAGAGCTCAGGCCTGGCCATCAGATGGGCACAGGCACCCAAGCATGCACTACAAAGGCCACAGTTCTTCTAAGTGTAATATGCTCGGTAGGAAAGGGACAGGCTTCCTGCCAGGATCATATCTATAATTCTGTATGAAAACACACACCTTGGGTCAGTGAGGGGCTCAGCTGGTAAAGGCGTCTTCCACAAAGCCTCACAACCTGAGATCAATCCTTAGGACCCACCTGGTGGAAAGAACCAACTCCTGAACTTGCCCTTTGACCTCCATCTTCAAGTTATGGCATGTTTGAACCCATACCCATACTCAAAAGCACAATAAATAAAAATTGTAATAAAATGTTTTTTAAAATGTATATTTTAGAACAGTTTACCAGCATAAAGTTGAGTTTGCCTGATCTTTATTCCAAGATGTGAAAAATATAAAGAGTGAGCGTTGGACTTCACTGTGCTATCAGAACAAGTACCTCTGAAGCCAGGCTTAAAACTGAAGACTCCACACAGACAGTCGACTCTGAACTTCAGACGGGGGAACCCATTTATTTCCTTGACTCTGACAGAGGATTCATACATTTGAAACAGAAGGGTACATGACTCAGAATGCAAAGGAAAGGATATTTACGAACTGTGACTTCAGGAGCACCTCATTTTTTTTTTCCCATCAGTGTAAAAAGGAAAGTGGTCAGGAAGAGTCAGTGAGCAAACAAGCTCACAGTGCCCAAGGGGATGAGGGTAAGAGCTCTGTTCTCACAGCAAGTGCTTCACACAAGGCTTTTGAGTGGTTTTTGTTATTTGATGTGGAATCTCAATAAACTTCCCAAGCTGATCTGAAAGTCTTGAGCTCAAGTGATCTTCCTGCCTCGGACTTCTGGGCACCTAGGACTATGGGCATATGCCAACATTCACAACCCCAGGTAAGTTTAATCTACTTAAAAAACCAAATTTCTAATAGAAACTGTTGGCCCTTAGTGAGGTTATTTGGTTAGGAGTAAAGAACCATTATATGGTACCATTTTTTAGCAAATAATTACAGTGGCCCCTGCTCAAGACATAGGATGAACTCATTCAGTACAGGCCAAGTGAGGAAGCAGATTAACACAGCTGCCCTCCCACAGCTGATGCTACTGTTCTTCCCATTATGTGGAAAAATAACTTTATTTAAATATGACCCACATTCTACAAAACCCATCTCTTAACTGGACATAATTCAGTGCTTCTAGTATAATCCCAGCAGGTGCAATTTCCATCTCTTCACAAAGTGTAGAAAGTTTCAGTCTATCTCTCTTGGCTCTTTGAGACAGGGTTTCTCTGTGCAGCCTGGCTGTCTTGGAACTGGCTCTGCAGAGCAGGCTTTCTCTGTCTCTGATTAACTCCCACACTCAGTATGTTTACTGCTTGGCAACCCTGCTTTCCCTCTGAGCTCTCTCAACCACCAATGTATTCTCTGACATGGCAGAGTCGCCCACCATGGGCATTCCTTATGAGTGGAATCCTAAGTCACAGCTGTGTCTAGCTTCTTTCAGTTAGCACAGCTTGCAGGTCTGTCCACACTTCAGGGTTGCAGCTTCACTGGGCATCCATGCTGGCACTGCTTGCTTTAGAAACTACCTTTTGCTTACTGCCTACCCCTGGTGCCCAGTAGCTTTAGCTACTGTAGGGTGTAATTAGATTTGTGATTGACAAATATGAGTCTTCCAAATTTCATTTTCAACACAAGAGGACAATCATGCCTGATATTGGAAAATTAGCCAACTTCCCAGGGTAAAGTCATGAGCCTTGGATAGGAACCTCGACCACTACTTTACTAAGATAGCATAGTTCCTAACAATAATATAAACAAATTTGTCCTTATACCCATGGTTAAGTGTAGATCTCACCCTCAGCAAGGAAACTTCTCTTTGCAACAGACAGAGACCATTACAGAAAATCACAGCAAAAGGCAGGGTTCTGAAGCCCAGTCCAAGCTGGTAACATCTGTACCACAACTCCTGCTCTGAGGTTCAGGGATCACTGCTGAAGGGGCGGGAAGTTTACTGTGAGACTGCGGCTCTTAGAGATCTCAGAAGCTAGACCCAAGTCTTACCAACACGACTGCCTAAACTTGTCCTAAATACCAACAGACATGTTAACTCGGAAGGGGAACGTTTACAAGATCTCAACTCTACACGAAGAGCTACAGACAAACGGAATGTCGAGTGGAAGAAATAGCCCTTCCCTGAGAAGAGAACACCAAGTTTTTACCTAATACCAGTCAGCCCTGAAACAAGCATATAAGTAATGTTATACAGACTGAGCAAGTTGTATTTATATATTTACAAACACACACATAACAAAGAGGCCACAAATTTGAATGAGAGCAAGGGCGGTGGGACATGGGAGAGACTGAACTGGAAAAGAGAAAGGGGAAAGATGTAATTGTAATCCTACCCCCAGTTCACAGCACTCGAGAATTGTATTGATCACTTAAAGAATGAATACCAATCACTAATAAGGCGCTCTAACTAAAAAAATTATTTGTTGCCGGGCGGTGGTGGTGCACGCCTTTAATCCCAGCACTCGGGAGGCAGAGGCAGGCGGATCTCTGTAAGTTCGAGACCAGCCTGGTCTACAAGAGCTAGTTCCAGGACAGGCTCCAAAACCACAGAGAAACCCTGTCTCGAAAAACAAAAAAAACAAAAAAAACAACAAAAAAAAAATTATTTGTTTGTTTTTTGAGAAAGTTTTGTTTGTATCTCAGGCTGGTTTCAAACTTCCAACCCTCCTGCTTCAACCTACTAAACGCTGGGATTACTAAAGGAATGCATCTTTATGCCCCGCTCAGGAATATATTTTTAGTGAGAGAAATTTCATTTTGTAGATATAGAGGGAAATAGTCAAGTCTTCAGCTGTTAAGAAATAGAAGTATAGGGCTGTAGAGATGGCTCAGAGGTTAAATGCACTGGCTGTTCTTCCAGAGGTCTGAATTCAATTCCCAGCAACCACATGGTGGCTCACAACCACCCCTAATGAGATCTGATGCCCTCTTATGGCAAGTAGGTATATATGCAGAAAGAACACTATGCAAAATCAATGAATAAATAAATCTTAAAAAAAGAAGTATAATTAGCTATGCTAAGAAACAGAAACCGTTAGCTGGGCATGGTGGCACACACCTTTAAGCTAAGCACTCAGAAGGCAGAAGCAGGCAAAATTCTGTTTTGATGCCAGCCTGGTCTACTGAACACGTTCCAGGACAGCCAAGCTGTTACACAGAGAAACCCTGCTCTTAAAAACAAAAACAAGACAAACAAACCAACCCCTAAACTTCAATTACATTATTATAATACTTTTAAAAAGAACGATTTAAAAAATTCCTTAAGATTAGTAGATCTTAGCCAAATATAATGGCACATGTCTGTAATTTCACTACTCAGGAGACAGAAACCATTACCAGCATAAAGAATTTGCTGGGCGGGGTATCTTAGGCTGCTGTGGGGACAACCAGCAAGGTTCCTTTTGAGTGGAGCTGTGATCAACACACTGCTGTCACACAAGGAGGAAAGAGCTTAGGAAAGGAATGTATTTTAAGTGTAACATCGGATGAGAAATTTTAAATTACAAACAGCTGGAGAGAAGAGATCTGTCCTGCTTTAGACTATCATGAGAGAGACAGCAGTACAAGTGGATGGATGCTGATTGAGTAAGGTAGCCCACACCTATAATCCCAGCAGCCAGGAGGCTGAAACAGGAGGATCTCTAGTGTGGACACTGTTAGTTCAGGGGCAACCTGGGCTATTCCGCAAGACCCTGTCACAAACCAAAACAGAGGAAGCTAGACAGTTCTCCAGAACTCTGGTACTGGATTTGTGGACAATATGAAAGATTCGGTAACTGCTTTGAAATAGTCATTTAAGGGCTGGAGAGATGGCTCAGAGGTTAAGCTCATTGCCTGCTCTTCCAAAGGTCCTGAGTTCAATTCCCAGCAACCACATGGTGGCTCACAACCATCTGTAATGGGGTCTGGTGCCCTCTTCTGGCCTGCAGGCATACACACAGACAGAATGTTGTATACATAGTAAATAAATAAATAAATATTAAAAAAAAAAAAAAGAAATAGTCATTTAAGATAACGCTGTCTGTCCTGTCTCACCAGGTGCTTGGGCTGGAGAAACGGCTCAGTGGTTAGGAGCACTGGGTGCTCTAGAGGAAATGGGTTCAATTCCCAGCACCCACATGACAGCTTACAACTGCCTGTACCTCCAGTTCCTGGAGATCCATGGCACCAAGCGTGTATGTGGCGCATGCACGCGTGTACGCGCGCACACACACACACACACACATATATCATACAGATAAAATACTAATACACATAAAATAAACCTTAATAAAAAAGATCCTAGATGCTCCAGAACATCAAGTAACTGGTACCGTCTGATACACAGGCCCTTTTAGAATGTGCCGTATTGATTTCAAGGTACTTACCGTATCAAGTATTTCTTTGGTATGAGCTGCTGACAGGCAAAATCTGGCTCTAGACTCAATGATTGGGGTAGCAGGAAATCCCACCACAACTACACCAATGTTCCGCTTCAGCATCTCCCGCCCAAAGGCACTACAAAAGGAAAACCAAGAAATGTAGTCAGACATGGTGGCACACGACTTTAATAGGCAGAGGTAGGTGGATCTGAGTTTGAGGCTTGATGGAGGTGGGTCATCTTTCTATCTGTTGTTTCATTGGTTAAGTAATAAAGAAACTGCCTTGGCCCCTTTAATAGGACAGAAAATTAGGTAGGCGGAATAAACAGAACAGAATGCTGGGAGAAAGAAGCCGAGTCAAGGAGTCGCCATGATTCTCCCACTCCAGACAGACGCAGGTTAAGATCTTTCCTGGTAAGCCAGCTCATGGCGCTACATAGAATATTAGAAATGGGTTAGATCAATATGTAAGAGCTAGCCAATAAGAGGCTGGCACTAATGGGCCAGGCAGTGTTTAAAAGAATACAGTTTCCGTGTAATTATTTCGGGGCATAAGCTAGCCATGCGGGCGGTCGGGTGCTGGGGACGCAGCCCCGCCGCTTGTATTACAACAGAGTGGCACCCAACGTGCTAATGAACTCCACGTAAAACCTGATAGGGCTTAAAAAGGAGAGAGAGAGAATTCAAGACAGTTTTTTGCTGTTTGTGGGTTGCATGCTGCAAAGAAATTGTCCTGACTCAGCAGCAGGAAAAAACTGGCTGTTTTAAAATGCCGGCTTTCTGGGCTGTGCCGCCATTGCGATCTCTGTCTGGCTCCTGCGGGAGACAGAGTTTTTAAACGGAGCATTTGGAGTAAAGTGCTACGATTTGTTTGATGGCAACTAGACTCACTGTGTGCCTAAAAGGAAGTCATTTTGTGCTGCGGCTCAGAGGCACAAGCAGCTCCACCATGCTACTGGTGCAATGTGCAAGAATCAGAGGCACGAGCGGCTCCGCCATGTTGGACTGGGCGGGGCAAGCAGGCAGTACCTGTTTTTGACCTAGGAATGTCACAGCTTAGATTCTTAAGCGCTTAGCGATTTAAAAGCGCAAAACAAAGTGCTCCTGGATAGTAAAAAAATTACAGATTCACAATAGAACTGATTCAGACACTGTTGGATAAATGTACGTAGGCTTGAGAGAGAAAAAAATATATATATAAAAAATAAAGTTAATGTCTTAAAAAAAAGGGTAAAGTCTTTAAAGAGACAGAGTACAGATAGTTATAGATTAAAAGAAATAAAGAAAAATAAGCCACGTAAAAATGGAAAATTCACAGAGAGTCTGGATTCTTTGTATTATTGTATTTTCTTTAAAATTTTTGACTGTAAAGGAGCTAAGTACAGAGAGACATTTCATTATATGGGCTGCCAAGCTAAACCAGAATGGATACAAGGGTATTATGATTTCAGAATATGGGTCTAAGGATATGATACTTTGGAGAGGGTCTTCTTTTGTTTTCACAGAGGATGCGACCCTGTGGATTTCTTCTATCCCAATATGGTATGATAGACCACGCCCTCCGGAAAGGTTGCTGTGAACACCTTCAGAAAATTACTTTATTCAACTGCCGACTGAGATGACCCTGACACACAGGTTACACCATGAAAGATCTGAATACAGCGCCCCCATTCAGCAGGAAGCAGTTTGGAGAAAAAAACTGCGCCCATGTTCCCAAATATTGTTTATAAATGTTCTTTTACATTTAAAGGGGGATATGATATAGATATGAATAATTTGCATTGGTATAGATTTTAAGGTCAATTTTGTTATATGTATATGTATTTCTGATCTTGATTAAGGTATTGTGATTGTGTAGTTCATTTAAAAATGTAATGTATAATTAGGAAATATAGGTTGCTAATGGATAATCATAAATAATAGTCAAGCTTGTAGTCATGTTAGTTAGGTTTTCTAGATGTGCATAGATATATTTCAGATAGGCATTCTTCATATCTTTCAAAGGCTACAGAATATGGCATTTAAGTGTTTTAATAACTTAGGGCTTTTCATGACAATGAGACACGTCTGCTCCTGACAGCACCAATCTACTTCAAGAGGAAGATGGGCATCGAAGAGGATCCTTAAGGAGTTTGATAGCCATTTGGGCAAGAAACTGCTCTTGCCTGGACTGTTGCATAAACTGGACACAAAGAACCCGCAGAAAAAGAACTGCTGAACTTGCCTAAAGGTGAGATGGTCTTTCGGGGTTCCTGATTCATGAAAGAGTCTACGAGACATTCTGCAGGACACAGCAGAAAGTGAACTGTCTTTAGAATTTTCCTGCTTCATGGAAATGTCTGCTGAAAACTATGGGCCTGTAGGCTGAAGATGGATGCCCCAACGGTACAGAGGAACTTTGGGTGACTGTCCAGGCAGCAAGATGTCTCTGTCATTTCTAGAATTTTCTTATTTCTTGTTTACTTAGGTAATATTATAACCTTCTGGAGTCTTTGATGGAGTTGAAGAATGGTTAGTTATAGTTATAGTTTTCCTTAATTATGATAAAAGATAAAATAGATATAAATATTGTAACTGTAATTCTTGCTTGATAACTATTTTGTTATATGTAATCTTACTATGTTAAAGTGAAAGCCATTTTTTGTTTAAACAGAAAAAGGGGAAATGATGGAGGTGGGTCATCTTTCTATCTGTTGTTTCATTGGTTAAGTAATAAAGAAACTGCCTTGGCCCCTTTAATAGGACAGAAAATTAGGTAGGCGGAATAAACAGAACAGAATGCTGGGAGAAAGAAGCCGAGTCAAGGAGTCGCCATGATTCTCCCACTCCAGACAGACGCAGGTTAAGATCTTTCCTGGTAAGCCAGCTCATGGCGCTACATAGAATATTAGAAATGGGTTAGATCAATATGTAAGAGCTAGCCAATAAGAGGCTGGCACTAATGGGCCAGGCAGTGTTTAAAAGAATACAGTTTCCGTGTAATTATTTCGGGGCATAAGCTAGCCATGCGGGCGGTCGGGTGCTGGGGACGCAGCCCCGCCGCTTGTATTACAACAGAGGCTAGCCTGGTCTACAGAGCTAATTCTATGGCAACACAGAGAACTAACCAGGGCAAAATATAGAAATCCTGCCTCAAAAAACAAAACAGCAACAAAAGAAACCAAGAAGTATAAATAGCAGAAAGTACAAAGTCTTACTTACTAGCTTGATGCCTGCCCCTGCTCAGCCTCCCTGCCTTCCCCCTTCCCCCCAAAAAACAGGGTTTCTCTGTGTAAAAACCCTGGCTGTCCTAGAGCTTGCTGTGTTGATCAGGCTGGCCTCCAACTCATGGAGACCCACCTGCCTCTGTCTCCCCTGCTGGGATTAAAGGCTCACACCACCACCACCTGGCTGTTGGCCCAATTTTTGATGATTATAAAATCTCTGCCTTCCCAGTCCTCTGATAGTCATTCCTTCACAGAGGTGGAAGAGCGTAACTGGCAAGGATCAACTCTGGTAAAGTCTGCTACAGGTGATAGCCTGTCCCTGAAATGAACAGTGGTTACGATGTCAAACAAACCTATGTTAGAACACAGTAAGTTTTGAGACTGTGAGGACAGAGGACTTGTGACCGGCACAGCGGGAGTGACTGACTGGAACTGGCCTCCTAGGTCAGGAATTCCTCCTTTTTTCCCCTTTCCCTACTTGGGAAAGCAGGACAGGCTGCTTCTGAGGCTCTGTAGGCCAGCAGGTCCCCCAAACTCCACAGCTCTTATACAACAAGTTCACCACAGCTGTCTTGTGTCTTACTCCACAGCAGAATCCTGACTAAAGAATGAATTCTAATGGTTTGGCTTTGTTTACTAAATTTTGCTTTGTGTTTTACCTTCCCTTAATTTGTTCATAGTACTTGGGAATAAAAGGCAGCCCATGGCAGGTGTGGTGGTGCACACCTTTAATCTCAGCGCCTGGGAGGCAGAGGCAGGCCAATGTGGTGAGGAAGTCTGATCCATCCAGCCAGGGCTACACAGTGAGATCGTCTTTTAAAAAAGCAAGCAAGGAGCCGGGCGGTGGTGGTACACGTCTTTAATCCCAGCACTTGGGAGGCAGAGGCAGGCGGATCTCTGTGAGTTCGGGACCAGCCTGGTCTACAAGAGCTAGTTCCAGGACAGGCTCTAAAACCACAGAGAAACCCTGTCTCGAAAAACCTAAAATAAAATAAAATAAAAAAGCAAGCAAGAAAAACAAAATCCTGCTTATGTAGCAACACAGGAATGCCAACTTCTCTCCCTTCCCCCCCAACATATCTTTCTGTCTAATGACAGACCAGTTTGTGGCCTTTCCCAAAAGTACCCAATTTTGGCCGGCATGTAGAGCATCAAAGGCACCACCGGGGAGTCTTCATTGCCATAGATGATGAATCCCATTTCTTTCAGGCGTCTCCTGAAATACCTGGTGTTCTCAGCCAACTGTTGTACACATTCTTTGCCTAAAAACAAAAAACAAAAAACAAAATAATACTAAGGAATAGAAGAAAAAGATAACCATTTTCTTTGTCTTCTTTTTATCCGCCAGGACTTTTGTTTGTTTGTTTTGTTTTTTGAGACAGGGTTTCTTTGCGTAACAGCTCTGGCTGTTCTGGAACTCTCTATGTAGACCAGGCTGGCCTCAAACTCAGAGATATCTGCCTGCCTCTGCCTCCCAGGCACTGAGGTTAAAGGCCTGTATTACCATACCTGGCTAAAAAAGTATTTAATTGGGGGCTTGCTTACAGTTTCAGGTTAGTCCTTTATCACCACTGCAGGGAGTGTGGAGGGTGGCATGCATGCAGGCATGCTCCTGGAACAGTAGCTGAGAGCTTTGCATCTGATTCAGAGGCAGCAGGAAGAGAGAGCCACTAGGCCTGGCTTCAGCCTTTAAAATCTCAAAGCCCACCCCCAGTGACACACTTCCTCCAACAAGGTCACACATTCCAATCCTTCTCAAACAGGTCACCAAATAGAAACTAAGCAAGCACATGTGAGTGTTTGAGGGCCAGGCTCATTCACCTAGAACACCACACGTATGTTCTAGGGATCAGAAAGCGATCTCTGGATTTAGAGCTGTGTGCCACCATGCCTGGTTTAATGCAGTGCCAAGGATCAAACAAGGGCTCTGTGACTTCAAGGTAAGCATTCAACCAGCTGAACTACATCCCCAGCCTTTTCCTCCACTTTTAGAGATTTCTAGTGTGGCCTTATACCAGGACAAGATTTATCTTCCTACTGTGAACAGTGGAACGCTAGACAAAGTACAGAGCATAATGACTCTCAGACATAGGGCAACAGAAGAGTGTGCTTCAGAGACAGGAAGCAGGGTGAACCTTTGGGTGCTCCATGCTACCTAGACGTAAATCCAGGCTGCTACACAGAGAAGGTGGACCCAGTCCTGTCAGTTAAAATCAGAATTGGAGAGGTCAAAGTAGCTACGTTCTTGTTGGGCAGTCCGTAGGAGTGTAAAGAGTATACCTTGGGGACCTGATTTGAGGTTCTACTGAGCTTTGGCAAGAACAGATCTGCACATGCATGAGAAAAAACTACCAGAAGCTGGGAGAACCCCTCAGAAGGCAGTGGCCCCAACAATTCCCAGCACTCACACAGTTAAAACAACTAGTATGTCAACCTACCAAAATAGAAAGATGGCACAACGCCAACTCTGGCTTTGTTTCTCACAGTTCTGGAACTGAAGCTAGAGATTCAGTCCTAGGACCTCACACACGTTAAACAGCTCTCTACTACTGAACTACTATCTCAGCCCCAGAAGACTATCTTTAGTAACCACTGTCAATTAATCTTGTAGTTTTCGTGTGTGTGTGTGTGTGTGTGTGTGAGAGAGAGAGAGAGAGAGAGAGAGAGAGAGAGAGAGAGAGAGAGAGAGAGAGAGAGAGAGGGAGAGAGAGAGAGAGTCAGGGCAATCCCACCATAGAAATGCTGGCATTGGCCTTTTAGTTGGTCTTGCAATCTACCTGTTTTACCTACTCAGACATCTCCCAGGCCCCAAGATCTTGAAGCTGTGTCAACTGCATTCTACTCATTATTATTATTATTATTATTTTTAATAAACAGTTGTACTCCTGGTTTCTTGGGATTCTCATCATGTCATCTTCAGTCATAAGGAAGGTCTATTTCAGAACTCATGAAAACTTCTAGGCCCTCCTATACAAACACTGCCTACAACAGAGAGCTATAAACTTTCCAAGAGACCTATGTATGTGGGAGCTATCAAAGTAACTTGGTTCCTAACTATAATCTTGCTTTAACAGACACACCCAGGGGTCAACAGCAGAAATTTTTAGTTTAGTTTATTAATGTAATATATATCATAACCAAGAACATGTGTTTGAGTCTGCAGCTTCAAAAGTAAGATTTCTGAGCTAGATGTGGTGGCACAAACCTTTAATCCCAGCACTTGGGAGGCAGAGGCAGGCAAGTCTCTGAATTCATGGCCAGACTGGTCTACAGAGAAACCCTGTCTCAGGAAAGAAAAAACAAAACAGCAAGGAGGAATGGGGTAAGAAGTGACATACTGTGACCTGGATGGGAATTACATGATACTGACTCAGGGACAACCTAAAATCTGTGCACTTTACTACACGAATATCAGCACTGTAATAAAATTATTACAGCCAAATACTTGATAATTTACCTTAAGCTGGAATTGAGGCTAATACTCTGATCTCTCTGCTCATAATCTTAATCATAGCCAGCTAATTTTTAGTAACCATTCTTTTATAAACTGCAAACAAACAAGACACACCTTAACAAAACAGAAGCCTCTGAACGTTACAGGGGTGGGCTTGGCACTCTTACCCTTTGTTGCTTAAGACAAAACCTGAAAGTGGCGTTTTGGCACTGGATGGTCCAAGAATTTGTGTGAGAAAAGCACTTGAGACTTAAAGCCCTTGTCCCGAGACCAGCCCTTCCTTCCTCCCTTTCTCTTTCTAAATGATTCCACGAATGATACACAGATCAGATGATACTAGCTATAAAAGTATTTATTTTCTAACTGTTTGCCTGTCTGCTTCCATTCCCACAACAGCCTCCCCAGATAATTTACTACTATGTGGCCGGGCGGTGGTGGCGCACGCCTTTAATCCCAGCACTTGGGAGGCAGAGGCAGGCGGATCTCTGTGAGTTCGAGACCAGCCTGGTCTACAAGAACTAGTTCCAGGACAGGCTCCAAAACCACAGAGAAACCTGTCTCGAAAAACAAACAAACAAAAAAAACAAAAAAAAATTACTACTATGTGTTTCTTCTGCAAATTTTGCCAAGAGAGAAGTTGAAGGAAGGCTAGTATAAAGACCTAGTAACTTAATACAAACGTGGTTCTAACGGCCTTTTAGGAGACTGCTGGGACAGCATGACTGAAAAGACTTGGGTGCAGCAGAATACAAGTAGGTTTCTAACCTCCACACGGGCACTATGGCACACATGAATGCACATAAAATGCTATTAAACAACAATATACTACAGTACTTACTGTGTGCCAGAAAATGTTCTAGACAACAGGCTCCCCCCACCACCACCACCAATAAAACAGACCAAATCTGCCAGCATGGGCTTACTTCCACAGCAAGGATAAATACTTCCTTGAAGCTGAATTGGGGAAGATGAATCTCAGATCAGGATTACACCAAGAGCTATGCATAGAGTAGGCTCAAAGATGGAAGAAAAAAAGAGCATAGCAAAATGCTGTAGAATATTATTTTAAGGTGTGTTGCTTTTGCTTATGCTGCATTTGTTTAACTCTGTGAAGCTATGATTCTTTGCCTGACTAAAATCCCATGGTCTAATAAAGAGCAGAACAGCCAATAGTGAGGCAGGAGAAAGGACTGGTGGGGCTGGCAGGCAGAGAGGATAAACAGAAAGAGCAAGAAGAGAAAAAGGAGAGAGGACACTAGGGGCCAGTCACCCTGCCAGTCACAGAGGAAGAGTGTAGTAGGATAAGGGTAGATTATTGAATTTACTTTTAAACTAAAAAAGCAACTATTAGTTTTACATAATTTACATTGATACAGATTTTTGAATATTGATACTAATTTAAGATTTTTTTTTTTTTTTTTTTTTTTGGTTTTTCGAGACAGGGTTTCTCTGTGGCTTTGGAGCCTGTCCTGGCTGGTCTCGAACTCACAGAGATCTGCCTGCCTCTGCCTCCCAAGTGCTGGGATTAAAGGCGTGCGCCACCATCGCCCGGCTTAAGATAATTTTTGTTAGAACATACGTACATACATTTCTAACCTTGTTCAATGTATTGTACCTATGCAACTCATTTAACAATGTAATGCAGATTTTTTAGCCCTTATTATTATCAGCTATTTAGGATAACAAGGAAATGCAGGTTAGTAGTTAGTCATCTATTATAATGGAATTTGTAGTCATGTTAGGTATGTTTTCAAGGTCAAACAGATATATTTAAGGTATACAGGTGTCCTTCAAACACTTCAGAGATCTACAGAATATGGCATTTAAGATGTTTTAATAATACAGGTCTCTCTCTTTTTAATGCTAATGGGACATGTCTGCTCCTGGCAGCATCAATCTACTTCAGAGAAGATGATGGGTACCAAAGATACTCCACAGGGTGTTTACTTTCTTTGTGGCAAAAGTTAGCCACTGGGCAAGAAAGTGCCCTTGCATCGACTGCTGACAGTGTGCTGCCCAAATTGGACAAGCAGGACATAAAAGAAAGTGACTGCCGAACTTTGCCAAAACAAAGTAGAACAACCCTTCAGAATATCCTGCTTCACAGAAAAGTCTGCCAGGTATGCTAGGCGGGTAGGTAGAAGACGGCTGCCCCAATGTTGCAGAGGAACCTTGGGTGACTGTCCATGCAGTCAACTATCATTTGTTATATTTTTTTGGGAGTCGCTTGCTTGCACTTCCTGCTTACTCAGGTAATATTATTCCCTTCTTGGGTCTCTGATGGAGTAGAAGACTTTATAATTATAGTTTTCCTTGTTACCAGATTCAGAAGAAAAAAATTCACTAAAGAAATGTAAAGTGTATAAGGTTGAAAGGCATAAAAAGATAGGTTAAACTTGTCATCATGCTGAAAGAAGAGTTTAGTACTGTTCCTGCATTGCATGTGCACAGGACCTCTGACATTACCCAGTAGAGGGTTGGTTTGTTACAATGTTGATTCCCTTTGAATATTAAAAACCATTTTAATATGCATTATTATGCTTTGAGTTCATTCTCAATGCTGCATAAGTAGAGAGATATGGTAACCTATTATTGTTTCTTGTTAGTTGCTTTACAAATTTTTAAGGAGCTGGTTGCTAGTGAGGGTTCCTTTTCTTCCCACCACATGGGTCCTATGGATTGACTCAGTGTCACATTTGTTGGCAAACACCTTGTTTTCTAACTCCCCTTTCTGCTTTCCCTGACAAATGGCCCCAAGCCCCATCATACTCATTTGAAAATCAAACACTTATCAGAAACAGTACTAAATCTTTTTTTGTTTTGTTTTGTTTTTCGAGACAGGGTTTCTCTGTGGTTTTGGAGTCTGTCCTGGAACTAGCTCTTGTAGACCAGGCTGGTCTCAAACTCACAGAGATCTGCCTGCCTCTGCCTCCCGAGTGCTGGGATTAAAGGCGTGCGCCACCACCGCCCGGCTAACAGTACTAAATCTTAAGACTCATCTAAGTAGTTTTAATTACAGGAGTAAGAAAACCCTGTTCCACTGGGCATGTAGAATAGACCTCTAATCCTAGTACTCAGGAGGCTGAGGCATACACATACACAGTTAAATTCAAAGTGAACCTGGGATACATAGCAAGATTCTGTCTTTAAAAACAAAAAACACAATCACCTCCCAAACCCCTCAAACAAAATACTCTGTCCATATCAAATATAAAATGGGCCAAGTACTCCTTTCATCCTTGATCAACCCCAACAAAACAAAGAGTGGCTCCTTTAGCCATGCATGGTGGCACATGCCTTTAAACCTAGTACTCTAGAAGCAGGAGCAAGCGATCTTTATGAGTTTTGGGCCAGTCTGGTCTACATAACTAGTTCCAGGACAGACAGTGTTGTGTGGAGACCCTGGGTCCACAAAACAAATAAACACCCAACTCTTTAGACATCCAAGGAAGAGACCCTATCATTGATGAGTCCTGATAGGAAACACTGAAGGGTACATATTACTTACAAAAAACAAACAAAAACCAAAACAACAATAACAACAACAACATACCCCCCCAAACTGTGGCAAAATCTAGAACAACAAAAACAAACACTTGCAGGAGGCAGAGGCAGGTGGATCTCTGTGAGTCTGAGGCCACCCTCATCTACAGAGGGAGTTCCAGGACCGTCAGGACTGTCCCACAGAGAAACCCTGTCTTGAAAAACCAAAAAAGTGTGGCCATACTCTGATTCTATTCTTACAAGAACATGTGTGTGTGGGAAGGGGCATTAAAAACTGAAGAAAAGGGCTGGAGAGATGGCTCAGAGGTTAAGAACATTGCCTGCTCTTCCAAAGGTCCTGAGTTCAATTCCCAGCAACCACATGGTGGCTCACAACCATCTGTAATGAGGTCTGGTGCCCTCTTCTGGTCTGCAGGCATACACACAGACAGAATATTGTATACATAAGAAATAAATAAATATTAAAAAAAAACTGAAGGCAAGCAGAAAAACAAAAATATCAAAAACTCATTAAAATCCTTTTTGTAGTGATGGCAAACATTTGGAATTTGTTAGTATAATTGCTGCCCATCTTATGAATCTCACTATTAGGCTGAAGTTCATTTCCATGCCACTAGAAAAATATAAAGACTAAACTTTAAGGAACTTCTACTCGACAATTTTCACGTTTGGATATTTTAGCTATGAACTGTGTAGAAGAGGAATAAAACTTCACAAACTTTCTGGATCCGCAGATTCTGAACTGTCACAAATACCCCCACAGGATGTGCAAAGAGTCCCTTAGTGTCTAGGGAGGGAGGAAGAGTTGGGAAAACATGACAGTGAGCATATAACTCACTTGGCCTTTAAGGATGCAGACTTAGACTGAAATCCAGATCATCACATCTAAAAATATCGGAAAGCAGTGACTGGACTGGGAAGGGGTAGGTGAGGATAGAACATGTAAAGGAAAAAAGAATGAAGGAGGCTTTAAAAAACCAAATTGCAGCCGGGCGGTGGTGGCGCACGCCTTTAATCCCAGCACTCGGGAGGCAGAGGCAGGCGGATCTCTGTGAGTTCGAGACCAGCCTGGTCTACAAGAGCTAGTTCCAGGCAGGACAGGCTCCAAAACCACAGAGAAACCCTGTCTCGAAAAACCAAAAAAAAAAAAAAAAAAAAAAAAAGAAAAAAGAAAAAAGAGCTAGTTCCAGGACAGGCTCCAAAGCTACAGAGAAACCCTGTCTCGAACCCCCCCCCCCAAAAAAAAAAACCAAATTGCACTGGTAACTGAAATCTGTTCCGCTGATTTTCTAACTAACTCGGTGAAAGATGGAGTATCTTAGGTCAAAACTCTATGAAAGACAAAACCAAAATAAATGTTAGCTAAAATGCAAGATAAACTAACATATTCCCCTTAAGTTCCTGAAAATGGCATCAGGAAAAAAAAATCTTTGTTAGCCAATTAAGAGTCCCAAGGAAAAGAAACAAATGCACCTTCACCAGGCTTTTAATAACCTAAGATACTGTATGCCTCGGAGAAGCACCTTGTAAAGGACAGGTGAAAAGGCTTCTAGGAAACAAGCGAGCTGGAGCAAAGGAGTGGGAGTCAGGTTCATCAACTCTGAGCCCCCATTTTGCTAGACTGGCGACCGAGCATCAAAGTGCCCAGCTAGAGTCACGGCCAGACTAAAGGACATCAAAGCAGCCCCTTGGCTCTCCAGCTCCATATAAGAACGAGAGCAGAGCAGCTTAGCTAACACAGGCCTGTAAATTCCTCCAACAAGCAGAGTTTATCACCCCCTCCCTTGTAGTGGCTTAATCCTTTAATTCGTTTCAATGCCAAAAAATAGGATTTCCTGAGGGCTGCCACAGGATGTGCAACAAGCAGCAGGGGCAAGGGCTTAGCGTTGTTGATTCAATATAATCAAGAGTTTAGCAGAAGGGTGGCTAATGCACAGTCAGTAACACAGGGCCCCGAACAAAAGGAAGAAAAGAGGCCAAAAGCCTTTGAAAAAAACAAAGAACCAAATTTTAAAGGGTGCCAGCTCATTCAGGATTTAGTCTCTCTCCCCTCTCCTCCCCTTGGACCCAGAATCTTTAGCATGTTAGGCAAGCATTCTACAACTCAGTTACTTCCCTAGTCCAGGACAGTCTTAGTTTGTCTAAAGACTATTCTATCCTCTGATGGAGCTGGAATATAGGTAACACAACTACTTAGACAGAACCAAAGGGATGAGGAATCTACTGTGTGCAGTGTGGTCAGGCATCCACCTCCAGACCCAGAGGGTAGCAAACAAGGGCAATTACTGGAAAAGGCCTGCTTGGTTTTAAGTTGGTAATTTGAGTCAGATAACAAGGTAGTAAGTTAGTTTACAAACTGCTAAAAAAATGAACATTAAGGAAAACATTTATTGGCCAAGGCTATCTGTATGTTATTTCTAAAGACTTTGGGATTTTGAAGCCGGGCGGTGGTGGATCACACCTTTAATCCCAGCACTCAGGAGGCAGAGGCAGGTGGATCTCTGTGAGTTTTAGGCCAGCCTGGTCTACAAGAGTTAGTACCAGGACAGACTACAAAGCTACAGAGAAACCTTGTCTTGGAAAAAAACAATATCTGAGTAGTCAAAATGGGGAGGGGAAAACAAAAAAATAATTCCAAGTAACACCCCCAATCCTGACCTCGGGTCTAAAGCCTCAATTCTCCCTCCCTAGCTGGTTTCTAATTCCTAGCCCGGGGGTCAAGGGTCAGGGTCCTAAGCAGTTAGGTCTCTGAAAATGATGAAAACAGGCAGCTTAGCTTTATCACCAAACATCACACTTCTTGCCTCCCTTTTTCTTGTGGGTAGATTTAGCTTTGGTGCTCTCTGATGTAAACAAGCTTTAAAATATACATAAATAACAAGTTAAGTCTTTTAAATGCTAGTTTGCCTTCTGATTCTGGTGTTTTCAAAATGCTAGGCGCCTGGTGACAATAATTATCAGTGGTTTGAGGAGAATCCTTTTTGTGGGGAGTGGGGAGACAGGGCCCCACCTAGCCCAGGACAGCCTTGAATTTCCAATCCTCCTGCGATTACAGGCACACACCTGGCTCACACTGGCGGTACAGGGGGTGCTTCTGTGCTGGTTTTTAAGCTTTCCTGCGTATGAACACAGTCAGGCACTCCCACCTTAAGATGTCTCTGATGAAGTTCTCAGAGTTTACTTTTGGAAGGTCCTTCGGACACTGATGAAGACTCTCCTCACACTAACATCAACCTCTCCCAAGACTTTTCTGACCAAATCACACATTAGATACCCCTGTCTTTGAGGAGTCCAGATTGGTCAAGATGGACAATCCTGCAAATCATATTAGAGAAAATCCCCTGAACATGGTATTTTATTGCCCTGTTTGCCTTCAGCAAAGACTCTAAAGGTAAGGAGCACCCATACCCTGATAGTTTCTCTCCACTGACAACAAATCCTGTATTTCCTGGTTGAAGTCAGAACTGACCTCAATTAATTGCTCTTCCTAGGACAAGACTTTACTGGAGCTGGCAGTCTCGGCACCTGTGCAGCCCCTCTTGAACAGAACTGCTCTACTGTATGAAAGAAGCATTATGGAGAAAGAGGTGGAGCTCAGAGGCAGAGAGCTGGCTTACTATGTACAAAGTCCTGGATGAAAAAACTTCACAGATAGGCCTTCTTTAACATTCATTATACTGTTAAGGTAGATGACAGGAACATACAAATCAAATTTAGGTAACTAGAAAGTCCACAGGAAGCACTAAAGATAAAACCAATCCTTTGGCATATTCTCATCTCTCGTTGGGGAGCTGTCAGAGGATAACTGGCCCCTCTATCTTGTTACTGGAATATATTACTAAGTTGCTGAGCAGCAACATTCTCAAAGTTGAAGGACTGCTATCACCAACTCTTCTAGATAAAAACCTCAGAAACAATTCCAGGGGAAAGAAGCAATGCCAATCGTGTTGTGGTGTACAAAGTTAGATATGTTCTTCAACACAGACTAAGCCACAGAGGCCACAAATCCAGAATGGTGAGGATAAAGACTATGTCCCAGCTCAAATAAACAGACACAAAAATTGCAGAGAAAAATCTTTAAAATAAATCTGACTATAAAAATAAACCAACCCAAAAAATTAAAATAGAACTAAGGAAATCTATCTACTTTAATCCCTAAAAATTTAAGACCTGAGCCTCACCGTAGCATGCAACCACATCTCCAAACGAAGGGCCTCTGGTTTGGGGCTCCTTTCCCACCCCAGGGGAACCTAAATGCCTTTCTTAGGTATTCTAACAACAATGTTCCATTTAATGGCCAAGTGTATATCTGTTCGAGGCTTAGCTTCCAGCCTGATGCTTGTGGGCATCTCAATAGCCAGCTTCAAACTGACTGCAAAACACAAAAAGAAAGTTCTTATTGTAAAAAACTTTCATTTGCATTTGGATTTTGAAAACAGAGATGAGAGTGGGAGAAGGAAGCACACACAGTTCACATCCCTGAAAGGCTCTTGAGCTGCTGAACTGCTCTGAGCCGGGGTGTGTGTGTGGTACGGGTGAGCTGGTGTGTGTGTATGTGTGTGTATGGTACCGGTGAGCCGGGTGTGTGTGTGTGTGTGTGTGTGTATGTGTGGTACCGGTGAGCCGGGTGTGTGTGTGTGGCCGGGTGTGTGCGTGTGTGTGGTACCGGTGGGGTGGTAAGGAGCTTGCTGCGTCAGAGTGGAGACAGGCAGTCAAATGCCCCAGTGGCTGTCATTGTCAGCATGACCATTCACTAGGAAATTCAGGTGTTTTGTGGAAAATTAGCTGAACAAAATGAGAAAATTAGTAAGAGGTCACAAAACAGCCTGTTTTAATAAAACACTGACTACAATTAGAAGTAGAAGCAGATGGACCGAGGGAAGCCACGTCCTATTTGGAAACAAGATACAGAAAGAACTTGCCCCACGTGTGAGCTCAAATTTCCCCACCTGTAAAGTGGTCTAATGCTTTCTGATTTTAAAAAGTTTAAGCCATTGGTTAAAAGGTCTTTTGTGTTAGACATTAAAGCAACTAATTTATAAAAGAAATTTTTCTTTCATTTATAGTAATTTGTAAGAGGCTCTACAAAAAAAAAGCTCACTTAAGTTTGATTAAGCATGTTAGATCTGAGTTGGCCTCAAATAACTTTTACTGAGTTGTAGGAAACTTACGGTCTCACTGGGGATGCGGTGTGGAAGGAGGTTGTTTAGAGGGAGGGACAGAGGGAATTAAGAAAGGAGCAAGGTGAACAAAGGAAAATGTTTCGACTCTGGGACTAGTTCCTCCAGGAATCTTACCCTGCCAAGCTGCAGGACAGTTTTTAGACCTGGAGCACATCTTGTTCAACTCCAACACAGAGCAGGTAACGCTCGCTGACAGATGTTTCTTTTTTTTTTTTTTTTTAAATATTTATTTATTATGTATACAATATTCTGGTGCCAGAAGAGAGCACCAGACCTCATTACAGATGGTTGTGAGCCACCATGTGGTTGCTGGGAATTGAACTCAGGACCTTTGGAAGAGCAGGCAATGCTCTTAACCACTGAGCCATCTCTGCAGCCCCCTGACAGATGTTTCTTGACATTAAGTCACAGGCCTCGAGCTCAGCCCTGGAAAAACTGCTCAAACGTTCTAGGAAAGGACGGCCACACCAGGAAATGCACTCTGCCCTTTTCCTTCTTTCTAATCACTGCACTCTGCTCATTATCCCCTCTCTCCACTGATCTGCCTGAGTTTCTAAACAAACTCCATTAAAGCACAATACTAAAGAAAAAAGCAGAAGGCAGACACTCCTGGACTTGGAAGGCAGTGTTGGGGAAATGTCAAAAGTTGTCCATTCTGAGTAGCATGCAGCTCTCCTCAGGATCAAGCTGATGCTTCTCAAAGACAGGGTAATGTCTACTCCTAAATTAGTTGTTGACAGTTCTCTGGATCATTTAACACCTCACTAGCAAGTCTTTTACTGGATTAATTCAAACAGGTCAAGCCTAATTTTAATTAAACTTCAACCTACTCAAGTCTCTTTTACACTAGTAAGAGATTTATCTAGGTTCTTTAGAAACTAAATGCAGACAGTAGTGTTTTCTTTCTGTATGTAAAGTGACTTCTGTAACCATTGTAAATGCTTCCTGTTACATGTACTTTTGGAGTTTACGTTATCTCTGACTTGGTCATACTGGTAGCATTCAACTACACAAGCCATGTACTGTATAGAAAGCACTATATTATTTTACACCCAAGTGCAGTTCTGGAAAAAAAATTTAAATCTCTTCGTTGATTTTTCTAAATATTTTACTTTAATAAAAAGGTATTGGAGCTAAAATCCAGCACAGAATACGGTCAGTGATGCATGGAGGACAAGCTAGCTTTCCAAGAGTTTAGTGGACTTTTCGGAACTTCCTAGGCTCTCACTTTTTTCACCCACCAGCTTGTTATAACTTGAATTTTTGAATGACACTTTTACAATATACACTCTTCCCACTTGTGCAAGCACTGGGGTCAACAGGCCTTAGTGTGGCATTTCCTTTGAATGTAAAGACTGCTTTTGCACTGAGGCTCCTGCATCTTCATGGGAATTTCTACACACCACAAGGTATGCTGAAGCAGACAGGTGCCAAGTCTTCTGAGGAAGGGCCGAGATATGACGCATATGTTCTCCACAGCCTCCTCCTCCTCAGACTAATGCCCAGCTGACATCAACTCTGGTGCTGTGCAAAGAAGGCTCAGGACAGTAGGCTTAGAGTCAACTAAATCACTTAAAAGTTTCGTTACCACAGCAAGCACTGCAAGCCTTCCAATGGTGAAGAGGCTGACAGATGATCCCTGTCCCCATTCAGCTCAGTCTTTCTAGCACCGGAACCTTCTAAGCTGGTCCCAGATACTGTGAAGCACAATTAATAAACTTTTTTCTTGAACAGGCAAATTCATAAAACTGAAGCTGACAACAATATTTCCAAAAGTCTCTCCATAGAGATAACAGGATCACTGACAGATGGGAACAAATATAAAATCAGTTTTGACTTTAGAAAAGTCTTAGCCAAAACCAGCTATCCTACTTAACTGTTTCCAATGCAGGCTGTAGCCCACCTATAGTACCATGTATTAGAGTGGAGAAACCACGGCTGAGGATGTGAAATCCGCTAGAGCCACAATGCCTCAGAAGCAGCAAGAGAGCAAGTTAAATTAAGTTGCTGTCAATCTGCTAGTAGAAAAACATTTTTACTTTATTTGTTTTTGTTTATGAGCTAGGCCTCAAGATATATAGCTGAGGATGACCTTAGACGATTAATTTTCTTGTCTCCACCTCCCAAGTGCCAGAATTACAGACTTGTGTCACATGTCCCACCCCTGAAAAGACTTTAAAAGTAAAACCAGCAAAATCAAATTACCTTCCTTTCACAGTAACTGGTCAACACTGCCCTCTAGTGATACAAATGAATAAACCAGGCAACATCTTTTATTGTTCATTTCAAATACATTTAAGTAACTGCAGCTCTTTTGAATGCACATCTCATTTGAAAAGGTTTTTTTTTTCAATTTATTTGTTATGCATACAATGTGCTGTTGGCATATATACCTACATGTCAGAAGAGGGAATCAGATCTCATTATAGATGGTTGTGAACCACCATGTAGTTGCTGGAAATTGAACTCAGATCCTCTGGAAGAGCAACCAGTGCTCTTAACCTCTGAGCCATCTCTCTAGCCCCCTTAAAAAGGTTTTAAATCAAGGACATTTACTCTGGAAATATACTATTGATGATATACACATTACTATGTAGTGATTACATTTTCACATAAAAAGATGTGATTAAGAAAGACCCTGAAGGCAAATGCCCTAAATTAAAAGCACTGTAGGACAGCAAGAAAAAGTCTCATCACATGTAAATCAGGCATGGCAGTGGGGGTGCACACCTCTAACCCCAGCACTTGGGAGGCAGAAGCTGTGAATTCAAGGCAGCCTGGTCTACACAGAGTTCCAAGATAGCCAGAGCTACAAAGAGAGACCCTGTCTCAATATAAACAAACAAACAAAAATTCCATAGGAGGGAGCCAGTAGAGTTCTCAAGGAGTGTGTCTTTAACACACTTAAAAGTGTCTATGGAAACCAGAGCCTAACAGTGGACCCACTGGAAGGCTGACTCCTTATTTAGAAAAAAATCTCAATCAAAAGAACACAGTTGGCTGCTAAGTTTTTACTAAGCCAAAGACGTACCAAGGCTGGTGCCATCCTGCCCCATAATACACTTCATGGAGGTGATGATCTGCTCCATCACAGGTGGTGACATCGATGTGGCATACACAGCACTGTGAGAATGTGTGCGCAGGTAGTCTATCAGTGCCTGTGGAAGCAGAGGCGGATATTTAGAGTCAGGTCCTGAGCACACAGTTATGCAAGTACCTTCCTTCTAGGTGATACTGGACTCTTTCATTCAAAGCAATAGGGCACTAAACAGAGACTCAAGGTTAACTAACACCATCAAAGCTCACAACTGGCCAACAAAGATGTCAGAAACAGCAAAGTCTTGGGTTTTGGTTTTCAAATTCATTTTTAAAGGATCACTCTAAATTCAAAGAACATATCATTTAATGTTATGAATTACTTTTTGAGGTATAATAATTTACTTCTAAGTGTCATTTGTATCTCATCCTATACATTTACAGTCCATCTTTATATTCCTACATAACAATTTTCCTGGGCTGGGAGTGTATCATTCAGTGGTGTGGAAAACACTAGGTAGGTGTGAGGTTCCTCAGTTTGATCATGCCCCTCCCAATATTCTTTGGAAGGAGATTCACAAATTGATACATAAATTGGCAGAAGTTCATTATGTCTTTCATTAGAATATTATCACCGAGTAAAATATATTTTAATCATCCTCGTCAGGATGATTTAAAAAAACCCACAACTGATTTTATGTAAGTTTCGATTGCGTTCCTGTACCTTTTACTATCATTTAAGCCTTTAATAAGGCTTATTTTATGTACATGAGGTTTTTGCCTGCACATGTGTACCAAGTATGTATGAGAAGCTTACACATTCTGGAATTGGAATTAAAGATGGCTGGAAACCAATTATGTGGGTGCTGGGAACTGAACCCAGATCCTCTCCAGGAACAACAGGTACTTTCAGCTGCTAAGTCACTCTCTAGATTCTCATTTAAATCCTGTTTTATTTTTTATTTATTTTTTTTTTTGTTTTTCGAGACAGGTTTCTCTGTAATTTTGGTGCCCGTCCCGGAACTAGCTCTTGTAGACCAGGCTGGCCTCGAACTCCCAGAGATCCACCTGCCTCTGCCTCCCGAGTGCTGGGATTAAAGGCGTGCGCCACCACCGCCAGGCTTTTGTTTTATTTTGTTTTGTTTTTCTAAGACACGGTTTCTCTGTGTAGCCCTGACTGTCCTGGAAATCAATCTGTAAAACAGGTTGGCCTCAAACTCAAGAGATCTGTCTGCTTCTGCCTCCTAAGTGCTGGGATTAAAGTCATGCACCTCCACCGCCCAGATTAAATCTTTAAAAATAAAATATGCACAAGGATCTGCTGTGTGATGGCACATGCCTATCACCCTAATCTCTGGACGATGTGGCAGGAGGATTGCAAATCTAAGGCTAGTCTGAGCTACAAAGTGAGACAATGTCCTAAGTAAAGAGGGGTGATCAGTAGCATATATACTAAAAACAAATAAATAGTAAAATAGTCTTGTTGCTTCTAAAACTCTCAAAATTGTACCTCAAAGCACAAATGTCTTATCAATTCTTAATCATACCCTATATGATTTATTAGCCTTTAATTCATAACAATATATCTTATTTGCCAGTTAACTTCTAAAGTAAGCTTTGTCTCATTAACAAAAAGGTAAAAATTAATAATGACAGCAATCAAACCTGATTAGAAGCAACTGAAAACGGGTCTTTCTAAAGGCAATCAATTATCAGTGTCTTTATTTTGTCACCAGTGTCCAGTCTGGAGTGAACAGACATTTGTTTAAATCTTCCCAGGAAAAGTCATACAACACAGAGGTATGTACAACTCTACCAGAATTTACCTGAACAATTCCAGGTGGTCAGACTGAGGCCAGTGGCTAGTAAGAGTAGAAGTGTATTTTGTGAGGACTATGGATAATGCCTACAGAAATATACCATGCACAATCCAAACAGAAGTGCTCACAAGTCTTATGCACTGTTTGGTACAGTAAATGGCTTTTCTATACACACTTCAATTCACAACAAGAGTGCACAGACACCTAAACACAGAAGAGAGCACGGACACCGGACAGTGGCGCACGCCTTTAATCCCAGCACTCAGGAGGCAGAGGCAGGTGGCTCTCTGAGACTTTGTGAGAAGTCTACAGTGTGAGTTCCAGGGCAGCCAGGGCTACAGAGAAAAACCCTGTCTTGAAGAAACAAAAACAAACAAGTAAGAGAGTCACACATTTTCCTGACTTAAAGCCTTCCACAACTTCTTGATCAGCTCACCCTACAAAGTCTAACTAAGGTTCTGCTTCTGGGCTGACCTGACTCGTCTAGTTCATTCTATCCACCTGTAGGTACTGAACAACGTGACGCTATGGAAGAACAGAACCTGGCGTTAGGTCAGATTCCTCTCTACTGTGTGGCTTCCTATAACACCATCTTTCACGCAGATAGGTCCATAACTTCTGGGTCCATCAAATTCATCAGAATTTCCAGTGTTTCCTCTGATCGCCTAACTCTGACGAACACAAAGCATACAAGTAAATGTGGCCAGAACTTATGCAGCCCATAATCCAATTGAGAAAACTGTACTATGACATTCTGGATGTAGGTGCTTCTGACAAGGTTTCATGAAACTTTCTGAATTGAGTGAAACTTAATGTGATCATCAAGAGGGGAACTGGCTGATACCACATGCCTTCAAAAAAAGCATTTCTTACAGATAAACATGCTATTTTCAATGAATACACAGACTTCTTGCTTCCTGCCTGTTGGTTTGTGCCACTATTAGCACTATATATATACTTCCAAGGCATTTTGTTTATGACCTGGGGTGACACAAGGACCCTCAGATTCCTGGTCTATGCTGCGCTGCTGTCTGAACCAAACCCCCAGGAGTCTCCATGTCCCTTCAAAAAATATTTAGCTTCTATCAGCATGAGTCTAGTGAACAATCAACAATCACAGAAACTTAATTAAACTAAATCTGTTTTCCTATGGATGCTTCTGTGGGTTGTTGGAGTTTTGTTACAAAACTTCAGGTTCCTGCTGGGCGGTGGTGGCCTTTAATCCCAGCACTCGGGAGGCAGAGGCAGGTGGATCTCTGGGCGTGCGAGACCAGCCTGGTCTACAAGAGCTAGTTCCAGGACAGGAACCAAAAAGCTACAGAGAAACCCTGTCTCGAAAATAATAAAAAAAAAAAAAAAAACACAACAAAAAAAAAAACACTTCAGGTTCCTCTAGCTACAATTTCATGTTAAGTTTTTAAAAAGATTAATAAAAAATGTCGTTGCTTTTGTTACTGTTGTGAGTTAATGCTGAACATGTGTCTGTTGGTAGCAGAGGCAAATATAGTTCCCTCTCTTGTCAGGCAAGGTGGTAGCCCTGGGCTTTCCCATTAGGGTAGGACAAGCTCTGGTTAAGGACGATAGCCACACTGCAGACACTGAAAATGACTGTTCTTTAAGGCTTCAGTTTAGTTTTAAGAAGACATTCAGAGTATTTATGAGCACTTACTAGTGTGATGCTTGGCATACATTTATTAATGATATTACAACAAGTTTTTCTTTTCTTTCTGAGAGTCAAATTGAGGTCAGAACACATGCCAGGCCAGTTCTTTACTACTCAACTAGAGGCCTGACCCAAGTTCTTTTTAAAGTCATAGCTTTATGGAAATATAAGCCACATTCCCCCAGAGTTACCTCTGTAAAGTGTACAATTCAATGGATTTTGGCATAGTCAAAGGGGTGCAGCCCTTATCATTACCTCATTCTAGAACATTTTCATAACCCAACAAGGCAACATCCTATCCATCAACAAGGACTTTTCATTTCCCCATCTCCTTAACTAATGTACTAATCTACATTCTGTTTCCATACCTATTCTAGATAAACACACACACATACAAAAGAAAAGAAAGCCAACCTATCACACGGCCTTTTGCGACTGACTTCGGTTAACATGTCTACAAAATGCATCTGTGTTGCAGCACAGACACACGTCATTTTTAAGCCAGTATCACATTACAAATTCCCCCTCCGTTTACTTTTACTGATAAGGAAACCAAAAAGTCAAAAATGCTTTCCCCTAGGTCTTACAAAGTAAAACACATTTAAATGCAGACAGTGTTCATGATTTTGTATGGATTCTTAACTGCCTTAGAGCTCATACATAATTTTAAAGTTGAAAAATAGATGCTTTACAGTGTATTACAGCTAACAAAACCATCTCTTTTTGTTTGTGCATTCCAATCTTCCATTTTCGTTGGCTCCTGTGACAACCCTTTGAAAGTGTGAGCACAGCTCAAACCCAACAGAAGATTGTGGCAAACAGGAAGCACCACTGTGTGCTCTCTTACAAAAGAGTGTTCTATATCTCAGACCAGAATGTAGTTTAGAAAGAAGCTCCAATGAGCACACAACAAACAATGAACAGAACCAGCCTTCAGCCCAGCAAGCAACATCAGAGTCACTCCCCAGGGCTGAAGTAGGAAGTCCACCAGCACTAGAACATGAGCCACAGCCCATTCAGGAGCCCCATAGGACCCACCAACAAGACAGCTTCCAAATCAACAGCCTTTCTTGATCTCTAATCGGCCATCTAAAGGCCTGCTTTACCTACCTTCTTGCCTCCAATGTATCCTCCAGAAGCACCGAAGCTCTTTGTGAATGTTCCCATCATAACATCTACATCCTCGGGATCCAGGCCAAAGTAGTCTACCACACCTCGCCCTGAAGGACCAAGGGCCCCAATGCTGTGTGCCTCATCCAGATACAAGTACGCCTTGTACTTCTTCTTGAGAGCAATCACTTCAGGAAGGCGAACAATAGACCCTTCCATGCTGGCAAAACAGGGTTAAAAAAACACAAACACTAAGACTTTTTAACTCTCAAAATTAGCAACTGGACACTTTATTTTTAATGCTTTGAGGTTATTGCTTTTCAAAATAAATCTGAAAATTCCACCTCTGGTTTAAAACTAAGTTATGCAGTATACTGACTTGGCAGGAAACAGGAGGTTGACTTCTCAAAAACAAGTGCCGCACTGTAACTGATTTTATTTCAAAACAGAAAGAATTAAAGCTACAGCAGATTATTTCTGTTTGCTTTTGTGGGGCTAGGGATTAAAGCTGGGGCCTTGCATATGCTAAGAAAGCATTTTACCAGTGGGCCACATCTCGCCCACATGTGTCTTCTAAAGCTTGCAATTACAAGCAACATTAGACTTTGTATTCATTGTACATGCCTTGAGTTCCTGCCCAGGGATTCCTTCAGTGGACTGTGGCCTAAGATATGTCTGTTTTAAAATCAAAGTTGTTTTTGGTCATGGTCTGTATCACAGCAATAGAAATCTAAGATAGATTGTCCAAATTAACAAAAGAAAAAATCTTAAAATTAAAATACAGCCTGGTATGGGGGCATATGCCTGTAAATCCTAGCACCCAAGAGGCAGAGGCAGAAACAGAATTAGGAGTTTAAGGTCAGTGTGGGCTACATGAGACCATATCTCATAAAATAACAAAAAGTAACATATTTTTAGTTATTTTGATGGTAGTTTTGTGGTGCTGGAGATTGAACTCGGGGTCTCATGCATGCTAGAGCACAACCACTGTGGTAAAGCCTTGCCATGAACTCTGGGTGGGCCTCAACCATACGGCTCACCTGTCTCAGCCCTCTGAGTGCTGGAATTACAGGTACGTACCACCACTTCTAGCTTTGTCATTTGTTTTTGGTAAGTTAGAATCTTTTATGCATGAACTTTTCATAAACAGTTGAAAAAATAACTTTGATAGAAGAAGGATCTGAAAGCTGTGTACCATACAGACTTAAAGACCTTTGGGCTCAGTGCCTTCTGTTCCCAGGTATTTTTAACAAGTCATGAGCACTGTCTCCTTAGTCTCCAGAGCGGGCTAGTCTAGTGAGTCCTTCAGCTGAGAGCGTACATGACTTTACAGGCCGAGGCCACAGGCAAGTGCAGTAGAGCAAGAGTACCTATATATGCCTTCCACCAGGATTAGGATTTTCTTCCAGGGCCTTCTTGTCCGAGGCTGACCATAAACAATGGCATCTTTCAAAAGCTTCTCCAAGCTTTGCATATCTATGGCACAAAGAAAGAATTCAGTCCCCAAGTGTTTTTTTCTAACAGTATCAGAAAAATGAGAATATACATTTCTTATTTAGAAGTGTCTCAGATAGCAAAAGACATTAGCATGATTAGAGCTGAGCAGAAAGATGTTAAGATATTGCTTCATTAACTGACATCTAAATGTGACAAATGTTCAAAGTAATCAACAAGAGTAAATGACTGGTAATTGATTGCTTTAGATGGTTAGATAGAAAATCTCTGCCTTTGAATTAGCCTTTCTGTGTTTTTAAAATCAAACTTCATCTCTAAGTGATTCATTCAGAAATAAATGTATAAAGACAAAACAAGAGTATGTAAATCACCCCAAATACACGTTCCTCCTAAAAAGCAAATATGCACGGACCTAGAGAGACTGCTCAAGGTTTTAAAGCACTTGTTGCTCTTGGAGAGGACCCAGATTTGAGTCCTAGTATCCAGAGGGTATTTATAACCACCCATACGTCTAGTTCCAGGGGATCCAATGCCCTCTTCTGACCTCTGTGAGCACCAAGCAAGCACGTACATGCAGGCAAAACACTCACACATAAAACAAAATAAATATATCTTTAAAAATAAAAAGTAAACATGGAGAACAAACTTCAAAGTGCATGATCTATTTTCTTTTACCCAGGATGCATTCAATAGCTGCTTATTAAACAACTGGTTAAAAATATGCCAGTCTGGGACATGCATGAGTCTAAGCTTAAGCCAGCTTGTTTGTCACTCTGGTGTGGGAGGTCCTTCTGTATATGTGCTGCTTTTACTGGTTAATGAATAAAGAAGCTGTTTTGGGCCTACACAGAACAGAATAGAGCTAGACGGAGAAAAATAAACTGAATGCTGGGAGGAAGAAGGTGGAGGCAGAGGGGAAAGGCTTGAGTTGCCAGGTGGAACCTTGCCGGTAGGCCACGAACCTCGTAATAAAATATACAATAATGGAAATGGGTTAATTCTAGATGTAAGAGCTAGCTAGCATGCTTAAGTGATTGACCAAGCAGTGATTAAAATAACATAGCTTCTGAGTGATTATCTCGGGTCTGGGCAGCCAGGAGCAAACAGGCAGCCTCCTACAAGAGCTCTCTGCTGAGATTGCCCCACATTCGCGCCATCAGCTGCACTGCTGAAAGACAGCATATTTGGGGCTATCATTAGTAAGGACCATAGCTTTCCTCTCACACGTCTCCATCTCTATAGACTTTATACTTAAAATATTTGTTTTGAATGACATTAAAAAAAAATTCTCCCTAAAATCTAAGCAACATTAAATGTGAGGAATATGTCATGCAAGTGAGAGGCCCTACACTATAAACTTTAATTCTGTGTTCTTTACTGCTTATCACTGAAAGAAAGGGTCAAAATTGCATGACTTTGTCTTTCTTATAATTGAACTTTGATAGGAAAAGGAAATAACGTGATAAAAACACACAGCAGGATGAGCAAAGGTCATGACTGTGCCACACCTTTCAGTATTTGCGGCACAGCAATCAGCGTACTGCTTGACAACCCAGAGCAGGAGACAAGTGAGTGCACTCACTGTAGCTGTTTCCTAGTTTATATGCAGAAAGGAGACAGAAGGGAAACAGTGGTTCAACACTTTAGACAAAAGGAAGATCACAGGAAAAAGAAACTGAATGTGGCACTGCATGGCTGCAATCCTAGAAAACAGGAGGTTGAAAAGGAGAATCCTTGTAAAATCAAAGACAGTCTAGGATAGATGGTAAGTTCCAGGCTAGCCAGGGCTACATAATAAGACCCTGTCTCAAACAGCAAGCCAGCAATAACAGTGGGAAAAGCCTACAAACTTGAGACAAAGGAACTATCTATAGCAAGAACACTTGGACAGATTACAGACTTAGGGAAGCTATTTCCATCTTTCTTCCATCATAGACCATGTAAATTAAAGTTTAAATATGCCACAAAACTCCTAAAGGAAAATGTGAGAGAACAGACCCCCTGTACTGAAGAAGCATTAAATACAACTTAAAAGTCAAAAAATTTTTTGATAAGTCAAAATAACAAGACATTTAAATAAAAATAGCATGACATAAAAGGACAATACAAAGAGCTCCTAAAATCAATAAAAAGATATCAGCTTGAGATTAAACGGATTATCAAGAAATAGCTACAAATATAATAGCTGCATAAAAAAAAACTGATCTATACCTAAAAAAATAAAATAAAACCCCAAAACTGTGCCCTTATTAGGTTCATAAAGATTTAAAATGATACATAATAGACCATGTTGGCCAGTGGGTACAAGTGGCCAATGTCACATTTGTTATTTGAAAAGGTATTAAAAACGTACCTGCTGGGTGGTGGTGGTGCATGCCTTTAATCCAAATCCCAGCACTCAGGAGGCAGAGAGAGGCAGGTGGATCTCTGTGAGTTCGAGGCCAGCCTGGTCTACGGAGCGAATTCCAGGACAGGCTCCACAGCTACACAGAGAAACCCTCTCTTGAAAAACCAAAAAAAAAAAGCACACCCTTTTCTACAGGCACTCTGAGGGTGCTCAACACTAATCAGATGATCATGGAAATATGTTAGCGCAGTGCTGCTTATAGTTAAAAGTTCAAAAAGGATTTAAGGACAAACAGAGGAGACAACGAGCTATGGTCTATCTGGACACGTCACATTTAAGCATAGGGAAGAGTCACAGGCATGGACAAGAAGGTAGCAATATTTATGGTTAAAAGTTTCACAACAACAACGAAAAGGTCTCAATCACATACAAAACACTTCCAGTCTCACTGTAGAACATTTTACTTAAGATAAAAAGAAAAAAAGAAATAAGTTATTGCCATCCAATCCTTCCTTCCAGAGATACAGACTTAATATTTATATATTATTCTACAATTTCATCTGCATACATACATTTTTGCAAAAGATGATATTTTAAATACAGCTGGTACAGATGATATTTTAAATACATCTTTCTCCCTATATGTGTTTTAAATTATAAAAATATGATTTTTACAAGTTTTTACATAAATAATTTTTTAAGATTATGATTTGTGCACTTTAATTTTTTAAAACTATGATTTATGCATTTTAATTTTTTTTTTCCGAGACAGGGTTTCTCTGTGGTTTTGGAGCCTGTCCTGGAACTAGCTCTTGTAGACCAGGCTGGTCTCCAACTCACAGAGATCCACCTGCCTCTGCCTCCCGAGTGCTGGGATTAAAGGCGTGCGCCACCACCGCCCGGCTGATTTATGCATTTTAAAAACTACACAAAGGTATTTCCATTTAGGGAACAAGTTTTAGCTTGATAATACCATTCCCTACCATCTTTGTTTATTACTGTACAGAACATTTGTCTGTTCTTTTTTTTCTTGAACATGTGTATATATGTATGTATGTGTGTGGTATATGTGTATAAACTTATGCATAAACACACATGTGCAGGTACACATGCAAATATAGATATTTGCAGAGGCGAGAGGTTGATGCCAAGTGTCTTCCTCAATCATACTCTACCTTATTTTTTAAGACATGGTCTCTCCTGTACTTCTAGCTCAGCAATTGAGCTAGACTGGCTAGCCCCAGTCTCCATCTGGCTTGCTGTCTCCATCTCCCAGTGCTGAGATTATAGGCATGAGGTGCCATGCCCATCTTTTTATATCAGTGCTGGGGATCAGAACTCAGGTTTTCACACCCATGTGGCACACACCTTATAGAATGAGTGCAGCCTTAAATGGGTACCGGGAACCAAACTCAGATCCTCTGTAAAAGCTGTGCACATTCTTTAACCACTGAGCTACCTTTCCAGCCCCAAACTTTGTTAAGTGTGTGTCTTGTGCCTGTGTGTGATGAGAGGTGAGGAAGGCTCACACCACAGCACAAGTGTAGTGCAAGAAAACAACTTTTGGAGTCAGTTCTCTTTTACACGGATGGGTTCCAAGGATTGAACTCACATCACACAGCTCGTGTAGCTAACTCTTCACCTGCTGGGCCCAGCCGTTGTATTGTATTTAGATGTTGCTTAACTATTCACATCTCTTCACTAATCTTACTTACTTCTAGTATCATGACAAGACATGCTATGTATCCAACAAATGTATCTGAACAGAGATTTACTAACAAGGAAAGGAGAGATGGAAAACCTAAGAATCAAATCAAGGGAAGGCAGTATAAACTGCAAAAAGGAATCCCATCACCATATGTTCTCTTCATTCATCGATGGATAGACAGATATAGAGATACACACACATATTCAAGCTGACCTCAAGTGAAAATTCCTCCCAAGTGCTAGGTTTACAATCACGTGCCACCATATTCTGCTTTTATTTCATTAAAGGAAAAAAAAAAAGAAAGAAAGTGTCTTTTGAAAAGATTAGACCAGAAGAACATTTTAAATCTTCTACTTCAGCTGCTTTATACTTCCTACTACTACCGTAACTTTGTCATCACCAGACAGTAAAGCCAATGGCAAAGCCAGAATAACTCACTGTTGTGTTTGAAGATTCGAATGGTTGCTCCCGACAGCCTGGCTCCTAGAACCAGTGATGCATGGTTCAGTTCATCACTCAGAATCAGACAACCCTGCAAAGTCACAAGCACAGGAAGGTAAGACACTAATCTCGCTGAAAACAGCTTTCAAAGATGCTTTAGAAGCGTATGCAGAATCCAGCCTACATGCAATAGTTTCGTAATCCTGTCAATTTAAATACCCGATACATAGCAACATGTTCTTACCTACACCTAAAATCTAGCAGTCTTTAAAGGGTTCTGATATCTATGATTTGAGAGCATTTTGATGTATCTATCATTTTGTGAGAAATGGCAGCTGTAGATAAAGTTCTTTTCCTTCAATATTAACATATCTCAGTTCAGGGAAGAACCAAAAATCACATAGTATGAAGACTGTGGTTTAGCCTCTTAAAATCCCCAAACATACTTTAACACATAAATTAAGGAGAGAGAAAAGCCTGACATTCTTGGTGGTTTATTTCTTACCCTTCTATCTCTCATGGGATCCTGCTTAAATAAAAACAAAACAACAACAACAACAAAAAAACCCCAAGATTTTGTCTTTCAAAATTGGCCTCAACAGGGGCTGGGAGTATAAGGCTCAGTGGTAGAGAACATTTGCCTGGCATGTACAAGGCTCTGGGTTGGATCCTTGACACTATAACAAACAAACAAATGAATGAGTAAATAAATAAGCAAATTTTCATATGAAAATCACGTCAAAATACCCCAATGACCCAAACAAAAACAACTTAAGCAATAAAAAATTATATTCATAGCTGGGAATAATGCTGCAATGCCTTTAATTCCAACACTCAGGAGGCAGAGGCAGACCTATCTCTGAGTTTGAGGCCATCCTGGTCTACACAGTAAGATCCAGGACAGCCAGAGCTATACAGAAAAACCCTGCCTCAAAAAACCCAGAAAAGTAAAAACGTAAAAAGGTACTAATGTTGGGTTATTACATAAATAATAAGATATTCAGGAGTGCATACTGATATAGAGGAGAAGCAACAACTCTTTCACAAAACTCCATGAATAAATAAAGAAGGAATGAGAAAATTCACTCTAAGAATACCAAAGCACAGCCTGGTCTACAGAGCTAGTTCCAGGACAGGCTCCAAAGCCACAGAGAAACCCTGTCTCGAAAAACCAAAAAAAAAAAAAAAAAAACCAAAGCAATTGACTGTCACTGGCAATGCATAGCCACACGAAAATTAGTGTTTGAGAGTTTAATAAAAAAAAATACCAGTTACACAGTCCCTAAGTTTCTCTATCATGGTAATTGGTAATTACAAAAGGAATAGTAAGAAGATACAGTAGAAAGTCTTGCTTGTTATCTTAACCAAGTAGACATATTTATTTATATCGCTAGTAACATATACTGGCACCATGTATCTTATGCAACAGTCTGAGGTCAGTGTCACCTCTGTAGTGTCCTTCTCCATAACATATGCCACCAGTTGACCACTCAAGCTGAGAGATGTTATACAAAATAAGGGACAGCCAGCACGTGGGAGTCAGGAAGTACACTGGAAAAGACTACGGGCTAAAGTTAAATGAAGATGACGCCAATGGAAGCCAGGGGTAGAGGCTTGAAACGATTAATCGCAGACATAAGCTAGGCTTTGCATTTGTCAGTGTACTGTGTCACAGTTAACCTCTGAGCTTTGACAGATGCTGCACTGGTAAGATGCTACTAAAGGGAAGCTGGGTGAAGGCCATGGTGGGACTCCATGCCCTCTGCAGCTCTTCTCTAAGTCTAAATTGAAATCACTGGGAGAAGAGCGGGAGGACTGCTGTTTTGTAAGCCTGTACTTAGCATGCAAAGCTCTAGTCTAGCATACTTTAAAAGCATTCTCCCAACTTCCTTCTCTTTCCAGATAATTAATTTTTCAGGCAAAATTTGCAAGGTTATTTTTCAGACCCTTTAGTCAACGTTTTTAGGTTATCAATCTGACTTTTTTTCTTGTAGTCTACTGTGAGGTTCTATTATATATCTGGTTCAAAAATAAAATGACTATGAAATATTAGGAGGTGACATCTACGTGCATATGCTTTAGGCACTTTGTTAAGGGATTTTAAGACTTTGTTTTGTTGTAACACATGAAATAAGTATTATATCACCTTCAGTTTACAAAGGAAAACCATTCCTATCTAAGCATGGGCACAAGAGACTCAATACAAAGCTCCACATTTTAGATCATGTGTTCTACCAGCCTTTAAGATGAACAATCAAGCAACTTAGAGAGATTCAGGATCAAATTCAAAGAATTACCATTCTTAAGAGATCAAATAATAGCCCCTACCATTTCAACTGTAATTTGGAAGACTAATCTGGAAGGTAGCCCCTTTCATGTTAGTACAGAAGAAATCTAAGTCTAAATGATGACTTACTAGCATTCGTGAGCATATGGGAAGATGCAAAGTGAGGTCACTTAACCTTCTAGTGTCAAAACCCTAAGAAAATCCAGGTCAGAATTTCAGGTTTATGCTGCCAAAACACAGGATGGCAGTGTGTTCTAACCAATGGAAAGAAACACATGCTGTGTCTTTCACATAACTTGTCCATGCCGTACAAGCTGCTGAACACACTGTATCCTAAGACTTCCTTCTTATCCTTTAAGTCCACGGGATGTACAAAGAAGCTCTTTCTTTCATTCCTGCCTCCTCTCTTTTTATCCTGATGGGTCTAGTGAGAGTTCGCCATTTTACTTATTTCTCTGAGAACCAGCTTCAGTTCACTGCTTGTCCCTGAAATTCACTGATTCTGTATCTGTTGCTATCGTCTATTTCCTGCTTACTTAGTTGGGCATAATTTGCTCTTATTCTGAAATTTTCACTTTAGATTTATTTTATGTGTATGAGAATTTGGTCCACATGTATGTATAGGCACCACAGGCATGCTTGCTGCCTGCGGAGTCAGTCAGCTGAGTACATTAGGCCCCTGGAATTAGAGTCAAGAGTTGGTGTGGGAAACCATGTAAGTGCTGGGAATCAAACAGAAGCCAGCAAGTACTCTTAACCACGGAACCCTCTCTAGCTCTCTTTTTATGATTTCTTAAGATAGAAAAGCTTTTCTTTCTTTCTTTCTTTCTTTCTTTCTTTCTTTCTTTCTTTCTTTCTCCCCCCCCCCCCCCCGCCGAAAACAGCATTTAAAATAAACTAAGTATGTAACTCAGGAGGAAGGCACATACACTCCAAGTACATTTAGTGCTTTATTGATTTGTAATGTTACAATTCATCAATGTTTTTTAGTTTTGATTTAACTTCCAAAATCTGTGTGAATGATTTGATTAAACTGTACTGTGGCCAAAGAACATACTTTAATAATTTTAGTATTTTCAAACATTAAAACTTATTTAAACCCCAAAGTACAATGTACTTATTCTGGTAAATACTCTGCTGTTGTTGGGAAGTGTTTGGTAGGTGTCTAGGTTAGCAAGCTGAAACTGTTTTGCCAGTGTTCTGTACCCATGCTGATTCTTGTTGATACCATTCTCTGTTGGTACCCATTGCTAATGACTAACTGCACCTCTGTTTCTCTACCCTCCAGTGAGTTTCATCAGCTTCTGCTTCAGGTTCCTAACACATCTTGATTAATTAACTCTTTTGCATTATAACATATTCTTCATCTTTACAATATTCCTTGGTCTGAAATTTGCTTTTATCAATACAGTAACTTCAAATTTTTCATTAGTGTGCAACTTTTTCATCTTTTTTTCCCTTGAAGGTGAAAGATCAAACTCAGGACCATGTACATGCTAAGCAGGCATTCAACCACTAAGCTGACATTATTTATTTCTGACACAGCCCCTGCTTCCGAACTCTATGTTGATCTCAAATCCCTGAACTTCTTGCTTCAGCCCCCGAAGTGGCAAGGACAGTAGGTACATGCTACGTGCCATCTTCATCTTCTTGGTTTTAATGCTCCTATCTTTGCATTTCAAATAGGTTCATTTAATATTAGGAAACTTAGTAGTTTGATCTCATCTGAGAAGGTCTGTCTTCTACTTCAATGTACAAATAAACCATTTACATTGTGATATCAATACAACTGGGTTTAAATCTCTTGCATTGCAATTTGTTTACTGTTTGTTCCACCTGTTCCTTGGAGAATCAGTTATAGCTGAATTGGAGTCACACTAACTGTTTACAGAGAAAACCTTGAGGACCAGTAAAGCAATGTGACATGTTCACAGTCATGGATAAGTTTGACCATGTAAACAACAGACGAGCAAACCCCAAGTCTGAGGCAATCTAATGAGTCTATCAATGTGCCTAAACATCCATGCTAAGACGTAAAACAAACAAAGGAGAAAACAACCTCAGGGGTTCTTTTTGAGCTGACAGTGCTGGGTAACGACATTTAGAAAGCATTTTACCTCTCCTTACTTTAGCTGTAACAAGTTCAACTACAGAATGGACACGCAGAGATACAGACACACACATTACGTTTATATAAAATTTACCTATATATCAAGGTAAAAGCATTTTCTTTCTGTTTGTTTTTTGTTTTGCTTTGTTTTTTTCCAAGATAAGATTTCTCTGTAGCTTTGGAGCCTGTCCTGGAACTCACTCTGTAGACTAGGCTGGCCTCGAACTCACAGAGATCCACCTGCCTCTGCCTCTAAAAGCTGGGATTAAAGGCATGTGCCACACTGCCTGGTACATTTTCTTATTTTTATACTTAGGTAAAACTATTAAGTTTCTGAATTAAACCTTTCTTTCATAATTTTAATCTTTTGGCATTTATTTTCATCTGAATTCTTTCAAAATTGTACAGGAAGAGGGAAAGACCACGGGTTCTAGGAGGAAAACTTCAACTCGTACTGGTTCTGCAAGATATACTTGCCAAAAAAAATCGGTGATGGAGTATCTATCATTGTAAACTGTGCTTAGCTTAATGTTAATAATAGGGCAACTGGATCAGGATGTGTTTATCAAAACAAAGAACATATGTATAAGAGAACTGCCACAAATGATGCCATCTTACTTTGCCAACAAGAGCAGGAATGTTCATTGAATTTGTGGCAAATCCCATGCCATAGGTCATAGCAGCTTCCACGCCCAAGAACCTTGCTACCAGTTTCTCTAGTTCTTCATGCTTGTCCAGGTTTCCTGTATGAAGAAGTCAATTAACGAAATCAGTATCATACTCAATTTTAAAATTACTAATTTATTAAGAGAAAACTGGACCAGCAAGATGGATCAGTGTGTACACTTGCTGCCAAGCCTGACCACCTGAGCTCAATTCCTGGAACAAACACAGTATATGGGAGAACCAACTCCTGAGAGTTGTCCTCTTACCTATGCCACACATACGCATGCATGCACACAGATGAAATCAAAATACGTTTAGCAGGGTGATGGTGGTGCACGCCAGAGGCAGGCAGATCTCTGTAAATTCAAGGCCAGCCTGGTCTACAAAGTGAGTTCCAGGACAGCTACAGCTGTTACCCAGAGAGACTCTGTCTCAATAAAAAACAAACAAAAAACTTATAAATAAATAAATAAATAAATAAATAAATAAATAAATAAAATAAAATAAAATAAAATAAAAATAAATCGCCGGGCGGTGGGTGGCGCAGGCCTTTAATCCCAGCACTTGGGAGGCAGAGGCAGGCGAATCTCTGTGAGTTCGAGACCAGCCTGGTCTACAGGCTCCAAAACCACGGAGAAACCCTGTCTTGAAAAACCAAAAAAAAAAAAAAATAAAAAAATAAAAAAAAAATAAAAAACTAAAAATAAATCAATCCACGTGTTGCAACGTTTTCCAACTCAGTTCATCAAGAGGCTGACACTAGAAACAGCAACAGCTGTAAAAACACAACAGCTGATACATTCAGATTTAGCAGCACAACAGCTGATACATTCAGATTTAGCAGCTCTGGAGAAAAAGGAAGACTACTAACTCAATGTTTTCATGTTAGATCTCAGGTCTAAGATCTAACAAGTTTGTGTCTACATTTCTGAAGTCACCAGTTATGCAAAACAGTGTAACTGGCCTGTTGCAAAGAGAGAAAACGTAGAGGATAAGGAGCTAGACAGAAATATCAGCAGCACTGCTGGCCAGCTGAGCTGTGCCCATTACACCACCCAGCCTCAGGGATAATGGCTCACTTGAAACCACATGGAGCGCACCTATTCTCACTTTCAAATGATTGTTAAGTCTGTACTATGACAACTACAGTGGCTTTCGAATCCCTAATGACTGAATGATTTGCACAAAGAATCAAGACTGAAAAAAGATTGTTGATCTTGAATGCTATGTATCATTAAGACTTTAACAAGTATTCATCGGCTGAGCACCACCAATAATAATCCCTTATCAATCTCAAGATGTTGTTATAAAGATCAAGGTAACATGCTGGTACTTTACAAAATTCGCAGCGCCATAAAGATACACAGTGCTCACTGTACCCGATCAGTGTGTAGCTCTCTAGCTCACATCACTGACCTGTGATTTCTCAAGCTTCAGCTACAAAACTTACTTTAAAGGTGGAACTGGTGAGGTGGTGATGGCACGCGCCTCTAATCCCAGCAGTTAGAAGATAGGCAGGCAGATCTCTGAGTTCGAGGCCAGTCTGGTTTACAGTATGAGTTTCAGGACAGCCAGAGCTACACAGAGAAACCCTGCCCTGAAAAACCAAAACCAAAACAAAAAAATTCTACTGATATTTTCTGTTGAAAAGTTAACACACACACTCCAAAACACTGGGAGGACAAGAACTGAAACTCCATTTATGAATACTTGTAATCCTTAGCACAATTAGTGAAACATGAGAAATACAAGCATGAGTAATGTAAAAGGGTAAACTGTGTTTCACTAAAGATATCCTGAGGGGCTGAGGAGGCAGTTCTGTGATGGGGCAGAGCAGATGCACAGCATGTCCAAAGACCAGAGTCAGACTCCAGAACCAAAACAAGACAACATTCCAACTCCTTTCCCTCAGAATACAGCCACTTTGGAAATTCTTCACAAAAATAATCAAGATAAAATAAGGTCCTGGACAAACAGACATATACAGAGGAGGCACAGAAGATGACAGTGTCTGACACACGGGAATACAGCCACGAGACCACAGGCTAGGGAACACTAAGGTGCTGTCAGAGTTAGCTTGGCCTTGCCAACACCTTGATCTCATACTTCTAGCCTCCACAATTCCTTATTTCTCATTCTTTGTTATAGTAGTCCTAGGAAGCCAACAGAGCGGGGAACTTTGAGAGAGACAAGGTTAAATCTATGCCCTTACCAAGTAGATGATGAGTTGATGAGAGAGGAGTACACTCACTGCATGAGCTCCAGAGAGGCTTAAAGTGAGAGGCAGCAACAATCAAGGCAGGAAATGGTTAAGGCTGGGCTACAACCATGATATAGAAAACACACAACGCCAGGAATGGCAGAACACATCTGTAACCCCAGGACTTGTAGGAGGATCTCAAATTCCAGGCTAGCCCGGGATATATAGCTGCAAGACTAAGCATACCTTACCCTCTTCATCTTAATACCAAGCCCCCAAAACCATGAATTCCCACCGCTGATGGACTATACAATAGTGTAGCTGCTCTGGGAAGCAGCTCAAAACGCTAATCATACCATGTGATCTAGCAATACCACACCTAAGTATATACGCAAGAGAAATGTAAACGTTATTTCACAAATATATTCTTAAAGCCAAAAAGAAATAAACCAAATATCCAGGAGAGATAAACACGATGTGGTTGGTACACACACACAATGGGTTGTTACTTAGTCACAAAGTAGAATGGCATGCTGATGCAGTCTATGAAGTACTAATGCATACTACATATAGGCAATCTTGTGAATGTACGCTAAGTGAAAGAAGCCACACATGAAAGGCCACAATGTTACATGAGTCCATGTATATGAAATGCCCAAAGGAGGCAAAGAAAGATTGCAAACCACTGGCTGCCAGTGAATGCTAGGGGGTCAGGCAGCTCTATAGAGGGAATGAAAATATTCTAAAATTTAAACTATAGTGACAGCCGTCATCTCTGCAAACAATTCTAAAAGAAGTATACTCTTCAAATGGACAAATTATACATCATATAAATTATATTTTTTTTTCCAAAACAGAGTTTTGCTATAGCTTTGCAGCCTGTCCTGGAATTAGTTCTTATAGACCAGGCTAGCCTCGAAATCAAAAAGATCTGCCTGCCTCTGCCTTCTGAGTGCTGGGATTAAAGGTGTGCACCACCATCACCCAGCCAATATAAATTATATCTTAATAAAGCTTTTACGACAAGAGACAGAAGGTAACACACTGTCCCTTCTAAGCCTAGCACAAGCAACCCAGTAATTCTGCTTTCTTTCGCCCACACAGTAAAAGAACATCATTTAGAACTTCTGGGCTTCTGATACTCAAGTATACATACTGCCAGGTAAATGGTGAGGAAGGACAAGTTTATAGACAGATCTGTCCACTCAATTTCTCAGTAGCAAAAGAAAAAAAATCAAAGGACAGAAAACAGGACAGGAAATCAATTAGGAGATAAATACTAAGAGTCTGCACATATTTTTCAAAAGCAATAACTAAGAAAATGTTCAGGAGATTATCACAAAATCAAAGAATATGAGTCTTCAATTTATAAGGATCCACAAAGCAGCAAGGCAACACAGCTTGTGAGGGAGATTCATAACAAGGTAAAACTGGAATTTCCTGATATACTCAAAAGAAATGAGGTCTTAAAAACTAGGGAAAAAAAATCTCAAAAAAAAGGAAGAAAAAACGTTTTTTTCATATGTAGACTCTAAATTTAAACAAACTATTATATGAAAGCACAATAGGGGCTTTAGGGGAAGGAGGGGATGGAAGGAGTTGGGGTAAAACAAGGATGCTATTGGGGGTACAAACATGAACAATGTAAAAGCACATGTGTGCATGTATGTATATAAGAATGATACTCGTTTTTTTGCATGTTAACTAAAAATATTAAATTTTTTAAGGTGTCCAAGAATATGCAAAACAAAGGCCCGGGAATCCATTTCTGCAGGAAGGGGAACTACATGGCCAAACCACATGCAGCATGTAGATTTTTCATTGTATGCCTTTGGGAATTACTAACCATGTTTATGTATTATTTATCCCCATCAAAGGTTTCTAAACAATAAAGTCTTTCTAGTTAGAACTCTGGAGAGAAGGAATTACACAAAAACGCTATGAACCATAAAGGCATTATACTTGACCGGCCCCACTCCTCCCAAGATATTTTCAACCTTGCATGTGTAGTACCAGAATGACTAGCTGGGCAATATTATCACATAAAAGACTGTTTCTGATACCATATTTCCATTCCCTGCACACCCAGGAGGGCACTAGACAATGAGCTCTACCAATGAGGGATCCGTTACTGAGAGGAAGGAACAGGGAATAAGGAATCCAAATTGGACATAGGAACAAAATTCCTAAAATGGCTTCTCTCACCCCAAATAAAGAAATACCAGAATGCCACAAGAGCTAGTTCCAGGACAGGCTCCAAAGAAAAACCCTGTCTCGAAAAACCAGGAAAAAAAAAAAAAAAAAAAAAAAGAAAGACCAGAATGTAACTGTAAAACAGTCCTGAGAGCTATCAGTTCAGACTAAAGCAGGAGACAGAGTACACAGAGAACTACGGTAAAAATAACATGCTTCTCAAACCTCGTCAGCAGTGATATTTTGTCTGTGTTTTAACAAATAAAGCTTGCTTGAAGAACAGAGTGCAGAGCTAAGCCACTAGAAGCCAGGCAGCGGTGGCACACACCTCTAATCTCAGGACTTGGGGGACAGACAGATCTCTGTTAGTTCAGGGCAACTCTGGGCTACACAAAATTGATCCAGTCTCAAAGAGAAAAAGAGCTCACACACAGGTGATCCCAGTACTTGGGAGTCAGGTGGAGACAGGAGCGATGTGACTGGGCAGAGAGAGGAAGGTAAGGTGGGAGGAGACAGGGGCTCAGTGAAGCCTGAGGATGCAGTCTGAGCATTGGTTGAGGTAAGAATGCTCTAGTGGCTGGCCGCTCTGCTTCTCTGATCTTCAGCATTAACCTTTATATCTGACTCTGGGTTTTTATTATTAATATCAATAAGAATTGCGCTACACTCTGAGGCTCCTCCAGCACTGGAGAACTCAGTGGGTTATTACACTGGGGTGGCGATGGTACACTCCTTTAATCCCTGTACTCAGAAGGCAGATGCAGGCAGATCTCTGAGTTCAAGGCCAATCTGGCCTATAGAGCACATTCCGGGACAGTCAAAGCTACAGAAATCCTGTCTTAAAACAAAACAAAACAACAACAACAACAAAAAAAGAGCACTGGCTGCTCTTCCAGAGGACCTGGGTTCAAGTCCAAGCACCAACATGGCAGCTCACAGCTGTCTATAACTACAGTTCCAAGGGATCTGATACCCTCATGCAGACACACATGCAGGCCAAACACCAATGCACATGAAATCAAAAATTTTTAAAGTTGGTTAATCTTTCACATTTTACAGATTTGTAACAACAGTTTACATTTACTGAGTATCTAATTCTGTTCCAAGTGCTTTACATGAATTAGCTTATTTAATTCTCGGAACATATCTACGGATTATCAGCCTAGCTTGCCAGTATGAAAGCATATTAGTTTTGAGAGTTCCTATGCAATAAGCAGCACTTCCAAGAGTTATGAAACAATAAAATCCAACAAAGTCATAAATGAAACAAATACAAAACTTTGCTATGGACATTATATATATGCAACACACTGGGATCCATCTCAAAATGTGTTGCAAATATTAAGATTATCCATCACTTGAGGAAAAGAAAATGTGTATGTGACCTAACTCACCCTGAGCTCATACTTACCAATCTCTTGGCGAGTGCTGCACACTCCAGCTCCATACTCCTTGAGAACTTCAGCAGCTGCTTCCTGACATGATCCAGTGTTCCTCGCAAATCCAAGATAGTTGTAGGAACCCATGTTTATAACACCTTTAATTATATTCCCTGTGTACCTGTGTTTCAATAGTATAAAACTTAATGATACTCACAGCACGCCTAATACTTAAGGGTGACATAATACACTGGTAACACAAAAGCACTATACAGAGAAATAGAGAGAACTCTATCTGTAGAAAAGGAGCACAGACTCATTACTAACGGGAGAAGAAAGGTACAACAAAATCTAACAAGCACAAGCACGAAATCATCAAAGAATAAAAATTATTTTCAAAAAATGTTAATCTATTAACAGTGATAAAATTATATAAAGTGTGACAGCCAATGTTGGCTTAGAACATTCTTATAAACTAGCCTTCATTCAATATTTTCTTCTAGAGGACAATTTGGTACTACTTATTCACTGAAAATTATATATGTTTTGATTCAGCAATTCTACATGTGAGCATGCACACACAAGGATCCTTTAGGAGACATTGTCCTCCCATAGACCAAGGGACCAGTGATGGAAGCTCAGTCGGTAAGGATGTCATGGTCCGGATGACTGACGGTAGAAGCAAAGTGCTAAGTCTTTAAGTGCCTGGGATCTGGGACTGACTAGCATAAGATGGCTAGGGATGGCACACCAACACTGTGGAATACTATGTAGGTATTAGCCACTACAAACAATGAACTTATAGTGAACATACACATAGGCAAGATGTTGCCAGTATGTTAGCAAATATATATATATAACATATGATCCCATTTTTGAGTATTAAAAAGTGAGTTTGAGGGCTGGAGAGATGACTCAGAGCTTAAGAGCACTGGCTGCTCTTCCAGAGGTCCTGAGTTCAATTCTCAGCAACCATACGGTGGCTCACAGCCATCTGTAATGAGATCTAGTGCCTTCTTCTGGCCTGCAGGACTACATCCAGGCAGAACACTATATACATAATAAATAAATCTTAAAAGAAAAAGTGAGCTTAACACCAACCTGGTCTACAAAGTGAATTTCAGGACAGCCATAGCTATATAATGAGATCCTATTTCAAAAAATAAACAATGCTGGACAGTGGTGGTGGTGGCACGCACCTTTAATCCCAGCACTTAGGAGGCAGGGACAGGTGAATGCCTGAGTTTGAGGCCAACCTCAACCTATTTGCAGGACAGCCAGGGCTACATGGGGAAGCTTTATCTCAAAAAACCAAAAACCAAAACAGAACAAACAACAAAATAAAAACAAAAGAACCGAATGAAACAGAAAAAAGCCCTTGAGTTCAATGAGGGCTGTGGTGTGTGTAGACACTGGTGCAGCACTTGAGATCAATGAGGACTGTGGTGTGTGTAGCTCACTGGTGCAGCACTAGAGTTCAGTGAGGGCTGTGGTGTGTGTAGCTCACTGGTGCACCATTTGCCCAGCATCCCTGCACTCCCTCCAAAAAGTATTCCAAGAACAAGGGCAGTATTGCCAGGAAAGTAATCATATTGTATCTTCAGCTGCTGCTTTTGCTTTGAGAGAATACCCAAATTCCTCTGTTGGTAAGAAATGATTTCTAAAATGACTCACTTGAACGACCAGTTGTAGTCATGGGACTGTCTCTCCATGATGTCCACCCTGGCTCCAGGCACACTACAAATAGGTCGGTTCCAGTTGTCTCTTATCCTCATGTAGAGGTTTCTTGTATAGAAGTTTTCAAAATCCTGATACAATGACACAAAGTCCTGCCAACAAATAGGGAAACAGTAAAAATTTAACTGATTTACTTAAAGAAAAGTCTTACAATTTTTCTTTTCATATCTCAGGAGTACATATTTAATTAACTGACATATCAAAAATACATTTGGAAAGGCGTTGATTCTATGTTTATTTCAAGTCTTTTTGAAATAAACTTAGTGTTGGTGTTTGACCTATTATTTCATGATTTCAAATAACTAAAGCACATTAATGTAGAACTAACTGCTTTCAAGTTATAGCCACAGAAATAAAACCCAGTCATATAATTCTGCCATGGAACAGTTTCCCTTCTTAGCAAACTGGAAAAAACTACCCTCCCACATGCTTCGCACATAATAAAGCAGGGAAGATGTTAGAAAAACGTTTTAATCCCAGTTGAAAAGGAGAAAAACACAAAAATACTTCTAAGATTAAGATTTTTTAATCCTCTGCATATGCTCAAGGATCAAAAATCAAACCCACCCACACCAAAAGATTTAAAAAAAAACCCACTAACATATTCAGTAGAGTAAGTCTTTGGCCTTGGATCTTCCCTATTAGACAGGAGTTAAGAATGTACATTCTGGGCTGGAGAGATGGCTTGTTCCAGCACCCATATTAGGCAGCTCACATCCACCTGTAACCCCAGCTTCAGAGGATCCAAGCCTCTGTACTAGCATGCACATACCTACGCATAGCACACTTATACACAGAATTCAAAACGAAATGAACAAATAATCCTCTAGAAGCAGTGGCAGGTAGATTTCTGAGTTTGAGCAGCAAGTTCCAGGACAACCAGAGCTACACATGAGACCCTATCTGAAAACAAATGAGTACATTCTGAAAATGGACTTCCTACCCCACAAATTTTAGTTTCCCTTTTCTTTAAGAGTAAACTAGAATTTTAGTCTGTAAAAAGTTAAGTTACAAGGCCGGGCGGTGGTGGCGCACGCCTTTAATCCCAGCACTTGGGAGGCAGAGGCAGGCGGATCTCTGTGAGTTCGAGACTAGCCTGGTCTACAAGAGCTAGTTCCAGGACAGGCTCCAAAACCACAGAGAAACCCTGTCTCAAACCCCCCCCCCAAAAAAAAGTTAAGTTACGATAGAGCCAAAATGAATGCACAGTGCTATTCCCGTGTCAGTTCACACGAAACCTACTTCAACTCTCTACTCTCCCAGTTAAAGGGTCAACCACACAGAGAGAAAGCAGAAGTGTGCTTTACTGTAATCAGCTCATCACTGAGCTTGTAGCCACAGGTCTGGGCTTGTTGTCAAACTACATTAATCTGTTAAGTAAACCTATCAAAAACATTTTTAAAACCAAATGCTTCACATTAAAAAGATTCTATATAAATTCTAAAATAATCTTTCATTGACTTGGACTCTAAAGTGCCTAAGACTTAGCTGAGCCTCTGAGTAGATATCATCTCTTCAGGCAGCTCGGGAGAACTCTTTGAACGTGAAGAACAGACCAGCTCTCTCATAATTCCTTCTAATATTCACCTTTTTCTTAAGGCAAAATAAACCACCTCACATCCTACCATCTGTATCACTGTTCTAAGAAAATAAAGAATACTGGGGCTAGAGAGACGGCTCAGCAGTTTAAAGCATTTGATGATTTTGCAAGGATCCGAGGTAGTTCCAAGCAGTTACTGTAACAGTAATTGGAATCTGTAACTCCAATTCTAGGAGCTCCAATGCCCTCTGAACATGGCTCAAAGACATTTGCAGGAAAAGGACTCATACATATTTAAAAATATAATAATAATAATAATAATAATGTGTCTGTCACAACTGGAAGGTAATCATTTAATAAACCTGTTCCCTTTCATAGTCTCCCCTTCCATCAAGGATACCAGCTAAGCAAAAGTAGGGACAGAGATACTCAAATTCTAATTATTTTATTTCGACTATTATTTACCATGTATTTATTTCCAAAAGCATGTACATATGCATGGTATACGAGCATGTGCATGTGTGTACGTGCGCGCACGCAGTAGTCTTCATCTTCACACTGACTAGATTAACAGCATGTTTTGTTGTTTTGGAAACAGGCCTCAAATTCATTATGTAGCCAAGGATGACTTTGGCTGTCTCCCTCTGAAGTGCTGAGATAACAGTATGCCCATGTGGTGGTGGGAGGCAATCCCTCTATTATTAACTGAGCTATATACATGCCAGTCCCTAGCCTCTGCTAGTAAAATCACAGTACTGATCATCTCGGCTCACTCTTATTAGCTATTAGTGTGTACACATGCATGCGCTCATATATGTATTGTGGATATGCATGTCACAGCATGTATGGAGGCCAGAAGACAGCTTCTTGGAGTTGGTTCTCTCCAAACACCTTAACATGAATTCTCTGGATCCAATTCAGGTCACTAGGCTTGCAAGACAAGTGCTTTCCACACTGAGCCATCTCACCAGCCCTGATAGACACATGTATTTACACGATTTTTTGTCCGACGAAAACATTGAATGTAAAGAGGGCATTGTGTCTTGCAAATCTGAAGATCCTTTCTAACTCTAATCAGCTATTTTAAACAGTTTTTTCAACTGTTTTCTAAACATCGCACATTAATGTTCAAGTATGAACTCTAAATACTTTAAGCAACTGTTTTCTCACAGGCAAATTTTTATTAGCAACAAAAAGGTATGTTTTAAATATATCAGCATGGAAAAGGCAAAACAATCCCTCTGAGGCTGGTTCAGATACCAGAAGGGTAACCAAAAGCCAAGACAGGAAAAGGGCTACAGGCTAGAGCATGGCAGAGCTTCAATGGATAGAGCAAGGGATGCCAGGTCCAAAAGCAGTGGGCACAACGGCAGCAGAGGGACTTACACCAAATTTAGTTTTTCTTGACCCCCTACCTAGTTCTAAGGTGGCAGTTTTAGTGGCGGTTAAATACGGAAGCAGATCTAAGGGCAGCTAACTAGATTCCATAAAGCTTAGCCCAGAAGAGAAACTGCTATGGAGCATCTCAATTCCAGACAATCAGGGTGTCTATTGTCTGAAAAATCTTGATATTCTAGGACTAAGGTTAAAGTAGGGGACTTGGTTCAGCAAGATGGCTTAGTAGGTAAAGGCACCTGCTGCGAAGACTGACTACCTCAGAACTTACATGGAAGGGGAGAACTGACTCCTGCATGTTTTTCTCTGACCTCCATACACATGCGGAGCACACCACCCCATAAACAAATAGATGTAACTTAAAAGATTTTAAATGAGGACTTATTTTTTCATTCATTTATTCACCATGTTGCTGAATTCTTTGACAGACTTTCAAGATACATTAAAGAACAAACTGGGTTGATCTCTCTTCAAATAATGAAATCCTATCATTTCTACCCCACGTCACCATTTCCCTGCTCTTCCCTCTTCCTAGCCCAGTCACTGTGGAATGACTTTAGTCAGGGTGGACCTACAGTCACGATGATCCATCACTGAACAAACATTTACAGAGCAGCTCCTTCCAGGCACGAACTGGGCATGAGGGATAAAGTAAGGGAGCACGTCTCTGCACGGCAAACAGGTACAAAAACATAGCTGATGCCTGGTATGACAAAGTACGTACTATGAAAGGATCCCGGTCCACGGATGGGGAAGAGTATCTAATCAGTATAGAGAGTCCAAGCAGCCTTTAAGGATGTATTCTTCATGGATGAGCTGTCTACAATTCCTCACTAGTACAATAAATAGAAAGAACCAGTATCTTCTTGAGACCTGCCTATATGTTAGGTTTGCAGCTCTTCAGTTAAGAGATTCCTTTACTCAAGAGAAAAACTCAGATTCATGGACTTGCTAACTAGGGGTCACCGTAAACACTACCAAAAGTAATCTGAGGTCACCTTATTAAATAGTCACTAAATATCCTGCAGTGGTATATTTAAGGAGAGTCTTTGAGAAAACACGCTACATTGTTTAAAACAGAGATCTCGCCTAGTGTAGTGTCTATGCCGGCCTTCCTTATACTCACAGGGGTAAAGATGGGCGCAACCACTTTGAGACAGAACTTTCCAAATATTCATGTCCATAATGTGCAATTCTGTCCCAACAAAGGGATCTACACATTGTTAAATGACGATGAAGTGGAAAGAGAAATAATCATAAGAGCAGCAAGCATTCCTATCTATTATTTATAATATACTGGGGTACCTGATAATTGCTTTACATATACATGCTTTTTTACATACCCGAGTATCTCTTTACCCTCTTACAAAAGATGTTGTTTCTCCAACCTTCAGAAAGGTAGAATTTTTTTTTTTCCTGTTAAGGAACCAGCTTGAGCCATAGCCAGAATCTGATGTGGATTTTTAAATTCCAAACTATAACCCTGATCCCAAGGCCACACTGCTTCTCACTATGAGACAAGTGGGCAGGCAGGCACAGGCACTGAATTCCAGACACTCCTGAGACCTGGCTATGGAAGTGATATGACAATACCTACAAGGAAGATCTGTAAGGCTGAGCCACTGCTTTTCTTTTTACATCAGGTAACCTGCTCACAAATCCACAGCAGATCCTCACACTGGCAACACCAGTCAGCTTCCACATTCCACAGCCTGATACTTGTGACAAGAGCAGTTTCCAAATCTGGCGTGGCTTCTTAGCTGGGGAAGAGGCTCTGACACCCAACCCAGTGCTCTGGAATATTAAAAACATCTGGTTCCCCCTCTACTTCAGTGGCCTACAGTAATGGGGGCTAATTCCACTGTACTTTCAACTATATCAACACATTCTCTATAATCACTACTTGAAAATATTTAATAGGGGCTGGAGAGATGGCTCAGTGGTTAAGAGCATTGCCTGCTCTTCCAAAGGTCCTGAGTTCAATTCCCGGCAACCACATGGTGGCTCACAACCATCTGTAATCGGGTCTGGTGCCCTCTTCTGGCCTTCAGGCATACATGCAGAAAGAATATTGTACACATAATAACTAAATATTTAAAAAAAAAGAAAAATATTTAATAAATAAGTTGTCTCTATTTATAGATTAAAAAGAATAAAATTTAAATAATGTGCTGTTGACCACCCACCAAGTAATAGGGCTGAGCTGGAAACCCTAGCAGCATTCCAAACTAGCAGCCATTAGTAGTAAAGCTATACTTACTCCAAGAAAAATCTTCAGTGACACTTTTAACTCAACAATTTCCATCTAATTTTAGAGTCCAGGTATTATGGTTTGGACCAAAGGTCTCTGAAAGGCCCATAGCAGTCTGAGTGGGAGGTTGTGAACCTTCAGCACATAGAACCTGACATTAGAGTAATGGGGATGTGCCCTTGGGATGGTGAGACCCTGGCCTCAGTTCTTCCTCTGCTTTCTGGCTGCCATTAGGTGGGCACTTTTGTTCCACCTTGGGCACCCCATCATGCCTCACCAAAGGTTCATAAGCGACAGAGCTACAAAGCTCTTCGATCACTGAGCCTCCATAAACTGCTCTTCCTTTAAAGCTGTCTAAAGTTCTTTTAATCACAGTGAAGGACACACTAGGGTACAAATTTCAATTTATCAAAAGACAAAATTTCTCTCAAACATGAACATTTGAGGCAAATAACACTGCTTTGATGTTGACAGAACATGCCCTGAAACAGGTTGACATCAAGACAATTTAGAGTCTTATTTATCCTTGGCTTTTGGTAAAGAGAATAAAAGAAAAATGCATAAAACCACTGGAATCATGAAATAGCTTTTATATTTATTTAAATCTTTGAAATAGAATGGAAAAGATAAAAATATATTGAAAGCAGGCAGAGACAGGCAAATTACTGAGTCTGAGGTAGCGTGGTCTACAGCCATGTAGTAAAAGGAACAGCGGGCTGCGTTCCCAGCCCCCGGCTAGCTTTACACCCGAAATAATTACACGGAAACTGTATTCATTTTAAACACTGTCTGGCCCATTATTTCTAGCCTCATATTGGCTAACTCTCACATCTTGATTCCCCCATTTTCATTAAATCTGTGTAGCACCATGAGGCTGTGGCTTACCAGGAAAGATCTCAACCTGCATCTGCCTCGGGCCACTACACACACAGAGATATACACACAGAGATACACACACAGAGATGCACACACAGAGATGCACACACAGAGATACACACACAGAGATGCACACACAGAGATGCACACACAGAGATGCACACACAGAGATGCACACACAGAGATGCACAGAGATGCACACACAGAGATACACACACAGAGATACACACACAGAGATGCACACACAGAGATGCACACACAGAGATGCACACACAGAGATACACACACAGAGATACACACACAGAGATACACACACAGAGATGCACACACAGAGATACACACACAGAGATACACACACAGAGATGCACACACAGAGATACATACACAGAGATACACACACAGAGATACACACACAGAGATACACACGCAGAGATACACAGAAATACAAATAAAATTAATCCTAAAACTGTAAACTGCAACTGTAATTCTCTAGTTTGGTGGTGGTGGTGGCACATGCCTTTAATACCAGTACTTGGGAGACAGAGGCAGGTGCATCTCTGAGACAGAGGCTAGCATGGTCTACAGAGTAAGTTCCAGGATGTACAGGACTACACAGAGAAGCCATCTAAAAAACAAAAACAAACAAACAAAAATCTACTTTGTCTGAAGGTACTAAAACAGCTACCCATTTGGAAAAAACCGAAGTACTTCTGAACCCTAATCTACTTAGCACTAAAGACCTACACATGAAATAATAAATATCTTGATGCTGGCAGGTACGCAGTTCTCTAAAGATTTCAAAATTCATGACAATAATCGACACAATAACGCATTCCAAATACAGGATACCGCAAAAAACTCTGTACTGTCAATTTTTATTTGGGCACTATTTTTTCTACTAGAGAAGATAACTTTAAGATAGAACCTCAAATAGCAGAAACAGGGCTGGAGAGATGGCTCAGTTAAGAAAGTACACTGTTCTTACGGAGGACCCTAGTCCAGCCACAGAGAAATTGGCCAGTTATCAGCATAAAGACGGGACTGAGAGTACTCACCTTAAGATGAAGTTTGGCCTGAAACAATTTAGCCAAGGATGTCTTTGAACTCAATAGCAATGCTCCTGCCTCGGCCTAACAAGAGCTGGCATTATAGACATGAGCCACCATGCCTCTCTTTCCTGCTTTTCCGAAGTGTACTCTCTTTCTTTACTGGCTGCTCATTCAGACATGATCTCACCACCCTGTATCTGACTCCCTCCAAGTCCACAAAGAACAATGTAAAGAATAAAAAGCCAATGCCAGGGGCTAGGGAATAGCTCAGTCAGCATCTAGCGGGTTGCCATGCTCCAGCAGATGCCCCACACTCAGGCACACACAAGCAGCACTAATGGGATGGAGTGGAATATTTAAAATAAATAAAGTGGGGAGGGACCCAGGGAGAAGGACTAAAAGGGAAATATTTGGGGACTGTGGTGGATACAATCAGAACACATTGTATGACTTCTCAAAGAATAATTTTTAAAAAAACTTTCAATGCTGAGTGTTTATTAGGAATCGGTAACACATGTGCACTATATAAAGCTGTGAAGGTATAGGAATATTCTAAGAGTGGCCTGAACTGAATCTGATCTTCCTCTTGGAAACAGTCACTACCCCTTTATTTACTAAAACAAGAGCGTTTGCCACATTAGCTTGGGGACATGTTTGTTTGGGGACAGGCATTGACCTGTGAACTGGACAACTATGTCCAATGTGTCCAAGAGAATCCTACATAAACACAATGTAGGATCCAGAAAGAAGGATGAACATTCCTTCTGCACCATATACACTATAAAACTAGGCAATTTTTAGACACACCGCTTGTGATTGTTAGCTTTCTAATCTACGAAATAGGGATACTGTTGTCAGCTTCATTAAGCTCTAGTAATGTAGTTAAGTTAAAGTTCAATGTTGCACGGGAGTGGTAGCGCATGCCTTTAATTCCAGCCCTCAGGAAAAGTCAGGCAGGTGGATCTCTGGAAGGCCAGCCTAGTCTAAAGAGTGAGTTCCAGGACAGCCAGGTTACAGAGAAACCCTGTCTCAAAAAGGGGAAAAAAAAAAGCTAAATAGTTTGCTCTGTTTTTGTCTTTGATGTTTATTTTATGTACATGAGTATTTTGCCTGCATGTCTGTATGTGGATCAGAAGGTGCAGCTGTGAGCTCCCACGGGGATGCTGGGAGCTGAATTCAGCTCTCTGCAAGAACAAGTGCTCTGAGCTTCTGAGACATCTCTCCGGCTTTCAACGCTGTCTTCAGCTGTCTTTGTGGAGTATTCTCACAAAGGTTTGTTACAGTTATTATTTGGTGTCTACTTTGTTTTGAGACAGAGTCTTACTCTGTACCCCAGGTGGTCTCAAAGTCACAGCAATCCTCCTGTCTCAAAGTTTAACTCCATGTGCACAAATTTCCATTTGGGGGAGGGGAACCGTGAAAATGACAGCACTTCCATGAGCGGATTCTATTGAACAGAACCAAAGACTCCCTGACAATTACCTTTTGTTCTTCTCTTTCTGTTGCATGGTGGCATTTTTCAATTCTCCAATGCCTCAAGAAATCTCGAAGATATCCAAAGAGAGTGAGCACGCCATACCCCACATATGTGAGCACGGCAACCAGCATGGGTGTTTCTTCAAAAACTTCATTAAACGGTCTTTTATAAAGTCCTCCATTTTCTGTAACATGATGAATCTAAGAGAGCAATTAAAATTGTTTGTTGAAAACACAGCAAGAAAAAAATTTTCTACTTAAAATCCAAGTCCTGAGAGATTTGTAGAACAATATACCTTGAGAATTAAGTAACAGGACAATGAAAATGCTAAGGCCCTGCTTATTTTCAAGAGAAATGATTTAAAAATAACTTATGAACAATGAAAGGGGGAGAGGTAGGAAAAGAGACACAATCAACAATCAGAATCAACACTGATCTTATAATTGATTTTTCTCAGATTCCAAACACTATTATCTCAGGGAGCATTGTTCTAATAAAGAAAATGAAAATATATAAAAAGAGACAGGCTAGCAAGGCAGTGGTGGCACACACCTTTAATCATAGCACTTGGGATGCAGAGGCAGGTGGATTGCTGTGAGTTCGAGGCCAGCCGGGTCTACAAGAGCTAGTTCCAGGACAGGCTCCAAAACTACAGAGAAACCCTGTCTCAAAATAAAGTAAATTTTTTACTACCAGCTATCCTTTTTGTTTGTTTGTTTTTTGATTTGTATTTCAAGACAGGGTTTCTGTGTAGCCTTGGCTGTCCTGGAACTAGCTCTGTAGACCAGGCTGGCCTTGAACTCAGAGATCCACATGTCTCTGCCTCTGAGTGCTGGAATTAAAGGTGTGCCATACCAGTCATTCTTAAAGCCACACAGCTGTAGTATCAAATGACTATTGGCACAAGGCCGCAGCAGGTGCCTATTAACTTTCCTCAGTGATAATACACACATAAAAGTAAAAGGAGGCTGTGGAGAGAGCTCCGCAGCTAAAGGTTCAATCCCTAGGACTCACAGGCTGAGCTCCCATAAACTGTCCTGGCTCCCACAATACCTGTAATACAGCCAGGAGAGAAGAGTTCCTTAAACGGGGTATGAGAAGAGGATGGGGAAAGAAAAGGGTAGGAACACCAACCAATACTAAAGATTATGAAGAGCCTTGCAGAAACCAAAAACTCTGTAAAATAATCCTAAAAAAAAATTTTTTTAAGGGATTTCAATGGAGGTAGTCTGGATAGGTAGATAAGGCTTCCCTGAGAAGACCCCTAAACACACTTTTAATTAATTAATTAAAAGAATAAAGCCTGGCAGTGGTAGCATATACCTTTAATCCCAGTACTAGGGAGGCAGAACTGCCAGCCTGATATACAGAGCTAGTTCCAGGACATTCAGAACTGCCCTCGTGTGTGCGTGCGCGCACACACACACACACACACCCTCTAGGGGAAGAAGAAGTAAATGATAGCAAAGAAGGTGATATTTAACTTAGGAAGGCCAACTGTTAAGAACACCAGCAGCTGTCAGGAATCGGTCCTGACTCCCTTTATTTTGACCTAAGTATACATTCCCAAACTTCTACAGATTATCCCCTATTTTACCATTTCAGATATGTCAGTTGTTTTTTTATGGAGAAAGGGTTGCATTGTGTCACCTAGGACAGCTTCAAACTTACAAATCTTCTGCCTCAGCTTCTGAGTGCTGGAATTACAGACATGTGCCACTATGCCTGGCAGCACTTGGGTTTTAACATACAAACACAAAGATACTTTTGATTTCAATGATGAAAACATTTTACTGTTTGGTTAATTTTAATGGAAATCATATTTTACAGAAGAAAGCCCTGAGGAAAGAACTAAGGACATGGACTGCAGTTAGGGCAATCAATCAAAACTAAGAGCACATGATCAAAAAAGCCATGCACAGGACTCCTGTCATATGAATTACTATAGCAGAGAAGTAGCAAAGGACTCAAAAAGGTTCTCTCTTGCTCTGCCAGGCATTCCTGATTAAAGGTATAACGTAAATACAAATAGGAACTTACAGTCAGGCGGTGGTGGCACACGAATTAATCCCAGCACTTGGGAGGCAAGGCAGGTGGATCTCCAAGTTCAAGGCCAGCCTGGTCTACAGAGTGCCAGGGCAGCTAGGGTACACAGAAAAACCCCATCTCGAAAAACCACACATAAACAAGCAAACAAATAAAAAAGTGAGTAGTAAGGAAGATACTAACATCAACCCTGGCCTCTGCAGGTACACACGGAAATTCTAGCATCTCATGCCCTCCAGTCACAATTATAAGCACACAAAAATGTGCTGCTGATAGTACTAGTCAAGAGAAGATTCCCAAATTCCAATGAACACCAAGGTGCATTTGCTTCAACAGGACTGTTACTGATCAAGGAAATGCAAAAGAAAACAAAACAAAAAGGAAGACTTTCCTCCCCAATCAATACTACAAACACACAAACATAAAACACACTGCAAGACAAAGGGAAAGAAAAAAATCAAATACACTATTTTGTCCATAGCCTTTTTGCTGTCAAGAAACCATATTCATGACGCAGCTGAAAAGGCTGGAGAGGTGGTGGCTCAGTGTTAAGAGCAATGGCTGCTCTTCCAGAGGACCTGGGTTTGATTCTCACCACCCGCATGGCAGTTCACAACTGTCTGTAGCTCCAATTCTAGGGGATCCAATGACCTGTTCTGGCCTCTGCAGGCAGCAGACCAACAAGTGGTGCACAGGTACACATGCAGACAAAATACCCATACACATAAAATTAAAAGACAAAATGAAAAAGAAAAGGTACCTTAAACCAAAGCAATAATGGAAAGATGTACTCAAAAGATACACACACACACACACACACACACACACACACGCATGCATGTATGTATGTATATGCTAAAACTGACTAGAAAGAGACGTAAGGAATCAGGGTGGTGAGGCTGGTAAGGTCACTATCTCAGTGGTTAAGAGCACTGGTCAGCTCTACTAGCAAACCTGAGTTTATCACATTTCCAGCACCCACACAGAGGTTCAAACTGTCTGTTCAGTTCAGCCCTAGGGGATCTGACACCCTCTTCCGGCCTTTGAGGACACAAGGCACAAACCATGGTAAACACACTATAGATGCAGGCAAAACACCCATATACATTAAATAAAAATTTAAAGAGAAACAAAGTAGGTAGAAGAGAGAATGGACAACCCCACAGCATCCTCTAAGCCATTCTGAGGCTTGTAAGTGTCTTGTTAGTTTGTCTGTACAAAGCTTTATTAGCCCAGCTAGACTCACACTCACTATATACCTGAGGAAGGCCTTGAAACCCCTAACCTTCCTGCTCCACCTCCTAAACTCTGGGATTACAGGTATGTACCACCTCACTCAGTCAGTTTGATTTTTGTCTCTTTTTCTAGTCAATACTATTACTGAGTTTTTACTTGAATTTTGCTTCTGACTATTTAGATTTTTTTTTGAAAAAAGCTGCCTATGACTACCATAACTCAGACCATCTGACTAGCCATCAAAATCTCCAACCTACTGATATTGCAACACAATGCTGTGATCTACAAAGGTCACACTTAAAAACCAAACAACATGACCTCAGAATGTGATATATGTCAAAAGGTGGGCAGATCCCTGTGAGTTCCAGGTCAGCCAGATATATATAGAGTGATATCCTGCCTCAAAAACAAACAAACAACCTTGTAACAAAACAACAGAAATAATCAACATTTTAGGCAAGTTTATCATCTTTTTGTGTTGGAAGCATTCATTTGTAGCTGCTATCCTGGGGAAGAGGCTTATTAGTTCTCAATAGGCCTTGGAGGCTGGGGCAAACAAATCTACGTTGCAATCCCAATTTACTCCCCCACAACTCTACATTTCCATTTGCCTCCATCTTTTGGATTCCATGGCATCTCAAACTCAACAAAACTAACACTGAACGTACCTTCCCAACCAGTCCCTCCTCCCTCCCCAAACCCGATCCTCCCTGTTACATTACCTCTTTTGGTCACCAGCATCACCACCCAGTCGACCCTGTCTCCCAAGTTTGCAGTCATCTTTAAAAAGCTCCACCTTAGTTTTTGGCTTCCACCCAGAGTTGGTTCCAGACCTTCTTGTTTGGCACCAGGAAGTGTGTTTTGTTTTTGTCTTTTGAGACAGGGTCTCATTGCAGTCCAGGCAGGTCTGGAAATCACTACATAGCCAAAGATTATCTTGAAGTCCTGATCCTGTCTCCACATCCCAAGTGCTAGCTAGGGTCACAGGTCTGTGCCACCACAGCCATTGGCATCAGGGTATTTGGCGGTGTGTGTGTGTGTGCTGAAAATGTTGCATACCTTGACAGGGACAGTATGCAAACACACAGAAGTGAAAATCTGACAGCCTAGTACAAGAGATTAGCATATTCTACCCCTCAAAACTTTTTGTTTATTTATTTATTTTTACTATTTCAATATCCTTCTTGCTATCTGGTCTCCACATCCCGTGGGCTCTCCCGATAGATCAATAACCATGCCCAAACAAATGCGATCACAACACTCCCTTGCTCAAGTGTCACTGTCTTTATAAGTCTCAAGTCACCATCATGGCACTCGACTAAGTCTGTAGCCTTGTGTGGCTGACATTTCTTCCTCCTAGCTCCTGAGTTCTTTGTGCCAGTCACAAAAAACTTCTTGCCAGTCTTAAAAAAAAAATAAAAAAAAACAAAAACAAAAAACCCTCTTCCGAGAATGAAACCCTTCCTCAGGTAATGCCCACTGCTGAAAAGTCAAGACATAGTAAATTAAGTATATTACTTAGAAATGAGATTAACCCCAGAGACCATGGCAAAAAGAGAAAACGGAAAATCAGTGCTTCTGAAGATGAAGACGGTCAGGAGAGAAGGCTGTAGTGTATGTCACAAGTCTTGTGGAGTTCAGATGCTTAGAGCCATGGGCTAAAATTGAAGTAAAGGGATTCATTGACTCAAGAAAAAAGAATAGTGAATGTGTGTGTGTGTTCCTTAAGGAAGTAAAGGGAGAGGAAGAATAGTGGAAGGAAAGGGAGAGAAAGTTGGAGAATACAGCAGAGCGTTTGAGAAATATAAGGGGTGGAGAGAGGAGGGGAGGAGAACAGAGATAAGGAGACAAAATTCTCTTTCTGAGCCATCTCTGAATCAGCTACAGTTATTGTTAGCTTTTAATGTGAGGGCATTATTTATTTATTTAATAAATTTATTTATTTTCATTTTATATACATTGGTGTTTTGCCATCAGGTGTCAGGTTTCCTGCAACCGGAGTGACAGATAGTTGTGAGCTGCCATGTGGGTGCTAGGAGTTGAACCTGGGTCCTCTGGAAGAGGAGCAGTCAGTGCTCTTAACCACTGAACCATCTTTCCAGCCCTGAGGGCATTATTTATTAAAAACAAGAACTGCCGGTATGATGTTGCACATGTTTAATTCCTGGACGTGGGAGGCAGAGGATCTCTCTGAGTTGAAGGCTTGTCTGGCATACAGAACAGCCAAGGTTACTTCAGAGAGACCCTGTTTAAAACAAATCAACAACAACAACAATAAAAGGACTTTGTATTATATAATAACAAATCAGATAATTGATACAGTACTAGTATCTAGTCTACAACATTATTAAAATTCTGCCAACTATCCTTATGATGTCCTTTACAAAAAAAATCCTGGAAGTATGGAATTCTGTCTTTGGTCTCAGGAAAAAACAAACAATATTTAATTATACTGTAAAATGACTTAGAAAGACAAACTCATGACTCTGAGTAGGTTTTCAAGAATCCCATGAAAGGATGCAGAGTTAACCATATTTTGCTCAAATAGCAAAATAATTATTGGGGAAATCAAGACATACATTTCTGTTATGAATACAAGCTCATGTCATCAACAAATGAATGCATGCCAGCTGCATGCTAGGAAGTCAGAGTCTGAGCACCTAGTGGATGCTTTATATCCTAGTGGATACTATTTTTAAGTCTTTATGTCCAGTTGCTGGGGGGAGAACTTCAGTTCCAGCTCCAGCACTCACATAAGAGCCAAAGAGGGCAGTATTACTTCTGACCTCAGTGCTAAGAAGGAAGACAGGTGGATCCCTGGGGTTCATGGGACAGCCTACTTAGCAAGCTCCAGGCCAGCGGGAGACCCTCTCTCAAAAACTTAAGTTGAGCCGGGCAGTGGTGGTGCACGCCTTTAATCCCAGCACTCAGGAGGCAGAGGCGGAGGACCTCTGTGATTCGAGGCCAGTCTAATCTACATGGTAAACTGCAGGCTAGTCAGGGATGCATAGTATGACCTTGTCTCAAATAATGATGTTGGTAATAAATATCATGTAATAATAACATAAAATAATAAAGCAAAAAGTTCCTGAGGAACAACACCTGGTATTCTCTTGCCTCTGCATCACATGCACAAACACACACCTTCCCACATGTAACAAAGTAAAATAGATAAATCTAATGTCCAATACGAGCCACCCATTTCTCTTTAGCAACCCAAAACTGTTATCATGCCTTATGCAGTAAGGGAATCCCACACATTTCTATTGTTCTTTAAAATCAGGACTGCTGAAATGATTTTTCCTTGGGATTACCCTCTCCCTACCGCATACCACATGCCTCTCCCTACTGCACACCACATGTACTAGATGAAGAACCAGGAGCTCCATGCAAATCATACAAGGCATATGCCATGCTCTGAGCGTGTTTCCACAACAGTCTCTTTGATAGGCAGAGAAATTATGAAAATTAGATAGGCCCTTGATTTTCCTGTAATTAGAATAAGTCTGTAACGTCTGACTTTGTGTGTGTGTGGTTTGGACAAGAATGAACCCCACAGGTTCACATTATTTGCATGTTTAGTCCCCAGCTGATGAACTACTTGGAAGGACTAGGAGGTGTGGCCTTGTTGGAGAAGGTGTGCCACTGCAGGTGGGCTCTGAGGTTTCAGAAGCCCATGCCAGACTCAGTGTCTGTCTCTGCCTGCTGCCTGTATATCAGGATATAAAACTCTGGCTTTAGCAACCATTCCTGTCTGCTTCCCACCATGACAATGGACTACTCTGAAAGAAACCCTCCAATTAAATGCTTTAAGAGTTGCCTTCATTGTGGTGTCTCTTCACAGCAGCAGAGCAGTAAGGGCAACAGACTGAAGAGTGCTCCCCAAACTGCTGTCAAACAGACTATCTGACATGACTGTTCTACTGAAAACCCTAATCTTTCGAACAAACTGACTATAAAATGTCAGGAAGCAAATCACCAAGAAGACAGAGGTGATTTTGAAGATAAAGGAATAGGTGGAATCACGTCAGATAGATAACAGTGATTGAAGATCTACAGTATGTGAGCATAGGATTTTAATTAAACAATGGGGAAATAGAACAGAACAGAAAACTCCGTAAAAGAACACTGTGAATACAAAATTGGATCAGTGATAGAGGTGGCATTTCAAATTACTGAAGAATGAATTGCTTTTCTATGAATTGAAATAGTTTAGTATGTGCAAATAAATAAAAAGTAGACCCCCTGCTCAAGGAATGGAGGCTCACACCTTTTATCCTACCACTTAGGAGACAGACACAGGAGGATCTCTGTGTTTGAGTCCAGTCTAGTCTACATAGTAAGTTTCAGGATAGCCAGAACTACATAGAGACTATGTCTCAAAACAAATAAATTAATTAAATTAAAAAAATAGATACCTACCTAATAACATACTATAAAATCAATCCTAGATTATTAAATATCCAAATATAAATCCAAAAATTAAATTGTAGCATGTTAAAAAAATTTTATGATCTTGGAGTATATAATAATTTCCCTAAAATCAAAGCACAAGCCACTAAGTAAAGGTTAAAATTTTCTCTGCACATGCATGTGTGTGTATGTATGTGTGACTAGTACATGCATGTGCACTGGGGCATGTGCATGGATGTGCAGATAGAGGTTTATATCAGGTGTCTTCCTCAGTTATTCTATATCTTATACAGTATACCCTTTGTCCAATCAGCCCCATTCGAAAAATGTTCATTGCAATGAGTCACTGGTCTGGTAAAGGCCTCTGGCACACCATCATCACTGGACCCTCTCCGGAACTCCTCTAGGACATCCTACCGTTGCCCCGGATTCCACAGGATCAGTCCCTTCACAAGCTCCAGCAAGTCATATATAGGCCCAGGATGTGGATCTGGGTGGTAACTGAGCTACTCACCTGGTCAGCCTGGGCCATTGGGACCACCCCCTCAGGTGCTCAGATGAGGGGCAGAACCAGTTCTTCCAGGCCATGCCCCCCAACCCCGCAGCTCTCCCATGAGGGGCAGGGCAAACTTTCCTGCTACAGAGCAGCAGAACCAACTATCCTAGGGCCAGTAAGGGACAGGAAGGCTCAGCACGGCCTTCAGATTTGAACACACGTAGTTCCTATGGTAACACAGGTCTTGACATCAACACAGACCCTAACTACAGCAGGAACACAAACCCAGACATAACCCTCTGTGGCAGCTTGGGTCCAGAAGTCACCACGGCCCTGTGGCAGATCAGATCCTGGGCATCTGCACAGCCCTCCGTGGTAACAGGAGATATAGACATCAATTCAGACCCTGGCTGCTGCAGAAGCACTGACAGAGAAATGGTCCTAGGCAGCAGAAGGGCCCAGGTGACACCATGGCCCTAATCACCAACATGGCTACAAGTTGTGGCCTAGACCCTGGGCATCTGTGTGGCTTTGATGGTACCATAAGCTATAGACATCAACACAGACCCCAGCTTTAGTAGCTATGGTAGTCCACTGACCCAGACATGGTCTTGGGCAGAGGATCAGGTCCAGATGGGTGGCATATTCCTTTAATATCAGTACGTGGGCAGGGCAGTAGTGGTGCAGCCTTTAATCCCAGCACTCAGAAGGTGGATCTGAGTTCAAGGTCAGCATGGTTTACTGAGTGAGTGCCAGAACAGGCTCCAAGGCTACATAGAGAAACCCGGTCTGAGGGATGGGGGTGGGGGACAAAGGACTTTTGCAGCTTTGAGAAAGTTAAAAAAATAAATAAGCACAAAGGACTGCAATGTAGCTTGGTTTTAAAATGTTTGCTTTGCAATCATAGAGGTCTAGTTCTAATTCCAGCACCCATAAAACCTGTCCTCATGCCTTTTTTAACAGTCTGTCTTCTTCTGCAATTACATTTGCAAACTGTCCACAGAGAGGCAGAGAGAAGATAAAGGAGGATTCGTGCACTTCACTTTGACCACTTCCCGCCGGCCAGAGGTTAACACGTGGGCGTCCCCTAACTGCATGACGGGTCTGGGTTGCCATGTGACACCGAGAACCTGCGATCTGAAGACTAACATGAAAACAGGGAGAATGCACAGTAGAGCAGTGAGTAGTCCTGCCACAACATGGCATCGAGAAAAGCCCTAACTAGACTTCTTTGTCCTTAAACAGTCAATTTTCCTGAAAGTCTGTATTAAATAATCTATTGCTTCTTTTTTGTTTTGTGACTTTATCATAGAAAAGTTAGCCTTGCTTAGGGGGGTTTTAAATTTGTTCCCCATAATTTGGCAAACAGTAGGCAGTTACAGAATTTTGATTTGTGGTCTTATGGAGTTTTGAGGATATCTATCTTTACATATGTTATGAACAAAGCAGCAAACTGGTAGTTATATCAGGTGAGTAAAGTCTGATGTCCTCAAATATAGTATGTATTTTAATTATTTTGCTATTGCTGTGATAAAATACTGACCAAAAATAAATTGGAAAGAACACTGTTTATTTGACTTATATATGTTAATCACAGGGCATCACTGAGTGGAGTCAGGGCAGGAGCTCAAGCAGAAGCAGAGAGAGAAACCATAAAAAACCCTGCTTACTCACTTGCTTTCAGGCTCACCTTTCTTATTCCTCCTAGGACCACCTGCCCAGTAATGGCATCATCCACAGTGAACTGGGTCCTCCCACATCCATCAACAGTCAAGAAAATGCCACACTTACAAGTCTACAAGTCAATCTGATAGAGGTGTTTTCTCAACTGAGGTTCCCTCCTCCCAGGTAACTCTAGTTTTGGGTCAAATTGACAAAAACAAAACCTAACACACATGCTCGCATACACCTTGAAGCCCTAAAGTGTTTAAAGGTTACACTACCCCAATATATACCAAACAACAGTTCAGAAAATTGTAATTGAACTTATAGGGAAATTGTAGTTGTCGCATTTCAGTCGAGGAACAAAGACCGCTCCAGCTAAACTACATGAAAAGGCGACCTATTGAAAGGGTGGTGGTGTGCATTAAGGGAGACAGCGAGGAGGAGAAACAACTCTGAAAGGCGAACACAGCAAGCTCCCCGTCCTCAGGAGCAGCGCTCTCCTAACCTTCTCTCGTGGCAGTCAGTCACCTTTCAGACTCTCATCAGAAACTCAAACTCGGTGAGAGGGTAGTTGGATTCCTTATGGTCAACTCACAGATGTGGTTTTAGGAGTCCACCCAACACATCAAAAAGTGTTCTAGACAAGAAAAATGGGCATATGCAGCTACAGTCAACTCGCCTGTGCCAAGGGAAGGACCGAGCAAAGAGGGTGGCATGACGGGATCAGCACATGTTAGGGATGTGTACAGTTGAGACAGAGAGCAAGATATATGGCAGGGTTGCCTTTGTTCAGCCTCCTTCCTGAGTCTGTAGTACTCAAGCCTGACTGAAGCAGAAACTGCTACAGAGGAAGTCAGGACAGTCCCCACAAGATCATACTATTGAGACATACATGGATCTACACAGGAAGGATAAAAGGACAATCTCCTGAATAAATTGAGAGCGTGGGGGTCACAGGAGAGAGTAGAGGGGAAGGGGAGAGGAAGGGAAGGGAGTGAAGAAAAATGTATAGCTTAAAAAAAAAATTCATGGGCTGGAGAGATGGCTCAGTGGTTAAGAGCATTGCCTGCTCTTCTAAAGGTCCTGAGTTCAATTCCCAGCAACCACATGGTGGCTCACAACCATCTGTAATGAGGTCTGGTGCCCTCTTCTGGCCTGCAGGCATACACGCAAACAGAATATTGTATACATAATAAGTAAATAAATAAATAAATATTAAAAAAAAAATCATACTACGGTTGAACTCGTGGTCCCAAGCTGGCTGCAATCACTCGGGAGCAGGCCTTGAAGGTTACAGCAGAGCCTGACCTTGAGCTCTGCTTCCTGGTCCACCACAAGGTCAGCATGGTCCTACCAGGCACTCCTGCCTGCATGAACTGCTCCGTCTGCTTTCACCGCCATGGACTGGGCTCCTAAAACTGTCTGTCAGGAATCTCGTCACAGCATTAACCTGTGCAGACTCACCCAGGGTGCCTCTCAATGGACACCTTCCATCCATGAAAAGCTGAAGGCTTCTGTTGTGGGTTTACAGTAGAATAAATAAAAATCATGTCAAATGATGTTTTCCAGTAAGCCCTGGAAGCTAATCTCAATCCATTTCACATGATAGTTAAGATACTGCCAAATATTAGAGATTTTATCTGATAAAGGGAAATATGGTCACAATTTTGCAAATGTTTCCTGCTGATAAAAACATGGCCAGCTTTGGCACAGCTGTGTGTTCACACAAAGGCTCACACTATTCTCTCTACTATGCGTGGCATGCAGTAGGAGAGGCTAATGCACTTCTGTCAAATTCCAAGAAAAGGCCAGCCTCCGTTTCCATGGGCTCGTCTCATACCTCTTCCTCTCAACTGTGTTCTTGCACATTCAAAACTCCGTGTGTGATGCATGGATGTGTGTCATCTGAGAGGCACTATGGCGCTCTAGTATTGTTATCTTTGATCTCTCCTCTTCTACCTTAATGCCCTCTTGTACACACTTGACCAACTCCATGGCTTCAACTACCACCCATTCCCTTTTAACCAATTCTTATGAGATGAAATCAATTATCATCCTTAATTATCCAATTTAATGCCCCCAAGACTATGAATGGGTTCTGAGCTGTCATGTGGGTACTGAGAATTGAACCTGAGATCCTCTGGAAGGGTAGCCAGTACTCTTTCACAGCTGAGCCATCTTTCTAGCTCCTACTAATGAATCCTGAATTCAATGTTATGGAAGAGAAGACAAACTAAATACAGCCAAGACTCTTCCAAACTCAGTAACTTAAATGTCTGGACTTTAGTCTTCTTATCTGCAAAATGGGGATACTATTTACCTAGAAAGACTCTTCTAAGTTTGTTCTTTGACAGTTTCATACGTGTATATAGTACATTCTCTCTATTTAACCTCACCTTCCAGCTTCTCTTTCCTCCCACCTGTTCTCCACCTCTTCTCCCTACAGGTCCTTTTCCTATTTATGTCTTCTGTAACACTTTGAATTTTAACCAGGATAGTTGTGTGGTCACAGGTTTAGCCTCTGCGTTTTGCACACAGTTGAAGGCAACAACTATCCCTTCCTCAGAATCCATCAAAAGCCAAGAGTTCCATAGAAAGATGAAGGCCCCCTGAACCCCTCCCTACCCATCATGACTGGCCTGTGCAGGCCCAGTGCAGGCCGTTGCAGATGCTGTCAGATCACGTTTGTAAGGTCAGTGCTACACCACAAAGACAGCATTACACATTTCTCCTATTGGTCCTCGAGTAGGTACTCTGTAAATGGTGCAGTTTTCTTTTCTCTTGTGATGGGGTCTTATGTAGTCCACGCTCAAACTCACTAAGAACCTTAAACTTCTTTGGCCTTTTGCCCCCATTCCTGCAGTTCTAGTGACAGAGCCCAGGGCTCTGTGTATGCTAGGCAAGCACTCTACAGCTGCACCCCACCCCAGTCCTCTCTGCTACTATTATTATTCATACTTCTTCACTGTCTGAAAACATTGCTTACCCTTCTTAATGAAACAGCCACTATGTACCTGGTTTTTTCTCGAACCACTTCCTCCCAAGTGTGTTTTGCAGGCCTGCTCTTCAACCCTGTGTGCATCTTTTCCAAGAAGCATTATGATTCTTAAGTTTAACAACCTTGGTATCTCCTATTCTAGCTTAAGGACATCTTCTCATCTTCTATATAGTTTGTCAGTGCCATAGCTTCAAAGACTACCCATCCCTTCAAATAACATCTCCTGAATTCTAACTACATACAGGCATATAATATAAACAGTAAAATCTCAAATGTTTGCTTTAGGGTCTTCAAATTGGGGGGGAGGAGGGAAGGCTTATTTAAACTGATTCAAAATCATCACATTTGGGCTAGGGACATGGCTCATTTGGTAGGGTACTTGCCTAAAATGCATGAAGCCCCAGGTTAGAGTCCCAGTATAATGGTGCTATATGTGATTCCAGCATTTAGAAACAGGAGGAAGCTGGGCAGTGGTGGCAAACACCTTTTATCCCAGCACTTGGGAGGCAGAGGCAGGTGGATCTCTGTGAATTTTGAGGCCACCCTGGTCTACAAGAGCTAGTTTCAGGACAGGCTTCAAAACTACAGAGAAACCCTGTCTCAAAAAGCACTCCCGCAAAAAAAAAAAAAAAAAAAAAAAAAAAAAAAAAAAAAAAAAAAAAAAAAAAAATCAAGAGATAGGCATGAGCCAGGCGGTGGTGGCGCACGCCTTTAATCCCAGCACTTGGGAGGCAGAGGCAGGCGGATCTCTGTGAGTTCGAGACCAGCCTGGTCTACAAGAGCTAGTTCCAGGACAGGCTCCAAAACCACAGAGAAACCCTGTCTCGAAAAAACCAAAAAGAGACAGGCATGTTTAACCATGACTTAAACACTACACAATGTACATATGTATACATTTATCAAAACATTACATGCTGTATTGTGGAGTGGCAGGCTGCATCCTGCCACCCGGCTAGCTTAACCCCCGAAATAAGTACACAGAAACTGTATTCATTTAAACACTGCCTGGCCCATTACCTCTAGCCTCCTACTGGCTAACTCTCATATCTTGATTCAACCCAATTCTAATAATCTGTATGTCACCAAGAGGCGGCTTATCGGGAAAGATTCAGCGTGTCTGACCTGGCGGCTTGCTCCATGGTGGCTCTCTCTGACCCTGCTTTCTTCCTCCCAGCATTCAATTCTGTCTCCCCGCCTACCTAAGTTTTGCCCTATCAAAAGGCCAAGGCAGCTTCTTTAGTTAACCAATGAAAGAAACAGAAATACAGAAGAACCTCCTACACCAATTACATAGATACAATTTTTGCATTTTTCTATCAAATGACTTTTAAGACCCTGGACAGAAAACAATTGTTTCAATGCTTTAAGCTCTACAGTGAATGTGCACCATTTCTACAACCAAGAGTAAGAATTTCTTAAAAAAGAAAAATAGCCTTAACACCATTAAGGGTATTGAAAATAGTATTAAAGATAAGAAATGTAAAATAAAATGTCTGAGATTAAGCAGGTCAAGAGCAAAGGGCTTTCCTAATATTCACAAATCACAAATTATAGAAGCTTCTTAGAAACTACTCAGGAGGCAAGTGACTTGTGGCACAAACCATCTACTCAATCAAGTAAGGAACAACCATTCTGCATGCAAACACTGCCTCTACCCATCCCTCTCAATTGCCCATTCTGCCAATAAACACTGCTTCTTTCAATAACTGAATCAGCCAATTTAGCTCTCTTGCTTAGAGGGTGACAAGCTTCTAGTGTACCTGAGCCCACCTAACAAATTGGCAAGTCTGTCTTCCTTGAACACCCATTTTAAATACTATCTTAGGAACCAAATGGCTTATGATTTCTTAAGAATTCTTTTTTGGTTGTTTGTTTTGTTTTTCAAAACAGGGTTTCTCTGTGTAGCCCTGGTTGTTCTAGAACTCACTGTGTAGACCAGGCTGGCCTCAAACTCACAGAGATAGCCTGTCTCTGCCTCCCCACGCCCCTCAGTTCTGGAATTAAACATGTAAACTACCAGAGCCCAGCCTAAAAATTCTTATTAAAAAGATGAGACCCACAAATGATTGGATTCAGCTAAAAAAGACCAAATGTTCTTCCTCTTGGGGCAAAATGCATTTGAAACAAACACTTATCTCAAGGTTTCTGTAGTTATCACATTATTTCTGCAATGCCTAGAGCCTAAGGTGTCTTATCCTGCCAAATCCAGAATGTATAATGGTTACTATGACTACTATTCCGGCTCCTACTATCTTATAACCAATCCCCAATCACTGTTTCCCTTCAGTGGAAACAAAAGCTAGGTGTAAATCACCCTTCCTTAGTTATCTGTGGATCTCTTTCTGACATCACACTTGTTTCTACTATGCTTGACTTTTATTTAACATAACTTAAGCCGTAATGCTCCCTTGTGGTTGAATTTTACTGATTCTGGCAATTAGAAGTCATTTATCCTTCTTAATTTCTCATCAAAACTACTCCCAAATGGAAGAAAGTTAGGTTCAAAGCTGTCTCAATGACAGTATCCTTTCTCTTCTTTCATACTGGTTCATATTGGTTTAAAAAAAAAAAGCAGAATCTGACAGGCCTTGTGGTGCACACCTTTAATCCCAGCACTAGGGAGGCAGAGGCACAGGGATCTCTATGAGTTTGAGGCTGGCCTGGTCTACAGAGTGAGTTCCAGGACAGGCTCCAAAGATACACAGAGAAACCCTATCTTGAAAAATAAAACAAAACCAAAATCTGAGTCCAAATCTAAACTTTTATAAAGAACAGGTCTTTTTTTAAATGTGATGACATGCACAACCATCATTTGCTTATTAATCAACTGTTACCTCAAAACAAACAAAGAACCCCAAAACACAGAAACTGGTTTTAAGAAAACCGTGCAAAGAGATAAACACTGAATTACAAAGACATCCTGAAGGTTCTTCCCAATTCTAATGCAGCCAGATAGTTCTCAAGCCACAAACCACCCTCCACACCTTCAATAAAGGCTAACACTCCTCCCACTTCTTTAATGGCAGAGAGGAAACTAATTGCTTATTGTTCAACTGTAACTCTCCTCTGCCATCATCACTGAACAGTAGTAACCTCTGTTTCGTAATACTTCCTTACCACATTATCTACTTATCAAACTCAGCCCCAGTCAGGAGTCGCTGTTAACACAGGCATGAATCTTTTCAAACCCTGTTGCGTGTACACAAACATCAGAAGTAGCCGCTTTCCATTGTGCAAACTTGCAGAAAGTCTACAAGTTTCTATTTCTCTCCCGTCCATTAAAAAGCAACATTAAGACAGGCAAGGAAACAATTTACATTTCAGCCATGTGATATTTAGTATTTTAGTGAAAGCATGACCCTTATATACCTACTATCTTACTGTGTCTTTTCAGACAGAATTAGCACTATTTCCTAATACCCTTTCCACCTCCAGGACACAAGGAAAGATGGGTAGGGGGTTAGAGCCCATACATTTAACTTAACACAACCAACTTCGAAATTATTTTAGGACGTTCTCTTCTCATAAACTTAGAGCGCTTATTCCTCACAAATGAAATACCAGCTTTAGAATTATTTGTGAAAAATAGTTTTCTAGAAAGGATATTGCACCCCTTAGAACATTCCATTAGAACATTCTTCCAAATGCCATTGTGCCTTGAGTGAAAATGTTCGATAAAGTAGGTTAAAAAAGCCAGTAATTGGGGCAGGAGAAATGGCTCAGTGGTTAAGAGCACTGGCTGTTCTTCCAGAGGACCCCGATTCAATTCCCAGTACCCACATGGCAGCTCACAACTGTGTGTAACTCCAGTTTCTTGGGATCTGACACCTTCATACCAATGCACATAAAATGAATTAAAAACAAACAAACAAAAAAAGAGCCAGTCATATGTAACAAGCACGAACTTCTTTGGGGATGGGGGGGGGGACCCTGAGGTTAACTGTATATAAATCCAGACTGGCTTTGAACACTCCTCCTTCCAGCACCAGCTTCCTTCCCAAGCGCTAGGATTACAGGTGTTTGCCACCACACCCTGCGACAGTCACAGATTTTTATATTTCATTTTAATAATTTGGTATTTCTCCATCTTAATAGTTGGCAGTCTCTGAAGAAATACCATGCCTACAAATGCTAAATTGTTGGGATTCCAGGAGGTCAGAACTTGATTTACTATTTAGTCAGAATATCTAGTGACTGAAAGTAACATTCAGACAGAAAGCGTCTCTAACACGTGGCCGGCTTGATCTGGACTTCCTTTTCCCTCACCAGTTCACCCATTATCTTCTAGCTCCAAGGTTCAATTTCCCTGATACATTCTATATCACTACAGTGTTGTCTCATTAGCCACCTTACACTGCTAGTGAAAACAGAGAATTCTTCCATGGCTTACAACTGTCCTCAAACTCACTATGCAGACCAGGCTTGGCTTGAACTCACAACGATCCACCTGCTTCTGCTTCCTGAGTGCTGGGTTGAAAGGCCAGCGACACCAAGCCTGGACCACAAATGGGACTTTTATCACACCCTCTCTCCCACGGTCAGTTTTTGGAAACCAATCTTTTGAATCTTAACACCTTATACATTCAAGGGAGGTCAAGTCTTTCCTATGTACTCCCATCCTAAGCCTCCGCTCTTCCCCACAGTCTCAATAACTCATCTCGACTTGGAGAAAACCCTTCCATGGCACAGGGTTAACAGGCCTGTCACCTACACTGATTCAGGGGACAGGTTAGTATCTATGTTAATGCCAAAGCAAGGTCATCATCCTATCAAAACTGCATTAGTCACACTCCAGCTAAAGGGTTTAAAACTCTTCTTCCTGGGATCCGCACAAGACTTAAAAGTGTGAAAGTCAAAATCATCTCAGCATTCTCTTCCAGCAATGTTACGTCTTGCATCTCTTGAAGAAGCTCATCTTAGAAATGTATTTCACTAGAGGAGTTAGTAGACATAAATGAAAGGCTAGTTTAAAAAAAAAAAAAAAACCAAAACACTGTCAGGAAAACCAGGCCTGTTGGCACACGGCATTAATCCCAGCATTTGGGAGGCAGAGGCTGGAGAATCTCTGTGAGTTCGAGGCCAGCCTGGTCTACAACGCAGGCCAGTCATGGCTGTTACACAGAGAAACCATGTCTCAAAACAAACACACACACAAACAAAATGCTGTCAGGAATTCAGAACTCTGTAAGGTATTTTAGAACTGCATGAATACGGTTGATGATTCAACTTCAGTTAATTAGTACAAGGACTCATGACAACTTACCACTGGATTAAGCAATGCCCTCTTCCATAGCTCTGTTGCTTGGTGAAAGGGGCCACCTAATCTAACCTGGACGGTGGGATGGGGTCTCACCAATCGCACAACAGGACAACTTTCAAGACACCGGGGCGGGCGGGGGGCGGGGGGGAATCCCTGTCAAGTCCACAGTCAAGGTTTTCCTGGTAAAGGAAGTTCAGAACGGGGTAGGAAGAGGCTGCCTGGGTGAACTTCCACAACCGCACTGCCTAACTTTCCTAACTCTTCCTGTCGGGGCTGCAAGACTCTACAGGAAGCATGTACTTGAGGGGACCTGAGAAGGAACCCTAGAGAAAGTACAGCCGGGCTCCGAGGGCGTTCCTCTGCTTCCCAGTGGGAGAGGCCTGCACTGCTTGCAGGATCGGGACTAGGAAAGGAAGCCCAGCTTCCAGGGACCCGGAGGGCCCTTCAGAACAGCAAATTCTGGGGAGCTTCGCACAGCTGAGGAGCCGGGCAGACTTAGGGAGTCCCGCGTGTTGGGGAGCCCAGTCGAGACTGGAGAATCGGGCAGAACTCGGGAACCCCGCACATCTAAGAAGCCAGGTAGACCTGCATGGTTGAGAGCACCTCATCGCTGGGGAGGCGGAGGCCCGCAGGACTTGGAGAGCTGGGTAGAAATGGGGAGTCTCGAATAACTGGAGAAGCGGCATAACAGGGGAGCCCCACATGGTTGTTGAGTCCCGCGCTGCCCTTGAGTCTACCTCGCGTTCAGGTGAAGGCCCAGTCAATGCCGGGTCCCGGGGGGCCAGCGCACCTGAGCCGCGCCCAGCCGCCAGCCGGCCGCTGAGAGCCGCCCGCGCGGCTGCCCGTCCGCCCCGGCCTGGCCCGGGCTTCGGCTCGCGGGGTCCCGGCCCATCGCCCCGGCCCCGCCCGGCTTCTCGGTCCCGTCTTACCTGGCCGGCAGCCGCGGCAGTGGCGGTGCTGCTCTTCACGTACCCGTTCCTCACCTCCCCGTTCTTCACGCAGCCGTTCGCCCGTAGCGGGCGGCGGCAGCAGCAGCCGCCAGGCTCCGGCCGCATCGTCCCGGCAGCACCCGGTAGTACGGCAGGCTCTGGAGGCGGCTGCGGCGCCAACTCCCGCTCCACACCGCACCCACCTCCCCGAAACCGGAAATGGCTGCAGCGCCGCTGCCAATTCCCGGTCCGGCCGTCACGCGAGGGCGGGGCCAGCGGAGAAGACCAGGCTCGCCGAAGCCGGGCTGCCGGAGGGACCACGGGGCGGAGCCTGATGGAGTCCGACCAATCCAAAGGCTAGGGAGGCGGACCTCATGCTGCTTCTGGCCAATCAAGGGCGAGAGAAAAGCGGCTTGCTAGCGTCAAGGGGGCTTCTTCGGAGGAACTCGAGAGCTGGGCACTTGATTGGAGCCCTAGACAGGTCGTAGGTGGAGCTCTGCTGCCTAATGGTCCAGACTGAGGAGGAGGCGGAGCCCGGAAAGAAGTAGCCAATTAGCGTGTGGAGGAAGAGACAGGGGCTGAGCCCATCTCCAGAGCCGGTTCCCGGTTCTCCTGCACAGGTGGTGGTTGCCCTCTGTGCCCTTTCTCCCTAGAGGTTCTCGGATTGAATCCAAGCCCAAGACAGGCAGCTCCCTTACTTCATTAGCAAATTCCTCTGTGGGTGTTAATAGAATAGCCCTTTTGACTGTCTCTCACCGTTCCTCACCGTGCGCTACGCAGACGTCTCGAGTGCGCACCGCTTGTTTCTATCCGGGTTTCCCCTATACAGTTTCCTCTGAAGACTTTCCTTGAAAGTCAGGAGACCTGATCTATTTTCAGATCTTCTGATAACCGAAACTGAAATTTGAGAGTTAACTACTTTATGAGCCAACTTCTTTTTAAAATTCTTCCTGCTTCATAGACTCATTTGCAAGAATTACATTAGTAGAGCGTTGTGCACCTATCAAAATACCTAATCCAGACCAGTAGTAAAAGAAAGGAAATCGTTCTACATTACAACATTACAGAGAACTTTAGTTACCCATAAATTTTTAGTGTCATGATTAAGAGTATGACTCAGTCTTGGTTTGAATTCTTGCTGCCTCACCTACTAGCTGAGTGACCTCCATGTGTCTTCTTCTGCTCTGGGGAATAATAATAGTTGCCATAAGAGAATCTAATGAGTTAATGTATGTGATGTATTTTGTGCAGGACCTAGCAATTAGTAAGTGTTCATTAAGTGTTGGTTATTATTAATTGCTGAACGCATCTATGTGAACCCCAACATCACACAACCCCTACTCCCCTGGAGCTTTTAGAAATGAGTTGGCAAGGTGTTTGTTTTGCTCGAATTAGTAGAGGACCAGTCTAACAGAAAGTGGAGAGAGCACAGAACTACTTTCGAGTCACAAGCGTTCTGATCCCAAAGTGAATACGGTAATCAGAAAGAATTATATGGGGCCTGGAGAGAGGACTCAGCACTTAAGAGCACTTAATGCTTATACAGAGGACCTCGATTCCCAGCATCCATATAGTGGCTCAGAGTGTCAGAGGATCCAAAGTCTTACATTGATTTCCAAGGGCAACAGGCATGAACTTGGTCCACATACATATGTGCAGGCAAAACACTCAGACACATAGAATAATACATCTTTTTTAAAAGTTTTTTTTTTTGGTTTTTCTTTTAAAGCTCTGTATGCCTTTAAGTCAAACATGGAAATGCATGGATATAATGCCAGCACTCATGAGGTGGAGGTAGGAGTATCAGGAGTTCAAGACAACCTTTGGCTATAAACCAGCTCCAGGTCAGCCTGGGATATATGAGTCCCTGCCTTAAATATGAGGGGGTGGGGATGACTCAATCAATGGAAGACTGCCAGGAAAACGTGAGGAGTTAAGCTCGGATTCTGAGCATCTCGTTAAACTGCCAGTGCTCAGGACACAGGGCCAGGAGGATTCCTAGAGGTATCTGGCAGCCAGTCTAACTGAATCGGTGAGCTCCAAGTTCAGTCAAAGATTCCGTCTCAAAAATAAGGTGGAGAATGAGTGAGGAAGAAACCCGAACATTGACATCTGACTGTCATGTCACACACCCACCCACAAAGAAGTGTCTGCCTCGCAAAGCTTACACGCCACTGAGAAACAAGATATGGGGCTGGAGAGATGGCTCAGTACTGAAGAGCATTGGCTGCTCTTCCAGGAGATGCGGATTTGAGTACCTGAACCCACTGACTGATCATAAGCATCTGTATAGGTGATCTGATGCTGAGTTCAAGGTCAGCCTGGTCTGCAGAGTGAGTTCCAGAGCTGTTACACAGAGCAACTCTGTCTCAAAATAAATAAAGAAACAAAAATTTAAAATTTGTTTTCAAAGGATATACCCATATAAAGAAAATTTTTAAGGTGAAATTAAAATAAAAGGGGAAACTTTTGAAGAAGGAGAAGAAGAAATAGGCAATAGAATTTCAAAGTGGGACATTGGATGACAGCAACAAATCAAATTACCACAGGCAGTGGAGGTATTCAGGGCAGAAATCTGGTTGAAAAAAAGAGCTAAGCTATTTGATTGACACTTAGATAGGGGGGCTGAGAGAATGTGGAAAAGGCTTGGACAAAAGGTGTGCAATTAGCTGGACCTTGAAGGGTGGGTGGGACATAAAACTGGTTCTGAATGTACAGGGGAGTTTGTTCCGGAGGGAAGGACCCACATTATGCCAAGCTGGGCAGAACAGAGCCTGGATCCTGGGAAGAGCCTGTCCCTTCCTCCTGAGGACAGGACAGCACCAGCTCCTTATGTTGTTCTGCCACTGACTCACCACTTGTGGCCTTAAAGGAGTCACACACACAGCCCTGATTACCTCACTCGCCATCTGAGGTTAATTCCTGCACCTCGTCTCTTGCTAGACTGTTGTGTGTACATGATATAATACACAAAGGATGTGATTACTCAATAGGCCGTTGCTAAATCCCAAAAAGGACTCTTCAGTGGGAAACACCCCGGACTCCACAAAATCAGGAAAATTGTCCCTTCCAGATCCACAAGCTACCTTCTGCTCCTCATTTCACAGAACTTATATGCAAAGTCTCATGCTCGGTACCAGAACTCAGCTCTCCTTGTCTTCCAAGATGGCTCGAGTCACTTCAGCTGTGAAGCTTTTCTTGAAGCGCATCATCCCTATAAGAGCAGACGGCCTGTGTCACATGGCTTTGGAATTCTCAGAGAGTGTGTGATCACAAACAAGAACTCTGTTGTCAAATCCAGGAGGACTGAAGACCCATCTCCAGCACTCACAAACCTTGTGACTTACAGTCTAACTCTGTGACTCCGTTCCTACGTGTATGAGGTGGAACACACGGACTTCACGGAGCTGGGGGTTGACGCCAGGCCCAGGGATTCAGTGTCTTCTTTTACTTCCACTTGCACACCCGCAAGCATGCACATGCACACACAAACATGCACACCATGATAAAAATAAATTTTAAAAAAGAATTTTATTTTGCTGTCTAATGAGGTATACTGTCTAAATTTAGGGGTAAAGGAGAGTGCTAATACAGGCAGATTCGGGGTTACAAATATTCAGAACAGAGCTCTCTTTGCTGTTTTGCTTGAGGTGGCTTTAGGAAAATCTGCATTATCTCTACAGGCAATTCTATCTTGACTGTCCATCAACAAGAACCAATTAGGTTCCAGAGCAAGGGTCTTTTTTTCCCTTCCTCACACTCCTTAGTTTTCCCTGTCTTTTTATCCTGGCTCATCAGTGAGACCGCAATAGACTCACAGGACAGAAAGGAGCCTTTTGAAGTCAGCTGCTTCTGTATAAGACAAAATAAAATCACAAAGACGGGAAGTTCAGAACTGGGAGGCCATCTGGACATTAAGAACGTATATAGCACTTCCTTCCCATCCTTCATTCATTCATTTCTCCATTTGCCATTCATTCATTCATCAATAAATAAATACTCTTTTGTTAGCTATCATGTTAGGTGTCACAGTGATAGGCAGGAAGAGCAAGGTCTCTACTCTCAGGAAACTTTCAGGGTGTTTTGTGTGTGTATGTGTTCATGTGTGTGCTGGTGTACATGTGTATGGAGGTCAGAGGGTAACTTTGGGTGTCATCTTCAGGAACACTGTCCTCCTCCTTTAAGATAGGGTCTTTCCTTTTTGTTTTGTTTTGTTTTGTTTTGCTTTGCTTTTAAGACGGGGTTTTTCTCTGTAGCCCTGACTGTGCTGGAACTCTGTAGACAAGGCTGGCCTCGAACTCACAGCGATCCGCTTGCCTCTGCCTTCCGAATGGTAGAATTAAAGTGTGTGCCCAGCAAGACAGGGGACTGGAGGTCATCAATCAGGCTAGGCGGACTGGCTACTGAACCTCACGGGTCCTCCTGTGTCTGGCTTCCCAGTGCTGGCATTACAAGAACTCAGCACTGCGCTGAAAAGCTGACAGAATTCTGAAGAAAGCACTCGGTTTGCCACACTTGCTAGTAGACAGAGACATCACCTTAGCCTTTTATTTACTTATTTCTTTGTTTTAAATGCTGTGTTATGCAGCCCAATCAGGCCTTGAATTCACTTGATAACCCAACCCGAGATCTTTATAGTCAAAGATGACCTTGAACTTCTGACCCTTCTGCCTCCCCGACTTCTGAGATTACAGGGATACAACACCGTGCCTGTCTTCAGACTTGATTTGGAAGGGATGGGCTGGCCTTTCCCCTTTCCATTATCCCTACCCTACTATAATAAGCCAAGGAAAGAAACTTTTGTCCTCCCTAGATTTCAGACTCCACTCTCAGTACCACATTTGCGTCTCCCGAAGCAGGAGAAGCATCATTGACCTTCTTCTGGTCTCCATATGTGCGTCATTATCAGGACTGGGCTATTTAAAGAAATGATTGCATGTAAATATGAGACTTTAGGAGGGATAAATGGTTCCTGATCACACACCTAGAGGGTGCCCACTGAGCATGTGGGAGAGCGATTTTACTCTGTGCCGTATAAAGCATTGACAGTAGGAATTCTGAGGTTAGAGATGTGCTCTGGGAATGAGCCAGAGCTTGTCTCAGTGGCAGGTCTCTGCTCTTGTGTTTCTTTGCTGTTGATGCACCCCAGAGCTTCCTATCCAACCACCACACCCCAAGCTTGCTGCCACCCTGGGCTTCCTGTGGGCATTCAGCCAGCTAAATGTTGCAACCATCTGAGATCAGCTTCAGGAAGTGGACTTTTGCTTCTGGCTCCAGAGATTCAGAGTAGTGACTTTTGAAACTGGATTCAAATTGGATTAAGCATAGGAGAGATTCATTATTGGCTCATCTCACCAGACTGGACCCAGGTGCTCTTGTAATGGCGCTGGGAATACGTTCCTACCCTTGGTTTGGCATTTGATTTAGGTACTTTCTCTTGCTATAGAGAAAAAAAAAAAAAAAAAACTGACCAAAACCAACTTGAGGAGGGAAGGGTTTGTTTCATCTTCACACTTTTAGGTAACAGTCCACTTCTGAGGGAAGCCAGGAGAGGAAATCGAGGCAGAAAAGCGTTGTAGGCAGGAACTGAAACCCAGCCCATGTAAGAACAGTACATACTGACTTGTTCTCCGTGGCTGGCTTGGCTTGCTCTCTTTCATAGCCCCGGAGTGTTTGCACTGGAGGGGCACACCCCACAGTAGGCTGGCATTTCCTCATCAATCCTTATCGAGAAAACGTCCCACGAGGCATGCCTGATGTCTGATGGAACACCTCAGTTGACTTCCCAGGTGACTCTAGTTTGTGTTAAGTTGGCAAAGATTAATGAACACAGGCTCCCTTCCAGTTGTTTTGGTTTGGTCTTCGCCTTATAATGGCATGGCCCCTGGAAAGGCCGCTTTCGTTAGAACCGCCTCGAAACCCACCAGGGGTTGCCGTTTCTAGCTCAGTGTGAGAGCGCTTGTCTAGTATGTGGAGACTCTGGGTTCCAACCCAGCATCAGAAGCAAAGCAAAACAAACCACTTTCCTTTCTGTGCTGAGACTGGACCTGGACAGGCAGGGCACCAGCACACGGAAGAACGCTGGTGAGTTCCTGACTATCCTCGGGGCCTCCACTCTGCAGTTCCCTCTGCTTGATGAGGCTTACTTGACCTGCAGTCATTCATCCATCTGTCTATCTGGAGCCGGTCCCACACCTTGATTCCCTAAGTCCTGTGCCTCTGCAGCTCCACTGAAGCCTGTGGTCCAGGCTTAACCCGATGGTGGTACAGCAACACTGTGTACCTCCAGCAGCTTTACAAGACCTCAGTATCTTTTCTAAACACTGCAGTGAGTCTCTTTGCATCTTTCCCTCTACCTCTTTGAACTCCTTGAAATCCATCACGGCCTATTTAACTCTATTACAGTCATTCTGTAGCCTGTGTGTGTGTGTGTGTGTGTGTTTACCATTCAATATTTGATCTAAGCACCAATATTAGTAATTAAGATTGGAAAAGAGGGCTGGAGAGATGGCTCAGTGGTTAAGAGCATTGCCTGCTCTTCCTAAGGTCCTGAGTTCAATTCCCAGCAACCACATGGTGGCTCACAACCATCTGTAATGAGGTCTGGTGCCCTCTTCTGGCCTGAAGGCATACAAGTAGACAGAATACTGTATACATAATTAATTAACTAATTAATTAAAAGATTGGAATAGAAAGGAGGCTGGAACCTGGCAGTGGTGGCGCATGCCTTTAATCCCAGCACTCGGGAGGCAGAGGCAGGCGGATCTCTGTGAGTTCAAGGCCAGCCTGGTCTACAAGAGCTAGTTCCAGGACAGGTTTCACAGCTACAGAGAAACCCTGTCTCGAAAAACCAAAGAATAAAAATAAAAAAAAAAGAAAAGAAAGAAAGAATGAATGAAAGGACTAGAGAGATAGCTCAGCAGTTAAGAGCAGAGGACTTGAGTTCAATTCCCAGCACCTCCAGAAAAACCGTATGTAACTCCAAGATCTGTGACACGGTCACACTAACATGCATGCAGGCAAAACACCAATGCACATAAAACAAAATGAATTTTTAAAAATGTACTTTTAAATGGAATAGAAGAACTTGTGTCTGCTAACACCCAACTATCAAGAGAAACTAAGACCATGTGGTTGATGGAAGCCAATGAAATCATTGTAGCTTATGAGTTTATTATTATTCAATAACTTTTGCCCTTGTGGAAAGACACAACATGTCCACCTATGTTTCTGGAACAGAATGTTCTCAGCATCCATCTGAGTTTTGTACCTATATCTATACCACGATTTGAGGCCAGTGGTTTCCAAATTGAAAGAGATGAGTGAGGGGCAATGTCACAAAAAAGAATGCTGTGTTGGTGCAAACAACAGATAGCCATTATATTGACCATGTTGGAGATAGGCGTATGGTAAGAGGCAGGCACTAGGGATGCCTAGGAGATGCTCAGCAATTCTTTATTGCTGTTACAGACAGCACTAGTTACAGACTCTTTCTTGTCCAAATCTTAAAAATACCCTCTAAGTTCGCTGTATGGTAACTATCTGCATTTATTTAATTGATAAAGTAGCTGATAGCATCATCTTTAAGAAATCACTATCCTAAAGCAATCAGTAGAAGTCTGCTGTGGGTGTGACTGTATGAAGGACGGAGATACTGATAGGATACACTGAGAAATCATTCTGTGGAAAAGGTACTGATGGGAGCTAAAGAGATGGATCTGTTCGGAGAACTCGTTACTCTTGCAGAGGACCTGGATTCAGTTGCCAGTGCCTACAGGACAGCTCACAGCTATCTGCAACTTCAGTCCTAAGGGATCCTCCACCCTCTTCTGACCCACAAGGGAACAATCAATGCTTGTGCTATATATACATGCACGCAGGCATACCTATAAAAATAAACACATCTTTTAAATTAGCATTAATAGTGACAGAGGACTCATATACAACCATACTTGTTCCAAGAAGACCATATGCTGTCAATTTAAAGTGTCAGAGAGGTGGGCATGCAGCTCAGGAATTTAGCATACAAAAGGCCCTGGATTCAATTGCCATCACAGAAAAACTTTTTAAACTAAAATGTAGCCGGGCAGTGGTGGTGCACGCCTTTAACCCCAGCACTCGGGAGGCAGAGGCAGAGGCAGCCTGGTCTACAAGACCTAGTTCCAGGACTGGCTCCAAAGCAACACAGAGAAACCCTGTCTCAAAAAATAAACTAAAATGTACATACATTGTAATATACTTATATATTATATATGTGAAATAAATGTCAATAGGGTATCCCAGAAACTGCTTTAAGATTAAAAACAACAAGAAACCATAGCTTCTCTCTGCTTCCAAGTCCACAGAAACATGAGCTGACTTCCTGTGTTCTGTCCCTATCCCTGAGCCGTCCGTCAGCTACCACGCTGACAATATAGACTATACTCACAATGAGACAAAACAAATCTTTCCTCCCTTGGAAAAAAAGGAAAGTCACAAGGAAAGAATGTTCTTTCTAGGTAATGTGCTCTGTGTATTTCCTGGGATGATGGAATTTTCCTGTGAGAGACACATAGCTAGCCAGGCCTGTGATCTCAGGAATAGGGAGGTGGAGGCAGATCCCTCAGGACTTTGAAGAATCCTCAGGGTCTGTCTAAGCAACACAAGGTTCTGACTCAAAAACTGAATAAGTAGAGCAATAAAAACGGCCATGAATAGTAGTTTAAAGGCCAAGGTGCCGTTTCTCTTCACTTATTTTTTTTTTTCAAGATGTGGTTTCTCTGTAGCTTTGGAGTCTATTCTGGAACTCGCTCCATAGACCAGGCTTGGCCTCAAACTTAACTTGCCTGTCTCTGCCTCCTGAGTGCTGGGATTAAAGGTGTGCACCACCACTGCCCAGCCCCTTTCACTTAGTATTATAGAACCTTTCAAAGATTTCCCCTCCTCTCCCTCAAACTCTAGGCTTACTTGGATGTTGGATGATGGGGGAGAGTCTTCTGTTTTGCGTTAATTTCATTGGTTAAATAAAGAAACTGCTTGGCCTTTGATAGGACAGAAAATTAGATAGGCGGAGTAGACAGAACAGAATGCTGGGAGAAAGAAGCCCAGTCAAGCAGTCACCATGATTCTCCCACCGGCCACAGACGCAGGTTAAGATCCTCCCTGGTAAGCCACCAGCTTGTGGTGCTACCCAGATTATTAGAAATGGGTTAATCAAAGATGTGAGAACTAGCCAATAAGAGGCTAGAACTAATGGGCCAAGCAGTATTTAAAAGAATACAGCCGGGCGGTGGTGGCGCACGCCTTTAATCGCAGCACTCGGGAGGCAGAGGCAGGCAGATCTCTGGGAGTTCGAGGCCAACCTGGTCTACAAGAGCTAGTTCTGAGATGGGCACCAAAGCTACAGAGAAGCCCTGTCTCAAAAAACCAAAAAAAAAAAAAAAAAAAAGAATACAGTTTCCGTGTAATTATTTCGGGTATAAAGCTAGCGGCCCGCAGCTCCTCACTACAGTTGGGGACTGTGGACCACCAGACCCTGAATTTCCTGTAAACAGCTTGTTTTCCTCTGCTCTGAGCCCCTGCTCAGAGCATGACACCGAGACCCTGATGGCGGGAGAGTGGGTTCTGATGAGTCTTCAGCTGAGAGATCCTAAGAACAGAGGTGTGGCCAGAACCCTATATAAGTTTCCCATGAGCACAATAAAGTGGGCATTCTTGTCTCAAGGATGTCCCCGTGGCCCCGTCTCTGTGTGTGTATGTTTTTAAATTTTTAGCCTAATTCCCGTAGCATGTAGTAAGTAGAGGGCGGGACGGAACCGGCAAAGTTTTACACTTGGTAACAGCACGTTCTGGACAAAATAATCTAACTACCTTTGAAATGATGTTGTTGGGATTTTTCTCCCTCCCTCAAAACATCCCCCCCTTTCCTCTTCTTGTATTGTCGCCATACCTGATCACTTCCGGCCTCTAGTGTCTGGAGGAGCCACGCTGACCTGTTCTGAAGACTGTTATTCTCTGTCTATGCTGCTAGGATGCGTCAAACCCGCAGCAAAGGTTTCCTCAGTTGCTTTTCTAAAACACAGGAATTAGATGAGGGAGAGAAGGTGCAACAGGGTAATTCAAAAGGTCTAACAAAGAAAGAAACTTCCTTGTATCTGTTTTAAGACCTTGATGATGAACTAACTTGATTATAGTTGTTTTTTGTTTGTTTTACTCTTTGGGGGCCCACCAACCAGCTCCCAAATAAACACACAGGGACTTATTCTTACTAATGAATGCCCAGCCTTAGCTTGGCTTGCTTCTAGCCAGCTTTTCTTTTCTTTCTTTTTTGTTTTTTGTTGTTGTTGTTGTTTGTTTTTTTGTTGGTTTTATTTTTTTCAAGACAGGGTTTCTCTGTTGCTTTGGAGCCTGTCCTGAACTCACTTGTAGACCAGGCTGGTCTCAAATTCACAGAGATCCGCCTGCCTCTGTCTCTCTAGTGCTGGAATTAAAGGTGTGCGCCACCACTGCCCAGTTAGCCAACTTTTCTTAACTTAAATTATCCTGTCTACCTTTTACCCTTGGGCTTTTATCTTTTTCTATATATGCCTCTCTTTCCTTCTTACTCCTGGCTGGATGTGTGGCAGTGTAGTTGGCCCCTGGCACCCTTCTCTCCTCCTTTTCTCACTCCTCCCTTCCTCTCTGTTCTATTCATTCTCTCTTCCTGGCAGTCCCACCTATCCTTGCTCCTGCCCAGCTATTGGCCATTCAGCTCTTTACTAGACCAATCAGGTGTTTTAGACAGGCAAAGCAAGACTGCTTCACAGAGTTAAACGAACGTAACATAAAAGCATACAAGACATCTTTGCAGCATTAAACAAGTATTCCCCAGCATAAACAAATGAAACACATCTTCAGCTAATATTCCACAGCATGAGGTGGTTCAGCAGGTTTAGGCATTTATTGCCAGCTCTTAATTCAGTACCCAGGATGCATGTGGGTAGAGAGAACTGACTCCCACAAGTTGTTCTCTGGCCTCTACAAATACTCCATGACAGGCGCGCGCGCACACACACACACACACACACACACACACACACACACTCTTAAAAGCCCTTGAGCTTCTCATATTTCCAGTATGGTACACTCTTACATCTTAACAGCTCCTAAAGCTTAAACATTGGGTTCAAGAAGACCGTTTTATTTCACCCAATCAACCTCTCCCACGCTGAGCACTCTGAACGTTTTCCCCTAGTATTGTCTCATTCTTGCTGCTCTGCTTAGGAGTCAGGTGTTAAAGATGAGTTGAGAACGGCTCAGGTACAGAGCAGGGGTATGGTTGACTCACTCATGGCTCGGGGAAAGAAACCTGTTCACTCTGAGAGGTGTGGCAGGTTAAATGTGAGGCTCGCATGGACCGCAGCCATTTGGCTACCACAGGAAAACCACCTGGGAAAGCCAACACCAGGAAGTGGGTCTGACAGCTATTGTGTGATATTTCCAGGAAAGCTGTAAATGAGAGCCTATTCCCTAGACAGGACACCAAGCACCAGCCAAGTGAGCAAATACTGTCAAGACTAATTTAGCGAACAGTGAGTTTACTGTGGTGACACGCAGAAGCATAAGGTGACTCAAGGCAGCTGAATCACAAAATGCCCAGCCCAGCCCAGCATGGGTGACAACCCAGGGAAGTTACCCCCACACACCTGGCAGGCAGTACCACAGGGCAGCTTCCTCCCTCACCAGCAACTCACGGCTGGTATAACCTTTTTGGAGGGGCCTTGTGAATCTGGTAAAAATTTCTGAGTTCCCTGAGCTTTGTAAGTTTTACTACCTTCTGGAAAGTCTCCTGCCTGTCTCCAATGGGGACTGTTTCAATAAGAAGGAAATAACAACAGGATAGGTGGAGAGGAAGCTGTGATTGGACAATGCCTGCAGTGTGCGTTAAACATGCCAGCTCGGCTGTACCAAAAAAGGTAGGTTGAAGTGCGTGCGTGCATGCATGCATGCATGCAGTGTGTGTGTGTGTGTGTGTGTGTGTGTGTGTGTGAAACTGGGACTGGAAGCACTCAACTATTATACTCATTCAACAGAATCCTCTTTTGATTTGAATGGGAGAGGTGTAATGTAGCCCAGGCTGCTCTCAAACTCACTACGTAGTCAAGGATAACCCTTAATGTTTCTTTCTCCTGTCTCTTCTCCAAACGCTGGGATTACAAGCATAAACCACCACACCCAGTTTATGCAGTGCTAGGGATAGAACTCAGTCTCTGTGTATGCTGGTGTGTGTGTGTGGAGGGGGGGGAACTACTGAGCTATATCCCCAGTTCATCAAAATCTCTTTAATAATACTATTGAAGTCTAGTGAGGGGCTGGAGAGATGGCGTAGCAGTTAAGAGGTCTAATGAAGTTGGGCAGTGGTGGCGCACACCTTTAATCCCAGCACTCAGGAGGCAGAAGCAGGTGGATCTCTCTGAGTTCGAGGCCAGCCTGGTCTACAGAGTGAGTTCCAGGACTGGCTCCATAGCTACTGGAAACCCTGTCTCTAACCCGTTCTCCGCAAAAAAAGAGGTCTTAGGTAAACTGCAAATATTCAAATACATAACTTGATGAGTTTTGATATATGTATATTGCTTGTGTCCATGGTGGGTATTATTATCCCCTAGGTGGTTGCCTGTGTATGGGGATGGTGTTAGTGGTGCATGTCTATGTAGTCACATGTGAGTCTGGATATGCATGTGTACCCATGTGCCTGTGTGCACTTGTGTGGAGGCCACAGAAAGGTGTTCTCTTCCACCTTCTCTTCATTCCCAGATAGTTTATCTCACTGAACCTGAAGCTTGCCCTTTTGGCTGGGCTAGGTGCCCTGTTAGCTCCTAGGCCAGTCTGTCTCTGCGTCTCAAAGCAGGATTTCAGATATGGCAGTCAGACTTGACTTGTTGGGGAAGACAGGTACTTGAACTCAAACCCTCATGCTTCTACAGCAAGTGCTCTTACCTATTGAGCCATCGCCCAGACCTCTGAGTGTTTCTTAATCAAATTCAAGTTGACAGCCTAAATTAACCAACACACGTTCAGTTGTCATGTGCTCATGTGGGATTATTTCATTTTGTTGCTTTGAGACAACCTCACTATGCCGCTCAGGTGAGCCTGGAATTCAAAATCCTCCTGCCTCAGCTTCCTGAGCACTGGGATTATCAACATAAATTACTATGCCTGATCTGCAGTGAAATTATTCTGCTTCTCTCTCTCTGTTTTTTTTTTTTTTTTTTTTTTTTTTTTGAGACAGTGTTTCTCAGTGTCGTCCTGGCTGTCCTGAAACCCACAAAATCTTGAGGTTCTGTTGTGGATAATTGACTTTCTACTTTTTTTTTTTTTTTTTTTTTTGGTTTTTCGAGACAGGGTTTCTCTGTGGTTTTGGAGCCTGTCCTGGAACTAGCTCTTGTAGACCAGGCTGGTCTCGAACTCACAGAGATCCGCCTGCCTCTGCCTCCCAAGTGCTGGGATTAAAGGCGTGCGCCACCACCGCCCGGCTTGACTTTCTACTTTTAAATACTTCCTTTTTTTAATGATGCAACTATTTATAATTGCAATTAAAACCTAATGACAGGGGAACTACAAGCTCACTTTAATAACTAAAACAATTAACAAGTACAACATACTAATAAAGTACAAAAGCCATATAATCATTTTAATAGACATTAAAAAGCTTTTGGCAAAATCTAACATTTTTTTAGGATAAAACATCAGACATAGTAGGAAAAGCCAGAGTTTCCTCAACCCCTTAAAGGACATTTAAAAAACACATACAGCCGGAATTGCTCTAGTGGTGAAAGTCTGGATTCCTCCCCCCACACACACAAGATCACAAACATGATAGGAAGGTCACCTGTCACTGCTTGTATTCAACATTCGAGCTGCAACTTCAAGCCAGGGCAATTAAAAAGAGAAGGTTAGCCGGGCGGTGGTGGCGTACACCTTTAATCCCAGCACCCGGGAGGCAGAGCAGGCGGATCTCTGTGAGGTGAGTTCGAGACCAGCCTGGTCTACAAGAGCTAGTTCCAGGACAGGCTCCAAAACCACAGAGAAACCCTGTCTCAAAAAACCAAAAAAAAAAAAAAAGAGAGAGAGAGAAGGTTAAATAAAGGACTTCCAGGCATGGTGGTAAATGCCTGTAATTCCTGCACTGAGGCTGAGGCAGAAGGATTGTGAACTCACAACATCCTGGGCTGTGTAATAAGACTCTCTCACTAAAACAAACAAAAAACCCCACAAAACAAACAGACAGACAAATGGATAACATGCAACTCGATAAGATGCCGCTTCAACACGTTAGGATGGCTAAAACAGAGACAGAAAGTAACAAGTATTGGTGAAATATGGAACAATTGGAACCCTGTACATTGTTGGTGGGAATATAAAATGCAGCAGCAACTTTGGGAAATAGTTGTCCAACTCCTTAAAAGGTGAAAAAGAGCCATCATATAACCCTGCTATTCGGTTCCTCTGTCTCTACACAGGAGAAACTGACTAACTACATCAACACAAGAACATATATACAGATATTCATAATCACAGGAGTTAATGTGGAGACACAGCGCGGATGTTTATCAACTGATGAGTCGATTAAAAAGAGTTGATGTTCATAAAACAATATTATTCAGAAATGAAAAGGAGTGAGGTACTGATGCATGATATGGGATACAAGAAACTCTGAAGCATTGGGCTAGTCCAAGAAGACACACACAAGGAAATGCAGATGCTTCTAAAAATGGCCAAGACAGAAGGCACAGGAGTGGTTTCATTGACCTAGGTGAGACTAGAGTATGAGGGGGGTACCAATGGAGAGGGAGGTAGGACAGGGAATGACTGTTAGTGTGTACAGTGTTTGGATGAGGCTGTTTTAAATTAAATTATGGTGATGGTTGGGAAACTCTAAATATACTGAAAAACACTGCATTCTATACTATGTGCTTTATGGTATATTAAGTTCTTTTTAATTTTTTTCTATCTTTATTTTGATTGGATCAATGCTTTTGCCTTCATGTATGTCTTCTTCCTGTGTGTGCCTCATCCCTGCGGAGGTCAGAAGAGGGCATCAGATCCTGAGAAACAGGAGTTACATGAGCCTGTGTGTTACTGTGTGGGTGCTGGGAATTGAGCCCAGGTCCTCTGCTGGAGGAGCCGGTGCTCTTAACTGCTGAGCCATCTCTCCAGGCCCCTCTGGAAAGTTCTTAATAAAGAAAATAAAATCTAAGATACTGTATACACACACACACACACACACGTCCTGCTTGTTGATAATGAATAGACTATGTTTTTAATCTTAAAACAACACTACTTTCTGTGTGTTTGTCTTGAGATTGAGTCTCTTTCTAGCCTGGGGTAGCCTTGTAGAGGAGGCTAATCTTGAATTGCTGATCTGCCTGTGTCCATCTCCTGAGTGCTGAGATTATAAGCATACCAATGCCCTTTTCGGAACTAGTTTTTGTCTGTTTACATTTATTGCATCTGCAATTACATCTGTAATCACAACAGTAGGGAAGTAGAGGCAGGAGGCTCACGGACAGCATGTGAAATGTTGCTGGAGTCAGGGGAGCGAATGAAGGCGGAAGGGAGAAAGGAAGTGAGATATCCATGAAATTCCTTTGAGAACTGTTGGTCTCTTCACTTTTAAAAAGATTTATTTTGACGTGTGTGTGTGTTCGCACATGTGTGCAGGTGTGAAGGGAGATCAGGAAAGGGTGTCGGATTCCCTAGAGTGGGACTTAGATGGGTCATTAGGTGCCTGGTATGGTTATGGGAATAGAACGTAGGTCCCCTGCAAGCACGGTCAACCTCTCCTTATTCACTTTCTGCATGTGTGACCTTGATAATAATGAAACTGGGTCTCTTAAAGGATTAATAGGTGACAAAGATTCAAACATTGGCTGTCGGTGGAGGAAAAAAAAATCAGAGCCCAAGTCTGTAGTAGACACTCTGTACAGTCATTTCTTGAACTACTCTAAACAATAAGTAAAGTCAGCTGAAAACATCTAACCTTTACGACGTTCTGATGTGACCCAAAGGATGTGGCTCGAATGTGAAGGACAACCATAGACCTCTGCTCCAGTCCGGGGGCAGTCAACCTACGGGAAGCTTGAATCGGTATCCATATGCTGCTCCACTGTCCTGGTGGAGAAGAAGAAAGGCAGGAACCAGATCCCCAAGCTGAACCCCTGACGTCACCCTTCCCTGGTGGGCCATATGTGCTCATGGATCAGGACTCCCTCAGCCTATAAGAAGAGATGGTGTGGAGCTGAGACCTGAAGTGATTAGATAAACTGAGACATAGGGAAGGATGCATTTTCTCCCTCCCACTTACCTGGCTTTCTCCACATCCCTTAGGGATCAGAGTCTTGGACATTTCAAGCTGGCCTCAGACTGCTAAGTAGATAAAGATGCCCTTGAACTTATGTTTATCCTACTTACCAAATGATGAGCTTACACGTTTGCACAACTATGGTTTCTGCAATGCCAGGGATCAAACCCAGGGCTTCATTTATGTTCTACTGATCTACTGACTAAGCTATTCCCCAGCCTCAGCTCTTCACTCCATTTTCCCTTTCTTCCTTCCTCCCTCCCTCTTCCTCCTCTCCCTCCCTTCCTCCCTCCCTCCCTCCCTCCCTCCCTCCCTCCCTCCCTCCCTCTCTCCCTCTCTTCCTTTCTTTCTATTTTTATTTTTTGAGACAGGGTTTCTCTGTGAAACAGCCCTGACTTTTCCTGGAACTCTCTTTGTAGGCCAGCCAGGCTGGTCTCAAACTCTCAGAGATCCTTTGGCCTCTGCCTCCTAAGTGCTGATCGAAGGTGTGTGCCACCACACCTGGCTTATTTTTTCCCTTTCTCTTTCCTCTTGTTCCTCCCTTTCCTCCCCCCTCTCCCTTTAAGATAGGATCTCTTGTAGCCCACACTGGCCTGGAACTGCTGATCCTCCCACCCCTACCTCCCAATCACTGGAGATACAATGTGAGCTTCCCTGCCCATTTTAAAAAGGAGATAAAGTCTCACTGTAATGCTCACTCTGGCTCTGAGTTTATGGACTAAAGCTAGGCTCATTCTTAAGGCATGGCAGAGTAACTGGAGGCACAGGTGCAGCTGGAGGTACAGGTACCCAACTTTGGGAAGACTTCACCCTTAGCAAGTGTCTTACTCAAGAGTCTTCTGGTGACAAGTACCAAAAGCAGACAGCTAAGTTAGCTTCAGTGGAACAGAAAGTTTGGTGAAGATGTGGCAGGTACTGTATTTCTAATATTGCCAGCACACACACACACACACACACACACACACACACACACACACACACACACCAGCAGCTTTCCTTCCCTTCCCCCTCCTTATTCTGTTTGGGTACAGGGAGGAAACCCTTGATCTCAGAGCAGAGTCTTGCTAGTCATGATTCATAACTGGGCTAAGGTTACAGAAATCCAATTCACCTTTGCCACACCTTCACCTTTCCATCCTTGTATGGTGTCAGCGACCCGGATCTAGACACAGCAGGCCCTTCTGCAAGGTCTATAGGAGAGATTTGTCTTTATTAACAAAGACTGAGCTCCTTCCCGGCTTCCTTGATGCTATGATGGGAGGACAAGATGTCTGGAACCATGGGAGCTATACTGTGACCACGAGACATCAAGCACCATGGTAAATCAGCATGTTGAATGCCAACTGATGGAAAGAGCCTTGGTCCTCCGCGACACGGCTGAAGTGAGCAAGCCCTGTTCTACCTCTTCCATCCTTCCTAAGGAAACAACTCGTCCGGGGGATGTAATCTCTCTCTCTCTCCCTCTCTCTCCCCCTCTCTCTCTCTCTCTCTGAAACAGGGTTTCTCTGTGTAGCTCTGACTGTCCTAGAACTCCCTCTGTAGACCAGGTGGACCTCAAACTCACCGATATCCTCCTACCTCTGCCTCCTGAATGCTGAGCCAGCACTGCCTGACTAGGTTGCCCCTTATTGTCCCTCAAACGCATCTAAATTCAGGCAGATGTATGCCATGCTCAGTGTGAGTCCCAAGGGACCCAAGAGCAGCTTTTCCTGAACTGAGGAAACAGAATCTGGAGAGCTGTCCCGCTGCTGGGTCTGCTGCTCCTCCAGCCTCACCTGTACGTCTGAGAACCGCGTCAGGTCTTCAACGCTCTCTCTGCTTCCACTAACCCAGCTCTTCAGTGGCAGAGCCCGGTCTGCATTTCCTGTATCCTAGACAGTTAGGTCTACAAGGACTACAGGAACCTCATTTCAAAACCTGGGAAAGAGAATATGCAAATCTTGTTTTGAGTCATCTACACCTAGACCCAATGAACAAGGCCCTGGAGCAAAGGTACAGGTGTAAACACGGCTGTGAAAGGCCCACCTCAGGTGTGTGTAAAGATTTTTGAGTGCTTGTTCGTTTGTTTGTTTATACATTGGGATAAGGGCTTGCTATGAAGCCCAGCTGGCTTCTAATTCAAAATCTCGATTTAGTTTCCCTAGTGTGTGGATTACAGGTGAGCCCCAACTAGCCTAGGAATTTCTTTTTCTTGTTTTGTTTTTGTTTTTGTTTGAGACATGTTTTCTCTGTGTAGTTCTGGGTGTCTTGGAACTTGCTCTGTAGACCAGGCCAGCCTCAAACTCACAAGGAACCATCTGCCTCTGTCTCTTGAGTGCTAGGATTAAAGGTGTGTGCCATCACTGCCCGGTAAAACCTAGGAATTTCTTAGGAGAAAGGCAGGCATCTGGTAAAAGACCTCCCAAAGTGTTCTACTATTCTCTATTGAATGAGGCAGAATAGTGGACGAACTTAGATGGGAAATTCCTTATTCTTTTCAAAAACAGGCTGGCCTCAAACTCTGCCTCCTGCCTCTGTCTTCAAAGGCCTAGAATCACAGACCCCAGCAACCCTACAAATTCGCTCTAATGGGACAATTTCAATCTCTTTTGAAACACGATTTCACTGTAGCCGAGGTTGAATATTGCTATGTAGCCACGGATGACCCCTGAACTTTCTGATCCTCCTGCTTCTAGCATTTCTCTCTCCTCCTCTCCTCCCTTTCTCTCTCCTCCCTCTCTCTTTCTCTCGGGGTGTGTGTGTGTGTGTTCATAAAATGTCTAAGAGGTCCTCCACCAGCCCAGCTTCCTTTCCAGCCCCTTCAAAAGATTTGATAGAGGAATGAGGAAGAACAACGATAAAGAGGAAGGAAAAGAATGGGTCCAGAATAGAAAACATTGTCACCAGGAAACAGAGGACCCGGTCTCTCCACCCTCAACGGTCCTCTGCTCCCAACAGAGGGTGAAAATCAGGTCACCTGGTTATTTTAGGCTCCCATCACAAAGAGACCGACTGTGTGTTTCCAGACACTTAATGGCGACAACCTTTCTCTCTAGAAAGTTCACCGAAACAGATTGGGGTCAGCCTGGACAGCGGTTCCTGCAGGGATCAGAATACTGCACCGGACGACCCGAGGATGGGTTGGCAGCTTTCTTCCGTGACCCTCTGAAGGGGGATCTGACAGAGGAGAAGGGCACCACCTCCAGCACTGTCCTGGGGCTCCTGCGCTCTGGCGAAGGGAGGAGGATGTCCACGGGGAAGGAAGTCCAGGAAGCCAGATAGCAGAGGAGCAGGCGTGGTTTCTGGGAACAGAGGCTGGCCAGCATCCCTTCCTCCTCCTCGGCATTCCTGCCGGCTGACGCAGTGCAGCACTGCTCCTGGACAGGAGGCTCAGCGAACACTTCAGTCCCATACTGAGGACATGCGGTGCACAAGCACAGACTCACGGTCCATGCAGGAGGAAGGGACTTAGGCACCTCTGTTGTGCCTTTATTCCACGGAATCGCTACTGATGGATTTCTTTTATGCTGGAAAGAATGAGGAAGGAAAATGTTCTGACCGCTGGACCAGTTTAGGGACTATAAGTGGCTGGTCCTTTACAGGAATAGCTTGCTGACTTTTGTTTTGGAGTTCCGAGCACTTCCTTTGGGGTCAGAGATCAGGTCAGACACGAGGGTCAACGTGGGGTGTGTAAAAGTGAGTATGGAAGGAAGACAAGAGAATTACACTGGAGTCCTTTGGAAAAAAGCCTGGAAACCAAAGGCAAGATCGGGGCTCGCCTCGGTCTGTGTGGAAGGAAGGACAGGCGTAATGTAAGGTATTCTGTGGGAATTACAAAATCAAGAACACTGCAACATATAGAAACGCCCCCGCTTTCTAGCCACTGTTCTGAGCATTATGGAGGATTAAAAACACATTTCTAGGCCACCTCCCAAGAGGCCCACAGTGCTGCCGGAGAGCAACCGTATACACTGCGGATTATGACAATGCTGGTAATTATAGCCGAGTCCGTCACCTCGCCAGCCTCTGTCCTTTTTCCCGTTCTATTGGTTCGTACCTAATGAACGCTCTAGACCAGATGTCGAGTATTTTGCAGGCACCATTTGCTCCACTTTGGTGACTTTTGGTATTGTCCCCATATTTTGCAGATGAGGAAATAAGGCTTAGGGAAACTAATGAGACGCAGTTGGGAAACGGATGGAATTGAGATTCCAACGCGGGCCGGTCCAACTTTATTTTTGTGGTGCCGGGTTCTTGAGCGCTCCATTCCACTGCTGTCCCACTGAGGAGGATCCTTCGTCCCAATTTAGAATTCATTCTGATGGGACACGTTGTATTTCCAGTGACCGTGGTTGACTGTATCACAGCCCGTGTGTCGCCTGCACGAATGATAAGGGGTCGTTGCCTAAATTTCCTGCCAGGAGGAGGATATAAACAACATCGACCCCTTCTAAGGCTCCATTGAAAATCTGGGAAAACAGGAAATTTATTGGGCTTCCTTGCAGAGCATTGGTGAGGAGTCAGTTACCGGGTTGTGGGTGCTGCTTCCAACAAGAGGCTGCACCCGGGAAGACTTTATCCAGTAGGGATGAGGACTCGCCCCATATACTCTAACCGCACCCAGAAGCCATGTACAATAAAGGCACAGTTGCATATAACAGGTGGTAGGGAGTAATTGGATCCTCAGGGTAAGGGTCTTGTGACCCTCCCCACCCCTCCTGTATCAACAGACCCAGCTGGGATGATCTTTGGGCAAAATGGCATAGTGGAGTTTCCCCAAGGTAGTAGTTGCTTGACTTAGGGGACCGTCACCTACAACAGGTTCAAAGAAGAGAAAGGCGGGCTGGAGAGATGGCTCAGAGGTTAAGAGCATTGCCTGCTCTTCCAAAGGTCCTGAGTTCAATTCCCAGCAACCACATGGTGGCTCACAACTATCTGTAATGGGGTCTGGTGCCCTCTTCTGGCCTTCAGGCATACACACAGGTGGAATATTGTATACATAATAAATATTTAAAAAAAAAAAAAAAGAAGAGAAAGGCAATTACTCCAAAAAGTATTCAAAACAGAGGTTGTTTAATGCCAGGAATTGGTAGACAAGCTGAGCTCACGGGAGCCAACGAGACAGTCCTGGGGTGTATAAGAGCGGGGTGCTACCGGTGCAGCTGAAGTACAGAGGGCGCGTAGCCTGCCTAGGCTGCTGTCACAGCACAAACACAAGCTTCTCACAGCTCTGGACATCCAAGAGCAATGTCCTTGCAAGGGCCTATTCTGAGGCCACTGCCCTTGACTTATAGGCAGCTGCGTTGCACTGTGCGCCTTCTCTGTGTGTACACACCGAGAGAGCTCCAGTAAGCTCTCTGCTATCTATTGCTTTTAAATTTAAAAAGAAATTTAGTTTTTTTTTTCCTTGTCTGTGTAACAGCTCTGACTGTCCTGTAACTCTTGTAGACCAGGTTGGCCTCAAACTCACAGAGATACGCCTGCTTCTGCCTGCTGAGTGCTGGTGAGACAGCACCACCCAGAAGGCTTTAATTTTTCATGACAGTTTCGTGCAGCCCAAGCTGGCCTTGGATTTGACATATTGCTGAGGATAACTTTGAATTTCTGATCCTCCAGCTCTGCCCACCTCCCACATACGCATATACATACACACACTATTGTAGCCTTGATTGGCCTGGAACTTGGTATGTAGGTAGACCAGACTAGTCTTGAACTTGCAGTGATCCTCCTGCCTCTGCTTCCTGGATGCTGAGGGCATTCACTTTTCATTGCACAGCTTCCTCTTGTTTTATAAGCACATGCCCTTAGTATATCTGGATGTTGCTTGGCATTCAATTGAGTTCAGGGTGCAAGTATTCCAGGGCATACCCACTTACCAAAGAATTTAATGTGATATGCCCAGGCTTGAAAATTGCTCAAAAAGAACCTCTGCAGAGATGTGGTCTTCCTGATCCTGACCCAGTTGTTCTAGGGTGGAGTAGGAAGGAATCTACCCTAGGGCTGGCTCCAAAGTCTAGTTGCACCAATTACCACAGGACTTTCTTCAAATACATGCTAGGGTCAGAGGCAGAAGGATTACTGCAAGCTCAAAGCCAGTCTGGTCTGCATAACAGGCCACAATAGCACAATATTATGTAGCATATAACAAGGCTACAATAACACCAGGGGAGCAGATGGAAGGACAGACGACACACACACACACACACACACACACACACAGCAAGGAGGAGCTCAAGGGCTCAAGGTCACCCTCAGCAATATATCAATTAGTAGGGGTGGGGTGGGGACAATAAGGACTCCTTGGACAGGGGTCAGCAATGCTGCATCCTGGAAGAGGACAGAGAACTGCAGAATCTCCAAGCTTTTCAAGGGAACAGCTGAGCAGAGCTGGTGCAGCGGCAGGCTTGCAATCCTAACACTTAGAAAACGGAGACAGGAGGATTACTCGAAGTTTGAGGCCAGCCTAGGCTATACAGTTCCCGGCCAAGTGGGATGACACAGCAAAACCACGTTTCAAAACAACTCCCCCACCCCAAAAATGAAAATAAATGGGGCAACCGCTGTTTAGCTGCAGGCTGTTGTGGCTGTGTGAAAGGAAAAAGCGGCTGGTTGGTTTTAGTTTTAAGTCATCTTTTTATGTGAGATTTGCTAGTTTTAAATCCCGACACCTCAAGCTGTGAATGGAGGCCCAGGAGAACCATTCTGAATGCTGTACGGGCCGTCCGTCTGAAACCTCAGAGATAAACAATGTGGTTAGGCGAAGATCCTGGATAAGAGAGGTGGTCTCTAGAGGGCTTGAAAAAGGAGAGCCTCCGAGAAGGAATGAGCGTGCTGAGGACATCAGGAAGTGGGGCAGGTCTGTGGACAGCTGCCGTAGGGACACTGGGGAAAAGCGCAAGGACGCAGGCGCTTCGGAGTTTTGTGGTGGGTAACCAATCTCTGCAGCAAACCTGCAGGAGAATAGACTTTCGGTATGGATGCCTAGGGTGCCAAGCCTATGGTTTTCCTGTGGAACACAGTGCTGTTAGCTTGACTCCCAAAAGGCTGGGTCACGCCTGGGTTGTACTGAGTCTCCACCTTGCTCCAAGTCCAGATCTCAATCCGGTTTGCTGGATGAGGAGTCTGGAAAAGCCAGTAATTCAGGATGTGGGTCTTAGTGGAAGGAAGAACTGGGCTTGAGTCCCGAGTCCTTGTTGATGTGTTCCAAGCCTCTGTAAAGTGACCATAAAACAATGGCTTCTGCACAGCGTTGTAGAGACTTACACGGAAAAAATGAATATAGTCGGGCAGTGGTGGTGTTCACCTTTCAACCCAGCGCTCGGGAAGCAGAGGCAGGTGAATCTCTGAGTTCGAGGCCAGCCTGGTCTACAGAGTGAGTTTCAGGACAGCCAGGGCTACACAGAGCAACCCGGTCCCGAAAAAAAAAATGGAAAAGCGAATCTAAGATGTTTATTTCTATATTTAGTGCTTAGCGTGCCTGACAACCCTGATTCGATCTGAGGACCCACATGACTGAAGGAGAGAACTGACTTCTGCAAGTTGTCATCTGATCTCCATATGTGCTCAGTGACATCACCCACCCACCCACCTACACAATCACCTCTGACCTCTATATGCACTCCGTGGTATATGTACACTCACATCCTCACTCAAACAAGTAAATGTAAAAAGTTTAACTTCTAATTTCTTGGGGCTGGAGAGCTGGTTCATCAGTTAAGTGTGTATATTGATTGTTCTTACAGAGGACCTGAGGGCGGTTCCCAGCCTTATGTTGGGCAGCTCACCACTGTCTAACTCTACCTCCAGGGGATCCAGTATTGCCTTCTGTCCTCTCAGGGTAACTGCCCTCTCGTGCATACACCCACTCAGGTGCATACACACACATACATAATTAAAAATAAAATAAATTTTGAAAATGGTTTACTTCTTAAGAAAATGATAGGGGACTAGAGAGATAGCTCAGTGGTTAAGAGCACTGGCTGCTCTTCCAGAGGTCCTGAGATCAATTCCCAGCAACCACATGGTGGCTCACAACCATCTGTAATGAGATCTGGCGCCCTCTTCTGGTGTGCGGGCATACATGGAGGCAGAATGTTGTATACATAATAAATAAATCTTTAAAAAAAAAAGAAAATGATAGAGCTACTCTCCTGGTTTTTGTGCATCTGTCTCTTGTGAGTTGGGTAGTATGAACTCATAAATCTCTCTCTACAGGTGTGATGTGTTTATCTAAGTTATCTTTTTAACCAATCAAATCTTGGGAGTCAGACATTGGGATGCAGACCTGATAGATCTAGAAAACCTCAGATAAAGGACAGACTGACTCTTTCTCTCCACCTTCGCAGATTAAAAAAGACCTAGAAATCTCCCTAAGACCTTCCTTATCTCTTCCTGTACCTCTCTATGTGGCCCTCCAAATCTCTATGGCTAATTCTGGTCAGTTATGGACTCTTCCCCTTGGTTCAAAATTTAATTTATTAGCAGTGTCAGGTTGTCAGTGAAAACATCCCACAACATCTCTCCAGTTCTTGTTTGAAAAAAGGAAAGGTTTTAACTCTAACACAGTAATGCTTTATACAATAAGAACAATTATCAGGTATTACCTAAATAAAAAGGAACTGTTTCAACCTTAACAAAACAAATCTATACACAATAAGAGCAATTATCAAGTAAGAGTTACATTCATAATGTCCCATAAATTTATTGCTGAGTTAGTCATATAGCTTTAACTTTCCTGTCTGTCCTTTTAGCCCTATACATTGGTGCCACCTTGTATTTCATTTTACCTGAGATAGAGTTCCAGTCCCTAGAAGCTGAGTATTTACCTCCTGAAGAGAGTAATCTGGCTGCCAAGTTTTGGGTGAAAACTTATTGTTACATCTGTGTCAGTGTCAACCAAACCTTCAGTTACAATGCTACGCATTTGTATTTGTAGCTTTGGGTTTTGATCATTTATAGAAGCTTTCAAAATACTTTTTCTATGGTCTCGCTTGAATTTTTTTTTTTTTTGGTTTTTCAAGACAGGGTTTCTCTGTGGTTTTGGTTCCTGTCCTGGAACTAGCTCTTGTAGACCAGGCTGGTCTCGAACTCACAGAGATCCACCTGCCTCTGCCTCCCAAGTGCTGGGATTAAAGGCGTGTGCCACCCGGCTTCAATTTTTTTTTTTAATCTAATGAAGCTATTCTGTCATCAAGAGCAATATGGTTTTTAACAACAGACATTAAATCTTTCAATTGCTTTGGGGATGAGTTTCTCCAATGCTGACAGGGAATGATTGAACCAAATTTGACACTGGAACCTACAAGAGGCCCCCTAACTCATTTCCCAATGGCAAAGGGTTGCCTTGTCTGACCCTTGTTGATTTGTATTTTTATTCCAATGCCAGCCTTTGCCACACCTTCTATATACTCCAGAAGGCTGGGGCTCTGTTTGGGTCATCTCTAGAATAAACACTATTTCTAGGAACACTTGCCTACAATCCGTTTTCAGGTGATCTTGTTTACCACAATTAAAACATCTGACCTTTTTCATTTTTCTTAAAACTTTTAGGAATCACTTCTATCAAAGTATCAACATAAATGTGAGATCCAATCTCAGCTGTATTTTGGATCCTTTCATCTATGGGTGCTGATCTTGCCTTTAAAAGCCTAATCAAGCCAAAGGTTTAATTAATATTTGTCTGACTCCTGGATCTGATATTATTCTATTTACAGCTGAAGTCAATTTTTGCAAAAAAAAAAAAAAAAATCAGTGAAGGCTTCTTTTGGGGCTTGTATAATTTTAGCAGACGCCTCTGTACCGCCCACCTGTACTACGTGACAGTACGGCACTACTTCTGTACTGCGGCTCCTGCACTACAGGACCATTCGCAAGCCGGGCAAAGGCCCGGAGATTTAAACACACAAAGACACACAGACAGAGACACGGGTCATCCTTGAAACAGGAATGCCCCCCAGAATGCCCCCTTTATTGTGTCCTGGGGCAGCTTATATAGGGATCCTTAACTGATAGCCACACCCCAGCCAAACCCACCAGAAACCACTTCCCTGCCATCAGGAACTCCTGAGGGTCTCGTGCTCAGAGCAGCTGCAAGCATAACACGTTGTTTACAAGAAATTCAGGATCTGGGGGTTCACAGCTCCCAACATGCTCAGTCCTCTTTCCTAATTTTTTTAACCTTGTCCCAAGTGTTCAAAGCTGTTACATGACGTAGAGCCAAAGTGTGATCATCAAATCCAAACTGTCTTTGTAAATTAGCATACTGGCTTTCACTGAGAAGCTGATTTGGGGAAATATCAATACTTCTAGCTCTGTTTTGTTGTTTTATAATCCAAGCTTTTTCTTTTTACCATGTTTTCCATTGTAACTGAGGACCAGCTTCCAATAGTGCTGTAGCAAAATCTTTCCAGTCCTGTGGATAATTCTGTTCCAAGGTGCCCATGAAATTAACATCTGCTGGCTGGGCGGTGGTGGCGCACGCCTTTAATCCCAGCACTTGGGAGGCAGAGGCAGGTGGATCTCTGTGAGTTCGAGACCAGCCTGGTCTACAAGAGCTAGTTCCAGGACAGGCTCCAAAACCACAGAGAAACCCTGTCTCGAAAAACCAAAAAAAAAAAAAAAAAAAAAATTAACATCTGCTTCATATAGGGTGAATGCATCTGAATCAACTGATTCCTCAAATCTCAAATTTAAAACTTTTACAGTATTACAGTTAACTTCTACATAGCCTGGGGGTGCCCATCATCTGGTGGTCTTTTTTTTTTTTTTTTTTTTTTTTTTTTTTTTTTTTTTGAGACAGGGTTTCTCTGTGTAGCTTTGGAGCCTATCCTGGAACTTGCTCTGTTATGGTAACTGGATAAACAAAGGTTGCTTTTCTAATATCCTTGGGCTGCTCCTCTTTAGGTTCGTCATGCAATGTTATGGTAGGTTCTGCTCTAAATTTCTCTCTGTGTGAATATTTGTTTAGTTTCATTAGTAGGTCTTTATTAAGCTTGTATCTTATCAGTCAGTTTTTCATATTTGGCACCATTATCAAACCACTTTTTTAGGGACAAAATATGAATTAAGAAACTGATAATAATTATAATCAACATTATACCCCAGCTAAATTGGTTATCCCTTCATTTATTTTTTTTTTATTTTCAAACCATCCATTGTGGAATCAAACAGGGTCCTAACTTCCTGTGTTGTAATATTGTTCCCCATTCTTAATGTGTGAAAGACTTTCTTTTTAATAAAGCCTAATTTTCCCCTTAAGAAGTCCCATGTCACCAGGTCTGCTGATGACAACAGCATAGATGGAGCTGTGCAGGAACAGCCAGTTACAATGGCAGCACTTGCCTGGGGGGTGTATTGGGGGTGTGGGGCTGGCTGTCACGCAGGTGGTGCATGGCTGGTCTGAGGCACCCGCTCACTCACAGTGAGGCTGAAGGCACACAGCTTGGGAGAGAACAGGGAAGCCTGCATGACAGAGCTAGCTGGTGGTGGGCAGCCGACCCCAGCAGTGTTTGGGTCTGGGGGCAGGTGGTGGCCAGAGGCTGCTGTAGGGACCACAATAGGTAAAGCCTGCTACTTGCGGGGAGGACCTGAGGGGACGGGGGAGACCCAGCTATGACGGCAGCGGAGAGGTGGTGGCTTCACCACCTTGGTGGCATGATCTAATGCCCCACACTGGGCACCAGTTTATGTGTTTATCTAAGTTATTCTTTTATCAATAAAAACTCAGACTGGGCAGGGGTGGTACATGCCTTTAATCCCAGCTCTCAGGAGGCAGAGGCAGGTGGATCTCTGTGAGTTCGAGGCTCATCTACAGAGTGAATTCCAGTATAGCCAGGGCTACACAGGGAAACCCTATTTCAAAAAACAAAAAACGAACAAACAAACAAAACCCCCCAAATCTCGGGCGTCAGATATTGGGATGCACACCTGATAGATCAAGGAAGCAGTGGGGAAACAATGGGCTAACTCTTTTTTCCCACCTTCCCAGGTGGAAAAGACCTCCAAATCTCCCTAAGCCCCTCCTTATTTTTTCCTGCACTTCTGTCTGACCCTCCAAAATGTCAATGGCCAATTCTGGTCAGCCAGTCACGGACACCACCCCTTGATTCAAGGTTTAACTTTATTAACAGTCTTGGATTGTCAGTGTGAACAAGTATCCCACAACACAGACACTTGGGATTTAACCTTCTTTACAGTACTTGAGCCCTGGTCCCCCCAATTCATGCCGGGGAGGGAGATAGCACCGAGGCGGTGAGCAGAACCCTGAGTGTTCCCATCTCCCTCACCAGCCATCTTTGTTCTCTGCTTTCTGACTGCAGATGCAGTGTGACCAGCCGGCTCACGCTCCTGCTGCTGAGACTTCCCTGCTGCGGCTGACGACACCCTTGACCCGTGAGCCAACCTGATGCCTTCTTTCCTTCCGTTGTTCTGTTGCAAAGAAGTGAAAAAAGGAAAGTGGCCCGAAGTTACCAAGCCAGCCCACATTTACTGCTTCTTACTCTTAGCCTGTGTCTACCTAATAAACCTCTTGCAGTTTGCATCCGACCCGTGGTTTCGGCCTGGTTTTTTGGGTCCGGGGGTCTCCACCTGAGGGAAGGTCCCTACCGGGGTCTTTCAGACTCAGAGGCCGGGGAGCATGGTTCTCACTGGAGGCTCTGGTGGCAGACACGGTAGATATGTGCATGTGTGTAATAACATGAAAGTGTGTGTGTGTATGTGTGTGTGTGAATATGTGTGGAGGGTGCTAACTCTGACTGGTGTTGGAAATGTAAACATTTGAGAGGTCAGTGTATGAGCCATGTTCATTGCTGTGTCCTCCGTTCCTGTTACAGTATTGACCAGGGTATAGGACCTTGGCTGGATTTTCTTTCTTGAAGGCCTATGGGGAAAGGGAGAACTTGGGGGGCTTGATATTTGTTCCTCAGGGTCCTAAGCAAAGGATAACAGGTAAGTGGATTCCAGAAAGATTGTCCAGTCTGCAGAGGAGCAAGGAGCCTGCCTGTTATACCTTGGATGACCACTAGAGGGAGACCTGGGCTCAGAAGTAGCACTACGTTGGCCTGTTGAGGGGCGGCAGGTCCTACACTGAAGAAAGTGCACAGGTAGAGGTGGACTAGCTGGATTATTCGTGAGGCAGGAAGGAGGTCTCCGTATGTGCTGTGAAAATCTGGTCCTGGACGCGCTGTCGCCTGAAGCAAAGCCTCTTTTCTTTGTATTGCTGCGTGCCCACTCCACGTGCAGACACCCCACTGAGGCTTGCTAAGCCAAACGCTGCCACCAGTACAGACGAATCTTCAGACAAGCCTTGTACAGGTGGAAGAAGCAGGGTCAGGCCTCTTGGGTGGATGGAGAATACCCGGGCTTAGAAGACAGTCTGGAGTCGGGATGTCAAGGGCACCGAGGCCGAGGAAAAACTTCCTTTGAGTCTGTGAGGAGGGGTGTGGCTAGAGGAGGGGCGTGGCTAGAGGAGGGGCGCCTCCAAAGTGAGGACCTTAGGATATGTGTCCTTCAAACTCACTCTGAAGCAAGAGAATATTGCAGTGTCTCAACCCCACCTGTCCCATCGCTTCCTCTTTCCCTCCTTTCTTCCCTTCTCCCTCTGGATCTCTCCTTTCTCTCTCTTCTCTTTCTTTTGCAATGTTGGGATTAAACACAGGACCTCACCCATGCTAAACAAGAATTCTCCACCATTGAGTTTCACCCCGGCTCAGTTATTTGTCTCTGGTGCAGCGCATAGAGATGCCGATGCTAAGAGGTGGCGAAGTCAGACAGCTGCTGTTTGGCGCCTCACGGTCAAGCAGCACTTGGCTTTTAGAGCTAGTGGAGGTCTTCAATGACATGGTGCCCGCAGAGCAGCAACAGGAAGGTTGTGCTCCACAAATGTCAGTGGTTTTTCTGTGAAGGAAAGAAAAAAAAAAAACCCTTAGGGAAACCCAGTGGGAGCAGCTATGCTCCTGCAGGGGCCAGAGCAAACCACAGCAAGCTGTGATGTCAGCCTCAATGGCAAGTAAAGCTGGAGGTGAAGACTACACAAAGAAGAGAGGCATCCAAGGCCTGTTCCATAGGAATGTGTGCTGTATGTGTGCTTTGTGCAAACGGAGGCAGTGTTTGTGTGTCTGTGTGTGTGTGTGTGGTGTCAGCAGCACATTTGTCTTTGCTTGCCAGGTCCAGCACGAAGTCTAACATTGGGGAGTTTGCAATACAAACTCTCTTTCCCTTCTCTTTCCCCACAGCCTTGTGATAGCGCAGTCACCTTTCCTTTGTTTGTTGACAGCTCTATTTATTTTTGGTGTTGTTGTTGCTATCAACAAAGACAAAGGCATGTCTACTTTGCCACCTAGTCTAGGTTTAGCTATTGACCTAACAAATAAAACACAAGCCTCCACGCTGGAGAGATGGCTCAGAGGTTAAGAGCACTGACTGCTCTTCCAGAGGACCTGAGTTCAATTCCCAGCAACCACATGGTGGCTCACAACTGTAATGGGATCTGGTGCCCTCTTCTGGTCTGCGGGCATACATGCAGACAGAACATTGTATATATAATAAATAAATAAATCTTAAAAAAACAAAAACAAAAACCACAAGGGTCCATATTCAGCTTTTGAAACTAGACCATCCAGGGTGCTCTGGCTTCCTCCTTGTCACTTGGATCTCTTTGTCACTTGGATCAGGACTCAAGGGAAGACACTGAGGCGACTCTGCTCAGCAGCCCACATGATGCAGTGCTAAGGGCCTTGCCAACAGAAAGGTGTGAAGTCAGCAGTCCAGTCCCACTGAGCTTCCAATCCCTCTAGCCACCCCTGCAGCTTGAGAACTCTTTGGGGGTAACCCTGACCCTCACGCCCCACCTCTGTGGGTGCTCCCCGACAGCCTTTCTCAAGAGACTCGGAACCTCACCTACAAACCTGGTACGATGCTCTGCAGGAAAACAAGATCTTAACTGTTTATCACTTGAAGTCACTAAGTGGGCTCACTGGCTGATCACACAGCTATAAATAGTCATTGTATTACACGCTTCTAGAGAGTTCTCAATAAAGAGCACGCTCATTTCCTTCCTGGGTTTTTCAACCAAGAAAGGATGATCGTAAGAAGAAGCTGGCACGGACGGTGGAATAGCAGTTCTATTATTGATAAGGGCCAGACAGCAGGAGGTGGCCATAGGTCTTCAGCCACTGAGCCTGCTACTACTGAGCCCCAGATGTCAGGTAGCCTCACCCACATAGTCCCGAGGAGCACTGACAACAGACCTGAAAGAGGAGGGCAGATCTGAGCAGGTGGACTCATGCCCAAGGGGGGCAAAGTGTAGCTCTGAGCCAAGGCAGCCCAGGTATTTGTCCCAGTCAAGAGTGAGGAAGCCCCTGTTACTCCGCCATATCCACTAGGGAAGCAAGGAGCAATGAGGTGGAAAGTTCCAGAAATTCTGCTAATTAAACTTCCCCATTGGGAAGGAAATGTAAAGAGCTTGATCTAAGTGGCCCCAAAAGGCCTTTGAGGTAAAGGCTTGCTACCCAGCATGGTGCCACTGGGGTCTGTGGACCTTGAGGGAGGAGGACCTTCTGGAAGATCTTTAGGTCGTTGTGGTGTATGTTCAAAGGGAATTTTTGAGACCCCACTCTCCTCTCCTATCTCTGCTCTGAGTTGAGGATTTTAACTTCATAATACTTGGTCGTGATGGCCTGCTTGGACACAGGCCTGAGAACGACAGACTTCCACCTCCAAAACTGTGGCCACGAGTCCTTCCTCTTCATAAGGGATTGCAGCTGGGCGGTACAGAAATGGAGAACTGAGTGACGTAATGGGGAGGGATGCTCTTTCGGAGTCCTCCCTTCCATTGGGGGTCCTTTCATGCACCTGCCACCGCTCTCCCCAGGGGGTTGCCGCCCTCGTGACTTCCCCATCTCTGTACCCAACTGTCATACTCTTCTGTCTCTCGCTCTGGTGTCCGAGGAACTCTTGCCAACATGGTCTCCACAGAGTAGAGGTCAGGACTCACTAGCTACTGTCAAGAAGCCTCAAACCTGCCCTTTCTGTTGATGATGTTGTGATACCAGGAACGAAGCCCATGGCCTCCAGCGTACCAAGTGAGTGCCCCACCAGCGAGTGATATCCATGCCTCTTCAACTTGCTGCCTTGAGAGCAGGGATTTTGCTTTCAACCTCTCTGCTTTTCCCAAGCCTGAGGTTTTGTTAGATCATTCATGCAGATAGAACAGATCGCCTCTGCGGGAATAGCATACACAATGTAAAATCAGTTTTTAAAACAAAGACCTTAACAAGGAGGATCATTCTATTTTATGAGTCAAACTGCAGTTTTGGGATTCTTTTCTTCCTTCCTTCCTTCCTTCCTTCCTTCCTTCCTTCCTTCCTTCCTTCCTTCCTTCCCTCTCTCCCTCCTTCCTTCCTCCCTCCCTCCCCCTCTCTCCCTCCCTCCCTTCCTCTCTTCCTCCCTCCCTCCCTCCCTTCCTCCCTCCCTCCCTCCCTTCCTCCCTCCTTATCTCCTTCCCTTCCTTCCTTCCTCCCTCCTTCCCTCCCTCCCTCCCTTTCTTTCTTTTCTTCCTCCCTCCTCCCTCCCTTCCTTTTTTTTTGAGTCAGAATCTCACTTTATAGCCCAGATTGACTTGGAACTTGCAAATATCCACACACCCACACCCATCCCTATTGTACAGTTGTCTTGGGAACTGCTTATGTCCTCTCTCCCGCCTCTCTTTTAAGAAGAGCAAATGTAGATCAATTGAAGAGAACCGAGAAGGAATCCCCAAGAGTGAGAGGGGCTCCAAAGGAGGAACACCCTATATCACTTTTTTAAAAAAAATTATAACATTTTATTTATTTCTTGTATATGCAGGTGCACATCTACAACACTGATACGTGAAGGTCGGAGGGCGACTTACAGAACTGAGAGGAGTCAGTTCCTCCTTCTACCACTTGGGTCCAGGGATCAAAGAAACTCAGTGGGCCCAGCTTAGAGGCAACTTCCTTTATGTGCTTTATGTTCCTTTATGAGTCAGTCTGACAGCCCCATATCGATTTCTTGTTTGATGGGAATTTGGTGAGAGTTACACCTTTATTCCTTTGTTCTCTTTAAAAAAACAAACTAAAGGGCCGGCAGATCAAGCTGATGGCAACGGTCTTCCCACCCCAGTGCGAATGCCCTTTTGTGGTGTGACTGACCAGGAGAATGGATCAGCTACAATGTGGGTGAAGACCAGAGTCTACACCAGACATCCGGACCTTCACACAGCCTGATGCCTCTGCATTCATGGTCTTGGAATACTGCCCGGGGTCCCAGAGATGTGGTCTCACCACTGCATGAGGAAGGGTCATGCGGAGACGCATGCAATCCACCTGGCAGCCATGTCTGTGAGCTCTTCGGTGTTCCCTCACCAACCCACGGGTTTGGAAAAATTAAGCCGTCATTGCTTCACACAATGAGGGTGGTTTGTTCTTCAGCTGTCGTAGCTGAAACAGTACCAGTCACTAACCTTACACATCTCAGGCTCCTTCTTTTTTTTTTTTTTTTTAATATTTATTTATTTATTATGTATATAATATTTTGTCTACATGTATTCCTGCAGGCCAGAAGAGGGCACCAGACCTTATTACAGATGGTTGTGAGCCACCATGTGGTTGCTGGGAATTGAACTCAGGACCTTTGGAAGAGCAGGCAATGCTCTTAACCGCTGAGCCATCTCTCCAGCCCCCCTCAGGCTCCTTCGTATGCATTAATATTTACATGCATGTAATTTCATACTGAAATATATTCATGTGAACACACATGGTTTACTTAGTCCTTTAAGACTCCCTAGAGTACAGACTTGTACAGATGAACCTCTTCCTTGCTAATTGAGGTCTAGGCAATTGCTAATTTTTCATTATGCTCAATCATATTGTTTGTTTTGGTTTTTCAAGACAGGGTTTCTCTGTAGCTTTGGAGCCTGTCCTGGAACTCACTTTGTAGACCAGGCTGGCCTTGAACTCATGGAGACCCACTTGACTCTGCCTCCCAAGTACTTGGATTAAACGTGTGTGCTACTGTAATCACTATCTCTGGACCTTCATGCCTCCTGGCTCCAATCCACCCTGCCTACTTCTACCACTGCATGGCTTGAAAGACCTAAGGCCTTCTGGGTACTTATAGGGCTTTGGTCCTCTGGACTACCCTGAGAAGCTGACCCCTGTTCTCTTAAGAAAATAGAAAAACATCTGGGCACAGTAACCATTATACTCCTCTCTTTGGGCTTTATTAAGAAGCTGAAAACCAGACAAGTTTAATCCCAGCACTTGGGATGAAGAGCAGGTGGATCTGAGTTCAAGGCCAGCCTGGTCTACAGAGAGAGTTCCAGGGCAGCCAGGGCTACACAGAGAGACCCTGTCTCGAATTGTCCCCCTTCCCTCCCCCACAAAAAAGGCTGACATACAAAGTAGACCTATGAGCGTGGCGACACAGCTGCACTCTGGGAACACTGATAAAGCATATGGACCCAGTGGCCTTCTACGCGGCAGAAAATTATTGAAGAGAATTTTGCAGTTGTGTGTCACTGTCTAGTCCCTAGTGTGCTCCATGCTGCTTGGGGGTGATTGGCTGAGGCCTTACAGGAAAGGATGAGGAGTGTGGGTGTCTCTGATAGGAAAGGACTGGGGACAGGCCCTGCATCCTGCAGAGGTATTTCTGCCAGAGGCGCGTGCGTGCTACATGAGGGCTGCTGACAGAGTGCTGTGTGCCTCCGTGTGGATGTGACCAAACTCAGGGATGTGCTGCTGTTAAATGAAGCGAGGCATTTCCATGGCAACACATCTCTCCGCTCCCAGCCAGATGCCAAGCCCTTAAATTATATTTTTCTGGCTGAAAGCACCTCAATTGCTTCTAGTCTCCAAAGCAATGGGACTGCGGGGACACCAGATGCCTCAACCTCATTTCCAACATTCAAACAAAGCCTAAGGGGTGATATGTGGGGGCACAAAGGGGTTTTGTTTGGGGGGAGGCCTGTAAGTAGCCATTAGTTAACGGGGCTGGACGGGTTCCATATCTATCATCTCTTGGACCAGTGATCTGGGGTTAATGTCTTTCAGCTCTTCAGTCTAAAAGAAGGAGCTGCACAATGAAAGTGGGCAGAGATGTCAATCATTCATTCCAGTAATCAGCGCCTTTCTGCCCATTCATTGTCTTTCTTTTGGTTTTGAAGAGGTGGGTCCTACGTGTCAGGCATTCCTGCCTCCTTGGTCATAGGAAACTGGTCTGAGGCAAGCACCTGACCCAAAGTTGGCCAAGCTGATTCTCTTCCATCGATTCAGTGAGGTAGTGGCAGCCCCGGGTAAGTAAAATCATAATAGTCACACTAAAAGAGCAGAGAAGACACAAGGCAGCGAAGACCACAGCAGGAGGAAGGAGAGGAGAACAGGTCAGCTGCTGTGTTCTGACAGCTCTCCTGATTCTGCTTCCCGGAAGCTAGGGTCTGCTTCCTGCAGCTGGCTGTTTTTTGTTTGGTCTTGTGACATGCTCCCTAAGTTCAGCTGGTATCTTTCCTACCACAATCCCACCCACAGTAAGAGAGACTCCTCAACAGAGGAGGGTGCCTGAAAATGCACAAATACAAGATGATGGCGGCTGCTCCCCGACAGCTGCTGCTCCCCCACAGCTGCTTATTTGCAGAGAGTTTGTGGGATCAATGTCAAGGCAAGGCTATGACCAAGGAAATTTCTGTCACGTAATGGCATTTTGTTGAGCAGCTACTATGTGCTGAACACTGTTTTAAATGTCAGTGAAGCAATCCAAGTAAGGGTGTTTTTCTTTTTAAGATTTATTTATTTATTATGTATACAACATTCCTTCCATGTATGCTTGCATGCCAGAAGAGGGTGTCAGATCTCCTTATAGATGGCTGTGAGCCACCATGTAGTTGCTGGGAATTGAACTCAGGACCTCTGAAAGAGCAGTAAGTGCTCTTATCCTCTGAGCCATCTCTCCAGCCCCAAATAAGGGTGTCTTTGGGGAGTTTATTCTCCAGAGGACACAAACAATGGGGAAATAGAAGCTGTTGGAACAGATAGGGCTGCGGGCTATGAACCCAACAAATGATTCTCGGAACGTGAGTCATGCCTAATCGGTACATCAAGGTTCTGTGTGTCCAGAAATGTTGCCAGGTGCTTTTGTTTTCACAAGAGGGATGAAACAGTTGAGATAATAACTGCCCTTTGACCCAAATAATAGCGGGGTGAAATCAAGTTTTGCTTGCTGTCAGCTTTTACATCATTTGCTCCAGGAAGGCGGGCCTTCAGCTCTGGGTTAAAGGTCTTTTGAATTGCACCCTATCCCTGGTCCATTATCATATCCTTATGGTCATGCAGTTTTCTCCACTCCCTAAGAGACCATCCTTATGAGATGCCTGCCAACAATCACCTGATATAATGACCCCTTCACCGATGCTCAGTAGTTGTCAGAATAATAAACACCAGGACTGTTTATTATTCTGATGAGCAACAACTCCCGTTTTGTTTTATATCCTTAGATAGCTCTTTCATGTTAAGACCCTGCTTGATTCAGGAACACGTGGTTAATGGCTCAGCTAGAACATGACTGGCTTGAGAGACAGGAGCAGGATTGTCCGCTTTCTCCACAGCTGAATCTGGGTCTCGTCTGCTGCGTACCTCTAAAACTGAAGAAGCAGCGCCCATGGTCCAATCTCCAGGGTTCTCAGAAGGGACAAGTGATGGAGCACATGGAAGCGCATGGTCACAGGGCTACAGTGAGAACCCAAGAGACACAGTGTAGTCAGCATCTGGACAAAACTTCCTGGTGTGTCCAAACAGCAGAGAGCTTACCTCTCCTCCCTTCTGCCAACACAGGGTGCACAGAAACGCAAAATCTTAGGGCTCTGTGGCCGTCATTAATGTCTGCACAGGCATGCCCCCAGAATACAGCACTCCTTTTCAGGGTAGTACCAGGGTCTTACAAAATGGCTCAGCCTCCAATGTGACTCATTTGTTGCCCTAGCAAGCAAGCCCAGGATTGGTACTTGCGTGAGGCAGACCAAGGCTGGTGGGCACAGCAAGGTGCTTGAACTTGGGCTACACAAAACAAGAGGCTGGTTCTCTGGTTGGGATAGGTGGGACCAGAGTCTCCAGTCAGTCTGGCAAAGGAGCCAGAACTAGCCTGCTGTAGCTGTTTGCTAACAGATGGCCCAATACCGGATCTCCTTTACACACGGAATCAGGGTAGACGGAGTTGGAGAAAGGCAAACCCTGTTTTCACTCTTACTACTGAATATGGGGGGTTTTCTGTTTGACAGGTCTTACTATGTAGCCAAGACTGGCTTTGTTATTTGCCACTTTAGCTTCAGTCTCTAGGATCACAGGTGTGAGCCACCGTGCCCGAACCTCTGCACAGCATTCTTCATAAGGTTTGCTATGTGTAATTAAAAATTCACATGAATGCCGGGCGGTGGTGGCGTACGCCTTTAATCCCAGCACTTGGGAGGCAGAGGCAGGCGGATCTCTGGGAGTTTGAGGCCAGCCTGGTCTACAAGAGCTAGTTCACATGAATTTTTTTTTTTTTTGATTTTTCGAGACAGGGTTTCTCCGTAGCTTTTGGTTCCTGTCCTGGAACTAGCTCTTGTAGACCGGGCTGGCCTCGAACTCACAGAGATCTACCTGCCTCTGACTCCCGAGTGACATGAATGTATTTTTATAAAAAAAAAAAAAAATCAGAGAACACAAAATTGTATAGTGCTGCCTTCTACCACCTCCCAATGTCTCCTCTCTAACCCTACATTTGGATGGAAATCCCCAGACATATTTACAACAGGAGGACATGACACAAAAAGTCTTTGGTTTTTATTTTTCCCAAGACAGGGTTTCTCTGTGTAGCCCTGGCTGTCCTGGAACTTGCTCTGTAGACTCGGCTGGCCTCGAACTCAGAGATCCGCCTGCCTCTGCCTCTTAAGTGCTGGGATTAAAGGTGTGTGCCACCAAACCTGGTTACCTTTACACAATTTTATTTTGCACTTTTTTCACTCATATTTTTAGAGTGCTTTTGAGTCAGCATACTTTTTAAGGGAGGGATTTGTGAGTGCATGTGTGAGGTCAGAGGCCCGCCTTCCATCATGTGGGTCCTGCCTGACGGCAGGTGTCTTAACCTGTTGAGCCATTTCACTGTCATGTCTGTTTACTTATTTATCTTTATAGAATTTATTTATTTTTTTTGAGACAGGGTTTCTCTGTGTAGCCCTGGCTGTCTTGGAACTTGCTCTGTAGACTTGGCTGCCCTCGAACTCAGAGATCCGCCCGCCTCTGCCTCTTGAGTGCTAGGATTAAAGGTGTGTACCATCACCATCTTTCTTTTTTAGTTGTTTTTTTTTTTTTTTTTGAGACAGGGTCTTGCTTTGTAGCCCCAGATGGTCTGGAACCAGACTGGCCTCCAGCTTTCCACCCTTCTGCTTCTGCCTCCTTAGTGCTGGGATTCCAGATGTGGGCCACCATGTCCCACTCAACGTTAATGCTCTATAGTGTGGATGTCCCACACTCTATTAGCCTGTTTGGTACCAACTTTTGGGTAGTTACCAGTTTTTCATTATTATATATTTTTACACATTATGTACCCACATGAAGGTTCTAGAGGAAAGAGACTGAAAATTGCTGGATTAAAGTTTATGTCAACACTGACAATTAGCTACCAACTTACATTCCCCACAGCAGTGGAACACTGTCTTCCCACATAACCATGCCAACACTGAACAGATATGTGCCTGGCATTGTTATAAACACAGAGCACATATCTGCCTTGTGGCACTGATAGTCTAGAGGAGAGAAATAATAATTATATTTCACATGTATTTATTTAGTGTGTGTATTATTTAGTTACCTATGCAGAATACATAGAATGACCAGAGGAAGAATGAGGTGTAAGTGGCTGGGAGTGAGAAGCCAACAGAATCGAGGGGCCAGCCGGGGGTTTGTAGATGACATTCTGCCTTGGACTCAGGGAGAAGCGTCATGAATGGAAGAGCCAATCAGGCTGCTATTCCAAGAATCTAGCTGAGGTGACAGTGGCCTGGGTCAGGGAGGTAACAATGAAGATTCTGAAACCTTAAAGCTAGAGTTTCTGGGGATTAGATACAGGATAAAAGAGCAAGGTAGATAGATGGCTCAGTGAGATAAATGCTCCAGGCAAACCTGCTGACCCCACATCCATATGGTGAAAGGAGAGGACCAACTCTCTTAAGCGTTGGAACTGATACTAAAATTTAGCTGTTGCATTTTACCTTCTAGTAATTCATCTTATTTTCTTAAGAACTCTGACTTACCAGTGAAACCAACAGAGGCAATAAACTCATCTACAGGGGAGCTCAAGTTTGGACAGGTAGTTGATCAAAAGGAGAATCAATAACAATGCATCAGCTGGCTAGGTAAGCTGAACCTTCATTGCTCTTCCCCCTGTACCCTGGGAAGCTGACCAGGGCTTTTTCCTACCTAGCTCCTCAGCCTCTGGGCCTGCTGAAATCAGTAGACAGTCTCAAGGCTCTTGGGCCTCATTAGTATTTGAATATGCCTCAGGTGAATCCACCTAGGGTATTAGGGCTTTTCCTTTTTTTTTTTGTTTTTTGGAGACAGGGTTTCTCTGTAGCTTTGGTGCCCGTCCCGGAACTAGCTCTTGTAGACCAGGCTGGCCTCGAACTCCCAGAGTCCGCCTGCCTCTGCCTCCCGAGTGCTGGGATTAAAGGCGTGTGTCATCACCGCCCGGCAGGGCTTTTCTTCTTCCAACTCTAATAAACAGCCTTGAGATTAGGGGAAAAAGGAAAAAACCAGCTTATTTTAGTGAAAAAGGACCTCAGAAAATTGGAACATGGGAAATCTAAACCTTGTTGAGTCTGCCTGATTTAGCAATACATTTGTGTCTCACAAAGGCCCTGGGACCCTTCTAGGGAAAACCAGACATGGGCTGAACATGGCACTAGACAGGGGCTCTATTGCAACAGGCAAAAAGCATAGAGGATCCAGTTAATCATGTGGCCTTCCTGACTGTTTTCAGAAGCAGACCCACAACGTAAGCTTCGTTTCTAGGAACTGGGTAATAACCAGTGCTACCCAGTGAGATTTTTGTGTAAGATCCCAAGACCCAGAGAGAGGCTGTTAGAATGAGCAGGGAAGACATTAGGAAGGACACCTGAGTGTGAGCTTTCACAAACCTGTTGGTGCTGAGCTCAGCATATGCCTCACCCAACCCCTTCAAACAACTCCCTTCATAAAGGCCATCCACATTGCAATCTATGCGGCCACAAAAAACCTGAGAATATATGCCTTTCCTATGCATATGTCCACTTAAAATATTTTTGAGACCGGGTTTCTCTGTGTAGCCCTGGATCTCACTCTACAGACCTGAGATCCACATGCCCCTACCTCCCAAGCTCTCTAAACATGTTTTTTGTGTATGAGTGCTTTGCCTGCACCTATGTCTATGCACTACATGAATGGCCAGTGCCCTCAGGGACCCAAAGTGTTGAATCCCTTGGATCAGGAGCTACAGAAGATTGTGAGTTGCTATGTGGGTGCTGGGAACTGAATCCTGGAAGGGATCTCTGGAAGAGCTGCCAGCGCTTTCTCAAACGCTGAGTCATCTCTCCAGCCCTTAAAAAGTCCTCTTAAGTACACAGCATGTTTTCATCACTTACCATTTTAAGCATTTTTCCCAACTGCAAAGTATTCCCCACAAAGACATTGGTACTTTTCGAGTTTGTTTTTTTGGAGACAGTCTTACTAGGCAGCTCTGGCTGTCCTGGAATTCACTATGTAGATCGCCTGCCTTTGCTTCCCAACCAATGGATTGAAAAGGTGCTTAGCATGATACTTGGTATACTTTTAAACGTAATTACATTAAGCAAGTTTTTTTTACTAGACAGTGCTGTTGCCGTTCCTAGATTTGCATTCTAAATTTCGACTGAGGTAGAACTGCCAGGTTTGAGAGTTGGGCTTCTAAGGTTGGGGAGATGGCTCATTAGTTAAGTATATATTGTTCTTCCAGAGGGTCAGTTTGATTCCTAGTACCCACACAGTGGCTCACAAACATCTCTAACTCCAGTTCCTGGAACTCTATCACCCAGGCACCAGATGAGTAAGTGATGTATAGACATATATACAGGCAAAACACCCACACACATAAGTAAAATTAAATTATCACCTTTTAAAATAAAGCTTTTGCCGGGTGGTGGCAGTACACACCTTTAATCCCAGGACTCAAGAGGCAGAGACAGGTAGATCTCTTGAGTCTGAGATCAGCCCGGTCTACAGCGTGAGTTCCAGGACAGGCTCCAAAAGCTAGAAAAAACCCCATCTCAAAAAACCAATAAATAAATAAATAATTTATTTTTTTTAAAAAGAGGAATGAATTTTAAGATTTTCAATGTAAATAAATACGTAAACAGGTACATCAGGAATACACATAGAGGCAAAACACCAAACAAAATTTAAATAATATGTAACATTCTATAAAAAATATTACTCTGTATAGTTAATCAGACTTTCTCTTAAATATAGTTGCCCATTTTCCTACTGTCCTTGAAAAGACAACTGGTTTTCTGTATATGGATGTATGTCAGTAGGATGGTAGTTCCAGGAAGGGAACTGTGATTGTGAACCAGCCACTTCCTGCTGCTGGACACGTGGCTTGTTTCAAATCTTTACTCTGATAAATTCTTGTACAAAAGCCTTCCTGGAGAAGAAAAAAAAAAGCCTTCCTGAATGGCTCTGATGACTTCTGTAGACTCAGTTCCCAGAAGTAAAATTTATTGGGCCCAAGGACACACCACTGAAAAAAACATTTAGAAGTCATGTATTTCCTAAACAGTATCTGAGAGAGGATAGTCTAGGACTATGTCCCATAATGCAAACATCCTCACCAGCAGAGAGCATTATGGGTGCCAGTTGCTCTAGTTCTACTATCCATGCACTGATACCATCAATTATATATATCCAAGGCTTGTTCCTTGGTGTCAGGCTTGTTTCTGGGTTCCTTTCTTCAGATGTAGTTTCTTAGGTTAGACTTGCTCTGTCACGGTGCAGATCCATCCTATCCTTTAGGTTCTGCAATTTTCTAACCTTGCACTCTCATACAATCATTTAACTTAAGAGACTCATTCTTAAAGTCTTTAACAACAAAACGTGTTTGCCCGTTTTGCTGTGTATGTCACATGTGGGCCTAGGGACCAGAGGATATAAGAACCCAGGATCTCCTGGAACTGAACTTGGGTCCTCCACAAAAGCAAGTGCTCTTAACTTCTGGGTCCTCTCTTCAGCTACCCCTCAAGAAGTTAATTCTGATGCAGGAGCTTCATACAAGATTCATGTGTCGGCATGTTCTTATGTTTCCCTCCCCATATCTCTCAGCCATTTACAGCGGCTTGCAGACAGAAATGAACTGAGCTGGGCTGCATGGCCTGTAACTTGCAAGCTCCCTAGAGGAGCTTGGGACGGAGACAGGTCTCTTTCCTTGGCTAGCCTATTTCCACTTGCTCCTAAAAATAGGCAAATGCCTTTATCTGATACTCTAACAGTCTCTCTTAGTAAAGGATAAACTTTCTGTTGGATTTACCAAATGACAGCTTGTTGGTTTCAGGTGGGTTACATTTAAGAAACATCAAAGAAAACAAGGAAATTTTCCCAGGGATGAGTTACATAAAAATTTCCTACCATGCACCAATTTTTAGAACCCAGCTTATGTAAGTGATTTGTATTAATTTTTGCCCCTGACAAAAAATGCAGTATCTATGAATTCAATAACCAAGTGCAGATAAATAGAGGGCAGAGAAAGGTAGAGATTAAGCAAATCACAGGCCGTGGCATGGCTTCCAGACAGTCCCAGTCTCCTACACTAATAGGCATACCCAGTTTATAGACAGGAGCACCTAACTCCCTTATTACCCCCACCCCATGACATTAAATCTGACATCAAAAACTATGGCAGTGACTGGACTTTCACAGAATGTTCTGTTATGACAGCCACAATACTTAGGAGAGAAACAGCCAGCTGCTGAAGAGGCTTCAACAGCATCAATACAGCAAATAAAGAAAAAGTGTATCCCTGATACACTCTCAAAGAGATACAGATCTTTAGTTTAAGATGGGAGTGTTTATTCATGGAGAAAACAGCTAACAAAATACTCTAGAAACTTTCTTAGTCCATTAAAGCCAATTAAAAAGCCACCAGAAAGAGTTTGGAGTTATAAAAGACACAGACACTACTTTCTCTTTTCCTTTGTTTTACATGTATTTATCTCTAACTTCTTCGGGAGAGGGGGGCACTTTGTGTCTGTGTATCATGTAGCTCAGGCTGGCCTTTGAATTTGTTATGTATGTAGCTGAAGATGCCTTTGAACTTCAGATCTTCCACCCTTGGAGCGCCGGGGCAGGCCACACCACACCGGATTCATGTGGTACAGGGTAGTGAACCCAGGACACATGCATGGTAGACATGAGCTCTACCAACCAAGAGACAACACCAGCTCCCGAGGGACACTCTAATTCCACTGTCTTCATGTGCATAAGATCCCTCTCTGAGGGCAGAGAAGAGTGAAGATCTCAAAGTATTTGATGACAACTAGGAGTTAGGAATTCTGGTTGCTGGTTCACAAATTATATAATGCTGAGAGGAAGATACTATTTCCTCTTAATAAGCTCTGAGGTAGTGACACACCATAGACATACGATCTCACTTCTTTCTCCTGAGATAACAGCAGAGGCTGAGAAATCCATGTGGATCATTATCATACCTATTGAGGTATGACAAACACATTCCTGCTTGTATTGAGCTGGATTCAAACACTTCTCTGAGAAAACTGTAATTATTCTACTCTCCAAGACACATCCAGACAGCGGCATGACGGATGACTTCTTCCCTGCCCCTGTGTGAGGACTGCCTTGGGGCGAGAGTGCATGGCAACAGATCTAACCTTTAAGTCTTAAGTGTCAGAATTTAGCCTCGCCCGTTTTACTGGGCTACTCTGATCATCCAGATGGCACAAACCATCTGCAGTAATGTCTCTTTTTGTCTCCTCCATGGGTTCTAAGGGGAAGTCCTGGTTTGTGGCCAGTACCTGTCTAACAGTCATATTAACTCGAGCAGTTTTCAAATAGGTGGCACACACCTGCCAGTCCTCTACAGAGCAGGGCTCAAGCAGTGAATCACTAGGGAGGACAGCTGGGAGAGGTGTCTCCAGGCAGTGAGGCAGGCATTCCCCATCAGGATGCGGAAGGACTCGAGGGACTGCATGATTTAACAGGCGGCTGAAACCTGACATCACCATGATGTCGCCACTGTGCATAAACATGGCTGTAGGGGCCTCATCTCGCTTGAGACCACCCAGGAGAAAGATGGCAGACTGTCCAAAGCTACAAAAAAAAAAGAGAGAGAGAGAGAGAGAAGTTTCTATTATTTAGTTATACTTGTGAAAGTTACTGCCAACTGCATTTTTCTCGTACTTCAGACTGGCACGGACTGAACTCAGTTCTGAGTTGGGGGTAGATACCTTTGCCTGCTGAGCCACCTCATGATCCTTATTTTTGATCTGTGTGTACTTGTGTGGAGGTCAAAGATTAATTCTGACGTCTTCCATAAATGCTCTTCCAACTTGTTCAAATTTATGTGTATGGGTATTTTGCATATGTGTACACGTGTGCACCTAGTGTTTTCAGAGCCAGAACAGGAAACCAGATAGGCTAGGATTGGAGCCACCATGTAGTTACTGAGAACCAAACCTCAGTCATCTAGAAGAGCAGCAAGTGCTTTTAACCACTAAATCACCAGTCTCACTTGGCATCCTTTAATTTTATACTTTATTATTATTTCTGTATAAATCTAACAGGTGTATGGATATGCTACAGAGCACAAATGGCGGTCAGAGGACATTTTAAAGTTCTCTCCGTCTACTGTGGGATCTGAGCATCAAATTCAGGCCATCAGGCTTATTAGGGAAATGTTTTTGCCCACTAAGCCATCTTATACTGACCCCATCTTTAAAACTTACTATGCTTGAGTCACAGTGCATGTGTGAAAAGTCAGGATAACTCCTGGAGTTGGTTTGCTCCTTTCACCATATGGTCCCAAGATTGAACTTAGGCTGTAGGCTTGCAGTACATGCTTTTACCCGAGGGGACATCTCACAGGCCTCACTTTACTGTTCTTTTGAGACAGGATCTCTCATTTAGCCTGTCTCTCCACCTCCCCCCACCCCAGCACTAGAGTACAGACATGATCTGCTTCATGTTGGGATGGGGGGGGGGAGAAGTTCCTCATGTATGTTACTTGCAACAAGTTACTTAACCAACTCAGCCACCTGCTCTGCCCCAAAGCCATCACTTTTAAACTATTCTGGCTTGTGCTTCCCAGTGACCAAGCCATGATCTGCTGCCCATACATTATTATGACAGCACACAGACTTGCTACAAAATAAATAATACAGTGATATGCAAAGCAAGAACCGAGTTTCAACATTATCTAGGTTTTTTTAATGCACATTTTAAAATTTCAGTATTTCAATAAAATCATGAGTCACTATGTTTCTAATTTCTTAATTTCTAAGACAATTAATGAGAGGTCAGTCCTTTTCTTGTTGAGTTTCTATGGATTCTGCATATACTAAAACTTCTATTTGAGGGACAGAGGTGAATTACTCAGACTTTGTGTTTTACTCTGTATCTTGCTCCACTTTACAAAAAAGGATGGTTCAATTTGCTTTATGGCCTTCTAACTTGCTTACTACACACAGTAATGATAGTACTTCCTATCATAATACTTTACTAATTTTAGCTTAAAAATGTCTTAGAAAAACGAACAAACCATCAACCTGAAACCCCTGGAATTAAATTACCTGAAGGACAGCAAGGGTTTGGAGTGATCTAGTTCAGATCTGTCCACATGGATTCCCAGTGTAGAGTCAAGGCGGTAGTAATTCAGGATACCTGCTTCTGCTTGGAACCCCTGAAATCCACAGGCAGCGGCGACTTGTTCTGAGAGGAAAGCCAGGTCAGAAGGGAAAGGTGTATAGTGATCTGCTGAGTATTTCTTTGGTAAAAGTAGAAAAAATAAGAAAAATAAACAATAACCTCGAAACATAGGAAATTGTGGCATAAAATCCATTACTCACTAACTACTAGTAACACAGGCACTCATTAAGGTTTCTACCCATTACCAGTGGCTGCTACTGAAGAAAATGTCTTTTCCCTCCTCAGCAACCACACAGATCAGCAGGGAGGCGTGGGGTTCTGTGAGGTCCTCCTCCTAAAGGTTGTTTTTATTAAAAGGAAACCCAATACTATAGTCAGCTTGCAACCTGGCTTGATACTCATCTGCCTGGTCAATCCGAAGGGGTGACATGCTCAAAACATCCATGTTAAGTCCAATCATAATAAAAGTAGGACCTCCTTTTTCAGTCATTTACCTTCTTTTTTCTTTTAAAGTTTTATTTGAGACAGATTTCTCTGTGTTAACAGCTCCGACCGTCCTGGAACTCACTCTGTAGACCAGGCTGGCCTTGAACTCAGAGAACTGCCTGCTAGAGCTAGGCTTAAAGGCATGTGACACCACTGCTTGCTTCTGTTTTCCCTAACACTCAAGCTCCACCAAAATGACAAGTCTGCCACGAGGAGCTGGGGCTTTCTGGGCCATCAATATTTGTAGAGCAAAGATGCTTCTTTGTTCTCACTTCTTCCTGTGTAAAGTTAAACTAAAATCTTACCAGAAACCTATTTTTTTTTTTTGCCGGGTGGTGGTGGTGCACGCCTTTAATCCCAGCACTTGGGAGGCAGAGGCAGGCGGATCTCTGTGAGTTCGAGACCAACCTGGTCTACAAGAGCTAGTTCCAGGACAGGCTCCAAAACCACAGAGAAACCCTGTCTTGAAAAACCAAAAAAAACAAAAAACCAAAAAAAACACAACCTGTTTTTTTTTTTGTTTTGTTTTGTTTTACCATTCCACTAATGTTCAAGTCACAAAAGTGGCTGGAGTGGAACCAACTGTTGGTGCAAAAAATCGCTGTTCTGTGTGTCTCTAGGGGCTGTGGATGGCTTTCCCTGTTTTGTAAGAAGTTGTTTTTAGCCTTTGCTTGTATGTGCCTGTGATTTTTTTTTTTAAAGATTTATTTATTTTTTACATATTCAAAGGCCAGAAGAGGGCTCTAGATCTCATTACAGATGGTTGAGAGCCACCATGTGGTTGCTGGCTCGGACTTGCAACTCAGGACCTCTAGAAGAGCAGCCAGTGCTCTTAACCTCTGAGCCACCTCGTTTGTTTGTATTGAACAGCATCTGAGAAAATTCTTTTTTGTTTGTTTGAGATAGGGCATTTCTATATAGCCTTGGTTTCCTATTTAATTCTTAAAACAAACAAATATATATAACAAAATATATATATATAATAAATGAAGTCTGCTGCTACTGTTTTGCCCCTCCCCAGCCCTTTTAAATGTCTACTATATTTAACAACCTTTCCCCACATTTTTATTTTTTTGTCTTTGGTTTTTTTCTGAATACTTATATGGCTTTGGATAATTTTCACTTCTCATTTTCTTAGTAAAGATAGGATAACTTTGAAGTATATAAAAATAAGCCGGGTGGTGGCGATGCACGCCTTTAATCCCAGCACTAGGGAAGTAGAGGCAGGCGGATCTCTATGAGTTTGAGGCTGTCCTTGTCTACAAGAGCTAATTCCAGGACAGGCTCCAAAGCTACAGTGGAAACCCTGTTTAAAAAAAAAAACAAACAAAAAAAAAACCATCCAAAGTAAAAATAATAAGAGCAAATGAAGATATCATTAAAAGCACTGACTGGCTTCTCTGGATTAGGAGAACTACTGCTTAGAACAGTGTGGTACTGCTGGAAAGACTTTACATACATTAGGCAGTTACTCAAAGCTTTTAACAAGATTTATGTGGGTGAGTGTTTTGCCGGTACTGACGGGTATTAATACCTTGGAACTGAAGGATAGTTATGAGCTACAATATGGGTGCTGGAAATTGAAGCTGGGTTCCTTTTAAGAGCAACACATGCTCTTATCTTAACCATTGGGCCACTTCTCTAGCTCCTCATTTAATTTTCTCAGACAGAGTCTTGTTACATAGTCTAAACTGTCTTTGAGCGAGTGTACCTCCTAGCTCAGCCTCTTTAGAGATGTGAGCTACCACTCCCAGCTCTCCAAGGGATATGAAAAGGAGGCAATAAATCATCGCCACTCCCCTGAATTTATGCTCCCGACAGCCTTTACTACGGCAGGGACATATCAAGTTTGTTCAAGAAGAAATTCAACTACGGAGGCCCAAGAACCTATAAATGTAAAAGAAATGAATAAAACAAATACCTTACTGTCCCAGTCATAATGATACCCCAGGGTGACCCAGCGCAGTCTCTCTAGTAAACTTCGGGGTCTCCGTTTATTTACCTCTTTAGACCTGAAAAGATTGAAAAACAAGAGAATTTAGTCATCTTAAATGGCATCAACAACCCTCTCTATAGACCCAAGTCTATGCTGATAGCTAAGGTTTGATAAGGAGGCTGACATGTAGCTCTGGTTGGCCTAGGACTTACTAGGTAGACTAGGATGGCTTCAAACTCAAGCAATCTGCATGCCTCTGCCTCCTGAGTGTTGGGATTAAAGGTTCCTAGTTTGGAACAGAGGTGCTAGTATTTAACCTAACTTTAAATCTTTATCCAATTCCCCCAAAATAATTTTCAATGTTTTCAAAAATGCATGGCCTAATTACTGGCTTTGGTAGCAATCAGAAACAAGTTACGTTCTCTGTCCTCAACGCTTCCTCCAGGCACTAGAAGGATGATGGATGGCCATCCTATCCCCCTGGCCATTGTGCTCACACAGCAGTTTTCTGTTTTGTCACAGCTAAGTAAGTACTTTATGAAAGTGCAGGCATTTTTCTCAGCAATCATGTTATAATACCATTGCTTTCAAGTGAACCCTAACTGCGTGGAAATGAACTGGCCAACTGTCCACCCTGCAATGGGCAATCTGGGCCCCATAATGAGCTCTGCATTTTCTTGCCCTACAAAAAATGGCAAATCACTGGAAAGCCACCAACCTATGGCAAAATAATGGCAGCATCCCATTGTAAGATTATTTTCCTTTTTATTTTAAGGCATGGCAACCATCCTTCTTAACTATTTCCTCAAAGACCACAGTTTTCTTTCCATTGAATTTGATCCTTAAAGTTTTTTTTTAAGATTAACTGTGTGTATATGCATATTTTGTCTGCAGGTAGATATTTGTACACCATGTGTGCAACTGGTGCCCAGGCAGGACAGAAAGGATGTCATATACCCTAGAACTGGATTTATGGATGGCTGTTAACCACCACGAGGGTGCTGGTGCTAGGACTCGAACCTGGGTTCTCTGGAAGATGAGCAAGTACTCTGAACCACTGAGCCAGCACTCCAGGCTGGTCTGAACCTGATTTTTAGTTTTCAGTCCCCCAGAACCAGTTCTTTCAGTTTTCTCAACCTGAATCTCTTAATCACAAGTGAACATTCAGTGTTACTGTAACTGCTAACATCCTTTTGCCTCACTTAATCATCCAGATTCTTCTTTACATAACTTTATGCAATTCAAGTTCTCAGTTTTGCCCATGTCTTTCAAAGTCAGTGAGAAACACAGGCACAATCAAACGATACAGGAAAACAGCATCTTTCCATGCTCAAACTTTGACAGACCTCACAATACTCTAACTGGCCTTCTTCCTGGCTCCTCCACTCATACTGTATTCTATTACCCTGATAACCTTTCAAGCTTTTCTCCACTGAAGACCTTTCTTCTCACATATTGAAGGCACCCTCTGTGCTTTGTTTCTTCCTTTGTTTTACTTTTTAAAATTATGTTCAGGTGTAGGTGCTGTTCGAGGTCAGGTGTTGATTCCCCTGAATGTTGGGTTAGATGTGGTCCTGAGCTTGTATCCTCTACACGAGCACTACATGTTCTTAATTGCTGAGCCATCTCTCTAGCCCACCAACCAAAATTTTAAAAGGGGAAAGAAAGGGAAAAAGGACCAATTCTGCTTCTATATGGGGAGTATAAATGGCAAGGTTTTCACACACACACACACACACACACACACACACACACACACACACACACACACACACAGAAATGGATACAAAGGGCCAGGCGATGGTGGTGTGGCGCACGCCTTTAATCCCAGCACTCGGGAGGCAGAGGCAGGCGGATCTCTGTTAGTTCCAGCCCAGCCTGGTCTACAGAGCAAGTTCCAGGACAGGCTCCAAAGCCACAGAGAAACCCTGTATGTGTGTGTGTGTGTGTGTGTGTGTGTGTGTGGAAGATGGATACAAAGTATCTCAGAAGCTACACAAAGAATTTAAAGCTAAGCTCTTTGTTTAGAGTTACACTTTCTCCCCTTATACTTTTTGTTTTGAGACAGAGTCTCTCTGCTTATTCTTGGCTGTCCTGGAACTCTGTATGTAGACCATGCTGGTCTCAATTCCCATACCTGAGTTTGATAGTGTATACTTGTGATTTCAGCACTTGGGATCACAGGAGGAGAATCAACACAAGCTTGAGACCAGCCAGGGATATTTAAGTGAGACATTGCTTTAAGAAATAATTTTCTTTCTTTCTCTTTTTCTTTTAAATATAGCAAGAACAGGGCAGGACATGGCAGCGTATACCTTTAATCCTAGCACTTGGGAGGCAGAGGCAGGTGAATCTCTGAGTCCGGACAGCCTAGTCTACAGAGCTAGTTCCAGGACAGCCAGGGATACATACATAGGGACACCCTGTCTCAGAAAACAAACAACACAAATATAGCAAAACAGCGAAGCTAGTATAAAGAACCCAAGTAGGCCTGATATGTTTAAGGAACAGCACTGCAGGCCAGGGTGGTTATAGATAAATAAATGATAAAGAACAGTAGGAAATGAATTAGCAGTGTCACGAAGCCACATTAGACTACCTAGGTTATAATTTTAGGATTCTAAAAATGTGATGATGCTGGACATAGCGGCACACATCTTTAATCTTAGCACTTGGGATGTAGGAGAATCTGAGTTCAAAGCCAACTTGGTCTGTAGAAAGCAAGCTCCAGGGCAGCCAGGATTACACAGAGAAACCCTGTCTTGAAAAACAAAGAAAAAGCAAGCAATCAAAAAAGATGGGGTAACAAACTGGTCTGAAAAGGAGGATTAGCAGGCTGTGGATGCATTGAAATATTCAAATATTGATGGGCTGGAGAAATGGCTCAGAGGTTAAGTGTACTGACTGCTCTTTCAGAGGTCCTGAGTTCAATTCCCAACAACCACATGGTGGCTCATAACCATCTATAATGAGATCTGGTGCCCTCTTCTGGTGTGTGTGCGCAGGCATGCATGCTAAATAGATAAATATTTTTAAAAAATGTGGATACAGCTGCCAGATGGGAGTGGCACAAGCCTGTAATCCACCACTCAGGAGGCAGAGAGGCAGGTGGATCTCTGAGCTCGAGGCCAGCCTTGTCTACAGAGAGACTTCTAGGACAGCCAGGGCTACACGGAGAAATCCTGCTTTGAAAACACAAAACAAGTACAGACCCTTAAGCTTATGTGCCAAGTACTTCACTGGCATCTCCCCAGCCCCAAACTCCCTTTTTTCCAACAGGGTCTCTCTCTGTCCTGGAACTTACCAAAAATGCTGGTGAGCTCCAGAAATTTGCCTGTCTCTGCCTCCTCAGTGCTGAAATTACAAGTAGGCAAGGCCATGCCTGGCTTTTATTTTATTGCTTTTAATTAAAACAAAACAAAACATACGGATTCGGGGGAACCGAACTCAAGTTCTGAGTTACCTCGCTAGCCTACATGACCAATGATTTAATCTGCAGTGACTATATAGCAATATGCACCTTGCCCCCCAAATTCTGGATGCTAAAACTTGGGAGCTCACTGGCTGGTAGAAACACCAATACACTGTGTGGGCAAAATGCTCTGATTGCATAGCAAAGGGTACACAAGGCGTAGTACACCTGGTCTCAGTCTTCATTTGTCTGGACCCACTTAGTGAAACTGGATAGTGTTTCCCGAGACCTAGGGGCTGATCTAGTGAATGGCTGAACATGAATGGGCCATGAAATGCTTCTAGGTCTATACAATCAGTGGTCATAAGTATGAGTAGACTAGAACGTCCTCAAACCCGATGTCAGAAGTAAAGTTTGTGCTAAGTCTGTTTAGCTTTATCATAACTGAACTCCAGATGAGAAACTGACAAAAATGCCATGACTTCTACACTCTATGTTGAAAAAATGCAAAAACCAGATTGGACAAAGGTGGCTGGGCTAAATACATTGAGAAATGATAGTTTAATTTGACTCTATGCCTACACTATAGAGATGGATTTAAGGTCTATATCCTACTTCTCGGAGATGCCATGACTGATTAATCTAGTCTCCTGCTGATGAACAAGACTGCAATAAAGGTGCTTACACTTAAATAAATATTGCACAAACACCCACTCCACACCGAAGAACCAGGGACTAGATAGATAAGTATGGAGCTATATTCCCAGTCCTAACTGAGCTTTTGTAAAAGACTCTGTAGCTATACTATCCCTGAACAAGCACAGAATTGAAATGCAACCATTTTGTCAACTCCATTTTTCTAGTCCATCCACACACACCTTTGTGTCCTATTTAAAATGACAGTAGAGTTCTAAGGAGATAAAAGCTGAAGGATCTAAGGCGTTTTCGTTCCTGGTTCTCAATGTGGGAGCATGTTGGGGCAATCAGAATCTCTGCGGGAAGCAACCCAAACAGTATACCCTTTCTACTCTGACAGACTTTGGAAGTGGAGTTTCATGTATTGCTCATAAGACTCTTGTCAGACCATGACTCAAACACCTGGATGGCTTAGCCCATCCAAGACCTTTATTTCCCACATGAGGAAATGGAAACACATATCACATAGTGACAGGATGAGTACTAGAGACCTAATCCATTTCCAATGCTGCCAGGACAAAGTCTCAGACTATCAATTTCTTCCAGCCTTGACAACGTAAGGTATAACCATCACCATTTTTATTTTTGCTAATTTATTAGACAAAAAAAAATGTATTTCCCCATTGTCTACTGAATGATATATTAGAGGTTCATCTGAGCTATCTTTGAAGGCAGCAGTGATTTTTATAGTCATATATCAAAAGGTAAAGAATAAATTATTTGAAAGTGCAAGTTGGTGTAATAATATTAAACACGCTGATTTCATTCAGTCATGTTCTTCCCTTACATTGCCCTCAGCTCTAAGTAAGGGTAGCACTAAAAGCTGAAGAACAGGAAAGGTTTCCTCCACTGCTCCTGAATAATCCTTAAGCTACAGACCTAGAAGGCTTTAAAGGAAACCCACTAAATGTTGGTTATTCTTTCATCTCTGGATATAAGAAAGCCTTCTATTTCCCCCATTAGAATCAGTATGACAGTTTATGGTACGAAGGGCAGATAGGCCACCAAGAGGATGTATTTTCAACCATCTCTCTAAGGATTTCTCACATACAGGTAGAGAAATCAACAAGAAAATGTTTGAAACAACTTGTGCAAGGTTATCCAGCTACTACAGAGCTGGGCGAGGATCGATAAACAGGCACCCTGACTCCACAGTTGGTGCTCTAAACCCTGCTCTATTTATTAGTCTTACTTCTTCCACCATGCCCATGTTTTGTCTACCCTATCTGTGACTTCCATCATTTTCTGTAATTATTCCCACCTTGCCATGCAAATGACCGCTCTTAAGATAAAGCGTGAACTCTAAACTTGTAACTGCCTATGGATCTATTTAAATGCCTTTATTCTTCACCCTTTACAGAAATCATAGGCGACAGAAACTGTTTTGGGGTTTCCCTTTTAGAACTGAAACAAAGAAACAGGTTAAATATCATTACTCTCCAGCATGAAAACTGTCAGGTGATAGAATGTTGGAGTACTGCAATTCACCCAGCTACTGATTAAGCTGGTTAGAACTTGCATGAACTCCAATTACTCTTGCATACGCTGTCCCCCTTGCCTGGCCATGAGCTGAGTCAGGCAAGGTCTACGGATATGCCTAGGATATGTTTGCTATCTTCTTTTGAATCTCTAACACTCTCAACGCACGCATCCTGTACTTCCATTTCACAGAACAGTATTAAATACTAACTCTGCTCAGTCTGACAAATACTCCTAACCAGACCTTTTACTATTCTGAATGGCAAATCCCTAATCATTTTGAAGAATAGCCGAAATAGCCAGAGAGAGAGAAATAAAAGAGACACAGAAAGGAAAAATAGATTAGTAGATAAAATTATTAAAAATCGTATAAAAATCATTTTTTCTTCTTGGATATTTCATCCTACTTGGAAGAATTATTTCCTCCTGTGCTTCCCCAGTGTTTTCCACTATTTTAACATTTTCTCAGCTCTACTTACTGTAATCACTCCTGTACATAATTCCTGAACCTAAGGAAAGTGTCCTATTAAGCCTTTTGTCTCCAATGCCTGGTACCCAACTGATTTCTCCAATGAGTATTTATGGAATGATGCCGAAATATCAAGATCCAAACACTAGCTTTTCCACGCCCAACAACTGACCCATCATACAAGAGCTAGCAGTAGCAACTCCATGTAGAACAGAAGCCAAGTGCTACCGGTGATATCTTCCCTACAAGTCTTAAAGGACATGAGAATGGATGTGGATGAACTCAGTTCCCAAGCCATGATAAGAATGTTCCAAACTGAACAGTGCGGTGCAGTAACAAGGGGTTAAAACCCAATGCACCCCCATTACAGCATCTGTAAAAACCTGTTTCTTCAGATCTTCCTTTGGCTGCTGAGACTCACCTTAGGAACTCTTTGCTCTGTTCCCACAGACTTTGGGTCTCTTCTTTAGTCATGTGCTTGTCCAGGTTACACACGTTAGGTTTCTGGGAGTATAACTTAAGGCACTGCTTTACCCAGTGCCACTGACATCCTGGGAGGAATGGGTTTGGGATGAAAATAAATCCTATAAAAAGATGGAGGGTGATGAAAGAGAAATTTGTAATTGTTTTGTTTTTTTTGCATTCTCTTGTTTTTTGTTTGATTTTCAAGACAGGGTTTCTTAGTGTAACAACTATGGCTGTCTTGGAACTTCCTTTGTACACCAGGCTTCCCTTGAACTCACAGAGATCTGCCTTCCTCTGCCTCCTGGATTAAAGGTGTTTGCTATTTTGTCTGCCTGACTTTTTTTTTTTTTGGTAAAGGTGACTGAACTAAGACGTGGGCATGCCAGGAAAACATTACCACTGTGTTCTATCTGTAAGCTTCTTTTATGGGTTAAAAAATCTGCTTTTCTTTAATTTGTATTATTTTGTGGTTCTGACACACAGAACTCCAAATCAGCTTTCTCCCTCCTCTTGGCTTTAGAGATAAGGATCCTGTTATTGGAGTTGAACTGATTCAATCCATCCCCTACTCTACTCGCTTTGAGGCAGGGTCTTGCTATAGAGCCTGGGCAGGCTTTATATATGCAGTGACCCTCCAGCCTCAGAATCTTGAGTTAAGTTCTGGGATTATGGGCATGCACTACCATGTCCGTTCTAAATCAGCTTTTCATTTTTCTTATCGACATACCTTCAACTTCACAGTTAAATATTTATTGACAACTTACTACATGCCAGGTATTAACTGAAGCACTTTACATGTATACTCAAATTAAACCATCAAAATCTTTTTTTAAAAAAATGTTTATTTTATGTGCATTGGTGTTTGCGTGAGGGTGTCAGATCAGATCTTGGGGTTTTAGACAGCTGTGAGCTGCCATGTGAGTGCTGGGGATTGAATCAGGTCCTCTGGAAGAGCAGTCAGTGCTCTTAATTGCTGAGCCATCATAATCTTTTAAAAGATTTATTTGTAATCATGTGTATGTGTGTATTTAGCAGTGGAGTAAAAGGTAGTTTTGAGTTGTGAGCTCAACTTCAGCCTTCTGAAGAATAATATGCATTCTTAACCACTGAGCCATTCTTTTTTAAAATATTTATTATGTATACAGAGTTCTGTCTGCACATATGCCTGCAGGTCAGAAGAGGATGCCAGATCTCATTACAGGTGGTGGTGAGTAACCATGTGGATGCTGGGAATTGAACTCAGGACCTCTTGAAGACCAGTCAGTGCTCTTTACCGCTGAGCCATCTCTCCAGCTCATTCTAATCTTATACCGGGTCCTATTTTTATACACACTTCATGCTTGAAAAAACTGAGGGCAAGGGAAGAGATCTGTCTTTTAAATCAGTTAGTACACAGAAGATTCAGGTCTGAGTCCAGATAAATGGGAACCAGAACCTATGCCTTAACCACTGCTCCAGTGCTCCTCACTCTTTCTTGTGTGTAACTGTTTTTCAAATGTTTGGTGCCTACTGTTACATTTCCCACCCAAGTCTCTTCTTTCCCAGACCCAGTTCCTCCTGTTTCTTTCAGTAAAGACAAGTTTTGCTACAGAGTTCCTTCAGAATTAGTAGGATCAAGAAGTAAACAAAACCTCATCACTTTAAAAGGTGACTTTCCCATTACTTTATTATACTTCTTTTAAATGCAGCTCACAATGGCTTCAAAAGCCAAAGAAATTCCCTAAAAAAATAATGCAGTACTAACTCAAGAGATTGGCTTAAGTATGAAATCCTACAAAATCTGAAAAAGCGGACATATCACTTCAGACAATACAAACCAAAGTGGGCCTGAAAAGTTTGCACCCTGAAAATTTATACAGCTGCAAGGCCCAGGTCAACAGGAAATTATGACCTTGAAAACAGTAGTTAAGAGTTAGAAGTTTAGCTGGGCGGTGGTGCGCCTTTAATCCCAAGGAGGCAAGACAGGCAGATCTCTGAGTTTGAGGTCAGCCTGGTTTATAAGAGCTAGTTCCAGGACAAGCTCCAAAGCTACAGAGAAACTCTGACTCAAAAAACAAAAAAAGGTTAGGAGTTTAAGAGCAGCCTCTAGGGGTTGGAGAGACAGGTCTGCATTTGTTGTGCATACATGCATGTAGACAAAGTCATACACACGAAAACAAATACCCTCTGTGTCTGGAGAGATGCTTAGCAGTTCAGAGTATAAACTGCTCTCACAGAAAACTAGTGCTTGATTCCCAGTGTCAACGTCTCTCTCATTCCAGTCATCTGACATCCACTTCTGAGCTGCTCTATTTTTTGGAAGCATTAAACAGATAACTCAGAGAAGGCACAAATAGGTTATGCTCCAGGGTGGGGCATTAATACATGTTTAGATATGTCCTTTGTTTATCTATTCACCAATTATTCCTAGGAAATCAGAATGATTGGGTAATTTTATTCTGACAAGTACTTACCAGGATAGCCTTCGAGCCCATAAGCCTGCCACTTGCTCACAGGCTGAAGTCCTGCCCTACAGGCATCACGATCAGTCACCGAGGACACATTCAGAGGAAATCTGACCACCTGGAAGGAGAGAAACTTAATACAGAGGGCAAGCCATCTTAGAGGTCAACCCTGAGAACCTCAGACCTTCGAAGAGTTTTCTACTATGGGGGGTTCTTAATATTAGTTCTCCCACCTACTTGACCCATGGCCTTGGTTTCTTTATCTATATAGCTCTGCAAAATTAAGAAAAGTGGTAATAAGAGACTAAAATGGTTTGGACTTTCATAATGTTATTTAGTCTGGTTAGTGCTAAAACACTGCTTCTGAGATACTTGTTATAGCTAGCAATAGGAAAATATCAGGAGGTGGTTGAGAAAATGGAGAGTTCTCTAATAACAAAGAAAAAGTTAGTTCTAGGACCCCATTTGCTCTAAGTGTTACCTGTTAATAAAATACTAATGATAGAACTTTGCTTTTATTATTAAAAAAATTAAGTATTAGGAGCTCATGAAGTTTTCTTTGCACATAGTGTCTGTCTTACAGACGAGACCCAGGATGGATGTGGTGTCGCACTTTTAATCCCACCACCCTGGAGCAGAGGCAGGCAGTTCTCTGAGTTTGAGGCCAAACTGGTGTACAAAGGAAACTCCAGGAAAGCTAGGGCTACAAAGAAAAAACCTGTCTTGAACTAAGCTAAATTACTTGAACCAAAAACTAAAACAACCAAAACCGAATCCAATATGCTAACATATATAAAGAAAAAAAGCAAAACAGAGAAACCCCACTTCATTCTTCCATAAATAATAGATGTAGCTTGCCTTAACATACATTGAATATTTTCTTTCAAATAGAAATGAGCTTCTTTTATGTTGTTGGTTTTTGGAGACAGGGACCTCACTATGTAGTCCTGGAACTCAAGACATTCACCTGCCTCCGCCTTCAAGCTTTGAAGTTAAAGGACTACCATGTCTGGCTTGAGAAACGGACTTTTGTCTTTTTGTTTTGTTTTATTTTTTTTCTTTTTTGAGACAGGGTTTCTCTGTGGTTTTGGAGCCTGTCCTGGAACTAGCTCTTGTAGACCAGACTGGCCTCGAACTCACAGAGATCCGCCTGCCTCTGCCTCCGGAGTGCTGGGATTAAAGGCGTGCGCCACCACCGCCCGGCTTTTTTGTTTTGTTTTCTCTGTAGCTTTGGAGCCTGTCCTGGAACTCACAGAGCTCAGCCTGCCTCTGCCTCCTGAGATTAAAGCCATGCGCCACCACTGCCCTCGTAACTTTAGTCATAACCTCTACACTTGGAGATTTCCTGACAAAATTCCAACAAATGACTAGTATATAAGCAGATTTAAACAAAAAAACTTCCCTTTTCTGTGTTGCTAGACAAGCACTCCACCAGAGCTACACGTCCAAACCACCATTCTTGAAAACATGATTGCTCTTTCTTCTTTTGGTTTTTCTTTCTCTCTCCTTTTGAAACAGGGTTTCTCTGTGGTTTTGGATCCTGTCCTGGAACTAGCTCTGTAGACCAAGTTGGTCTCAAACTCACAGAGATCTGCCTGCCTCTGCCTCCCAAGTGCTGGGATTAAATTTAGATGTGTATTCCCTCACCCCATACACTTTTGATTTTTCAAGACAGGGTTTCTCTGTGTAGCTCTGGAACTAGATTTGTAGACCAGGCTGTCCTCAAACTTGTTAGCTGGCAATCTGGGCTACAGAATGAGACTCTGTTTCAACAAAACCAAAATTTAAAAAACGTGACTAAGGAAAATATACAGCTTTCCCCCCTGGCCCCTTCTCATTACGTTGTCGTTCTTCTTAGGAAGGAGAAACAAAATAGGTGTAGGTTGCTTAGATTTATTTTAAATTTATTTTATGTGCACGGTGTTTTGCCTGTGGAGGTCAGAAGAGGATGGATGTCTGATCCTCTGGAATTGGAATTACTGTGAACAGCCATGTGGGTACGGGGGAATCGAATCCAGGCTTTTCCTGTAATCCAGTGCTGCCTACTATGACAGCTGTGCGGCCTGGGCCACACATGGCTCGGACCCCATTATGTGTGGCCAGGCTGTCCTAGAAGAGCAGTAAGTGCTCTTAGCCGCTGAGGCATCTCTCCAGCCCCATTTTTCTGGACAGGGTTTCTCTTGGGTAAAGAAAGCTCTGTCTTGAAACTCGCTTTTTCAGACCAGGCCGGCCTCGAATCAGAGATCCGCCTGCCTTTGCATCTCGAGTGCATCACCATCGCCTGGTCTTAGATTTTCTTAAAGAAATATACTCATTTGCTTTTTTTTCTTTTAACCGTGGGTGGAGTATATCAAAACCCTACAATGACCTCTTTTAAGTCTCAGAGAAGACAGGGCCAGGACATTCTGTCGTATTTTATACAAAATCATACGTTAGCGTCATTTTAATGGACAGTTAAAAGAAGGACGAGAGACTTCCAGGCTTTCGGGAGCGAGGCCGCGGGGGTTGGGGAGAAAATGGCGGCTGGAGGGAAAATGCGGCCCGGTGCTTTGGGGGCCGCAGACCGCGGGTGAGCAACAGCTCGGCGCACAGGCCTGGCCGGCAAGAGTTCCCTCCATCGCCTGCCCGGGTTATGGAGGCAGCCGTGCCGGGCTGCCCACCGGGACGCCATGCGCGCGGGGCAGCGCGCACCACTCCTCCCTTTGTACCTTGGGCACGCCGGGGCTCGGGCCTCGGGCCACGTGTGCAGTCGAGAAGTCGATGACCGCCCCCAGGTCCGCCGTCCCCCGCCGGCTCTGCCGGTAGAAGCGGAAAAGTTTCCGGAAGGCGTCCTCTCCAGGATCCGTCGCCACCGTGGCTAACGAAGCCACTGCCGCCGCCATCTTCTTCATCTCGAGGTTGCGAACCATCTGAGCCGGAAGCAGAACTCCAAGCTCGGAATCAGGTAGGTCCTTCCGGGGTCACGACCCCAGGACTGGAGTCATTCAGTTTTTAACATGGCAGCCTCCTCCGTGAGTCGGGCAATGGCGTTTCGTGTGCGTGCTGGTCAGCATGTTGCTTTTGTTAGAAAAATTCCTTGGACCGCGGCGTCGAGTGAGTGATGGAGAGGAGGAAGGGCGCGTTTTTTATGTTTAAGTAACTCTTAAAACTCTGTAGAGAACTGAAGTCTGCATGGTAGATGGGTTAGTTCAGGTGCTTTCTCTTTTTTTTTTGATGGAACGCTTCACGAGTTTCGTGCCATTCTTGCATAGGGATCATGCTGATCACTTTTTTGCAGCAGACACAAATGATTGCTCTTGAGCAAGTTACTGCGCGGAAAATTTCCGTTTAACTGTTTAGGGATGACTTCCTTTCCTCTCTCCGAGCTTTTAGGGTGCGATTTGGAATGACTTGGTGAAAAGATTTATTATTTACTTCCTTGGACATAACCATTCAGAGGGAGCTATTTTGACCTCAGGGGAGCTTAGGTTCAAAATGGAAAGAATGTAGAGGTGAAGATGAGAGAAAAGGAGATTTCATTCAGTTCAAAGATGAAAACTTGGACTAGGGAACTGGTAAAGGGGGAGGGGTCCGAAGCGCGTAGTTTTTCAAGATAAAATTGACAGTATTCGTGCTGGATTCAGGGGAACGGTGTACATTCCAGGTTCCTAGCAAAGATGACTTGTGCTTTTGGGATTTACGAGGAGCGCCGGGCGGTGGTGACACATACCTTTAATCCCAGCACTCACGATTCACTCTGTGATTTCGAGGCCAGCCTGATCTATAAGAGTTAGTTCCAGGACAGGCTCTAAAGCCACAGAGAAACCCTGTCTTGAACCCCCCCCCCCGCCAAAACAAAACAAAACAAAAAAACTGAACTTAGATCCTCTGTAAGAGCAGTATGTACGTTTAAACGCTGAACCACCTCTTCAGCTTTTTTTTTTTTTTTTGGTTTTTCGAGACAGGGTTTCTCTGTGGCTTTGGAGACTGTCCTGGAACTAGCTCTGTAGACCAGGCTGGTCTCGAACTCACAGAGATCCGCCTGCCTCTGCCTCCGGAGTGCTGGGATTAAAGGCGTGCGCCACCATCGCCCGGCCCTCTTCAGCTTTTGAGTCAGGATCTCATCCTATAGCCAGCCTACTTGTAGACGGGTGCTGGGGTTATAGGTGAAATACCTTACCTGGCTAAATGAAGATTTTTAAATTTGCTCGCCCAAACTTAAAATACAAGATTTTTTTGGTAGTTATTTATGTATAGATCAGAATATAGTGATTTCTTAGTTTTTTTTCTCTCTTCTTTTTGGAGACGGGGTTTCTTTGTGTAGCCCTGGCTGTCCTGGAACTCGCTCTGCAGGCCAAGAAGGTCTTGAACTTATAGAGATCGTCCTGCTTCCGACTCCTAAGTACTAGGATTAAAGGTGTGCACCACTATTGCCACGCACATTCTTTTAAACTTCACAGAAAGGCTGAGGGTTTTCATCAGCATCTAGTAGATTCAAGTTTGCACCCCATAAGGGCTGCCTTCAAATCCTTAAAATTCCATAGCATTGCGACTTTGAGACTTTTTTTTCCCAGTTCATCCTTTCACTTAAATGGTGTCTATGGCATTGCTTTTAGTATTTGCAGCATGCTCTCCTGAAGTGATTTGGTAAAAAGCTTACCTTCTAGAAGTGGTTCTTTTGTGTGTGAGCTTCCTGTTGCTTTGATAGAATAACTGACATAAATAATGTAATGGTGTGGTGGAGACTGACAACAATACAGTTGGACCTGTGATGCTTAGATTAAGTTGGGACTGTCTTACTTTCTATTGCTATGATGAGATGCCATGACCAAGACAATTAAAAGGAGGAGTTTATTGGGGGCTTACAATTACAGAGGGTGAGGTCATGACCATCGTGGTGGGGAGCATGGCAGCAGGCAGGCAGTCTGGCAGGCATGGCACTGGGAGAGTAGCTGAGAGCTCCCATCTTGACAAGCATGAGGCAGAGAGGAACTGTCTGGGAATGTTGTGGGCTTTTGAAACCTCAAAGCCACCTCCCAGTGACATACCTCCTCTAGGCCAATGCTCCTACTCCTTCTCAAGCAGTTCCACCAACTGTGGACCAAATAGTCACATAAATGAGCCTATAAGGGCTATTCAAACCATCACAGGGACATAAGCAAGTAATATCCAAATATAAACCCACAACCACAGTAGAGAACTTATTTTGTTATCTTTCCTTCTTCCAGGTGAGCTGAGAGAACACTTTGCTCAGTTTGGCCATATAAAAAGGTGCAGTGTACCTTTTGTAAGTATTAAAACAATAACAAAAACTATTGGGGGGTGAAATGGGATATCTCTGTGGTAGAGCATTGTGTAGTGTGTATGAGGCTCTGGATTTGATCTTAGACTTCCAGAGGGGAAAATTATCATTTAATTCTTGTTTTCTTTTATCAGCATATAAAATACATTATCTAATGGAGTGAAACTCTGAAAATCTGTTGATAAACTTGTGGGTGATACCGATTAAAGCATACTTTATCCTACATATTTATTTAATTAAAAGCCCTGTCTTGGAAAACCAAAAAAAATTTTAGTTGTTGTTGTTGGTGGAAGCCTTATTCCCAGGTGGATCTCTTAAGTTTGAGACCAGCCTGGTCTACAGAGTGAGTTTCATCACAAGCCAGGGCTACACAAACCCTGTCTCCAAAAACAAAAAAATTATGCTATGACTACATAATTTCCCTTTTCCAACCCCTTCCATGTATCCTGTTACCACCCCTTACTTTACAATTCATGGTATCTTTTTTTTTTTTCCCAAGACGGGGTTTTTCTGTATAACCCTGGCTGTCCCGAAACTTGCTCTATAGACCAGCCTAGCCTTGAACTCAGAGACCCAGTTGCCGCTGTCCCCTAGGTGCCAGCTGGTTTTTTTTTTTTTTTTTTTTTTCTGAGACAGGGTTTCTCTGTCACTTTGAAGTCTGTCCTGGAACTCGCTCTGTAAACCTGGCTGGTCTCAAACTCTGCTGGGATTAATATGTGCCACCACCACCCGGCTGTGGTATTTTTTTAATTGGTGTGAGTGCATGTGTTCAAGTATTCATGCATCACATGTACACCCTGCTCAGTCTGTATGTTACTTGTATGTACACACACACACGCATACACCTTGCTCAGTCTGCATTACTTGTATGTATGTTTTCAGGGCTGACTTACTCTGTACTAGATAACCAATTGGTGTGTTCCTCCTAGAGAAGATTGCTTCTCCTGCTCTCAAGCAGTTAGTGTCTTTTTTTTTGAGGGTTGAGGCCTCTTGAACCTTCCACCTTTCAGGTTGTCATGCCTATTAGTGTGGTCTTTGTTCAGCTTATCATAGACATTTATGTTAATTCTTATTATTGTATAGTATCATCACAAGCATAATGGATAGACACAACACATGACCTCACACTGGCTACGGTTTAGTTCAGTTCTCTGCGCAGGGTTTCACAGAGAAGTAGGTTGAGGCTATAGTCTTCATGAGAGGTTCAAAAGGGGGAAGGTGTGATTTCCAAGTTTCCCTGAGGTAGTTGGGAAAATCCTCCTCTTTTAAAATTGTATTTATTTTTGAGTGTGGGTGTTTGCCTGCATGTATGCTTGTGTACCGTGTGTGTGCAGTGCCCCCAGTTCCTGGGACTAGAGTTACAGTCACTTGTGAACCGCCATGTTGGTGCTGGGAATCAAACTCGGGTCTTCTGGAAGAGCTGTGCCCCTAACAACTGAGCAATCTCTTTAGCTTTTGGCAAAAACCTTTTAAAATTTGTGTTCTTGAGACAAGACCTTACTATATAGCTCAAGCTGCTCTCAAAATTATTATCCTTGAACTCACAATCCTGTCTGAGTTCTAAGTGATGGGCTTACAGCATATGCCAACATGTTCGTTTGGCAGCAGAGGAGTTTGTATGGTGTTAAGACGGTCACATATACCACACTGGTGGTAGGCCATTTCCTTTTGCCATATAACCTGTCCAGGGAGCTGTGTCTTACCATCTTTGCCATATTTTGTCTTAAGTTACATATTGTGATTCCAGTTCTGCAGTATCTAATGCCCTCTTCTGGACCTCATATGGCATTTACACTGGCACATACACAAACAAAGCATGTGATGACAAATGAGCAAGCTTCGTTCATAGATGACAAGATACAACTAGACTTCAGGGTTTTTCTAGCTCCTAAGTAATTTATTAAAAACAAGAAAAAAACCGAGTACTTCAGTGGTCAGTTTCCTTTGAGTAAAACCATTAGTGGCTTACTCTGGACTATATCACATGCAGTGTTATTGTGATCTGCATCTAGGTTACAGGAAATGCTGTCCTTATGGCCTCTTACCAGTAGAAAAGCAGAATAACGCTATGATCTAGCCTGGGCTAACTAGGAAGGTTATGTAGTAAGGGTTACTGTTAAGTATTGTCTGTGATCTGATTTTGGAAAATGAAAAAGTTGGTAGTTTATCTGGATGGAGCTCATGGAAGCTTTATCAAGTTCAGAGTGAATTTTTTTTCTATTGTATTTTCATTTTTAGGACAGAGAGACTGGCTTTCACAGAGGCATGGGCTGGGTTCAGTTTTCTTCACAGGAAGAACTTCAGAATGCACTACAAAAGGAAAATCATATTATTGATGGAGTAAAGGTAAGGATTTCTGTTGATGTGTTCCATGTTGCTTTTTAAAGAGTAGTTGGTGTCCTATAAAGTTGATGAGGAAAATCCGTGAAGACCCTGTTTTATTTTTGGTGCTAGGGATTGAACCCAGAATGCTCCACTGAGCTACCATCCCCAAGGGGAAGGCCCTTTGAATAGTTAAGTTTTTCCAGGTGTATTTAACAGAGCGGTAGAAATAGCAATGCAGGCAAATTGGCTGCAATCCTGCCTTTTCCCTGACTGAGAGTTTTAGTTGATTATCAGAGGGAAGACAGCAGCCTCCCGAGTCACCAGTTATGAGTCGAATGAAACGGTATTCTTACAAATAGGTAAATTCAATGTTACCTCTCCTTACAGTGCTTTTTCTCGCCCCTGCAGATCGATGTTCAAGCTCAGAAACCAAAGGTTTCGCAAGGGGCTCAAACATCTGATGAAGAGAAAGACTTTTGAGATGATTATTATACTGACCATTAATAAATATAACTGAGACCTTTTTTCTAAATGTTTTTATTTGAAACAAGAGCTGCACTAAGCAAGACCTTAGTTTCCCCACTGCAAGGTAAAACAGCACAACATTTGGTAGCATAGTTCCAGTATGTGGACATTATCCAACTCACCGTTTTGGGGTAATTTTATTCAGAAAGTTCTTACACAAAATATTAAAATGTCACATACAAGAAGTGGTCTTAATTCTCTGTGGGGCAGGCAGTATTTCCTATAAGTGCTGCACGACGGGAGAAGCACAAACATAACCCATTCTTAAAAAAAAACTAATCCAAAGTAGAATATCCAAACCCCTCCCCCCATCTCCTGGAATAAAAAGTAGTGCTGGGCTCTCCCGCCCAGATTTGGTTTTTATCCTGATGGTTTACAAAGGGTTTCCCAATGATCTGCATCATCAGGGTCTGAACAGAGTCCACTGGCTTTCAGGAAAGGATCCTATCTACTCTTTCCTCCGCTTCTTGCCTTCGTGCTCATGCTCCTTAGGACGACTGCTATCAGAAGGTCTTTTAGAACCACCATGCTGTTTGGCTTCTTCCAAAAATTTGTCCAAACCAAAAGGATCTTCCTCAAACTGAACTGGTCCCTCTCGGTTTCTCTGTCTACGATCTGAACCAGAAAACTCCTTATCAGGAACAAATCTAGGGGAAAAAGAGAAGAGGTCATGTGCTACCTTTGTTTTACTGGTGTAAACAGGACAATCAGCTGTCTGTCTTGGTACCTGTTTGTCTTTATCCTGGTTTCTAGGTCATCACCATACATATCCTTGTCCAGATTTTTACTGGGCCTGTAGATGCTTTGAGCCATATCTTTACCACCTCTCCAGGCCTGATCATAAACATTATAAATTTCATCTTCTCCACCTGCAAATCCACTGTCCATACCCTGTGGAAAAATAAATGACAGTAAATAAAAATGTATCCAAAGCTGAATCTGAATACTTGTGAGAAATTAACACTTCCATGTTTAAAGACAATTTTCAAAAAATACTACAACATTTAAAAATATATCAACTTGTTCATACACATTTGAGTCTTACCTAGAGATTTAATATTAAATTAAGGTATTCATTAATAAGTTTGATTAATCTGCCTGTGGTCTACATACCAAGTCCTAGGATAGTTAGAGCTATGTAAAAGACCCTGTCTCAGACAACAACAAGATAAAGACATAAAGCTGGGTGTGTAGAGAAGGTAGGGTGGATCTGTGAGGAGCGGAAGGGAGGAAATGAATATGTTAGAACATGTTTAATGTATTATATGTGTATATGTTAAAAACTAGTTATATGAAATTCTCCAAAACTAATTTTTAAAACCTGACTAACAATTTCATTAAAGTAGAAGGATTATCCTATAGGTGCTCAACAGTGCTGATAAATGTAACCTCATCTGCCCGAGAACATCCCTACCAAAGCACAAGACAATTAGGCTCTCAATGAAAATCTTAATTTTTTCACCCAACTTTGAAAAGCTTTAAGCTTAAGGTTATAAGAGATAAAAACGTTTAACCCCTTAAAGCACAGAGGTTAAGGAAAAAGCTTTGGAATCAAAGCATTCAAGGTTGAAATCTCAGTTCTATCAATTACTGAACCCCGTCTCAATTACCTATGAAAACATAAATAATGGGGTCTGGTGAGATGGCTCAGTGTTAGTGTTTTCTCCATAAGCCATGAGGACTTAGGACTTAAGTTTGGATCCATAGATCCTATGAATATGACAGGTGGGCATTGTAGCTTGCCTGTAACTCCACCTTCTGGAGATAGGAACAGCAGATCTCAGCTTCAGAGAATAAGGTGGGAATAAGAGAATAAGGTGGGAGGAAGATTAATAATGGACAATCATCAACCTCTGACCTTACATGCATGAACACACGTGCCTAGCATGCAAATAAGCATACAAATGAAAGTGGAAAAATAAAGACAAAAAAATATGGCTTTACACCCATCCCCCACGCAAGTGTTTTAAAGGACTGAGATAAATAGATTTAGAACAATGTCAGGAATATAAATATCAAAAAAACTTGACTTACTTGGAAGAACTTAATCAAATGCTATCTTCGTATGTTCTAAAACCATCAAATCACAATTTTATCCCCAGAAGAGCTGACACTACACTATGTGTGTACACTCAACAGAAGGGTTCTTTCTTTGAGGGCAAAGGCAAAGAATCTTTGATCTCACTGACTTATGGGAAGTTATTAATCGGCAATAGATGATTAAATTGTTCTAGGCTGGTTAATTACAACCAATACTAGAAATGTGATTTCCTGACAGTCTACTACTTCAATAATCTAGTTCCATAGCTTTGCTTATATATTTTTTATTTTTTGAAACAGGGTCCCATGCACCTCAGGCTGACCCTGAACTCCTGATCTTCCTGCCTTTACTTTGCAAATGCTAGCATTACAGACATACCTGCCACACCTGGTTTATGTCATATTGGGGATCAAACCCAATGATTCAGGCATGCTAAGCAAGCACTCTACTAGAAGAGCTCTGTCCCCAGCTCTGAAGTTTCAGTTTAAAAAGCTTTCAAATTGAAAGGCTACAAAACAACAAAAAACACACCACAAATTACCCAAGGTGCTTTTATGAAATAACAGATAAACCAGGGGGTAGTGTACACCTTTAATCCCAGGACTAAGAAGCAGGGGCAGGTAGAGTTCGAGGTCAGCTTGGTCTACAGAGTGAGTTCTAGGACAGTCTGGGCTACACAGAGAAACCCTGTCTCAAAAACAAGCAAACAAAAAAGAAAGAAAAGATGTAGACACAGCAGTGTCCAGTTTCATCACCTGGTTTCTTTCACTGCCTACTGGTGCTTCAGATCACAGCCAATTGTCAGAAGTCACCATCAAAAGTTTTCCAGGTCCAGCCTCCCAAATGGAATAAAGAAGTGGGCCACCATGTCCAACTTTCATTTTTGTCTTTAAGTAAAACACACAACTTCCAAATTTTTCCTGTCATCACTTTGGCATAACTTTGGCTAATTCAAATCCAAAGTATATACTTTGCCCCGAGAAAAGACATCCTTACCAACATACAAGATAAATCCGTTTTCTAAGTTCCTCATACCTTGGTTTGGTTGAAGAGCCTCTGGTCATACTGAACTTCATTGGAAGTTCGAGGATTGGGCACACCAAGAGCAATGACTTCACTGATATCTCGATTTTCATTTCTCTGTAGTTTTGACCTATTTCAAATATACAATCACATTTTACACACATGAACACGTTTTACAGACAAGATGGATATATGCAATATAAATACAACCACTCTCAGAAGCAAAGGAAATAAATATGCTACGTTTCTGTCTCAGGAACGTACATTTTCTGATAATGCACAATTACAACAGCAGCTCTCACAGATTTCGGATGCATGACTAGAGAAGGTAGGCAGGAGTCTTCAATTAGGGCCTATTAACAGAGGAACACACAAGAGACTGGATGCATCACATACCAGCAGTCCTTTTCAGCAGGCCACACTCAGCTCTGACCTAACTGTATGTAGTGATTTTTAGCCTACTACCGTCCCGAGGAAAACATGTCAGTGACTAGATTACTCTGTATGGCTTCTGAAATTACATTAATTCCTCTGCTGTTTTGGTATAAATGCAATCGACATCTGAATGAAACCATGGTAACTGTCACCACTTTACAAGAAGCTCATGTCTTAAAATATTTCTGTAGACAATTTTATTTTCACCCAATTACTAGTTCACAGTTTTTCTGTATCATCAATTCTCACAGCCACTTTACTGGTTTGAAGAGCCCTATTTCTGCACAGAGCCACTGTCCTTTAACAATGTAGCTAGTCTCCAACACACTGACTATGTTGATACTTCTCATTCCTTTCTCTTCTACATGGATTCAATTTCTGCTTCCCTGACTAAACTTATCCAGAGAGAAGAAATATGCCAATTAAACAAGGAACCACCTGGCAGAGAGGATTTATGATATGAACTCCTAGGGCATGGAAAATTGCTCTTATAGGAAGAAAATGTTTCACATTTGCCTTTAGCCTGAACCCTGAATTCCACCTTTGCAGCATAGCATTTTCTGGACTCTGAAACAACAAAAGTTCTCAGCTATTGGTGAATCCCTTACTTCTCTGATTCCTATTTTATGTCCCTATAAATGTATTAACTTCCACTTTTTTTTGTAAATTTTTCCCATTTTTATAAAACTCTTCAGAATTTTAAAATAAACTATTCATGAGTCCAGAATCTTCTTTCAAAACTTGCTCTCCTTCCTACTGTACTAGGCACAGTAGTTGGCAAAGAAAGGACGCACTAAGTCTATGACAGCTGGCGTTCTATCTACACACAGTCACACAGTCAGCTTACCCCACCACTTGAGGAGGAAAAGCATACACCTAAATAATTCCATTCTCTCTTTTTGATCTGGATTCCCTTTCCCTATCCCCACCATTCTCCATACTAAATATTAGTCCTACAAGGTGATGGGAGAGCAGGTTGCCTTCTAGGGAGAGTCAATTCTGTAAAGACAAAGTTATCTGTTAACTTATTAACAAGCTCAAGAACTTAGGCACAAGCCGGGCGGTGGTGGCGCACGCCTTTAATCCCACCACTCGGGAGGCAGAGGAAGGTGGATCTCTGTGAGTTCGAGGCCAACCTGGTCTACAAGAGCTAGTTCTAGGACAGACTCCAAAGCCACAGAGAAACCCTGTCTCGAAAATGCCCCCCCCCCCAAAAAAAGAACTTAGGCACAAAAATGCTCTTTTCCCTAACTTGCAATTATGCCAAGCAGCGACCTACCTCTTATCAGGGGCTGCCCTGGAAAGGTTCCGGTCATGCTGTCTCTCTTTTCGCCTGTCATGACGGATTTCATCCCTTTCGCGTGCTTCTCCATCCTCTGCGGACACAGTTGAAAATTACAACACTGCATTAGCAATTCATATTTTGCACAAGAGGCTCTTTAACCATAGAAAATGTCATACTTTTTTATTTTTTGAGACAGGGTATTACTATATAGTCAAGGCTAGCCTTGAATTCTGGATCTTCGTATCCCCACCTCCCTGTTTCTGAGATTACAGGTATGTATGACCACTACTTTTTAGTCACACTCAGCTTTTTTTTTTTTGATTTATTATGTATACAATATTCTGTCTGTGTGTATGTCTGCAGGCCAGAAGAGGGCACCAGACCTCATTACAGATGGTTGTGAGCCACCACGTGGTTGCCGGAAATTGAACTCAGGACCTTTGGAAGAGCAGGCAATGCCCTTAACCACTGAGCCATCTCTCCAGCCCCACACTCAGCTTTTTAAGGTTACTTGCAGTCAATTTAAGTCCAATTAGTTTGTGGACTGTGGACTCCTAAGTCAGCTGCCTTCAATTTACTTGAAATGCACCTAAGTAGAAAGCTGGACTGAAGTGGAGAGGTGAGCACACAGGTGAAGAAGAAAATCCAATAATGCTAATTGTCATTTTGAGACAGGGTTTCTCTGTGTAGCCATGGCTGTCCTGGAACTAGCTCTTGTAGACCAGGCTGGTCTCGAACTCACAGAGATCCGCCTGCCTCTGCCTCTCAAGTGCTGGGATTAAAGGCGTGCGCCACCACCGCCCGGCCAGCATGCTGTTTTTTAAATGCAGCACAACATCTAGGGGAAGAGAGGTGGGAGTTCATCACACACTGCTTTCAGTTCTTCCTTGGGAACTGCTATGAAAAAGGGAAAGAGCTGTGTGGCAATGGCTCCGTTGATAAAATGTCTACTGTTTAAGAATGAGGAGGAGCTGAGCCTGCTTCTCTAGCAGCCAGGTAGAAGGCGGGACATGGAGGAGGGTGTGTGTGTGTGTGTTTGTCTATCTGTCTGAGACTCACCTAGTCAGCCAACTGGTGAGCTTTTGGTTCAACTAAATAGTAGAGAGTAGTGAACTGAGCAATGACAATGTCAACCTTTTGTGTCCATGAGCATGTAATGTGCACATGCACATACACACACCCCACCATGTATACAGGCATACCACACCAAGTCTTTTAAGCAAATGGAAAAAAAGAAAGAACCATGTCTTGTTGGAGCCTGCTGGCCAGCCAGCCTAGCTCATGAGACATGAGCTCTAAGCAAAGAGACTTTAAAAAAAAATTTTAAAATATTGATGGCCAGCTTTCATAGTGCCACAAAAGCCACCAGCGATCTCATCCAAATGCTGGACCCTGCACATTACAATAGTGACCTGTCTGGTGCGAGAGCAACAGGACTATTGTGGAGTTGGCCTTCTGCTTTTGGATCGGATCCCCGACTATTGACTCTCTCTTAACTATAGAATCAGCTATCCTGGGCTAAACTCAGGGCCCCTGTAGTCATTTATCTTTCCATCCAGAATGTTCTCCCAAGATAGCCACATGGTTTATTTCCAAGTTTTTGTACGAATGTTAGCATTTTAGAAAGGCTTATTCATCCCTTTTCTTCTGGCACTTTTATATCTCTTATGTTTTAGTTTCCTTTATCCATTATATTATACACATGATTAACTTCATTTGCTGGTTTTGTTTGTTTGATACTGGATTTCTCTGGGTAGCTCTGGCAGACCTGGAACTAAATTTGCAGAGGAGGCTGGCCTCAAACTCAGAGATCTGCCTGCTTCTGCCTTCAAAGTGCTGGGGCTGGCTTTTTGACATAGGCTCTTACTGTGCAGCTCTGGCTGCCCTCAAACTTTCCATCCTCCTGTCTCAGCCTCTTTAGTGCTGGAAGCAGAGGTGTACTACCATGTGATTAGAAAAAAACCTAAAACTTTTTTTTTTTCCAGATAAGACAACAATAAAAATAACCCTGTTCGGGGGCTGGAGAGATGGCTCAGAGGTTAAGAGCACTGACTGCTCTTCCAGAGGTCTTGAGTTCAATTCCCAGCAACCACATGGTGGCTCACAACCATCTGTAATGAGACCTGGTGCCCTCTTCTGGCCTGCAGGCATGGAGGCTGAACACTGTGTACATAATAAATAAATAAATCTTAAAACAAAACAAAACAAACAAACAAAAAAAACCCTGCTCTCCTTTCTCTCCTGATTTTCTGAGTCAAACTCTTATGTATTCAGGATGGCCTGGAACACCATGAAGAGCAATACTGTCTGTCAGGAATCTGCAACCCTCCCTTCTCAGACTCCACGTGCCAGGATTACAAGTACGCTCCACACAAGGCTAAGATGACTTCCTTATCTTTCTGTGTTTACTCATGCTGACTGCTGTACCTTACTGTATTCTACCATCTAGCTGAAGATCTGTTTCTAAAAAAAGATCTCACACACCAGGTGTTTGGAATGAACCGAGTCCTACAGGCCTGTCTAAAAAAAAAAAAAAAAAATTCAGTTTTCCTAATTAGAATTATGAATTCACATAGTTCTGTAGGTCTAGAGTGGCACATTCCTTTAATCTCAGCATTTGGGAGGCAGAGGCAGGAAGATGTCTGAGTTCAAGGCCAGTCTGGTCTACAGAGCCAGTTCCAGGACAGTCAGGACTACACAGAGAACCCATGTCTCATGGAGAAACAAAAAAGAATGACAAATTCATCTTTCCTCTCATGAATAGACTTGATACACTAATGTCAATTATTATATAAAGCCAGGCAGAAAACACTGGCAATTTTAATGACTAGAAGATACATTAATCTACAAATTAGCAAAACTCCAGATTATTTTACAATGTTGACAAATTGACTTAGTTGGGAATTTCTTTTTTCTTTCTAAATTTTAAGAAAACCATAATGGGATTAAAAGTTGATAAAGCCTATCAATAGCATAAACATAAATTTAAAGGTATAATTGTCAGGTTTAATCCCACACCTTTAATCCCAGCACCCAGCAGATCTCTTTGAGTTTGAGGCCTGCCTGGTCTATATATGAAGTTCCAGGACAGCTAGGCTATGCTAAAAACATTTTTTTAAAAACGTATAATTGTCCCTCAATAGCCTATAGAGATTGGTTCCTGGACCCATACCTTATGTGTACTTTGATGGGCGAATGTTCAAGACCCTTACAGGCCTATTTTCTAGAAGAAGAAGCCTGCACAATTTGGGTAAAGATGCCAACTGCCCAACTCAATACTTTAAATTAACAACTAGTTCAGTCTGTGGCTGAGGATCCTATGGATACAGGGGACCAACTGTAAATTGATCAAGACTAAGAATTTCTCGTTACTTCCACATGGAAGGCCCATTTCAAATATATATTTCATTTGTTTCTAGTTCATCTTAATAAGGAAGAGGTCACACCCCACTTGTACACTTTTCTGAAATATTTAAATTTTCTTATGCATATACACTATAAAACAGCCCTCCCCAACCCTCCATGGAGACATTCTCAAATGAGATCTGTATCTCTCACCAAGTACATCCCCAAATGAAACTGTTATACCTTTTTCCACGTGGGTTTTGATCCCAGCTCTCCTCTCTCTGGCTTTCTGGGCCATTTCTCTAAGTTTCTCTTCATGCTTCTCCTTTTCTTTCTGAGCCATCTTTCTCTCCACTTGGGCTCGCATTTCCACAGCTTCACGAGCCTGTTAAGTGAGGTGAGATGTGAAGTGGAACACACCACAGGATAAATATTTACAGTCTGCCGGGTGTCGCTGCTGGAAAGACTAAGATTCTGGAAGGCTGGCCTTGTGTCTCTGAGGAATGTTTTGGTGGCTGCAACTACAGTGATGCCATTTGATTTTATAAGTCAAGCACATTACTAATGCTTTCTCAGAAACAATCTAAAAATGAAATTCGGGCTGAGCTTAATAGTGAGCACCAGTAATCCCAACAGAAAGATCATCTGAGTCCACAAGTTCAAAACAAGACTGGCACCCGCTGGGTGGGGTGGTACATGTCATCCCAACACTCAGGAGGCAGAGGCATGTGGGTCGCTTTGAGTTTGAAGCCAGCCTGGTCTATACAGTGAGCTCTAACACAGCCAGGGCTATGTAGAGAGACCCTGTCTCAAAAACAAAACAGAAGAACCACAATGAGATCCAGTCTCAAAATGTAAGCAAATAGGTAAACAAAAATAGCTGGACAGGATAGTGCCTACCTGCAATCTAGAACTCGGGAGGCTGAGGCAGAAGGATTGCAATGAGTTCCAACAAAGCCTGAGCCTGAAACTCAGATCCTGTCTCAAGAAACCAAAATCTACCAAAGTATGACTTCATATTAAGACAAAACCTTAGCCTATATCTTTAAGACTTTAGTAAAAAACAAAAACAAAAAAACAAGAACCCACTTATTGTCTGTACGTGTAGATATTAATACAGCACTCATTTGTAATATCAATAGTTAATACCACCAATGCTACTTTATGCAGCATTTAATCAGAATGTTTACCGATTTTCCCTACAACTGTCCTTTTGGGGATTGTCTACATCTAAAACAGAAGAAAATTATGCAGGGTACAAGAGTACCCAGCAGTCTCGACAAAATGAGGTCAGCCCAGAAAACCATCACTCTGGCATGCCGGTGAAAGAGCAGGGATCACCACTGATAGGTGCGGCTCTGAGCAGAGCTTCACCTATTAACTAGTGTGTGTCATCAGCACACACAAGTTAGTCTCTCTAGTACCTGAGGTACACAAATATGGGCTCACAAACGAAAGAACATTCAGCAAACTATAAATGACCAACCTTCCGATCAGCAATGTATAGAGCTTCAGCCAGTTTGGCAAAATTTTCGTTTATGTGCACGGTCTGAAGTCCTCTTCCATCAGCAGCCAGCCGCTTATCCAGAGGAATTGTATAACCCTGAAGAGAAAGCAGAAGTCAAGTCAGCTCAGCAAGGTGACAGTCACCACCTAACATTAGCCTAGTGCACCCCCAATTTGAGAGCCACTCAAATTGCTATTTCCCACACTTCTCACACAACTATGGAAAACAACTAACAGTGGGTGCTTTGCACGGAAGGCCCACTGTCTAATCATCCTAGTGACTACACAAGGCTGGTAACACAGCGTTCTCCACCTCAGAGGAAGACGGGTTAGAGTGCTGAGAGATGGCGCTAAGTTCAGAGTCAGGAAGTGGGTGACCGAAGACTGGAACCCACCAGGAAGATGCAAGAGTCCAAGTTTAAAAACAGTGACTGTGTTAATAACTGTGGATCACGGTAAAAGGAAATCACTGTCCCACAGTCAAATAGCTGGTGCAGGAGTAAAACCAGCAGTCATAAGAACGCAGACAAACCACTGTAACCCAGAAAATATGCTGAACATGCATGAGACTTTCAGGCCTGGGCTTTTTTTTCCCCAGAATTCTAACTCTTCTCCCAAACACTAATCTTACGCCCATTGTCTCCTAACATAAAGCAGTGCTGGCCGGGTGTGGGGGTACATGTCTACAACCCCACTTGAGAGATTGAAGCAGTAGGATTATAACTTTAGGACCAGCCTAGATCTTCTAGGCTAAAGAGTAAGACTAAACCAAAAATATAAAAAAGCTCCCATCTACAAAGAATCCACAAACGTCAACAAAGTCCCACAGTGTTTCTGAATCATCTCAACACGTCCCAGGGATACACAGATATGAATCCCAAGTAAGATGGTCCAATAGCCATTCCAGTGAAGGAAGAATACGTGATTTTGTATTTAACTCATGGCTTAAAGTTGCAGCTTTTACCCATAAAGTGAATCATGAACTGAACTCCAAGCCTATAAAGAATAAGAATTAGGAAATGGATCCCATATTTTATAGATTCTTACTAACTCTTGGAGAAGCTGGCAGTTGGCTGAGATACTTAGAAATTTTGTTTGCCCTGACTGTCCTGGAATTCACTATTAGACCAGGTTGACCTCAAAACTACAGAGACTTGCCTGCCTCTGCCTCAAGGATGCCATCAAGCTCTGCCATAAATAGGTTTTACTTTTAGGGCTCTTTTAGACAGGATCTTGTGATGTAGCCCAGAGTAGCCTTCATGTGTGCAGGGATCACACGCATGCAACACCACACACACCTGGCAACACAGTGAACATCAACGCTACATACAAGAATAACTGGAAATCAGGGCAGAGAAAACCCCACTCACTGTTCTCCTTTCTCGTGTGAACAATGAGAATGGTTTAATTTTTTCTGAAAATAATTCTAACTAGAGATTTGACCATCATGAAGAATTATATCTTTAATAAATAGGGTATTTTGCTGTTATTTTTCCTTCTACATGTGCTTTTTTTTTTTTTTTTTTTTTGGTTTTTTCGAGACAGGGTTTCTCTGTGGCTTTGGAGCCTGTCCTGGAACTAGCTCTGTAGACCAGGCTGGTCTCGAACTCACAGAGATCCGCTTGCCTCTGCCTCCCGAGTGCTGGGATTAAAGGCGTGCGCCACCATCGCCCGGCTCTACATGTGCTTCTTATAGCTAGAATACACCTGAGAGATTCACACAGCATTCAAGTGCCCAGTGTAACTGAACCATCCGAGGAAGCTGTCTCCACTGTCTTGGTGGTGCAGTGGGTCTCACATGCTGAATGTGTGCTCTTCCACTGAGCTTCATTCACTGTAGCTGTCACCTTCTTACTGTGGATGTTTAGCTAAGTGAGGCAGTAACGTTTCAAGGAAAATCCCAGGTGGCTCCTTCCTGAACAATCCCCATGAGACCCTAAGAGACCCAGTGATGAAACAAAACAAAAACAACTCACCTTTGCGTTCTTCCAGTTGGAAATACACGGGGGGATCTTCCACTCTTGCTGTTCCTTTACAGTCATCTGGAACACAGGTGAGGGAGAGCTGTTATTACAGTCTCACTCCAAAACTAAACAGATCCTCCCCTACATGAACAGACATTGCAGCAACGTCTCTGGTAGCAGTGCACACTGTTCTGTGTAGTGGACTCTAGCCACATGGAAAGCTAATGTGAAAGATGGAGAAGATTTCAGATCACTGAAATGCTGGGCAGTATCTTTCCATACTTCAAAGTGCCTGATTTGGAGGGGCGGGGCAATGCAGCTGCTTTCAAATGAAATCCCATACTTCTGCATGCCAGGCAGATCCTGTCCACTGAGAGCAGAGGCCAAGTCACTGGTGGTAAAACAGCAAGTATTTACGAACACTCTCATAAGCACACTATTCTGCAGTCCTAATTGGGTCCATATTTGATCTTGTAAAACAAAGTTTAACCATCATGGTGACATGTAGCCATAGGCAGAAGGGCTCTTTATAAAATTAAAAATCACGAGAATTACCTTCCGACTAGGAGAATGCATCACAGGTGCAGGAGGAGACGGTGGTCCCCGAGGAATTTTCTTATTAATCCTAAAGAATATATCAAAAGAAAACAAATAATCAGAGCATGAAGTCCCCAATTGCTTTTTGGTCATCAGGTCCTAAGCCTCCCCTTCTCATTTTAAGTTTCTGCTGTGATGAATGCTTGTGGGACACCTCATGGTTTTGATAGCTAATAAAATGTGGCCACTGTCACCATTCATATCACAGTTACCACTGCACAGGGCAACACACTCATGGCTTGATGTAACTGACATACAGTGAGTTAAACATATAGCGTACAACCCCATCACCTAGGTAACACAATCTAGACAAGTGAGCATCCTCACCCTTAACTTCTACACGTGTTGTGCCTTGTGCCTACCCCTTTTCTTCTCCATTCCCACCCGCTTCTCCACAGGCAGTCACTGATCAAGTTTCTGTAACTAAGGATAAAATTGCCCTTTTCTAGAATTTTCAAGATTAATTTATTTATTATCTCTCTCTCTGTGGGTGGGGGAGGGATGCATGTATGTACCCTAGGAAGTATGAAGGTCAGAGAACAACTCAATGAGTGGATTCCCAGGAACTGAACTCTGGCCACTGGACTTGGCAGTAATTGTCTTTAACCCCTGAGCCTTCCTGTTGACCCCATTTTCTAGAGTTATATACAGAGCCCTAACATTGTATAATTTGTTTTCGTCTTACTTCTTTCATGTAGCACACACATTTTCAGACTCTTCTATGTTACTGCAATAGTTTATTCCTTTTCTTGGTCCAACAATCCTGCAGGTCCTGATGTAGTAACGTTTGTTCATTGATACACCTGCTGATGAACATGTGGGACACTCTTCCTGTTTCATTCTCAGTGTACTAGGTAAGGTTTTGTGTATCAACTTGACACAAGCTAGAGTCATCAGAGATGAAGGAGTCTCAGCTGAGGAAATGCCTCCTTGTAATCCTCTCTTACTTAGTGATCAACTCAGGGAGGGCCCAGCTCATGGTGGGTGGTGCCATCCCTCAGCTGTTGGTCCTAGGTTCTATAAGATGGGCCGAACAAGTCACGGGAAGCAAGCTAGTATACAGCTCCCCTCTGTGGCCTCTGCATTAACTCCTGCCTCCAGAATCTTGACTTCCTTCAGTGATGAACAGCAATGTGGAAAGGTAAGTCAAATAAACTTGCTTTTTGGTCATGGTGTTTAGTCACTGTAATAGAAACATAATTAAGATAGTCATGAAGCCAGATACTTACTTGAATCTTGGTGGCTCCATTGGATCTTTCTGCATTTCTACCATCCGAATAACTCTCTGTTTAGCTCCAGAGTTGAATGCTACACCTTGTTGAGACGGTGTGTAGCTAAGAAAAGTAGATGAAAATTAAAGGTGTAATTAGTTCAATTTTTTGTTCGGCATTTATCTTCTATTATAGTTCCATGTGACTAAACTTCCAATTCTTTTCAGAAGTACTGATGTAAAATAACCATACATTTAGGCACGGCAGCCAGAAGCAGACCAGAGAAGGACTAGAAACCAAATCAAACAAAATGTGCACTCAAGTGGTTAGTGACTTCCCTCCTTATCCTTTCCACATCCTACCTGTGAAATGTACCTGCTCAGCTTTGCAGGTCTAAAAGTAGCACCTACTTTTAAGTCTATATTATGGAAAAAAAATGGCCAGGACTGGAGAGACTCAGTAGTTAAGAGAACAGGTTGCTCTTCCAGAGTTTAATTCCCTGCAGCCACATGTCAGTTCACCACTGCCAGCAACTTCGGTTCCTGCAACTCCTTCTTCTGGCCTCGTTGGGCACTGGGCATGCAGGCAAAATACCCATACATAAAAAATAATAAATAAATGAATCATTTTCTTTAAAGGAAAAAATAATTTCAAGTAGTATGCCCACTGGCAACATGCAGTGCATGTTGTAAAAACTGTAGCAGAAGTCTGAAGTGGGATTCCCCTCTGTATGCTATGAATATATTTTATTATCATTGGTTAATAAAGAAGTTGCTTTGGCCTATGGCAGGGCAGAATAGAGCTAGACAGGGGGTGGGGAGGCAGACTAAACTGAATGCTGGGAGAAAGAAGGCGAAGCAAGACAGATGCCTCATCCGGAACCTTACTGGTAGGCCACAACCTTGCGGTAATACATAGATCAATAGAAATGGTTTAATTTAAGATGTAAGAACTAGCTAGGAATATGCCTGAGCCATCAGTCAAACAGTGTTGTAATTAATATAGTTTTTTTTTTTTTTTTAAGTTTTTTTTTTTTTTTATTTATTTATTATGGACACAATATTTTGTCTGTGTGTATGCCTGCAGGCCAGAAGAGGGCACCAGACCCCACCACAGATGGTTGTGAGCCACCATGTGGGTAGCTGGGAATTGAACTCAAGTCCTTTGGAAGAGCAGGCAATGCTCTTAACCGCTGAGCCATCTCTCCAGCCCCTTAATATAGTTTTTGTATGATTATTCGGGTCTGGGCGGCCAGGAAACCAACGTGCAGCCTCTGCCTACAGAAGCCTTAAGTTTTCCCTTAATATCTAGTTTCAACCATTCCTTACATAGACAGTACAGTGAAGGCCCTCAACAGTTAGCAGCATTATAAATGTTTACTAAATATAACTAGAAACTCTAAGCAATTGTAGTTTAGGTCATATACCATAGGTAATGGTTATTGTCTAAAACACTGAAAATCAAAACTCCCCAGACCTTGATTTTATCATTTTAGTCATATGAAGAGCACAACAGCTAACATCTTGTTTTGAGGCAGGGTCTCACTAGAGAGTCACACGACATTGCCTAAGAATGTGACACCCTACCCAACTTAGAACAGTTAACATCTTAACGCAGGTATTAAAAAAAGACAAAAACAAACAAAAACAACAACCCAAAAACCCCACAAAACTTCTGGGGCTGGAGAGATAGCTCAATAGTTAAGCTGCTCTTCCAGAGTCCTGAGTTGAATTTCCAGCAACCATCTATAATGGGATTCAGTGTCAACTTCTGTCCTACAGACATATATACAAATAGAGTACTCATACACCAAATAAATAGATCTTAAAAGCAAAATAATAAAAACCCTTCTGCAAACAAAAGTCATTAAGACAATGCATTTGTAACTGGCTTTGTAAGCTGGTGGGAGTCATCAAGATCCCACTTATGGAATTGACACACAACTAATACGTCCAGCAAGGTGCATACCGAATATACTGAGCAGGAGCCAACTTGTCAGCTGCACGAACTGGCATGGCTGCAGCAACCTTCTGCGATACGGACTTCTCCAGGGCTACTCTTGTCTTCTCTGTTATCTGAGATGAGAAGCATCATGTTAAGCAGTTGGAAATTAATAAGGTCATACAGTTATCTAAAATAATCACATATACAAACTCCTATTTACCTCCTTAATAGCTTCTTCATCAGGCCTTTGCAGGTCTGGGTCATCTGCATTCATAACCTCCTTTGGAACCAGGTCAGTGTATTTGCTGTAAATGACCTAAAGTGTTCAAACACAAACAGCTTAGGAACACAGGAGAGAAGCAACCTCATTAAGTCACTCTAGATGTCAACATGTCCTTTCAGCATATTTACACATTTAGAATACTCAGTTGTCGCCCAAACTTTAAACTAAAGAAGCTTAAAATATGTACACAAATTGCTGCTATGGCTCCAAGCTGATCACTTTCCGTTGACCCCATGCATTTAAATTATTTGAAATCTTCTAATCAAGTCAGTTTCCAAATACATTCTACCAACATCTTATGCATCAGTGATCTCTATTTTTGAGGCTCACTCGGACTTGAAATTAATGATGATATAAATTGCCTATAGCACCATTATCTGGGATTAAAAACTCATCAGAATTTAAGTCGGGTTACTAAATAATATCCAAATTCACTGGGCCTAGAAAATTCCATTGACCTCGTCCTATTTATAATGTTTCTGTTTTCTGGAATCAATTCTATTCACAAACTAGGAAAGTGAACATAATGAAAAGAAAAAAACCCAGAATATTTTCTTCTACAAGGGTAAGAGAAAAACAAAAATATATTTATACAAGTGTTCTAGTTTTATTTTTGTCTCTTTGACAGGCTGGCCAAAAGAAACTCAGGAAGGAAAGAGTTTATTTGGCTTACAATTCCAAGTTCAGAGTTCTTAGAGAAGTCAAGGCAGGAACTCAAGCAGCTAGTCACATTATATCCAGTCAAGAGCAGAGAGAAATGGGTGAATCTCTGTGGCTTTCGCCTGACTCACATGATGCAGGAACCCCTGTGCCTAGGGGATGGTGGTGTCTACAATGGGCTGCATTATCAATTATCAAGACAATATCCTACAGACACACCCACAGGCCAACTTGATTTAGACAATTACTCAACTGAAGCTCCCTTCCCAGTGAAAATAATGACCACAGCTTGTACTTACTGAGTTCTTATTATTTGATATCGTGTGGTTCTGCATGCACACATGTGTGATTCAGATGAATTTAACCTTCATATCCACCCACAAGGTTTGCAAAATCATACCTTGTTACCAAAGGGAATGACTCACTAATGGATTTCTGGTGCCTGCAAATAATACCTGGTCTACAGAAGACCTTCCTTCCGTTAATACTTTCTGCATAAATGAAGGAATAAATGTATGTTAGAGTGCCTTATTCATATGGAGAATGGGTGGGGAGAGACAGAAAACAGGGTACAGTGATATTTTATTTATGTTTTAATAAATAAAGCTTGCCTAAAGATCAGAAGGGCAAAGCTAAGCCACTAGAAATCAGGCAGTGGTGACACACATCTTTAATCACAGGATTTGGGAGATGAATCTCTGTGAATTCAAGGCCACAATGCAGATCAATTCAGAAACAAATCCAGGCGGTGGTATCTCACACCTTTAATCCCAGTACTAGGGAGTTACACACCTTTAACCCCAGCACTAGAGGGAATATAAAATGGGAGGAGAGAAAGGCTTAGTCTGCGGTCACCCAGTCTTGGTAGTGGCTTGGGTGCTTTGCTTTTCTGGTTTTTGGGTTGAACCCCAATATCTGACTGTGGTTTTTTAATTATCTGTGCTACAACAGGGCATGGTGTCCATGCAGATCCCAAACTACCATACTAAGGGGTCCTCCTGATCCATCATCCTCCAATAAGTTGGGACCACCAGTGTGTCATTAGTGCCTGGCTCAGAACTTCTATACAATGCTATAGACTGAAATGTCTAAATTGCTACTTAAAGAATGAGAAGAAGGAATGGGAATATAGCAGAGGTGTAACCACGGGTACCTAAGTGAGCCATCAATGACTGTCTTTTTATGAGTGTTAATTTTATAAGGGACACACAATAATGAGAAGAGTAAGGCTCAGTACATGAGTAAATAACCTCAAAAGTCTTATTTCTTTTCAGGGTGGAAAAATCTCTATCTCCACCAACTGAAAACTAATACTGTAGAGAAGACAATGACTTACCCAGTTTTCCACAGTAGACATTACAGGGAGATTCTGAGTAAATGTCTCCCCAGTAGTCATGTATGTTCAATATAGTCTCAACACTAATTTAGCACATAAGAGCCATTTGCTGCTTCTTATTTGGGTATTCTAAAGTTAATAATGCTTTAAACAAGCATCAGTAAGATTCTAGCATCTTACAAGTCAGAGTGAAGGACATCTCAGTAGCAAGATTCCTTTGTGGTAATTAACTATAAACTCCCACAGTTTACAGCCTGAAAACCAAACGTGCTGAAGAAACTCAGCATATCACAGTAGGCAATAAGGCTGGGAGGAATCATCTGAAAACTACAGTATAACCTTGAAGGCAGGAACATAAACAGCTGTAATCATCAAGAGAAAAGCAAGACCAGGAAGGGTAGCACCCTCTTCCGGCCTCTACAGGCACCAGGCACATATGTGGTATACATATACACAAACAGGCAAGATACTCATGCATATAAAAATAAAAGCATCTTGAAAACATCAAGAGAAAGCAGCATGTCATCTGATTACTGTACTGACAAGAACATGACTGACAAAGGTGAGATGCTCAACATATCCCCCACGTCATCTGCAAGCAGTTGCATAAATAGTTAACAACATGGGATTTGTCACAGGGTCATTTGAAGCTGCTGGAGTTTGGGAAGAGAGGTTAACGGCATCCCTTTAGGTACTATCATACACAGTATGTTTTCCACAAAAGTTTCAGAATGAAAACTACACACACCAGGGCTTTTAAGACATCACCAAAATCTATAGAGTCTATAAAGCTTTCTTTCTTTCTTTCTTTCTTTCTTTCTTTCTTTCTTTCTTTCTTTCTTTCTTTCTTTCTTTTTCTTTTCTTTGGTTTTGGAGATAGGGTTTCTCGGTAGCTTTGGAGCCTGTCCTGGAACTCACTCTGTAGACCAGGTTGGTCTCAAACTCATGGAGATCCACCTGTCTCTGCTTCCCATGTGCTGGGATTAAAAGCGTGCACCACCATCTTAAAGTTCTATCAAAATGTAGACCAAGAAATGTTTCAGCCCGGTTTTCTCCTATGAATGTCTCTTTTCTTTTCTTTCCTTATCAATGTCTTATGCATTGTACTTTTACATGTAGACTTTTCTCAAACATGAAGTCTTTTTCCCCCTCTTCTACCTACCACTAACATTTATGGCCTTGCTCTTTCACTATTAATATTTCAATGAATATTCCCTTGTTCCAAAGAATACTAGTTTCCTCTAGAATAAATCGGAAACCTATGCTATACTACAATACAAACTCAAAATCAAACAGACTGTTTTCATTCTTGGTCTCTGCACACCAATCTCCTGAATGATGATCAATTTTAACAATCCATTTTGTACAGAGAGTAGTCTCTTTTTCCTACAACAGAAAGCCCACAGTTTTCTAAGCAGGAAACTATTGCTCTTTTGGTTTCCCTCCAAAGGCTCTGTACATGAGCAGGATGCTCTGGTTCAGACCACAGCGGTAGCCAGGGCACTGCTGGCATCCAACAGGTAGCACCAGCCACGCTGCACACAGTGCAGTTCTCCAGACAGTTCTAAAGGATCAAGAAGCACCCCCTAGGAGGTCAATGGATGTGACAGCCATTCAACCAAAGCTAAATCATTCAATGAATTCTAGGGTAATCCATCCACTTTTAGCTTAAAAACAAGACAAAGCAAAAATCAAAAGTGTTGTATGGACCTAAGAGTTATCTTTCTAAATGACCAGCTCTGGGTTCAGCTTTAGTGGCTTCAGTATAAAAAAGGCCTTTATTATGCAAAGGATGATGTTTTGGAAACCTTCTTTGGCCACATACTGAAACCCCAAGTTTACAGTTCAGTTTTAACAATTTAATCCATAACAGAATCTAGAAAGACATACATCACTGCAGTTAAAGCTGCTACCCCTGGCAAATAAAATACCAGAAAAAGCAAGGGAGATCAGGCGTCTTTTTGTTGTTTTGTTTTTTGAGACAGGATCTCTCTATGGAGCTCCAGTTGGCCTTGAACTCAAGAGATCTGCCAGATTCTGCCAGGATTAAAGACATGCATCAGCATACGTGGCTCTCCACAGGTTTCTTCTACCATCAGAACAGACTACCTATAAAGTATGTATTTTTTATTTTATTTACTTTATGTGCATGTTTGTGGGTGACTTGTACCATGGCATGCACGTGAAGGTCAGAACACAACTTTCAGGACTTGATTCTCTCCCTGTGAGGTGTCAGGCTTGGCAGCAGGTGCCCTGACCTGCTGAGCCATCGTGTCAGCCTCAAATTCCAATTTTTTTTCTTTCTTTTTAACAGAGATACTGACCTCTCCTGTAACTCTCCTGTCTTACCCTTACAACTGCTGGCACGACATGTGTGCACCACTATGCCCAGTTCTATCTGCATAACAAATATATATGTATTAGTTATGTATGTATATAAAACAAGGAACAGAACTTCCAGGCTTTTGGCAGAGGTGATCAGGAAGACATTGATGGAATTCAAACATATAATCAGGTATAAATTACAAACTATGGGGTTTGGGATATAGCTCAGTGGTAGAGGGCTTAGTAAGCACAAGCCCTGGGGTCAATCCTCAGCCCTCTCATCCCCCTTTACAAATTATGCATTGAGATTTGGATTTGATTAAGTATTATATAACAAACTCTAGATAGATGCATCTTATACACAGTAATATAAAAGGGCAAAGAAAACGGAACAGGACACAGATTTTTAACCATCGACAACCTGTGAGGGGCCAAGGGCAGCCACAGAAACAAATCATATTAGAACATAGAGAACGCGCTCCTATGGAGCGGAGCCACCTGGCCAACCAGCTGAGATGAGCACTGAGCTGACGTGGGAAGGGAGTGCAGCAGAGAACCGGAGCATGAGCACTGGCAGGAACCGAGGACAGTGCAGAGAAGAGAGGGGAAGTTTAGTGGTATCTAGAGGGAGCTTGGAAGACGGGATATTTTCTTTTAAAAGACAAGAAAAGCAAGTATACTCAAATGCCAACCACAAGTAACCTGGGAGAACAAAACAGGCGAAAGACAAAATGCCTAGTGCCCCAGTGAGGTGACACAGGAAAAGACAAGTACAGGATAAACAGAGGGCATTTTCTTCCATCCCTGTACTCAAACAGATGGGAGAGTCACCTGTTCCGAACCGGACAGGGCAGACAGGAACAAGTGTACAATGGGATAAAAATTTGAATGACTGCATTTTTCTAAAGCCCAGTAGCCCCAATGGAGGAACAATGGACGATGGGTGTGACTTTACAGCAGTGGTTCTCAACCCTCCTGACACTGAGACCCTTTAATACAGTTCCTCATGTTGCGCAAACCCCCAACCATAAAGTTATTTACATTCTTTCCTTTTTTGGTTTCTGGAGAGAGGGTTTTTCTGTGTAGCTCTGGCTGTCCTAAACTCACTCAGTAGACCAGGCTGGCCTTGAACTCAGAGATCCGCCTGCCTCTGCCTCCTGACTGCTGGGATCAAAGGTGTGCAACACCATTTCACTGCTACTCCATAACTGTAATGTTGCTACTGTTATGAATCGTACTATAAATATCTGATAGGCAGGAAATCTGATATCCGACTCCAAAGGTGTCGTGACCCACAAGTTGAGAAGCACTGCTTTAGAGGGTCAAACTGGAATCCAGGAGAGGTGAAAGAGGCACTGAAGAAAGTCCTCAATCCCAAGGCAATCTGCTCCTCTCAAGTACTACTTACAAAAGAAACAGAACAAAGCGAGGACTCCAAAACAGTTCCTCAGCTGAGTGTAGCCACATTATGATGACACTGTTTTAAACTTTATTTTGGGTTTTGGGATTACCTTTTAAGATACTAAATTTGGGTAGCAAGAGTCTGTGTGATATCCAGATGAACTATTTAAATAAGAAAGTGGTGGTGGTGGCCAGTTTTGTGGCAAGATTGTTCTGACAAATAAAGCTTGCCTGGAGTCAGAGGGTGGAGCTAGCCACTAGCTGACTGTAGAGGTCGGGAGACTGTAGACAGAGAGGAGACAGCAGCAGTAAGGCAGAGCTGAGAGGTAGGACCAGAGGCTGCTCCCTGCTTCTCTGATCTTTCAGGTTCTTACCCCGATATTTGACTCCCGACTTTTTGTTTACCTGGGCTAACACTTCAGTGGCACACACCCTAATCCCAGCACTTAGGAGGCAGGAGCAGGTGGATTTCTGTAAGCCTGAGTCAGCCTGATCTACAGTGAGTTCCAGGACAGCCAGAGCTGAACACAAAAAAACCCTGTCTCAAAAAACAAAACAAAACAAAACAAAAAAATTGGGGCTATAGCTTAGTGGTGGAGCCTAGACTTGGCATATACACAAACATTCTGGGTTGTATCGTTAGTTCCACCCACAAAAAGAAAAGAAATCAAGCATCTGTGTAAATATTCCTCAGGCATATGGAGGGGATTCTGTATACAGACAAAAGTAATAGCTGACTTGGGGCTAGAGGCACAGTTCAGTACACAACACTTGCCTAGCATACATGAGGCCCCAGGTGCCATCCCTTACAAGGCCAAAAACAAAGCTGATTTTTCTTACAAGTCTTATGGGATTTTGACTTTGCAAGTTTGGTAGCACTTTTGGGATACAAGATAACTTTCTGAAATATAAAAACAAACAAAACCGGGGCTGGAGAGATGGCTCAGCGGTTAAGAGCATTGCCTGCTCTTCCAAAGGTTCTGAGTTCAATTCCCAGCAACCACATGGTGGCTCACAACCATCTGTAATGAAGTCTGGTGCCCTCTTCTGGCCTGGAGACACACACGCAGACAGATTATATACATAATAAATGAATGAATGAATGAATGAATGAATGAATGAATGAATGAATATTTTAAAAACAAAACAAACAAAACCTAAGTAGGAAAACTATCACTGCTGGGTGCAACCTACAGAACTGGGAGGGCGAAAGCAGAAGATCTCAGTTCGAGGCCAGCCTGGGCTATACATGGTGGACTGTTCTAAAGGGAAGAGAAGCTATTACCAATTTGTGCACAATTTCAAGGCACAATGTCACTGTTGGTTACAAAGTTAATCTAAGTATGTTTTACAGTTATATATTTTATAGTGATTTTATTTTGCTGCTGGACTCAAACCCTGGGCCTGAGCACACTAACTACCATCAGACCCCAATTTCACAGGTGTCTTTTAAGATTTATTTATGTGCATGAATGTTTTGCCCATATATGCATGTGCATCAGGTGCATGCATGGTGCCTTGGAGTTCAGAAGAGGGCATCAGAACCCCTGGAACTAGAGTTTCATGTGCTGGGAATTGAACTCAGGTCCTCTACAAGAACAAGTGTTCTTAACCATCGAGCCATCACTCCAGCTCCAGCTTCACCACTATTTGAACATAACCCAAAATGGCAAGTGATTTATCATTTCCACAAAATGTAGTAAAAACTTCACAAAATATTTATCAACAAGAACAAAGCAAATAAACAAAGCCAGTGAGAGATTACCTTGTCTTTGGACTGCCCCTGTCGAGCGATTGCATCGTATTTGATTTTCCCTTCAGGATCCACCTGTATGGCCAGTGCATTCGACATTTTTTTCTTTCGCCCCATATCCAGGGGATACTGGGCCACATGGATTTCTGGGAAAGCACCTCCATCTCCAAAATCCTGTATATTACGAGAGAAGTGAAAAGACTATTTAGTAGTAAGCAGCAATTCATTCAAGCTATGGAATCTGCTAGGTCAGAGGGATAGCGGTAAGCAGAGTCAAGCTTTGTATCTTGGTGCAGTTTACGTTTAGCTAGCGGGCAAAGGGATGGACACAAACACCGTGAAGACTGGACAGGTCCTGGGAAGAGGCCTGTATTTTCAGTAGAGTGGCTATGTGTGACAGCCGGTGTAAAGAAATCACACAAGGGAAAGCCTCTGTGACGAGAAAACAGAGATCTGAGGGAAGCATTTTTTCTTTTTTTAGTAAGGGGTGTGTGTGTCTGTCTGTCTGTCTGTGACGTGTGTGCAGGTGCCAGCAGAGGCTAGAAGAGGGGGTCAGATTCTCCATGCTAGAGTTAGCTACATGGAGTTGTGAGCACCCTGAAGGGGTGCAGGAAACTGAATTGGGTCGTCTTGCAAAGGCCACCAAGTGGTCTTAACTCTCCAGGTAATACAGTGCGGACTATTCACTTTTGGAGGACAGCGGAAATGATGTTAAGGTTACTTGGACAAATAAGTCACGGAGGGGCCATCTACCCTGTCTCAAGGAATATGCATTTTATGTTAAGAGGCTAGAATAAAATAACAAAAATTTCAGTATAAACCAAAGACTAGTTTTAGTATTATACACAGTAATATACATACAGCATCAGGTGGAGCTAAACCTAGGAGAAATGCCAAGAAATGCTCTTAGAATCAGATTCTGTTAACATGTGATTTATTCACTGCTATATGAGATAAATAAGACAGAAAGGACCCAGAATGAGTCACCACGTTTTTCTTTTGGATTGACCCTAGCCACGTCCTTGTGATAACATCAGGGTATAGAATTTGGCCATGACTCTTTTTTTGGGGGGAACCCCAAAACCCAAAAGAACCCGCAAAGTCAAGTTTTCTTTTTCTTGTGACTAAAAGTTGGAAACGTCCCTGGCCTGTCAGCAACTTCATCCTTGCCAGAGGCCAAAGGTGCTAGAAGAGAAGTCAGGTTGTTCCTTACTTCTGCTCCCTTCCCTGACAGAGAGCTCCTTTCTTGGAAACCACACTCTGGACATGTTGGGGCAGAAACTGGACTGACCAGCTCACACCTCCATCCAATAATAAAGCCTTATTAGCTATAAGACCCCTCCTGCTCAGCAGCTAGTTCCACTTTCTCGAAGAGCTCTACAATAAATACTTCTAAACTCGCCCTCTATGGTCTGTGGATTTCATCTTGAATCCATGAGACAAGAAACCAAAGTCACTGGCTTGGGATGGCTTTAATGGCCATTGGGTTTACAAAACCTTAGCCCACCTGAACCAGCTGCTTTGAGGTCCTTATCTTACAAATTTGAGGAACGAAACTTATGGACCATAGAAGGTGAGTTTTAGAAAGCCAGTTCTGCTATGCTGGCTAGGATGAGCCCCAACTCCTAAGCAAAAGTGATCCTATTTCAACTGGGATGACACATACGCCTCCAGCCAGGCTCACATCGCTAACAGTGATTACATATCGTTCAAACAATGAGAACTACAAGTTTTAAAGCAGAACAGTGTTCTGCCGATAATTTGTCTATGCTGAGCATTTCTAAAAGCCTCTGTAGACCAAGTCTAACTTACACTTGAGCAGGTTCATAAATAGTAACTGTACTGGAAGGTGGGACACCCCTTTAATCCCAGCCCTTGGGAGGCAGAGGTGGGAGGGTATCTGCGAGTTTGAGACCAACAAGTTTTAGGCTAGCCAGGGCTACACAGTGAGACCGTCCTCATAAAAAAGACTCCTCAAGATCTCATAGCTAGCACATATGCAGAATGCAGACCCAGATAACTGGACTCTGTGATGTACACTCCAGTGTGCAGGGCATGCACTCATGGGCACAGAGGCCAGAATAGGCTACTAGGTGTCTACTTCTACCATTCTTCATACTATTGCCTTGAGACGGGGCCTCTCACTGGCCCCAGAAACTCTTTTTCTGCTAGGCTGGCTGGAAGCTCTTGGAATCCACCTGCCTCTGTCCCACAAATGCTGGGACGACAGCTCTGTATGTGAGTGCGAGGGATTCAAATTTACTTCCTCATGCTCACAGAGCAAGTGCCCTTACCCACAGAGTCAATCTCACCAGGTATAGACAAGCTTCGTCTTTTGAAACACCTTTCTTTTAGTTAAAACAACAAGAAAATGAAACAAAAATCAACAATTTCTGAGCAATGGCATATCCCCCTGCTCCACATTGTTTTAGAAATTAATTCCCCTCAGGAAAGGGTCTCACTATGTAGACATGACTGGCTTCTAACTCACAGAGATCCTCTACCTACCAAATGCTGGGCTTAAAGGCATAGACCACTAAGTCTGGCTGCCCTAATTGTTTTAAATCAGTAAATACCTCCCAAACCTCCAAAACCAACAACAAACCCCTGAAACTTGAACTACTTTTGGTCCTAAGTATATTACATAAGGTATACTCAACGCATATTACCAAGAATGTTAGCGAAAACACTGAAATTCATCGATAAGAGAGTATTTATTCAGAAATAAATTCACTTTTGTAAGATTTTTTCTCACATGCTATTTCATTAGATCTTGGATGTGAATTCTGAGGCACAATATGCCTGGAGAGGGTTGAAATTTTTGAAAACTAATAGAATAAAGTGAGAAGAAATATGTTCTTGTAAATTAGGCAGAAATAAAGTCTTCCTAAGAAAAGTGCTTCCTGTACCCAGACCATCAATTTGACACATGCTCAGATTTGTTGGAGTTCTTCAACTATAATCAGCGCTTCAGAACTGTAGCTCTAGCATTATGTGGTCATTAAGCCTGGCAGAAAATCACAGCTTTTGCTCTGAAAGCTAGAACAAAATGCCTTCTTCCCCGAACAGTCACTCCCCTTGAAGCATCCCCGGCATTTTCAGATTAGCTGGCCGGTTCAGTTTCATTTCAAAATGAACTGCTCTGATGCACCAGGACATACGAAACCTTTGATAATCAATTAAGACTATCAAAGCCAACAGCCACCAGATGTCATAACTACCAAAGGCTCCCATGTGTTGATGTCTGCTCTCCCCACTCTGTAAACTGGGGAAAGGCCCCCCAAAGCACATCTATAACCTCTCAGAAGGGGCAGTAGCTAAAATTCTACCAGGCAAGCCACCACTGTCCAGCTCCAGACAGGAAGGAAGGTATTCTAGTCTCTTGGAAAACTGTCTTAGTGTGCATCTCACCAATTCCAGAGAGGACAAAACCAAGAACAAAATCCTTTACTAACAACAGCAAAGCTAGCCTTCAATAGCAGAATTCATAAAGACCAGCTGAAAATAGAAACAAACAAAACAAACCCCCAAACAACAGAAACAACAAGGAAAATCCCACAAAAAGCCAGGGCTATGTTGGAGCAAGGCAGGGAGGGTCTTATTAGGTGCTCATTTTCTAGACCTAACAGGGTGGGCAGAGGCATGGCAAACACGGAGAGACATAGTGCAAACAGCTCAGGGAAGATGTTAAGCAGTGTTTCTATTCAAAGACACTATAAACACACCTGGAAGTGGACTGAAAAAAAGGAATCGACCTCATCTATAAGGCAGACACCAAAACCATGCAAGAAAGTGCTACAACGGGCTAGAGAGGCGGCTTGATAGAGTGCTGGCTGCTCTTTGCAGAGAACTCAGGTTTGGGTCCCTGGACCCAAATGGTGGCTCACAACCACCTGTAACTCCAGGTCCATGGGATACAAGGCCCTCTTCTGACCTTCAAGGGCACTCTATGCATGTGGTACACATATACAGGCAAACACCCACACATATAAAATAAAAGAATCTTAAAAATCAAAACAAAACCAACAGTAACTGGGTACAAAAATGATGTTGTCCATTCAGAATGTCAGAGCATGGTTGGGAAATGAAGGAATACTTGAAGGGATGAGAATACTGGGAAAAAGAAAAAGGCTTAATGAGAGCAGAGGTTCTATTTTGTTTTTCAGACAGTTCTGTGTAGCCCGGCCGTCCTGAAACTCCCTCTGTAGAACAGGCTGAACTCGAGATACACCTGCCTCTATCAAGGAAATTTGTTCTTTGGAGACAAATCAGCAGTACGACCATTCCAAATCATTCTTTGCTTATACTCCCAGAAAAATGTCATATCATGACCAGGCATATGCTAACACAGAGGAAATACACCAGCACAGGAGACCCCACCGGGTTGTTCCCTGAAAGAAAGTTATTCCCACTGCTGGAGGTGGGGCGGGAGTGGACACAACTCAAGCACAAAACCCTGATTCTGCCCCTTACAAAGACTTCAAATTTTTATTTATTATTATCAGTATGTATCTGAGTATATGTGACAGAAAGAGAGATGAACGGAACATAGTCACATGTCACAGTGCTTGCAAAAGTTTCAGGTACAGGTTCTTCTTTCTACTGTGGGTTCTGGGAATTGAACTGAAATTGTCAGGTTTGTGCAGTGAGTGCTGTTGCCTGCCAGCCCGCCCATCTGCTCCTTCCATTTGATCTTACCCTCCCACTGTTGTTCATGGGCTGGAAGGCCTACATCTGTAAAAGTACACTAGTTCCTTTTTGTACAAGTTCAATAGTTCTGCACAATATGAAGCAAAAGCAGTGATTCTCTGCTGATCACAAACTGTGACAATAAGCAAGAGGAAAGTCTTGGGAGGAATAACATGCTTCCGGAACTTGCCACCATTATTTCTGTCGCACTGCTGCTAACAATCCTCCTCCGGGGTTTACATCTATCTTACAAGTGTTCAAAAATAAATTTCAGCCCGATTTACCTCTAACAAGCGCGGAATCCAGCCTTTCCGGTACCCGTACGGGGGAGGCTCCCTTCGTGAAGAGACCAAAGAGGTCTGCCGTGATCTCTGAGATCTTGCTCTTTCTTCAGCTTCAAGTTGGTCCTGAGACAGCTGAGTGGGCGCAGGTAAAAAGCTACAGGGGATTAGATACCAAGTACAGAATTAAAAACAAAACACATTTATTACAATTTTTCTTTGTGCAGTCAACAAATTTTTCAATGATTTATAGAGGTATTCAATACTTACCACTTCCTTAGGTGTGGAAAGGAAGTACTCAGAGACACATAGTGAAAACCCCTTGACTGTGCCAAGGGCAAACAGTTGTGCAGATTTAAAAACTAACAGGTACTTTTACACAAGTGACAAGATACCGAATTCTGTACTTCCATACTTCACACAGAAGCCAACTGTCTCCTAAAAATCCTTCTTGATTTTTGTTTTAACAAGGTCTAGTTAGGTAGCCCAGCATGGTCTTGAACTTGCCACCCTCCGGCCTCAGCCTCTAAAGTTCTGAGTTTATAGATAAATGGTAACACTACTGTGCTTTTTTGGGGGGGCGGGGGGAGACAGGGTCTTACTGTATAGATCCCACTGCTTCCCCAATGTTGGGATTAAAGGCGCGAACTATCAGGGCTGCACAAAAGTTGTATCCTGGCCATATTCTCTTTACCCCACTCCCAACTCAAAAGCTGTTCAAACAGTAGAATCCTGAACACGTAGGTACTTACTATTTAGTCAAAGCATCCTTCTTACTAAATTCTTCCTAAACTACTTGTATTATAAACATTACAAAGCTTACCCAAAGTACAAAAAAAAACAAAAACAAAAAAAAAAAAGATTATCAGTAGGTAAATAGATATTTTTAAGGAAAGACAGAGGTCAAGTTCTTTGTTAACTTCTGGCTAATAAACAGACTTGAATAAGCAGGAAAGCTTAATTATTTATTCAAAAATTACACACTAATGACTTGGTGCAAGATGCATTCTAAGTAGACACTGAGAATACACATTCAGAAAGATTTATGTAGTCTTCCAAGGAAAGACAATCACACATGCAAATACAGACTACAGAAACAGGAGGGGATAAGGAAAGGGGCAGAGCTGTGCCAGCATACATCAGTAGGATCACATCCAGACTGGAGACTTTACAAGTTTAAAACCCACCCATGCAACTTAAAAACACAAGAAGTTACCTGCTCTGAACCACTGTCCCCATCTTAAAAGGTTAGAGATCTACTTCATAGGTATTACATGAAAACATCCACGGAGCAGTCAGCGGTGTCACTGTTTGTTCCACAGATGTTTGACTGTTTGGTGCTATCCTGAATCCCCCAGCGTGGGTTGGCCATATGTACTTATGTTCTCTTAGGCCATGTGTACACCACCTATCTATCTGTACTGCAAACATCTAGTCAATTACCCATCCTCTTACCAGACTGAGCAACCTGAGGACAAGACCATACCTTCCTTCTGCTTCTTTTGTCCCCCACTCTCCAGGCCTCGTCTGGTAACACAGATTCCTTCAATGCCCACAAGAGATTGCTCTGCCCTTTGCTTTTACCGTCTTACATCCTTGCCTTTACTTACACAAGCCATCTCAAAACCTCTACTTTTGTTATTCCCTTTGCCATAAAACAGTAAAGTGACTTATCCAGAATGTTTCAAGCTTCCCTACTGTGAGTGTGTGCGCTGTGTATGTGTGGCTGGTTCTCTTTTGAACTTTAAGTGAGTCCTGGCTTTGAACGAGATTGTCAAGAACGTGTGGCAGACGAGTGCTTTGCCAGCTGAGCCACCTCCCCAGCCCCTTCAGAATGCTTCCATAGAACACTCTCCCCTTGGTCTTCGAGCAGTCTGCACCTTACTTAGTATGCACATCTCTACTCAATTACTAGAGATAATTTCAAACTACCCTGTCCAAATCAAAATAGCTACGATTTTAACATTACTTTTTCCTTTCATCTTTTAATTTTATGAGATAGGGTCTCACTATGTAGACCAGGCTGACCCCAAACTCAAGAGATCTGCTTGTCTCTACCCCAGAGTGCTAGGATTAAAGGCATGCACCACCACACTTAGCAAAAATTACATTTTTATTTAGTTTGTGTAGGGACGGAGGGGGGGATGTATGTATGTCATGGCACCGTCTCGACAGGACAACTTGTGAGAGTCAGTTCTCTTTCCACCATGTGGGGTTCATGGATGGAACTCCTACCTTCAAGCTTGGCGGGTGCTTTTATTCACTAAGACATCTCCTGTTGGCCCTGTACCCTAAACATGTAAGCTTCATTCTAATGCCTTAACCTTGTCATATTATCTGAATGCATTGTTGCTTGTTTTTTCTCTCACGTAACTCTCCTAATGCAAGTAAGCTCTGTGAGGATAGTAGGTATAAGGGCACAGGAAGCTTACCTTACCACCTCAAATAATCACCAATCACATGACACTAGGCACGTGAAGTTCTTTGCTCATTCGCCAAGCAAACAAGACTAGCTAGGCACTTCTTAATTCGATTCAGATCCCAGAGATTGAGAACTCAATCCCACAAAACTGCCTCTGTTTCCAATGACAAGCCTGAGACTCGGTCACCAGTACTTTTGTTTCACTGGCTACAAACTGGGGTTTCTCTGTGTAACAGCCCTGGCTGTTCTCGAACTAGCTATGTAGACCAGGCTAGCCTCAAACTTACAGAAATCTGCCTGCCTCTGCCTCCCGAGTGCTGGGATTAAAGGTGTGCACCACCATCGCCTGGCCTACTGTTCTAAGTATTAGATATTCTCTTCAGGTTCAGTATAGAGATGTGCTGAGATGGATTCTGGTGGCCTCTGGCAGCAGAAGTTGCCGGAATATGGTGGAGCCACAGCAGCCAGCAGAACTGAGCAATACCTTACATTAATAAACTTGCAGGGGAGAAGACTCCAAGCTAAGCAGTGAGTGAAGGGATAAGGCGTGGCTGATCTCTACAGATGCTGCCTCTGGGACCTAACACCCTCCTCTTCCCCCACTTGGGTTAGATTTAGTTTAAGGATAGTTCATGAAACTAAACAAGCAAACAAAGCCCCATTAAAACAGACAAAAACCCAACATATTTGTTTGTTCACAATTTTTTAAAAATATAGGTTTACATCATTTTCATGTGTATGAGTGCTTTGCCTGCATGTATGTATGTATGTATGTCTATACACCACATACATGCCTAGTGCCTCCAGAGACTGAGAGAGAGTCAGATCCTAACCTATAGTTACAGATGGTTGTGAGCCACTATGAGGTTACTGGGACCTGAACCAGGTCCTCCACAAGAGCAGCCAGTGCTCTTAACCACCGAGCTGTTTCTCCAGCCCACACTTGCTAGTTTTTATAAAGGACATTTTAAAAACATACTAATGAATGCCAACTGAAAGCTCTGTAGTCCCCAAGCTTGTCCATTTTGAGACTTCATATTTTTGTCATTGCTTCATTAAGCACACAACACACACCATATCCTGGCGCTGTTCTTGAGTGCATTCATTTCAAATCCCACTTTTCCCCTCATAACCCTACCAATCCCTACCACTGGGCCTGAAGAATCCTCAAATGTCTGCTACCTGTAACATTTACAGGCTGCATAACTCACTCATTTTTTTGTACTAAGGCTAATACTATACAAATAAGCATTTTCTGTTGGTTCTAATTTCATTTCTGTTGTGGTTATTAAAATTCTCTGGCCAAAAATAAATAAATAAAATAAAGGAGGAGGGGCTTATTTGGCTTACAATTTCAAGTCACAACTTACCAAGGAATTGTCAAGACAGGAACTCAAAGGCGAGATTTCACTCACCAACCAAAGCAAGAGAGATTTGCTTTTTTGCAGACAGGGAAGCAGGGAGGGAGGGAAGGAGGGAAGGACAGAAGCAGGCAGGCAGGCAGGGCACCATCTGAACTGCTTGCTGGCTAGCAGACTGGCTTATGCTCATCTGGCTTTCACGGTTCAGGGCCACTCGTCTAGAGGATGTTGCTGCCCGTAGTGGTTTGGCTGGTCCTGCATGTCTTAGCTAGAAATACAATCCCTACAGACACACCTACAGGTCTGCTCTAGACAAATTCTCATCTGATATCTTTTTACCAGATGTGTTAAGTGGATAGGTTAGTTGTTTCTGTTTTCTTTTTGAACTTAAACCAGTATCACAGACCAGGTTGGCCTTGGAATTCACAGTCCCTCCTGCCGGCACTGTTTTCATCTGCGTACCACTTATCCATCTTCCCGGTGACAAAAAATACATTTCGTTCTATATCTACAACCTCGAGGACAAACCAGGACAACAAACCGTAATTCCCGTGACCAAAACATTTTTAGGGCTCAGACTGTTACAAACCAGGACACATATGAGCAGTGGGTTAAACAGGTGAAAGACAACATCCAAAAATGAACACTTGCTTTACACCCAATAAGACTTTTCCTGCTGAGTTTGCATGGAAAGTTTTTCCAGTCGGAGCAACTAGGAGTTATATAACTTTTGGGAAATTGCCCACTTAGTATCTTTTTCTTAAAAGATGGGAGCACTTTACATACGGTAACCAAGGCAACCAAGAACAGCAAAAGTCGGAGGTGGTTCTATGTACAAAAGAAATTCTAAGGTCCAAAGTTAAAGCGCAGAGCAGCGGAGCATTTAGCAAACAGCAGCCCCTACTGTTGCCACTTTAAAAATATTTTGATCGGTTCTGGGACATCCTCAACTCTTTTTGCACTTTACAAAATCTTTGTTTCGGAAAAGAAAGGAAAGGGCAAAGTCCAGAGCATACAAGCGGCTGGAAAGCCACGCACAAGAACGGCGCGCTTTGCTCAGCAGGGATAAATCAGCCGCTGCTTTCCACTGCGCCTCGCGTCCGCTTCAGCTGGGGTCCGCAGGGCGCTCGCCAACCTACCGCGCTGCTTACGCGAAGCACACGTGAGCTCTTCCGCGCGAGGCCACGCCGTGGCTCTGGGCCCCGGGGAAAGGGCGAACTCAACCCGGGAAGCCTCTAAGGAAAGACCCCGGCTTTGGCGCGGCCTAGTCGCCAAAGAAGCCAGCGAGTAGTTCTAGCCATGGTCTCGGCCAAGGTGCTACTGCGCCCCAGGCTAGGTCACTGCCCGCACAGTCCGGGCAGAAAAAAGGAAAAGATGGGTACTTCCAGACCCTTCCGTATCGAGGACCCAAATCAACAACCCACCTGGTGAGCGCCATCTTCTTCCGCTTCTTCCAGCGCAAGCCACAGCGTCGCGGGGCGGTTCTTGCCCGGGAACGAGGAACACGAAGGAAGAAGTGCTTACTGCGCAGGCGTTCTGGCCGAATGGCCCTATGGGCTTTGTAGTTTTTTGGGCGGGAATTCTGCCGGCCTCTCTCAAGAAAGTGGTTTCGGAGAGCCCTCAGCAACTGCCCTAACGAAGGAAATTCCTTACATTTATAGATTTTACAGGGGAGAGGCTCTCTGAGTTTAGCATATTAGTAATGGTACAAGATAGGATATAAACCGGGCGGTGGTGGCGCACGCCTTTAATCCCAGTACTCGGGAGGCAGAGGCAGGAGGATCTCTGTGAGTTCGAGGCCAGCCTGGTCTACAAGAGCTAGTTCCAGGACGGGAACCAAAGCTACAGAGAAACCTTGTCTTGAAAAAACAAAAAAACAAAACAAAAAGATAGGATATAAATCCATAATTTGGAAGCTAATACTATTATCTACCCCCACCTTAAGAGTGCTACATCTAGGAGCTTAACCGTATGGAATTAGGATATAAAGACTGATCCTCCTCTATATAGCGGCCTCTGTACTTATAGTTGATAATTCAGTTAACAGTCATCTAGTTTATTATTTAAAAATGCATTATTTAAAAACAGATGTGTGTGTGTGTGTGTGTGTGTGTGTGTGTGCTTAAGAAACAGGTGTGGAGGGGGCAGAGAAGGTACTGGAAACTAAAATCAAGGATTTCAGATTTAATTCAGTAGATAATTTGGAGCTGATGGAGAATTTTATGTAGAAAGCCTGGATGAAAGAGATGGATAAGAAAGACAAGTTTTTCTTTCCGAGACAGAGTTTATTTGTGCAATCCTGGCTGTTCTGGAACTTGTTCTATAGACCAGGGTACTTTGAACTCAGAGATCGGCTTGCCTCTGACCTCCAAGTGCTGGTATTAAAGGCATGTGTCACCACACCTGACTCAAGGAAGACAATTATTGAGGCAGTCTGGGTTTCTATGGTAATGAGAGACAAAAGATATCACTGAGGACAATGTTAAAACAATTAATGTGGGAAATCAGTAAACCATAGTCCAAAACCTGGGATGTAGGATTGAAAGGAAGAGATGGAAGAGATGGAATTGTCTTGTAGACAATTCTCTTTCCCACGGAGGCATATCATTTGGGTACTTGCATCGTGGTGACCCCTCATTGCCGTAGGGTTGTAGAGAAAACAGCAATTTTAGGACAATGAAATTAAGAAAGTAGATCTGTGAAGTGGGTAAAGGCTCTTGCTGCCAAGCTTTATCTGAGTTCAGACCCAGGACCCACTTGGCTGAGGGAAAAAACTGACTCCCTCAAGTTGTTCTCTGACCGCATGGGAGCTGCAGCATCGTGGGCAGTGCTTGTGTTTAGTTATGTGGGTGTGGGTTTGGTTCCCTTGTCCTGGGTCTTCACGTGTCTCCTCACCTCATCTGCTGTAGATTCTGGTAAGTCGCCAAGTTGTCTGTGTCTCAGCCCCTAGCGATGTACAAGAGCGGAAAAAGAAGACCTAACTTCCCTCTAACTCAGTTTTACTCCCTGGAAAGGTAGAGTTTTCAGGAAGTTTAAACGAGCTAACTGGGGCTGAGGAGAGGGCTCACTCAGTGGTGCTCAGGGCTCAAGCATGAGACCCTGAGTTCAATACCCCACTCATTAAAAAAAAAAAAAAGGTGACATAATATGAATAAACCTCACCAGCATAGCTTTGGGGAGCTTTAATGCTCAATAGCACGGGTTCTTGCCCCACACAGGACATCCAGAGCAGCCCTGCATGAGGAGTGTCTCTGTGCTAACAGATGTTGGCACATCTCCAATTCCACAGGCAGGTAAAGCCTGAACTCCCTGCCCACAGGGAGGTGGTGGACAGCAGCCTTACCATAGCGAAAGCCTTCAAAGGGTTGACTGAACTCTAGAGTCCACACATACGTTGAAGTCTAAGAGTTGAGATCAGTGACCCTGAGTCAGTGCGATCTGATGCTCCATTCCTGCAGGTAGGAAGAGGATGCGTGTGCTCTCAAAGGGAAGCGGGGGCATGGCTCCAGGTTTCACATGTGGGCGTTGATGAGATGGCCACACTTTAAATGAAACCACCAAAGCAGAATGAAAGCTCAGGTTCTAAAGCGGAAACTTAGGAAAGGATTGCAAAGCTTCAAGGCTGTGCGGCACATTCTTTGCTGTAGATTTAAATGGCTCCTGATGCTGCTATTGTAGGTCTGGGGTCCTGGTGCGCTCCTTAATGAGGCTTTAATCATGTTCTCTGGCACAAGGAAGAGCTTCTCTGGCACGCTGCATTTTTTTTCCCCCGATGTCTTTCACAGACACTTCCAATCTCTCTCTCTCTCTCTCTCTCTCTCTCTCTCTCTCTCTCTCTCTCTCTCTCTCTTTCAAGACAGAGTTTTTCTGTGTATCACTGGCTGTCCTGGAACTCACTCTGTAGACCAGGCTGACCTCAAACTCAGACTCAGAGATCTCTGCCTCTACCTCCCAAGTGGTGGGATTAAAGGCGTGCACCACCACAGCCAAGTGAGAGACAAATTCTTATTTATTTATTTATTTAATATTAAGGTCCCTTTTAATTGTTTTTTTTACAGGATTTCTCTGTAGTTTTTTTTTTATTTATTTAACTTTATTTTATGTGTATTGGTGTGAAGGTGTCAGATCTCCTGCAACTGGATCTTCAGACAGTTGTGAGTTGCCATGTGGGTGCTGGAATTGAACCCATGTCCTCTGAAGAACTGTCAGTGCTCTTAACTACTGAGCCGTCTCTCCAGCCCGAGACAAATTTTTTTTTTTTTTGATTTTTCGAGACAGGGTTTCTCTGTAGCTTTTTGGTTCCTGTCCTGGAACTAGCTCTTGTAGACCAGGCTGGCTTCGAACTCACAGAGATCCGCCTGCCTCTGCCTCCCGAGTGCTGGGATTAAAGGCGTGTGCCACCACCGCCCAGCATAAAAATAATAATAAAGACTTTCTACTGGCTTAAACCCATGTCTGAGCAGTCTTCTCAGTGGATATATACCTCAGCACCAGCACAGCAAGTGACTCATAACCAATGGAGCACTTCTCACCATGTGACATACACTCACAGACATATAAATGAAAAATGAAAAAGAGGAATGATTCAATAAATTTTAGAAACTAAAAATACAATTGTAAACATTAAGAATAATATTTTGGGACTTTTAGTGAAAAGAGAAAGTATGTCTTTCTTGAATTAAGCAGATTAAAGATTAATATATTCTTTATATATTAATATTAAATATTCTTAGCAGGATATACACAGTAGATGCCATTTAAAAGGTTAGAAGTCTATACTATAAAATAATAGAAGTGATTATCTCTGGAAGTAGGATTATGAGTATTCTAAAATGTATTTTCTGAAATTCAAAGTTTTTTTTTGTTTTTGTTTTTTGTTTTTTTGAGATGGGGTTTCTATGTAGCTTTGGAGCCTGTCCTGGAACTAGCTCTTGTAGACCAGGCTGGCCTCGAACTCACAGAGATTCACCTGCCTCTGCCTCCCGAGTGCTGGGATTAAAGGTGTGAGCCACCACTGCCCGGCTCTGAAATTAAAAGTTCTTAACATGAACCTGTAGACTATTTGGTATAACAAAAATTTCAAACCTACTCAAAGGTAGGAAAACTAGGATGTAATACCAATATTAATTACATTAAAATTATTTATTTTCATTTCTATGGTTGTTTTGCCTGCATGTATGTTTGTGTACCACATGTGTTTCTAGGGCATGAGGAGGTAAGAAGAGGGCGTCAGATCCTCTGGAACTCAAGTTGCAAATGGTTGTGAGCTGCAATGTGGGCGCTGGGAACTGAACCCAGGTCCTCTGTTGGAGCAATAAGTGCCCCAAACCACTGAGCCATCCTGCCAGCATCCCCCTTTATTTATTTCCACTCGCTTTTATCAAAGAAACGGGATCATTTGGTCTGGAGACTTTCCCACAGCCTTGATTTAGTAACTTATTTTTTATTACATTTATTTACTTATTGCACGTATCCACACATGTGCATGTCATGGTGTATATGTGGGGGCAAGAGGAATTCCTTCTATCCTTCCATTTTGTGAATCTTGGGTAATCGAACCTGAGTTGTCAGGCTTGGTGGTAAGGGTCTTCAGCCTCTGAGCTGTCTTGCTGGTCAGTCGTGTAATGGCTTGATGCTATTCAACACTTTGTACAGAATTTTGTCTGTTTCACATAGATCCTTCATTAATATAGAGACCTGATAGTATTCAGACATTTGCTTTGTTTTTACGGTGAGGTGGGACAAGGTTAAGACAATGTGGGGGCGTTTGAATCTATTTGAAGAATCAGATGTCTTGCTAGCTGTCACTTATGGTTCATGTTACACCCGTCAATCATTAAGGATTATATGTTGGTAATGGTCTAATTCTGCCATTTATTTTCCCTTTTTCAATTGGAATATTTCTTTTTTTTTAAATATTTATTTATTATGCATACAATATTTTGTCTGTGTGTATGCCTGCAGGCCAGAAGAGGGCACCAGACCCCATTACAGATGGTTGTGAGCCACCATGTGGTTGCTGGGAATTGAACTCAGGACTTTTGAAAGAGCAGGCAATGCTCTTAACCTCTGAGCCATCTCTCCAGCCCTGGAATATTTCTTTAAAGGAAAAATTCCCACAAGACATATTGGCATATATCTGTAACCCGTCCCGGCGGGTCAGTTAGTCTAGGGTTGTAACCCACCTGGCAGGTCAGTTATTCCAGGGTCCCGGAGAGGCGCTATCTGAAAAGACATGGGCGGGAAAGAGCACGGAGGCCAAGCAAGACCTGTTGTCAAAGCGTCATGGTTGTGGCTTATATAGTCCCTGGATGAGGAATTTGGGTTGGGATGAGGGCAGGGGTATGGCCAAGGCAGGAAGGGATCTTGCAGCGATGGTTACGAGCCGACACTTGGTCACGAGTCGGTCATGGGGACACCAGTTGTCGGTCAGGAGGTCACGAGTCCACGGTCAGGAGGTCACGAGTCCATGGTCAGGAGGTCACGAGTCGACACACCTAGTTCTCTATGCTGGAGGAATCGTTCCTTTTGTGATTCCAACCACAAACAGTTCTCTAGATAGTTGGAATGTGGGGCAGGTTCCACTAACAGATAACTCTCAAGATAGTTGGGTGTGGGGTGGGCTCCGCCAACAAACAGTTCTCAATACAGTTGGGGTGTGGGGCTCTCTGCAAACATCCCCAGGACAATGATCCCTGCTAAAATCTTTGGGAAAATGGCTCCTGACATATATCTAGAAAGACAGAGGCAGGAGGATCAAGAGTTCAAGGGTAGCATTGATTACATGAGACTTTATCTCAAAAAAAATAAACAACAACAACAACAAAATAAACGATAACCAGTCGACCAACCAACCAATCAGAAGAAAGAATCCCGCATAAATTTCCTTCCATCAACTATTTTATTGTCTTCTCAAAATAGAGCACAAAAGAAAGCATTTGATTCTCTTTAATAAGCACAGTCTCAATATTGATATACATAAAATATATGATCTATAGAATATATACATAGATATTTTTGTGTGTGAGGAACTGGTGATTGAACTCAGGGCCTTACACATGATAGACATATGTTCTACCACTGATGGGCATCTCTAATCCTCCTGCCTTCTGCTGTAGTGATGAGTATCAAACTCAAACTTTGCACGTCAAGGATTTACCACCGTGGGAAACTTCCATCGCAGTGACGAAGCACCAGCTGGACACAAGTTAAAGGAGTAAAGATTTAATTTCCACTTTGAGATGCTTTGGTCCATGGTCACCTGGCTCCATTGCTACCAGTCCCTGCATGGTGAGGCAGAATGACATGCCAAAAGGCATACGGTACAGGAAAATGGTTTGCCTCTTATTAAATATGAGATAGAAAGAGGAAAAGGGGCCGGGATGCCCTTCTAAAGTGGTTTGCCTTCTTTGCAAAGGCATACTTTCAATGAACTACCTCCACAACTGGCTTCGACAGTTCCACTACCTCTCAATAGTATATTCAAACTCTGAATCCATCAATGTACTAAAGCATTGATAGGTCAGAGCCCTCCTGACCACTTGTCTCTGGGAACTCCCTCACATAGGCCTCACATAGGCTGTGCTTGGTGAATCTCCTAGGTAACTCCTAAAGCAATCAAGCTGGTATTCAAGATTAACATTACAGACACTGAGCCCCATCCCCAGCCCAACAACCAGGTTTTAAAAATAATTATGTGGTTTCCTAGCAGCTTTCAGAGGTGACTCATTATTTTTGTATCATAATGAACGCAAGGAGTTAAAAATATTTAATGTGGTTTAATCTATTTATGGTTTTAGCTCATTTAGCATGAATTATCTCACTTTTTTTTTTTTTTTGATCCTTGAGAAAAAGCTTCTTTGTGTAGCCCTGGTTGTCCTGGAACTTGCTCTGCAGACCAGGTTGACTTCAAACTCAGAATCTGCCTGCTTCTTCTTCCTGACTGCCACGATTAAGGACACATATCACCACGCCAAGCACATTGAATGAATAGGAGGCTCTTTATGTTGGATTCAGAGTCCAATTCTGGTAGAAGTTGATAGGTTCCTTGCTTTGTGGTTAAACAAGATGGTGATGGATGAGTTGAGTATGGATCACGTCCTGAAATTCAGACAGGAGTTTAGTTTCTGGAGTCAGATGCTAATGGCATCAAGAGGGTAGAAACTACCCTGACTATAGCGTTTAGGAAGTGATAAGAATTAGATAAGGCTTTTAGGAGGGTGTAACAGATGCTTCATGATGTGGCTCAGCGGTTAAGAGCACTGGCTGCTTTCCCACAAGACGTGGATTCAGATTCCCAGCATCCACACAGTGGCTCTCAAGCATCTGTATATCAAGTTCCAAAGGAAACAGTGCCCTCTTCTGGCCTCAGTAGGCATGACACACACATGGTGCACTGATAACAACGCAGGCAAAACACCCATACATATAAGATAAAAATAAATCTTTTTTTTTTTTAAATAGGGAGATATACACACACTCTTGCAACCATGTTGTGGTACAGTCAAAGCTGTCTTTACAAAGTTATCAGCATGCTGTTTAACTTCCAACCTCCAGTAACTAAGAAAGTTCTTTTGTTTTTAAGTTAGCCTTCCTCATTTACTCCGTTGTAGTAATGAAGAGTTTAACTGGAAATACTCTGAAATCATCTAGTACATTTCTATGCCTAGACATAGAATATGCCATTTAATGTGATGATCTGTAAATGAGGAAGAATGTGGGAGTGCTTTTTATTTTATTTTATATTTTTATACAGGGTTTCTTTGTATGACAGTCCTGGCTGTCCTGGAACTCACTTTGTATACCAGGCTGGCCTTGAACTCACAGAGATCTATCTGCCTGCTTCTGCCTCCCAAGTGCCGGGATTAAAGGCGTGCACCAGCACTACTGGCAGTTTTTATGTTTAAAAATTTATTTATTTTATTTATTTTTTAATATTTATTTATTTATTATGTATACAATATTCTGTCTGTGTGTATGACTGCAGACCAGAAGAGGGCACCAGATCTCATTACAGATGGTCGTGAGCCACCATGTGGTTGCCGGGAATTGAACTCAGGACCTTTGGAAGAGCAGGCAATGCTCTTAACCTCTGAGCTATCTCTCCAGCCCTAAAAATTTATTATTTGTAGTATTATTGTGTGTGTATGTGTGTGTGTGTATGCACACATATGATGTGTATATGTGGGTCTGCATGCCATAGTGAGTTGAGGTGGGCAGAGCACCATTTTGTGCCATGAGTGTTCTCCTACCTTTAAGTGGGTTCCGGGATTGAACACAGGTTGTCAGGCTTGCGTGGTAAATGTCTTTATCCTCTCAGCCATTTTTTCTGGCCCTAATTATTTATTTTTTAAGAAATTTGGTTAGTGGATTGGCTCAGTAGGTAAAGCCTGCTGACCTGTTTGTTCCCTCATAACCGTATGGTGAAAGGAGAGAACGGACTTCCACAAACTCTTTTCTGGCCTCCACACGTGTATTTCTGCCCACATACACATGCACACACACATGTGCACACATAAAAGACATATGATTTAAACATGAAAAAAGAAAAGTTATTGAATGTTGAATAACAGCAAGAAGGAAATACTTCTATCCATCTCATCAAGCTCAGCAGGAATTCCTGCATCCCTCTCTCTCTTAGAGAGGAGGGAGGGCTTATTATGACTTAGAGTTTGGGGAAAATATCCCATCATAGTAGTAGGGAAGACATGACGTCAGTCAAGCTCTGCTCGTGTGGCACACATGGCATTCTGTCTTATGGATATGACCCTCCAGCCACCAAGAAGACCTTAAACTCTGCTCAGAAAGCGTATTTGTGTAAAATGCTTTTAAATTTTCTGTATGTGAGATGAGCCTTAGCTTGTAGAAAATGAAGGCGAGTGCATATTATAGATATAATATAATAATGCAATACTTTCTTTGTGGCAGCAGGAGCTTAGACTCCCGGTGCAGAAAAGATTCATTTAGAGAGCACATGACAGCTGAGCTCTCCAGGCTGGCCTTGAACTCATGATCCTCCTGCCAGCAACCTCTCGAGTGTTTTCCTTCCAGGTGTACATCACCATGTCCTACTGACGGGGCCTCAGCCTTTGGGTGTTGTTTTGGCTCGTTTTATGTCAACTTGACACACGCTAGAGTCGTTTGGGAAGAGGGAAGACCCAATTGAGAAAAATGTCTCCATAAGATTGACCTGTGGGTGACTCTGTAGTGCATTTTCTTTATTAGTGATCAATGTGACCAGGCCCATTTTGAGTAGTGCCGTATTTGGGTTCTCAGTCCTTGATGCCATAAGGAAGCAGGCTGAGTAAGCATTAGTAAGCAGCTCTTCTCCATGCTTCCGTATCAGTTCCTGTCTCCAGGTTCCCGACTTGAGTCCCTGCCCTGACTCCCTTCAGTGATGAACTGTGGGTGTAAGTGAAATAGGGTTGCTTTTGGTCATGGTGTTTCATCACAGTAGATCCTTACTAAGACAGGTGTTAATCCACTGGGCCTGTGCACCAGCACCAATAACCTGCTTGCTGGAAGAAAGAGTCTCCGTGTTGTCTGCATCTGCGTGCAGTGTCCTTGGAGGCCAGAAGAAGCAGTCTGATCCCTTTAGACTGATGGAACAGATAGCTGTGAGCTGCTATGTGGTGAATGAGCACAAATGTAGTTGACATATACCACAGTGATTCTAACTGTTGATTAAAAAAAAAACCTTCAAAAATTTATAGGTGGTTATCCATACTTATTATAAAATATGAAGATTTACACCTGGGAGTTTAGCAAAAGGGGGATGAGAAATGGTGCCAGAGCCCATTTGCCTCCTCCTTCTGCAGAGATGCCAACCTCCCCACTTGCAACTATCAGCGTAGACCCTTTCCTCTCCCAGGATGCTACTGGCCTCATCACGACTCACATTTCCAATTGCCTGTCTCTCTGAGTAAGAGAGTCCTTGCCGCCTGCTCTGCCCTCCTTTCCTGGCACTGGTAGACTAGTGTGAGATTAATTTCCCAAGACAACTAAAAAAGACATTGAAGTCCCTGGCCTGCATCTCACATGAGCCCCATTCTTCTTTGGGTGCAGAGGGTCCAGGAGGACAAAGCAGCTCTCATCCTCACTGGTGATGGTTTTCTCCCTCTAATTACAGAAAACAGTTAGCTATTGTTCTGTAATTGCTCACTGTGGTTGCATTTGGGCATTGTCTCCCTCCCCCCCCCCACACTTTTTTTTTATTCTTCCTTTGGACAAAAGCCTGTTTGTTTCTTTGTTCGTTTTCTTTTTTTGAGAAAGGGTTTCTCTCTATAGCCCTGGTTGTCCTGGGATTCACTATGTTGACCAGGCTGGCCTCAAACTTACAGAGGCACACCTGCCTCTGAGTGCTGGGATTAAAGCCGTGCATCGTCCCTTCTGGGAAAGGCCTTTCTGATGTTTCTCTTGACCTACCTGCCTTTCTCCCCTCTCCCTCTCTTTTCTGCCCTGGTCCATTGCCACACCAGAGCCTCATCGCTCTTTTGATGAACATAAGAACATGGTATGGCATTTTTGGAGAAGCAGGTTGCCTCCTGTAGTGATTCTCTGTTGCTGTGAGGGTTAATTTCGATTGCCAACTCGATGGGATTTCAAATCACCATGGAAACAAACCTGTAGGCGTGTCTGAGAGGTTTTGTAGAGTAGGTTAATTGAGGTGGGAAGAACTACTTTAAATGGAGAAGATCTACTCCAAATTAGCCATCTGATAGGCTGAACCAAAGTGGAAGAAAGAAGATGGCTGACTTGCTCTACTTCCTGGCCCCCTGGGGTGGCCATTTTTGTCTGTCACATGCTCCTATTGTTCACACAGCTCCTTTGGTAGTTTGAAAGAAAATGGCCCCCATAGGGAGTGGCACTATTAGGAGGTGCAACCTTGCTGGAGGAAGTGTGTCACTATGGGGAGGGGCTTTGAGGTTTTCTATGCTCAAGCCATGTCCAGTGTGGCAGAGTTGCATCTTGCTGCCTGGGAATCAAGATGTAGAACTCTTAGTGGCTTTTCTGGCACCATGTCTGCTGCATGTTGCCATGGGGATAATGGACTAAACCTCTGAAACTGTAAGCCAGCCCCAGGGAAATGTTTCCCTTTATAAGCATTGCCGTGGGCATGATGTCTCTTCACAGCTATAGAAACCGTAATTAAGACAGCTCCACTACACTAGGGGCTGCCTGACTATAGACAGAAAGCTTCAAAATGGTGAACCAAAATAAATCTTTCTCTCCATTTTAAAGTATTTGGACACAGCAAAGAAAAACTGACACACACATTCTAGTTCCTGCTCAGGTTTACAGTGAACAAGCCCATTTAGAAGACAGAGGCTGCCGGACATGGAGCCTGTACAGAGAGTCCTGTAGGTGGACTTTTCTTTCCCACCAGTTCCAAATAACCACACAGAGACTTAATATTAATTAATGCTTATTGGGAGCATGGGGAGGCAGGGGGAGAGTGAAGTGGAGAGGGGAGGAGGGAAAGGGAATGGGAAAAATGTATAGCACATCCCTATCCAAACAATTAAAATGAGAAAGATTTAAAAAAGATTATAAATGCTTGGCTGATAGCTCAGGCTTATCTCTAACCAGCTCTTGCAACTTAAACTAACTCATTTCTATTCATCTATGTGCTGCCCTGAGGCTTGTTTGCCTCTTCTATGAACTTCTCATGTTATTTCTTCTGTGTCTGGCTTGAGACTCCTCACACTCTGCCCTTCTTCTCAGATTTCTCTCTGCCTTGAAAAATCCTACCTAGCTATCAGCCTATCAGCTTTGTATTAACAATGAGAACAACACATTTTCACAATGTACAGAAGGAATATTCCACAGCAGAGGCCAGCTTCCTGGAACACAGGGAAGGGAAGGATGGAGAGAGTCTCTGGGATGAATACAGAGAATACTCAGTGCAGAGGCTTGCTCAGTGGTACCTTCTACACGAGTTTCACTTTTTCAGTGTGTGAACATCAACAGGAGATCAGAACTTGCTATAGATTTGAAGAATCATGGATATGAAGGTTAGAAGAACCCTTGGAGTTCTACCTATGAAATTCTTTTGCTTTACAAGAGAATACCCTGAGACCCTGTGGTCAATTTGGGAGCTGTGGCCAATGACTGGCCAGTTAAAAAGAATTACCATTTACCATTTTGCTCTGTTCCTATCAAAATGGGTTGAGGACCTTAGGGTGCAACTTTCTTTGACCTTAGATGTTTGCCTGAAATGATTCTCTTTCTGAATCCATCACTGGTCAAAGTTGGGCCTCCCATTTCAGAGGGAAGTCTTGGAGTCAAGGCTCATGGGGCTTTGTCTCAGCTTTGTGTCTATGGGGTAATCTTGAACAAATACTTAGGTTTCTGGACCATATTTTGCTCAACTGTAAAATGGGGGATAATAATAATAGTGATAGCATATATCATGAAGAGTAAATGTAAAAATATACTTAAAGCATTCAGACTTAAATGTAAAAATATACTTAAAGCATTCAAAATATACTTAAAGCATTTATATACATACTATGTATATAAATATATACACATTTCTTTCTTTCTTTCTTTTTTTTTTTTTTTTTTGGTTTTTCGAGACAGTGTTTCTCTGTGGTTTTGGAGCCTGTCCTGGAACTAGCTCTTGTAGACCAGGCTGGTCTCGAACTCACAGAGATCCGCCTGCCTCTGCCTCCCAAGTGCTGGGATTAAAGGTGTGCGCCACCACCGCCCGGCTACACATTTATTTCACTTCAAGAAATTTGTTTAGAATTCAGATTCACACGGGATGCTTGGAAGAGAGCTCAGGTGGGTAAAATGTTTGTCTTGCAAATATGAGTACTTCAGTCTGATCCCCAGAACCACATCCCCCAAAACTGGGATTTGGTAGCACAAATTTGTAATCCCAGCATCAGAGAGGCACTCACGTAGGGATTCCAAGAACTTGATGGTTAGCTAGCTGGCCTACTTGCCCAATTGCAGGCCAATGGGATTTTGTCTCAAAAAAGGGGGCCTAGCACCTAAGGAAAGACATTGAGGTTGTCCTCTATGGCCACATGGACACTAGCCCAGTGTGCACTCCCAGCATGTGCACCTGCACACACACACACACACACACATCCCCACGTGCACACACACAGAAGAATTCCTGTGGTTTTTGCTGTTACTGAGTTGGGTGAACTGTTTTTACAAGGCTGTTTTCTTCTCAGGACAGATGAAGACGGTGATGCTCCCAGCTACTATGCCGTTTGTGGGGCTCCTCAGCTTGATTATTATGGTACTCAACTCCCAGGTCAGACATTCTCAGTTACTCTCTATTGGCTGATTTTGACCCAAGCTAGAATCATCAGAGAGGAAGAAACCTTGGTTGAGGAAGTGCTTCCGTGAGACTTAGATGTGAGGCATTTTCTCAATTAGTGATCAACGAGAGAGGGCCCAAGCCCATCGTGAGTGGTGCCATCCCTGGCTGGGGGTTCTGGGTTCTATAAGAAGGTGGGTTGAGTAAGCCATGTGACACAAGCAAGTAAGCAGCGCTGCTCCGTGGTCTCTGTGTCAGCTCCTGTTTCTCGGTTCCTGCCCTGTTTGAGTTCCTGTCCTGACTTCCTTCAATGATGAACAGCAAGGTGAAAATGGGAGCTTTTGGTCATGGTGCTTTGTTGCAGCGTTATTGATTTCTTTCTGATATCAAAAACATTCCTTTTGCCTCCGACAGGCCCAGGACAGCTGACCGCATTGTGGGGCAGACTAGGCAGCTGCCTAGAAATTGTCCAGACCCAAGAGGTCTTCCCTCTGCCCCACATTGGACCCTGATTCTGCTATCCCAGCCCTTGCACCCCAGTGCAGCTGGATCGTGATCGGTTTTCCGTCCTGGGAAGGCACTGACATAAGCCTCCTGGCTTTGGTCAGTGCTTCATACGGCTGCTCCTCTCACTGAAGGGCACCGCTCACCTTTGGGTACCACTGGCCATCACACTGGCATTGCTTCCCCGCTTACCACAGGCTCTTTGTTCCTTCCTTTGCCCCGGAACATGGGGAGCAGTTTCCTCATCGCTTCCTCTACAGTGATTTTGTTTCCAACCTTTAAGAGGGAACTTGGCGTGTTCTTGCAGATGGTTCATTTCGGGAACAGAGACACACACAATCTTGCATGAAATCCTAAATACTCAATCACCAGCCTCGGATCTTGCTGCTGCAGAAACACAGCTGGGGCTTGGGGAGATTCTGAAATGTTCCTTTTCTGGCTTTGGTTGCTTACTTTGCATTTTCTATTGAGTTTCTCTGGTCAGACTCCCTCCTGGTTTAAAACTCTCCGATGAATTCCTATCACACATTGATTAAAATCTAAACCCTTCAAGCTCTATGTGGTGTTCCACCTTCTTGCACACGACTGTCTTTGCCTCGGTCACACCGGATTCCTTTCTGTTTCTCAAACACACCAAGCTTTCTTTTACCCTTGAGTCTTCAAACTTGCTGTTTCTTCTTTCTGGAATACGCTTAGCCCTCTTCCTACCACCGTGGCTGACTTCCTCACTGTGACATCTTACCTGACAATGCTATCCAAAGTGGGGATCAGTAGCCTCTGCCCAGTTTTTCTGTCCCACTCCTGCGTCTCTCCTCCCTAGGGTTTATTATAGCACATGACTGTAATAAACTGTTTTCTTATGATTTCCTTTCCTTCTCCACCTTAGCCCAATGATGCTCTCTATCTACAAGGGCAGGGACTTTGTCTCTGTCACTATTCTGTCTTCAGCATGGAATACCGACTCTATGCCAGACACTGTGGATCCAAATCCTCGATGTCCTAGATTTATATTCTAGCAGCAGACAAAGTCATTTGAAGAAATGAATGATATCATTTCAAGTAAAAAGTTCTATAATAAAGTGTTATAAGGGGATAGAATAAGTCTCAGAGAATGTTGGGGTGGGTGGGCAGTTTAAAACAAGGATGGTGTCTTAGGTTTCTATTGCAATGATAAAACACCATGATCAAAAGCACCGTAGGGAGGAGAGTGTCTATTATCCAGGTCAGTCAGGGCAAGAGTTCAAGGCAAAAATGTGGAGGCAGGAGTTGATGCAAAGGCCATGGAGGGGTGTTGCTTACTGGCTTGGTCCTCACAGCTTGCTCAGCCTGCTTTCTCATAGAACCCAGGAACCACCAGACCAGGGGGACACCACCTACAGTGAGCTTTACCCTCCCATGTCAATCATCAATAAAAAAAATACACTATACACTGCAGGTTTACAAATGACTCTAGCTTGTGTCAAGTTGACATAAAACTAGCCAGCACAGGTGGCCTGTCTGTGGAAGTGACCTTAGCACAGAGAACAGACATTCCAGGATGGAGCAAACCTATGAAGATAGGGGGAGTAGCAAGTGTGAGGGCAGCAGCCAGCTTGGTAGGTTGAGGAATGAAAAAGAAGCTACTCTCGTTGGAGTGTGGTGAGCTAGGGGAGAGAAACATTGGTGGATTTTTATATGTAATGTAACAACTCTGCACATCAATATTCAGCTGATTCTTACAAGGACTTCCTAAGTAAGTAGGGGCCAAGAAAATGGAATGCTTATCAAGAAGGAAATAAAGATTCCATCAAATTAGAAAATCTGCGGTAAGGCACATGGTGCAAACATAATTCACTGAGTCTGCACTAAGTGCTGTTAATCTTGGCTATAGACTAAAACCCCTTGGAAGTTCCACAAAGTACTGTATCTGGATCCTGCCCATGGAAGCTGAATTTAACCGGTCCAGGGATGGCCTGGAAGGATGCTGAGGGCTCTGTAGATAAACACAATATGACTGAGATCAACTCTCAGTGCAGCTTCTTTCTCACCGTAGCACATTGCCTCCTTGCTAGAACCTTTCCCTTGACTGGTGGTTTGAAAGAAAATGGCTCCACAGGCCCATAGGGAGTGACGCTATTGGGAAGTGTGGGCTTGTTGGAGTAAGTGTGGCCTTGTTTGAGGAAGTGTGTTGCTGTGGGGGTAGGCTTTGAATTCTGCTATGCTCAAGTTATGTCCAGTGTGATACAGTCTTCCTCTGCCGCCACGAAGACAATGTATTAAACCTCTGAAACTGTAAGTCAGCCCCAATTAAATGTTTTCCTTTATAAGAGTTGCTGTGGGCTGAGAGGATCCAGAGAGAACCTTCCTCTGGCGACAGATGGAGATAGAGACAGAGACCCACATGGGAGCACTGGACTGAGCTCCCAAGGTCCAGTTGAAGAGCAGAAGGAGGGAGAATATGAGCAAGGAAGTCAGGACCATGAGGGGTTGCTCCACCCACTGAGACAGTGTGCCTGAGCTAATGGGAGCTCACCAACTCCAGCTGGACTGGGACTGAAAGAGTATGGGATCAAACTGGACCCTCTGAATGTGGTTGACAATTGGGGCAGACTGAGAAGCCAATGATAATGGCACTGGGATTTGTCTCTACTGCATGTACTGGCATTTTGGGATCCTAGTCTATTTGGATGCATACCTTCCTAAGCCTGGATGGAGGGGGGAGGGCCTTGGAGTGGGGGAGCAGGAGGGAAGTGGGGGGAGGGGAGGAAGTGGAAATTTTGATTCCTATTATTTATGAAGTAATAAAAAATTATCAGAGAAAACAAAAACAACAAGAACAACAACAACAAAAAGAGTTGCTGTGATCATTGTGTCTCTTCACAGCAATAAAAACCCTAAGACAATTGACCTGGTGAAACCACTCGTGAGCCTTTGGGAGATTACTGAGGCCCAGATCCCAATCTAGACTCTAAAATAAGAATCTTGTGGGGGTTAGGATTCAGTCACTACTTGTTTTAAAGGTACCTCAGTTGCCTGTCTGCTTTGGAGCTTCTTACTCTGTTCTGATTTTTCTATCTGCTTTGTCTTTTTGTGTGTTCTTGGGTGAGAAGCATTTTTAATTCTTTTTTTTTTCCTTGTAATTTTTATGGGATTTCAGAAGGGAGAGGATTTAAGTAGGTGTGTTTAATCTATCATGTTTAATTGGAAGTCTGCAAACTTGAAAAATCAATTTAATTAAATTTTAATATGAAAGTTTACACATTCACTATATAAATTGAAAGTGCTTTACACTTTCCCTTCCTCAGCGACAACTGCTGGCGTGTAGCACTAACAGTTTCTTAGTCAAACTTACTGTTTAATTATAGCAACCAAATTATGTCCCCCCCCTCGCCGCCGTTTCACTCATGCTGGGCAAATACATTCATTTGCTATCATCTGGAGATTTCTTTCTTTCTTTTCTTTTCTTTTCTTTTTTTATTTTTATTTTTTTTTGTAATTTTCGAGACAGGGTTTCTCTGTAGCTTTTTGGTTCCTGTCCTGGAACTAGCTCTTGTAGACCAGGCTGGCCTCGAACTCACAGTGATCCGTCTGCCTCTGCCTCCTGAGTGCTGGGATTAAAGGCGTACGCCACCACCGCCTGGCGAGCTTTATTTCTTTATTTTCTGTGGTCCTAGGAATAGAACGCAGGACCCTGGCTACGCTAAGAGTGTGTTGTATGACTGGGCTTCACCTCCAACCCCTTGAAAATTAAATATTACAGTCTTTTGCTGTACTTTGCCCAACCTTTAAAATTTTGTAAATTACTTATATTTTGAGTATGTTTGTGTGCTTGTGTGTGCATGCACATGGGCTCATGCCACAGTACACATGTGGAGGTTAGAGGCCATCTTAGTGGAGCTGAGTCATTCCTTTCACCAGTATGTAGTGTGATGGTCCAACACATATCATCAGGTGTGTGTAGCAAACACATGTTTTACCCCCAGAAACATCCCATTGGCCGCATTCTGCTCCATCTCAGTGCTTTTGGGCGACTTTCTCTGTTCCTGGGTTGTTCCCCAAAACACTCTTCCTTCGTTGAGTTCCCTGTTCAACTTTTAATTCCCAGCCTATTAGTCAACTTTTACTTTCCTCCCGGACAGAGTTTATGCTGCCTACTTTGTACCCGGTCTGGTACTTCTTGATTCATGTGTAACTTTACTGATTCTTGCCCCATCTGGACATTATTGATCTTCAGTGTGTATGAACTACAAATTTGAATTGGTGAGGACTATGTTGGTCAATTCTATGTCATCACTGTCTCTGTGCTGTGTTCACTTTCTCTCCTTATCTTTTTTTTTTTAAGCTAGTGAAGAGCCCAGAATATAAAAGTCATAAACCCAAACACACTCTGAGGAAGTTGAAGCCAACAGCCACTGTTAACTTGTAACAATTAATTTGTGCTGTAAGAACCGACATTCTGGCAGCTATCTGTGTACAGTGGTAAACTTTTAACAATTGCTTCCTGCCTTCTAGCTAGGCAGTTACCACAGGCAAAGATTAGCTAACTATGGCCTCTATCAGGGATCCCTGCTTTGCTTTTAACTGCCCCCCATGTAACTCTACTCTCTGCCGTACATTTTTTTTTTTCAGGGACAGCGAAAAGCAGCCGCATCATCCACAGGCTTCTGCAAGCATCTTCACTTAGCATCCTATGATCAAAAGTTGTAAATCTTAAAATGCAACATGACTTTAAGCCTAACTTCAAGATTGTAAAAGCTCTTTAATCCATACCTGATGCTTAATTTTTACTATAAGAAGAGGCTCAAACTGGTTTCTATTGACTAGTGGTCCCAGCAAGCTGGAGGGTTTTTTTTCTTTTTCTTTTCCCCCGTGACTGGAATAAAGACAGCTTCTTGTTCCTAGACTTCAGTGATCTGTACCCCATTATTTGTGCACCATGGGACAAAGCAGATTCATTAATTTGATTTTATAAGTGTTTTGCCTATATATATATATATATGTGTGTGTGTGTGTGTGTGTGTGTGTGTGTGTGTGTGTGTGTGTATACCACATGTGTGCTTGACACTCACAAAGGTCAGAAGAGGGACTGGATCCCCTGGACCTGAAGTTTCAGACAGTTGTGAGTTGCCATGTGGGTGTTGGAGAATGAACCCGGGTCCTCTGTAAGAGCAGGAAGTGCTCTTAACTGATGAGCTAGCTCTCCAGCCTCTGCAATCACTTTCTTTCAGTCTTTATGCGACTCTTTTACCCTTTTTAAAGTATCCCCCACCACCTTTTCTTTTTTTGAGACAGGGTCTCTTTATGTAGTCTTTGCTGTCCTGGGAACTTGCTTTGTAGACCAGGCTAGCCTTGAACTCACGGAGATCCACGTGCCTCTACCCTTTGAGTGCTGAGATTAAATGTGCACCATTACACTCAATCAAATATGCGACTTTTTATTTATGATGCCTTTCAATGAAGCTAAGTTCTTACATTTAATACAGTTGATTTAATAAATGTATCAAGGATCCCTTTACATTTCGTGCATGTGACCCCTAAGCCCTTTCTTGAGCTCATGAGGATGATTTCTTTAAAATTTGCCTTAATTTCCTCGTTGGACTCTTGACTTCAATTAGTTTCTGCATGTGGAGCTAGTTGTGGGTCCCGCAGATAAGTAGGGCTCAGCTTACGCCCTGGAACCCCCATTTTCCCCGGTGATCTGGAATGCCTGCCTATCAGAATCAAGCTTCCACAGAGGTCTGGAGGCTTCTGGGCTCTTTTGGAGATTCTGTCCCTCTACTCATGCCTATGCCAATATCACATGGTCTTAATTTTCATGGCCTAATTGTACTTGTGGAATGTGGAAGTCCAAGTCCTTGAAACATGTTTTTCACTAATGTTTGATTATACTTTATTCTGTGTTTTCCTATATAATCTTTTGATCAGCTTGTGAAGGACCAGGTAGAAATCTTGTTGGAAATTTACTTAGAATTAAATTGAATTGACAGATGAATTCCCCCATTCTATCTCTGTCTTCCTACAATGGGAACAGCTTCTGATGTTTATAGCATGGGTGTTTTGTAAATGTTTTCAAAGTACATCTTATAAGTCAACATTTGGTCATTAGAGCTCAATATAACAGGATCACAGATAACTCAGATCCATCTGCATATTCTTACTATTTGACAACCATCAGTAAATTTCTTAAAACCTACAGATCTACAGTTGCATCCTCCCACTAAATACGAATCCATAACCTGACTCCTGAAAAACGTTCTGGATAAGATTCCGTGTCGGTATCTCAGGCAGAGAGAAACGACAGAGACTCTGCTCTGGCTCAGGGATGGAGAGTGATGTAGTTAGTCTCAGAATAGCGGGTGCTCTGGCTGGAGTTCGCGGCCTAAGGAACCGAGGAGAACTACAAGTCCCGGCAGGCCGCGCGGCACCGGCTTTAGTAAGCGCCGGGGTGGCAGAGGTACGGTTTCCTGGAGTTTGGGATCCCGGCTGCGGCGGTTCTGCTTCTCTTCCCTCTGGGTGAGTAGCATCTGCGCACCGAGCCCGGGCAGACCCGGCCCCCAGATCGCGCGGCACGTGGAGCGCGGGGGAGCGGGTGCAGACATGCTCCTCATCTCCTGAGCTCTGGCTTGCAACCCTGACGAAGCTGGGAGGAAACAAGGGCGTGTGACCTTGTCACCTCAGTAGGCGCGACCACGTGGTTCTGGTGACTCGCAGTGCCCCGCCCCTTTTCTCTGCGATTCTGTAGCTCAGTGCCCTAGCGGTCGTTAGCGTGGACTGGTTACTTTGGTGGCCCAACCTTGCGTGCACCGGAGTAGGCGGAGGTGGAGAGGGGCTGCGAGTGACTCCGCCAGAAGCATTCACACCTTGGTGGCCTTGTGGGCTTCCACGCGGAGGTAGCCGGGGACGGTGAGCGTGGAGTGGTGAAGAGCAGGGGGCTCCCTAGAGACTAGGTCACCTAAGCTTGCCACAGGCGCCAGTCTACTTTTGATCCGCGAGTCTAGTTTCCAGATGCCCTGTGCATCTAGCTGATTTATGGAGAGAAAGCCATCAGAAGACACCCAGTACAGCTGTCCCAGACTTCAGTGGCGTTTACTTGCCACCAAGTGGGAAGCTTAGCGGTTAGTAGGCGCTCGAGAAAGAATTGCTGAGTTGATAGGAATTAGATTTTGTCCTGTCACAAATTTTCTTTAAGCTTCTTCTCGTCACCGTAGTTCTCAGGCTGAATTCTGCAGCAGAATTATGTGGAGGGCTTGTTACTTTATAGAATTCTGCCCACTCCCCTCCAAACTTCTGATTCTAGGATGGTATTTGAAGTCTGGAATCGGCATATCTAACATGAATCCTGGAGATACAATGTTGTTATCCTGGGGACCGAGTTTTGAATGCTACTATTTTAGAAGGAAAAAAAAATCCATAAATTCTTCATACCTGGTTATGGTTGTGTTTTTTTTGTTTTTGCTTTTGTCCATGTTTGCCAGCTTCACTACTGTAGCTGTACCTCCTTGGGAATTGCTTTCCTGTGGCCCACCCTCCTCCCCATTACATTATATATGAATACTCATGTAGTTTCGTCACTCGTATCATTTTCTCTCCCTGGGCTAGATCATAATTTATTTTACTGTGTTATTTGCTTGATTGGTATTCAACAGGCCGTATGGTGTGAGATTTTTACCTCCGCTGAGAGAATTTGCATTTCATTTCTTTCCAAATAGACTCCACCCCACCCGATTTTTGTCGGAGAAGGTTCTGGTGAATGAGAAGAATGATTGGTTTTGTCGTCCCTCCCTGTCTTGTCCAACCCCAATAGACAGCATACTGGGTCACCTAGGTCTCAGTGTCCATGACAGAGAACCATTGCTATCCCAGGGCCCAGACAATTCTTTGTTTATATCCACCTGTTGTTCTGGTGGCCGAGCAGACACACCTAGATTCAAGCTTTTGTTCCATTGGTTCTTAACCCTTGGGCGGTTCCTTCCACTTCCTTGTCTGTAGAGCGAAACTCCAAGGATATCACCTGGGAATCTAGCTGTGCAAGTTATTCCCCATGAGCTATTGCTTTAAGCACCTTTGGGAAGCTCACTGACTTCTCTGCTGCTTGCTTGCCCTTTGCTCTTGGCCTTACGTTATTAGTCCCATTTCTAAGATGAGCTGAGTTCGAGGTTTCTCATCTGTTCCTGGGTGAGATTTATTTTCCTTATCTGCTGAGGAACCTTGGCCTTGGTCAGGTACTCCTTAATTTAACTGATATTGATCTGAGTAACGTCTAGCCATTACACTCTAGGCAGTGTAGTTAAAGCTCACTCTTGCATTGAACTTTACCACTATTTGTAGGATGGCAAAGACTGGGAGCCTCCTCAGGTCAGCCGTTCCTGGGTATTGACTCATCGTGTTGTTTCTCTCCAAGAGTATTTTTGGGTCTTTTCTGTTTTGGAGAACAAATAAAAAAAAAATTAGTGCTCATTTGTCCAATAATCTCTGTGGGAAATGGAGGTAGCCAGGGTCACTTTTGGGAAAAAGTGAATTTGCTCCCTCTGTGACTTCCCTCCGTGATGTGAGTGGGGGCTGTGAATTTCAGGCTGGTATTCTCAGGATGTGGCCTGGGAAGGGGCAGCCAACAGGCGTTAGTTGGAAAGGCCATTTACAGTCAGTGCTTGATTTCCTATTTAGTTCTGTCCTTGAGATGGTCATTTTTGTTTGACTATCAGCTTCCTCTTGTTCAACTTCCTGGTAGACGGTGTCATGATGAACTGGGGGTCTCCTCTGGCCCAGGGACAAAGAATTCATTCTTCCCATTGATTTGACAATTAAACAGCCACATCGATCAGTGCTTCAGGCTTGAATGTATCATTTCTAGTGAGGAATATTGCTTGATCTTTGACGTGGTATTAGTGATTCCAGAGCTGCCAACACTGCCTTCCATAGGCTTGGCTCTTTGGGGGCTTGGTAGCAGGTCAGAAAAGATAGCTTCTCTCTGCAGCAGCTCTATTTACTTTAAGCCAGCTCCCTACCAAAGAGATATGTTGTTAAAAAGAAAAGAAAGATGGGGCTGGACAGCTGGTTTATGGATTTGAGCTCAGATGCGTTGCTTATTCAGGGGTCTTGAATTTGGTTTCTAGAACCCACATTGGATGACTCACAAATGTATAACTCCAGCTCTAGGGGATCTTGTGTTCCCCTTCTGATCTCCACGGGCACCTGCACACACACACACACACACACACACACACAGATACACACGCACGCAGACACATGGACACACACACACAGAGACACAGAAACATACACAGACACACATATGCAGAGACACACAGAAACAGACACAGAGACACACACACATAGACATATACAGACACAGACATACACACACACACACACAGGTTAAAATAAATCTTAAAAAGAACAAAAGGACTGGCTGAACATTTGCAGTGGAAAGTGCGGTTTATATCATCTCTTTGTCAATTTACTGGCTGCGCCACCTGGGCTGAACACTCTGTGTCTTTGTGTCCTCGTTTATACCTGAGAGGATGATGCTTGCCTCATCTTACTGCTCTGTGTGGAATATTAACACGGTGAGTGCACCATGTGGTGGGATTAAAAGTGTGCCCCACCTGACCCCGCGTGTGTAGAGAACTCTGTAAAGGTTGATTATTGCTAATAATATCATCTAGTGATTATGTTTTAGGCTCTTGGTAGCCTCAGACCTCCTGTAAGGTGTGTGGCCTTCTGAGAGGTAACACAGGTGAAAGTCAAGGCAAGAAAACAGAACGGGGTAGGTGATTCATTAGCAGATGCCTTAATAATGAAAGGTGTTTTTCACTGACAGACATACTTCATGCGTGACAGGCCTTTTAAAATACCCCAAGGGAAACAGCTCATTTATATGTTGAAGACTCTCTGACACCTTATGGAAAGCTCCAACTTCAATTTATTTAGACACAGTTTGGCTCTTATATCATCTATTTTATGTATTTCAATTCCTACTGCTTTTATTACTGAGGACATTGGTTTGAAAATGGGATTGCCTCCCCGTTCCTTTGATACTCAGAGGTGGTCTCAAGGGTAGGCGAGACCGCAGTCCAGCAGGGGCTGCTGTAGAGGATGGTACAGCAGGAGGGTGGGGTTCAGAGGAGCAAAGGTTGCGGGGCAGTATGGGGGTAATAGGGAGAGAATGACTATTGAGTTGGAAGTCTGCGGTATATTCATCTAGAGACTTGTGTTACTGGTTCTACACAGGCCTCATGGGGCATATAGGTGTTCCATTCATTGATTAATTCAGTTAGTAAATGTTTTGGGCACATTTATAGTCTGGCTTATTACATCCTGGGGACCACGTTTGACCAGGCCCATTGCTTTACGTTGCCTTTTTGGTTGCCTTGCACTAGAATGCAGAGTTGAGGAGTGGCCTTAGAGATGGGGTAGCCCCCAAAGGTAAAAGTAGTTACTGTGTGGCCCTTTGTAGAAGAGCTTGGTGGCCTCTGTTCTAGGCAGCAAGCACACATAGTTTCCTTACTTTCCTTGGAGTGCAGCTTGTGGCATGTTGGAAAACTAGCAAGTTGGAATAGGGTGAGTGGAGGACAGGGTGGAAGGGCCAGAGATCCTTCGAGAAATCTGGCAACAGATCTCTTAAGACCTTGGCCCTTGTGAGTCAGTTGAGAGTATTTGGATAGCTGCATGCACAGAGTGAATAGTAGAACTTTAGTTTCTACATAGGCATCAGCTTGGGGAAGCTGAGGGTGGTGGGGAGTTTGAAGCCATCCTTGTCTATATAGTGAGATCCAGGCTAGCCGGGGCTACATAGACTCTATTTCAAACCGGTCAGTCAGTCAACCAACCAACCAACCAACCAACCAACCAACCAACCAACCAATAAACCTACTGAGGGAAGAGAATTGCTCTATTTAATAGCTGACTTACTGTGTTTACTTCTGTTTTGATCTTGAGGTCTTGGAGCAATGATTCTCAGAGACCTGCGGGTCATGACCCTTTTATAGGGGTCACCTAAGACCATCTGAAAATACAGATATTTATATTACAGTTCACAACAGTAGCAAAATTAAAGTTATGAAGTAGCTACAAAAATAATTTTATCATTGGGGGTCACCACAACATTAGGAACTGTATTAAAGGGTCACAGCATTAGGAAGGTTGAGAGCCACTGTTTTAGAGGAATGGCTATGTCTTAGGGTTTCTATTGTGAGCAGACACCATGACCAAGGCAACTCTTAGAAAGGAAAACATTTAATTGAGGCTGGCTTACAGTTCAGAGGTTTAGTTCTTTGTTGTCATGGTGGGGAGCTTGGTGGCTTAAAGACAGACATGGTGCTGGAGAGGTAGCTGAGAGTTCTACATCCAGATTTGCAGGAGAGAGAGAGAGAGAGAGGGAGGGAGGGAGGGAGGGAGGGAGGGAGGGAGAGAGAGAGAGAGAGAGAGAGAGAGAGAGAGAGAGAGAGAGAGAGGACAGGACCTGGCTCAAGTATTTGAAAGCCAAGGCCCACCCTTAGTGGCACACTTCTCCAACAGGGCCATACCTCCTAAATCTCTCTCAAGTAGTACCATTCCCTAATAACCACGCTTTCAAATATGTGTGCCTATGGGGGGGTCATTCATAATCAAACCACCACAGACTGTATCATAATTCTTTTTCTCGTTATGCTGTCTGATATAGGCAAAAGGAGAATGAATTTATTTTGCTCATAGTTTCACATCGGGGTTATTTGGCCTCCCATGCTCTTGGGCAGAGAACATCATGGCAGTAGGATCTTGTGGTTGAGGAGGCTTTCTTCTTGGTGGACAGGATGCAGCAGGCGAGGAAATGGCCAAGGACCAGTCTAATCTTCAAAGCCTTACTTTTTCCAATTAGACCCCCATCTCCTGACTTTCCTAGAACCTCCTAAAATATTGCCAGCCGGTGTTTGACACATGTGCCTGTAGGTTTTTTTTTCTTATTAAAATCATAACCATGGCCATACATCTTACTTTTGACCCGATAGGTGTCCAGGAGAGTTAGTGGAGGATGTTAACAATTAAGCTCTTCTATCCCCAACCAACAGTCTAGCCTCCGTCTGCCTCCTCTACCAGCAGCGTTTATCAATCAACAAATGAATAATAGAGTGGAGTGGATGCCTGTAATATTGCATGGCCTCAGCATTCACTTGGAGTGCAGGTAAAGAAGAGTGCTTGCTGACCTGAGCTTTTGAGGAAAATCATCTGCGAGCTTGCAGAGTTGGTCAGAGTTGGTGGTTCAGCGGGCTGTAGGGTGGGATCCAGCACCCTGTGTTTTGAAGTGGTCAAAGGCTAGTTTCAGTTCAGGTGTCCCTCAGACCATCCTTGACAAATTCTGGGCTAGGAAAACAAGGCTACTGTGCTGTTTTTTTTTTTTTTTTTTTTTTTTTTTTTTTTTTTGAGACAGGGTTTCTCTGTGGTTTTGGAGCCTGTCCTGGAACTAGCTCTTGTAGACCAGGCTGGTCTCGAACTCACAGAGATCCGCCTGCCTCTGCCTCCCAAGTGCTGGGATTAAAGGCGTGCGCCACCACCGCCCGGCTACTGTGCTGTTTTAAATGACAGGACCTCTCGGCTCCCGTGTAGGCTCATCAATTGGAATGCTTGGGTCCCAGTTGGTAGATTGTTTTGGAAGAACTGGGAGGTATGGTTGTGCTGGAGAAAGTGTGTCACTGGGGGTGAGCTTTGAGATATGCCCAGTCTCTCACTCTCTTCCTCTTGTCTGTGGATCGGGCTGTGAGCTCTCAGCTACTGCTCCAGCACCATGCCTGCCTACTTCCGTGCTCCCTACCATGATGACCATGTAGTAACCCTCTGAAACTATAAGCAAGCCCCCGATCAAATGCTTCATATATAATATAATATAATATAATATAATATAATAATCCTTCATCATGCTTTCGTCATGGTGTCTCTTCAACAGTAACTAAAGCAGCAGCAAAAGGAAACATAATGGATCTCAATGCAAAGTATCATTGGGTCCAGGAGACATCAAGAAAGGAGAGAAAGTAGGCTGGAGAGATGGCTTGACAATTAAGAGTGCTTGCTGCTCTTTCAGAGGACTGGATGTGGTTCTCAGCACCCAGGTCTAGGGACTCATAACTGCCTACAACTTGGGCTCCAGGGACTCTGACATCCTCTTCTGTCTCCTTTGGGCATGCGTTCACATACACATTCATACATATACACATAAATAAAATAAAATAAATCTTGAAAAAAAGAAAGGCGAGAAGCAGAACAGGTAGGAAAAGTGGGAAGGGTTGAGAGAAGGTGGCGAATTTCAGTACAGATGCACAAGCTAGTTGAATGTATGCCTAGAGGGGCAACTATATGCTCTTTAAAGAAATGGTATAAAGTCTAAGTTGAAAGTGAAAGATGGAAAAAGATGTGCTTTATGTATATTTAAAGGAAAGCCCGTGTCTGTGCTATGAGGCATGAGTCAAAATAGACTACAGAGAAATGGAAGACAAGACTGTTTGTAGCAGTAGCTTCTACGCAGAGAGAAACCAAGTGACAGAATGGGGCCAGAGCAGACACTTTCGAGGTGACGGCCTGCATCTTGCTACTGTGTCTCTGAAGTCCTTGCACTGACAGGAGGCTTGGTGATGCTCCTTTCTGTCTGGGGCCTGTTCTTTGGCGCCTGCAGCTGGGTCAAGGGCTTAGTTGGTTGTAGAGTACTCAGGGATTGTTGAGGAGGTAGCCCATTGGGTGCATTGTCACCAAACAATGTCTGTGTAGCCACCTGGTGGTAGGAGGAGATATGAGTAAAAGCAGATAGGGTCTTTCTGCCCAGTGGTCTAAGTTTGGTTCCCAGTAGATGCCTAGGACTGTGTATGGATGGGGTAGCGTCGGTCTTCCCCCAGGAGCACAGTATGAACTATCTGCCTGTAGTAGGCATTTTGGCTATCAGCTAGATATGGAGGAACGACTGGCTGCTTCTACCTAGCTACCATTTTGGCAGGGGTCTGCCTACTTCCAATCTGTGCATCAAGGCGAATGGTGTCTGTGGCTGTGTATTGTTGTAATACAAGTGCCCAAAGTGAGCACGCCTTTCCTGCTTTTCCTGCCTAAAAAGCACCCACTTCGGGATCCTTTTGCCTTTTGACTCTCTGATTCCTGCTACTTCCTGGTAGCTCTGACAGCATGCTCTGTATCTTTATTGCTTCTCCGCTGCCCCGCCCTAGAGTGTAAGCTCCATATAGACAAGGACTGTAGCTTGTTCGCCTCCTCCACTGTAGCTAGAACAGCACCTGGTGCTGTCAAAGGAAGGATGCTGGGAATTGATTTGTACCAGGTGCTATACTAAGCACTTTATGTGATTATTTCACTTCATCTTAATTTCGAGGTAGGCATTTTCTTGTTTTATAAGTGGAGAAACTGAGGTCCCATGGGATTAAGAAAACGACATAAGGTCATACGATCTGTGAGTAGCAGAGCTGGGTTTGTATTCTGGACGGACACTCTATGAAACCCTTAATTGCTGACCTTTCTTGACCTTCCTTTCTTGCACAGGGTCTGGGGACATGGCCAGAAAGGCTCTCAAGCTTGCTTCGTGGACCAGTGTGGCTCTTGCTGCCTCCGGTGTCTACCTCTACAGTAACAACTACTTGGACCCAAATGACTTTGGCGCTGTTAGGGTGGGCAGAGCTGTTGCTACGGTAGGTTTTTCTCCTTTGGGGGTGGCAGAGGAGTTACAGCATTACCTGTAGGTGTTCCATGGGTGTGGCTGGTGGGTGTGCTGGCATTTGTGGAAATGCAGGCATGTCAGCTCTATCTCCAGAGCTGCAGGCTCAGGTATGCGTCCTCACAGGCCTTTGGTCCTGTAACAACCCCTGCCATTCTACGATTGAACACAACAGGGTCATACCAGGTCCCTACACTGAAGCCTTTGAGGCTCGTGTCTTACGGTAGTGATGTCTCAGAGGGGCAGTACTCCTTGGACAGGGCCGAGGACAGAAGACTTTGTGGGAAGAAGACTTTGACAATCCAGTTCTGCCTGCCATCTTTGAGCTTCCTGTCTGCTCTGAGGTGAATTCTTTAGGAGGCCTTTCTTACCACAGGTTCCCTCCACCATGGTGTTCCAGCAAGAGCATGGGGGCAAAGCTAACATGGATCGAACACTGTGAAATCACGAGTCAAAAGAAATCCATCTTTAGCCGGGCATGGTGGTACATGCCTTTAATCTTAGCACTCGGGTGGCAGAGGCAGGCAAATTTCTGTGAGTTCGAGGCCAGTCAGAGCCATACAGAAAAACCCTGTTTTGAAAACACACACATACATGCATGCATGCATGCACATACATTTACATACACAATCCTTCTTTAGAAAGAAAAACTTCTGTCAGCAAACTTGATTTCACTACATTGAGCTAATATGAAGAATTGGCACTTACATGTTGATTTTTCTGGGGCTGGGAGAACTCCATCCAAAAACAAACAGAAAATCTGATTTGAATATTTGACGTTAGATGTTTTCTCTGGTTGTTCAGTAGCAATATCCTCTTGGTGTTATGTCTTTTTAGAAAAGTTTTTAGATTTGTTTATTTTATGTCTATGAATGTTTTGCCTGCATGTATGTATGTATGTATGTATGTAAGTATGCGTGCATGCACACCATATGCAGGCCTTTGGAGGTCAGAAAGGGATGTCAGATCCACTGGAATTAAAGCTACAGATGGTTGTGAGCCACCAGGTGTTGGGAACCAACCCAGGATCTCTGCAAGAGCAGGAAGTCAGCTTAGCCACTAACCGTCTCTCCAGCACCTATCATGGCTCCTTACCTCTGCTTCCGGCTCTTCTCCCAGACACTGCAGTACGGTCGTTGCAGACTAGATTGCCAGCCACACGCAGCATGCTCTCTCTCCTTTGTTGCTGCTGGTGAGCATAGATAACAGCTGCAGTTGCTCCCCCCCATGTGGATATGAATCATGATGTCGTTTGTTTAGTTTATTTCCCAAGAACTCAGTGTTGTCAAATGTTCTCAGAGGGAGGCCATTAACTTGGTGCCTGTCTTCAAGGGGAAACTGAGTTAAAGAATCAAATAGACAATCGAGCTTTGGGATAACAAGCTATGGGATATGAAATCATCTCTAGCTGTTTACCTAGTGGGTCAGACAAGCTGTCAGTAGCTGCCCAGAAGAGGGAGTCAGGGAAGAGAAATAAAAGTCCATGCTGTCTGAGTTCATCTGGCATGGAGTCAGCCACGTGGCCGACTAGCAGCTACACGGTATGGAATGGAGCGTTAGAAAAAGAGTGCAAAAATTCCAACTAACAGAGAAACCATACTTAGGTTCTGGCTACCATCTAAAAGAAAAAGAGAGTAGAAAAGAAAAATTAATCCCAGCATTCGGGATGCGGAGAGTCAGGACTCGGTGAGTTTGAGGCCATCCTGGAGACAGTCAGGACTCGGTGAGTTTGAGGCCCTCCTGGAGACAGTCAGGACTTGGTGAATTCGAGGCCATCCTGGTCTACAGAGCGAGTTCCAGGCCAGCTATAGCTATTGCACAGAGAAACTCTGTCTTGAAATACCAGAAAAAAAGGGAAAGTCTTGAGTTTCCGCTCAGAAAGGCAGGCCTCTAGTCCGGATCATCCAGGTTTATTCAGTGAGTAAACCTTACTGACAACTGGTGCTCAGTATGTTAGGGGTAGAATGAAATCCAGCTTTGGGGGGTACAAATGAACACTTTTTTTTTGTTTTAGAGACAGGGTGTCTTTGTGTAGTCCTAGCTGTCCTGGAACTCACTCTGTAGACCAGGGAGGCCTTGAACTTACAGAGATCCTCCTGCCTTTGCCCTCCAAGTGCTGGTATTAAAGGTGTGTGCCACCACTGCCTGGCTGCAGACAAACACTTTTGACTTCCTCTGAAAAGGAAAGTTTGGGCTCAAGGCTCCTCCATGCTGGAGATATGTTGGAAGCCTATGGTTTTCTGATTGACTGTGGATAAGCCCCACCCCCCATCGGAGAGTTTTGGCCAGAGAATCTAGATTAGAAACTCTTTAAACTTAACAGCATTCATTTGTTTAGTATTTATTGACTATCTACCTGTGTGGTGTAAAAGAGGCTGAGGAGCAGTAAAAAGTAGGAAAGCCCAGCCCTTAAATCCAGACAGTTCACAAACAAGAAAGCAAATGGGCAAGTGAGTTTACAGGTAGTTGGTTATGATCTATTGTGCACAGTTCCTGGTGTCCATAAAGGGAACTTGAGATCAGACATCTCTGGAGGAGTGCCATTTATGCTCACCCCTGAAGGCCAGTAAGGAGCATCCAGGCTAAGATCTGGGGGCTGAGCCTTCAAGGGGTGGGACCAGTTACCCTTATAGACCCAGTAACTCCTGTGTGGGACTTCTAGATTTGGCAGAGGTGTGATGTTTGCTGTCCTCAGTGCTAAGCTTTCTCCTCCCGTTTCACAGACAGCTGTCATCAGTTATGACTATCTCACCTCTCTGAGGAGTGTCCCATATGGCTCAGAGGAGTATTTGCAGCGTCGATCCCAGGTAAGGGATTTGTGGGACCCGTCAGAACTGGGCCTGGATGTCTAAAGAATGTGCACAGCCAGTTTACTTCTATGGAAATCTGGACTGAGGACAGAGTGGGCATTGAGGTAGTGGCCACTGGCCATGGGGTTTGGGACAAAGAGAGTGGAAGACTGCCTGCTCCTTCCTGTGAAGGTGCCTTAGTACTTAGTACTTAGACTGCCATCCCACATCAAACTGGGTCTTTTACACTGTGGTGGTTTGAAAGAAAATGGTCCCCAAAGAGAGTGGCACCATTGGAGGTCTGGCCTTGTTGGAGCAGGTGTGGTCTTGTTGGAGGAAGTGTGTCACTGTGGAGGTGGGCTTTGAGGTCTCATATATGCTCAAGCCATATCCAGTGTCTCAGACCACTTCCTGTTGCCTGTGAGTTGAGATGTAGGAACTCTCAGCTCTCTCTCCAGCACCATGTCTGCCTGCATACCACCTTGCTCTATGCCATGATGATAACGGACTAAACCTCTGAAACTGTAGGCCTCCATCTCAGTGAAATATTTTCCTGTATACGAGTTGCTGTGGTCATGGTGTCTCTTCACAGCAATAGAAAGCCTAACTAAGGCACATACTAAGGCCGTTATCTATAAAGGGCATTTGGGGAGGCCACTGTGTGTTTCAGGTGACAGCAAGGATGTAGGCTGCCTATGGAGGGATAATAACTTCTAAGTTGTGTTATTAGGCAGAAAGGGGTTATTTTTTTTATTTTGTCCTCTGAAGTGATATAGATATGAATAATTTGCATTGGTGTGGATTTTAAGGTCAATTTTGTTATATGTATATGCATATTTCTAATCTTGATTAAGGTATTGTGATTGTATAGTTCATTTAAAAATGTAATGTATATAGGTTGTTAATGGATAATCATCAATAATTGTCAAGCTTTTAGTCATGTTAGTTAGATTTTCTAGATGTGCATAGATATATTTCAGCTAGGGATATATATTTCAGTTGGATAGGCATTCTTCATATCTTTCAAAGACTGCAGAATATGGCATTTAATGTTTTAATAACTTAGGGCTTTTCATGATAATGAGACATGTCTGCTCCTGGCAGCACCAATCTACTTCAAGAGGAAGATGGGCACCGAAGAGGCTCCTTAAGGAGTTTGATAGCCATTTGGGCAAGAAACTGCTCTTGCCTGGACTGTTGCATAAACTGGACACAAAGAACCCGCAGAAAGAGGACTGTTAAACTTGCCTAAAGGTGAGATGGTCTTTCGGGGTTCCTGACTCATGAAAGAGTCTGTGAGACATTCTGCAGGACACAGCAGATAGTGACTGAACTGTCTTTGGAATTTCCTGCTTCATGAAAATGTGTCTGCTGGATACTATGGGCCTGTAGGCCGAAGATGGATGCCCCAACGGTACAAAAGAACTTTGGGTGACTGTCCAGGCAGTGAGATGTCTCTGTCATTTCTAAAGTTTGAAGTTTCTTATTTCTTGTTTACTTAGGTAATATTATATCCTTCTGGAGTCTTTGATGGAGTTAAAGAATGGTTAGTTATAGTTATAGTTTTCCTTACTTATGATAAAAGATAAAATAGATATAAATATTGTAACTGTAATTCTTGCTTGATAACTGTTTTGCTATATGTAATCTTACTATGTTAAAGTGAAAGCCTTTCTTTTTTGTTTAAACAGAAAAAGGGGAAATGATGGAGGTGGTTCTTGTATTTTATCTGTTGCTTTCATTGGTTAACTAATAAAGAAAACTGCCTTAGCCCATTTGATAGGCCAAACCTTAGGTGGGTGGAGTAAACAGAAAAGAATGCTGGGAGAAAGAAGCTGAGTGAGGAGTCGCCATGATTCTCCCACTCCAGACAGACGCAGGTTAAGATCTTTCCTGGTAAGCCAGCTCGTGGTACTACACAGAATATTAGAAATGGGTTAGATCAATATGTAAGAGCTAGCCAATAAGAGGCTGGAACTAATGGGCCAGGCAGTGATTAAAAGAATACAGTTTCCGTGTAATTATTTCGGGGCATAAGCTAGCCATGCAGGCGGCCAGGTGCCGGAGACTCAGCCCTACCGCACATATCACAACACTGAAGGTCATTGGTGCTTTTGTAGGAGTGGATCTGTGGACCTTACACACCTCCTCAGTCAGAATGTAGTAACTGATGCAGATGTATTAGCAGTACCAGGGAGATGAGGGATCAAACATGAGGTCAAACAGAGAGGTTGACAATAGACCCTTGCGTCTTTGCTCAGGTGGTCCCTGCAGCTGTATTGCCCTGAGAAAACACTTCTGGGCTCAGTGTGGACACCTCTCCTCTCTGCTGCTCTCCTTCCAGGCGTCCTTTGTGGATGGGACAGTTAATGAAAACTTGAATTTAAACTTTTCATTATGCATATTTTAACTGTCCACAAAAGTAACAGAGAACAGAGTAGAGAATAATCACCCCAACCCCTCCCGTGGGATTGTCCCGCCTGAGGAATGTGTGATTTGTGTTTCTCTCTTTTGTTTACTCACTCGGAAGTGTTTAAATGAAACCTCAGGTGCCATATTGTTTCATGTATAAATTCTTCAGCATGTGTCTCTAATAGAAAAAGACCTTTGAAAAACCACAGCCATAATACTGTGCTCACAGGTGACCAGATGAGCAATTGCACAGCAACTGCTGGTTTGTGTCCAGATTGCCTTTCTCCCGGAAATGGCTTTTTAAAGTATTTATTTATTTATTTATTTATTTATTTATTTATTTATTTATTCATGAGTATGTGTGAGCTGTGCGTGTGTATACATTGGATGTTGTGTTCTACCACTTTCTGCGTAATTTCCTTAAGTTGAACCTGGAATGGGGCTGGTGGTCAGCCAGTCCCAGTGATCCTTCTGTCTCTACCTTCACAGTGTTGGGGTTATAGGTGTATGACCCCACTTTTGCCTTCTTACCCAGAATCTGGGAATTTGAACCAGGTTCTCATGCTGGCACTTTTACCCACTGAGCCATCTCCCAGCCCTGAGATGTCTATTTATAATAAGTTTGTTCCAACCTTGATCCAAACATGGTATGTATGTATGTATGTATGTATGTATGTGCATGTGTGTGTGTATTGCATTTTGTTGACGTTTCTTGAGTCTTTTAGAATCTATCATTTCTTCTCCCTTTCTTTATTTTATTTTTTTATTTAGTCATTCACTTGTTGGAGAGCCAGATCATTTATCCTGTAGAATTTCCACACTCAGGATTTGGCTGATTGCACTCTCAAAGTGCTATTTAATGGGAAATGCATTCAAATGACTTGCAATTCAAAGTATACAATATTTGAAATGGAGAAAATGACCCTTGTTCCTCAGGTATCCAGTTCCCCTGCCTGGAGGCGATCATCATTTCTTGTGTATCTTTCCAGAGCTATCTTCCTGTAATTTAGTCACTGTGTCTTTATTTCTGCCATAGATGATGGTTAGTTACACATCTTCTCACAAGCTGCTGCTTCTCTTACACTGGAGATCGGGGCTCTCAATTTGCATATTTAATCGTCAGCAGTAATGCCTAGGAGTCTGGAGAGATAGCTCAGTGGTTAAGAGCACTGGCTACTTTTCCAGAGGACCCAGGTTCAATTCCCAGCACCCACATGGCAGCTCACACCTGTCTGTAACTCCAAGATCTGACACCCTCACACAGACATACATGTAGGCAAACCACCAATGCATGCAAAATTAAATTAAATAAATTATTAAAAAATAATGCATAGGATGGAGTGTGTTTAATGTCTGTTTCAGTGTCAGACTATGCTCTTGCCTTTGTAGAGGCCACAGAAAGAGACTAAGGTTTTCATTTAGAAGTCCTGTGGTTGTGCCTTGGCTTTGGGAATGTCCTCTAGGCTCGTGGAGCGGCTGTTTTCCTTGTCCGTAAACTAGAGGTGGTTGTTGTACTTTGAGGATAATGTAGTCATCGTTGGAGTCATTGAAAGACAGGGTAGATGCACTGGTAAGTCAGAGGTCTCCTCGAAGGAGGGCTTCATGAGGAGAGACCTGGTGTATGATGTGAGTCCCAGGTCTGGGCCACAGCTGGTTCTGAATAAAGGCTTGAACAAACAAATGAATGGCATAAGGGCTCACTGTAATATCTCAAGGCTATTGTCTTTGAGGTGTCGTTCCCCTCTGCTTTCCCCAATGTCCTTTCTCCATCTATTCTGTGCTATGGTCCTTGGAATCCTCCAGAGTGACATTCTTCAGAGATTTCTAGTCCAGGACTGGGGTAAGGTTTGTCTTGGGGAAGCTGAAGAACAGGCGGGCTGTGAAGAGACTTGCTCTTCAGTAAGTCAGTCATCTGCAAGGCAGTGATACCGCCGCTCCCCCAGAAGCTGACGGCTCTGGGGATCTGGTGAGGAGAGTACAGCCAGGCTTTTGATGAGAGGGCAGCACGTGGTGGCTGGATGTACCAGATAGCGGAGTGTCGGCTGGTGCCTGGGAGTTGTTCCTGGTGGATCCAGCAGAAACAGAAAGGCAGGGATAGATGCTGCAGGAGTGTTCTCGTCATCGTGACTGATAAAGAAGTGAGCGAGGAAAAGCATCATTATCTCACTTGTCAAGCCGGCGTCTCCGGTCTCCAGAGTGTGTTAGAGCCAAGGGACTAGGATAGCAGTCAGTGACTTGAAGCACTTTCAAGGTTGGCACTGGAAGGCTGGCTTTGTGTTCCGACTGCATCACGAAGGGGAAGGAGAGAAAGCACATGACGCTTTGTAGGTAGCTGAAGGGGTAAGGATGGGCTCCGGAGAACTGGATTCCTGGTGCCCGGAGGTTTGCGTGAATGGGCACATTCACCATCCAGAAGGAAGTCACTCCTAGTGTAGATGTCTCGTCAAGAGGCTGGAGGTGACAGGACAGGATGGAGCTGATTCTGAATGAAGGATTGGGTTATAGTGTGTATCCTCTTCATGGGGAACAACTTCTGGACTTTCCTTTGGTGATCTACCATATTGTATTTTCTCTCTCTTTCTCTCTCTCTCTCTCTCTTTCTCTCTCTCTCTCTCTCTCTCATACACACACACACACACACACACACACACACACAGAGTTGTATGAGTTTTAGGTTCCCACAAGCAGTTGGGGTCATTTCTGCTGGTTCTAGATACTGATTTAGGAATGATCTCTAGTGTCAGTTCTGACCAGTGAACATTAGGTCCAAGATATTTTTTTTGAACTTCAACTTTCTCTTTCTGCTGTGCTAACAGAGAGCGTAGGCTATTGGCTAGTTTCTGCTGGCAGCCACCTTGCCACTGTGGAGAGAAAGCCCATTTGTGGGTGAAGCTGGTATTAAAGAATTGGGTGATCTGAGTTCCTGTATCTAGTCAGTCCTGAAGCCAGTCTTTCACTGGACTTCTCGGTTAGTTATGTCTTCCAGTAAATTCTTTTTTGTTGTTTAAGGTGATTGGCACTGAGTGTTAATTGAAACCAATGAGTCTTGGTAATACTGGGAGCTCTCGGAGAAGAATGTCTGGGTTTGAAGCATGATTGGCATTTTGATAGGTCACAGAAAGATCAATAATTCAAGGAAAATAATGCCAAGGAGTGATTTGTATGGTGTAGGGTTGAAGTGGAGCCGCTGTGAGCCAGGAGCCATCTCATCTGGTCCTAGTCCTTGCCAAGCGCCTCTCTTTCCCTCCCATAAGGATGTGGCAGTGGCCCCAGCTATTGAATGGACAGAGAGGAGAAACTTGGTATATGTAAGCATGTGAATTATTTTTCTTTGTAGGTGAGATTTCAAAACACGGGGTTACAGGGTTATTCCCTGGCCTGCTTCTTACTTTTCCTGATTTCTTCACCCTGTCTTCATTACACACTGGGATTCTACATGAGAAAGGAAGGGCCCTTCTTTCTTCCAGCCCCAAAGATTCCAGTTTGGCTCCTTCCTTTTTCTTCTGTGTCACCTTTGTCTTTGACAAAAAGAAGCCAACCTTTTACCCCCTTAGTAAATTGCCTTTTAAAATATTTTTATATTTTTGTATTTTATTTATTTTTATATGCTCTGGTGTTTTGCCTGCATGTATGTCCATGTAAGGGTGTCAGGTCCCTGGAACTGGAATTATAGACAGTTGTGAACTGCCATGTGGGTACTGGGAATTGAACCTGGGTCCTCTGGAAGAGCAGCCAATGCTCTTAGCTGATGAGCCATCTCTCCTGCCCCAGTATATTGCCTTTTTTGTATAATTCTAGATGGCCTAAGACAGATGAGATCAGGTGCATTCAGGGTGGTATGACCGTAGACAGATGTCCTAGGGCAGGTAAGACACCTAAGGCCTACGAGAACAGAGTAGCCTTGGGTGGGTAAGGTTGTGTCTCTTAAGGCAGCATTGAAGCTGAGAGTGGAAAGGTAAAATGAGACATACATTCTCAGGGACAAAGCAATTCTGGCTAAGGCTAAGGCTAAGATTGGGGGTGGGCATCCATAGGAAGCAGAGGATAATTCAGTATGTTTTGGTTACCTTGTGTTGTAGTGGGCAAATACCCAACAGAAATGTCTTCCAGAAGGGAAGACTAATTTTGGCTCACAAGTTCAAAGACATCTCAGTCCATCGTGGTGGGCATACAAGGCCCACCATGTGTGAGCACAAAGCAACTGTTCACAGCTAACCAGGTAGGAAGCAGAGTACTCCAGTCAGAATTGGAAGCGGTGTAACTTCACAGGCCTGCTCTTGGCTGTCTTCTGTCAGCCAAGCCCTGTCTCCTAAAATAGCCTACAAAATAGCAACACAAGGTGGGAATCCAGGGTTTAAAACATCAACCTTTGGGGTACATAGCAGACTCAAACACGGAGACTAGGATGCACTGGAAAGCAGAATTAGAGCCAAGTCACAGTGGGACTTGATGCCAGGTTTCTTATCATTGAGTAGAAAGTCATAGAGTATTCTTAAGTACAGTTTTATTAAGTCTTCAGTGAAATTAGAACGCTTAAAGTCATTAGTTACTGAATATTTTCTTCAGCTTTTATTCTGTCGACAGACACACACACCACAGAAAGAGACAGCCAGACAAACGGACACATACACACACACATACACACACACACACACAGGGGTAAAAACAGAGAGACAGAGACAGACAGACAGACAGACACACACACACGTTGACCGCTCTTAGATCTGTCACCATTCTCCATTTTCCAGATTTCTTTTTAACAACAAATACAGGAGAATTCCAAGGGCTGGTTGATTCTTCAGGATGGTGAGCATCTAGTTGCTCCTGTACCAGCTGTTCTAAAGCCTGCAGTTTGTCTTCTGTTAAAGGCCATTGTTTAACCCATATGGGTTTCTCAGTTAATCATTTAAAAAGCAAGGCCGTTAGTACCTCTGAAGGCTTGCTGGTTGCCTTGTGTTCTTGTACAGCCTGAATGGCTGGTGACCTTTGTCTATAGTATCTTATAATATCCTTCCCAGAAACATGAGTTTTTGGAATTGCAGGAATGTTCACCTGAATATTTCATTGCCGCAATAGGTCACGGTCCCATAAATTCACTGCAGTATTAGCTATATGTGGCCTCAGTTTTCCCTTCTGTCCTTTCGGCCCTATGCATTCAGCCCACCTCATGCTTTTTTTTTTTCTTCTTGAGATAGGGTTTCAATCCTAGGAATTGAATATCTGCCTTTTGAAGAGGCCAATCTGGATTTCAATATTCTCGAGTAATGATAGTCTGCATCTGTGTCTAGTAATCCCTCAATTACAACGTCATTTATATGCACTCTTAGCTTTGGTCTTTGATCATTTATAGAAGTCTGCCAAAATATACATTTGCTATTTCCTGCTGGAGTTTTTGACTCATCCTCCAGGTCTATTCCATCATCCAGAACAGCATTTTTCTTTCTTTCTTTTTTTTTGACAGTAGGCACTGGATTGTTTTATTTTCCTGGTGAGACATGTTTTCCATAGTGTCTGTGAATGACTGGGCCTTGACTGATGTTTCTGTCTCACCAGGTCCCACATCCATTTAGTCCCAAATAAACACACATAGGCCTACATTAATTATAAACTGATTGGTCTATAAGCTCAGGCTTCTTATTAACTCTTGTAACTTATATTAGCCCATAATTTTTGTCTGTGTTAACCACATGGCTTGGTACCTTTGATGAGTGAGGCATTCTTACCTTGCTTGCTCTGTTTCTGTCTTCCTCTGTGTCGACTACAGACTGACTCCTTACTCTTCTCAGAGTTCTCCTGTTCTCGTCGCCCCACCTATACTTCCTGCCTGGCTACTGGCCAATCAGCATTTTATTAAACAAGTACAAGAAACAAATCATTACAGGGTAAAATCATTGTCCCACAGCACACGCAGGCGTGCACACACACATAACACAGAAAGAGACAGAGAGACAGAGACAGAAAGGCAGATAGGCAGATATACACATACAGGGACAAAGACAGATAGACACATACTCAGGGACAGAAGCAGAGAGACAGACACCACACACAGAGGGACAGAGGCACACACACACACACACACACACACACACACACACACACGACAGAGACACAGAGAGAAGGCGGAGAAGAATGTCATAACACAGGAAGGGACCTTGATCTTGATTGCCCTGAACCTACAAAGCCTTTCAACTGACCTCACATTGTGTTACTTGCAGACCACTGGGCCCTGTGTAAGGTGCTTGAGTTCAACAGGATTATTTTCTTCGTTACTGTGGTATTTGGGCTTGAGGAGGTAATGGATAATACGTTCTCTTCCGGCTTGAGAAGCAGAGCCAAGGAGATCCAGGATGCTGTAAGTGTCAGCCATGTTACTGATAAATGCTAGGTTGTAACATGAGGTTTGAGTCAGCTTGCTGAACATCACCCCTAACTGGATAGATTTCCTTATCCAGGCTTCTGGATGGACCAATCATGGGGGTGCCTCTTTGGCAGGTAAGCAGATCTGGAAAGAGAAGAAGAGAGGAAGTACGAATGAGCTGGATTTGCTGTTCCCACCAATCTAATCAATGACTCCTCCTGTCCCAAGCAGGAGAGGGAAGAGAGAGTTTAGCTTCATGTTCCACTGAGACACCCCACCCCCTGTGAAACTAAGAAGAGGGGTTCCCCAGCAGCATGCAGTTGAGATGGAAGGTATATCTAAGTCTGCTATGAGAATCTTTTATGCCCATCACATTCTGAAACTGTTGTAACCGACCTTGGTTGAGTATAGGTTGCTTTAGATTGGAGGTGAGGCATTGAATTTGGTATTGCCAAGATCTGCATTTAGGAGGAAGGGTCTGATGTTATCATTTAGAATCTTGAGGTAGTAGTAGGGTGTTTGGATATAAAAAGGAATTCCCTTTCCGACTAGAGTATAGTAATGGGCTAGGGGACGGTGGTTATCAAAAGGCCTTTATAGGTAACTATTCCATTGAACTTGAGAAGCATCAGCTAGTTGTAGCTTCCAGTGTAAGTTTGGACTGAAAGGCCAAGGCGGTGATGGGACTCTTTTGGCTTCCTCCACCATATCAGGCTTGATAGTGACATTTAGACCACAGCCAAAAAAAAAAAAAAAAAAAAAATTCTCATGTTCTTTCCACCTTACACTGTTGTTTGTTATCTGCTTCCAGTTCGAGGAAAGCACGAGAGCAGGTAGAAAGCAGAAGTCAGGATATCCACGTGGTGGCTCCCATCAGCTCCTGCTGCTGGAGTTATCCCTCCGCCTCGGGGTGGACCTGGGGGGTACACAGGAGGAGGAAAGCGGGCCACAGGCCACAGAGCTTCTTCCCCAGAAGTTTCTTCCCTACCTGCTCAGCCAGACAAGCAGTTAATTAAACAACTATATTCCCCAGTGAGGGGTGAGCGGACCCTCTGAGGAGCAAGTAAATGTCAGCTCTTTGCTTCTGGAAGGAGAATCAACTGTCCAGCTGTTGAACTGCTGCTTGTGTTCAGGACAATTCTCCCTCTAGCCTAGAGGGGATGGCTATTCAGGAAGCTTTCTAAGGATCTTGGTTTGTATAGAGGAACTGTAGCAATGCATGGTTCTTCAGGAATATTCTCGGAGATGTGAGCACCATCCTGCTCAAACCATTCTCCTCCTCCTCCTCCTCCTCCTCCCCCTCCTCCTCCTCCATCTTCCGCTTCCTCTTCTTCCACTTTCCTTTTCCTCCTCTTTTTTTTGGGAGGGGGGCTTTTTGAGACAGGGTTTCTCTGTTTAATAGTCCTGACTGTTCTATAACTAGCTCTGTAGTCCAGGCTGGCCCCAAACTCACAGACATCTGCTGCCTCTGCCTTCTGAGTACTGGGATTAAAGATGTGGGCCACAACACCCAGCCCAAACCATTTTTCTATTTAACTGTTCCTCTAGCTGATTTGAACTAATCTGTTCTATGTTAGGTGCTGCTTGAGGCTCAGAAGCTATGCAGGGAAGGAGACCCAATCTCTCCCGACCAGTCACTCCTACTGTGTGCTGGGGAGGCCAAGCAGGCATGGAAGACAGCTCTGTCTTTATAGCTCTGCCCTGTTGGCTAGAATTACTGCGTCTGACCCCTGTCAGCCGGCTTCCAGCAGAGTAGTGTGGGTGGGTGCATGCTGGAGAAAGCCTAATCTGGAGCATGGGGACTGTGTCCTTGTTCCACAGTTCCTCTGCATGTGTGGTGCCTGTTCACCTGGTGTGGGTCCTTTTCAGTGAATATTTTACGCCCTGTGCCTCTAAGTCCTCCTTTTTCTGCTTCCCGTGGTTATCATGAGCTTTCTCCAGTGAACATTCTACATAGAGAAGGGAAATTGAATTCCTGCTATCTCTGTGATTGACTTTCTCAGTGCCTGTGATAAATTCTGCAGTCTGAGCTGCGTGTAATGTGCTGGGGTGGGGTCACCTGAGGATTGGGTCTCTGGGGATGAGGGAGGCAGTCTGTGATTGAGCTGGCATCTCCTTTCTGGACCACTGTGTCCCCAAGTCTTCCTGAACACCACAAATCAGTGCAGTTCTCTGCAGGGCCCTAAGCCTGAAGCCTTTGTGATCCTGGGATTGGCAGTCTGGGAGACTCAGGAACCCTGCATTCCCTTGAGGGGAGGTATGGTGGGACTGCAGCTTTTTCCTGGAGACTGGGCTCTCCTGTGGTGGTCTCTCTCTGTAGGCCCAAGGACATTCTAATGCCTTCTTACTTGGTCTAGGCTCATTAGTGGCCTATGGACTTTGACCATTAATAATACCCCGTTTTGTCATATCTGCATATAGACCTTGTATTTTAAAACATGTGAAACATTGAACAACTAATATTGGTAAAATTACAGTTTTGAACTCCTTTAAATAAAAATTAGACTTATTCATTTTATTTTATGTGTAAATATTTTGCCTGCATGTGTGTATGTGTGGTCATGTGTATGCCTGGTGCCCACTGAAGTCAGAAGAAGGCATAGGATCCCCTGGAACTGGATTTATGTGTGGTTGTGAATCACCATGTGGGTGCTGTGAGTTGAACCAGGTGCTCTTCGAACGCAACAGTATTCTTAACCAGTGAGCCTTTGTAGGTGGAAGTTTCCTGTCTTGGAGCCATTTGGCCCCAAATACCCAGCAGCTGCTTCCCAAATTACCACACAGAGGCTTAATATTATGAATGGCCAACCAATAGCTCAGGCTTATTAATAACTAGGTCTTACATTTTAAGTTAATCCATATTCCTTATTTATGCTCTGCCATGTGGTGGTACCTTTTCTCAGTGCGGCATGCCCCTCTTGCTCTCTCCAGGTCTGGCCAGAGTCTCCTGACTTTGCCTTTCTCCTTCTCATCATCCTTAGTTTGGTCGCTCTGCCTATACTTCCTGCCTGTCTACTAGCCAGTCAGTGTTTTATTAAACCAATATGAGTGACAAATCTTTACAGTGTACAAGAGGATTATTCCACAGCAAGTCATCACTTTAAAATTGTAAAGTAAATTTAAAGTAAATAAGTCAGTTACCTTTACTTATTTATGTTTGTGTTCATATGTGCACACGAGCATGTATGTATGTGCATGCATGCATGTGTGCATGCATGTGTGTATGTGTGTGTGTCTTGCAGGAGTCAGTTCTCTCCTTTCTCCATATGGGTCCTGGGGACTGTACCCTTCAATCTTGGCAGCAAGTGCCTTTACCTGATGAGCCATCTTGCTGGCCCTCTCTCCTCTTTAATGTACATGCAAATAGCATTCCCTGTACCTACCTACAACTTGCCTATTGAACCCCTTTTCACACTGTCACTGGCATAGGGTCACCTTTTGAGAAACAAGCCTAAACCATCTGTAAGGGATGCTGGACCAGACTTTGGCTGGTAGCCACCCGCCATGGCCATCTTCTCTTCCCTGCTGAATCTGGCCACTCTCTCTCTCTACTCTTCTACACAGACTGCACCTAATTCAAGGCCTTCAGCAGGGCAGGAACTGCAGAAACCCAGCTTCTACCTGCTGTTGCCCATTTTAGATGCATCCCAGTCTGACAAAGATAGGCTCTCTGATGCTGAGAGCAGGTGTTCACATGTATCCGAACAGCAGTTACGAGACAGGTATGATGCTAAGGACTCTGTCATCCGTCCTAACTCCCAGACCATCCAGCTGTGTAGTTTCCATTGTTCCCATTGTAAAGAAGCTTGAGAAGTAAATTTCCTAGTTCGAATACGAAGCGCTGGGTTCCCCAGTGCATCCTCTTACATGTCATTAGACTTTGTTCTTGTTTGTTCCTGCTCGCACTGACCTCTCCTGTGCCCTTCCTCCAGTTGGTCCCTTCTTTCCCAGTCAGTCCCCTTTCAGATGAAGAAACTGTTGCTTGTCTAGGGGTCCACAGCTAATCACTGGGTCACCACTAATTACTTCCCTGTGGTGGCTGTACAGATGACTTAATGAGTGGCTTCATACAACAACAACAATGCATCCTCTGTAGTTTCAGAGGCCTCAAGCCCAAAATCAAAGGACTAGAGGGTTGTGCTGTTACAGGGTCCTAGGGAAGAATCTTTGGCCTCCTCTGGGAGCTCCAAGCAGCCCTGTGGCTGCATCTCTCCAATTTCGGCCTCTATCGTCCCTTCTCTTTCCTGTAGGGACAGTTGTCATTGGTATAGACATGTCTCCTGCCTCTCCCAGGTACTCTGGGCTGATCACATTTGAAAATTCTCAGTAATGTTGGCAAAAGTTCTCTTTCCAAATAAGGTTACAATTTTAAGTTTCAGGGGCTAGGGTGTGTCTATATCTGTGTGTGTGTGTGTTTGTGTGTGTGTGTGTGTGTATGTGCATGTGTTGGGGAGGTAGGCTGCTGTTCAGCACACCCCAGGAGCTCAGATGAGCTGCATGGTATAGTCCTTCCTAAACCTGTGCCCACTACTTCCTGATGGGGCGCGCTCAGCCCTCCTCAAGCCTGCAGCCACACAAGCATGGATTTTCTAGTTGTATCAGAGAGTATGGGCTGCTAAGTCTTAATACTCTGCTGTCTGCCTACCCACCATCCCTTCAGCTCTTGGCCATTTCTTCTGAAGCCTTTTGGTCTGTTCCCCTTGGATTTAAGAATTCTCCCACCTTACCATTAAGGAGTTCAGGAGGTCAGGGGCTGTGAGGACAGCTTCATACCTGAGCAGGCATGATGAATGTGGTGCTCTTGCTTCTGTAACCACACCTCTAACATAGGACTGTGGATGGCGTGATCTCACCAGTGAAGTGTGGAGGGAGGCGCTGCAGCTGCGTAGGTGGTCTGGCTGCAGCTGCGTAGGTGGTCGCCGCAGCTGCGTAGGTGGTCTGGCTGCAGCTGCATAGCTGGTCGCCACAGCTGTGTAGGTGGTCTGGCTGCTTGCTCCAAGCTACAGCAGTCGAGCAGGCTACTCTTCATTCCTGCTCCTTCTCACTATTGTGGCCCCAAGCAGTTATTTTCTACCAAATTAAAATCCACTCAGCACTCTTCCTGTCCCCGAATAAGAACTCTCCTGGCTCTTGCCTGCGACAGCAAGACCTTATAATAGATTCTGCCTCGTAGAACCATGAGACATATGTCCAATTAGCAGAATAATTTTGCTTAAATATACAAATAAACTGTTGACTGACAACAGTGGCACATGTTGGCGGCTAATTTAAGACCAAGAAGTTTGGGAACTGGGGTATTGCCTCTTCCCTCATCTCAACCTCGGCCTTTCTTTAGGGAATGGATCTTCATCCTGATCATCTGTATGATGAAGAGGAGGCATCTCCATGCTATGCTTTGTATTGGGCAGAGTATCCAACCATGAACATTCATAGAACCAATGGAACAGCCACTGCTTAGTGAGCATCTATGGCATGCCTGCCACTCTGTGGGATGCTGGGTAGACAGTGGTCTGTTCTTGAGGGGACAAGAGGCAAGCAACAGCTGGGCATCTCACAAGAGCACCTTGCTCCAAGAGGACAGGGGCTTGTTCTCTCTTGCTTGCTGCTGTGTTGGTACACTTGGCACAGTAGGCTCAGTGTATATTCTTAGATGAGTTCTCAAGGGAACGAGAAAGATATTTTGAGCTCTTGTTGCGTGTCCTAAAGGAGATAAAATGTAGTGAGAGGATAAAGAGCCACTGGGAGCGGAGTTAAGGAGAGCTCTCTGACCTGGCTGTGTCTGAAGAGCTGTCCAGCAGCCAGCAAGGGTAGAGGGGGAGGCTGTCAGAGCTGACTTTGCTGCTCCTGGGGCTCTGTGCAAAAGTGGCCTTGGCTGGGGCTAGGTGTGCCTCTTCCTTCCTTGTGTCTGTGTTACCTTGCCACACTGATGATGGGTTCTCTCAAGAGGTTCCAGTCCCCATACTGGGACATGGTCAAGGTCTGCCCCTGAAAGTGGTGGACGATCCCTGTCATGTGACCTTTGGACATTGCTGTGGTCATTCTAGCGATGGTCGGGGATGGATGCCATAAGGCTCTTGTGTGACTCTAATTCTCCTCATGCCTGTACCAGGATCCCTGCAGGGCTGCCGGGCAATGGCAGAATCCAAGCCACCCTGCAGGGAGCTTCAGGGATTGTAGGGCAGAGGTAGGGAGGCTGGGGTTGGGAAGAGCCAGTGTGCCAGAGCACGGGGAATAGCCTCCAAGAACCCACCCTAAGGCTGGGGACTCCATATGAGCTAGATTTCCCTTAGAAACATCAATTAAGAAATAAAGCATTTCAAGATAGCCGCTGTGTTAGCTTCCTGTGGTTACTGAAACAGATTACTATTGAATGGCGGCTTAAAACAATTCAGACTTGGGATGCTGGAGGTCAGAAGCCCAGAATGATCCTCTGGGACAAAATGAAGGTGGTGTTCCTATGGTGGCTCTGGAGGAGGATCCATCTCTTGGATTTTTGATTTTTCTGATTTCTATTTTGTTTCTTTTCTTCCTTCCTTTCTTTCTCACTGTATAGCCTTGGTTGGCCTTGAGCTCTTTACGTACATCAGGCTGGCCTTGAACTCATGGAGATTGTTCTGCCCCCGCTTCTCTTGTGATTAAAGGTGTGTGCCACCACATCTGACTGTTTTTCTGGTTTTAGAGATGCCGCAGGTTTCTTGGCTTATGGTCTCTCTCCCCACCTTCAGAGCCAGCAGCATCTGGTCAGTTCTCATGCTGCTGCTTCCCTGGTTCTCTTCTGCCTTTGTCTTTCACTTCCAAGCACTGTGGAGATTACCTGGGTGCACCTGAGCAATGCCGCTAATCTCACTATCAAGATCATGGAGTTATTAACAAGCTTCCTTTCTTCTGTAGGACTGTGAACTTCTGTTGGATCTGTTAAGAAAACAAATCTCCCTATGAAAAATTCCAAATGTCATTACATTACATTATATTACATTCCATTCTTACCATGAATGTTGTACCTGGCGCCCCCACCTAAAATACGCTCCTGTAATTCTTTTGCTTGCTTACTGCTGGGGAACTTTAAATTGTAATTCCAGTCTCTGTCTCTAAACCAGGACACTTTGTTAAGGAATCACAGTGTCATAAGTACATGTAATGAGATTAACAAGTGTTAGTGTCGTCTGTATTAGTTGGGATTCTCTAAGGCAGTGGTTCTCCAGCTCTCTAATGCTGCGACCCTTAGTACAGTTCCTCATGTTGTGACCCCCAGCCATAAAATTATTTTCACTGCTACTTCATAACTGTAATTTTGCTACTGTTATCATCACAATGTAAATATTTTGAAGATAGAGGGCCGCGACCCACAGTTGACAACTCCGTTCTAGAGGAACAGAACATCGAGCATGAAGGTGTCTGAAGTGGAATAATTAGATTGGCTGATGTGGACAGGTTGGGTTGTCCAACCGTGGCTGTTTGTTTACTGGAAAGACTGAGAGTGCAGGAGGATGGATGCCTCTGCAGCTTCAGTCTGACACCAAAGATCTGGGAGATCCCTAGGACGGGCCCGCTGATCTTTGGTCCTCGTAGGAAGGCCCAAGGAACTGGGTTCTAACGTTGGCGAAGGATGGCAGCAGCGGTGGCAGCACCAGCCACAGAGTAGAGGGACTTAACCTCAAGAAGCAAAGGCGGGCAGACATTTCCTCAGATCACCTTCTCTCTGGGCGGCTGTGGGACGGTACTGTCCACTCCTGGGGTGTGTCTTCCCCCTCAGATAGTTCTTCTGCAAAAGCATGCCCCTTAGCTGATTCCAGACCCTGTCACGTTGACGATCACATCATCTAATTGCTACCTATGGTCAGTTGCCTAGATTCCCTACCCAATGCCTTCACATGCCCCTGAGCCTGCTGCCCAGCCTCATGCCCTTTCCAAGAGTGAGGCCTTTTTTCCTATAACTTTTGGAAGTGTCTGTCCCCCCAGCAGCTCCCAAATAACCACACAGAGGCTCATATTAACTACAAATGCTCAATCTATAGCTCAGGCTTATCAATAATAACTAGCTTGTACAACTTAAATTAACCCATTTCTATTAATCTATGTATTGTCACGTGACTCGTGGCTTTACCTGTCCTCAGCGTGTCTTGCTCCCTCGGTGTCTCCTGGCGACTCCACCCCCTCTGCCGTTCTTCCTCAGCGTTCCCAGTTTGGCTGTCCCGCCTATACTTCCTGCTTGGCTCCTGGCCAGTTCGTTCTTTATTAACTAGTGAGAATAATACATATTCACAGTGTGCACCAGGTTTAGTTTGGTTTCCTACCGTCAGTCACGAAAGCACAGAGCTGTATAGCTATGAGAAGAGACTGCCATCCCACATCCAGGCCGGAATCCTGAGCAAGCGCAGAGAGAAAAGAGGGGAGGCAGGCAGGCTGGCTGCTGTGTTATTCTGCTCATGGTCTTAGTGTTTGCTATTCTTGTCCATGATCGCCATTCCAGAAATGCCCTCACTTTCCCGGCCACAGAGCGACTGTGAGAACAAATTAATTACGCATCTTCTCACCATGTGTGATTAAGGGGCAGGTGGAGGGAAGGAAGGTTCTCTGTAGCTTTTCTGGCCACGAGGTTCCCTGTCAAGTGGCCAATGGTTACTTTCCAGCTTGAAGAGTGCGAGTCCCCAGCTCCTGTGGGCATCTGTGGAGGCAGGCCTGCTCTTTGGCAGGAGGAGCTGCAGGTTGCCAGTAACAACATCGTTATTCTCTTAAATTTGCAGCTCGTTTGCTGAGTGCTTGCTGTCATGACAGCTCATTTGTGCGAATTCCGGGGATGCTGGGACAACTTTCTTTGCTTCCTGCCTCCTTCAATCATTGTCAGCAGTTTGAATTCCATCACTAGAGACTAATTTCTTCCGTCTAAAACCCTGTTCCCAGTTAAGTACAGGTATTGGGCTGGGGAAATGGCACATGCCATACAGGCATGAGGACCTGAGTTCAAATCCCAGAATTCATGTTCGGAGAAAGCCAGATAGATGCAGTGGCGCATGCCTTTAATCCCAGAACCTGGGAGAGAGAGGCGGGTGGATCTCTGTGTGTTTGAGGCCAGCCTGGTCTACACGCGTGTTCCACGCCTGCTGAATGGAACATGATGAGTTCCTTCTAGTTACTTTACACTGCTGCGATAAAACCCCGTCACCTATAGAAGGAGCTAGGGACATCTTTGATCTGGAAAGTATCTATTTTAACTTCTGTTTCTTCTTTAGAAGTACGGTGGCATGATGCACCCAGATTGTCCAACTCGTGGTCCTCCTACCTGGGCTTAGATGCACTTTATAGTCTAGGCAGGTTTTGAACTTGGGATCCTTTTGCCTCAGCTTCTGAGTGCTGGAAATCCAGGCCTGCATCACCAGGCTTGTCTTCAGTGGCATTCGTTACTAATTGTCACATTGGTTTTGGGCCTGAGTTGATTTTGTGTGGTATTTGTCCCTCTTCTCATGACACACAATATGCCATGCTTTCTTGATCCTCTGCATATGTGTTAATTTTCCTTTAGATGTTAGATACTGTACTTTCTCTTTATGGGTGTTATATATTTCTGCAATGGATGTTGTTGAAATTTGATTTAGGGCATTTCTGAGTTTCTGGGGCATAGTTTTTCTTTTGAGGTCTTGCTTTAATATTTGTTAGTCATGAATGAGGCAATATTTAGGCTATCTCTGACTAGCTACTGAGGCTGGAACTTCTTGGGAATGAACAGTGTCCCACGAATTACGAGACTTTTCTAGTCTGGATGGTAAGACCAGGCCACATGTAAGTCCTGGTACTTAACTCTAATCTCTGGGGTTGTTCTTTCTCTGGACTCAGGCAGTTTTTGCATGTTTGTGTGCTGGTCAGCCTCAAGCTGACTACCAGGGGACTGGCCCTGTGCAGAGGCCCATTTTCCTTTATTACTGTTCTTCTCTCTCCTGTCCCGGAGCTTGTTCTAGACTCAACTCCATCTCCTTAACTCGAGAGTCCTTTTCACAGAGACTCTGCAGTCAAGAGGGGCCACCATGGGGTCCATCTTCTTTCCTGGACACCGTGGGGTCCATCTTCCTTCCTGGACACCGTTGGGTCCATCTTCCTTCCTGGACACCGTTGGGTCCATCTTCCTTCCTGGACACCGTGGGGTCCATCTTCCTTCCTGGACACCGTTGGGTCCATCTTCCTTCCTGGACACCGTTGGGTCCATCTTCCTTCCTGGACACCGTGGGGTCCATCTTCCTTCCTGGACACCGTTGGGTCCATCTTCCTTCCTGGACACCGTTGGGTCCATCTTCCTTCCTGGACACCGTTGGGTCCATCTTCCTTCCTGGACACCGTGGGGTCCATCTTCCTTCCTGGACACCGTTGGGTCCATCTTCCTTCCTGGACACCGTTGGGTCCATCTTCCTTCCTGGACACTGTGGGGTCCATCTTCCTTCCTGGACACCGTGGGGTCCTTCTTCCTTCCTGGACACCGTGGGGTCCTTCTTCCTTCATTGCACAGTGCACCCGGTCTTTCAAAGCACTGTTTTATGTTCTGAATGTGAAGGTAAGGGAAGCCCCTTTTTGGGACATCAAGGTCTATGGCCAGGGAGACTCCCAAGTTTAGAGTTGCCATTCCCTTAGGTGGGGAATCCTGGGGCTAGGGGTGTAGTAGGGGCTGCGGGCCTCTTCCCACAGCCCGGCTCATGGTTGCCTGGCTAGCTTATGCCCCAAAATAACGACACACAAACTCTATTCTTTTAAACACTGCTTGGCCCATTTCTGTTCATGTATGTAGCACCCCAAGGAGCGCTTACCGGGAAGATTCTAGCCTACGTCCATCCTGGGTCAGAGCTTCATCGCATCTGCCGGGGAGAGGGGTGCATGGTGCATGGCGTCTGCTCCAGAGAGCAGAGCTGTCGAGTCTGAGCTCACTTCCTCTTCCTCCCAGCATTCTATTCTGTTTACTCCACCCACCTAAGGGGTAGCCTATCAAATGGGCCAAGGCAGTTTGTTTATTGACAAATGACCTTCCTCCATCATTTCCCTTTTTTCTGTTTAAACAAAAAAAAAAAAAAAAAAAGGAAGGCTTTAACTTTAACATAGCAAAATTACATATAACAAAACAGTTATCAAGTAAAAATTACAATATTTACATCTATTTTATCTTTATCATAACTAAGGAAAACAATAACTATCTATATATTCTTTAACTCCCTCAAAGACTCCAGAAGGATATAATATTACCTAAGCAAACAAGAAATAAGCAACTTTCAAACTCTAGAAATGACAGAGACATCTCACTGCCTGGACAGTCACCCAAAGTTCCTCTGTACCGTTGGGGCATCCATCTTCGGCCTAAAGGCCCATAGTATCCAGAGACGTTTCCATGAAGCAAGAAATTTAAAGGCAGTTCAGTCACTATCTGCTGTGTCCTGCAGAATGTCTCACAGACTCTTTCATGAATCAGGAACCCCGAAAGATCATCTCACCTTTAGGCAAGTTCAGCAGTCCTCTCTCTGCGGGTTCTTTGTGTCCAGTTTATAAAATAGTCCAGGCAAGAGCAGTTTCTTGCCCAAATGGCTATCAAACTCCATAAGGATCCTCTTCGATGCCCATCTCCTTCTTGAAGTAGATTGGTGCTGCCAGGAGCAGAGTGTCTCATTGTCATGAAAAACCCTAAGTTATTAAAACATTTAAAATACCATATTCTCTAGCCTTTGAAAGATATGATGAATGCCTATCTGAAATATATGCATGCACATCTAGAAAATCTAACTAACATGACTACAAACTTGACTGTTATTGATAATTATTCATTAACAACCTATAGACATTACATTTTTAAGTGAACTACACAATCACAATACCTTAATCAATATCAGAAATACATATACATATAATAAAATTGACCTTAAATTAATATCAGTAAACCAAGATTCATATCAATGCAAATTATTCACATCTATATCATCTCCCCCTTTAAATGTAAAAGAACATTTATAAACAATATATGGGAACATGGGCGCAGTTTTTTCTCTCCAAACTGCTTCCTGCTGAATGGGGGCGCTGTTATTCGGGTCTTTTATGGGATAACCTGTCTGCTTGGTTCATCTCAGTTGGCAGTTGAGCGAAGCAATTTTTTTAAGGGTGTTCACAGCAACCCTTCAGGAGGGCGTGGTCTATCATACCATATCGTGATCAAAGAAGCAATCCATAGAGTCTCATTCTCTGTGAAAACAAAAGAAGAATCTCTTTTCCAAAGTATCATATCCTTAGATCCAAATTCTGAAGTCAAGGTATTTTGAAAATATCTATCTTGGATTAGTTCAGCAGCATTTATAAACAAATATCTTTTAGCAGATGTTGCTCTTTCCTCAGCATTCAAACAATTCAAAGAGAGCATAATAGCATACAGTATCAAGATTTTCTGTGTACTTTCCATCTTTGTGCGGCTTTATTTTAACTCTATTTTGTTTATTTTTACTTTTGTTTTATATTTTCTGTATATCTTTGTCCTGGAATAACTCTTTAGACCAGGCTGTCCTTGAACTCTCAGAGATCTGTCTCTCTCTGCCTCCCAGGCATTGGGATTAAAGGCATGTGCTACCACACCTTGAAGTCACAGAGGTCAATCTCCCTCTGTCTCCTAAGTGTTGGGATTAAAGGTGTGTACTACCACACCCAACTGCTTTCTTCCTTATTTTTTTAAGAACTTTTAGCCTGCATATACTTTTAACACACTGTAAACAATTTAGAAATTTTCTTTGTCTTTGAATCTCTCTTTACTGTATATCTCTCTTTTTCTGACCACATGAGTCTTTAATTTACCAAGCAATATCAGTAGGACGAAAGCCGTGGCTTTGACGGCTGGATTCAGCCCATTTCTTAGCTTTCCAGCCTCATGGCTGAGGTACTGGCTGTAGCCATGTTTATCACCACAACTCTGTGGCGTTTCAAGGTCCTTGCCAGCAAACAAGCTGCAATACTATATCCACAGACAACATTCAAGTCCTCTCTCTGTAGTCAGCCCTCCTGCCTCAAACAGTCAGAGTTTGCCCTGGCAGGATGGCCCAGAAAGCCGGCATTTTAAAACAGCACAATTTTTTTTCCTGCTATGGCTGAAAACCGAAAAGCATGCCTTCAGCTTTTCACCAACACCGTTTTACGTGTTTCATGGCAGGACCTCTTAAATGAGCTGGAAGGTTTCACAGCTGAAGCTGAGTCAGGAAGCCTCTCTTAGATGAGAGTACGTGCTTGCATCTAGCAAGCAGAGCAGACCCGAGAAATTGTTGCTACCAAGAAAACATGCTTTACTCTATTCTTTCCCAAGCTTTCTCAAGCTTTCTGTAGATTCACTGCCCCATGTCTGGACGCCATCTGTAGTAGGGGCTGCGGGCCTCTTCCCACAGCCCGGCTCATGGTTGCCTGGCTAGCTTATGCCCCAAAATAACGACACACAAACTCTATTCTTTTAAACACTGCTTGGCCCATTTCTGTTCATGTATGTAGCACCCCAAGGAGCGCTTACCGGGAAGATTCTAGCCTACGTCCATCCTGGGTCAGAGCTTCATCGCATCTGCCGGGGAGAGGGGTGCATGGTGCATGGCGTCTGCTCCAGAGAGCAGAGCTGTCGAGTCTGAGCTCACTTCCTCTTCCTCCCAGCATTCTATTCTGTTTACTCCACCCACCTAAGGGGTAGCCTATCAAATGGGCCAAGGCAGTTTGTTTATTGACAAATGACCTTCCTCCATCATAGGGGGGATCATGTTTTATGGTCATGGTGTGGTGGGAAGGACATGCTGTGCTTGAGACACTGATTGAACACTAGTGTGATGTCAGAGAGGCCATTGGATCGGTCCAGCAGGTGATGCTGGCCTTCGTGCCCGCAGTGCATGGGACAGGAGGAGATTGCCGAGGGAGTAAAACTAGAGGATCATATTAGCTATTGTGGAATTTTCTGTCCTCTTTGCATGCTTTGAAGTCCTAGTTCCTTGCAGGCATTAGAAGGGCTTTTCCTCTCAGTGACTGAGTGTGAGAGAGATAGCGTCTCTCCTGGCGCTGTGACTTTCATAGGCAAACCTACTGATGCAGAATCCTTATTCTCCAGCCATTCCCTTCAGCTCTTACACTCAAGGCCTCGTTCCCTTAGCTCTAAATGTCCAGGACCAGGAACCAGTCAACTAGGCATAGCTTCTGAGCTCCAGAGCCTGTAGTAACGACTCAAACCAGCCAGTCCTAAACTGCTGTCTCACCTGTCTTTCCTGTAGAACCCACAACAAAGACTTCTGTCCATGTTTTCTACCTACCCTGGTAGTTTTCCTTGTCACCCCATGTGGTATGCCATGACTTCTGGGGATTTGTGACTAAAATTCTAAACTTTCCTTCATTATAATTATGGCAGTGCTTATGTATCTTACCATACTTGATTAAAACGCTTCTCGGATTCCCCTACAACAAGTATAGAGATACCTGCTTTGGCAAAGAGCGGCGCATATATGACCTACTTCCCAGCAACCCCATGAGGTAGCTATTGTTTATGGATGTGACAACCGAGTTGTGAGAAGTTGTGTAACTTGCCCATGGTGATGCTGCTGTTCATTGTCTTTGTGCTCATTTTTGTCTTCTTTATGCACATGTTAATGTGCAGTGCAATGAGCTCATTATGACATACGCACAATAGACTTAATCACCTTCAAGATCGATTGGCTCTGTTTGGAATCTATGGCTTTATCTTTCACTGTCCCCCACTCCTTCCCATCTCTTGTGGGGCACTTGTCTCATGATATCCCCAAACTTGATCAGTTCTGATGGGGTCCCTGTGGATTCAGTCTGATGTTGGTACCTTTCTGCTAAGTTTGGGGAGGTAGGGCTCCTTCTCCTGGGCGGAGAAGAGGGGGAGAGAGAGAGAGAGAGAGAGAGAGAGAGAGAGAGAGAGAGAGAGAGAGAGAGAGAGAGAGAATGGTCCTGCTTGGGCCTCTGCTTGGGCCTTTGCTCCATTGGCTCAGATCAGTAATTAATCGGCCCTAGGTTTATCTTATTAGTCATTCATTGTCCCTCCTCTCAAACCACAAACCAAGCTGTCGAATAACAATGCTTTTAGTTAATATGGGCCAGATTAAAACTCATTACAGCAAGGTGATAATGAGGTAATCATAAGGCATGTTATTGAACTGGGAGTGAGAAGGGAGAAGGAGCCCGGGCAGGGAGACCATGCCAGCTGTTCTGTGATAGTTCAGTGGGGATGGGAGGCAAGTGTTGGGGATCTTGGTGAGGAGGTGCTGCGCCCTTACATCCAACTGATGAGTGAAGCCAGGTCCTAGGTAAGGGCATAGCTGTGGTCCAGTGAGCAGATGGGTACCAGACGTCAGAGGTAGAGGCAGGAATTGGGAGGTCTCTGAGAGGACCCTGAAGTCTGTATGTTTAGAATAACACCTGCTTCTATGTGTATTTCTTTCTTCTCCCTCTCTCCCTCCCTCTTTCTTCCTTAGCTCCATCTCTTACTTTTTGTGAGAGGGCCTAGAACTCTCTAGCCACTCTGTGGGCCGTAGACCAGAGCATTTTTATATCACAGGAAGTTGACTGGGCAGTCTTGTCTATCACCTCATCTCTCTTAAACTTCTGTGTGTGTTTGAGCTCAAAGATGTGTGCTTCAAGAGGGTGAAGAGGGCAGGAGATGCTTTGTTCATCAAGCGTATGTGTATGGCTGGAAGATGGTCCCAGAAAGAAGGAATCATTCCATTCCTCCATGGATTCCGTGCCACCAGCAGACTCAGCACCATGGAGTGAGTGAAAGCCAGAAACTTCGTATTGCCAGGAACTTTTCCTGAATGTTAGAATGAGCCTGGCTTCTGATCCAAAAGGACAGTGGATCTGTGGGAGCTGGAGCAGTGCAGGGACCCTGGAGGTCTGCGTGTTACTCTGGTATTCAGCATTTGGGTTTTTCACTATAACAGAATATTTTAAGTTTTTTGTAGGTGGCAATGCTCTTTGTCTCTGAGTGTTGTGTGTGTTTGTGTGCGTTAGAAGCTGAATGAAGGTGACCTCAGGCGCGTGTGTGTGTGTGTGTGTGTGTGTTAGAAGCTGGATGAAGGTGACCTCAGGGCTTCTTTAGTGGAAATGAGGGTGCCATATTGCGGTTGGTGCTAACACAGTTTCATGGATCCCGGTTTTGTGAGTATATGACCTATCTTTGTGACCATTTTTGGTGGCTGGGTGACTTACCCTGAGCTACACAGACTATATTGTAGGCACACATAGCCTCTGTACCCAGGAGCTGATGTGCCAGGTAATAGTCGAGCCAGGGTTGGCTGGTCTCCCTGGGCTTGGGTGAACCATGGATCCCTGTGTTGCTTAGACAGTGTTTGAAGGTGACCATCCCTTTGTGTCAAGATATACATTTGTCACTGTTTCAAGCCACAGATGAGGGACAGTGAACCCTGTTTCCTTTTGGAGGTGCTAGACAGGATGAGGCCAATGCTTTCTAAGGACTCTCAGCCAAAGGGACATGTAGATGGGAATGTAGCTTAAAGAGCACAATGGGCAGGTCTGCCAATGATACACACATGTGCATACACACACATGCACCCAGGGCACCCCATAACGTGCAAGCACACATAGCAACATATGCTGCACACATAGTGGCACACATACACATAGTTGCATGTGCGCGTGTGTGTGCGCACACACACACACACACACACACTGACTTTAATAGTTCCTTTGGTCTGAAAAATCCCTCAATTTTCATCTTAATCATTGCAAATTTAATTCCAGGGTTTAGCCCTGTGTATCACCCAGCTTCTAATCACGTAAGTAATTTGAATGGAGGAAATTGGATGTAAAGAATTATTAAGTAGTGAAAGATGGCTAACTCTTAAAAGAGGTCCAATGAGATTCTAATGGTGATAACGGTAAACACACATAGCAGCTACTTGTGGAGATGCTGGGGCAGAGAACAAGGCTGGCTCTGATGAGGTAGCCGAGTTCTTTCCACCTCTCGGGCAGCCTGCTGACTGGCAGAGCAACTTGTTAGTGGGTATGACAGCAAGCTAAACCATAGGGACAGATGGTTGGGTGCTCAGCACATTATGGAGTGCGGTGGTTGGTTGACAGAAGGAGACCACAAGATGTGGAGGGTACGGGCCATCACTAACTTGTGAGGTTCTGGGTTGAGCCGTGCCTGCTCCAGCTGGCTGCTCATCTCTTCTGGATCCTGGAACCATGAAGGGCAATGTTTGTCCTCTGTTTAGGCCTTAAAGAATCCCCCTGCTGCCCTAACCTGATGCCTAGCTTTGGGATCAGAGAAGAGTGGAGCCATAGCTCAGAGGCAGTGTAGATGGTTCCATTTACAGGGGTTTGATTTACTAAGATCTTTTACCTTTAGGGGCAGGGAGCGTGGCCTAATTGGTAAGGTGCCTGTTGTGTAAGCATGGGGACCTGAGTTTGGATTCCTATCACCTACATAAAAATCGGGTGTCCCGGTGGTATGCATCTATAAGGGCGGCCTTGCGGGAGTCAGGAGGCAGGTGGGGCCCTGGAGCTCACGTGCCAGCCAGAGTAGAGGACTGGACGAGCTCCAGCGTCAGTGGCAGACCTTGTCTCAAAGACTGAAGTGGAGTGTGATTGAAGAAGGTATCTGGTGCTGGCCAGGGACCCCACACGGACTCACACGTTCTGAGTCGTTTGCCCACAATAGCCCACATCATCTCGTCTCAGAACTCCAGCTTAGCCTCGACAGCTATGGCTAACTTAACCTGGCTCCATACATCCTTTCACTGTCTGACACTGAATAGCTTCATCCTGGTTTCAGTTCTTTGTGGTTCTGGGACTGAACCGAGCCCTATGGATGCTAGACAGGCATTCTACCAGATGAGCTGCGTTCTCAGCTCCCCGTTCTTGCACTTCGCAAGAGGATCTCCCAACTCTAACTCCTCTGGGGTCACTCTCCAAATTAGGAGTAATTTCTTACTGTTTCCTGCTAGAGGAAGCAGACTATTGGTGCCCCTTGGGCCCCGTCTGCACCAAGGCTTGAGGACTCCACTGAGGGGGTGGGGTTGTGGGACCATAGCTTTCCCTTAGAATGGGTTGTGATGAGCATCAGAGCCATACAACAGGGTTGGAAGTGGATGGGTCCCTGTGAGCCCAAAGACAGCCTGGAGCTGGGATGGGGATGTTCAGGGCTGCAGGGTTCTTTTTTCTTTTCTTAAATTTTTATTTATTCTGTGTGTCTGAGTGTTTACCCGCATGTGTGGGTGTGACCCATGCGTGTGCTGAATTCTCACAGAGGTCAGAAGGCACGGGATCCCTTGGAACTGGAGTCACAGACGGTTTGTGAGCTCCTATGTGGGTGCTGGGGACCAAACCAAGTCCTCTGCCAGAGCAGCAAGCATTCTCAAGTGCTGAGCCACCCCACCAGCCCCAACCTTCTCTTCGTACTATCAAAAGAGGGGTTCTCAACCTTCCTCATGCAGTCTCTTATGTGGCGAGCCCCAGCCATACAATTATTTTTGTTGTTACTTCATAACTATAATTTGCTACTGTTATGAACCATATTTAAATGTCTGTGTTTTCCGATGGTCTTAGGCGACCCCGTGAAAGGGTTGTTTGATCCCCAGAGGCTGAGAACTACTGTCTAAAGGAACAATGTGCTGTGTGACTCACCTGGCAACTAAATTTACAGGAAGACATTTCTTCCATCCGCGTTAACTCTTCACATGGGTTTATTGCTAATTATATCATTCCTCTTCTTGGCACCTGGGAGTGTAAGTCTGTCTTCAGGGTTCAAACTCCTTTGCTACCTTGTTGGTGGAAGCAGATAACAGGTCCCCATAGCACACGGGGGCTCCTTGTCTCCTAAATTACATGCCAGGCCCATCTTTACTCAGAAGCTGTAGCTCCCAGGCGGGAGAGCTGGCTCAGTAGTTAAGAGCACTGATTGCTCTTCCAGAGGACCTGGGTTCAATTTCCAGCACCCAACTATCTGTAACTCCAGGATCTGACACCTAATAAGGTAGGACCCTCTAATCTCAAGACCCTTAGCTGGGCTGGGCTGATGACTCAGGAGGACCAGCCTGGGTGCATGTAGGGATGCCCCTCAGTGCAGGTAGGACCAAGTCACATCAGAGTGCCAATAAAGGGTCCCGTCATTGAAAACCTGCCCAGCTGTCTGCTCCATGTGTGGGAATAAAGCCCTAGACTTGGAGTGTTTTGTAGCCTTTCCTTGGATATTTGTTTCTATTTTCTAAATAAGACAACTGATTTTCTTACTTTTAAAGGTATCAACTCTGCCTCTCTGAACTACTTTGAGGATTAAAAAATATGATATATATGAGTAGTTATTATTATTTACTATTATTACTGTTATCAACCTGTCAGTGGTGGAGCTGCAAACAGCTTGAAGTATTAGATGGCTGAGGAGTAGGTGGCAGAAGTATTAGCTCGGTATACCCTTGAAGGAGCCAGTACGTTTGTCTTGGTTAATAGCTGTGTGGTGAGCTAGGCTCCGTCCAGTTAAGCTTTGATAGAATGGGAGGAAACGGGAATCACCAGGCTGTGTGTAGAGGCTGGCCTCAGTGTGAGATTAGAATTGACTTCTCTGGGGACCAAGAAAGTAAAAGATGAAAAGAGGGGTGTGTGCGTGTGTGCATGCATGTGTGCATGTGTGTGTGGTTGTGTGTGTATGTGCATGTGTGTATGCATGTTTGTGTGCATGTGTGTGCGTGCATGTGTGTGTGTTTGTATGCATGTGTGTTTGTGTGTGTGTGCGTGTGTGTGCACGTGTGTGTATGTGTGTGTGCATGTGCGTGTGTGTGTATGTGTGTGTACCTGCCCTGGGCACCGGGGAGTAAACAAAGGTGTTTGAGCAGAGAGGCAGAAGGGAATACTGTCTAGGGAACAGGCTGCTCTCACTTCTCTGGCTTGCCTGTCTCTTGCAGGTGCATCTCCGCTCTGCCAGACGTCTCTGTGAGCTCTGCTGTGCCAACCGGGGCACCTTCATCAAGGTGGGCCAGCACCTGGGGGCTCTGGACTACCTGCTTCCAGAGGAGTACACCAGCACGCTGAAGGTGCTGCACAGTCAGGCCCCACAGAGCAGCATGCAAGAGGTCCGACAGGTTATCCGGGAAGACCTGGGCAAGGAGGTACCTTGTTCTGGAGCAGGGAGGGACCGGAACAAAGGGGAGCCCTTACAAAAGAGTTCCTACTGCCTGGGCCTAGGGTACTGAGTGGCCATCACTGATGTGGAATCAGGTGTCTCAGCAACATTCAGTGCTAAACCAGAAGCTAGAAGGAGCCTCAGTGACCATCAGGAAAAAAAAATATCAGCTGAAATATGAGATGTCCGTATTCAACAGTGTTGGCTGGTGACCTAAGGTGGTTTGGATGCTTTGACCTAATACTGTCTGTCAGCTGCTCGGGGTTTACTGCATGCTGATGAGTGTCGTGCGTGACACTGTCACAGTTAGTCCTCATAGCAGTGTGCGGTGAGAACTAGTGCAGACTCCACTGCAGCTGAGGGATAACACTTTGTGCTAGGATGCCGTCAGCAGACCGTCCAGCTCACTGCATTGGCTCCTCTGGGATGGTTCTGGTAGACACTTACCCAGCCTGCTTGGTCTCCAGGGATGGAATGCTTACTCCCGAGGTCCTCCTCCATTCTATTTCCAGTGAGCTCCTCAAAACTCAACTTATCGTGTCTGTTCTGTACCCTGGAGTGACAGAGAAAGAGAAGAAAGGGCCTTTGTCTCATCTTCACCCTCAAGATGGTGACCTGCAAGGTGTTTTTTGCTTTGTTTTTCTAAACCTGGGTATGGTTGCTTGGGCCCCCACTGGTTTGCTCTGGACACAGGGAAGGATTGCAGTACCCACTGCAGGTGGCTGAGCAGCAGGTCAGACCCAGCCTTGAGACACTGTGTGCTAGAATTTGAGCATAATTTGAGCACAGAGCACCCTTCCGAGACCCCTTATGTTTGTTCCCCTCACCTACTGCTGTGTCTTCTAGAGTTTTCTGAGCATGTTCATAAAGTCCAGCCTTTAGTTGATGCCTGTTCTGAGGTTGGTTTGTAACTGCTGGTGCCTCCTAGTTGTCCTTAAGTTAAAATCCTGGAAGTTGGTGAGATGACTCCGTGCTTGAGAGGGCTTGCCAGTCTTCTAGAGGACTCATTTGCTATCCAGCAGTCACACTGGGCAACTCACAGCCATCTTTAACTTCAGCTCCTGGGATCTGATGGCTTCCACTGTACCTGTATCTGTGTGGCATGCGCTCACACACCTACACCCACACCCACCCCCCACAACCATTTCTAACTTCAGTTCCTGGGACCTGATGGCCTCCACTGGTACCTGTATCTGTGTGGCACACACCCACAGACAGCACACACAGACACACACATGTACCACAACCATCTCTAACTTCAGCTCCTGGAATCTGGTGGCCTCCACTGGTACCTGTATCTGTGTGGCACACATACACACAGACACACAGGCATAGACACACACACAGACACACACACATACACGCACATAGACACACACAGAGTGAGAGGGTCCTCACCACCTATCTGTGGTGTGGCAGGGGCCTGGTGCCTTGAATTTGGGTTTGGAGCCACAGTCTTGGAGCCAGCACAGGTTCTGTCCTCTTATCACCTCATCTGTAAAATGAGAACGACCTCAGAACCCGCCTTTTCAGATTGCCATGTAGACTGTAGAGGATAATGCATAACACACAGAAGGTGTTATATTCTCTATCTGCCAAGTGATCGAGGCCAATTGTCCATCTGTCCATCCATCTAGCAAATGCCCAGCAGAGTGCTAGGTGCTGTAGTCTCATATAAACTGCAGCTGTCCTGGGAAGTCCTTGTCTCCCTAGACCACCTACCGTAGCACAAAGTTGGTGTGGTTTTGTTGAAATCAGACCTTTCTGTTGCATGTCAGAAAACCTTTAGGGATGAAGACGATGACAGTCCATTTTTCCTGGACCTGTAGCACCGCAATAGTAAGGTGTAGAGAAGGTTCCAGTGTTTGGCAAATGAGTTTTCCTAAGTTATGTAAGGCAAGGCTGAGGAAAGGGAGAGAGGTTGATAAAGATCAGTGCTGTTTTCTTTTCTTTTCTTTTTTCTTTTTTTTCTGATATTTGGAGCTGGTGGTAAGTATCCAGCACCCAGAGAAGGGGTGCCTGCCTACCAGCGATGGCTTGGCCTGCAGAGGCTCATGGTCTGATTATGTGGGGCCTGGGTTAGGCACAGATGCCTCCAACTTTGAGGAATGATTCTTCCAGAAGGAGAGAGAAGGAATGAATGGCAGACCCGACTTAGGGCTGGAGTCAGGGAGAAAGCTGGAGGCTAGGAGGGGCAGGACTGGGATAGAGGAGCCCGGGACAGCAGGGTCAGGGTTGACCTGGTGCTGGCCCAGCCTGCTTTGCTTCTCACTGAGACTGTTGGCCTCTGGCTTCCAACAGTGTGAGATTCACCCCCCTCCCAAGCTAAAATGAAATAACAGTGCTGAGGCATCACTGCTGGCACGTGGCAGCTCAGCAGGGGTGGATGTGAGAGAGGATGGGAGCATCTGGGTGGCGATGGGGCAAGAATAGGTCAGTGACTTCTAGACCAGGCCAGGGCAGAGGGAAGTGACAAAGTCAGAGGTGTCAGCAGTCACAGCGGGCCAACCAGCTGGCTGCAGGATGTCTGGGCTTGGAAGATGTCTCCTGAGTATCAGGCCGACTTCTCCAGCTTCCTCTAGCCACGTAGTCCTAAGCCTAGTGGCTGTATGACTACTGTCCCAGTTTGCCTGTAGTTCTCTTGAGAGAGAGGTGTCCAGGTCACAGTTCTGAGTGGCTGTCCCTCATTGCTGGGGGGCTTAGAAACCTCTGGTGCCATAGGTACTCAGGCAGTCCCCCACCCCCTGGGAAGGTGGCATTTGTTCCCTGGTGACACACTTTTTCATCTGTGGGTGGAGGGGAGGGGAACAGGGCTGTGCGGGAGGCAGGGTAGGTGAGTGTGGGGGTGTGAGGGCGGAGGAAATCACTCACTCTGCGCTCTCTCCTCCCCCAACTCCTCCCATGACACTGCTTGGGGAAGAACTCTCTCTTTAAGGACAGCAATGACAGGCTGTGCTAATTCCTGCCCCCTCCAGCTGCAGGCCCTCCTATGGCAGCCGGGCTCTGCCCCTCGTTTCCAGGATATAGAAGCTGAATATCATATATCACCCTTTTCCTAGCTCCCCAGTCCTTGGCTCGTCAGCCAACTTAAGTTTAAGATCATCCCAAGTTCAAAGACTGTATGAGTACAGCTCCTTGGCCTCAGGTGGTCCTATCGGTGTAGAGAAAAGGTCATCGAAGGGCTTCATCCTTGCATAGGGACTGGATTAGAAGAGTTTTGAGGGACATTTGGCTAAGTGAAGGTCAGCAGAAAGTAATAAGAGGAGGCCCAAGAGCTGGTCCCTAAAGAATGGGACATTTCCTGCTGTCTCAGAAGTGACCATGGCTTGGATTGACTGCCCTTAGGGCGACAGGTCCAAATGCAGTACCTTCCTTGGCCAGCAGATGGCACCTAAGTTCACAAGTCAGGGGTGTGTGGTGGAGCCCCGGCCCTTTCCTGCCAAGGGATGCCCTGGGAATGAGATTCAGGCTCTTTTTATTCTTGGGCACGGCCTAAGGAAGCCAGACTAACACCTCTTCACCATGAAGGGGGCAGGTGCAGGCCTAAGTCACAAGGCTGTTGGCTGTTCTGGTCTCTAAAGGTCTGTGTTTTAAAGGCTTGAGCCCTGGACCCCTGGCATTCTACCTCCCCCCCCCCCCCCCGGGAGGACCCCAGGCCATCGGGAACTGCCGTAGTTACTTTTCTTATTGCTGTGGTAAATACCTGATAAGAAGCAATGTCAGGAAGGAGGGGTTTATTGTGGCTCTTGGTCCATCATGAAGTCCGTCATGCATGGTGGCAGGAGTGAGAGGCCATCACAGTGAACCCGCAGTCAGAAAGCCCATGGCAGTGAATGCTGCTCCTTAGCTGTGCCTCCTTCTCATTCGGCTTGGGACCCCAGCCTGCCATAGGCCTTTCACGGTCTTCTTACCTCAATTAACCCAATGGAGAGGATTCTTTACAGACACACGGAGGTTCATTTCTGTGATAATTCTAAAGACCATCACATTGACCGCTAAGACTGACCATCACAGGGACCCTTGAAGGGAATTGTTAGCCCCATCCCGTCTCTCTTTGTTTCCTAATCCTGAGGCAAGAATTCCACACCTCCTGCCACCACCCAGTCTTTGTCCTCATGTATGAGTCCCCTGGACAACCATGAACCCATCCTTACGTCTTCTTCACCTGGGGAGGTACCCTCGGGGGCCTCCCACCAGTTCTAACAGCTTTTTGGATGGCTCAACACTGTTTCCTTCCTTCTTTTTCCTTGCTTCTAGAAACAGCTGGAATATACAAAAAGGGAACTATTTTTGATACTGATGTGGAATGGTTTTACCTCATTCCAGACCACATGGCAGGAGATAGACTGATCTAGGCAATAAATACCCGGTCACTTGAGGGTCCCAGGGGTTTTCAAGAGAGGGGTTCCATTCAAGCAGAGAGATCTTCTGCAACCTGTGGTATCTGACCAAGGTTCTTCAAAGACTGGCGGGGCTAGAGATGGGAGGAGGAGCTCATAGATGGATGATACAGGCTCAGCAAAGGTGTAGTTTTAGGAGAGGCAACAGGCAGGATGTGACTGAGCCTTGTAGACTGGAATGTAATGTTTAGGAGCAGAGGCCGTGCTTTGAAGGGCCTCTGAGGGAGGGAAGGACTTGGAAGGGGTTCTGGGCAAAGGAAGGCAGAAGGGACTGACATGTAGATAGTGGAGCAGGGAAGCCATTGAGAAACTGAGCCTGATTGGCTCAGTAATGCAGAGATGTGGTCCTCTTTTACAAGTGGGTTTGGGGATAGTGGAACTTAGGAAGGGATAATGATTATTGGCCATCTTTGATTGCACACACACAGACACACACACACACACACACACACACACACACGTCTGCCCAAAACCACAGGTGAGTCAGGATGTTTTCACATTTCAGCAAATGATCCAAGCATGTAAACACAGTATGGACATCCGTGATCCTAGCACTCAGAGGCTGAGAACTGTGAACTGAGACTGCTCCGACCTGAATAATCACACAGAAACTATATTAATTACAACACTGTTTGGCCTATTAGCTCAGGCTTCTTATTAACTAACTCTTACATCTTTTTTTTTTGTTTTGTTTTTTCGAGACAGGGTTTCTCTGTAGCTTTGGAGCCTGTCCTGGAACTCCCTTTGTAGACCAGGCTGGCCTCGAACTCACAGAGATCTGCCTGCCTCTGCCTCCCAAGTGCTGGGATTAATGGCGTGTGCCACTACCGCCTGGATAACTCTTACATCTTAAATGAACCCATTTCTATTAATCTGTGTATCGCCATGAGGCTGTGGCTTACCAGTAAGGTTCCAGCTTGTCTTCCTCCTTCTGCAACTACATGGCATCTCTCTGATTCCGCCTACTCTCTCTCTGTATATCTCAGTTCGGATTTCCTGCCTGACTTTACTCTGCTAAGCCATTGGCCCAAACAGCTTTATCAACCAATAAGAACAACACATATACAGAAGGACATCCCACATCAGAGGACCATGAGTTTGAGGCCAGTCTGGGCTGTATAATGAAACTTTGTTGAAATACAGAAAAGCAAAACAGAGCAATCCAAAGAGAAATGATGGAGGTTTATTGTTGTCCTGGAATATAGATTTTCACCTCTGGAACGGCGTGAGAGGCTAAAGAGAATGAGGTCACTGGCTAGAGTCGATTGGGAAAGCCTTTGTTCGGGGAAGCCCTTGTGTGGCTTCTGTCCTCTGGAACACGTTTATGTCAGTCCTCTGTGCTGAACTCCACTGTCAGGAGTGTAGGGATATAGAGCCGCTGAACTCCACTGTCAGGAGTGTAGGGATATAGAGCCGCTGAACTCCACTGTCAGGAGTGTAGGGATACAGAGCCGCTGAACTCCACTGTCAGGAGTGTAGGGATACAGAGCCGCTGAACTCCACTGTCAGGAGTGTAGGGATATAGAGCCGCTGAACTCCACTGTCAGGAGTGTAGGGATATAGAGCCGCTGAACTCCACTGTCAGGAGTGTAGGGATATAGAGCCGCTGAACTCCACTGTCAGGAGTGTAGGGATATAGAAGCGGCTTTATTGTGTGCCTTCCCATCACTGCCAGGGTTGAGTGCATCATGTTCTCACGAGTGCTATAGGTTGCAGGTATTTAGTGCTCTTGGTGGAATACATGCTGGAGTTTCTATGGAGACTCAGAAGAGATCTTGGGGTGTCAATGAGGACGAGGTAGGTACGCCCACAGGAACATGTGGAGGATGGTTTGTTTGTCTTGTTTTTCTCGGGTCGGATCGAAAGTTCAGAAGAAGAGAGAAGAAGCTCTTGCCCTAAAGATGTCAGTTGATTATTCAACCTGGGGGCAAGACCAGCCAGAACAAAGACAGGAAGGAAGGGCAGGTAGGGGAGGGGATAGCCCAGGTAGGGACACACAGGACTGCAGCTGGCTCAGGGCGACCTTAGTGGGAAGTAGGACAAAATGTCCTCTGCAGGCAGCCCTTCCTTCAGGCTCTTAGCTCTCTGCCAGGGCTGGGGACATTTTCATTCCCGTGTTACTCTGGGTTAGTCAGAGAAACTGAACAGAGATGAATATATGTATTTTTATATGCATGTATAATATGCATGTATGTAAATAAATAGAGAGATACATTGGCTTTTTAAAAATTGGATTATGTGATTATAGAGGTTAGCAAGTCCAGAGCTGGCAGAGCGGCCCTGCCAGAATTTCTGTAAGAGCAAGTGCTGTAGTTCAGGTTCAAATGTGAAGGCCATCTGCTGGCAGACTTCCCTCTCGCTTCAGGGATATCATCTAATTGCACGAGGCCCACTCACATATGGAGGGCAGCCTGTTTTCCTAATAAATTGGATGGGAATGTCTGCAATCCCAGAACTGTGGAGGTGGAGACAGGAGGATTGAGAGTTGCAGGCCAGCCTGGTCTACATAGTGAGACAGTGTCTCAAAACCCAAGGGCCAGCTTTTGGATTTCCAGTGTAGCTCGGTGGGAAAGTCCTTGCCTAGCTTTTGCAAGGCCCTGGCTTTGACCTCAGCACCGGACAAAAGAACCACAGAGAAAATTCCATTCTAGAGTAGCATTCGCTCTGGTGTCTGGGCACAGTGGCCAGGTCAGGATGGTGCCCAGATAAACCTTCCCAGTTCTCCACATGGCCCTTGAGGAGAACCGTGTGCTTGGACCCCTGGTCCTCTCACACGACACCTGATGTTTGTATTGAACTGATGGGCAGGAGCCAAACTCCCCGTTGGTTTATTAGCTTTGCGGCGTTGGGCTTCCTAGTTCCCATTTCTTGTAGACTCTGCTGAGGGTGGCCTTGCTGTGGGTGAGCACGGGTAGACTGAGCACAGGTGCCCATCTGTCTGCTCCCTGTCCTCCTGTTGTGCACATGCTATTTACTGAGCCCCTCCCGTGCAGGTATGGTGTTAGCCCCGGGAGTCCTTGCTCGTCTCCCTGTTCCCGGTGGGTGCTCTTACTCCGGCAGGGGCCCGATGAGGTCAGCTTGCCTGTTCTCAGGTCTCAGCTAGCCTCACTGGCCCGCAGTCATCTGTAGATCCTTTGACCTGCTTCTCCTGGCTTGAATGCTACCCTTGTTTGTCCCGGCACCTGGCTTGTCTCCCCAGAGTGTCTCTAAGAAGGCCACCAAGGGAGTGTTCTGGGAACGGAACAGAAGGATCAGTGTGGGGCGGGAGGAGAGTACCCCTCCTGCAGGCTTGTCCTCGTCCTGCCTTCCCGGCAGATCTTGATAAAAAATACATTTATATTAAAAACACAATGAAGAATAAAAAACATTTTCTCCCAATAATGCCGAACATCAAAAGGAGATTTTTATCAATTATGAGAGGGAGAGATTTTGGCCACAAAGTGGTAATTTAATGAGTAGGAGACGGATGGCGGGAAGCATTAACGTCAGCCACAATGGATGGCTTGCCATTAGTTACCGGAGGAGAGGCGAGCAGTGGCTACACAGCCTGCTTGGTCCTCTTTTGATACCCCCAACTCCTGCCCAGTCCTCAGTCTGCTCCTTCCTCTCTGCTTGCTGAGTCTCCTCTCTAGTCTCTCTAGTCTCCCTCTGATTGGTGCAACCTTTTTTTTTTTTTTTTTTTTTTTTTTTTTTTGAGACAGGGTCTCACTACATCGCCCTGGCTGTTTTGGGTCTCATTATGTAGGCCAGGCTGACTTCGAACTCACAGAGATCCACCTCTGAGTGCTGTGATTAAAGGCACGCCCCACTATTCCCAGTCTATTGTAACTTGTTGAGTAACATCTGCCTGGGCTCGTGTGGCCCTCGTGGCTGTTCAGAGAGCCCCACAGCGAGAAGAGCAGGCGTTGCTGAACCTCTCAGTCTTGTAGCCTGTCCTGCCTGGGCCACCCTGGGCTCCTGTCCTTTTATTTTTATTTTTTACTTTTAGATTTATGTGTTTTACGTGGAAGAATCTTTTGCCTACATGCATGCCTGGGACCCATGGTGGTCAGAGGTGGGTGTCAGATCCCCTGGGATGGCATTACGGATGGTTGATAGCCATCGTGTAGGTGATGGGGACTGAACCTGGGTCCTCCGTGAGCATCGTGAGTCCTCCTACTGCTGAGCCATCTCCCACATCTGCCCTGTGTCATTCTGTTCTCCTCTCCCCATGTGCTCCCTGGATTTGTTCCCATTCTTTGAACCTCTGTGTCTAGCCACCACCATGACCACCTGCCTGCTAGGTTAGCCGTGATTTCAGGAGGAGTCCTGAGCTTCCTGTGGTTTCCTCAGATACCCTGGTCAGTGACTTTTTTTTTTTTTTTTTTTTGAGACAGGGTTTCTCTGTAACTCACAGCGATCTGCCTGCCTCTGCCTCCCGAGTGCTAGGATTAAAGGTGCGCACCACTACTGCCTGGCTCAGTGACCCTTTTTGACACCTATAGCTGGTCACTTTCCAGTACTGGCTCTCTCATGGTGCCCAACTTGGACTTGGTATACAGTAGGTATTAATAAATGTTGTTCAATGGAATTCTGGAATTGGGTTGTTTCCATTTTTTTGAAACCGTCACTAACCTCCTCAGGCAGGTTAGGTGGACTGTCTTGTAGATCTCACTAACCTCCTCAGGCAGGTTAGGTGGACTGTCTTGTAGATCTGAAGCATATGACGTAGACCCAAATCCTGTGCCTTGTCTTGCAGTCTGGTCGTCTCTGCACTGGCATCTTGGGATGTCCTCAGGGTACTGCCCAGGGCTTGCATCCAGAAGTGCTTAGCAGTGGTGTGTTAGGTGAATGGAGAGTCTGTTCGGCTTGGACTTGGAGTCTTGCTTGAGTTCCAGATGCTCTGTGCCATCGTGGGTCTGATCTTTCCAGCCATGGTTCCCTCGTCTGTAGGTGGAACATTCGAAGAACTTGTGCATTAGTAGGGCTGGGGTAAGGACGGGAAGATACAGGCAGTTTGGAAATGCTTCATTTCAGGACCTGGGGTGGGGCAGTGGTGTTTTAGGTAAGATCTCAAAAGCACAGACAAGAGCAAAAACTAGATCACCAGGATCTTGTCAAATGAAGAAGCTTCTACACAGAAAATAGTCAACCGATTGAAGTGAACCCGCAGAGTGGGAGACAGTATCTGCAGGCCATCTACTCAATGAAGGCATAAAATCCACACTAAAAACCCCACACCCGTCCTCAATAGAAAAAGTAAAAGACTTACTAAGAAATATATGTGATGTATGTTCCCTCAATCCCAACACGTGGGAGGCAGAAGCAGGAGCATTTCTATGGGTTCCAGGCCAGTCTGGTTTACATAATGAGTTCTAGGCCCACCAGAGCCACATAATGAGACCCTGTCTCAAAAGCAACAAGAACAAGTAACAGCAAGAAATATGCAGGTGATTTCAAAAGAAGACACAGCACACGTGGCTAATAAGTATTTGAGCAAAACACTCACTGTTGCTAACCAGTGGTAGTGTATGCCCAGCAGAAGGCGGAAAACAGGATTCCTGTAAGTTGGCATCCAGCCTGAGACGCACAGTGAGTTCAAGTGTAGCCTGGGATACACAGCAAAAACCCCGCCTCAGCCTTCAGCCTTTTCACAACCCATCTCCTGAAACAAGACACCTCACCCCAGTTAAAATGTCACTAGCCAGAAAGATAAGGACATAGAGAACTGGGAATTCCCACACTTTTCTCCCCGTCTGAGCTAAGATCTTGCTGTGTGGCCCTCGCTTACCTGGAACTTGCTATGTAGACTAGATTGCCCAGTTTTTCCAGGTTCTGGGGTTATTGGTGTGTTTCCCTGCCTCTCCTGCACATTCTGATCTACTGTGAAAAACAGTGTGGAGGTTCCTCAAGATGCACGGATGAGACTACCGTACGATTCGGTGGTCCTGTTGCTGGGTTCATTTCTAAAGAAGCCAGCATGCAAAGAGACGTCTGTATCGTCAGCAGTATTCATGAGAGCCAAGATTGGTACCCATCTAAGTTCCCAAAAGAAAACGTGGTGCATATACACGAGAGAAGATTATCCAGCAACAAAAACGAATGAAATTTTGTTACTTGCGGTCACATGTCATTGTGAGATCATTGTGTTAAGTGAAGTGAGCCAAGCACTGAAGGGCAAATGCTGGCAGAGTTTCTTTCATATATGGAAGCCGAAGAAGTTCACCACCTGAACGTAGCCAGTAGAATAGTTACCAGGAGTGGGCAAGGGTATGAGGAGGTAGGGCTATGGAGAGGCTGGCTGAGGGTATGAAGCCGCAGTCTGATAGGAGGAAAAAGCAGTAGCGTTCTCCAGGCGGGTGACTGCAGCTCACAGTATTATGCTGTGTATTTCAGATGTTCTCAGTTTACGGAAATGAGGACCGGTCCAGGTGATGGACGTGCTGATTGCTCTGATTTGATCATCACCTGTTGTATGTGTGTATCGAGATGTCATCTCTGTACCCTCATAAGTATGCACAATTAGTACGTGTCAATTAAAAAAAACAGACACGCCATCCGCAGCACAGGGCCTGCTGTAGGGTAAATGCCAGGAACTGTCAGCTGTGCTTCCGATGTATCGAGCCCTCAAAGCATATGCGGGAACCTTCTGGTTCCTGGGTCTTCCCGGGCTTTGACAAACAACGATTTTCTTTCACACTGTCTGTACATAAATAGGTAGATTAGGCAGAAGCACCCCGTAAGAACCCAGACTGATGGGCCTTACGGATTTAGAAGCCTTCTTGTTCAACCCCGAATATCCTAAGTGAGGAAACTTGCATGGTGTAGCACATCTGAGTGGCGGAATGGGGAGTCGAACCCCTGTCTCCCTGCTCCTATCTAGTGTTCTTCCTCCTGGACTGTCATGGTCCAGAGTGGAAGTTTAGTGCCTCAGAGAGAGGCTGGTCCTGAGGAATCACGGGATCCCAGGACCCAAAGAGCCTTCACTCCTCCCTTGAGACCCTGTGGTCTCCTGTGGACTTTGAAGAAAATATATTTTCATAATCCATCCCTCCAGGCCGCAGAATCCCTGGTGTGTAGGGGTAGGTGTCTGCTCTATGTTGGATAATCCCAGGTTTCCCACCCCTCCTCTGACTGCAGTTCCAGGTCTGAGAAGAGACATCTCTGTTGTTTTTGCCAGGCTTTCAGTAACTGGCTGTCCAGGTGGGTGTCTTGAAAAGATAAAGTCATTCTCCCCCAGTTCCGGAAGCTGGGCCTGAACCACACACACACCCCTGCAGGATTTGGGGACGGTCTGCCCTTTCTCATCCAGCTCCTGCCAGCTGCTGCCAATCTCTGGAGTTGGTTTGTAGTTGCACAGCCTGAACCTCAGAGTCCTTTGTCACCTGGCCTTTTTATAAGGCCATTCCTCATAGATTGAGGGTCCACCTTGTTCCAGTATGACCTCATTTGACTTAGCTAATTGCAACTCAAGGATCTTAACGTACACGCTGAAGTTCTAGGGGAACATGAACCTGGGGAGGGGCAGAGGTGGACTTTGGTGGAGTTGGGTTTTTTTTTTTTGTCCAGACCATAGGCTCCCTAATAATGGCATGGAGACTTATTATTGATTATGAAAGACTGACTTATAGCTCAGGCTTGTTTCTAACTATCTCTTAGAACTTAAATTAACCCGTCTCTATTAATCTATGTTCTTCCCCGAGACTTGTTTACCTCATCTATGGTATTGTCTATCCTGCTTTCCTGCTTCCTTTGTGTCTTATCTTCTTCCTAGCATCCTCTGTGCCTGAAAATCCTGCCTGGCTATTGGCCGTTCACCCTTTTATTAAGCCAATCAGAGTGACTCATATTCACAGTGCACAAAAAGATTATTCCACAACACTTCGGTGTAGTCTTCCTCAGTTTTAGTGTCTCTCCTCTCAACTTCTTCCTGCACGTCGTCCTCACTACAGTTAGTTTTCTCCAGGATCAGACGGCCCTGGCCATTTCCACTCTCTTTACAGCTTTGCCCCTAGGAGAGAATGAGCCCTCCCTATTTTGTTTTGTAACATTACAGATCAAGACTCTTAATGTGGGTTCGGTAGTTGTCTTCTCGTTAGTTCATTTCCATTGCTATGACGAAATAACTGACGAAGCAACTTCAGGAAAGATTTATTTGCCTCACAGTTCATGGGCACTGGCAACCATGGGAAGGAAGTCATGGCAGCAGGCGTGTGAGGCCGCTGCTCACAGTTCATGGGCATAGGCAACCATGGGAAGGGAGTCATGGCAACAGGCATGTGAGGCCACTGCTCGTAGTTCATGGGTACAGGCAGCCATGGGAAGGGAATCACGGCAGCAGGCGTGTGAGGCTGCTGCTCACACTGCATTTGTGGCTAAGCCACAGAATGAGATCGTGTTTGTGCTCAGCTCGTTTCTCCTTTTTATTCTGCTCAAGACCTCCTCATCCCTTGTGATTGTGATTCGTCAGTTAGGATGAATTGTCTTACCTCAGTTAACTCAATCTAGAAACTCCCTCAGATTTGCCAGATTCTAGATCCTGTCAAGGTGACATCCTCATGTTCATAATACTTCCTAGTTGAAGAATCAGAGACTCTGAAACATTAGTCAGGGGCTATATAGTAAAGTATATATAAGTAAACTCAAAGGAGAGATAGATAGATAGATAGATAGATAGATAGATAGATAGATAGATAGCATGTGTATGTGTGAGTGTGTGTTCTCAAACAGGTACATGTGCATGCAAAGCCTGGCACCGATCTAATGATACTTTAGGCAGAGTCCACAGTGAAGAACTAATAGAAGGTACCAGAGCAATGTCACAGGGGGCAGGTCTGTGGAGTGGGTCAGGATTGGTGGTCCTTCCTCCTACAAGCCCTTAGATCTCAGAGTGTGCGTGTTACCAGCTGGGCAGGGGTAGAGGACAGATGTTGTGGTCATTGCTTTGGAGGGAGCTGGCAGCTGTCCTTGAGCCCCCCAGAGCTGTCAGAGGGCCTGCAGCATCCTCATCACCTCCCAGAACAGAGCCTGTGAACTCCCTCACCTTGATAGCAAGAAGGGGAGTGGTTCTGCAGGTTGCTGGGGAGTAGGCCAGAGCATGGGTTGTCTCCTTTTGAACCAGAGTGGTTTTGTTGTTGGTGATGGTTCAAGAAGAGACGGCTAGAGGTGGGGTTTAGCCTCTGCCAGTCTGCCATAGAGCAAAGCATGCTAGCACTCACTACATGGTGGGTGTTCTTCTCAGTTTGGGCTCTCCCAGAAGTGGACTCCAGGATAAGTCTTCCAGAGAATTTTTTTGGAGAACTCAGGGGTTGCCACATGGGAAGTGGTCATGTGGCTGCGGGAAGAGGAGGCAACTGATACCCCTGTGTTCTTAAACCAGCTGCCATTGTAGAACGGACTTAGTCTTGTGGAGTAACTGGGAGGTGGTGTCACACACCCAGGGCAAAGGGAGCACAGTTTTTAATGCTCCAGCCTTTTAACCTCCTTACATATATGGCTGCCCCTAGGGCTGTCAGTTCCCAAGACCGTAGTCAAGATGCTCACATGGGAGGGGCAACTAGGAAGAGGCAAAATCCAGGGAGCAGGTGGGGCCGGTTTCTTCATTCTTATGTGAGGGGAAACTTGTTTTTGCTGAGAGCCAAACAGTTCAGAGAGGTCAACGTCATGAGCCAACATTCCTGTCCTGGCCTGGTACTGCTTTCCTGTGATTCCTAAGGGAAGGTGGGCAGACAGAAGAGGGGCTGCTGCTGCCACTACTGCTGCTGCTGCTCCTGCTGCTGTTGCTACTACTGTTTACTATGTATTTGTTAAGTGCCTCCTCTGTCTGACATGGACACTGGTGTTTTCAAGAACATGGTCTCATTTAGTCCCAGAGCAGCTTGGTAAGGTGTGTTTGGGGTCCCCGGCCCAGTGTTCCTAGATGTGGAAGGTGCGACTTAGAGACATTGGGCAAATGAGGGTCACACAGCAGCAAATGAGCCAGGGACTGGGCAGATGAGCTTGGTCCATGCAGGACTCCAGAGACACACCCACTTTAGTTAGGCTGCCCCTAAGAGGAGGTGGGCATGGTTCAAGGCCACTGGGTTGAACCAGGACCTAGTCTGGTGAATCTGGTGACACTCACTCAGGAGAAAGTGAGGCTGTTCTCCTTGCTCTGGTCTCCCCGGGTCTGCCATCTTGCCTTCTATGCCAGGCTGCCCTTGACCTGTTACCTGAAGAGCCAATTAGCCGTTGGCTGAGTGGAGGCCTCAGGAAGTGCAAGGACAGATGGTCAGGCACTGGCGTGCGCCTCTGGAGAAGCCTCTCTTCTGTGTGCAAGCTGTGGCTGGAGGGAGGGGTGCTCTCTTCCAGGAAGAGCCCCCCATCATTGTTTCTCCTCACCTGCTTTCCACCTGATGTTGCCCTTGGGCAGCAGAGGGAGGTGCGCTCTGCATGTCTAGCTGATTTATGTTCACCACTGAAACAATAATGTTTAATCTGGAAAGGGCTAATCAATTTTTTATGCTGATTATGAGTCAGCCAGGTGGGCCTGCTGCTTCATTTATGGCGCTTCAGGAACAAATCCATTTCCTAACTTGGGCCTGTGTGGCAATATGTGCTCCAGAGGTCCTGCTTCAAGGAGAGCCCCTTCTTGGGGCCTGTACCCCACGGGAAGAGAATAAGTGTGTGCTTGTGTGTGTGTGTGCCTGTGCATGTGAATGCATGCACATGTATGTGCATACATATGCATCCACATATATGTGCATCTATGTATTTGTGCATGTATGTTTGTGTGAATGTATGCTCCATATGCATGTATGTGTAGGTGTGTGTCTGTCTAAATGTGCATGTATGCACCTATATTGCAATTCACATATGTGTCTAGGTGTCTGCATGTGTGAATGTATATATATGTCTGTGTGTACACACATACAAATATCAGTATGTATATATGTGTGTTACATCTGCATGTTTATGTGTTGTGTGTGCATGTTTACATTTCTAATTAGGGAAATAACCTGATGCCTAGTGGCGGTCCTATTTCATGGATGTTTGTATGAGTGCACGTATACACTCGTGTGTATACACATCTCATCAGGGATGTAGCCTGACTCCAGATGGAGAATCAGATTTGGGTATGCATGTTTGTTTGTACAGGTGCATATAGTATGAGTCAACTTATGTGCCAGTGTGCATTCATCTTTAACCGGGGTGTAGGCTGAATCTAGATAGAGATTCAGGCTTGGGTATATATGTTAGTTGACCGTGTGTACCTATTTGTTGCTGTGTGTATGTTGACTGCTATGGACCTTGAACATAGTTTGGAAATTTCAAGTTAGAAGGAAAGGGTTACAACTTCATGGGATTGGAAAGGTCAGTGAATCTTTCATTTCTTACTCCTTCATCCTTCCAAGATTTCTCTTATTTATTCTCTCTGCCCACCAGCCCCACCTATCCTTTCTCCTGCCTTGCTATTGGCTGTTCAGCTCTTCATTAGACCGATTAGGTGTTTTAGACAGGCAAAGTAACACGGCTTCACAGAATTAAACAAATGCAACATAAAAGAATGCAATACATCTTTGCATCATTAAAACAAATGTTCCACAACATAAACAAATATAACATATCTTAAAATAATATACCACAACACAGGACATGACATAGAGAGAAGGAGCAAGAAGGCTTTTGGGTACCCTACACAGGTGAAGTGTCCTGAGCTGGCTGCCAATGTAGGCAGGACAGGGTGTGTTATGTTGGAGTGTTGAATATTTCTTTACAATGTGTGAAGATGTGTCATTGTAATTGGTTTAATAAAGAACTGAATGGCCAATAGCTAGGCAAGAAGAGGTTAGGTGGGACTTCCGGGCAGAGAAAGAAGAAGATAAGATGAATCTAGGTGCTGGAGAGATGCCAGAGGACAACATGGAGAGGAAACATGAGGTGCAAGATGGAATAGAGGTAAAAAGCCACAAGGCAAAATGTAATTAATATAAATGGGTGAATTTAAGTTATAAGAGCTAGTGGGGCAAACATAAGCTATAGGCTGAGCTTTTATAATTAATAAGTCTCCATGTTGTTTTTTGGGAGCTGATGGTCCAAAGAAAAATCTCTTTGTACTGAAAGGGTCCCCCCAGGGAGATATGTGAATCTTGAGTAGAAGCAGGGAGGACAGTGTCTCTAAGTCTGCAAAGCTCAAGTGTCCAAGGCTGGAGCACTAGGGTTTGTCTTTAACGTGTTGTCTGCTTGTGCACTCCCCGACCCCTCACCTGGCCATGGTGTTTATTGTGTGGTCCTGTGTTATGCAGTTGAACAAGCTTCTGTGAGGGAGCTCATAGTTTTTGGTTATGGGAATCACAGCAATAAAACTCCAATGGCACTTGCTTAAGTGTCCCAAGGAGAAGTACATAGTGTTCTGGATAATAAGTGCAGGAGGCAAGTGGTTTGGACATTGTGAGCCAAGGGTAGTTAAGGGACAGAAGGACATGACGTACACCTGGAAATTGCATATGCCTCAGAGCATAAGCACTCCGGTCAGGAACAAGACTGAGGGTGATTGCAGGCAGTGGCTGGGAGAAGCGAGCTGTGTGTGTTCAGGAGATCTGAGACTGGCAGCCATCCGTGGGCCCCGTGAGAAGCACAGCATGGTCTAATGTGTGGTAGCTGGTCTGTGGAGCTATCTGGAAGACCAGTCAAGCGTCTTCATGGTCATCCAGGCAAGAAGTGTTGTTGCTTGGCCCAAGGTTGGGGAGCTGGAGAGGATGAGTTGGCATACTTGAGGACTGAATTAAATGTGTGTGGGGGTGGGGGTGGGCATTGCAGGAGAGGAAGGCACCAGCATCCACCCTCATTTCCTCTCATCCCTTCTTAAATCACGTTTGTGTGTGTGTGTGTGTGTGTGTGGTGAATGTGTATACATATGTGGAGGTCAGAGGACAACTTATGGGAGTTGGTTTTCTCCTCTCAACATGTGGGACCTGGGGATTGAAATGATGTCACTGGGCCCTGGAGCGAGCACCTTTACCTACTGAGCCGTTGTGACACTGGGTCCTGATGCTCTCTCACTTCAGGATCACTAACTCCGTCAGACCTGCTGAGTCTCTTATCCCATGTAAGAGCACACTTACAGCTTTTGGGTTGGGAACACAGGCTATTTTTCTGTATACCCCAGGCCAGGAAAGTTCATATTTTGTCTTTCGCAGTTCATATTCTCTTTGTCACGGTGACTCAACACTGCCTGGGATGAGGGGAGCTGTGCAGATGGGCATATCGTTGGCAGCTTGGCAGGGAGGTCACTGACCCTCCAGCTATTCATGTGTGTGTATGCATGTGTGCTTATCTGTGTTTGTGGTGCATATGTGTGTATGAATGTGTGCTTGTGTGTGGAGGCCAAAGGTCAACATTAGGTGTGTCTTCATCTATAGCTCTGCACATTTTTTCTTTCATTTAAAATGAAATATGAACATAATTCCTTATTAGGATGCTCAAGAGTGAACAACATTATTTCACTCCCTTCATGTGATAGAGAATACACTTGACCTGTGTTGAGGGAGGAAAGGGATAAGGGCTCCCAAAGTGGGGGTCAAACAGCTCCACAAGGAATCCCCATTCAACAAAGGACAGGATGCTCCTGATAGCATCGTCTCTGCTCTAAGTTTCAGCCCCGGTATCCTTTATTCCAACATGAACTATTCTGTCCTTGTCACTCTTCGAGATCCAGGCAGTCAAACTCAGGCCGCCTCTGAGTCTGCAGACCATCCCTTTGAATGGTTACTGCCTTGATACCCTCAGTAGGGAGGGGGGGAGAATAGAAGGTTACACATATCGAAAACACACAAACATTAATAAACGGCACTTGGACATAGGCCTAACATTATCAGACTTCCTCTTCAAATGACGGTGGGCGGGAGGGGCTGCCCCCCAAAGAAAGATCTTCAGTCTTGGTAACATTTATGGTGATCTCATAGGCAAAGGCGTGAGGGACCAGTGTTACTGTCACCTTGTCCTGCACAGAGGGATGAGTTCGCAGGTGAAAGCAGACACTATCTTTGGCTAAGGTGTTCGCTGGTTCTTCCCACCATTGAACTGTGGCATTCTGCCTCTCACCTGCCTTAGATATCATTCCACTTAGATTAAGTGAAATAGATTTAAAAATGGTAGGAGAGGGTGGGGAGATGGGACAGAACAACCCTGTAAGACTATAAAAAATACAAAAACCAGATGTACTACAATACTTATAATAGAAACTGGCTGCAAACAGTACATGCTAACAGACGGTATGATACAGAGTAGGGTGGGAGCAGACAGGAAAGAGCAGAGGCCACAGGCCCACACTTTCAATAGGCTGCTGGATGGACTGGATCTGCTGCTTTAGCCGAGAGCCTTCTCTGATGGTAACAGAATAGGTGATGATGGGTCTGGAGACCCCACAGGCCCGTCCTAGGGCCTGCTAGGAGGTCACAGACACATGGGGGACATCCTTGTCTTCACACAGTGGCGGGAGGTGCAGGATGATCTCCAGGGGCTCAGCGTCTGCTGCTGTCACAGTGAACTCAGAGGTGCCTCTTCTGAGGGTTTTGGCGGCTTCATTGGCTCCTTTCTGAAGCCGCTTGTAGTTACATGACTGCTGAACAAGGTCCAGAAGCTTCTTGGTGAGGTGGGCATCTGTGACGGCATCGGCCTGTGGATTCAGATCAGCCTCATGGCTGCGGTGCACAGGCCTTGCCATGACTGAGAACAGCCCACCTCAGACAGACCGAAACGTTGCACAGAAAGAGGAGCGGAAATCACTTTGTCATTTTTTTTCTTTTTGAAGTAGGGTTTCTCTGTGTAGCTCTAGCTGGCCTGGAACTCGCTCTGTAAACCAGGCTGGCCTCGAACTCATAGATCCGCCTGCCTCTGCTTCCTCAGTGCTGGAATCAGGCACGTACCACCACATCTAGCTCCCACCTTCTCTTTATGAGACAGGGTCTCTCTCTCAGAACACTTGGCTGTTTTGGTTAGGGTGACTGGCTGTCCAGCTACCTCTACACCTGCAGCTCCAGGATTATAGGCATATGTGTTGGGCCCAGCTTTTTTTTTTTTTTTTTTTTTTTTTTTGTAGATGCCAGGGATCCAAACTCAGGTCCTTTTGTTCATTCAGAAAACACTCTATCCACTGGGCCATCTTGCCAGCTCCATAGCTGTAGTGCACTCTTTTCCCTGTGGTCTCGGTAGCTCTGCAGCAGCTGAGTTTTTCATCCATTTAAATCCCTGCACTCCGTGTCTTCCTCACATGGAAAGCGAGCAAGCCCAGAAAACTTGCTGCATGCATGTTTTGAATTCCTTGCTCTGGGCTCTGAGGTGTGGGAACGTAGCTTCAGCCTGCTACCACTTCCCGAAGCTCAGGGAGTCTGTCTAGACAACAAATGGAGTGTCCGTACATGAAGGACAGTATGCTTAACACTCTCCCCACTTCTCTTGTTTTGAGCCTAGGGACAGCTGAAGGTGGTTGAGAAGGCCTGTGGGGTTTGTGAAGCGGAGTCTGTTAGGGTTCAGAATTCATGAGCTGCACAGAACACTTGCTTCAAGTGATCAGGAGCTGCGGAAGAGGACCCCTTCTCTGTGGGGAGGGAGCCCAGGTTGATCTGGGTTCTGTATTGGGAGCTGCTTGCTGTCAGATCCTTGAGTCTCTTGCTGTTGCTCAGTTCACAGTTCTCTCTCTGGAAGACTCTTCCTTCTCGCTGTAACAACTTAGCTGACTCCTCAGTCTTCGGGTCTTATTCTGGTTATCTTCTAGAGAAGTCCTCTACCCATGCCCAGTTCCTTGAGAACCCTTCACAGTGTTTGTAAGGACCAGCCATTGTATTCTTCATCTGTGCTGAGTTGATAAATTCCTAACTGCCCCCATGTCCCTTTATGTCCTGCTGGTGACTTCAGTTGATGGTGGCTCCATCCATTTTGTACTTCCCCTTAGGTCCTCAGTGACAACCACAATGCCCCGCACATGTTAATCACTTAGGATTTTTGTTGTTGTTGTTGTTGTATGTGTAAAAGAATAAAGACTTTTGGTGACTGTGTTGTACTCTGTAAAATGGGGTTGGTACTAGCTCCCCTAGCTAACTTTAAGAGGGAGTGGAGGGTTAGGTAAGAGCACTCTGAGGACACCAAGCACTCTTCAGATGTAACATGTTGCCTGCGGTTGACTTGAAACATCCCGTTCTTGAGAAGTTACGTTGTCCTGATGTTCCCTTGGGCATACCGAGCTTCAGAATCGAGGAAGTGGAAAAGCCTTCTGTGTTTCCATGTGCCAGCTGGCTCTGGAAGACAGGAAGTCCCAGACTTCTAGTCCTGTGTATTGGACCCCCATCTCTGCTCTGTGGAGGGATGGATGCACATGCCTGCTGAGGTGCACCGCGGCTTCAAGAACGGCTCATTGCCTATGCTCTGATCACCCAGGGGACAGCTGTCAGGTTCTACCCTGGCTGGGGAGGGGGGCACGATTTCATAATCTTCTTTATCCAGGATCTCTGGTTCCAGAGACCTCTGTCACTGGCAGAGGTGGATACACGCCATCCCCAAGACTGTGGGAGTTATTACGATGGGGAAGTTGAAGGATTAGATTTATGACAGGCAATGGTGGATTATGAAGAATAATTTATCAAATGTCAGTGCCTGCAACCTCCAATTTACAGAAGGTTTGCTTAAGCTGAGGAGATCTGATTGGACGGCCCCTCCCCCCACCGCTAATGAGTGACAGCTCTAATGGGCTGGCGTTGCAGGCTGGCCAGCCACACTGGGTGTTTATCTGCCTTTTATTAATCATTATTAACAAAAAATTCCCTAGAGTTCCTCCAGCCACAGTTCTCAAGCTACCCAGGGCCAAGGAGGCTCCCTTGGCTACCATGAAGGCACCTTGGTCACTTTTGGAGGTGTTTCAGCTCCCATGGTCCCAGGTTCCTTTTCCATGATGGGTATAGGGAACCTCATCTCTGCTCTAGCCATTCCCTATAGAAAGAACGTAACTGACTGAGCAAGTCCTGAGTCATGCACTTGGGATACAGTGCTGTGTAAAACCAGAAGCCTCTAGTTCGGGGGGGGGGGGAACTGAGGAAATAGAGGAGGTGAACGTGCAGCCATGGCACCGTTCTCAAGGAGGGCCCAGGAGGATGTGTTCAGGAGAAGCCGTTGAGTGGGTGACAGTGAGGCAGTGTGTGAGGGAAGGTGAGCCTTCCAGGTGGAGGGGCTAGGGAGGAGTCTGGAGTCTAAGGAAGCCTTCTGGTTGGGACGGAGGGAGGAGGTCGGAAAAGAGAAGCAGATAGGCCCCAGCCCTGGTGGGCCTGCTAGGGATTCAGACCATAGGTATCTGGTGAGGTGATTTAAACAGAGAGACATGACACAATCCAGTTGTGTGTGTGGTAGAGGATAGACTGGAGGAGCTAGGATCTAACTGGATGAGTTGGTTAGGAGGCCAGTGTAGTCTCTGGGGAAGTGAAGACAGTGGTTTATATCATGACAGAGTTGCTCTGTTGGCAGTGGCTGCCTGGAGCCCTGCGTTGTGAGAGCTTGTAAGGCATCGTAGGGCTACAGTAGCACCAAATGCTGCATGGATTAGTGATGTCTGGCATGGTGTGGCTGGATGCATCGCTTGGCTATCGCTGCGGAAAAAGTTAGCCTCTAACCCCGTGGCTTAAAACAAGGAGCATTTTACTTAAAGTTTCTGTGTGTCTTGTGGGTCAGGAGTTCAGGAGTAGCTTACTGGATGATTCCGGACTGAGGTTGTTAAGGTTCTCCACAGAGACAGAACCAATTGGGCAGATTTCAATAGAGGTAAACGTTCAAGGGAAAACTCCTCCGGGGAACCGCTCATGCAGTTGCGGAGGATGAGAACTCTGTGACCGGCTGGCTAGAAGACGGAGACCTGAGCTAGGATTCTGAAGTCAAAAAGCCTCAGAGCTGGAGAACCATTGGCTGTTTGCCATCTGTGGCCAAAGGCCTGGTAACCCAGGAGTGGGACTTGGGGAGACTTCTGGAGGAAGTACTGGGGTCCTCATGATCCTAATGTATGAGGCCTGAGGAGAACATGGCCCCAACTCCAGAAGGGAGGAGGAAAAATCTCTTTCTGTCTGAATCCTCAGCCAAATGGATGGCACCAAGTTGGAGTTCAGATCTTCTCATTCTCCTGACCCCCAGGTCTCCCTTCTCTGCAAACACCCTCCCAGACACAGCCAGAGGACATTTTGCCAGGTCTTTCTGCGGGACTTAATCCAGTCAAACTGGCATTTGACACTAGTAATCACGTTCAGGGTTTCTCACGTGGCTCATGTCATGTCTGGGACCAGAAAGTTTGTGTCTGGGGTTTGTCTGTGCAGAAAGCCTGGCCCCTTAGCATAGGTATGACCTGTGGTAGGACATCTGTTCCCTCCCCCAACCAAAACCAAAACAAAACAAAACTCCAAGAGAGGAAATGGGAGGGAGGAGAGACTGACTGGAGGCCTGTGTAACTTAGGAACGGGTCATGAATTCCAGTTCACACTTAAGAGAAGGGGAATAGACTTCTTAAGAGGGGGAACATTTAAAAACTCAGAACATATTTTAGATCCACCACAGGGGGAATGAGAATGCCCCCACTGTCATTCATTTGCTATCCCGGCCAAATGTGACCTTCGAAGGCAAAGGCATGGCCGTGAAGGTGGGGATGGGGGAACCAGAGCGTGTTCCAGAGGGAGAGCAGGAATTACACAGACTGCATCAGCGGTAATGGAATGGTGTGCCTCGGGCAGGTCAGTGGGACTGAGAGAAGCAGAGGTGGGGGGTGGGTTCCAGGTAGAGGTGCTGGAAGATGACCGGGGTATTGTTTGTTCAAGGCATTTTCTTGAGTCCTGGCTGGCTGAAATTGTCCTGATTGCCTTAGGCTGAGGTTCCTTCTAGCTACTCTGTTAGCATGGACTGAGACTTTGCCTAGCAGACTTGAATGAATGGCAGCTGGAGCCCAGCCAGGTATGGGGTGGGTCAGCTCCACAAGAGAGAGCCAGATGTTCTTGGTTGCTGATGCCATGGTAACCTGCTTCCCCCGCCCACCAACAACCCTGCTGCATTAGTCTGTGTTAGGTGCCCAGGGCATCGTCCCAGCTCTTAAAGAGCTGTCTGGCTTGGCATTTAGGTCTGCTTGAGACAGGCTCCTATCTTCACCTGGAGCCAGGCTGTCCAGGGCCTGGGAGATGCTTTCTATGCCTAGGATGATGGCATTTCTGAAGCTAAAATTGACCTGATGTGAATGAGTATGGGGACCATGGGATGGGATATTTGATGTTGGGCCTTACTAGAAAGTCGCCTTCCACTCTGCCCTAACCTGTGACCTTGAGCCAGTGGCCATGAAGGGCTTCAGACTGGCCAGGCTTCCAGTAGTGATGTGCCTGCCTAAGACACAGAGTTGAAGTAGAACTCCTTAGCTCCTCCAGGGTACCCTGACTTGTCATCTTATTTTGGGTCAAATGAGGTTCCTGGCCAGTACTTAGCCACTCCTTGTGGTATTTTGGAAAAGATGCCTACAGGCCCTGCTTTCTGGGAACCTGCAGGCCTGACTTATGCCTGTCCAGGCACAGTGTCACTTGGTCTTCAGGACCTGAGACCCCTTCTCCTCAAGACAGACAACTGATAACTGAATGCCCAGGGAGAATGCTAATCTTTTTGCCTGGTCAGTGATTTTCCTCCTAAAAGACCACCCCCCTTTACATTCATGTTCTGTCCTTCTGCCTGTTTCTCTCCACACAGAACGGGAGCAACTTTTTCCCTGATAATTTTTTTTTTCTAGATGACCGTATCATCAATATGTTTGAATCTCAGACTGATAGTAGTTAAAAAGCACACAGCTAGTCATTTTGAAATTCAGCTGTTTTACTTAATTGATTTTGCCCGGGGGGGGGGGGGAGAGAAAGAGAGAGAGGAACAGGGAAGCAAGCCGTAGAAGGAGGACAAGGTTCCACGAGGAACTGGAGGCAGCCAAGGGCCCTGCTTGACTCTAATTGCTGAAGATGCTGCCGTTTGTTTCTGCTAATGGTTTTCTGCCGAGAGGGCTAGGGAATGAGGCAGGGCCTTGGCGATTGGAGGGGAGGGGCAGCATTTGTTTCAGCTGCACGGGGGGTATAATTCTGCTTTCGGGACAGGGTCTATTTTTCCTTACTATCTATCAGCATAAAGTACTTTCACTGAACACTTTGAATTAAGGTTTCATTTAGAGATACTTTATTCATATTTAATTACAGGCTGCAGCACCAATCTTTAATTACCTTTTTTATAAGTCAGCTAGGAGCATCCAGTAGCGATCAATTATTGTGTATGTGTGTATGTGTTTGCGTGAGCATGGGAAGGTGGAGGAAAAGTGCTGGTTAGAGAAGGAAAGATGGCTGCAGAGATGCTGGGGCTTGGGGGGTGGTGGGACAGGGGTTTGCCCGACAGATGCCTCTTGGCACCCTTTCTATGACTCCTTTGCTTCTGCTGGTGAAACTGAGAGTTTGGTTAACCCCTTCCTGCTAGGGCTGTTTAAATGCCGAGTTAGCAGCTGTGATTAGGGGGCTTCCTCCTTCCCTGGATGGAGACAGGAGGTTTCGGGGGCAGGCCCTTCCTGTCCCTGGGTGAAATGGCAAGCCTGGCTTCCTCTCATTCTGGAGATTAGGATCTACTTGCCTCAGCCCTTTCCTTCCTCCACTTCCCGGTGGGGAGCTCTTGGCAGCTGTTCCTGTCACACAGCCCTAGAGATGCCATGTCACTCTTTGGTTGCAGTGACTCTGCAGTGTCCCCACAATGACACAGGCTTAAAATTCGTTGTCCTTCTCCGAGAAGGAGGTGACACATTCCCTGGACCAGGCAAGGGCCACAGGAAGACTGGGCAAGGTTCACAGTTCTGCCCTGAGAAATGGTCTCCTTGGGGGTCCTCTGGGCATTGCTAGTCTCCACAGGGATCGGTGTGGATCTCATTATGCAGTAGCAGAATCTCTGCTTTTACTGAGCCTGAGTCCTTCTTCCAATCAGGGGGCAGGGAGGGGCTGAAACCCACACTTTCCATGCCTCTAAGAGACCCTGGGCCTGGGTCTCCCTCGGTCACCTCATTGGGTGCCTGATGGTGTTAGTTAGAGCTTCTTCAGTTGTCTCTGTTACAAAGCTTTGCTCAAATTGACTTAGGCAAGCAAGCAGGCAAACAGGCAAAAAGCAAACAATCAGAAAAGGAATTGTAGGCGAGGTATTGAGGAATGGCTAGATGAGTTAGCCACTCAACAGGTACTTGTCTGACTCTAGCTAGTTCCATCCCTGTACAAATTACAGAGGTATAGCAGTGGCCAGCGTAGCACCCCCCAGCCCCACACCCATTCACATGGCATCTGGGGCAGGTGACTTTGGCGTTCTCCCATCCCAAGAGCAAGTCCATGATGATAGTTCTTGTGCCGAGGGAGCCAGAGCAAGTGAGTAGACAGCATAAGAGACTTGCCCTCAGGAAGCCTAGCACTCACAGAGGAGGGAAAGGCAAGTGTGTTGTTGGGGGAACAAGGAGATTAGACACCGTCCTGGTATCTAATCCACTCACTGGAGTCTCCTGACCAACGTTTGAGACCCTTCCCTGATGCCTGGGTCTTGTTCTCTGCAGAATGTTGGTAAATGTAATGACATTTAGTGGGAGGTGCAGGAATGGTGGCAGGGAGCTGGGAGCCATTTGTGATGTGAGAATAACAGGGAGTCCAGCAAACAGAATTGGGATGGTAGCTGGGTGACATTTGGCACCTCAGGTTTGAGGAGAGAAAGGGGCAGTGCTGAAGGACAGGACAAAATGGTTGCAAGTGGGGGCAAAGGCAGGAAAGGGGTGGGAAAGAGGACTGAATTGACCTTGAATGGGGAGCAGGGAAGCAGAGGCATGTGATTAAATATAGTAAATAGATTGGTGTGTATTTGTCTGCAAAAATGGAACTCTAAGGCTGCACTTGGGCTTGAACCACAGCCTTTGCCCATCTTTAGAAAAGTTCCTGGTGGCGGGGCTCTCTTTCCATCTAGTAGGATATTTGTATTTGGACCACGTAGTGGTGACCAACTAGTCAGAAAGAACCAATGTGGCATTTCTAAAAGAGACAGAAGTGGGGAAGAAAGCAAGAGAAGATGCAAGAGTCAGGGTGCACTTCCTACTTCATGCCGAGAGAAACTGAGGCACAGAAGAGGCAAGGGAACTCCCAGAGACTCACTTTAGGTCTCTGGCAACCGTAGGATCCTGCTAGGGTGTGGCCAGGCCAGCAGTGGCTCAGAAACCCGTATCGAGGCCACTGCTCAGGTAAAGGTAACTGGTAGCTGTGACTCGAAGCCTCCAGCTTAAAGAGCCTTGAGCTGTCTAGGTTGGCAGGATTGGAATGTCTTCCATCTGGCCTGTCAGGATGCTCTGGCTCTAGTTCTATGAACTTGTCATGATCTGTGCGTGAAGGGTCAGCCGACTCAGTGGTGGATCATTAAATGGGCAGATGGTGCACAGTCTTTCTGGCCTTTGACGGGGGTTACAGGGCTCCTGTGCTCCTGTGCAGACATGCCCTCCAGGTGTGTCTTCTGTCCTGTCTTATCCATGTGTTTGGTGTGAATTCTGACCATAGCAAAAGGGCCATGTGGGACCCACACAACCGATGAAGCAGTAGATCTGCTGTGGGACGCTGGACAGCTCCGGGGCATCATCTCTCCGCCTCACCCTCTCACCAGGTTAGGCCGCCTTCCTCTCAGTCACTCTCTTCTCTTTCCCCTCCTGGCAGATCCATGATTTGTTCCTGAGCTTCGATGATACCCCCCTGGGGGCAGCCTCCCTGGCCCAGGTCCACAAGGCAGTGCTGCATGACGGTCGGACTGTGGCCGTGAAGGTCCAGCACCCGAAGGTTCAGGCACAAAGCTCCAAGGACATTCTCCTGATGGAGGTAGGTGCTTCCCCCTTTCTCTCTCGTTTTCTCCTCAGGAGCCAGACAGCCTCCCAGATACTTACTCAGGCTGGTGGGTGGACTGTGGCCCTCTGAGGAGCAGAGTGGGAGAGGAGAGCTGAGGCACGACAAAGGCTGTGTCATAACAACTTGGAATCACACCCTGGTAAGGCTGGTCAGTTCTTGATTTGTCCTGAAATACTCTGGGATATGTATCGGAACATGATGAGAGGCTGATGGGGCCGAGCTGATTCAGGTCCTGAAGGGGACCTGAGTCACAGGGAGGCCTCCAGTGAGGTGCAGTAGACATGAAAGGACCCAAAGGCAGTCTCCTCAGGGGTAGACAGAGATGCATCATAATGTAATAGATTATAGCTTAAGAACGTACGTGATAAGCCAAGCACAGAAAAATGATGTGCAGATCACATAGAAATAGTTATGCAGATGACTCATTTGCTTCTATGACGTTTGTTTTGAATTAGCAAACTTAACATTCTTGCAAACGGCCCTAAGGAGGTTCCAAAAGGGCCTGTGTACTCCTGGAATCTTCTATATGTGTGTCCAGCAAGGGAGGGAACGTATGTGCTCCTATTATTGGAGAAGAAGCCAATACTCATACATGGAGGTCAACAGTCTGTTGATCCCACATGTCCCTCTCCTTCCTAGTCTCTCTTCCTTTCCTTCTTAATCTGGACTCAACCAAGGTCTCTTCTCACTTGCTAATGAAGGCATGTGAGTAAGTGAGCTCTGTCCCTACCCTCCTGTTTAGTAAGGAGACAGGTATGTAAACAAACACTCATCAAGTAGGAACCTGAGCTCTCAACCGCGGGAAGGCACTATGTCAGGTTGCGTGATGTTGACAAGGGGGCTTCCCTGCAAGGTTAATGTCCTTGCAGACTCGAAGGACTCATGACACTGCTGGCCAGTGCAAGGATAGCCCCACATGTGGGAGGGCCCTGAGGCTAATAAGAGCAGAAGGAGCTTGGAGAATTCCACTAACTCAGATGGTGGGAGGGGTTGGAAGTGAGGCTGGGAGGATAAGCGGGGCAGGAGAGGACCCTTATCCCAGGCTCAGGTGTAGAACACTGGCCGTAGTCAACAATGAAGTACTTGTGGTTCTGACAACATGTTCAGTATTCAGTGGGGGAACCATTTAGAATTCTAGTCAGGGGACTGTCGTGATCAGATAGCACTGGAAATAAAAGTGTGTGGGCAGTCAGGAGAATGCGTTGGGAAAGCACAAAGTCTGGATAGTCCGAATAATTGAAGGGCTGCTGTGTTGGTGTGAGAGAATAAGGTATGAAGCAAGACAGTGTCACGGGGGTAGAGGAGGAGTCATCCGGACTTTGTGGCTAGCTCTTTGTGGGGAGGGGCCAAGGAGGAGGTAGAAGTTCTTAGGTTTCTGGTGTAAGATGACTCAGTGGTTAAGAGCACTGCCTGCCCTTCCAAAGGTCCTGAGTTTAGTTCCCAGCAACCATATGGTAGCTCACAACCATCTGTAATGATGTCTGGTGCCCTTTGGAGGAAGAGACATGGTCAGTCGTCCTCATCAACTTAGACCATGAAACCCAGTATGGACAAGTTCAACAGAACCACCATATACGGGCTGCCTATGCATGCTTCAGAAAAAAAACAAAACAAAACAAAACCAAAAAACAAGCCAAAACAAAACAGAACAAAAGAAAACAAACAAGCAAAAAACTTTGCCTACATATCAACTAGAGTCTAGTCGAGGGAAAAGAAATTGCTCTAGGTTAGGAAAGTATTGAGCATCTGAGGTTCCAGAGGCATATTGGAATGGGAACATTGTTGTAGCCATTTTGGAAAGTAGAGTTTTCCAGAATTGCTTAGCATTGCCAAGTGGAAGACCAAATCAGGAAGGCACTGAAAAGGGTATTTGGGGTTGGAGGATCCTAGAGGTGTTAGGAAGAGCAGCTATGAAGGTGTGAAGGAGAGAACTGAGACCCAAGAAAGTGAGGCACAGTATACAATTGTCTCGTCCAGTGCGAGGCTGGGGAGAGTTAGTCCAAACTGTAGACTTCAGTGCTCCTGAGATACAGGGAGGCCTTAGCTGAATGGGAAGGGATATGGGAGACTCAGCAGAGAGACACAATCGAGAAGTCAAGTCAGAGGAGAGTGCTCAGGAGATTGGGCACTGAGAACACAAACACATTGGCTTTTGATGAGTCTTTGCTTTGTAAGTAGAAGGCAGTGAGGCTGCGTATAAATGAGTGTGTGGGGCCCTGGGGAGAGGAGGGGAGGTGGGCAGCAGAGTGTGTACCAGGCTGATAGCCTCTATTTTTTCTCTGCTGTAGGAGGCCAGACCATCTGCCAAGAGTGAGAGGGTAGGAGGTGGCACTGGAGGCTCGAGGGGGTGAAGGTTTGGAATAGCTGCTGCATGTCTTTCGGAGGGAGTAGATGGGCTGAGGGACCAGGACCACTGAGTGGCCTTGGTCCCATGCTGCAGGCCTAAGGTTTTAGAGAATCTCTTGGTGACTTAAGACATGATCATAAGCAGGAGGGAACAGAAGCCAGGGAGGATCCATGGGTTTCTGATGGTTCTAGAGTCAGGCAAGAGCCTACCTTTGCCCAGCCTAGGTATCATAGCCCCAAGGGTCAGGAGGAGAGCTGTCACTTTGCTCTGTTCAGATTCTCGCTGACTCCTTAAGGAATGGTGGCTGTAGAGTCAATGGTGTTAAGAATAGTAGTAAAAGTTTGACATCTTCCTTCCTGAGGATGCTTTTGTTGGGATGGATGCCTGGCAGGTCCTCTGCAGAGCACACAACGTCCTCTTGGTAGTGACTGGGAGGGTTAGGGTTGGGAGCACAGGAGGACCTGATGCTGCTACCCACACAGCCACCAGCAGGAGCAGGACCCGGCTGGGTCTTTGGTGGGAAAGTTCTGTCATAGTTACCATTCTCCACCAGGAAACCCAATTAGAAAACTTTGGTTGTTTGACATCTGAAATCAGTTTTTCTTCCAAAGTCCAGATGTAAGTGGTATCTTTATTTTAGGAATGACAACCCTAGGAAGGTGCGCAAGTCTTCATGGCAGGAGAAAAATGGTCTATTTCTAGGGGATGCTAAGGCCACCTTAGGTACCAGAAGCTTGTGGGCAGGCGTAGGTGCCTGGCTTTTCTACATAGATTGCTGGGCTTCATTCTGCACCAATTCCAGGTATCGGGTGCCTTCAGGCTTGCCACTTGCTGTTGGAAGGGCAATCTGATTAAAGTAATTCCTACTAAAAGGAGAAGGACTAATCATCTTAGCCTCTGAATATTTGCTTTTTTAGGAAGGCAAATCTGAACACATATCTCATGTAAAGATGGAGGGCACAGTGGCTTCCTGGATTGAGAGTCTTGAGAGTGAAGAGGTGAAGACTACAGGCTGTCCCAGCTAGGATGCTTTTGGCTACAATTATTAGAGTGTCCATAGAGAAACGAGGCAGACGGGATACCCATACTCTGTCACATGGGGAGGCACCTGTACCAGCTGTCCCAAGGTTGGTTAACCTGACACCTCATTGTTCTTCCCATCTGTAGTTGGCCATTGGCTTCCTCAGCTTCCTGGCTTGTCCTAACAGTTCCTCACATGCCCCCAAATAGCTGCACAGCTCTGGTATCACTCAGATGCTAAAGATGGTTGCTTTCTCCCTTATATTCTTGCCCTGTCCCCACCCCCAAAAGGAGGCCCTAGGAGTCTCTTCATTTGTTGTTGCTTGAAGTAATAATACCATGACTGTTCTGGCAAGAAGAATGAATCCCCTTGAATGGCACAGGCCCGTCCAGCATCACCTTCTCAGTGAAGCCTGTCTTCCCTGATTGACAGGAGGATGCCCTAGTATCATCTTAGCCAGAAAGGTGTTTGGGGGAGTTGGCGCCTGGGTTGGTCCCTAGAATATGTGCCACCCTAGGGTCTGGTGTTTTCTGCAAACCAGGCCATACCCTTGGGGATGGGGGACTGTCTCTGGGACAGAGCGTAGCGAGATGACAGAGAGAGAGAAGTCACTCAAAGCCCAGCGCCTGACAAGTCTGATGACTCCAGTGACTTTGTGCAGACAAGAGAGGCTCAGCCAGGGACGCGTTTCAGCTTTGTCATTATCACCCGCTACTGTCCCTTGAGCAGTCGGGGTAACTCTACTTCCAGATGCACCGCTGGTGACGCTTATTGATTTGTGTGACTGCTCAGAGCCAGACTAATTGGGCCCCGAGATTGGAACAGTGATTCAGCAGGAAGGACCGAGGGGACGGGCACCATCTTTCCACCTGCGGGCCAGCGCTGCAGTTCTCTCCTGCCCAAGGTGGTGGGAGCTCAGCTGGCCATATGCACTGCCGTGGTCATTGCTGGAGCAGGGTGGGACTTGGTGGCCTCTAAGCTGCTGGTGGTGACATCCCCAGTTCCCACAGCACCACCCTATGTCACCCCCACACCCCTGTTGCCTATAGAACTTCTGAAGCTGGTGGAGAACCTTGCTTTGTCACCCCCAAGGATCTAAATCATGGCTGATGCCAGGCCATGCATGTGCCACGGCCCCCGAGTGGTCTGATGCGTTGAGGCAGAGCTTTCCGGCCTGAGTGCCAGTGTCTGGTCTATTGCTTGATGTCACTTGGCCTTTCATAAGGGTCTTATAAAGAAACGACTGGTAACTTTTTAAGTAGCATTTCCACAGTGTCTGTCTTCTTGTTTCTTTTCTAAATGGGTGGATTGAACAGTGGGTGGCTAGGTAATTCCTGGATTGGCACAGAATCCAACAGCCAATTTTAGTTAAAAGAAACAGATACATAAATATGCAGGAATGTAAGCTATCCCATGGGCAACTGTGTTCACTCTGTTCTTTTATGCTCTGAAAGGCATGCGCTTTAATAACTCACCTGGAGAAAGATGAACCCAGCCAGTGGCAGGTGTTTACATGGCCCCGAGCTGACCATCCGTCCTGTAGCACCCATCTTTACCAGCGCGGATCAGTGTGGGCCTGTCTCTGTGTGCTGCTTTCCACGGAGTGGTGTTTATCTTACAGTGCCCGATAGCAGTAACCTCCGCTGTGCTTTGCTGATTGCACAGCTTGCTCTGCACCTTCCCCAAGCTTCCTCTTTGTATCAGCTCACGCTGTCTTGTAGGAGACAGGACTGACTCCAGGAAGGACGGAGGAAAACCTGGGTCCAGATTCAGGCGGGGCGGATAGAAACTGTTCCAGGGGTGCTCAGGGTGCCCAGAAAGTGGGCAGGATGGTGGAATGAGCGTGTCTGCAAAGTTCCTGGAGCATGCAGCTGGCACACTATGGGTACTAAGTGACGAGTGTTTTCTTTCTTTCTTTTTTCAATTACAAATAAATGTCACTGTGGCTGGGCATGGTGGTGCACAACTTTGATTCTAGTACTCGGGAGGCAGAGGTAGGAGGATTTCTGTGAGTTTGAGACTAACAAGGTCTACATAGCTAGCTCTAGTATATCCAGGGCTACCTTGGATTAAGAGGTCTTGTTTTTAAAAACAAACAAATAAATACCATCACTTGTTTTCAAACTTCCACATTATTCTAATTTTCCATTGTATTATTGTATGTCTCACAACTGATTTTTCTCTACTGTGAGGCAAATTACTATATGGGAAAATAATTTCATTATCTTTAGTTTCTTTTCTTTTTTAATAGAGATTCTCAGTTTGTAGCCCAGGCTGTTTGTGAACTCAGCGTAGTCCGGCCTCAGCCGCTCCCGTGCTGGCATCACCAGGCATGGACCACAGTGCCTTGCTCTGTTTTGACTACTGCACCTTGAGGGAGGCATTAGTTGCTCACTGTTCCTTGATTCCAGATTTGGAAGCGAATTCTCTGTTAGAGCTCAGAGGTAACCCTGTTCCCACCCAGATCTCCAAAAACGAAACCTCGCCCCTTCCCATCACTCAACCGTGCATGCAATTGTCTGGAGGGGAAGATGGATACCCTGAAATGTTCCCGTGTTCGTTTGCTTTTCCGTTTCTCCGTTCGTGTGAGTGCCCAGTAGACATCTGCAAGGGCTGAGTAAGTGCTGGCTGCTGGTGCGAACACTGGCTGCTGGGAGGGTTTTATGGAGGAAGTGCATTTTGGGGAACAATTTTAAAAAGGCAAACAGAAGACAACACCTGCTTTATTTTAGTCGGTTGCATCTGTTGTCAGAAAGAAACCAAAATGAATCTCCTTAGGTTGGGCTCCTAGATGGGTGTGCAGTGAACAGAGAAGGGGAAGCGGGCGTTCTTGACTCTTGTAAACCGTGAGAAGAGAGAACAGCAGCTAACCCTCTCGAACCCATGACCCTCCCTTCTTCTGCTTCACCCCGTGGGGCAAAACTGCGCATATCCTGGGCCTCATAACTGACATCAGGATTTCAGGTTGGCCACCTCACATAGGGGGCTGGTGACCTGCGGTAACCGCGAGACGGACGACTTCTCTAACAGGTCTCTTGTTTAAAAAAAACAGTATGTGCGCCAGGAGGTGGTGGCGCACGCCTTTAATCCCAGCACTTGGGAGGCAAAGGCAGGCGGATCTCTGTGAGTTCGAGGCCAGCCTGGTCTACAAGAGCTAGTTCCAGGACAGGCTCCAAAGCTGCAGAGAAACCCTGTCTGGAAAAACAAAACAAAACAAAACAAAACAAAACAAAAAAAAGGTATGGGTATGGGGTATGTGTGTATGTATGTGTATGTGTGTGTGTATGTATATGTGTGTGTGTGTGTATGCTCCTGTCTTAGGATTTTTTATTGCCGTGAAGAGACACCATGAGCACAGCAACTCTTATAAAGAAAACATTTAATTGTGGTGCCTCCCTTACAGTTCAGAAGTTTAGTCCATTATCATCATAGTGGGGAACATGGCAACATGCATGGTATTATACAAGAAGCTGAGAGTCCTACATCTTGCAGGCAACAGGAAGTTGATTGAGTGTCACACTGGTATCCTGAGCATAGGAAACCTCAAAGCCTGCCCCAGCGGTGACACACTTCCTCCAAAAAGGCTGCTTGTGTGTGTACGTATGGTCTGCATGTATGCGTGTGTGCATGTGCGTGTGCGTGTGTGTGTGTGTGTGTGTGTGTGTGTGTGTGTGTGTGAATACGGGTGCCTGAGTGCCATGGCATTGCGTGGAAGTCAGAAGACACTCTTGGGTCAGGTTCTTCCCTTCTACTCTGGGTTTTGGGGATTGAACTTAAATCCTCAGGATTGTACAGCTGAGTTTACTTACTGGCCTGCAAACCTCTCAATTTAAAGGACAGAGTCTCCCTTTATCCAGTTTGATTTTTCACGGTTTTCAGGTATCTGTGGCTTGGTTACCCACAGCCAACCACAGTCTATACGGCACAAGAAGGTATTTTGAGACTGCGTCTGTATAACTTTTATTTCAGTATATTATCATAATTACTTATTTTCCTTATTCTCTTGCTATGCCTCAGTATGAGTTATAAGCCTTCATGCATAGGAAAGAATAGTAAACAAAGGACTTGGTGCTGTCTGTAGTTTTGGATGTCCTCAGGATTCTTGTTTTCTCCCCTGGAAAGAGGGCCTGTGTAGCCACTGAGGGACCCACCACCCATAGAATGAGACCCAGTTCTGTGAGTCCTGTGAAGATTTGGGTTATGAACTAACGTACTAATTAGTTATTAGCAATGAATATTGATAAAGTGTCTGCCTTTGTGATGAATGGCGTAGAGTACTAATGGTGACCAATAGCATTAGGAATGACTAATTATATGAATGGTTAGTGATGGAAAAACCTTTAAAATGCCTTTCAGAATGCTTGGATATTAAGAATAATTAAAATTTTCATAAATAGCACAAACACACAAAAAGCAGTGAGTAATGGCTGCTTGGTCAACAGCTTCCCCCAGTGTAGGCTACAGGTACCTCCCTGTGTATACCCGGGTTTGACCTAAGAGTTTGACCTAAGAGGTGCTGCTCTCCTGTACCTCTAGGTGAGGCTCAACATTCAGACCTGAGTAAAACACCCAGAGTTTTGTTGTTTGTTTGTTTTTTTTCTGAACTTGGGCCCAGAAAGAGGAATTCAGTTGCCTTCAGTAGTCTTGGTGCCCCAGGCTGGCCTTAGGTCTAGGACAGCCACTTGTATTTTTGCACGCTTGCTCTATCAGGGTCATCTGAGGATACCTTATGGGAAGCAGTGTCGGCGGGTGTCATATCCAGGTGCCTGGGCCTGACGCACAGTGCCCTGGCCCACTGGGTACCGCCAGTTTCGTGCAGCACCAGCAGAAATACAATAAACGAAGCCAGTTGGTGTAAGGTCACAGGTCTAGCCGGTAAGTGACTGGACAAGACGGAAAAGAAATTACACAATGTCCCAACGTAATTAAAAATTGTTTTGTTAGAAATTGACCATAGTAACCCCATGTGATGGTTCTAAAACGGCACCTGGTACATCACAGAGATCACAAGGTTTCAAAACAAAGCAGCAAATGCCTTTTGGGTGACGGCTTCCCAATAGATTTTGATTTCTCTTTCTCTCACATGTATCTAGTACATTGTGCATAATCTGAGACCATTACAAAAGGAGGCCCAGAAGATGCCTGTCGGTGGGGGCTCAGAGGGTCCTTCTGGGGACTGGAAAGGAAGGGTGGGGAACAAGGGGGGCATTGACACCGAGTGCCCACACCTGTCAGGGCGTGGTACATGCTTGGCTCCTCTCGCTGGGTTCTTGTCCTCTGCCTCTGATGTTTAACACACATTCTCAAACTCGCACCCAGATGCCAGATAGACCTTCGGACTCCCATCTTCATCTCGCTGTCAAGAAGCTGCGGTGAACCCAGTGCCAGAATTCTAAGTTTTTCATCTAGGTGGACAAACCTTTGTTTTGTCAAGCCTGTAGGTTTATTTATTCCATTTTTTTAAATTATGAAAGGTCTTATTTTATGCAGGCAACAGAAAATAAGGCAGGGTGAATATATTTCTAATAAAAACTGCTGGGTACCAGGAGGATCTTTTGGATTATGGAATTTTGTACCTATATAATGAAGCATCTTAGGGATGTCGAAAGACAGAATTCATTTATGTCTCATATACATTTTGCACTCGTAGCCTGATGGTAATTTTATACAATAACTTTAGTGCTCTTACATTTTGAATGCAGCCTGTCATGAGGTCAGGTGTGGAAGTTTCCATTTGTGATGTCATTCGAGCCTTGAGGAAGTTTCAGATCTCGGGCATTTCCGCTTTCAGAACTTTGAGTCAGGCATGCTCGGCCTGCATGGTAACTGCTTCAAAGGCAAAGTGTCAGCTACTGCGGCAGCACCCCCTCCGCCCTTTATAACTGGCGGAGAACAACTCTGGGCCAGGGGTTTGGGTCAGCTGTCGAGAGCTTGTCTACCTCGCACATGCAAAGCCCCAAGTTTAGTTCCTCAACCCCCAAACAAACAACAAAGTAAGACCAAACATGGGAGTGGCCACAGCACGGTTTATGGAAGCTGTCCGATCAAGGCCTTGGGAGCCTGGTAGACCCACCTGGAACTGCCCTCGGGTTTCCTTGCTGGGCAGCTGTGGAAACCACAGGAGCTCTCAGAGCCCTAATTAGTGGCATGTCATGTACCTACATGTCTCCCGTAATTGTGTGGATTCAGAGGGACGTTAGTGCTCAGCGTCGTGCTGGTATCCAGCCAGGGAGCACCTAGCCAACCGTCGTCAAGGTTACTTCTGGATGCTGTTAGCTTCTCGTTGTCTTGGAATTGGTACAGTTATAGTGACCGAGGCCACTCATAGGTGTCCTCTACGGGAGACCCAGGCAGCGGGTCGGAAGTGTTTCTTCCTTGCTGGGCACCCTGGGCTGGCTGACAGGCTGTGTGCTGGATTTCAGGTGCTTGTCCTGGCCGTGAAGCAACTCTTCCCAGATTTTGAATTCATGTGGCTGGTGGATGAAGCCAAGAAGAATCTGCCTCTCGAGTTGGACTTCCTGAATGAAGGGAGGAATGCAGAGAAGGTGGCCCATATGCTCAAGCACTTTGACTTCCTAAAGGTAGGAGGGTGGGGCAGTAGGAATGAGTGTGGGGGTGGGGGTGGGATTGAGTCCTACCCTGGATATCCCCACTTAGAAGGCGGGAGTTGGGACATCTCTGCCAAAGTTTCTTATGTAGGTGATTGGTAGTTGGAGACCTAGGTTAAAGCCCTTAAAGGCCATTTCCAAAAGAGTGAACCCTGGTACGACCATTGACCTGCCTGTCAATGAATGGATCTGTTCATCGCATGGAATGAACTGAGCACCCTTGTGGGACTGTGCTGTGGCCTCTGCCGCCATAGAACACGGAACGATGCTGGTGCCGGCGACAGTGATAGCCAGCACTGCTGCAATTGGAGCCTGTTCCGAAGAGACTTATTATATTTGCTAATGCAGTACCCAGTTGTGTTACAGCAGTGTCCCTGACCATCACTACAGTGTGCAAAACTGTACAACAGAAACCTCAGGGTGCACGGGAGACATAAGCACGGGGTACAACACTCCACAGCATCAGGGATGCAGAAAAAGAAGCATGAGGCTGCAGGGCCTCAAGTGTGTGTCCACTTGCATGTCCCAGTTTTTTAAAAATTCCTTTTTCTGTATTTATTGTTTTCTTGATCTCTTGCTGTGGTAGTCACTGTCGATTGGCCCCTGCTCTAGAAACTTCCCTCTTAATGGGAGCAAGCAGATTCAAGTGTTGCCTGTCTTACAAAGTGTTTTGCACACAAAGGACACTTGTATTCATTTTGGTGCCTTCCCAAGAGGAAGTGCTTAATCTACCCAGGACAAAGTGCTGGCTGGAGAGGGGAGAAGAGACATCAGTGTTTAGTGAGCGTCATAGTGTGTCAGGCGGCCTCTCCCAGTCCATGCCGGTATACGGGGTGTTGTGGGTAGAGTTCCAGTTCTAGTCAGGCTCTCTGACTCTGTGTGTGCTGCTCCTCTCGGAGTTTCTGCCACCTTTTACCTGGCAGAGGTGTCCCTCAGTGCCAGAGTGTTGAGCCAGACAACCCAACAGTCTCTTCCAGTGTTTCCATGGAAACAGCAGAATCATCCCCTGGCTGGAGCCAACTAGCAACTGCCAGACCAAGACATGGAATAATAATAATAATAACAACAACACAGATTTTTGAAACAAGGATGCCAAATTGGTAAATAATTGACATACTGATCTGACCCGCGGCTGCCAGAACTCACATACCATTCCTAAGACAATGGGGGAAATGAGGGCTCCCGAGTAATTAATTTCGCCTAAGCACATCATAAGCAGGAAACAAATTTTGCGCTGCAAACGCAGCTCAGCTTTTAAAACTGTAGATAGATTGCTCCTGCACGTTGGCACCCCATCACAACATCTGTGCGTAATTAAGCCGCAGCAAAGAGTTTGCCTCTCATGTGCGAGGCCTCTTCTAGTACCTAAGGGTGGGGGGCGTCTAATAACCTCGACTCTTCACGGTAAACCTTTGGGCTTCAGCCCATCCCTGAATAAATAGAGAGGAGGCCGGAAGGAGGTGAGAGGCAGCCAGACGGAGGCAGTCAGGCTTGCGGTTAACATGGGGGATAGTTGGGGTCAGGCAGGAAGGGAGAAGCTGTTCTAAGCATAGGTTTGGAACTGGAAGAGGTCAGAGCTTGCCTATGGGCAGAGTGGGGACAAGGGTGGGCTGCATTGGGCAGGGTCGTGCCAGAGTTTCTTCATATGAGCTCAGGAGCCCGAGGGATATGTGTGTTTTTGGAGACATGTCATAGCTCATTAGACTCCCAAATGAGAAACACGTATGATCACAGCTGACCTTTCAACATGTTAGACACTCCTAGAAGTGTTGCGCATGTATTTCCTCTTTAATGTTTAACAGCCCCGTGGTGTTGTGTTACACCCCATGTCATCAGTGGGGAAGCAGAAGTCCCAAGCGATCAAGTCATTAGTCTAGTGAACCAGCAAGGGACAGAGCAGGGTTAGGGTGGAAACAGTCATGCTTAAAGCCCGCGCATCAAACTGCCTTTGTAGTACTTCTTGGAAGAATTTCTGAATCACAGAACCACGTACGCTTGCATGAGTGTATTGCATTGACTCAGCCCAGATCAGGACCCTCCTGAGTCACTGTGTAGCCATCACAGGGAAGCCGGTGTTTGACCAGCAGGTCAGCATCTGGTGTCTCCATGCCAATGGTAAGTAAGGTGAAGCAGCTTCCCCTGCAACCATCACCAGCATCTAACTGGGGGCGCACTTAGATGCAGAGAGACTATGCATGTGACTGTAGTCAATATAGCAAGTAGGAGGCTGAGCTGTGCTCTGCCTGGCCAGGCTCTGACTACAGAAGGAATGCACCCTGGGTGATAGCTGAGGGGCTAGACAAGCCACAGCTCATGGACAAAGCAGACATCCAAGGCTAGGCCCCACAATGAGGCCAGGACTACCTAAGATCTCAGACCTTTTTATAGACTGCTTCTTGGGCTTGGGACGGCCTTGATGTGGGAGCGGGTGGAACCCTCAGGTGGGGCTCTATGGGACTGTCAGTCGGGGTTCTCTAGGCCGGTGGTGGCCTACGAGGCCTGTGAGCACCTGGTGAGGTGCCTCCCAGAGCTTGCTTTCTTTATGGATGCCGACCTGTGTTTGTCTCTCATGTTCTCTTCCTGGATGGAAGAAGTAGATGCGCAGTGGTGAGATGTAGCCATTTGGGGACCAGAGGGCTAAGTCACACAGTTTGCTGTTGTTTTGTGACCATCTCCGTGTGATAATCCACTCTAGTTTCCAGTCCCGAGTAATTGAGGAAAAGGGCTTGTGATTATCAGGGTGGAATGGTCACATCGTAGGGAATGAAGACATGGGAGGGAGGCCCCAGCTTCTCCCTGCCCAGGCAGCCCAGAGAGCCTGCAGCCTTGGGCTCTCACTCTGCCCTTGGTGCTCCCCTGGCTATCCTCTAAATGTCCCAGTAGGTCCTGCTTCGGCTCTGGCATAATGTTTACAGTCCAGGGCCCACTGCCAAGCTTAGGTTTCCAAATCAATGGAAAAACTCAACCCCTGAGTAATGTACCTTTCTCAGGAGACCAGGACCAACTATAACAACAGACATGCACTTGTCTTCAGTTGACAGTGTGTCTAAGTCTTACATTCAAAACAACAGAAGAGGCACAGATTTCCTTATCAGTCTAGATTTCCAGATGGTGAAAACCTAGCTTAGGCTCATTGCGTTCTCAGCTCTTGTAGTTAGCTGCACCCCTTGAAGGGCCCCTCGCCAGTGATGGAAACGGGGGCACCAGGAGGTAAGAGAGTGACTGGTGGTGTGGCTTTCTCAGAAGAACTAGGAGAAGGATGTAGTTGGACTTGAGGGCTGTCTAGCTGAGTCTTGGATGGTGAGGGAGGACTCAGTCTCCAAAACACTTGAAGTAGTTGCCCTTGGTGTTTCTCCTTAAGAGGAAATAAGTTTATCAACATTTTGGAGAAATAACATGCTGAAAACATCATGGCTTTGGTGGTGGTGATTTCATCACCTGCTTACGTGGTATTGTGCAACCTGTGGTGCCCTCTGCCCCTCGCTGTTCCTGAGGGAACCTGATCTCTTTTCTTTTAGGTGTTGTTAGAGTCAGAGAGGGTAGGAATGTGTCAATTAGTTTATAATTTGTTTGCAAATAACTAAAAGGCCAATCCAACAGTTTTTTTTTTTTTAATGGTTGTTCTTTGGACTGGAGGGAAGGCGTGGTGGTGAAGAGCATGTCCTGTTCTTCCAGAGGACCTGAGCTGGGTTCCCAGCACCCACATCAAGTGGCTCACAACCGCCTGCAAGACCAACTCTAGGGGATGCAATGTCTCTGATCTCCTTGGGCAGCGGCACTCATGGGCACACACACACCCCATGCACTTATTAAAAACTTGTCACAAAATGTTTATTGTCTTTATAAAGCAGGAAGGAGTCCCTCAGTTGCTTCCAATGGTTCTTCGTAGTCTGGCGACATCAGGGCTGGTACCTGTGATTCCCTGAGGTTTTTTTTTTTTTTTTTTTTTTACTCCTTTGATTACAAGATGGCAGTTACTATTTTAAGACTCACATTCACTTTTAGGGTGGAAGAGAAAGAGAGGAATAGTACCACAAACATCCCTTTATAAAGAGAAAATAAGCCTTCACTGACTCTTCTAGCAAACGGCCACTTGCATTTGATTGGCATGAATTGGTATCACATGACCACCTACTTATGGGCCAGGCGGGGAAAGGGTTTAAGTTTCCCATGTGTGGGGAAGAGGAAGATGGGTCATAGACACTGGGTTACCATCCTGCTTTGTCTGCCATAGGAGGCTGGTAGAAAGGTAGCAGAAAACCGAATTTATCCTCTGGTTCAAACTCTCTACCTCCCAAACACTGCAGCAGAGGTAGGGCCTCACAAGGCTCTGGTGGAGGGAGAGGCAGAAGGAAACAGCTCTTAACACCAGTGTGAGCTGTGTGTGTAACACTGACCATGGCACCTGATGGAAACAGCCTAAGGAAGGAAAGACTAGTTCCAGCTCACATCTTCAGAGGATTTCACTTCATTATGGAGGTGAAGTCATTGTCGAGCTTGTGACTTAGAAGGGTGTATTAGAGACTCTTTCCATCATAGGGGACCAGAAAACAGAACTTCCAGATACAGGACCTGAGCTTCTGTCCCGAAGGCCTCTACTGCGGCCTTCTTTCACCAGCCAGGGCCCACCTCCTTGAGGTTCCCAAACCTTTTGACATAGCGCCCCCAGCTGGGGACCAGGCTTCAAAGCATGGTGAGTCTTTGGCGGACATTTCCAATTGAAGTCTTAACAGTGGCAGCTTCCAGGTAGGTAGGAAACATTTTGCTACCAAGTACCCATATCTGTTATAGTGTCTGGCTTGCAGTAAGATGGAGGGGTGGTAAGGGTGGGGGGTGAGTGGTGTAGAAGGTAAGAGGCTTAGGGAGGACCGTGAGGGAGGTCTGCTGTAAAGGCCACCCGATTGAGGCAGTCTGCCTATCCTCACCCCGGCTTCCTCTCTGGCAGCGGCTCCATCCTAAAAGCAGTATGAGCTGGTGGTGTCCGGCTCCCGGCACTTGACTAGGGCCTGGCCCTGACCACAGCCTCCTCCTCTGATGGGACTTGTCTTTTCCTTCTCCAGGTTCCCCAGATCCACTGGGAGCTGTCCACCAAGAGGGTGCTCCTGATGGAATTCGCGGAGGGAGGGCAGGTCAACGACAGGGCCTACATGGAGAAGAATGGGATCGATGTGAATGAGGTGAGGTGGGCTAGTGCCGAGGGCAGGGGGACAGAGTGCACTTGGGCTGCTTGCCTAGGCCTGGGGCTCTGAGGCACGGAGAGCCTGGCTGGGTCCTCCCAAGTGACGGCATCCAGTCCTGGGTTATAGTGGCGATAGGGACAAGCCTCTCTGGGCACGAGGCTGCTGCTGGCTTCTTTTCTCACAGCAGCTAAGTCCATACAGCTAGGCAGTGGTGCCCAGTCAGGGACTCAGTCTGTCTGTCTCTTTGGTGCCTGTTTATTGACTTCCACCCTGGGCTGCCACTGCAGGACTTGGCATGGAACCAAGATGACTGCGGTAGTCACCTGGATCTCAGAGCAAGGGAGATGATTAAGCTGTGTCTTTACTTCCTGTTTCCCCAGTATCAGGGAAACTGGCTAGTTGAGAGCAGGTTCTGTACCCAACCTTCTGCTTCTTGGTCACCCCAGGAGCCCTAGGAAAAAGGACGTTGTGCTTTTTCACCCACATGCATTGTTAGTGAAGTCCCTGCATATGTGGGGTCTGAGTACTGAGGATGCCCAGAGTGAGACATCCTGCTAGCATCAGACATCCTGAGTTTTCAAGAATGAAACAAGCCAGACTGACCTCTCTGGTCCTCAATTTTCTTACTGGAGGTGATGGACCTGATGACCTCTAAGGAGCCTTTCTATCTGAGTATTTTATAGACTAGTGACTCTGGCTGAGTGAGCACTAACTCAGGGTGCTTCAGGAGTCGCCCCTTTCAGAACAAATAGGGGAGTTTGTGTAGCTCTGCAGATTGCTGGGAAATAACCCAGGGTGCATGTTGAAAGTGGCCGCTTGTTGGTTCCTGACTGCCCAGCTAGCTTATATCTGAAATAATCACACAAAACTATATCAATTAAATCACTGCTTGACCTATTAGCTCTAGCTTCTTATTGGCTAACTCTTACATCTTAATTTAACCCATCTCCATTAATCTGTGTGGCAGTGGCTTACCAGCAAAGTTTTGGCATGTCTGACTCTGGCAGCTCCGTGGCATCTCTCTGACTCTGCCTTTCTTTATCCCAGCATTCAGCCTAGCTTTCCCTGCCTACTTAAGTTCTGCCTTGCTATAGGTCCAAAGAAGTTTCTTTATTCATTAATGGTAATCACAGCACACAGAGGGGACTCCCACATCACCTCCCCTTTTATGTTTAAATAAAAAGGAAGGTTTTAACTTTAACATAGTAAGATTACATATAACAAAACAGGTATCAAACAAGAATTACAGTTACAATATTTATATCTACGTTATCTTTTATCATAACTAAAGAAAACTATAACTATAAATTCTTCAACTCCATCAAAGACTCCAGAAGGATATAATATTACCTAAATAAGCAAGAAGTACATTGTAAGAAACTTCTAAAACTCTAGAATTGACAGAGACATCTCACTGTCTGGACAGTCACCCAAAGTTTTTCTGTACTGCTGGGGTATCCATCTTCAGCCTACTGATCAGCAAACTTTTCCATGAAGCAGGAATTTTCAAAGACAGTTCTGCGTATATTGGCAGTCTGTCAGTCACTTTTTTCTGTGTCCTGCAGAATGTCTAGCAGACTCTTTCATGTAGCAGGAACCCTGAAAGAGCATCTCACCTTTAGGCAAGTTCAGCAGTCATTTCTCTGTGGGTCCTGCATGTCCAGTTAAGCAGTCCAGGCAAGAGCAGTTTCTTGCCCAAATGGCTAGCAAACTCCATAAGGAGCCTCTTTGATGCCCATCTTCCTCTAGAAGTAGCTTGGTGTTGCCAGGAGCAGACGTGTCTCATTGTCATGAAAAGTCCTAAGTTATCAAAACATTTTAAATGCCATATTCTGTAGTCTTTGAAAGATTTGAAGAATACCTACCTATCTGAAATAGATCTCTGTACGTCTAGAAAATCTAACATGACTACAATCTTGACTATTATAGATGATTCTCTCTTGAGCTATATTTCTTAATTATACCTTTTAAGTGAGCTGTACAAACACAATAACTTAATCAAGAGCACAATTATATAGCAAATTTGACCTTAAATTTGTATCAATAAACCAAGATCCATACCAATGCAAATTATTCATATCTATAGGTGCACATGAGTATCTGGGGTAGGAAGGGTTGCAGAGTCTTCACAGAAGACCTCACCACAGTATAAAGCCCTCGAGCAGTCAGTGCTCACCTGTCATTTGTACCTGCAGCACAGGCGGCCTTGTCTAGGTGTGCTCACCTTCTAGAAGCCAGAAGCCTGCCAGGGCTCCTCAGTTTATATCCCTGAGCCTAGCAGCATATATATCCAGGGATCATAGTTGCCAATAACTTTCATAGCTGGTGGCAGCAATTGTCATTGGTCTCATTAAAAGCAAAGGTTGTGTGGGAGTCTTCTGTAGGCAGATAGAACTTCTTCTGGCCACAGAAGGACTATCGATTGCAAGACCTTTATCGAAGGTTAATTGGATTTCAGTGAGTGTGGGTTGAAGATCCTGCCTGGGCTCAGGCCTGACTTAATTGATATGAAATTAGCCAAGAGAGAGGTGAGTGAGTTGGTACCACAGGGCTGCGGGGACAGATGCGGGAGGCCTGGTGGGCAGACATCACATGACTACAAGATTGACTGGATCCAGGGGCACTGGGCAAAGATGCCAGTCAAATACTTCATTAGGGAGAGGGCCAGTCGGAAAAGTGGGCCATTGTTACATGGTCTTGGATTCAGCTCTGGTCTCCAGGATCCCCAGGAGGATGACAAGGAGGATGACTATGGAGTCTGTGTCCTCCCTCTCCAGGGAGCAAACTTCTGTTAGAGTGGGGAATGGATTTAGAACTTAGCTGAAACCTTTGAAACCTTCAAACTAATCTTCTCTTTTAGTACCCTCAGAACCCATTTCCAGAGATCAAGGTATGGAGCCTCCTTGGAGCTGAGGTTATAGGCACAGAGCACCTGTAGCTGGTTCAAGGCTCCTTAGCCTTTGCTCTGTTGCCCGCTGTCCCTAGTTTGCTCTGTTGCCCGCTGTCCCCAGGTCGTGCCCCAGATGTCTCATGCTGGCTGCTGTGGCTACTTTTCTGCTGTTCCTGTGGTAGAGGTGTTGCCTCTTCTTTCCCTTTGAAGTCAGAGTTACCTTTCAGCATGTTTTCTGAGTACCTACTATGTGCAGGCACTGCCTGTGTGTGCTAGAATAGAAATGTGGGCAGAGCCAAGTGTGGGGCTTCTAAGAGACCTGTGCTGGACAGGATGGGTACCTGGGATTGTCTGGCTCTGCCATTCATTCTTCCGGTCCTCTTGAGTAAAGTACTTGAGATAGGAGTCCACGTCCTTTTTTGCTATGGGACAGATGCTATCATGCAAGCTTTATAAGCAATAGGACCATGTAAAAACATTTTCTATAATTCATAATTCATGAGGGTATTATTACTCATGGAGGCATCTCTTCCTCTTAGAGTCTTTGGGAACCTTTGTTCCTTCTTGTCCCCTTTCTGTAGCCTGTGAGTGTATAGATTTGGACGTACCTGATTGGTATGCAGTGCCATCCATCAGAAAAGCTGGGCTGAAGTTTCCGCCTTTCCCTTAATTACTTTGATTTCTGTCGCTACCCTATGTGGACAGAATAGAACCTTCCCGTTTTTTGCTCAGTATTGTTCTAACCTCCTTCTGGCTGGCTCAGCATCTTCCAGCCCTTCTGGCTGGCTGGTATCTGAAGATGCTGGGGACCCAGTTCCTGCAATCATCAGAAGGGAAATAGTTCTGCTCTCTCACTCCCATCCTTCTTAGTTGCTCGTGAATGTTAGGGGGTCCTAGTAGTTCCTGGGGACTTGTTTTCTCACTGCAGAGGTATTGGTTGGGCCTAAGGAATTTTCTGGAGCCACTGTTTGTGGAGTCCAGTGTTGTCTCTGGATGGTCATTTGTCAGCTGTCCTGCTGTGGCGTTGCTGTTAGGCACCCAGGTTTCCCTGTGTGCAGCAGTCTGCAGGTGACCTGGAGTATCCTTTGATAGCCGAGGCACAGCGCTGAGCCTAGAGTGTATGCCCAGTACACGATGACACCGAAACTCCAGTCTCTGATTGTCTTGGCAGGACCATGTCTGTCCAAGGGCAAGGGAAATAGGGAGGGAGAATCCTTCTCCTGGCCTTTAACATTGAGGTGGAAGGGTATGCAGTCTCTGTGTAAGGTGAGCTGTCATCCTAGAAATAAGATTCCAGATGCCCATAGCAGTTCCTTTCTCTCACGTGTGTCATACAGCAGTGACCCCTGGGACTCACTTTTGCCCCTTGGGATGACTTGCAGGGCATCTCTGGTAGAGAGATGAAGGCTTTTCTGTCTCTCAGGCTCTCATGTTAAGTCTGGTAAGGCTTAATTAGAGAAGCGGTCTTGGTCTTTTTGTGATAAAGCACTTACTGTTGTTAGAGAAGTGACTTGAGGAAGAGTTTATTTTGGCTCATGCTTTCTAAAGGTTGCATCTGTCATGACTGGGAGGGTGTGGTGGTTGGAATGGCTTTGTCTGTGGAGGGGACCATGGCACGGTGGGTCTTCATATGACCGGAGATCCAAAAGCAGGCCTCAGGCAGAACCAGGGGCAGATATGACCTGAAATGACCTACCTTCCCCAGCCAGGCCCCACTTCCTAAAATCTCAACCACTTTGCAAATAGTGCCACACGCTGGGGACCAGCTACCGAAAGCACCAGCCCGTGGGGTGGTTAAGATGAGTCTTTACAGAAAGCTTTCCAGGTGCCACCATCAGAGCCACTCCCCAGTTTCCCGTGACCCCCCTGGCACTTCTGCTCCTGTCCTCACTACCACAGTGTAAGGCTGAGGAGTTCACAGCGCTGGATGTTGCCCATCCGGGATTGCCGTGTGCCATGCTCATCCTGGACCGCCGTGTGCCCTGAACGCATTGACTTTAGCACTGGGCAGAACTGGGCAGCACTGGGCAGCTGGAGTGGTCTGCGGTTTCTATATCTCACTCTTTGTTCCTGGTGACGGGAGGAGGGTGATGGCGATATGCCCCAGGCGGCAGGCTGGCCTCTGTGGAAATCTGGCAGGCTCTGGGGACAGATGTCATGACAGCAGCCTCCCCTTTCTCCTACAGACGTTGGCCTTGCTTTGGGGACATCCCCACCCAGGAACATACATAGACTTTTCCTTGGGGGTAGGAATGAATTAATCCACACAATTATAGACCAATTAAACTACTTTCAGCCAATTCAGGCCTTGAGAAAAGTCCCAGAATAACTCCTTGATTTAAATATTATTTACTCAATTAATTCTTTACTCAGCCTTTTTATGGAGTCCTGTTTTTCCCGTCTCTCCTACTGTTAGAGAATAAAGGCGTTTGTAATTAGTGAAATCACGTATGAATGGCACGTTCCTTTCACACAGTATAATTCCGACTTCTGAGGGGCTTTTTAGTAAAGAGCACTGTCCTGTGCCTTTGCCTCGAGGTGTGGACTGGGGGAGTCACCCAGCCAGGATTTCCTCCCAGGTCCTTTTCTTCAGACAGAGAGCACCTCAGAAGTCAGCCTCAGGGAAGTTCCCCCTGCAGTGGAGAGGGAGGCGGACTGACCATTGAGCACCTGTTCTCTGGAGTCAGGTCACTTGACAGATGGATGTCACTGTCAGCTGAGCAAGCCATTAGGCTTCTTCCTGTCTTTTATCCCCACCCCCAACCCCTTGAGCCACTTCCTGCAGAGAATGACTAGTATCTGTCGCAGAGCCCGATGCATCATGGCTACTCCAGAAATGTGTCCCTGCCCATCATTGTGTAGACACCGTCCCTCTGCGGATAAGGCAGAGGCAGCACTGGGGGTGTGGTGGTCTGTGCCTCAGTAGACAGCTGAAGTAATACGGAGTAGTCAGATGGGTCAGGGATATCAGCCTTACTTCTGGGATGCCACCAGCCCAGCAGAGGCCTGGGACTTTTTCAGAACCCTGAATATCTGTGCTGGTAAGAAGGGCTGGATGCCCTGTGGAAAGATTGATTCCCAGAGAGGCTGTCAGCCTAGTTCTCCAAGATGCAAAGAAAATTCACCCCAAACTAAGAAAACAGAACCTCAAGAGTGACATGCCCTTTCAAAGTCATTCTTGAGTTGTAGTTCAACCAGCACTGTGTCAGTTCCGACTCCCTTCCCCCGAGGATATTTTTTAATATCTGAAGAAATGTGCTTTTCTTTGTTCTCTACAATTGGGAGCTCAGCCTGAAGTCATGCATCAACTTGTAGCTCTTTTCCAGTTGAGATGCAAATAGTTTCTGCCCAGTAGAAAAGATAATCCTAAAGGTTGATTTTTTTAAAAACTTTTTTTCCCCATAAGACCCCATAGGACAGTTAGTAGTTCCCATTTCATCCAGGAACTCGCCTTTCTTCCCGCTTAAATGCTCCCAGTAAGTCCCGGCTCACAGATGCTCTCGAAGCATGTCTGCCATCGCACTTGCTTCCTAACTGATGGGTTAAAAGCCTTGGCCACTTCATTCTCAGTGTGTCTGTGAGCCGTGCTTATAACGCCAATAGTCACCCTCGGTAGGAACTGGTATGCATTGTTCTTCATGTCTAAAACAGTGTACTGCATTCAAAGACCAAAGCGATGACATTTGTGTATCTTACCTTGAGTAATGGCTTTCTCCTGGGTAGTGGTAGTTGACTTTGAATTGTGAAGTTGCCCTGTGAGGAGGCCGAACAGTTGGCGTCAGATGACGTCAGTCCCACGTAGCTGCTACTTGGAGATCGAGGACTGGGGTGCCTTACCTCTCAGGCCACTCATGCCCAAAGCGGCCGCACCAAGATGGCCTTAGTGCTGAGCCATCGGCATTAGCCAACTCCTGTTCTTTGCGCTCTGCCTTCTCTACCTGTCGGTCCTAGTGACATCTGGTTGAACTAAGCATTCAGAACTGCTCCCGAGCAGTAAGGTCTCCCAGTGACAACTGGCTGGGGAGTGTTGAAAGGGTGTGCGCGTGAGTGCGTGCGCACACTCTCTCTGGCGTCTCCACTCGTGTGCATGGCAGTAGTCAGCAGCACCCCCACCTGCCGATGAAGATCAGGGATATAAGCACCCCCACCCTGGATCCCCGTGCCCCCGAAGGCCATCTTTCATTGTAGAAATAAGGGGCCCGGAGCGATTAACAATATTTCAGAAAGCTTAAGGGAGATCATACATCTCCCCGTGACAGGTTTGCCCAGACTAAATGAAATGTCACTTCTCCACATTTTGACTGGAATTCCGTCAGCTCACTCTGGCTGCGCTGCTTATCTTGGGCTGATCAGGAGCCCTGATTGGACTTTATATGCGTCCTTGACAAATAAAAATGAATGATTACTTAATAAATGGAATCGGTTTGTCAGATACGGCCTTTTGGAGCGTGCCTTGAGGAGCTCCAAGGAGCCTAACTAGAAGGGTTCTTGGTGACACAGAGGTGGGGAACTGGCTGGCTTATCCAGGCCTTGCTATGGTCAAGACTCATCTCCCAGGAATTAAAACACAGTGACCCTGTGACCCCTGAGATTCGAGCTGGGGCAAAGTCCTATTCCTAATGAGAATGAAAGTCCCAGGTATGTTTCACTTGAGGCAAATTTCAGGTGTCTGAGGGCTGGTGGGGTAGGGTAGTGCCTTTGACCTGTTTTGAAGAACCAGTGACAAATACCAGAGACATCTACAAGAGGTCACTAGATCCCAAGCCCTGTGATATGCTCATTCACTTCTGCAGCCACCCATGAGAATGGTTAGTCACTGAAACCAGCAGTGTAAGCCGCTGGTTCAAGGTCTCAAGGGAAAAGTACAGAAGTGGGTGTGAGCCCTATAGACGGGCTTTGTTAGGTAGCTGGGGAGCATACCTGCTTTGAACAAAGGGGGCTCTGCCGTGAGCAGCTTTAACCTCCATGTTCTCAGTCCCCTGTCTGCAAAGTGGGGAGAGGGGTTTATAATTGTTCCTGCCTTTTGAGCACTATTAGCAGGGATGACAGCTGTTGTTCTAATGCAGGGTTATTTTATTCAAGTTTTTTTGTAGCCTAGGCTAGCCCTGGACTTGCAACCCTCCCATCTCAGCTCCCGAGTGCTGAAGTTATAGGTCTATGCCACCATTCTTGACCATTATGCCATTCTTGATCTCCTAACTTGGTGCTGATTATAAATGCATCTTAGGGGAGACTGATTAGAGTAAACACCAGGTAGGAGATATAGCATCTTAAAAACCCATGGAGAGCTCACGCACAGCGAGTGCAGTCTTCTTTGCTTGTCTGGTTCTGGTACAAGCAAGCGCATGCGTAATGGAACCAGTCTATAGCACATCCATTACACCTTGGTAAAGCAGTTTAACAGAACAGAGCCAGTCCCTGCTACCCTAGAAGTTTATGATAGTGAACCAGATGGTCATTTGTCAAACAATCACACGAGTAATTGCAAGTGCCAGGAAAGAGAAAGCCACATATCCTTTAGGGGTGTATGGTGAGAGCATCTTCCAACCCTGGATAGGAAGGAAGAGGGCCGGGACCTAGAGGTGAGGAGATGGCAGGATGGCTTTGTGGCAGCAGGAACGGGTTGCACAAATGCCTGAGGTGGGAAGGCACTGGGATCGTGGAAGGAGAGGAGGCTGTTGTGACCCGAGAGTGTGCGTGTGATGCACGGTGAGAGCAGGAGAGAGGCACGGCCTTGGGTCACAGAACAGTTGAGGGAGAGTCTTAATCCTCAGGCCTCCTTCATCTCCGCTACGTTCATTTGTTAATGACTTTGAGGTTCAACTGAGACTGGGAGGAACACCAAGGGCAGTGGGTGTCTTGGGGTGTCTATCCTCTGGCCGAGTCTATCACTGTCCCCTGGACACCTATCGACAGATCATCTGGGGGCCCTGGTCTGGTTCTATTCAGCAGCTGCTCCCTAACTGGGAAGAGGCTTTTAGCTTTCATAATAATAAAAAAAAAAGGCAGTAGAGATAAGAAGGCTGCCTTGGCAGGGCGTGCAGAAGTGACAGGATGATTTAAATGGTCTCTCCACTGTCGTTTCTTCTGTACAGACATCATAAATCAGATTAGCATTGGGCTCTGGGGGGTGGGGAGACGGGAGCAGGGCCTGGACTCTGGGGCTGTCTAGGACCAGCCTGGCGGCAGGGCAGCTCCAGAGGAGGGTCTTTGTATCTATCACTTGTTCCTGACCCAGCCCCGTCCCCTGAGGGAGTAGGTGGGATTGTTCCCACAACCCATTCTCACCTTTGGGAAAGAGTGGCTGAGGGAGGAGAGAGACGGGGAGAGTGGGCAGGACGGTGGGAGGTGGAGACTGACAGCCATCATTCTCCTCCCTTACACGTAGGAAGTCACAGCGGGAACTCAGAAAACCCTGGAGGCTAGGGTCCCAGCACGACAGAGTTCCAAGTGGTTTTACTGTGTGGCCATGTTTGAACTGAGCCTCTGTCTTTGATGTGAGAATGGCATTGTCTCAAGCTTCTCTAGCTCAACCCTTCCTGCCAGCTCTTGAATGTGGCTAGATGGGGCGAGGAAAGAAGTCCCTGCAGCAGGTGTGGGGAGGGCAGAGCACCCACTCGACTGCCTCTCTTTCAGATCTCCTGCCACCTGGGCAAGATGTACAGTGAGATGATATTTGTCAACGGTTTCGTGCACTGTGACCCCCACCCCGGCAACATACTAGTACGGAGGCATTCAGACACGGGCAAGGCTGAGATTGTCCTCTTGGACCATGGGCTTTACCAGGTAGGAGAAAACTCTGCTCCTTCATGGGATTGGAGCCCACTGATGCCCTCCAGAAGCCCTGAAGATGGGGGACAGATAGCTAAGGTAGCTGGGACTGGGAGCCCCCCAAGCCCCGCACCAGAACTGTCAGTTTTGTATAGTCCTAGCCCAAGAGTTTCCTGAACCTCAGCATCCGTGCAACAAAGTGAAGTTGCTTGGGCCTCTTTTATAGCCATTGTGAGGAGCAGGTAGGAGGAGTGTGCCAGGGTGGCTGTGTCCTCCCAGGGAACTGCAGGCCACCTCAGACTCTGCTGGGTGTGTGTAGGATCTTCAGGAGACAGGAAACTGCATATTTAGCCCAAGTGAGGCAAACACGTTTGAGGCTGCTGGGCCTGGAGGCCCCAGACTTTGCCTTGTGGAAGTTGGGATAAGCAGCTAGTAGGAATGAGATGCAATCAGCACCATCAAAGTGGGACGTTCACCGTCAGCCTGGGACCCTGGCTTGACTTGATTCCATGTGGCAAATGGTCCTGAAGAGATTCCATGTCCACCTCAGCTCCTTTCTCAGGCCGTGGTACCACATCGCTAGTCTCAGCCTCCTCCGAAAGGCCTGGTAAAATAGGGTGCAGGTCAAATTCGGCCAGCTGTGTCACATGGAGCCCCAGTGACAGATGGCTCAGACATGACAGAAGTTCCTTGGCTTGCTTACATGCTAGTCCTGGGTGTGGCAGATGGAGTCCACAGGGCTCTGTTCCCTAGGATTCACAGGAGGAGACCGCAGAGGAGAGGGCTAGGGGATGTGTGGGAGAGCTTCGAGGGAGGCGGGGACTGTGCATGTCTCTGTGGGGGACCAGGGAAGTAGCCTGTACCTAAAGAGGAGATGATAGTATAGATTTTGGAGAGCGCTCAGCAGTCTCTGCCAGTTAGGACCAAGGCTTGCGGTACAGGTTGAGTATCCCTAATCCAAAAACTGCACTCCCAGCACTTGAAGCTTTGGAGCTCTGTGATACCACAGGTGGAAAATTCTATGCCACGTCACTTCGTTTCATGCTCAAAATTGCTAAACACGTTGTATAAAACCACCTTTAGGCCATGTATGTAAGAAACAAATGAATTTCATGCCTAGATGTGTGATCCAGCCCCAAGAAATGATGGGTATGCAAATCTGAGAAAGAATAGATGCCATCTAGAATGCTTCTGGTCCCAGGAATTTCAGATTCATTATATTCAAACTGTTGGCTTTGAACTTGGGCCCCTAGAAACGGCTGAGTGTTGGGGGAGCTGTGGCCTTCCTCATCCCCCCGGGCAGTGGTCAGCACGAGTCCAGGGTTCAGGCCTGGGGCCAAGAGAGACTGCCTGCTGACTGCTGCTCTGCTCTAGGTGCTCACGGAGGAGTTCCGCCTAGACTACTGCCGTCTGTGGCAGTCTCTGATCTGGACCGACATGGAGCGGGTGAAACAGTATAGCCAGCGCCTGGGGGCCGCCGAGCTCTACCCGCTGTTCGCCTGTATGCTCACAGCCCGGTCCTGGGACTCAGTCAAAAGAGGCATTGGCCAAGCTCCCGTCTCTGCCACTGAGGTAGGTGACCCTCTCCCAGATGCAAGACTCGGGGCCTGGGGATCCCTTCCAGCCCGGGGTCTAAAGTTCGTGATTGGTGGGCTGTGGAGGGAGGGCTGGACTGGAGCCACACAGGATGAGAACTGGCACTGGGGTGAGGAGGGCAGGGGAAGGATAGCCTACTGTGTCCCCTGGGACCTCATTAGTCTGGAGGAGAGATGAGGCTTGTGGACTTAAAATCTTAGACCTCAGTAGCTTAGTGAGATGCCAGGCTTTCTCCGGCACCTTCCAGGGGCCATCTTACTCCTGTGGGTCTTGTAGTGCCGCTGGGCACTGTTCTCTGTGCCTGGGTCCCCTCTGGCTTCCTCTCTATTGCAAACAGCTGTGTCCCAGTGAAGCAGCCCCTTATTTTTTTTATGTTTACTCCTTCATTCATGGCCTTAGTCCATCCAGACAGGACGCAGACATTAGGGAGCTCATGTTCCCCATATTCCTGTCCACCTCTGCATACCCGCCAGGCTCACCGGAGCTTATTTGGTTATTTCTTAGTGAGCAGACGCAGGCTTCCCTGAGGCCTCTGTTCACTGTAGTTACAGATGTGGTCCTCCTCATGCTTTTGGAGACCATGGACACTGCTTCCAGCCCCTCTTCTCCCTGGTCCCTTGACCTTCCATGCTCCCATCAGCCATTTGGGCCTCAGGGTCTTCTCTGCAAGCTGGCTTGTCACAAGCACCTCTCGCAAAGGCTGGATCCGGAGTCTCAAACCATGTCTTAAAGAGTCTACCCCTCACCAGTTATTGGCTCATTTTCCTTCAAATGGGCGTTTGGCCGGCAGGCCTAGTGGCAGTGATGAACACCTGCTATTCCAGGCTCACCAGCCTTAAGAGGCCCCCTAGAAGAGGGGCGATCTAGGGATGGTAGAAGCTACGCTTTCTGTTTTACTGTCATGGCATATAAAGTGCCTGCCCCCATTCCTGGAGTTCATTCATTCAATAAATATTTGCTTTCGCTGGCCCCTGAGCGTGTTTCCAGGATCCTGCGATCAACAGACAGACAGGTCTTTTGTGTAATCTACACTTTGGTTGAGAGAGACAGACAGTAAACAACTTAACAAACAGGCAGGTGGGATAATTGCAGGTTACGGGCGCCTTGCAGGAAACAAAGCAATGGGAGGAAGGGGCTGGGAGCCTGGCTCAGACCTGGGGTAGTGCCTGATAGCCGAGCTGAGGTGTGAAGCTACGAGACACCCCAGCCATAGGAGCACCTGAAGGACGCACTCCCGGCACACCAAGGCCCAATGGCAAGAGACTTTATGTGCTGTGGGCAGAGGTATGGACTCAGCTCTCAGGAGGAAATGAAGCCTTCGGGAGGCTTGGAGCAGGATGCTCAGGTCTGCTGTTCTAAGGGTTTCTGTGGAGTGAAGTATGATGGGCCAGTCACTTAGGAGGGAATAAATGCTCAGAGCCACCGCTGGTTGAGAATGAAACCGGTAGCCTAGGGCTAGCAAGTAGCTCTTGGTTCCTGAAGAAGGTGACCTGAAGGGTCAGATAGACAGCTGGGCTCTGGCTGTTGGGCAGACACCTGCCATCAGGACCCGGGCGGTGGTAGAGCACAGGGGACAGTAGATAGGATGTGGTGCAGGGCTGGGGTGGGACCTGGGAGTTCTATCCATGTGGTGCAGGGCTGGGTTTGGTTAGGGCTTCTTCCAGGCCAATTGAAATTGGCATCCAGTAGCCTTTGAGAGTCCCTGGCCTTTCTCAGTGTACACTAGTGCCATCTCCAGGGCTTGCCTGGGAGTCAGCCTCGGACCTCCTATCTGGATGGTCAGGCCACAAGGCCCCAATGCTTTGCTTTCCTTTCGTGTGTGTGGGGATGTTCCACGGGGTGTCAAGACAGCTATGTGTTAGAAGCTCCCACCTGGAGCTTATTAGTGTTCTCTTGGGCATAGGCTACCCGCACCCCTGGCACTGTGAGCTTCGTGTGCCATACCACTCATTCTCATGTCTTCTTATCACCATCTAGGACTCAGAGATCCGCAGTAATGCGGCCTGCTACCTGTCTGAGATCAGCCAGCTTCTTAACCACGTGCCTCGCCAGATGCTACTCATCCTGAAGACCAATGATCTCCTCCGCAGCATTGAGACCACCCTGGGCACCCGGTCCAGTGCCAGTTCCTTCCTCAACATGTCTCGGTGTTGTATCAGGGCACTGGCCGAGTGAGTATGTTCCCATCTCGGCCGCCTACCAGTTCCAGGAACTTTTCCATGGGCTTTGCTTTCCCTACCATTCAATCCTTGGGGCTCCATCTTGGTTTATCAAGCTCTAGATCTCCCTTCAGAGAATCACAGGGGCAAAGTCAGCTGCAGCGAGTCAGCAGGTGCCTTGAGATGGTTCCTTTGTGTGGCCTAGGATGCCTATTCTTTGCCAAATGATGGTACCTGGGATCACATCCTCCCAGTCCAGCTTTCCAGATGATTCTTTCCCTCAAAAAAGTTTGAAGTTGGTTTTTGGGCATCTCAACCAATTCAGGTGCCCTCTAGACTTGTGATCAGGAAGCTCCAACATGACCCTATTTCTAATTGGCTCCTAGTGCCAGCCTAAACATGGAGGCCATTGCTCTTTATCCTGGAGATGTGGCTGTGACCTGGGGAGGTATGACTAGTAGGATCCCTCGGGTCACAGATCTTTCTAGATGCCTTAGTATCCTGGAGACACGGATGATAAGAACCGTGCTTCTTCAGGATCTGGCATAAAGGATCTAGGGGATCAAGCTCTGGGCCTCCAGGGGAGTCGGGTGATATACTGCAAAGGCTGTGGTCTGGCAGGATGTTCTCAGCCCAGAGAAGAAACCTCGCTAGTGTGGCATCTCAGCCTGTCAATCCCGGGTAAGGAATGGATTATTCTGGGCAACTATTTGGCCACATAGATCATGGCATTCACTAGCAAATATGAGTTGGGTTACAGCAAAATACTCCGACCAATGAAGGGCAGAGTGTGGTTTCACTTTTTCGTTGAGGGCCGAGGAAGCCAAGTCTTAAAAAGAGAAAGGTCTTGGGTTTGGAGCTCAGCAGGGTCTGGGGCGTAGAGAGCCATTTGGTGTAAGAAACTGTTTAGAAGTCACTAACACCATAGACAGATAAACAAGCAGACAGAGCATGGCAGGGCCTCTACAGAGAGTTCAGGCCCACGTAGCAGAGAGGGAGTCCCTTCCTACAGGTTTCAGAGGAAGAGCGGGTTTCATAGCATATAGTTGACACAGCAGGGCCCTGTGTAGGCTGTCCCTGATTGTCAGACAGCAAGGGTTGGTGGGATTGCTACATTTCCTGGAAGGGTGTGTGAACCCGAGGATGAGGGAGGAGGGCCACATTCAGTTTAGGTAAACTCGTATGACGGAGGGTGCACCCTTTGATGCCTTGGAATCTGATAACCTGGCTCTGTTAACTTCTTTTGGGAAATGAGAATTATGGAGCCTGCTAATCTCCTGGGATCCAGACCCTTGGGGAGTCTCCCAGGGGCTTACAGGTTCTCGGATAGCTTCCCAGAGGGGCCTTGTCATTGTTGTGGCTTGATTAGCTGCTAGCCGAAAACCTAACAAGAGGTCATTATCATAAATTCTAGTTTTTGTTATGTCTTTTGTTTGGTCAGAGAGACTGAGCTGGGTTGACATGTAAAGTGCTCAGCCTCCCAGCGTCACTGGACCTTCTGTAGAGACTTTAACTGTATTTGAATTGGGGCTGAATGGGACTCTGGGTTGACATATATTTATTGTGCTTTTTGATTAAACCATGGAGTGTTCTACTGGGTGAGGGAATCAGAGCCCCTATGCCTCATTATTTTACTGCTTTGAATATCTTCTTTGGGATAGTCAAGCCGTCCTGTCCTCCCATCCCCCCACCCCCCTCAGTTGGGCAGTTGTACAGTCAGGTAAGCAAGCGATCCCCAGGGTCAGGGAGCTATTGAGCTGGCCAGGTCACCTGTCGTCTTTGATTCTTCTCCATGATGCTGGGGTGGTGTTTTCTCACTTCTGTTTCCTTCCGTCCTCTAGGCACAGGAAGAGAGATGCCGGCTCATTCTTCAGAAGGACCCAGATATCTTTCAGCGAGGCCTTTAGCCTTTGGCAGATCAACCTGCATGAACTTCTGCTTCGAGTGAAGGGCTTGAGGCTGCTTTGCTGGGTTTCGACTCTCCTGGGCTGGCTGACTCGGGCTCCACACTGAGTGTGGCTGTCATTCCCTGCCCCTTCCTAGTGTCTCTCTACACCTCTTCTTTCCTGCTCTGAGTACCAGTTGACCTGTGTCTGCCGAGGGCTGGCCTGTGGTGCCAGGATGGTTGTCCTTGGCACCCCCTTGCTGCTGTTGGAGCCCCCCGCCACTGAAGTCTTGTCTTGGGGCCCTGGACTGTACTGGGGGGTGAGTTTGCTTCTTCTAGGGAGGGGATAAAGCAACCTTCTTCCCATCTCCTGTAGGTGCCATGGGCTTGGTCATCCCCACTTTTCTGGGGATTGGCAGAAAGGACCAACCACATGTGCCAACAGGGCATTTAACTTGTAGGAAATAAGCAGGTTCTTGAACTTGCTAAAGAACAGACTTTGCGTTTTTGCCATATCACTCCCAACAGTGTCTCACCTCGGCGAGGAAGGCTGCATCCGGGAGTAAACGGTGCCGCTGTGGGTTCATGCTGTCGTGGTGACACCTCCAGTGTTGTATGTGTTGTGTTTCAATAAACCCTTTCAAGGTTGCGGGCACTGTCCCTTCTGACTCCAGTACTCCATTTGGACTTTTGGTTGCTCTTGGTAGCTGCTTCCTTGGGAAACCCCTAGGTTTCTCAGGGAGGCCTAAGAGAATGAAGTCTGGATTGGTTTTAGAATTTATTTGCCAGGCTGGGAGCAAATCCACATGGCTCGCAGTGGACTTGAACACCATTTACACTGGGACCTTGCCCCTATGAACCATGCAGGCTTTAAGACTCCTCCTGCCACAGGGCCACACCCTGCTCCTTGGAGGCTTCTCTTCCATCTACATCCTGGATCTTCCTTGGCGGTATTAAGAAGCCGCAAGCTCAGACCTTGGACAGAGATAGGCTCCCCCTTGTTTCTGATGCCTGGGGCACTGGGCTCATTCAGATGGTTAAGTCCTAATTTACCTCACCTGCGCCTCAGGTCTAGGATTGTACCTGTTCCTTCCAGGTCTTTGGAAACATCAACCTTCCTGATGGAGCCACAGTCATTGTTCATTCGGACATATCCATGTCACCTGTTGAAATTCTGTGTCTAATCGTATTGCCTTGTCAATGTTCACCTCTCCCAAGTCCATCATCGCTCGGATGTCTGCATGGTCTCTGGGGCTCCAAGACCCCACATGTGGCAGGCTAAGTTCCACGATCACCCACGCTTACAGGCGGGTAACTCTCTGATCAGAGAACCCCAAATCTGAGCCTTATTCCTGTTCTCTTTGTTTATGCTACAACACACAGATTTTTCTAGTGATCAGAGACTATTTGCATTCTTTTATTTTCTCAAAGAATTGATTGTTCTTGGTGACCAGTTGGATGTATCCAGGGACCCGGGAGACTAATTCGCAAACTCTGTTATTAATCACGAGGATACGTGCTGCATATTTCTATTTTATGGCGTCTTTTACAGCCCCTGAAGTAAATATAAATGTCCTTTCTGTTCAAGATAATGGTCACTTGCTTTTTTGCTTTGGATGTAATGGTTGGTTTACTCTGGGATTTCAAACAGTTTCAGGATGGGAGGGGTGAGAAAAGAGTTGGGAGTGGAGGGCACTTTGTAAATCTAGGAGTAGGCTGGTACTTACGGGTGACCTCCCACGGCACTGTAGACGAGTTGTTTTATGTGCCTGAGCCGAGTGCCTCTAAGTATCCAGCACGTCGATGCCCTGGCCTTTGGTTAGTGCTCTGTAAGCATGGAGATACTGGGAGTCTTGGCAGACTTTGCAGTTTTTCAGGGAAGTTAAACTGTTTTAAAAGGCTGCATGTTCTCACAGGCACCGAGGAGGTGCTGTGAGGATGGCCAGCTTACTATCAACAATTTATCTTTTCCACAGCAGGATCGGAGCTGGTCAGCCTCTATACTGCAAACTGTAGGGGCCTTCTTGACACCATACAGGGACACCCTGTGAAGACAGAACGGCTCTAAGAGGCCCCCAAGCAAATCCTGGGTAGTGGGGAAGATGGGAGATTAGCAGCAGTCAGTGTGGGTCCCTGTGGGAAGAGTGGTCTTAGCGGGGTCAATGGTCAGGCAGGTGTGACTGGAGCAAGAGATGGGCTCCGAGCCAGCGCGTGGCCTACAAGTTCAGAACTGGCAGAATAAATAAAGCCAGAGTGTGGTGCATTCCTGGCAGTGGGGACACGAGGCACACTGACTGCATGGGGGTGTCCATATTTAGCAGGAGACCTTGAACCCCAGGTAACCTGGTGCTACTGTTCTGGCTTTGTGAACTGAAGGAGGTGCCTCCAGCCATGTTTGGCAAGGAGCCATTTGCTCAACAGCCCTCCACTGTCCCCTTCCCCACAGTTTGCTCCTTTCCATTTTCTTTTGTTCCTTCCCCTCTTCCCCCGTCTTCTTTGCCCTACTCTATGAAGCAAAGCCTGGAGGGTCAGGTTGTCTTCATCTGATGGAAGGAGGGCTCAGCCCCAAGAAGGGTCAGTGGGAGCCCTGGACTGTGCTGCCACTGCTGGTTTCCAGGGGCATTGCCTTCTGGTCAGCCCTGGTTGCTCCTGGAGATGCTATGGCAGCCCAGCACCAGCCTGCTTCTCCTCTATGCCAGGCTGCTGTCGTTGGCCAGGACTGCAGGGATCGTGAGACTCTTTCTTCCAACTCTGCCTTTGGTTCCGAGTGCGGAACTCCTGACTTTTCTTCCCACGTTTCTCCTCCTGGGGAAGGGTCAGGCTGTTGAGAGCAGCACAGCTATGGGTGTTCAGCTCTGCCTTTCCAGCTCCTCCCTGCTCCCCCTCCCTGCGCCATGCATGATCTTTCTATAGATTTCCCTGTGTAAACCAGCGGCTTGGGGTCCTCCTAAGTCCTGAGTTTTGCCTCTGCGAGTCTGGGTGACACTTCATTGGTAATCAGCTTCCAGGGGCTTGTAGTTTTGCTGAACCAGGGACCATACTGAATTGCGAGGATGGAGAATAGTGGTTATGTGGGTGTGGTCCCAGGACAACCACCAGTCCACCACCCGGGAACTTATTAGGAATATAGACTCTCAGGGCTCTGCCCAGACTCACTGAACCAAACCCTGGCCCGAGGCCGCCACTTGCTTTAATAATTCTTCCAGAATATGTTGACACATGCTTACCTCTGAAGTTCCACCTCAGTGGCTCTCATACTTCCTGCATAGCAGAATCCCTGCAGAGCTTACGTGCCTGAGATTCTGAGCTAGTTGGTTCGAATGCACACCAAACCCGTCCCAAGCTTTGTGGCTAACTTGTTATTCTGAAATAATTTTCCATTGCCAGCAGATTTGCAGATTCATCATCCCCCTTTCCCTTAGGAAGCATCTCACACCACCAGGACATCGGCTTTGGTACAGTGTTAGTGACCGAAGTCCAGGGGCTGCTGATCTGGCCCGTTCCTCCCTGATGCCCTCTCTGCGCTGTGGATCCCGTCTAGACCATTACTGCATTTCATTATCCCATTTCCTCAGACTCATTTGATCTGGAACAGCCCAGCCTCTCAAACCTTCCTGTGATCTGAGGCCTTGACTCCTGGGAACAGTGCTGGTTAGGGATTTTGTAGACTGGCTCTGTCTGGTGTCTAATGCTTGAGACTAGACTTTGTTGAGGGGTTTCGATTAGGGGCTCACCTTCTTTATCCTGCTGTGCCGTAGGAATGCAACTCTAATGTGACATTGCTCTCCGAGGTTCCCGAGCTGGGGTTGGGACTCCTGCTTTGGTCTCATATGCCTTTCAGATTCTTCCAGAGAAGGAAGACACGGCTTAGGAATCCTCATCTCTGGACATCAGGCAGAGGCTCTTCCAAATCAAAAAATCTTTCAAGAAATAAACCCCACAGATAACACAAGTCAATAAGCACAAGGTAATTAAAATGGTATTGTGGTTTCGATGTTTACATTAGCCGTAAATGAACTCTTTAACCATTCCTAATTGTAATGACCAGTGACTATAGCATCATCAGAACCTTAACCATTAATCCCCTTCTCCCCCAAGAGGCAGACTCAGTGATGGGAGTTTTAGAATGGAAATGACCTGTGGGCTTCATAGGGAGCCTCATGCAGGGTAGGTCTGACCTGGTGGCCAATCAGTGCTTACAACTCTAGCAGGGACCAAAGAGCCTCCCCTGGGCTGTGGCCAGCTGTACTGAGATCTGCTGGTCATGAACGATGGAGGTGACGGCTGGACCTCTCCCCAGGGTGATAATAAAGAGGTAGAGTTGGAGGGATCGGAGACTTTCTTCTCTTCAGTACAGACTTGGGTGGACATGAAGCCCTTTCATGTCACCAAGCTGGAGAACAGAGGTCAAAGCAAGGGATCTGGCTGTTTTTGCCCTCATGGTGCTTCGAGAAGGCACAGCTCAATTGCCAGGGCTATTTAGGTAGTATGAGCTCCTTTGCAGCCCAAAGCAAGCAGGTGCAACCAGGTGGCCATAAGTGTCCACAGACGGTGGCTGCACCATCTCCAAGTCAGACAGTTTAGGGTAGCATTGAAGGTAAGGGCAGGAGTTGGCCCAAGTTCTAGTCTTCTTTTCATGTATTTACCCTAGATTGTCAATATGTAAGTTTGGCCACAGTTTCTCGGTTAGAAAAGTAGAGATGCAGCTGTGCATAGGCATGGTGGTGCATGTCTTTAATCCGAGCACTGGGGAGGCAGAGGCAGGGGATCTCTGAGTATGAGGCCAGGCTGGTCTACAGAGTGAGTTCTAGGACAGCCAGGATTATACCGGGAAACCCTGTCTCAAAAAAACCAAAACAGGGAAAAAAGTGGATATAATAATTTTCACTTTATTTATTATCTCTTATAATTACTGAGAGGGTCAGGTTATATAAATGATAACATATCCTCGGAGAAGAAAGCCACCTAGTAAATGCCCAGTAAATTATAATTAACTCCTGTGGCTCACTCATCCTTGAAGAGGACATGGGTTTGGTTCCCAGCACCTGCTTGGTAGTTCACAGTGGTCAGTAGCTCCAGTTTCATGGGATCCAGTGCCCTCTCTGACCTCTGTGAATGGCTTTTGTTGTGGTCAGGGGTGGGACCATGACTATTTGTGAGAGGAGACACAGGATACATATCTGTTGTAGAAAATGGGACTGGGGGCTTTAGAGCACCAGGAGGACCCTGTGTCTGTTAATCAGATGTCCCTAAGCCTGTGGTTTGTGGTTGACACCAGGAGAGCCATGTTAGATCTCAAAGGTTCCGGCAGTTTGTATTAGGTGTGGTTTGTTTGCTTAGCTACTATGACGAATTTGCATGAACTTAGGGAGTGGCACACACGTCACAGCTTCAGTTTCTCCTGGCTCCAGAGGTGAGATGTCTGAAACCACACATTGGTCAGGCTACAGAGAATGAAGGGAATGTGTTGCTTGGCCTTTTCTGGTCACGGAGACTGTTTGCATCCCCTGCTTGTGGCTGTATCACTCCACTCTCGCCTATACCGTCACGTTTCTTCTCTGATCCTTCAATTCTCTACAGAAAGATTGCTTTAATGAAACTGGACCTCTGATTAACCCAGAGGAATCTACCTTGATAGGGTTATGTCTGCAAAGCACTCTGACCATGTAGGGTACCATTTGTGGACATCTTTGAGGGCCAAGAGCATGAATACTCTACTTCCCATGGTACTGATAGTGCTAAGTTGGTGTTGTTCTGAGTGGAAGACTTACCTACCAATAAATACTATTTTAAGGCGGTAAAGATAATAATACTAATAGTGAATACTGAACACTGATCATATGTTGCCTCTGCATGGATTCAGCTCATAGGACAACTCTACATGGTCTACGGAGCACCATTGTCACCTTAGATAGGACACACTGTACAGAAGGCATGTGTCACTGTGGGAGGCAACCAAGGGCCATCATGGAGACAGGCTCTGAGCTGAGGTGGACCACAGCCAGGACTTGTCCTCTGCCCTTTGTTGCACGACACATTGTTCTGACTTTCTGTTTTCCTCCATTGGAGTGCACAGCTTGACCTGAACTAGATACTTGCCAGGCTGCTGGAGGAGAGGCCCTTGCTGCTTTTCAAAACCTCTTCTGCCTGGAGTTGCTGGGCACTTGAGCACAGGGTACCGCTAGGTGAGGGTACCTCTTGAGTGTTATTTCTCACTTAGGCATCGAGTCCTTGGAAGCCAGGCATCTTGGAACACTGCCTGCCAGGATATACCCTTTCCAGAAAATTCTCATGGGAGTTAGTATCAGAAGTGCAATTTTTCTTTCTAGGAATATAGTAGTTGTGAATCTTTTTCTCTTTCCCTCCATCCCCCCAAACCAGGGAAGACCAGAATGTGAGGCGATTGGGAGGGAAACCACATCCATTCAGGAGCTTTGAAGGAGCTGAACTACTTCCGTCTCAGAGTAGTTCTGATTCATAAGTATCATGGCAGCCGCGCCTTGAGTAGCCTCCAGTCCATCACCACGCTGGGCCATGCAGCCAGAGGTTAGTCTGGTCTTTTTAGTTCTTCTGTGACCAGGTCTCTGAGCCACCGCTTCCCTTCTGTGGGATGGCAGCAGCTGTCAAGGTGTTCTTGATGTGTTGAAGTGGCTGTGAATAGAGTTGCTAAAGGTGACGTGGAAAAGCGATGCTGCAAACCCAGTGGCGTGCAGCCCAGCGTTGGCAGCTTACCTACCCAGGAGCCTGCTGCTTTCACAGATACCCATCTTTACAAGCATACAGACTACTGCCCAAACCATGGTCACAGAGATGGCATCCAGTACCAGTGATGCTGCTGAGCAGACTATTGGGAGCTGTGGAGAATTACCACTTCCCTTGGGCCCCCGCTATTCCTGCAGGCCAGATCCTCCCTTGAGTTTTCAAATGTATGAACCAATAAACCTGCAGTCCGTCACTCCGTTATTTTATGTGAGTTACTTTAAGTTGGTTATTTGGTTTTGGAAGGAAGAAGTTTTGGTCATTTCCCTAGGGGGCCTAGATCTATGTTGGAAGGTATCAGGGAGCCTAGAGAAGTCTAGATGTGAACCTGTGTGCAGGGCTAGAAAATGAGTCTGCAGGCTGGAGACTCTGCAGAGAGCTGAGCAAGATCAGTTAAGTGACCACACACCCTTACTGTCATTGCTGCTGTGAAAGGCACACTATAGACTGGGTGCTTTACACGCCATCTGTGACCCCTGCCGCACTAGAGATTAGTTCTGTAAACTGACTGTGTCTCTTTTTCTGATGACCCAGGTTGGGGGAAAAGGGAGTTAGAACAGGCTATTTGGCTTAATTTTTTTCCTATTGATTCTGTTTGCTGGTGTCTACACAGGTGATCCCCCGAGAGCAGGCAGGCACTGGCTCCTTAATCACTGATTTACTTGATACAGACATCCTTGGGAAGGTTTAGGATAAAGACAGGCTCCCACAGGCACTCCTCTCCCACTGCTGTGTACTAGGCTACCTAGCTGAGCCGTGCATGAGTGTGGGAGCCGGGCTCGGGTGTGGACTCCCTCCTGCCATTCTTCATTCCATGCCTCTGGATGAGTTGATTAGCAGAACTCGGTGGACACTTGTCACCTCTTCCCATCTCTGCTGTATCATTGTTTATAGATTCATAAAAGGCCCATCTTGGCCTTCCCAGATAAGTAGGTCTATACCAAATCCATGATCTGACCTTTGCTCTCTACTTTGGTGACAAGTCTCATCTTGCCTTCTGTGGGGACCTCTGTAGACCACTGTGCTCCTTTTTTTACCTGCCCATCTCAGTCCCTCTGACCCTCCTTTCTACTCCAGTCATCCAGCCCTCAACTGTTCCCCCGCCTGTGTTGTCTCCAGCGCTAGACACTGAGCTTCATGATGGTTTTCTCTCAGGCTCTTCCACCCCAAGACAGCAGAGACAAAAGTCAGTTCATTTACGTATGGCTGTCTACGCTTGCCTCGGCCCCAGTGCCAGTGTCCTGCTTGGAGAAGCCAGGTTAGTCAGACGTGATGCTGGGGCCTTGGGCAAGAGCTGGCTTTGTCTTATGCTAGGGAGTGCAGTGGGAAGTGGGTCTATGATCTAGGGGAGAGAAAGAAATTCTGACATTTTTTGGGGGAACAATAGTTTCTGTTGGCAGCCCTACCAGGAAGGAAGATTCAAGGTCATCTCTGCGGGACCAGAATGTCCCAGAATTTCATTATGATTAAAGAGCGTGTGTTCACTGTCTTAGTGTTTTAGTGAATGAGTCTACCAGCAGCCTTTGCCCAAAGGCCAGGGCTCAGGTCTCAGGCTTTGTCCCCTCTTGACCTGCACATTGTACCCCATGCACCCCCCCATAGACACTACCTTTTTATATCTCTTGTGCACACTAACTTTGCAGGATCTCTTTACCTGCCCCCATGTGGTTCAGAACTGGTACCCCGTGGCCTCTTCACCTCTTGTCTTGTCCCTCCTTATCTCCATCCCTGTCCTTAACAAATTGCTCATTGACCTGTAGGTTGCTATAGGTCATAATTACCTACTTGTCTATAGAAAACATAGCCCCAAACTTACTTGTTTAAGATTTCTTACAAAGACCCATTTACCTAAAATTAAATACTCTTGACTGTTTTTAGAGTCATTAGATCTTTCTGTTAATGTCTTGCCTTTTTTTTTTTTTTAACATTTTAAAGATTTTTATGGCCAATTCATGAAAGATCATTTGACTTAATTTCAAATTTCTAATAAGTATTTATTACATGTTTAGCTTTGGTGAATGACTATCTTGTGTTCTTATGGATATATTTTTCTAGGTTACGTACTTTCATTAACTTTAAAGATAACCAATATTGTACCTAAAGACACTTTCCCCAGAATATAGCTGCCCTAGCAATAAATACCTAGGACATTAATTATAATCAATTTTTATGCTCAGTGTCATTGAAGTCCCTTAACTAAGGGCACATTAATTTCCAACGGAGGGAATCAGTGTCAGCATTGAGTTTGTGGCTCATACTGTGTCATGATTTAGAGACCCTGAAAATGATGATTCTTGTGACTGATACAGTTTGCTAACTGTCCTGGTAGCCAGTGACTGGGATCGCCTGTGTGTTCAGCTTATATGGACTGACCCAATAAGAGATGACCGGGTTGCAACAATGGTAAAGAAGGAGGTGGCCTCAAGTTTTATATCCTGGCACAGGAGGAATGAAATAGCCTACTAGCAGTGAGAACGTGTGTAAGCTTTCAGGTCAGGGATGTAGACCACATTTGTCTGGGGCTCTGAAACAGTTATGACAAATATTGGCATGGTGCCCCTTCCCGTTACGACTGATGGTGACTTCAGAGACTGATGACTGTATCCTTCTGTACCACACTGGGATGTAGCCCTGGAATCTTTAACACAACATGTCAGTTCCCTGCCATTGATAGAGCAGTGTGGCACTTATGCCCAATTGAGGCTTTCCTAACTCGGAGCCTTGGGGATAGACTTAGGGCCCTCAATGAAAGGACAATGACCTGATTAACTTCACCACTGTGCCAGAACATTCCTGTCTTTCTGTGATGAGGGTGTCAGTCTCCCTGGAAGAGATTGATTTAAAAGCACTATGCTGACATCCCCTAGTTTAGAGAATATTGTCACCAGTGCTGTGTGGCTGTGTCTTCTGCAGGGAGTTAGCTCTTCTGAGATGCGAGGGTCCATCTGCCCCATCCAGTTTTATGTTAACTTGACACAAGCTGGAATCATTTTTGAAGAGGGAACCCCAGTTGAGAGAACGCCCCTATCTGATTGGCCCGTGGGTAAGACTGCCGTGCATTTTCTTGACGGGGCCCAGCCCACTGTGTGTGCTGTGTTCCCTGAGACAGAGGTCCTGGGAACCAATAAAATTAGGCTGAGCAAGCCTTGAGGAGCAATCTAGTAAGCAGCCTTCTTCCGCGACTTGTGCTTCAGCTGCTGCCTCCAAGTTTTGCCCTGCCTTCTTTCAGTGATGGAGGGTGAGACAAAGCTCTAGGCTGATAAACCCTTTCCACCCCGAGTTCATTTTGGTCATGGTATTTTTTTTTTCCACAGCGATAGTAGTGTAACTGAGATAGCATCCTGAGTCATTTGCACTGGAGGCCAAAGGAGTCTGAAAGCCTGCAGTTGGGGGGCTGAGGAGGCTCGCCGATGGAAGTTGAAATTTGTGGGTGTTGATCAGCTGGCAATGTAGGGAAAATCTGCACCCCAGCCTTCCTCTGATTTCTTACCCGTCGAATAAGGATCCCACATTGCATCAGTGGCTCCCAGTGGAGCTGGGAGTCGCCTTAGGGGCTTTCTGGAGATGTATGGGCATATGTCTGTTTACCACAATTATTTGACAATTGCTACTGGCAGTGACAGGTCAGGGGTCACAGATGCCAGATGTCTTTCTGTGGTCAGTTTGGACTCACTCAACAAATTATCTTTCTGTGACAAGTGTGATTCCCAGATGCCACTTAGCACTCTCCTGTGACCAGATCCCACTTAGACCTAACTCTGTTTTAAATTTACAGGCAAAGCATTCTTTGCATGCATGGTTTTAATACCTGTTGAGTTACCCAGGAATTCAATGAGTGCAAGGATGGAGGGCTGGTTTATTTCTTTGGAAATCAATGCTCACTACCTGGGGAGACTAGTGACTGCACAGAACCCACATTTGAATGGCCAGTGTAACCCATCTCTAAAATATGACTTAAATTATGTATGTGGGTGGTTCGTAATCTTTATAAACTTCACTTCAGGATGGTGAGGGGTCATTACCAAATATTTGGGTTTTATTAGTCCTAAAACCACTGATCCCTAGGGATTCTTTTTTAGCTCTAGAACCTTCTCAGTTTGGGAGAGTTGAGAGGGGATGTAGGTACCATGAAAAACTGAAAACACACAGCCGTGGAAATGGGTCAAAACAGAGCAGTGTTCATTGCCAAGACAAATCTTGATGTACAGCCAGGTACTAAAGAAAAGCACTTAATCTTGGATTCTGACTCCAAATGGGAATCAGGATCAGAACCTACTAGCTGTGTAACTGTGATTCTTTTTAATTGCTAAGTACTTTATTGCTATTAAAAATGTTTGGGTTACGGACTGAATGTTTCTGCCCAAGGCTCCAGTATGTTGACATCTAAATCTGTAGTGTGATGGTGTTTGGATATGTGGTATTGGGGGTGTAATAATTAGGTCACGAATGTAGAGCCTGTCAATAGGATCAGTGCCCTTATTAAAAGACAGAGGTGAGTTCTCTTAGTCTTGTAAGGACACAGGAGAAAGTGACCGTGAGCCAGGGAAAGAGGTTCCCTCAGTACTGCTAATCCTTGATCTTGGACCTCCTAACCTTCAAAATCACGAGAAGAAGCACATATCTCTTCTACTCAGTCTATGGCATTTTTGTTTTAATATCCTGACCTCAGCAAAGCACCCAGCTTACACATGTGCCATCTACACATGGAAGCATTGCATGTGGCCCCTCGCCTTTTATTCCTAGTCTTTTTTCATGCCTTGTTTTCATGATGCAATTTGAATGGAATTAAACTTGAACAGCTCCAAATTATATAATTAATTACATTCAACTTCAATTACAATCACTAATTGATCCAACCCTGCTAGCACAACACTTTCATTATTTGGCACACAATTATTGAGCGCCTACTCTGTGTCAGGAATAAAGTAGGAATTGGTCAATTTCTCATGGGAAGGGAGAGTGGGGAGCAGGGGGGTTGTTGAGAAAAGCTATCTAAGGACAGCTGGCTGTAGTCAAGGATTTGGTGGGGAAGGAGGGAGCTGGGTATATTCTGTTGGACTTAGCCGTCACCTCTGAATATTTATACACTAAAATCCTCACGTGGACCACATTCTGGATTTGGGCAGGCTGGTCTTGGCACCAGATATTATGTGATATAATCCAGGTCTTTCTGGTCTTCACTTTTGCGGACTCAATTAGCTAAAACATTAAAAGACACAAGCTGGATGTGATGCTTGTACATTAGCCCCAACTACACAGGGCCCTGGGGCAAGAGGACCAGTGGAGGTTGGAGTTCCAATCCACCCCGGATAAAATGGTAAGATGCTATCCCAAGATTTAAAGCAAAAATTAACTGTTGGCCGTGGTAATCCATGTTTTTAATGCCAGCTCTAGGGAGGCAGAGGCAGGCAGATCTCTGAGTTCGAGGCCAATCTATTCTACAGAGCAAGTTCCAGGATAGCCAGGGATACCCAGAGAAACCATATTTCGAAAAACCAAAAAACCCAAACAAAACAAAAAACCAAAATGAAAACCTCATCAAAATTAATTTTGATGAAAATTTCCTACACCAGATGTCCTGGGTCTTTCCTCCAGTCTTCCGTCACCTAAACCTCTCTTACCTCTTCCCATCACCACACTGCACCCTCTCTCTTTGTTCCCCAACCTGAGCATGCGCTTGGATCCCTGTTCCACCCGAGAGCCTTTTTCATCTGCAGCTACCTTCCAGCTGGTGTTGGTGTCGCTGGCCTGCCGGAAGCATTTTGAAGTCATCAGGTGGTAGGTGAAGTTGTGAGCTTCTTTTAGCTGTTGTTCCTTAAAGGAGAGGCCAGAGCAAAGTTACCAAGTGCTGAATCTTGGTTTGTTTGGGTTGTGACAGTGTCAGGAACGGAATGACTGAAATGACGTAGACACTTGTTTCTCTCAAATCTGGAGCCCGAGAAGTCCAAGATCAGGTGATGGCATATTTGCTGGTGAGAGTCTGGTTCCTTATTCACCAACTCTGGTTTCTTGTTCTCTCATGTTTGACTCTTTCTCTTCCCCTCTTCCCTACCCATCTCCTTCCTTCCCATGCTAGTCTGGAAGCCAGCACTCCCTACTGCTGAGTTTACAGATGTGGATCATTAAAACTTACTCTGAGGTCTTTCTGTATGGATATGAATCTCCATCATGAGGGTGGAGCAGCCTCTACTTTTTAGGCAGCCATGTTGGGAATTTAGGACTTTAGCATTATTTTTTGGTGTGGGGGGGTAAGGGGCACAAACATTCAAACCATATACCTGAGTGTTGCTCATGGTGCTTGGCAAGGAGATTGCCCTGCCATGACTTCCCAGATTGGAACAGTTACTGCTCTGGGGGAGTACTTCCTTGTCCTGTGTTCTCACCTGAGGGCAGGGAATGCCTTGTTTCTTTGGTAGTACTTGTACAAAGCAACTCGCCAAAATTTGAGTGAGTTTGGATGTGGAAGAAAGATGATGTGTTCCAGAAGCAGGCTTACCTCATACCTTTGTCGAGTGACCTATTTGTGTTGTTCTTTCTGTCCACCCTTGAAGAACTGGGCCCTACAAAGGAAGGAGACACATGGAAAAACAAAGATAAAATGGGATGAAAAGGCAGCCGGCTGTGCTATTCCTGCTGTTATCGGCACTGTCTGGGGAATAAAATGTGCATTCTTATTTCAGAGCACACCCAGCAGTGGTCCATCCCCTTTATCAGGGATGCTGGTAGCATGGTCTGCTTGGGAGTCAGAGGGCTCCCTGGAATCCAGACCCCTCAAACCAACAGAGAGCCCTTTATTTTGCAAGTTCTTCTACCCGAGCCTCACCATTTGCCTCTGCTTTCAACAAAACCTAAGAAGGTAACTCCTAGGCATTCAAAAACACGAAAAGGATTGGTGGCTGAGAAAAGAGGGTGAGCATCAGTCAACTGTGTTGTCACTACTGGTGGGTCTGACAAGGCTCCTCAGTCAGACCGAGAACCCCATAGCTTTGTGCCTTCCTCTGCTGTCTCCCTTCCTGATCAGTCTCCACAGCATAAACACCACTGTGTTTTTACCCAGAGTATTTCTCTCCTATGTCCCCTTCCAGTTCCAGTACCTCACAGTGAGGTGGGGGTCCTCCAGAGTGGCCCTTGGATCTCCACAGAAGCATGTTGAATGGAGAGATTTCATCATCAACTTTTCTGCCAGCTCATTTCTTGGATGATAGTTTATCCAGAGAGTTACCTTGGAGACAGGTCTTGCTCTTGATGTTTCCAGTTGTGAAAGCATCTGGTTCTCCATCACTTGGAGCTACCCTTTACCTGTCCTGAAGAATTGCCAGGGTAAACCTCTAATACCATGTGTGTATTAAGGGGGGGGGGGAGCGGTTCTCATTTCTGTCTGTTCAGTGCTTTCCGGTAGATCCTGACTTTTGTGAATAGCAGTCTCAGGATCTACCACGCCTGAGTCATGCTGGGGCATTGTGAGGCTCTGAGATCCCAAACTCATCCGGGCTGTGTGACTATTTGTTGTCCTGGTCTATAGTCAGAAGTCTACACAGGTCCATCTTGTGTCTATCCTATCTTCCTATCACCTGCCAGTCATCTACCTATCTCTATCGATCATCTATTTATGTATGTTCAGTTCAAACTGGAAGGAGGTGGTAGAAGAGGTAGGTAGAAGGAAATGGTACTCCTACTTATGATGCTTTTCTCTTGACTCTTTGCTTATGTTTTACAAACATTTTACTTTCTTAAGAAAGACCAAGATGCCTGGCATGTTGATGCCCAATGCCAGTGACTGCTCCCCTCCATTCTACCTTGGCATCTGCATCTCACAGTATTGCATGGAGAGCAGGCCCTTGTTCCGTCCTGGATGCCTGGCTAGCTCACACCCAAAATAACCACACAGCAACTGTCTTCATTAAATTACTGCTTGGCCCATTAGCTCTAGTTTCTTATTGGCTAATTCTTACATCTTAATTTAACCCATTTCTATTAATCTGTGTATCGCCACGTGACTGTGGCTTACCAGCAAGATTCTAACCTATGTCCATCTCAGGTAGGAGATCCATGGCATCTGCCTCTCTGCCCTTCTTCCCAGCATTCAGTTCTGTCTTCTCCACCTACCTAAGTTTTGCCCTATCAGGCCCAAAGCAGTTTCTTTATTCATGTGCCAATGAAAGCAGCACATGAGCAGAAGACCCTCCTCCACCATCACAGTCTCAGCTCTTCCCGGAAGTGAATGTGGAGAAAGTCTGGTTTGGTTGCTGGGCTAGGGAAGAGGCAAATGGGAAAGGTGAGAGAGTGGACGAATCTCATCCCAGAATGATGAAAGACTATTAGTCTGACATGAATGCATAAGACCTCCCATTTGCTGAAGCTGCTCCGGTGAGGTATTTCCAACTTGGGAGAGTGTCAGCTGCCAACTGTGTCTCCTGCTTTCTTCTTTCCCTGGCTCCACTGGAAACCATGTTCTGTTTGGGTCTAGCAGAGAGACCTTACTGATTTTTGTTTTGTTTTTCCTTTCTCTTCTGTTTTCCCACTCTTTCAGGCTTGTTTCGGACAGATCTGAGCTCTATGGATGGCTGTCCCTTTTTTGTGTGTCTCCAGTCTTCCCAGACCTGCTGGTGTGCCCAGCGACGCCCTTGGCCTGAGGCTGCAGGTGTGAGGAGGTTAACTGGGATTTTTACCATTTGCCTTACTTTTTAGCTATTTTGAAAACTTGATATCATCCATCTTCAGGTGTGACACTGAGGATGTAGAATATGTGACGTCACCATCGTGTTGGGAAATGGAAGGGAGAGCTGCGGGGTAGAGAGGTAGTAAAGAGAAAGGGACTATTCACTATCCCACCAAACAAGAGAGCCCCAGTCAGAGAGCACGTAATTCCCACCACCACTTGCGCTTTTGCTGTACTGCACTGGTAGAAGAAGGCTCCTTTGAATTAGGAATCTGTTAATTTGTACTAAGACTCCCAAAGCGAACAGGGCACAATGAATAAACTCCCACAATTATTATCAAAATTACCAAAATCCATCCAGAATGCCTCAGTGGATAAAAATGACTCCCTAAATAAGTACCGTGAGTCAGAAGAAATCGTGAAGACACTTCTCCACATTGAATTAAACAGCCTCAGGCCAACATGGGAGAATAAAACTCCCCACAAGGAATAAAAATAAAAACTCAAAAGCTAGGAACAAAACTTGTCAGAACGATGATCTTTCTTTATAGCCTGATTTGGGGGATCATGTCAACACTTCATATAACCCCGGATAATTCAAGCCAGCTAGAAGGTGGGGAAAGTAAAAATGGAATACAAGCAGCAACCAATGAATCTTACTCTACCGTCCAATAATACGACCACACTGAAGGGTGGTGGACAGAGGGGAGAAGGGTTAAAAACAGAATGATGAATGATGAATGAAAATGAATGATGTATCTTAAAGCCACAGATAAGAACTATCCGTAAATATTATGCTCTAGTCAGTAACTTAATTTTACATAGGGAGTTTGAATTAACAATGCTGAAGCCATTATGACTGAACAAGAAAACACTCTGTGGATAAAGAGAGTCAGGTTCCTCATTGTCAGGGAAGGATGTTACAAATGAGGCAAGTGTATATTAAAAGTGAACCCTGTAATTGATTAGGGGTGTCAATGTAATTAATAGTTAATACTTAAGTAGATAAGTAGGTTAATCTATGCATATGCATTTATGCACATAGAATTCCTAATTGTGTTAAGGAAGTAATTGTGACCTCGAAGCAATGAAACCCCAGTCTATAATCACAGCTCCTCAAAGGCTGAGGCAGGAGAATAGTGATTCCAGGTCATAAATAATTGATTGAGCAAATAAATGAGAGAAGCTTCTGGTAGAATTTTAATTGTTATGTACTCTAGGTTTGTGTCACTTTAAAATTTAATGTTGAGACCTAACATCTAGGGGATGGTGTTTGGAGATGGGACATTTGGGAGGTGATTAAATTTATACGAGATCACGAGGGTGGAGCCCAGTGATGGAATTCCTGGCTATATAAGGAGGGAGACTGAAGATTCTTTTCTCTACTCTGCCATATGAGGCTACAATAAGAGAACTTCTGTCTGCACAACAGGAAAACCCTCAGCACACCTACAATCTGCCTGTGCTTTGGTCTCGAGCTTTTGAGTCACAAGAACTGTGAGAAGTAAATGGTTTCTTTAACCATCCGGTCCATGCTCTTCTACTATAGCAGCCAGAAACAACTTGGACATGAATACAGAAGGAATGATGGAAATTTTTAAAAAGTCACTATTTTGCAATGAACAACTGATGCATAGCAATTTGAATAATCTTATAAGTGATGTGGACTGAGAGAAGATGGAAGAATACCAATATATGGAAACATTAGTCAGAACAACAGCTACCCTGGGAAGAGGAGAAGGGGAAAGGTGATTGGGCAGGAGTCGGGGGCAGGGGGAAGGAAGCTTCTGGAATACACATAACAGTCTATGTATTAATCCAGGTGTTGTTTCATAAATTTGTAACAATTATGCATTTAAAAAAATCACCATTTGGCAAACAGTAGTAATTGTTGAAGGCAGGGGTCATTGATGGGTATTACTATCAGGAAATGAATGATGAAAAATAGATATTTGATTATTTTCAAGATATTTTATAAAATATTATGAAAAAATTTAAAAAGTTATATTAGCACAGAAACCCATCATGTTACCCTAGTGATTTAAGTCACCATCATCATGTCACCAGTAAGGAAACATATGTACACCTGTGCCTTTTGATAGGGATGTCCATGAAGGACACAGCACTGATTCTGAGATGTTATTACCCAAAATGCATAATATAAATTTAGTCATGAGGTTACATCATGGGCTCAAATTGAGCAATTCTGCAAAGTGAATGGCTAGCTTTCTCTAACATGTTCAAGTCAGGAAAGATTTGACCATAAAGAAAAACTGAGAATGTATCACACATTGGAAGTTAAGTATAGTATGGAATCCTGGATCGGACCATTGACTAGAAAAAATATGGGCAACCAGATGCACAAGTCACAGGATAGAAATAGAAATGTGGAAAATTAAGGTGCCATAATTTCCGCAAAGGTTCATGAGTGTTCAATAGCTGAATCCAAATATGTAGAAATGGATGAAATGCCAACCAAAGAATTCAAAAGTAATTCTAAAATATCAATGACTTCAGAGAGGATTCAAGTAAATACAGAAGTGAATTAAAGAAACCAACCTAAGACTTGGACAAGAAGTTTAGCAATACAGATGAGAAATTCAGCAGAAGTAGAAACTCTGAAAAACTATTGGAAATAAAAAGTCCAATAAATAACATTTAAAAAATGGAAAAGGAATCATTACCAATAGACTAGACCATGTGTGAAGAATACTTAAAGTCAGACAGAAGTTAAAAATAATCAAATATGACTGCACATTTAAGATCTCTGAGATATGATTAAAAGACAAAACTGTGAACCTATGATGTACAAGAGGAAACAGAGGTAAGACCAAAGACACAGAAAAATTTATTGAATAAAATCTATAGTAGAAAAATCCCTCAAGTCCAGAGTAGACAGGAGGTATTTCAAACTTCAAGTAGATGTGACCATAAAACAAAACAAAACAAAACAAAAAACAAATAATAAAAACCCCTCTCCATCTCATAGGTAGAATGCCAAGATCACAGACCAAAGACATAATCTTGAAAGCTGTCAGAGAAAAGTACCAAGTTACATAAGAGGCAAACCTATCAGGATATCTGCAGACCTCACAATAGAAACCCTAGCAGCAGGACAACGTGGAATAATATGTCTGAAGTTCTGAACCAAACGCCATGCACGGTGCCTCTTCCACAGGGTGATCCTTTAAAAACTGAAGGTGAAATGCTGACCTTCCACGATAAGCATATATACGTAAAACAATTCTTGATCACTAAGCCAGTGCTGGGAAAACGCTTAAAAGAATACTATACCAGAAAAAGGGAAAGATATAGAGAAGCGTGTGTGTCTGGAAATGTGAGCACTCACCTCACAAAGATAAACACGTGAGAATTAGGAAAGACGCAGTTGTCATTGACTCAGTAAACCAGCAAGCCTCTAAGATAGAGGGAAGAAATTAGTATGTGACATTCAACGGTAACAACAATTGTAAATGGTCACAATGCTCCAATTAAAAGATGCGGATTGACTGAACAGATGTTTTAAAGACAAGATAGTTTGCTATCTTGAAAAAACTCACCTGTGAGGCAAAGGCACAAACCAAAAATGAACAGATGGAAAATGATATTCCAAGAAAACAGAATCTGCAGGCAAGCAGGAGTAACTATACCCATATATGACAAAGTAGATGTCAAGTCAAAATGGTAAGGAATGAATAGGGTTATTGCTTTTCAATAAAAAAAAAATCTATCAAGAAGATATAGTAATCGTAAATATATAACACTCAACACTGGTGACACTCATTTCATAAAACAAACACTAGTGGACGTAAAGGGACAGTTAGGTCCAGATACAATAATAGTGAGTTACTTCAGTGCTCACTGCTCACACATTCTCTTAGACTAGATACCAATGAAATCCAGAGGATCATTAGAGGATAGTATGAAAACTTGCATTCTAATTAATTGGGAATTAGAATGGATAAAGCCCACAATCAGATATATTTGCTGATGAAGTCTACCAAGTATTCTATTTATTTATTTATTATTATTATTTTTTTTTTTGAGAGTGTTTCTCTGTGTAGCTCTGGCTGTCCTGAAACTCTCTCTGTAGATCTCAAATTCACAGAGATCCTACTGCCTTTGCCTCCTGAGTGCTGGGATTAAAGGTGTGCACCATCACCACCCAGTTCTCTACCAAGTCTTTAAAAAGGAACTAGTATACCAATGATCATCAGAATATTCCATAGAATAGAAAGAGAAGGGGAGCTTCCAAACTCATGCTACAGTGTCAGTACTTCCTTAATACCAAAGCCAGATAAATATACCAGATAAATTATAGAACAATTTCCTTGATGAATACAGATACCCCCCCCCCCATTTTTTGAGACAGGGTTTCTCTGTGTAACAGTCCTAGCTGTCCTGGAACTAGCTCTGTAGACCAGGCCTTGAACTCCAAAGATCCACCTGCCTTTGCCTCCCGAGTGCTGGGATTAAAGGTGTGCATCACCACTACCCAGCTTCAGACACAAAATTTTTTAAGCAAAGGATTTGAAAAGCCAAATTTAACAATGCAGTTTACATCCCATGTATGTAAGGTGGTTTAGTATATGCAAATCAATAAATGTAAAGTAGCGTGTAAATACAATCAGGCATTTACACGCCATATCATTTCTCAACAGCCAGAAAAAGCCTTTGGAAAAAATCCCCAATATCCCTCCATGATGAGAACTCTGCAAAACTAGGGATCGAAGGCCTATACCTTAACAAATGGTATGTAAGACAAACCAGTAATCAATATGTACTGAATGGGGGTGGGGTGGGAAGTTGTGTTCTGTATGGCTGGAGAATGATTTTTGATAGCTTCATGTTTGGTTTTCAATAAATGATGTTACTAATCATGTAGCAAGCTGTAGCAGATAGATAACAAAGCATCAAAGTTGGTACAACATCTAGCAGAGATGACAGGCATAGCTGCATTGAGAGAACAAATAAAGCTAACACTGTCAGATTTTAGCAAGGGAACATGAGTGGAGGCAGTTGGCTGAAATGCCCAACCGGGAGTTTTCTCTATATGGATGAACTTCTGGCATCTGGTTCCCACTGCAGGCATTTTTACACCATGGGAAAAACAATAGTAACTATTTTTGAAAGTGGCTTACCTTTTGGCTGTTTTCAAGGGCTCTGTGTTTTTCTTTTTCTTTTTTTTTTTTTTTAAAGATTTTATTTATTTATTATGTATACAATATTCTTCCTCCATGTATGCCTGCATGCCAGAAGAGGGCACCAGATCTCATTACAGATGGTTGTGAGCCACCATGTGGTTGCTGGGAATAGAACTCAGGTCCTCTGGAAGAACAGTCAATGCTCTTAACCACTGAGCCATCTCTCCAGCCCCTGTGTTTTTCTTCTTGGGCTGTTTTTTCTGTTTTTGTTTTTGTCGTCCCCTTTCTCTTCTGTTCCTGTCACAGGGCTAGAGGGATAGCTTCTCTCGGGTTTGGAGGACACTTGAAATAAACATGCTTGGGCCTGAAGTAGGAAGGGGAGAGCAAACTCTGCCTTCAGAACCAGCTTTGAACACCACCTGACAATTTTAACAATGTACTGTGTATCATAAACTGAAACCTTGTCTCTAAATGGGACATGGGCTTCAACTTTCACTACTCTGCTTGATACAACACCAGAGAAACAAGGTAAAAGAAAGAAATAAAAGGAGAATAAATAGGAAATGGAGAAGTCAAATTGTATCCATTTGTCGATCATATGATCTTAAAAGACACAGGTCTTCACACAGACACGTGCATGCACGTGGGCGCATACACACACACACACACACACACACACACACACACACACACACACACTCCTACCTTTTAGATGTGGTATGTGCTTCTTGTAAAGTAATCGGCCATAAAATAAGCATGCAGAAACCAGTCTCTTTTTTCCATATCAATAATGAACATCCTGAGCAAGAAATCCAGATGTGACCAAGGCCCTTCCTCCTCATGTCTAGACTGGGCAAGGTTTCTCTTCAGAGGAAATGGACTCATTCATTCATTAGGGATTGCTCCTGGCCCCACTGCCAGTGGCCCTACAAACTGACCAAGCTACCCATTGCCACCTACTTTTACAGGGGCTAGATTAGTTTCATGCAGGTTTCCTGATTGTTAGTCTGGAGTCAGTGAGCTCCCACTAATTTGGCTTAGCTTTTTCTGTGGGTTTCCCTATAATGGTCTTAACCTCTTTGCTCATGTTATCACTCCTCCCTCTCTTCAACATGACTCTGGGAGCTCTGTCCAGTGATTGGTTCCATAACTAACCACTCTGCATCTCTGCATCTGCTTCCTTCAGTTATTGGATGAAGGTTTTAGAGATCATGTCTATTTCCCCTTCCTAGGCAGATCCTCTTTATTACCTAGCTTCTCAGACTATAGACTGATCATCTCTGCTTTATACCTAATATTCACTTATGAGTGAGTACATACCATATTTCTCTTTCTGGGTCTGGGTTACCTCACTCAGGACAATTTTTTCTACTCCTGTGCATTTCCTTGCAAATCTCAAGATTTTTTTTTATCACTGAGTAGTACTCCATTGTGTAAATGTACCACATTTTCTTTATATATTCTTTAATTGAGAGACATCTAGGTTGTTTCCAGATTCCGGCTATTATGAATAATGCTGCTATGAACATAGTTGAACAAATGTCCTTGTGGTATGAGTGTACCTCCTTTGGGTATATGTCTAAAAGTGGTAATGTTGGGTCTTGAGGTAGATTGATTCTCAATTTTCTGAGAACTTGCCATACTGATTTCCAAAGGGGCTGTACAAGTTTGTACTCCCACCAGAAATGGAAGAGTGTTCCCCTTTCTCCATATCCTCTCCAGCATAAGCTGGCATCACTGTTTTTGATCCTATCATTCTGACAGGTATAAGATGGCATCTCAAAGTTGTTTTGATTTGCATTTTCCTAGTGACTAAGGATGTTAAACATTTCCTTAAGTTTCTTTTGGCCATTTGAGATCTTCTATTGAGAATTTTCTGGTTAGATCTGTACCTCATTTTTTAATTGGGTTATTTGGTATTTTTATGTGTAGTTTCTTGAGTTCTTTATGTATTTTGAGACCAGTCCTTTGTCTGATGTGGGGTTGCTGAAGATTTTTTCCCATTCTGAGGGCTGCTGTTTTTCCTTATTGATTGTGTCTTTTGCTTTACAGAAGCTTCTCAGTTTCAGGAGGTCCCATTTATTAAATGTTGCTCTGTGTCTGAGATATACTGGAATTATATTTAGGAAGTGGTCTCTTGTGCTGATGCGTTCAAGGGTACTTCCCACTTTCTCTTCTATGAGGTTCAGTGTGGCTGGATTTATGTTGAGGTCTCTGATCCATTTGGACTTGAATTTTGTGCATGGTGACAGATAAGGATTTATTTGCATTCTTCTACATGTCGACTTCCAATAATATCAGCAACATTTGTTGAATATGCTTTCTTTTTCCATTTCATATTTTTAGCTTCTTTGTCAAAAATCAGGTGTTCATAGGTGTGTGGATTAATATCAGGGTTTGCTTTTATGCCAATACCAGGATGTTTCCAGTACTGTAGCTCTGTAGTAGAGTTTGAAGTCAGGGATTGTGATGCCTCCAGAAGTTCCTTTATTGTATAGAATTGTTTTGGCTATCCTGGGATTTTTTTCCATATGAAGTTGAGTACTATTCTTTTGACAGCTCTTCTTTAGTGAAGGGTGATGCTAGAGATGGAGGCCTGGTGACAACAAGTGAGCTCCCGGGTCCTGCAATGTCTCAAACCTACTTACTTGTGGTTGCACTCTGGGACCACAGGACAAAGGGAATCCTCTCCCTCCTTTATAAAACAAAGTATAAAAAGAATTCTTTAGAATAAGGGTAAGGTTATGAGTTTGTGTACACCACACGTATGTGGAAACCAGAATAGGGCACTGGATTCCTCAGGACTGCAGTTCCAGGTGGTTGTGAGCTCCTTAGTGTTGGTTCTGGGAACTGAATTTGAGTTCTTCGTAAGAGCTGTTAGGGCTGCAGACCCTAAAGTGGAATCCTGTATAAAAATCAATGTTGTAGAAACGTGTATCATGTGTCAGGCACTGGACTATGAATTTTGAAGTTTTTTTTTAATTTAATTATTTTTTTATGTATTTATTTATTTGTTATGTATACAATATTCTGTCTGTGTGTATGTCTGCAGGCCAGAAGAGGGCACCAGACCTCATTACAGATGGCTGTGAGCCACCATGTGGTTGCCGGGAATTGAACTCAGGACCTTTGGAAGAGCAGGCAATGCTCTTAACCACTGAGCAATCTCTCCAGCCCCAATTCTGAAGTTTTTATATTTATTTTATGTGTATGAGTGTTAGCAAGCATGTATGTATGTGTACCACATGTATATCTGATGCCCATGTGTAATAGGAGGTTACTTGTTTGTTCCCGACAGCTCAGCCCCCAAATAATCACACAGAAACCATATTATTTACAATACTGTTTGGCCAACAGCTCAAGCGTATTTCTGGCTAACTCATATATTAAATTAACCCATCTCCATTAATCTGTGTAGTTCCATGAGGCTGTGGCTTACTGGGTAAAGTTTTGTCCAGTGCCTGTCTCCTTGACTCCGCCTTCTTTCTCCCAGCATTCAGTTTACTTTTCCCCACCTAGCTTTGTTCTGTCCTGCTCTGCTATAGGCTCAAATCAGTTTCTTTATTAACCAATGGTATTCACAGCATACAGAGGAGAATCCCACATCACCCATGGAGGTCTGAAGAGGGTGCTGGATCTTTGGAACCCTAGTTACACATGCCAGCTACCTTGTGGTTGCTGGGAATTGAACCTGGGTCAACTGCAAAGGCAACAAGTGCTCTTAACTGCTGAGCCATCCCTCCAGCTCATAGCTTTGAACTTTAAATACATTAGCTTTTAAAATCATCTGTTTACAAACCTTGAACATAATTATTTCCTCAATTTGAGGAAATAAATGTGGACATTTGTCATAAAATCTCCTCCATTGTGTTTGTTCAGATAAGTGAAGTAGGACAGAAATCTGTGCTTTCAGTCTGATCTCTGTAACAGGTTTTGTCTTTCTAGTCATTGGTTTTAGGGTTTATTTTGCATTTTAATGAACTTATCCCTCATGAAACCATGAGTTTATAATGACAAATACCAAGATTCATGCTCTGTTTATCATCTATATCATCTCCAAGGCATCTGACACTGGACCAGACTCATCACAGATCCCGAACAGACCCTTGCTGAACCTACAACATGCCCATGGCCCTCACAACAACTTCACAACAGCTTCCTACAAAAGGGATACTTTGGGTAGCATGTTAGATTGTGCCCATTGAACTGTAAGCACTACTAGCCAGTCTCCCTTGGAGCTGATGCCCATGTGGCTCCATTCATTCTGAAACTGAATAGTGCACAGCCTGGGTAGCTGTGCATGGTGGACTTGAGTGCCCAACAGGACTGATTCCTGCTAGCCCCTTCCCTTCAGTCTTATTTGAGGAATGTTGTACAGTTTACAAGAAATTTCACCTCCATTATCTCAATTGAACTGAGAAATTCTATTTTTGTTTCCATAATACAGTCTCTCTCCACTGTCCTTCACCCCTTGGGACTCTCTGCTGCCTCCCTGGAGCCCCCTCTCAGATGACAGAATATGGCAGTAGTAACCGTTGCCAAGGACCAAGTGGCATTACCAGCCCCAGGCTTTCCCCTCTGGGGCAGCATTTACCTGGAATTAGCAGCTGTCCCTGCTCAGCAGAGGTGACTGTGCTGACATTGAATGTGGTCCTTGTTTGTCTTTTTCAGCCCAGAGATCCTGTCAGTGCAGAGAAGCGATAATAGCATGTTATTAAGTTCTTTTTGGTAATGTAATTCAGAGTCAGGCTGCTGTTTGGTCACCAAGGTCTTTGAAAAGCTTAGAATAATTTCAGTGTCATTATCTCCCATTTTAAAGAGCCAGTCTCTAACATATAAACCTATACCTGGCCATTCCTAGCATGCATACACACACACACACACACACACAAACACACACACAGAGAGAGAGAGAGACATGTGTGTGTGTGTATGTAAATTCTGAAATGCATTTATGTTGATGTGTGCACACATATGCACATAAAGACAAGGGTTTGGGAAGCTGTGTGCATAAAGCCACCACAGCTCCAACTTAGAGATCCCAGGGTGAACACTAAATGCTTTCTTTTGGGAAGTGGGGCCTCCACAAGGTACAAGAATTTTTATGCCCAGTTTTCCTCTGCCATATTATGAAGTCTCCATTTTTGCTTAGAATTATAATTATTAGACTTAAAAGAATAAGAATCCTGGCTATAATCACATATTCAGGATGAGCAGTGGAAATTCACAGAGTCCAAATTTTGCTCACATTTTGGTCTCTATAAAGTCCCTGATCATCCACAGAGCTAGTTCTTTGAGAAAAGTGAGAACTGTTTGCTTCCCCTCGTAACGTAGCACTGGTATATTGGTCCAGTGCCTGTGTCTGTCACATGTTTCTATCTCCCATGTGGAGGTACTACTGAGATTGGAGACTGGAAGTTCCAAGCCAAAAGGGCCCCCCTGAGACAACATGAGTCAGCTCCCTGTTCACAAGGAAGATAGAATGGGCCTGTGAGGAGTGTCCAGGCTAAATTCCCGAGTTGCGAAGCCGCCATGGAATGCCAGGCTTGTCTGAGATGGGATCTCATATAGCTCAGGCTGGCGTTGAACTTGGTATGTTGCCAGGGATTGCCTTGAACTTCTGGTGTTCCCTCCTCTACTTCCAAAATGCCGTAATTAGAGACATCATTTACCCTAACACCTCCTTTATGTGATGCTGGGCATGGAACCTAGAGCTTCATGCATAGGAAGTAAGTGCTCTACTGACTGAACTATACTCCCAGCTCCAGACTCCCGGCCTTTAGCCTGGCTGTACAAATTGGTATTCTCATCTCCAGTTCTTCTATTTAACAGCGCATCTTTATGTCTGCCCTCTGCTTTGTAGCTGCTACAGAACTGGTTACTACTTATAGTTGGGAATCCTTACCCCCAACCCGCCCCCCCAGAGATTTCATTTAAGTCATGTAACTCACATGATGTGACTTAGGAGTTAAGGGAGTCATTCCAACAGCTGCCTATAAGAAGGCTTATAGGACAAGAATGGAAGCTGGGAAACCAGTTAGAGACTATTGCACCAAGCCAGGAGCCATGGTGGATCTTCAGACATCATGTTTCAGGTAGATTTTAAAGAGATATATGATAGATTTATGAGGATAAAAGGATGGGTAAGAAGAGGAGGGTTGGCACTGTTGTGGCCTGGACCCCTGCGGGCAATGAGCTGAAAATGGAGAAGCCTTTGAGGGGTGTGTGTGTGTGTGTGTGTGTGTGTGTAGTTGGGAGTTTGATCTGGACACAATGAGTTTGAGATGAACTTCAAACCTCCAAGAGGACAGGCTTGAGTTGAATCTGGAAATGTGAGACCCTTGGTATAGGAATAGGTGAAGGCCGAGATTGGCCCACACCATGCAGGAATGGGTGTTGATAGGGAAGGCTTGAGGGCTGAGGATCAAGGCCTACAGCAGCTGAAAGATAAAACACTGAAGATGTCTGATGGATCAGAACGAAGTAACAGAGAGGCAGGACTCAAAAGTCAGGACACGTGCCAGAAGTGTGTAAGGAGAGGCATGGGTGAGTTTTGTTAAGCGCTGCTGAAAACAGGATTGCAGCTGGCTGGTTGGAACTGGTGATGTGGAGATCTTTGGTGACCAGCATGATCTAGGAGTCTGTCTAAGCCTGTGGCTGCAGCTGTGTGGCACAGCAAGCTAGTGACATCATTCATAGAGAAGGACATCCCCAGGGTTTCTAGGCATGTGACAAAACACTCACTGTCACTCATAATGAACGATATCCAAATTGAAATGCATCAGGACACCTGTTTCTTATGGATCTGAATGGGACTCCGAGCCCTCGCCCACTCTGCCTGTGAGACCGTGAGTCGGTGCGAAGGCTATGGAAGAGTCTGAGTCTAGGCAACAGGAAGCATCTGAAATTTTTCCAGCAGAAAGGCATGTGATCTAGGGGACAGTGTAACAGCAAATGTGTTGGAAGGTCAGGAGGAACCTAAGTTAGGATTGCACTACCCTTTTCGTGTCGTGTTGTTATAGGCTATTATCAAATAGCCTTAGAGGCTGTTATTGTCACCCAGATATTAGGAAGTTACAGCCAAAGTCACATCTGCCTTGCAGCCATGAAGCCAGTGACAGATGGTTACTGTAAAAAGTCACAGTGACTAAGAGTTGCTTGTGAGTGGCCACTAGAATGGAGAAAGCAACACTTCTCTAGGCTCACATCTCTTGTGAGCATGTCTTATTGGCAGATACTGACTGTACTCAGACTCCATCTGGGAAACAAAATCTAGGAAATGTAGTTACATTTGATATTCCTGTGTGTGTGTGTGTGTGTTTGTGTGTGTGCATGTGCATGTAGAGACTAGAGGATAATGTTGGCTGTCATTCTTCAGATACTATCAACCTTACTTTTTGAGACAGGGACTCTTGTTGGTAGAACTTGCCAAATAACCTAGGCTGGCTAGTCAGAGACATCTGCCTCTGCCTCTCTACAGTTTGGATTACAAACGTATGTCACTATACCTGAACTGTTTTATTTTTTTAATATGGATTTTGAGGAATTGAATGTAGGCCTTTGTGCTTGCAGGGCAAACACTTTACTGCCTGAGCTTTTGTCCATCCCGTATGATTAAGAAGAAATTATAGTGTTAGGTGCCACTGACACGCTTCCTATGTAATAATAATAATAGATAAAAAAAGAAACAGAACAGAGATACAAAGCAGGAAGATATACGCATGCCTACTCTATTTTTATAATGTGCCTTTGTTGGCCATCCCTAACTTCTTTCTGCTGTGCACACTCCTGTCCTCTTAGTTTTCAGTCAGCTTTTAACACTTTAGGTTTCACTATGTGGTGAAGTGACCAAGTCTTCCTTCCTAAAGGATTTGATCTCTTGGAGATTCTGCCTGGGTATAAGTTATTCTCATTTCTAGCTAACTTCTTCTAATGGATGGTGATGGTTTGAATAAGAATGACCCCCATAGGCTCATGGATTTCAATGCTTGTTCGCCAGGGAGTGGCACCATTTGAAAGGATTAGGGAGTGTGGCCTTGTTGGAAGAAGTGTGTCACTAAGGGTAGACTAGGAGATTTCAGAAGTTCAACTCAGGACCCGCGGCTCCTTTTCTTCCTGCTGCCTGTGGATTCAGATACAGAACACTCAGCTACTTCTTCAACACTGTCTGCCTGCATGCTGCCATGCTCCCTTCCATGATGACAATAGACTAAAATCCTGAAACTGTAGGCAAGCCCCAGTTAGATTTCCTTTGTAAGAGTTGCCTTGGTCATGGTGTCTCTTCACAGCAGTAGAATACTGATAAAGTCATGGATGCAGAGATATTTATTCAAGATATTTTACATATATAGATTCTTTTTCTCTGTTTCTCTTTTTTTCTATTTCCCTTCCTCCCTCCCTCTTTCTCCTTTTTCTCTCATATCTTCTCTCTCTCTCTCTCTCTCTCTCTCTCTCTCTCTCTCTCTCACACACACACACACACACACATACACGCACACTCTTACTCAAGCATGTTTGGAGCCATAAATGTTTCAAATTTAAGGGTGTTCCAGATTTTAGAATATTTTCAGAGATTTTATTGGTTGAGTGTCTCTAATGAGAAAAATCCTAAATTCTAAATGCTCTGAAATTCAACTTTTTGAGCATGAAATAGAAACTCAAAGAATTTTAGATTTTTGAATTAGGACTTTTCAATCTCTTATTTAATATAATACAGTAATACTCATATAAAAAAGATAGAATGAGAGAAGCGCGAGGAATGGGGGAGACACACACAGAGATCATGAGGAACTGGCTCTGTTTTGGAGGCTGAACAAGCTCATGATCTGCCGTCTACACCCGGGCATCCAGGAAAGCCTGCAGTGGGATTCAGCCCCAGTCTGAAAGGCCTGAGAACCAAGATCACTGATGGTGCACATTTAAGTTCAGGAGCAGGAGAAGATGGATACGCCTGGTTCAGTGCAAGGCAGGCAGAAAGCCAGGAGGATATTCTTTGTCTTCTTCCTTTCTGTTCTGCTGGATGGAGCCCACTCACAGACGACATCTACTTGACTGTGTTTATAGGTTCAGACACTAACCTCATCAGGAGACGGCCTCACAGAAACACCCAGAAATAGCATCATACAAGATCCTCCTTTCTGTAGTGACGTTGACATAACATTATCATCAAAAGATGCATGTAGGCACCCTGGATTCTAGATCTCGTCTCCCCAGCCCACCAGCGAGCAGCTTCAGTCTTGTTTTCCTTTGACAACCAGCATCTGTCAAACCGAATGCTGCCAACAACCTTTAATGAGGTTGGAAGAGGACTTCAGACTCCAGGTGAGAATAGAACCACAGCTTGAATTTAGTCTTGTGATGCCCTTCACAGAGGCCTCTCTTCTGACCCACAGATCTCTGGGTTGTGTATTCTGTTAACCCATCAAATAATGCGTAGTACAGCAAGAGAAGGCAAATGCATTTCAGAGGTCAGAATACTATGGAAAACCAATGTCCGAAATTAGTGTTGTTGATAGTGGAACACCAAGTATTATGTATCTACTAGTATGACAAAACCAGATAGGAAGTAGCATTTGCAGTACTTTGATCACATGTGTTAAACTGGAGTCACACCAAGCTTTTAGATTATGTGATTTATGTGTTTACCAAAACGCAGAACTAGAAACTAAAACAGAAGATGTTTACTGTCTATAATAATTCTGCCTCAGTCAGTCTTTTTAGGAAAAGGCCTTAGGGCCTGGGGGGATGGAATTGAATGTAGGTCTTTGTGCTTACAGGGCAAACACTTCAGTTGGTGAGGTGTGTACTGTGCATACACGAGGCCCTGAGCTTTGAACCCTAGTACCCAGGTAAAAGCTGGTTTGTAGCACAAATTCTACTTGGTCTTAATAATAAAAACCCAGAGTCAGATATTAGGGGTGGGAGCTGAAGGATCAGAGGAGTACAGTGGCCAGCCACTAGTGAGTCCTTACCTCTACCAATGCTCAGACCAAAGGGGTGATCCTGTCTCTACAAATCCTCAGACTGTATCCGTTTCTAGAGTCTTCCTCACACTGCATGCTTAGACTAAATCCTCAGACCGCTCCTGTCTCCTCACGCCTTATATTTCTCTCTCCACCTAGCCATATCACTCCTGTCTCTACCTTCCTAGTGCTGGGATTAAAGGTATGTGATTCCCAAGTGCTGGGATTACCTTTGTATGAATTCTGTTTCACTTTTAGAGAGATTCAATTTTGTGTACCCTAGGGTGGCATTGAACTCACAGAGATCCTTCTGCCTCTGTCTCCCGAGTGCTGGGATCAAAGGTGTGTGGCACCACCGCCTGGCCTCTATGGCTAACTAGTGGCTTAGCTCTGTACTCTGATCTTCATGTAAGTTTTATTTGTTAGATCATAAAGAAAATATCACCACACTGGTTTCCTGGAACATGTCTGTAACAACAGCGCTAGGGGAGGGGGGGACAGGCAGATTCCTGGAGTTCATTGACTAGGCAGCCTAGCTGAGTGGTGAGCTTCAGTTTCAGTGGGATACCCTGATGGCCAGAGGCATTACCATGTGGGTAATGGACCTGGGATACTGTCTCAAAGAAACAAGATGGAGAATGACAGAGGAAGATGCCTGGTGCTGTCCTTTGGCCTCCACATACACATATGTGTGCACCCATGAAAATACATACACACGCACACAAATGCATATACCAAGGTTTTAGCTCTGCCTCAATTTCCACAAGTTACCAGGGCTTCTTAAGTGACAGAATGAGACATATTTTGAATGTGGGACATCTTTCATGGCAGTTGACCTGATCTCTTCAATGAGCCAATGTCATGGGGAAAAAAAATGATGAGGGGGTTGTCTTAGATCAGACTTAAGAGACACAATCGACCAATTTACTGCCTGACCCTTGTTGGAGTCCTATTGCAAAGAAACAGCTCTGAGATTTTTTTTAGGACAAATGGTAGAATTATGAAGCGAGTTTTAGATGATATTAGAGATTAGTGCTGGTTTTTGTTAGATGTGAGGTTGTTAATGGGAGAAATTTTCTTTTTGGCGGTAGATATTGAAAGGATGAATTGTCATGATGTTTTTAATTTACTATGGAATGGCTGACAAAGGAGTATAATTGTTGAAACTAGGTAGACGCCTGCTTATCTTGTCATTTTTTTTTCCTCTTTCAAATTAAAGTTGTTTCTAATTAAAGTTGAAATTCCAGCGAAACAAACAAGCAGCAGGAGAAAGATGCTCCTGGGCCTGCAGAGTTAACTGTAACCTGTGGCCCTGGGGTGGGTGAGGGACTGTGGAATATGGAGCTGAATGGTTGCTGTAGAAACACATCTGTTGAAAGCAGCCTCTGCCAGTGCCACTGTGGAGGGGAAGGGCCTCTGGCCACTTTTGTTTTCCTCCGTGCATGCATGCATGAGGAAGGGTTTGTTTAGAACCCTGCTGGCCAGAGGCATTGCCATGTGGGTAATGGACCTGCTACAGCCAAGCCAAGTGTCTATGTGATCGCAGGATCACAGGCTTCAAAAGTAACTGTCTTTGTTTGTCTGCCTCAAGATAGCTTAACTGCACGCAGTTAAAATGCTTCCAGTTTCTACTCTGCCGTATCCTGTATCACGCCGTCCTTTAGGCTAGATGATACTGGGATGACCATAGGAAGTTTTGGGGATCCAGCTGAGAGCAAGCGAATCTGTGGTGTGCTCAGCTGGTACTTGGTGGCATGTTTCCTGGCATTTGCTGATCATCCTGTGGTTGGAAGGGCTTGCATGAATATCCCTACTGCACCCAGGGCTGATTGCCTGGCTTTGTGACACAAAGCTTCTGGGCCAAAGGTTATAAGAATGTCCAACATCAGAAGTATTTTGGTGGCAGAGAAGAAAACAAGGTTAAAGTTTACAGCCAGAAGCTAGTCTGTATAATGGCTCCCTGTTTATCATATGTGGGAGAATGTATTTGGAGAATTGGGTACTTGTTAATGTATGTTCAAAACAGGCTATTTAGCCTATGAGGAATATGCTTAACAATTTTAGCTTATATACTTAAAAAGATATAATTTTTAAGTGGGTATCCTAAAGCACAGAGTTTATCTAAATTTTTATATTGGTAGTACACAAACTTTTAGCCTTACTACAAATAATGAGTCTGTCTCTTATGTTATACGCATACCAACTATCAATACTGAAAAATAAGTTCTAGGGAGGCCTAATGGTATGTATTTACAATCCTGGCTATTCTAGAAGGTAAGGCAAGGACATCCCTGGTTCAAGGCCTATAAAGTGAGTTCAAGGCCACCATAAACAGCTTATTGAAATACAAAGTAAAAAGAGGGTTGAGTGACAGAGTGCTTGCCTTGCACATATGAAGCCTCAGGTTCAGTGCTCAGAAGCACACACACACACACACATACACACACACACACACACATACACGAGGAAACACCCATCATGGAGGTATGTTGGGCAGTTTGGTGGTTGTAACATTATCTTTCCCGATCTCTGTATAACTTCAGCTATTTAAAATTTACAAGACACTGTGATTCATCCTCTGCCTCATTCCAAATTATTAGATTTTTTTTTTTTTGAGATACGGTCTTATGTAGCCTAAGCTGACCTTGAATTCATGATACCCATTCCAGCCTTCCAGGTGCCAGGTTTGACAAATCTGTGTCATCATGCCTGGCTATGATTTTGAACTGACTTAATAAAAGAAGGTTTCTGCAATTGTGTAAGCCATGGGTGGAGACAAGAAGACAGAATCGTGGCCGCTCATGGCACTGTGGCCCTATGGCTGCTACAGACAGCTTACCACCAAACTGCTTTTATTTATTTGAGGGAGAGATAAATCTCTATCTTAAGTGCCTGTTATTTTGGCTCTTCTTGTTTTGAGTAGTCTAACAGAATTCTAACTGAAATATGCCTTTGCCCTTTGACTTAGCAATTCCACTGTCATGAATTCATTCTGCAGATATTTTGGCACTGTGCAAAATGATGTGTGGCCAGGGTCATTCATTCCTGCAAAAGATGGGAAGCAATCTGTGTCCCTCCATGGGGGCTGGTTAAATAAATTATGGGTATCCATAGCGATATAGCAAGCATTGCGTGTTTGGAGGAAACACATGCATTGGAGGAAATACATGCGTCAGTGTAAAATGATCTCTAATGGATGTTGTTAAGAGAAAATAGAGAGCCCTGTGAATGGTGCTTGCACAGGCATAGGTGTGTGCTTGTATATGCATAAAATGCTTTTGCAAGGACCCATAGTAACTGGTGTCTCAGGGGAATTGAATGACTTGGGAGAGGATAGGGAGGAGGTGTTTTCACTGTATTCCTTTTGAGTAATCACATGAACTTTTAACAATTAACTTTATTTGTTTTATATCCCTACCTCAGTTTCCCCTACCTCTTCTCCTTGCATTCCCTCCCCTCCCCTTCATCCACCCTCAATCTACTCCTCCTCTGTTTCTGTTCAGAAAGGGGCAGGTCTCCCATGGATATCAACACAACATGGCATATCAAGTTGCGTCAGGACTAAGCACCTCCCCATGTATCAAGACTGGGCAAGACAACCCAGGATGAGAAATAGGTTCCCCAAAGCCAGCCAAAGCATTAGGGATGCCCCTGTTCCCACTGTTAAGTAGACCAACCTATGCAACTGTCACATATGTCACATGGACTTTTTTTTTTTTTTTGAAAGAAAGTCTCCTTATCTCCTTATATAGTCAAGGCTGGTCTCAATTCAAAATCTACCTGCCTCTGTCTCACATGTCCTGGGATTATGGGTGTGCACTATTCATGCCCAACTACTTTGAATTAAAAACATTATTCACTTTAATTTTTGAGACAGGGTCTTATATGGCCTTGAATTCACTGTGTAACCAAGGGTGATCTTGAACTTCCGGTTCTTCTCCCTTCACTCCCTGAGTGCTGGTATTGCAGTTCTGTGCTACTCTGTCTGGTTTCTATGGTGCCAGGGATCAAAGCCAGGGTCTTGTGTGTGCTAGGCAAGCACTCTGCCAACTGAGCTACACCCCCAGCTCCATGGTGCGGAATTTTAATCTATTAACAAAACCTTAAAAATAGAAAACGCCCTCACATTTTGACACTTGTAGAACAAAACACATGATTCCCTTAAATATGTTCTCTTTTCGGACTAAAGAATAATGAAGATCGCCCCGGTCACCCAGTGATGGGCGTGTCCCATGTCTGACCTGCCCAGTATGTGTTTCACTTCCTATCCCCTGCTCTGGAGTGGCCATCAGTGGTGCTCCACTTCACTCGCTACTGTCCAGTTGCCCCATCCCCACTGCACATAAGTTCAAAGCCAGCCAGGATGAGACAGTAGACTTATGGCTGTTGGCTGACGGTTTGCCAGATGAGCTGTTGCCTTGACTTTAGAGAGCCAGTGTGAAGCAAAAAGTGAATTTTTAGCAGCAAATGAATGTCAGTGAATTCACACCAAGAGGGCCCCCTGGGGGCTGTGTACACTGATGGCTCACTGCTTTTATTTCCCCTGCTTCTGTCAGTTGCTGGGACATTGCCTATTGAAAGGGATGGTGTTTGAATTTGTGTTGTTTCATCCGAGAATCTCTCTCCTCTTCTCTATTGCTATATAATATATGATTCAACTCTGTAGAACCTTCCTATGTCACATTTCCATCCTGCCTCAGTTTCCCGATTGTGAACTCTCTGTCACAGCACACAAGCTGTCACTAAGTGTTTGTGAAAAGAACGAGTGAGCCCTGTAGCGACCTAGGCTAACATCTGGTACCCTCTTCCCTATAGGATCTGGTTATCACGAGCATGGCCATCTTTGAGACTGTAGTCTTTGTGAAGACTTGGGTCAGTTCTGTAACGCCATAGCAGGTGCCAATAAACAGTAACTCAATGAATGAGCAAATGAACGGATGGCTGAATGAACAAGATTTGCACCGGTCCTCTGAGGACCCAAGCCATTGCTAGTCTACCTGACCTTGCCTATGAGATGAGAATTTTCACACAGCTGGAGGAAGTAGTGGAATACTCCTTGACAAAAGACAGACAGCATCGCATTCTCCTTCAGGGTGCTCCATATGTCTTGGCAAAGAGTCCTCTGTGTCTGTGAGTGCTCCTTTGCCAGCTGCTGCATTCATGATGGATGAAGTTCCCATGTTGGGGAAAAGTCTCTCGTGGGGATGCTCACATTTTGATAAAGTCCACAATAAATTAGGAGAAGGCAAATGCTATAATAATTCCTAAATGCCACAACTATTAATAAAAGCCAGTCATTATTACTCTCTTGGATTGTGGCACACTAAAAACGTATTGTGCTTTAGTTCACGGTCACAGTGACGGGTCTGTCAGGCCCTCTTGTTTCTTTCACCCCGGAAAGCCTGTCAGGTTCAAATGAATGCGATATTGCTTTAGGGAGGACCTTGAATTTAGTCTAGATTTCTGAAAAGCACTGCATTTTCATTTTTCATTTGTTATTTACTATCTTATTCTGTTTACTATAAGAGCAATGGGTTGTCACATAATTGATTGAGATACTCACAGGCAGAGAGATGCAGCTGTTCCTCTGGGGTAGCGTTGCCTCCTCTAGAGCCACTATAGAACAGTGCTCTTGAGGGGATGCACACTGTTAACTCTTCATCTTCCTCTGATAACCATGGAATGGTGTCAGGTGTGATGAGGACTCTGAGCTTTCTAGTGCACACTCATAAGGGAAAGGCAGAGAGACAGTCAGGAGGAAGGTGTGGTTGAGGGTACCAGAAAGAAGACGGAACTTAATTTCCAGTTCTTCCATTTTCTAGCTGGGTGGTCTTAGGTCAAAACCTCCTGGAGCCTCAGTGTTATCATAAGTAAATGGGGTTGATAGCAAAAGTAGCTACCGCATAGAATTATTGTATTGTGACCATGCTGAGTGTGGTGGTGCCTGTGCTACAGCTGTGTACTCAGGAGGCAGATGCATGAAGATGGCACAAGTTCAAGGCCAGCCTGCTCTGTATTGAGAGTTCAAGGCCAGCCAAGGCTGCATAGCAAATCCTGCCTCAAATAACCTACAACCACCACAGTGACAGCACAGTATTGAGTGCAGGCCCTGGCATATAGCATAGTTGTCAATAGAGTGAGCTCCCCCTGCACCTGCATGTTGCTTTTTTTTTCACATATACTGAAATCGGCATAAAAGACTTAGCTTGGGTTATGCCCTGGTCAACATTGATAGCTCCATGTTCAGCTTGGGTGAGTCTCTTCATTGGGACAGAACCTAAAACGAACAGGCAGACCCTGATGCATTTCCATCAGGGAGCACTGCTCTCTAAGTCACAACTGGGATGCATCCTGGGGAATAATCTGCTTCTTCGAGTACAGAACATTCTGGAGCAAGGTAAGTGATTAACTCAGAAAGGTTGCTGGAATCCAAAGTAAGGATTGTAAAAAACAGGAGACAGAACGTCCTTTGGTAGAGAAAGTCAGGCACAAGAATCTCATTTCAGAAGAGGGACAAGCCCTCCCTCCTGCAGTCTCCGGCTGCTGAGACACCGCCTCGAGCTCTCTTCTCTGAAACGGGACTGTGTGTGCCAGAGGAAGGGCAGATCTGTGTCCATAGCTGTGCATTTCTTGGCCTGGGCTGCTGTAAACAGAGTCACACACTAAGGGCTTGAACAATGCATGGTGATTCCTTATGGGAGACCAAGGGCAGAGGGTCAGGACGGTCAGGTTCTGGTGAGCGCCTAATCTTGGGTAGCAGAAACTTGTCCTCATAGTGGCTCTTCATGGCAGGAAGAAAGTTAGACAGGACAACCTCATATCAGGGCAATGCTCCTATGCATCAGAGCTCCACCCTCGTAGCCCAATCCAATCACTTCCCAAAGGTCTTTCTTTGCATTGCTACCACATTAGAACCAGGCCTTCAATATATCTATATCTATATCTATCTATCTATCTATCTATCTATCTATCTATCTATCTATCTATCTATCTATCTATCTATAACTTTTGGAATATGTACACATTCAGTCCACTGTGAGCCTACAAGGGGATGGCATGATTCTCAGATTGGCAAGCCTCAAGCAATGAACTCAGAGTTTGGGGGTTTGTGGCTAATCTTAAGATTTTTGTAGGCCAAGGGACCTTTCCAAGTCCCGATTTTCTCCCTGGTGACAAAAAGATAGTTTCTGAGGGCTTTTCTTTCTTTGACATCCTATTGGCTGGTGGATGGCAAGATAGAGGAAATGCTAGTTTTGGTGATCTGCTATTGTTAGTGAGCTTGCTGTTGCTATAACAAAAGGCTTGTGGTAATCAACTAATGAAAAGGAGAGAGAAAGAGTTGGAGTCCCACTGTCCTCCTCAGGCGCTTGCCTCCAATGACCTAAAAGGGCTTCCCACCAAGCTCTGCCTCTTAGATGGTATCCCAGGGGCAAATCCTGTGACTCACGGGTCTTTAAGAGGTGTGGAAGATCTAAACAACAGCCCCGTACTCTGTGCATCGCCATGTCCTCCCGTGCCACTCTTTTCAGTGCCAGAGACATTTTTAATGCAGCGACACAGTGGACAGCTCCGAAGTTTGCAGTCCCCTCAGCCGTATTATTGATGGCCATTGTGCATGCTAGGCCTGTGTTGTCCGTGAAGTCAATGAAGGTGTCTTTCTCAAACCTCCTCTTACCTATTGCTTTCTTGACAGTGGTGACAGGTATGATGGGAGAGGCTGACAGAAGTCTAATGGGGACATGGGCAGATGTAGGACAGCTTTGAGGATGATGCAATGAAGGTGAGATTTCAGCGGCAAGTGGGAGTGAGTTGTTGGGGGTAGGGAGGTAATGGAGTGTGGGGGGAAAGGGATGGTGTTCCACTAGGGCAAAGATCTTGTCTGCTGCTATAGCCCAACCTCCAATACCAGGTAGGCAACAACTGGTTGAGAAAGTGGAGATCAAATCCCTGTGGCATCAAAGAAACTGGAAGACAGCCAGGACATGCCAGTGCTGTTTCAGAGTCTCAGAGGAGCAAGAACAGCAGTAGGGGAGGTTTCTAAGGGGCTGGTGTAGTTTGAATCTGCCCTCCACCCACCCACAGGTACTGGAACAAAGGTTGGGGTGTAGGGCATTGTTATTTGGAATGCACAGGGAAATGAGAGGGAAGAGGCAAGACGTGTTGAGATCTGAGCGAGTCAGCACTGAGGGCAACCAGAGCCGGATCCCACTTTGTGGAGCATCATGCTGAAGGAATGAAGGAAGGGCATGCCTGCTTACCCATTCTGCTCATTGGTTGGGGAGCATCCTTTGGGATGCCACATTCCTAGTACCATCGCTGCCCTCCTGAGGGGCTGAGCATGTTCCCACAGAGCTGGAAAAAGCCCCCAAAAAGTGGAGCATTAGAGACAAGGGCTGCCAGTTTTCGTTGGACACCTTCCACAGCTGTCAGTGAGCTCAGAATGCGTGGAGAGAACAGGGTGGCTAGCCACGACACCTTTTGCAGAGGCAACATGGGGCACAGAATGCAAGCGCTTCTGGCTTTAGGGTGGCAGCGGCACTGGATGTGAAGGGAAGACAAATTTGAGGTGCTTTTGGGATGACAAAGTGATTTCCCCTCCCTTCTATCACACAAATCTTTACTACTGTGACTTGGCTTTCTGGGATGCAGGCAGGCAGAGTTGATCCTGCAGGCCATTTGAGGTATCCCTAGGAGGAGCAGGAGGGATCACTGCAAAAGCCAGCAAAGAGGGAATAGTCAGTGTCCCAGGGTATTCCAGAGCCACACCCGCTCTCCAAGTGGTTCTCTGTGGAGCCTCTGTGAATCCCAGGATATGAATTTATCCTTCAAGGTGTGTGTGCTCGGCCAGGCAGCTCTATTCCCAGGGTTACAGCGTTCCCTTTTCTAACAGGCTTACGCTAGGGGTTACCATACTGCTGTGCAAAGCAGTGACTGAGAAGGCCGATAGGAGCGAGACAATAAGTCAACTTGTCAGGGACTGAGACCAGCAAGACAGAAGGTCAATAGGGCTAGCCCAATGAATGCTACGAAATGAAGACTAAGGGACAGAGGAGTAGTGGAGGCTTGGAAGTCGGAGCAAGGTGACCTTGGCATTTTATGGGCAGTACAACCTGCTCCTTACTGGATTCCCTGGGAGTTGCCTCCTGCACAGCACAGTCCAGGATTTAGGGGGCAGCCTCTGCCTCTCCAGTGAGGAATTTACGCCAAGACCTCTTGCTTTCCTGTCTACCTGCTGCACACTTTTAGGGGTTAGGAAATGACACAGCTGGTCTGTAGCCGGAGGTTGACTGGCTTTTCCTATAAGAGTTGGCACAGCTGTGGACCTGATCATTAACACTGGAAGGGAGTGGATGGTGAAGTCAGGCCCGAGACCATGCGTGTTGCGGATCTGTGTTTGTGTGTGCACATCCCTGCAGACCCAGAAGCTATGGCCCTCTTTTTTCAGTACCACCTTCCCTTTTCAGGTGGTCAGGGAACAGCGTGACTTCCTTAGCCAGACCTAGGCTGCCTTTCCCAACCTAGGCCCCTTTGGTGTGGGACAATTCTATATTCTGTCTATCATGTTTTAAATGAATGCTGATTGGCCAGTAGCCAGGTAGGAAGTATAGGCAGGACAATCAGACAGGAAGTAGAGGCGGGGTAATGAGAACAGGAGTATTCTGGGAAGAAGGAAGCTCTCTCCACAGTCTTGTCCAGACACCGAAGAAGCCGGATGTGACCTGCCCCGCTGAAAAAGGTACTGAGTCATGTGGCTAACATAGATAAGAATAATGGGTTGATAGAAGTTATAAGAGTTAGCAAGAAGCCTGAGCTAATGGGCCAATCAGTTTATAACTTATGGAAAACTCTATGTGATTTTCTTTGGGACCTGAAATGGGAACTGGGCCGGAAAGAAATCACAACTAGCAGGCCCTCATGTTATACACCTTGTCTACAAATGCAAGTCAAATGGCCCTGCAGCCCCAGGGGCATCCAGCTGCTAGATGGTGCTGCTGATCGTCAGGCTAGGCAGGGTGCCTTAGCTGGTAGACTAAGCCCTCAGTGAGTCTGGGTGCTCAATTCCAGGCTTGCATTTAGGGCCTGTGGAGTTCGCAGGCCAGGAGGCGGGTGCTGGCTGCTTACCTGGTTGCTGCAATGGATCCAACATAGGGCTAGGTGTTCGCAAGCAAACAAGTACACCCATCCATGTACTCTAACCCCATATTCCCCCAAATCCCTCTGGATCAGATGGTCCACCCATCCCACCGTGTCCCAGGACCACGGATTGTTTCCGGGGACTGCAGACACTATGTGGGGGTTTGCGGAGGTGGAGCCCTGTCTTATGGCCTATGCTGCTCCCTGCCCCACCCCGACTTCTTTTTCCCTCACCTCTCCCTCCAGCTGGTAAGACTTCTATGGCTTTTAGGGGTGTTAGGTTTAGCAAATTAAAAAATTAGATTTCAAGTAAGTGAGCATGTTTTTCTTCTTTTTTTATTAAATAGTATTTTTTAAATGTTTTTATTACACTATACATTTTTCTCTTCTCCCCTCTCTTCCTCGCCTTTCCCCTTCTACTCTCTCCTGTGACCCCCACACTCCCAATTTACTCAGGAGAACTTGTGTTTTTCTCTTTTCTATTTAGATCTGTGTATCTAAGGATCCTCTTTGTTGTATAGGTTCTCTGGGGTTGTGATTTGTAGGCTGGTTTTTCTTGGCTTTTTCTTTAAAAGCCACTTATGAGTGAGTACATATTATATTTGTCTTTCTGGGTCTCGGTTGCCTCACTCAGTATGTTTTTTTTCTAGATCCATCCATTTGCCTGCAAATTTCAAGATGTCATTTTTTTTATAACATGTTTTTTGTTTATTGTTTGTGTTTTGATAAAATCACCATGCATTTACTCACCTCTATTTCCTCCCCTGTTCTCCTCATCCCCACTTTCTCCTCTCAACTTTATGTGTTCTTTTTTTTAATTGAAAATCAATTTTTTTTTTCATACAGGATAGTCTGGTTATGGTTTCCTCTCCCCCTATTCCTCCCAGCTCCTCCCCACCCATCTAAATCCACACCCTTTATTAGGCTACAAACAGACATCTAAAATAGTAATAATTAATAATAGTAATATTAAAATAACACTAAATAAAAGCAAACTAGAATAAACAGAAACAAACAAACAAAAAAACAGAAAAAAAGTCAAAACCACAAGAAGCTCAGGCAGATACAGAGGCATACACAGGAACCTCATAAAAACGCAAAACCAGAAATCATAATGATATGTAAAGTTAAAAAGCAAAAAAAATCCCTGCCAAGACATTATAAAGCAAAGAACCTCCAAAAATGCTGTTGACCTCGTTTTTTGTTGGTCACCTATTGCTGGGCATGGCGCTGGCCCTTAAGAGTAGCTTGTATATCTAGTGAGACTCTGACAGAGAAAACTAGATTTTATTTGTGAGTAGTTATCAATTGGAGCTGGCTTCTGGGTTAGGAATGTGTCCACTTCCCTCTTATAGCACAGGACCCATCTGGTCCAGACCTGAGTAGGCTGTGTGCATGCTGCTACCGTGTCTGTGAGTTGCTGTGTGTGTCCGTCCTGATGTGCTTAGAAGGCCTTGTTTTCTTGGTGCCCTCCATCCCATCTGGTTTTACAGTCAGGGTTTCCTGAGCTCTGAGGGGAGGCGTTTGATGGAGACTTCCATGTAGAACTCAGGGTTCCAGAGTCTCTTACTCCGCACATTGCCTAATTGTGGGTCTCTGCGTTTGTTCCTGCACTACCACAGGAGAAAGCTTGCTTCTCTGATGATGGCTGGGCGCTGATCTATGAGGATAGCGGATGTTGCTAGGAGTCCTGTCATTGCTATGTTCCTTGCGTTCTGTGTTTAAACCCACTGAATCCGCTCAGTGCTGCCGGTATGGGCCTGCTGTAGGAGCATCTCCTGGAGCATGGCTAGCCTCTCAGGGACCACATTCTGATAAAACTGACTCTCCCTCCCCCAGCGACCATTAATTGCCAAGAGCTCCTCAGTCAGGGTGGGAGTGAGTCGCTCCTCATCCATGGTGGAGTAACTTTGTACAGAATTCATGCTTCAGACCCTTTGTATTTCACTGAGACCCCAGCTTGGAGAGATCTCCCTGAGCTGCTTCTGAGCCGGGCTTGCTTCACGGAGAGTGCTGAGTTAGGGACAGGAAGACCTTTCTGCCTCCTGACTATGGATGCCATCTATATAAGCAGCTGCCTTAAGTGTCTGCCATCGTGGTTTCCCCAGTAGATTATATGTATCCTCGAACTGTGAGCCCAAAGAAACCCTTCCTTAAGCTGCTTTGGTTAGGTAGTTTGTCATAGCAGCTAGAAAAGTAACCAATTCAGTGCTTATCACGGGCTGGGCATTCTCCTAAAATTTTATGTGTGTTAATTTATCCCACTGCCTATGGATGTTGACATTAATATGAGTCCTGCTTTACAAATAAGGGCATTGAGACATGAGGAGCTCCCAAGTGGATGTCATATTGACCTTTAGGGAGACAGTTTGTGAGCCTTCAAGTCCCAAGGACGAGCTTCCTTCCTGGGCTTCTCTGGCCCTGCGCTTTCCTGAGGACAACACAGTGTGCTCAAAGCACAGCCCCCATGAGAAAGCTGTGGGTTCAGTTTTTCATCAGCTGTGCAGTGTTGGGCTGGTGAACATCTAACCACCAAGTGTTTGTTCATTTCTGAGGTAAAAATTCTCTCCAGCAGGGTCTAGTTCAAGCTCCATTCATTGTGGAGTGAGAGACGCACACAGCTACCTCGCCCCACACAAGCCAGTGTGAGCCAGTTTCATCAACCATGGAGATCCCAGGAAAAAGGTTTGCCTTTCCACGAGAGAATGAAGTCATTATAGGAGTAAAATGCTTGTAGTACACCTACCATGGATCTTATCATCAGTGGTACGATTATTTCCTAACACAAACTGTCTTGTGTATCGCTCGGCCAAATTTGACTTTGTGCTCATGGACACAGTAGGCACCGCTAATGCTGAATGTGTTCTTGTCTCTATGTCCTTCACTTAAGTGAAACCTTTCCCTTCCTTCATGCGCTATACCAGCTGTTCTCAACCTGTGGGTCACCCCCCTTTCACAGGGCCACCTAAGACCGCCTAATGTAAAAACGGAGATTTACATTACCATTTATAGTAATAGCAAAATTACAGTTATGAAGTAGCAATGAAAATAATTTTATGGTCGGGGTCCCCACAACATGAGGAACTGTATTAAAGGGTCGCAGCATTAGGAAGGGTGAGAAGCACTCCTCTAGACAGTTCTGCTTTTTCAGTGATGCCGACCTAATTCTTTGCAACTACTGTGCTCTTCCCTTTCTGCGACTTGGAGATAGGCCCTGGGGCACGGCTGACCCCTTATGGCTACAGCAGCTTCCAGGACTAGCTATGGGCCAGGGCAGTCGGGAGGCCCTGAGCAAATCTCTTAGGTCTGGGCAATAAATCACTCTGGTTATAAAATCTTGAAGGTGACCCATTTCGTTTAACCCAGGAAGCGGAGCAGCAGATAATTGACCACGGAAACAGAAGAGAACTTTGACAATCGATTCATCAGGTAGACGGGCCAATTACCCTAACTTCTTTGTACGCTCAAGTTTTACCACCTGTAGGACGGGAAGAATAACATCTCCTAATTCACAGAGGTTTTGGAGGATTAAGTGCGTTAGTGTATTAAACATTTAGAATGGACCTGCCACTTATCGAGCGTGAAAAATGTTAGCTACTGTTGTTATTATAAATTGTACTAAGAGGTGAGAAAACGGCTTCGAGATCCCCTTCAGGAGCTGGGGAGGGGTGGCTGTGAGGAGCTATGCTGAATAGGAATCTGCCAGTGTTCCCTCCTTGCTGGGTGCTGTTAAAGAAAAAAGCTGTTCAATAAGATACTTGTAAAGGTACAGGCAGGAAGGTTCATTCAGTTTGATAGGTTGAAGGACTGTGGCAATGGAGTTGTGCAGTATGGGGTACAGATTGGGTTCAACCTGCATACAGCAGGGCAAATGGGAATTTGTAGCCAACGGGTAGAGCAGCCTCATTGGATAGGAAACTGAGGAACACTACTCATCAGGGCTTAGGGAACATTTGGCTGGTCCTACCTAACAGGCTTCCCTGACTGAAGAATGCCAGGATGGTCAGACATCATCAGGAGGACGATGGGAGTTGATGCTTGATCTGACATCCAGAGGGATGTGCTTTCGAGAGGGAGTAGGTGGGGCACCACACTGACTTGGCCGAATTCTTTGCTGAAACCGAATTTTACAGAGAAGTCTGAGAAAAGACTCAGGAGCTCGGCTAACAAGTGGCCTGATAAAGAATGGCTGTCAGGTTCAGAATCCAAACTGCCTCAGGGCTTGGATTCTTCTTGTCCCAGCCACGCACACAGATCTTGTTGGTGTCATACTCTAACCCTGCCATATCAGCGGTGTTAGAAGTAGATCAATCCCCTGCCTAGTACTGTGGTCAAGCTGCATAGGACAGCTCCATTTGGGTACTTCTTTTTTTGTATCTCAGATGAGTTTCCGAATTTGCAAGAAGCCCAGGGCCTATTTTGGACAGGTTCCATGAAGGCGGAGGTAACATACAGCCACAGCCAAGTGCTGGCCTCGGCCTTGCCTTTAGTTCAGCTCTGTTCTCATTGTTTAGGAGATCATGGCTGGAATAGCAACCTGCCCCACCCTGGACACTCTGAGCATCACTGTCTGAGCTGTAAGATGGAGGGGTGAGACCCATCATCTCTACAAGTTCTTTCTATCTTGAAGAGCTGCCCATCCTATCTCCTGGTCATGACGATCAGAAAAGAAAGTGGAAGCTGGACTTTTAAGTTCCAAATTTTTGCCTTTGCAGCCCCGGATGTGGCATCTGCCTGGAGGGGAAGATTGCCCAGCATCAGGAAGTACCTTAGCTCCTAATGTGAGGGGCAGGAGAGAGTAATGGAGGGACATGAGCAGAAGAGGTACCCAAGGAGGAGCTGGTACACAGAGGCATGCACATATGACATGCAGGAACATGGCTCCTTTGTGGTTTGCTCTGCATCCTCTGTTGGGAAGACCTTTGTCCCTGATACCTATGTTTCAGGTGAAACTGTTTAGCATGGAGCTCTCCCATCTCTGTTCAGCGGTGGGAATGTGACCAAGCTGGAGAAGATGAGCCATTTTCGGAGACCACTGAGAGAAGGAGAGAAGGGGATGCCTTTGGTCTTTGAACTAACTAGATGTGTGAACAGGTATCTTAGTTAAGGTTTCTATTGCTGTGATGAGAAACCATGACCAAAAGCAAGACAGGGAGGAAAGGGTTTATTTGGCTTACACTTCCATGTCATTGTCTGTTACTGAAAGAAGTAAGGACAGGAACTCAAACAGAGCCAGAACCTGAAAGCAGAAGCTGATGTAGAGGCCATGGATGGTGCTTCTTACTTGCTTGCTCCTCATGGCTTACTCAGCCTGATTTCTTAAAGACTGCAGAACCACCAGCCTGGGTATGGCACCACCCACAATGCATTGGCCCTACCCCCTCGATCAATAATTAAGAAAATACCCTACAGGCCTGCCTACAATTTTCTTAATTGAGATTCCACCCTCTCAAAGGACTTTAGCATGTGTCAAGTTGACATAAAACTATTAAGCACCCAAAGTAAGTATATGTATGTATGTATGTATGTATGTATGTATGTATGTGTATTTATTTTTAAGACAGTGTTTCTCTGTGTAGCCCTGGCTCTCCTTTAACTTGCTCTGTAGATGAGGCTGGCCTCAAACTCAGAGATTCGGTTGCCTCTCCCTCCCCAGTGCTGGGAGTAAAGGTGTGTGCCACCATTGACCGGCTAACAGATACTGTTCTTTGCTTTATTTATTTATTTTTCATTTTTAAAGACAGGGTCTCTGTGTAGACCTGGTACTGCCTTGAACTATCTGGCCTGGAACTCATGCCATAGATTAGGCTGCCCTTTGTTGTTATTTTTTGTGTCAGGGTCATTCTGTGTATCCCAAATTGGCCTAGACCTCATCATGTAGCCCAGACCTGCTTCAACCTCATGGTTATCCTCTTGCATCCGTTCCCTGAGTGCAGGGCTTACAGGTATGAGATATCACATCGGGCTCAATTAAGTAAGCTTGGAATTGCTTGGGACCCACCGTAATCGTTGCTGTTCCATAGGAGAAAGCCTGCCTGGAAATGGAGCAAACTCAAGGGAAAATTGAACAGAAAGGAGAGATTTTCCTAGTGGCATAATTTGAACTTCTGCATGGAGCTAAACCTAGAACCATCCTTGGGCTTCCTATTTATTTTTTCTAGCAATTTCTTCCTTTTGACCATTCCAATTTTGTTAATGGCTAGTCTGTTAATTTTCAAAGTCCTAGCACATGCAATGGCCAATGCATGTATTTTCACTTTTGTGTGATAGGCTGGATCCTTTATGTTCAAATGGTCCAAGGACCAGCAGTACCTGCATGTCCTTGAAGCTGATAGGCCTATGGTAGATCCACAGAATCAGCATCTGCTGGGACCCGCTACCCTGGTTTGGTTTGGTCGATGTAGCAGCTGAGAGGTCTCGTGCTTCTGTATTTAGTGTAGAGTGGAAACCTCCTTCTGTGATGGGCACAGCAGAGGAATTCTCTCGAGGTGGTGGGTGGTCAGGTGGAAATGAGGTGGGAACTGCCCTTTTGGACCCAGGTCTCACGGATGGAGCCCACAAGGACCCTGAGAGGGAATTTCTACCAAATCTTGCACTACTTTCTTTTCCTGCAACCACAAAATATCTTCTTTTCTGCTCTCATAACACAGAATATTTCTTTTTGCTCTCAAGAGTTCAGGTCCATCTGCACATAAGTAGAACCAGAATCCCAGACTGAATCCATATATATTTTTTACTGGACCATGAACTACCTCTAAAATATGTTGTGAGTTTTCATTTTCCTTCCAAGATTCATCATTGTGCTGAATCAATTTACCCTGGAACGAATCCAGATGCTTCTGAAACCAGTCAACCGGAAGGAAGCGGGGATATCAGAAATATTCTCTGGCTTAAACCTGAGCAAAACACTTGGTAATTGGGACTTCATTCTAACTGGTCACTGTGGGAATTTGGCCTGTGGTCTTATGTTTCCGGGAGGCTGGTCCGATGCTCTTACTTTTCCATTTCTCTGAGTGATGACATCACCAGGACCCATGTGGTACCTGTGACTAATTCCAGATAGGTCCAAGTGGCATCATTAGGATGTTAGCAGGTGGCAGAATTCTGTGTACACAAAATGTCAAGAAGATGGAGGCGTCTTCTTAGGGTAGAGGGGGACCCTCGGGAGTCGCTGGAGCTGTTTGGTGTTTGTTTTCTATGAATGTTAACTGCTGACAAGGAGCCTTTTCCTGTCTAGAGCTCTGTGGGAGAGCAGGCAGAGGTATGGGTGGGGTGGCCGGGGCTGGAAGCTGGCCTTTTCTGCTCGCCGCAGTCAGCAGCTCATTCGGGATTCTAAGCAGGCAGAAATATTTTTCCTTTAGCTCATTACAAACTCTAACAAGGTCCCAGCTCCAAGTTGGGTCTGCCTTTCTCTTGTCCGGGATAACAATGAGCCGCATATTGGAGCCTTTGGTAACTCATTTGTTACAACATTTGATTCACTGGTTGGGAGAGCTCTGGGGCAGGGAGGCCCAGGAGAGAGCAGGAAGGGAGATGGAGGCAGAGTCTCTTTGCAGAGACTGCAGGGCGACAGTCCCAAGTCTGGCAAGGCAGTCAAACAGAACGTACTGGATACTGCTATATGTGTGGGATATAGACAGGGTTCTTATTTTGGGGGGGCCTTGGAAGCAGGTGGTGTCATGGCTACTTGCTGGGTGGGGGAACAGAAGCAATGCACCGTCTTGCCTTGGTTTACAAGGAAAACCCTCAAGACTTCTGCTTTGCAATTTTCATGGTTCTCACTCTTAGTGATCCAAAATATATTTCCATGTTAATCACTTTTCAGCTTAAAAATAGTTCCTGGATCCTTCATTCCCATTGTCTCAATCTCAGTTACTTTATTTGTTCATCAAGGAAGGATCTCTTTAAAATAAGCCTACCCAAACTAGCTCTGTTCTAAGAATTTCTCCCATTTAAAATTCTCTATTTAAAACCTGTAAGGGCTGATTTCTGCAATGTCTTTTGAAAATTGTTAATTCACATTCTTCTTGATAATTCCTACTGAATATTCAAGCTCTATCTGCCCATCACAGCTCATCAAAAGTACTGCATTTTCCATGGTTATTCTAGCTTTTGTTGGATGTCTATAGCATGGCCCCAAATGGCGATTAGAAAACTATAGTCTGTAGACCCAATCTGGACCATCAACTATTTTTACAAATAAAGTTTTATTGGGACACAGTTGTGTTTATTCACTCACACATTGTGTATGTTAGATAGATGATCAGAAGATAACAGCAGGAGATCTGGAAAGGAAGTGGACACATAACTCCCTTCAGTGAGGTTTATTAGAATGAAAAAGTCTTGGGGCCATGATTGGTTCTCATGGAGGGAGAGAAATTGATAGCAACAATATAATATATGGAGAGCTAAAACATGATGGGACCTTATAGGGGAGAGGAAACTTCCCTTTACATCCTGGAAAGGAGCTTCATTCAGAGAGAGGAGGGGGACAGAGACAGACACACACAGAGAACCTAAACCTTGAAAGGATGGTTGCTGGCAGGAGAGATAAGCCTTCAGAGACTCTCTCTAGAATAATCTCCCCCAAGGAGTCTCCAGACCAAAGAAGCAGACAAAGGCAAGACCTGACCTTGTAGAACCCACCAGGCGTTGTGGGAAGTTTCTATCATATGAACTTAACAAAGATCACAGGAGAGCTCAGTACCATAAATTGAGAGCTGTCAAGTCACAGCACAGACTGCTTCTTAACTCTGTCTCACCGAGGGGCAATGGCCAGATTCAGACTGTGCGATATGGCATCAAAGTGTAGCAGGCCGATGTCCTAACAGTCTGTGGCTGCTTTTCTCCCCAGTAGAAAAACCAAGTTGCAATGAAGGCCATACGAACTTTAGAGTCTAAGATACCTATTTGCTCCTTTATGGAAGAAAGACACATCTGTCCTCACTTAAACTGTAAAATTTGGCATTTAAATTTATAGCAGGCGTCCTTGAATTCTTGTGAAAACCTTTCGAGATTATTTTTCCTCTTCCCCCTCTCCACTCCCTGACTCTGCCGTCATTCTTGCTCTGAACTCTCATCACATTTCTTGTTTCTTTGATGTTCTTCACTCTCTAAAATTTCAAGTAGTCATTTATTTATGTGTCTGCTTTGCATAATACTCAGATGCAAACCCTTGCAGGGTAGAATCTCATTAGAGCCATCCCTACGTGTCTTCCAGAATCAGCAGAAGGGGAATCAGGAAATAGCTTGGCTGTTTGCAGAGTGTGAGGTACCTTCTTCCTGGCTCTCCTGAATTACCATGAGGACCTCAGTAGCCCCTGGAAAGTTTGTGTAATGTTAGTATATGATGAAGAGCCTGCTGCAGCGAGGGCATCTAATCCTGCCCTTGAACTGGAGGCCAGAGCCCATTCCTTATCAGGGAAGATATATCTCAGAGAGACAAAAAGCTTGAGACTTCACAGAAAAATGACAGGATGCCTTTGGTATGGTTCATTCTCTTCTTTCTTGTCCAATGCAAGCCCATTTATGGAATTTTGGGTGTGGGTATGTCAATTTTATAGAGATATACAAGAAAAGAATAGTTCCTTGTCTCTTAATCTTGGGCTATGAAAGCAACTAAAGTTCAAGCCGTTGGGATAATGCATCCTTCAAGATATCCATGCCTTAGTCAAGAACCTTGTGATGCTATTGCTTTATAAATCAAATGGGATTTGTAGCTATGGTTAGAATTATGGACTTTTAGATTATCCAATTTAATCCCCAGAGTCCTTAAAAGTGGACGTGGGGGTGTGTGTGAGAGACTAGGTCAGAGAGATACAGCAAGGACGTGGTTTGTTGTCACAGACTTTGAACATGAAGGAGGCAGCTGTGAGCCAAGGGATGCAGGCAACCTAGAGGATTGTAATGCAAAGGAGAAAGATTCCTTTCCAGGGTCTCCAGGGAGGAACAGCCTTGTTGATGTTTTGATTCTTAGCCTATTCTGTAGGATGATAGTCCAGCAACACATCTGTGCTAAGACATCAAGCTCATGGTGGTTTCTTAGAGCAGCAGCAGCAGCAAAAGAAATGCATGTACAGCTATATTTTCCTGCTGGAATGGCTGTCCCATGCCACAAATGGCGCAATAACTCAGAGGTCACCTCTATCATAGCAAAAAACCAACCAACCAACCAACCAACCAACCAACCAACCAACCAACCAACAACAAAACACTCCCCCCCCCCAGTGCTGTCCAGAGTTCTGAAGCTAAAGGTGGGTGATAGTTTTGGAAATCGTGAGCTCAACTGGACAAAAGTGAATGGCGGCAGTGATTTCATTCGCTGGCAGTCGATCGGAACAGAGGATGAACTGCCCCTGTTGTTTGCTGTTGTTGTTGTGTGTGCATATTGTATAAGTTTGGCTTTTAACAACATCTGGTAGGATTTTGGTCCTCAGAGAATCAAGAACCTCAAAGTTCATTACCTGGGGTGATTTTTCCCTGGGCATTTCTCAGTTTACAAATAATCCTGTATCAGTTGTCTTTAGCCACAATACTACTCTATAGAAAAATCAGGGCCAAAAAATCCGTGACTTAAAACAATGACTGCAGTTGTGGTTGGGGTGGGTCAGCCAGTCCTGATGATCTGAGCTGGTCTCCAGTAGAGGGCATGGCTTTTCTCATGCATCTGTGGTCAGCAAGCACACCAGTCGGAGCCTGATGAAGTAGGATAACCCCACCTGGATGGCACAGCCGTTCTCTATGCGCTGGTTCATGGAGGCTTGGGTTTCCCTTCTGATGAGGCACAGCGAGAGAAAGTAGACAAGAGGTCTTGTCGTGGAAATGGCGTCCTGTTGATCTCCACTGATTGTAGAAGTATAAGACAGCTCAAAGAACAGAACTGGAGCCCTGGGTGGGAGGAGATATCAGGGCACACTTCAGATGGCTGGGGAGAAGATGGATAATTCGTGTGTCTTTTGTAGTCAAACTGATACAAACGCTCTAAGAGAAGAAGACATTCTTAGTTACAAAAAGCTTTTGAAGACTTGAGGGAAAGCTTTTATTGCTCACACCTGGACCCTCTTTGTGGTCCATGAGAGCATTCTATGGTAGCCCCTGGGAAATCCTCTGGACTCCCAAATCATGCATGATCCCCCCAGAAGACATGCTAGAGATCCCCCTGTTAAGTGCCAGTCACAAGCCTCTCTTTTCTGTCTGTTGTGGGTGACCAGTTGGCTTGGTGAATGTGACTTCTGCAAATTTTTCCTTGGCCTCTGTCATAGCACCAATGTGAAATGAACTCACTCTTAGAACCACAACTTTTTCCTCCTTCCCCAGGGTGACGCATCAAATCGATCTGGCTGGGTAAGCCATGACAAACCCCACTGGGGGAAAGTCAGCAAATTTAAAGCCTCATCCGAGGTCTTGATTGTCCATAAACTATGTTGCCCGCAGCCGGCTCTGACACCACTAGTACGATTGATACTTGGATTTATCGACTTGCTGTAAGATGCTGATATTGACCAAGACTGAAGTCCAAATGAAAAGGCCCATGGCAGTATATCTTTCTTTCTCAAGTCATCCTCAGACTTGCTAATCCTTCCTCATCTGCCAAGAGGGTCTCACTCAATAATATTACAGAAACTCTTTTGGATCATGGAAAACATCACTTACAGATGGAACAAGGTGTTCTTTGCCCACAAGGCATTCTGAAAGAGGGATGGGCATGCAAGTAGGACACTTAGTAGCATGATAACATGACTGAAGTATTAGAAAATCTGTTGATTGCCCACAGCCTAAACCACAGTACTATTCCTTTGGCTTGTGTGTGTGTGTGTGTGTGTACATGTGGAGACTAGAGGAGGATATCTGGTATCTAATATTCTCTGGATTGTTCCCTAGAGACAGGATCTTTTACTGAAGCATGAGATGACTAATTTGCTAGGTCAGTCCTCCAATACCAGGGCTAACTTTGGCCATGCCTGTTTTTTTTTTTTTTTTTTTTTTTTTATGTCGAGGCATCTATTTCAGGTTCTCATGCTTGTGCAGCAAGTATTTTTATCCACCGAGCCATCTCCCCACCCCCTCCTTTGAGTCTCTCTCTCTCTCTGTCTCTCTCTCTGTCTCTCTCTCTGTGTAATTATGTGCACACAAGCAGGTATTTATGCAGAAGCCAGAGGGTGATCTCAGTTGTCCCCCAGGTGCTGTCTTCCTTGTTTTTCTGAGATAACACCTCTTACTGAGACTGGGGGTTCATGGATTAGGCTAGGCTGGGTGCCCAGAGAGCCTGTGGGTCTCCCCAGTGCAGGGATTACAAATGTGAGACATCACACTTACTTTCTTAAACATTATTTTAAATGTGGGTTCTGGGGATTGGACTCAGGTCCTTATGTGTGCAAGGCAAGCTCTTTACCTACTAGACTCTGACCCAGGTCCCTGCACCTTTGACTCCCTTGAGACCCAGATCTGCCCTGTTCTGAAGCAGCTTGACAAATACAAGGCACAGTACATCACCGTCTGTGACTTCCTCATGGTAAGGACCTACTTTCTTTCCGGTCAGGCCCACTCCAGGAGCTCAGACTGTTTACTTTCAACTCATATGATTGAATCGGGTTTCTGGGGGAACTCTGTAGTGCTGGCCCCAGTAGTAAAATGAATGTGTCATTTTGTTCTTTCTATGCTCCAAGCCCACTAGAAACAGAGAAAAAGGAGCCCCTTATCTGATAATTTATTTCCTCCTGGAAGTAGAGTCTGCAGCCTTAACTGTTATAGAGGCTAGGTCAACGATAGAGTCATACACACAGCGCCATTACACAGTGTCATAACACAGAGTTACCAGGGTGTCATAGTCTATAGTGGCATTTCACTTGTATTTTAATAAATAAAATTCACCTGATGATCAGAGAGTAAAACGTAAAACAGCCCCACTGGTCAGTTTTTCACTGGGCAGTGGTAACACTCACCTTTAATCCCAGTGGCCACACTGGTTACCTAGGGCGATGCCTGACTTTAACCCCAGTAGTGCACACCTTTAATCCAAGCCCTTAGAGAGAATTATAAAATGGGAGGAGACAGCTCTCAGACATGGTCTCATTCTGAGATTCCTGGAGGCAGAATCACCATTTCGGACTGCGGTAGACTGTTCCATGGACAATTTTAATGATGTGTGTATGTATATATTCATGTATGTATGTATGTATGTATTTATTATTTCTGAGACAAACTCTTACTATGTAGCTTAGACTGGATTCACATGCACGTCCATCTTCCTGCCTTAGTCTCCTGAGTGTTGTGATTACAGGTGTGAGCTAGGCCTGTCCAAGAAGGACAATGGAAGTCAGGAGAGAGGCAGGGAAGGCAAACCATAGTTTTCACAGGCAGGCTGTGCCCATCTCCAGGGACGCAGGTGGCAGGATGCCCCTGAGGCTCTTGTCTAAATCCGTCTTGAATTCTCATCGGCAATGGCATCTCCCTTAGCTTTCCATTCTGGTGGTTTGCTCCTTTGGGACATGGATGGATCATAGGGTCAACTTTGTCCTAGAGAGGCATTGAGATTCAGAGATTCACCCAGGCTGGGTAGTCAGTGGGTCTTACCTGCTTGGATGAACTTGGGAAAATGACTTGTCTTTTATAAGCCAAGTTTTCTCGTCTATATTAAAGAGGAAGCAGCACCATGAAGCAGTGCACACGGCTTTTCTTCTTTTTTGCCAACTAACATCAGTGATGCCCAGGTGTCACGTGGAGGATCTTGGGGGCAGCAGTCCAGCTTCTAGTCCAGGTCAACATATGACAGTTCTGGTCAATTAAATTGAAAAGGAAGTTTACTGCAGATTTTTCCTTTCCTGATAAGACAAAGAGGATGGACCATTCCCCCCTAGACACATGCATTTTCTTTCCTCCCTCTCTTTCTTCCTCCTTCTCCCCTCCCCCTCCCTCCTTTCCTCCTCCTCCTCCTCCTTCTCCTCCTCCTCCTCCTCCTCCTTCCTTCCTTCCTTCTCTCTCTCTCTCTCTCTCTCTCTCTCTCTCTCTCTCTCTCTCTCTCTCTGTGCTGGGAATTGAATTTACAGCTGAATGCCTGCTCATCAGGTCCTCTGTCACAGAGTTATAACCTATATCCTTTTTCTTGTCATGAAACTTGTAAGTAAAAAAAAAACCACATTGAATACATAGAACCCAATAAGCACCATGGCTTAGTAAAATTGTAGAATATGGATGTTTCCCCCTGAGATCATGTGACTAACTGGGAGCTGCTCACTGCCGTTGCCCAGTATTGAGAGTATTCTGCCATAAATATTTAGTTAGGAAACGATCCACATTCTATATCTGAAGTGCAGTTCTTATTAAATGCCTATCACTCTCAGGCCATTGTGAGTTAGAGAAACCAAAAATCAAACCACACTATGAGTAGCCATGGCTAGATTCTCCACAGAGGGAGACCTCTGCTCTGCAATGGCTTCTGAACCTTGATGCTTGGTTTATGGTGGCAGCCCAAACATTTTTGTAAGCAAGGCCTTACTGTGTAGCCATGACTGTCCTGAAACCCATAGAGATCCATCTGTCTCTGCCTTCTGAGTGCTGAGATTAAAGGTATGAGCCATCACATCCAGCTAGCTTCATATTCCTTTCAGTGATTTTCAACCTTCCTAATGTTGTGACCCTTTCTTTAACACAGTTCCTCAGGTTGTGATGATCCCCAACCATAAAATTATTTCATAGCTGTAATTTTGCTACTCTTATGAATTGTAATATAAATATCTGATATGCAACCACAGGTTGAGAATTCATGCTTTAAAATAAAAATTATTATATTGTAAAATTGGCCTTTTGTGTGTATACAGCTATGCTGATTTCATCACATAGATGGGTTTGTGTAACCACATGTTGTGATCAGTTCCTTACTGTGACAGCATATTTGGGATAAAATACTTTAAGGGAGGAAGAATTTCTTTGGGGTCACGGTTTCAGAGGTGTGATCAATGGTTGACTTGCCCTATTGCTATGGGCCTCCATGAAGCCTATAGACTATAACAGCAACAGGGGTATGCATTTGAGCAAAGTTACCCAGCTCATATGGCCAAGAAGCAGAAAGAGGCAGATGGGAAAGGGCTGGGCCAGAAATACCTTCAAATACATGCCATTAGTGAGGAACCTCTTGCAGCCAGGAACCACTTCCTAGCAGCCCAGGCATGAACTCACCATGAAATGAAACTCTGGAATGAAATTAGCATCTTCATGATCGAATCTCCTCTCAATGCCTGGTTATACAAGCATCTTAGAATCAATCCTCCCATACACGAGTCTCTTGTGGAGCGACCTTTGGCATCTAATACGCAATGACAGCTTGCTACTACAGTAAGGACAGAGCTTCTTCATTTTTGGTTTGCAGTCACATTCTTTCCCCTTCCCCTAGACCCTAGGACCTATTTGTCTGTTCTCTATCACACTAGGTTTGTGATTTTGAGAGTGTCATGTAGATGGAGTCATAGAGGATGTCCCCATTAGAGACTGACTTCTTCACTCAGGATGATGCCTGTGAGATTCATTTAAGTCGTGTGCTGTTTTTTAAATTATGGAGGAGTGTTTCTTTATATGATTTTGCCATAGTTTATTTATCCACCCACCTAATGAAGGTCATTTAGGTTGTTTTCAGTTGGGCAGTTACGAATTAAGCTGCTATAAATATTGTGGTCAGGTTTCTGTATGAACATAAGTTTTTGTTTCTCCGTGGTAAATAACTAGGAAATGGGAATGCTAAACCATATGCTAAAGGGCATGCTTATCTTCATAAGAAACTTCCAGACTGCTTTCCAGAGTGGACTCATCATTTTGTGAGGTCTCAGACATACATACTGATTGGAATGAGATTCATGTAACCAACTCTAAGGGTTCATAATCAGCCTAAGAAAGACCTTCTCTGTCTCTGATATTGCTTTCTGGTCTCTAGATCGCTAATCTTTCCTTTATGCCATTTTGCTAACCATTTCAACAAGCATGCTCATATCTGGGATCCAAATTGATGGGTACACAGAGAAAATGAGTGGTTGGTATTTACTACACTTTCCTGGGCCTTATCTCCACCAGTCCTGGAGGAAGGTTGCTATTCCTCCAAGTCTTGATTTTTGTGGGAACCTGTTGCTAACTACAACTGGTTTATTTGTTTATTGAGTTGAAATGTGAGAAAATGGAAGGAAAAACCTCAACATTTAAGAATTCATACACTGCTTCTGAGAGTTGGGAGCCCCCTTTCTCGATCTTCAAGCCAGATCGAGAGGTGTTTCCTGTGGTTTAGCCTCTGTACCCCAGTGCCTCCTCTGAGTTTGGAGCTGCATTGAGCTCAGGCTGGGGGGACCAGACTGGAGAGAAACAGCAAGCTCACAATTTATGTTTGAGAGAGGAGAGGAGACAAGACAGCAGCTCCATGGGTCCTGCCTGCAGCTGATGCAGCATTCAGTAGGGAAAGCAAGGTGAATGAATGTATTCCATCTTACTGGAGCCAGGACACAGTGCTGTCTCATAGATGGAATGGTAAGCTTCACCTCTGCACACCATTCTGAACGCTCCATTTAACCTGTCCTGTGTTTTTCGTTTCGATTCACATATGACCTGCTTCAGAAGGCAAGTTACACTTTCCCTTACTTACAGAGCTTAAATTAGTTATGATTTTTTATAATTTTGTTCCTTAAATATCTATCAGCATGCAACTAGATCTAAGTCGAGCTTACAGTATTGAAACAACGCTAAAACAAGCACAGTTTGTAAACTAAATGTGAACAGAACATTGTGACTTCATCTCATCTATTTCCTGTGGCTGACAATAGGTATCGAAGCAAACCAACTCTTCATACTGTGGGCTATAGTACATGACTGTGGTGTGGGTCCTTTGTGCTGTTGGGGGGTGCATGGCAGCTCCGTTCTCTCCCTTGTTTCTCTCTATTAGCACTGTACCACCCAGAAGCTTCCATGAATACAGTGTGCTACAACACCGTTTGGCTTGTTTTAACTCCCATCAGCATTCACAACACTAACTTTGTGTCCCTTGCAACATACTGACCGTGCCCCGCCTCTTATAGTTCTGCATTCTGAGACTTTACTTACTCCAAATAAACTACAGTATTAATTTTAATATTAGCCTTAACTCGTTCAAGAAAGAGACCACAGTCCCATAAATCTTAAATATAGTACATTATTATGATTCTCTTGTTACTTCAATCTCTTATTGTGCTTTACTAATTTATTAAAGTTTATCATAGGTAGTTATGTATAGGCAAATCATAGTATGTACAGATTTCAGTACTATCCAAGACCTTCAAGTATCCACTGAAAATTTTAGAATGAATCCTATGAAGATAAAGAGGATTGTTGTACAAAGATACATACACATGTCTTTCTTCAGTAGCCAACGTGAATGAAAAACCACTGGAAAATCAAACAGCTTTTCAACTGAAGGAGTTGTTGACTTGCGTTGGAATTCCTGACTCAAAGGATATCGCGGTGAAAGGTTTTCAGAAAGGGAAATGGAGACTGCTGCTTTCAAATACAACATAAGCTCTTGGCTTGGGGAAGATTGGCATTTTACTGCTGGACTGGGGTCTCCTGGGATCAGAGGAGTCCGGGGCGAGAGTTGAGGGCAGGTGTTACTGACGCATCTTGTGAAGAGCTACATCTCCTGTACCAGGTCTGTAGGTGGTCAGTCCTTCCCAAGCAGATTGTGGGCAGACTTTGGGACAGAGTTTGTATTGAGAATGGACACGAAGAGTGTTTTGCTGTGGCCCTGTTTATTTCCTCACAGCTACTGTCTCTGCTAGGTTAGGTGGTTGTATTCAATAAGAGAGTCCGTGAAAATGCCCTTCTTGGGTGTGGATTGTGAACTGGAAAGTTTAGCCCTGTCTTTGCTGCCCCAGACATACTCTGGAGATCCAGGACAATGCCGAGCTGTAGGGTTGGCTCTCCATATCCAACAAACACACAGCAGCACGGATAACTCCTTAGTGTAGGTTACTGAAACTTTCCATTATTTTTGTTAAAGTAGATGTGCTTCTCATGACATATGAACCCATGTATACATGCCTTCACAATGCTGAATCAACTTCTCTAATTTCTGAACATTTTATCTCTTCTGAACACCCAAATTCTCTTTAGTCTTTATTTAAATTTCTTTTAAAATTAGCATTCAGGGTAGAGGGATTTCATTATGGCCTTTTCATACTCTGCTTTGGTCCATCCTCTTCTGTGGCTCCCTTCTCCAGTCCCACTGCCCCTGTTGTTTGTCGCCTTCCTCTTCTAGAAGCCTCTATTCCACTTTCATGTCGCGTGTGTTAACCCTTTCCTCCCTTACGACCTCCCTTATGCCTCTCACATTCTAGTTTTATGGCCTCTACCTCTTGCACACGTGTACACGTACGTTAAAATTTAGGATCCATGCATAAGAGGATAAACATGCAGTATTTGTCTCCTGAAATTTGGGTTAATTTACTATATATAATAACTTCCAGCTCTATCCATTTTCCTGGAGATGCCACAATTCCAGTTTTATTTACAGCTGAATAAAATCACACTGTATATATGGACTACATGAAAAAAACTTTGTTCATCTCTTGGTGGGCATCTAGGCCGGTTCCTTTTCCTAGCCACAGAGAACAGGGCTGCACTAAACATGGATGTTGTGCAAGTATGTTGGTAGGACTCAGTCTTTGGGTACCTTCCCAGAAATGGCATAGCTGAATTACATGGCAGTTCTAATTTTAGCCCTTTGAGAAGCTTCCACACTGATTTCTATAGTGGTTGCAGCAGTCCACACTCACACGGTTGTTAACAGGGGCTCCTATTTCCCCTCATCTCACCAGCATTTGTTGTTATTTGTTTTTATGACGTTAGCCATTCTAACTAGGGTGAGATGGAATATCAAAGCAGCTTTAATTTGCATTTCTCTGATGGCTAAGGATGTTGGATACTTTTCCAAAAATATTTATTAGCCATTTGTTTTTCTTCTTTTGAGAACTGCCTATTCAGTTCATTAGCCTACTTATTGAATGAAAGCTTTATGTGCGGTTCTTTTTAATTTGGTTTGCAAGTATTTCATTGAGAATGAATGCATTAGGTTCACTCGAGAAATTGGTCTATAGTTTTTTCTTCTGTTGCGTCCTTACGCTGTTTTGGTATCAGAATAATACTGGCTTTGAAGATTTAATTTTCTTCTTGAGACAGGGTTTCTCTGTGTAATCCTGACTGTCCTGGAACTTACCCTGTAGACCGGCCTGGCCTTGAACTCAGAGATCCACCTCCCTCTGCCTCTCTAGGATTAAAGATAAAGATACCAGATGTAGAATGAGTTTTATATTGTTCTTTCTCTTTGTATTTTGTCCATGAAATATTGGTGTTTGGTAGAATTCAGCAGTGAATCCATCTCATTCTGGATTTTTCCTTTTGGGGAGATTTAAAAACTACTGCTTAAATTTCTTTGCTTTCTATCTGTCTGAGTTTATATCTTCTTGGTTTGATTTTGGTAGGTCACATATATTTAGGAAAGAATTAATTTTGTTTAGACTTTACAATTTTTGAAATGTAAGTTTTCAAAGTATTCTTTAATCAGTCTTTGGGTTGCCTTGCAGTTTGCTGTACTAAATCCCTTTTCATCTCTAACCTTATTGAGTTGGGCCCTCTCTCCCTTTCATTTGGTTAGTTTGGCTAAGGGGTTGCTCAATCTTGTTAATATTTTCAAACTAATTCTTTGATTAATTCTATGTGTTGTTCTTTCAATCTTTGTTTCATTAATGTCCGCCCTAATTATCTTTATTTCTTGTCTTCTACTGCATTTGGGTTTGTCTATTTCTTGTTTCTCTTTGCTCTTGGGTATCATTTATTCACTTATCTGTGAGCTCATTGATTTTTTAAAAAGATTTATTTATTTATTTTATAGTGTCCTGCTTGCATGTAAACTTGCAAGTCAGAAGAGCACGCCAGATATCATTATGGATGGTTATGATGTGGTTGCTAGGAACTGAACTCAGGACTTCTGGAAGAAGAGGCAGTGCTCTTAACCACTAAGCCATCTCTCCAGCCCCTCTCATTGGTTTTTTTCAATGTGAGCATTTATAGCCATGAATGTTCCTCATAGAACTCTCTTTGTTGCACTTCAGATGTTCTGTGTTGTTTTGAACAAGAAAGTCCTTTATGAGCCCATGTATTTGAACATTTGGTCCTCAGTGATGGTATTGTTTGGGGAGGCTTAGGAGATTTGGGCTTGTTGGAAAGTATGACACTAGAGGCAAGCTTTGAGAGTTTAAAGTCTCGAACCATTTCCAGTCGCTCTTTCTGTTTCATGCTTGTGGTTCAAGTTATGAGCTTCCAGCTTGCCCTTCCAGATGCCTTGACCGCTACTTGCTGACATGCTTCCCTGCCACCATGGACTCTGAGTCAAATAACTTGCTTCTATAAGTTGCCTCGGTCACACAGCTGTACCACAGTGGTGGAACACTAATATAGGTTCTGGTTGATTGTACTTTGATTTTAATTTGATTTGAGGAATTTTCAATTTCTTCCTTGATTTCTTCAGTGGCCCACTGTTTGTTCAAACTGTATTGTTCGATCATATAGATCATATAGTTCCTCTTGCTGTTGATTTCTAGTTTTATTTCATTGTGATCTGATAAGATACAGGGGACTATTGTGTGTGTGTGTGTGTTTGTTTAGGCTTAACTCTAAAGCGATTATTTTGGAGAAGGTTCCATACACTGCTGAGAAGCATGTATATTCCTTGTTTGTTTTTTTGGGGGGTTGGAATAGACAGATATGTGTTAGGTCTGGTCGATGTACTGTATAACCTAGCTCTGACTTTTGTTTTTTTTTTTTTTTTTTTTTTTTGATTGTATTTTAGGACATCTATCTTTTTTTTTTTTTGTTTTGTTTTTTTTTTTTGTTTTGTTTTTGTTTTTGTTTTTCGAGACAGGGTTTCTCTGTGGTTTTGGAGCCTGTCCTGGAACTAGCTCTTGTAGACCAGGCTGGTCTCAAACTCACAGAGATCTGCCTGCCTCTGCCTCCCGAGTGTTGGGATTAAAGGCGTGCGCCACCACCGCCCGGCTATGACATCTATCTCAAGAGGAGAGTGGAGTACTGGGGTCTGGGTTCTTCCACATTATTGTATCAGGACCAATCTACCTTTTATACCATGTAGTTTTTGTGTTTTTTTAAAAATGATTTTGGGAGCCAGAAGATTCAGTGTATACACATTTGCAATTGTTATATCCATTTTGTTGTGATTCAAATACGCGTCTCTTTTTTCTTCCTCGTAGGGATGGTGCAGGAACTTCCTTGCCTTGTATTGTCTTTTCCATCAGTCCCCATAGGTGTGTGTGTGTGTGGGGGGCTGCCATGCTCAGAACTTTGACCAAGTTAAGTCGCTCTGTCCCTTTAAACAAGAAGTTTTTCTGTGACTTCGTCCACTTTCTTCTAGAATCTGCTGATTTGCACCCTAGTCCCAGTTACCATCTTGGTGTCTGGTGTTGGAGGAGCTGATCTTTCTGTGCTCAGAGATTTCTGTGCCTGAGGTTGAGAGGAGGTATGGGAGGATGGTCTACTGTTACCTTTTGGTTTTTGAGAATGCTGCATTCCACAGGACACGTTCAACAGTCTTGTGTCGCTCACCTAGATAATGGCAGGGAGACATGGTTATTTTCTTTGGCAAATGTATAATGTATTAGCTTCAGGTTTCTGAGACACACTTTTGGCTTCTCTTTCCAGTGCCTCCCTGATCCAGCTGGCCTTATCCAGCCTTTGGTTTCTTTCCCACAGTCTGGGCATTTTCTCTCTGGCTTTTATAGCGCCTGCCCATGGGGAACGTATCATTGGTGGCTCTAGCTGACGCTGGCTGGCAGGAACAGCTTATTCTGACTGGGTGATAAAAGTGGACTGGCCCCTTCTCTGTGGGGAAATTCTGAGTACCATTTATTTCTGTTGCCTTTAGGTCCTTCTTCTCATATACCAATCTGATGTACCCGTTTTAATTTTATCTGCTTGCAGGTAGAGCTTCTATTCTGCCATCTTACCTGGGAGTGTCTAATTTCCTCTAAACAGTCTTTGCTCATTCCCTACCCTGCCTCTGGCTTCTGGCAAACAGTAATATGCTTTCTGTCTCAGGGCATTTGCTTTTTCTGGCTATTTTAGGTAAAAGAAATTGGGGTTGAAAAGATGGTTCAGTGGTCTGACCACCACACATGTGCTCTGGATACATACACGGAAACAGATATTTATATCAGAAGAATCATCCGGAATGTTGATTTTTTGGGTCCAGCTTCCTTCACACAATTAATGTTTGTAGGGTATCCTAGTTACAGCATACATTGATCCTTCCTTATATGGATGATTTATTTTTTTTAAAAAAAACAACAATTTTTATATTTGTTTATTTTATTATTTTGTGTGTATGAGTGGTTTACTTGTCAGTAAATGTATGTGTGTCTGTAGTGGTATTTCATTTGTATTTTAATAAATAAAGTTTGCCTGAGAATTAGAAAAGTAAAACAGCCACACTGGTTAGCCTCACAGACAAGGCAGTAGTAACACACACCTTTAATCCCAGGAGCCACACTAGTTTGCTGTAGAAACCAGGCGCTAATGCTGCATACGCTTAATCCCAGAACTAGAGAGGATTATAAAATGGGAGGAGACAGTTCTCAGGCTCAGTCTCATTCTGAGGTTTCCTGGAGGCAGGAATGCCATTTTCAGACTAAGGTAGCGGTAAGAACCAGTGACTGGCTGCTGCATTGCTTTTCTGGTCTTCAGATGGAACCTGAATATCTATCTCTGCATTTTTTATTAAGCATGTTTTATGTATCACATGTGTGCCTAGTGCCCTCAGAGGCCAGAGAAGGACATTGAATCTCCTGCGATTGGAGATACAGGTAGTTGTGAGCCACCACATGGGTGATGGGAGTTGAACCTAGGTTCTCTGTAAGAGCAACAAGTGCTCTTAACTGCTAGGCCAACTATCCAGTCTGGGGATGATTTCTTTTAAGACAAAGCGTTTCTATCAGCATTTTGACACATTGTAACATCTCTCTCTCCCCTCCCAGCTTCTTCTTTTCCTCTTACCATCTTTTCCACTTGAAGAGGTGGTAAGTCTTTCATTTAACCTGAATAAGAATGAAGAAAGGTTTTATTGTAGTTTTATTTTTTTTAAGTCAAGACTTGATGGTGCAGCAAGATCACCATCAATACAGTGTTGGTACATCCGTCTACTATGGGCGAGAAAGGTCTTCTTTCATCTGACTATCAGTGACATTTATTGACTATCTGCTATATGTTGGGTTATTCTGGATTATGAGTGATTCTGGATTATGTTGAATGAAATGAGATGCTAACCCTGCCATTATGATGGCTTGTGGTCAAAAGGGGGTGTGGCAGAAACACCAAACCAACCTTGACATACTATGAGGTATTTGCCAGGACACTGGAAAAGCATAGTGTGTTGACATCTAATTGGTCGAAAGAACTTCTAGAAGGGGTTGGTACTTTCTATTGCCACGCTTCAGTTGTGCCACCTACACAGTGGAAATAGCAACCTGGACGTCATGAGGGTCTCATGAGTTCACCGAGCATTGGTAAGACGCTTGAGTTGGTGCTGTCAGGGAACTTTGCATTTAGTGAATCAGCTTTTATTCTACCTCTGGACTGGTCACAGAAGCCATCCACTGGGGGTGAGCACTGTAATGGCAGCCATGTGCCAGGCACTAGGTGATGTGCACATCTGTCATTGCAGTCTCCTTACAATTCCTGAGGGGAGTTAGAGGGGAGAACGAAATGGATGAGCAGCCACGCTCACAGATATTGTCTCACGAGACCCACAGCTACTGGGGTGTATGGGAGCAGAGTCAGCGTTTGGTCTCAGGTGGCGTACCCGCTTCCAGAGGCCTGCTCTCAACTGCTTCTTTCCTCTGCCTCTATCAGGTCGGATTCAGGTAGAATGCCAGTGGTACATGCTTCTCAGGAAGCTGGCTGTGTACTGGGTGATCAGGATGATATCTGAGCTCATTTGTGTTTTGACATGTATTTAGGACATGCAGAAGTTTATTCCCTTGCCTTATTACGTGGGCGAAAACATTCTCGTTTGAATGTACACTCATCCACTGCCCTCCATCTTCTGTGTAACAGATAATTTCGTGTTTGTCCCATAAGCAAGGATGTAGGGGGTTTCTGTCTTGGGATCACAGTCTAATAATGATTCAGGGACAATGATGGGGTACGTCAGGGAGCTTCACACATAGTCACATTTAAAGAGGAAACTGAATCTGAGCTAAGGGCACAGAACTGGCTTTCGACAGTTCTGTGATTTTCAACGGGGCACCCGCAGCCGTTGCCTAGCACGTCTCTCCAGGGAGTGTTGTGGCGCCTCTGCTGGGGCTGGGGACTTGATGCTTTTGCAGATTGTGATAGGTCTAGATCAGAAACCTTGGGCTCCCAAGAGTTAACCTCACAGGACATGAGCTGCCTGTATGGCCTTTCTGGATCGTGCCATTCTGGGGTTCCACGATTATCAGTGCTTTGGGAACGGGGTCTGAACACTTACTGTGTGACCCGTGCTATGGGTCAGAGCTGCTGCCGCCTTTACTTCTGCTACATTACACTTCAAAAAAGAAGGCACAGGAGTGTGTGAAAGCCAAACCGCAGGCTTTTATGTTATTAAGGGTCAAATTATATAATCCCTAATTACATCTTGCCTTTTAGACACAACGTCAGCTGCTCTATTTCTAGTACCACAGAACTACTTTAATTCCACTGTTTTCTTGCACAGCTGAACACGGCTAAGGAATCTGGGGTCAGGGTCAGGGGTGGCAGCAGTGAAGTCTAATAACTTCCCTCTTTAGACGGTTTGATAATTTTACTATTGATTCCCATTCTTCTGCATTTTCACCATCTCACCCTTTCTTTTTCTTTCCAAGTGATTAAAAAAAATATGGCAAATTCAGTACAACTTTTAGTCAGTTGTGCATCTAAACGTGACTGTAGGGACAAGGATTTTCTTCAACCCAACAGAGGCAAGGTTCCATGACTTAGTTGCCTGTTGATGGCCAAGGTCTCTGGCCAAAGGCCGGGGACATATATGGCCCTAGCGTTGAATCTCTCCAGGAGGTGGCGCCCTTTCTCTGCCCAGTGGGTAGCGGTTGTTCCCAACTGTGGGGAGAGAAAAAGATTCACTCTTGAAGCTGGAAAGTCATTTTCTAAGCCCCAAGGGACGCAGAAACAAATGACTCTAAGAGTAAGTCCTAACTAGCAGTTAAAGAATTTGTGTTACATACAAAAGTTGCTTCTCTTTCAATCACCAATGACTGAGGTCGGTGCTAGTATGACAAGCCTTGTCTTTTTAGGTGTGGAAATAGAAGCATAGATGATTGGAAATTGCCTAAAGTCAGATGAAATGGAAACCTGGGCCATCCTAGTCACTGTACTGTATTATGTTTGGCTCCTTCCCATGCTAGTGATCAAAAAGCAGGAGGCCACACTGGCACATTAAATGGCCCATGCATCTCATCTGAGAGGCACATTCTGGGGTCTTGTCTCTGTCCTCAGCACAGAAAAGCACCCTAACTTACAGTGCCCCTCTCTCAAGCCAGATATGTGTAATTCTTTTCTTCTTCTAATGAGATGGGGGTTTAGTGCTTCAGAGACGTGAAGGAAAAGACTTCAACTGCTGTTTGTTCTCATCAAACCAGGTCTGCATCTGGGCATGGCGACACATGCCTTTCATCCTAGCGCTCTGGAACTGAGGCAGGAGATCCATGCGAGTTTCTGCTCTATGAAGTGAGAAGGGCAGCCGGGGCTAAACGGTGATACCCCATCTCAAAACAATCAAACAAACAAAAATATCGTGTCAACAGAGGTTAGCACTCTGTATCTGAAAGGCCCTGAACTCAGGAACCAGGCTGGTTAAGCAGTAGCTGGGATCAGACAGAGGGTTCCCAGCATGATGGTTCCCATAAAATGAAAACGTCTTCCTCAGTTACTGGGGACTTAGGATAAAATTCAATGTAAAACTTCATTTCGTGGGTTGGAGAAATGATTCAATGGTTTAGAGTGTTTAGAGAGAATCCAAGTTCAGTTCCCAGCACCCACATCAGGTGGCTCACAAGCACCTGTAACTCCAGCTTCAGAGGTTCTGACTCCCTCTTCTGGTTTCTTCTGGCATCCACACACATGCCATCCATAAACACACATACACACACACACAGCATCCATAAACACACATACACACACACACAGCATCCATAAACGCACACACACACACACACAGCATCTATAATCACACACACAAATAATAAATAAAATAAAACTTTAAAAATTTGATTTTGTAGCCAGGCAGTGATGGTACTTGCCTTAAATCCCAGCACTCAGGAGTCAGAGGCAGGCAGATCTCTGTGAGTTCGAGGCCAGCCTGGTCTATAGATCGAATTCCAGGACAGCCAAGGCTACACGAAGAAACCCTGTCTCACAAAACAAAACAAGAATACTTTATTTTGCTTTTTTTCTCATAAATATAGATAGTTTTTTTTTTTAATTTTATGAGGTCTTATTTGTCAATTGTTGGCCTTAATTCCTGGGTAAATGGAGTTCTACTCAGCGAGTCTACTCCTATATCTGGTAGGGTACTGTCAATGACTTCTAGTGGTTTAACTGTGTCAGGTTTCACACTTAGGTGCTTTTGAAGCTTGTTTTTGTGCAAGGTGATACAAGCCGGTCTAATTTCATTCTTTTCTGTGTGGACGTCCAGAACCATTTGTTGAAAACAGTGTCTTTACTTGAGTGTAGGTTTTGGCATCTTTGTTAAATATTATGTGGCTGTGGTTATGTGGACTCATGCTAAGTCGTCCATTTTGTTCTACTGGTCTTGAAGTTTGGAATGGTCGTCCCTCTGGCATTTTTAATTTCTCTCTGGTTTGCTTTGGCTATCTTGGGTGTTTTGAGATTACAGATGAATGTTAGTATGGTTTACTTTCTACGTTTGTGAAGGATGGGGTGGGGATTTTGGTTGGGATCGCATTGAGTAGCTTTTGTAGAATGGTCATTTTCACAACATCCCTTCTACCAAGCTGTAAATGTGGGCTGTCTTTTGATTTCTTGCGTCTTTCTCATTATTTGCCTTCAGAGGTTTGAAGTTCTCAATGTAGAAATCTGTCACCTCCCTGGTTAGGTTTATTCCTAGATATTTTATTTTCATTGAGGCTGTTGTGGATGGGAGTGTGCCCATTGTCTCTGTCCCTCTCTCTTATTCTTTGTTAGTGTATAGAAAAGCTGTTTCCTTTTCTAAGTTGGTTCGGCTAGTTTGCTGAAATTCTTAATCATTCCCAAAACCTTTTATTTTTGTAGAAATTTTGGGGTTTCTTGTGTATAATATCATCCACAAATAAGAGCAGTAGTTTGACTTCTTTTGATCCCCTTTTGACTTCTGTTTGATCCCCTTTAATTTCTTTCTCCACAGACTGTATCTTCTGATGTTTGCTATTGTGGGATAGCTCTTCATGGTTTATTTGATGGACCACTTAGATTTTCCCTTCATTTTACTGAAGGAATTTTCTATATTATATTTCAGAATATTTGAGCCCCCCTTTTTTTTAAACTTTGGGAAACCAATCATCCTTATGTTTGGCAATCTTTGTCCTTTGCTCCTATCATCCCGTGTCTAACTGCCTTAATTTCTGCCTTACTGTGTTCCCATTCACTGTGATTACATCATGTTTCCCCCCTAAGCCTGTCTGCTTTGCATCTGGGTCTATTGTATTTCATTCAGATGTTTCTAACTTCCTTATTAGAGTTGTAGTAAGTTAATTTTCGCCTACAATTTGTTCCTGTATGGTTGCTAAGTTCCTTATCATTATACTTTATTGCTTTATGATTTCTACCTATTTTGTATATTTTTTATTAAGTTCTAGAGGAGAAAACCCACAAGAGAATCAGTTCTGTTGTTTTCTTAGAATTTAAGATGACCAGATGGGGCTTATAACCTTTCTCCTGTATTTCTCCCTGGAAATGTGCAAACATGGTTGCCTCATGTTGTTGGTTGTTTTATTACTCTTTACTCTCAGCCTGACACCCAGCTCCCAAATAAATCACACACAGAGTCTTATTATTTCTTATGAATGCCCAACCTTAGCTTGGCTTCTTTCTTTCTTTTTTTTAAAAATCGTCTTTATTGAACTATACATTTTTCTCTACTCTCCTCCCTTCCTTTCCCCTCCCCTTCTACCCTCTCCCATGGTCCCCATCTCCCAATTTACTCAGGAGATCTTGTCTTTTTCTACTTCCCATGTAGATTAGATCCATGTATGTCTCTCTTAGGGTCCTCTTTGATGTCTAGGTTCTCTGGGATCGTGAATTGTAGGCTGGTTTTTCTTTGCTTTGTGTCTAAAAGCCACTTATGAGTGAGTGCATATTATATTTGTCTTCCTGGGTTTGGGTTATCTCACTCAGTATGATGTTTTCTAGATTCATTCATTTGCCCACAAATTTCAAGATTTATTTTTTTCTGCTGTGTAGTACTCCATTGTGTAATTGTACCGCATTTTCCTTATCTATTCTTTGATTGAGGGACATTTAGGTTGTTTCCAGGTTCTGGCTATGACAAATAATGCTGCTATGAACATAGTTGAGCATATGTCCTTGTGGTATGATTGAGCATCCTTTGGGTATATACTCAAAAGTGGTATTGTTAGGTCTTGAGGTAGGTTGTTTTCTAATTTTCTGAGAAATTGCCATACTGATATCCAAAGTGACTGTACCAGTTTGCACTCCCACCAGCAATGCAGGAGTGTCTCCTTTACCCCACATCCTCTCCAGCATAAGTTGTCATCAGTTTTTTTTTTTTGTCTTGGCCATTCTTACAGGTATAAGATGAATTGTTTTGATTTGCATTTTTTTGATGGCTAAGGATGTTGAGCATTTCCTTAAGTGTCTTTTAGCCATTTTAGATTCCTCTGTTGAGAGTTCTCTGTTTAGGTCTGTACTCCACTTTTTTATTGGATTATTTGCTCCTTTGATGACCAATTTCTTGAGTTCTTTGTATATTTTGGAAATCAGCCCTCCGTCTGATGTGGGGTTGGTGAAGATTTCTTCCCATCTTGTAGGCTACCGTTTTGTCTTGTTCACTGTGTCCTTTGCTTTACAGAAGCTTTTCAGTTTTAAGAGGTCTCATTTATTAACTGTTTCTCTCAGTGCCTGTGCTACTGGGGATATATTTAGGAAATGATCTCCTGTTCCAATGCGTTCAAGTATACTTCCCACTTTTTCTTCTATGAGGCTCAGTGTGGTTGGTTTTATGTTGAGGTCTTTGATCCATTTGAACTTGATTTCTGTGCATGATAATAGATATGGATCTATTTTCTTTCTTCTACATGTTGATATCCAGTTATACCAGCACCATTTGTTAAATATGCTTTCTTTTTTTTCCTTTTTATATTTTTTGCTTCTTTGTCAAAAATCAGGTGTTCATAGGTGTGTGGGTTGATATCTGGGTCTTTGATTTAGTTCCATTGGTCCTCCTGTCTCTTTTTATGCCAATACCAGGCTCTTTTCAGTACTGTAGCTCTGTAGTAGAGTTTGAAATCAGGGATTGTGATGCTTCCAGTAGTTCTTTTATTATACAGGATTGTTTTGGCTATCCTGGGTATTTTGCTTTTCCATATGAAGTTGAGTATTGTTCTTTTGAGGTCTGTGAGGAATTTTGCTGGGTATTGCATTGAATCTGTAGGTTGCTTTTGGTAAGATTTGGCTTGGTTTATTTATAACCAGCTTTTCTTAAATTATCCTGTCTATCTTTTGCCTCTGGATTTCTATCTTTCTCTATTTCCATAAATCTTTCTCTACTTCTTTCTCCATGGCTTGCTGTGTAGCTGGGTGGCTGGTCCCTGGAGTCTTATTCCTCTTGCTACTAGATCCTCTCTTTTCTTTCTTTTTCTCCCTTTAACTCCTCTTTCTGCCTGCTAGCACTACCTATCTTTTCTCCTGCCTTGCTATTGATCATTCAGCTCTTTATTAGGCCAATCGGGTGTTTTAGACAGGCAAAATAATACAGCCTCACAGAGTTAAACAAACGCAACATAAAAGAATGCAACACATTTTTGCATCATTAAACAAATGTTCCACAGCACAAACAAATGTAAAACATCTTCAACTAATCTTCCACAGCCTCCTCTGTTCCACAACATTCCCCTGGGAATGGCGGAGAGGCTTCTTTTCAGGGACTGTGTGTTTTAGATATATCCGTCGCTGTCTTAGGTCATCTCTCTAAGTTGTTGTACTCTGTGAGAGTTCTTGGAATCCAGAAAATCAATTACTTTCTTACGCACTGGTTTTCTTGAGACTGGCTCATGAGCTATTCTGAATCATGCTAGACAATTCCATTTCTTCTCTTGGCTGCCATTTTGAATTTCTGTGGCACAAAAAGGCTTTATCTCTTCTTTTGCTGCTGATACTTTATTTCATTAAGTCCCTGAAGAAGTTTTATGTTCATACCACATTCGAGTGAGTCTACCCAGAAATCCACATTATTTTAACAAAAGAACTAAAATAAAAATATCTAGATTGGCTCGGGTTTTTCAGACAAATGGCTCAGGCCTGAGTTTTGAGTGCATTGACATCTACCTGTGTAAATGAGTTGAACAAGGGTGACCTTTGCGGTATGGATGCTTATCTGTTGTGAGCCACCATGGGTTGCTGGGAATTGAACTCAGGACCTCTGGAAGATCAGCCAGTGCTCTTAATCTCTGAGCCACCTTTCTAGCCCCTGGATGCTTATCTGAAGACAGACTAGGATGCCTATGCAGAGGGCAAGGTTTCCCCACGTTTACTCACATCTCATGAGCTTCACTTTCCCAGACATTTCTGAGGCTGACCTCACAGAGGGCTTTATGTGATGTTTAGATTCGCTTATTTGATTTTGTGTTTCACTGTATTGATCCTAGCTAACATTTATCTTCTTTTGCTGCAGAAATTTTGGAGATTTTCTTTCAGAGTTTACTTTTGGTTTTTGAATATTGCCCCAGGAGAGAGCAACAGTTGCATACAGTCATTGCCCTGGCTTTTCCCATGTTAGAAACACTGAAGTTCTGATTCATTTGTTTTTCTGTAGCAGTCAAATTAAACCCATTGAATGAACATATATATATGTATATGTATATACATATACATACATATACATGTGTATATATATATATAGTCAGAGGACTCATATAGCATTGTCTAAATACATCTTTCTGCTTTTGAGATTGAGGGCTTCACTGTCAATATCACTGACAGCAGTCTAAAGAACAGTACCATGAACATCCCCACCTTAGATGATTAGTAGAATGTTCTGGTTCTGAATATTTGATGTTTCAAGTTAGCAGATTTTTATCAGTCCAAGCTTTGGGTCTCAAGCCACACCGGTGACACTTTGGAAGGGCATGAAAAGTTTCACAGTTCTGAGAACCTTCAGTCATTAGGGCATTTATTTCAGTGGGGTGAGGGGTTTGGTTTTGGCTTACTTTGGCAAACAAAAATACTTGGTGTGGTTCAATTGATAGAGGAAGTTGAAACGATTTGGAAGCACTAAACGCTTCATGAGTGGCCAGGAATAACAACGAAAGCTCTCTGAGACCGTGAGGTGACAAACTGTCATGAATAGGAAGCTGAGCACCGGTCTTTTCTTCTCTAAGGCTCCAAATACATCTTTAATCATTGATTTATTCTTCATTTACTCCACCCCAGGCAATCAATAATTTCTGAAAAATCCTCCCCACTTCTTGTGTTGGGCCAAGATTCTTCATCACTGCCCAGACTTCCTTCCACCATAACCTCCTCCATGACACTAAGAGTGCCAAGTCTCCAACTTTAGGGTAGATTGATGGCGAATTCTTGCATGGCACTCCCTGATCTCTTGAATGGGGCATAGTCAGGGCTCCTCTAGAGGAACAGAGCCAGCAGGATACAGATATCTCTGACATCACTGTTGCCTATGGCTGCATTATTTATATGTGTACACACACACACCACACCACACCACACATGGTATTTCCTGGAACACAGTCAAAATACACTTTCCTCTGACTCAAAAATTCACAGCGGTCCAAACTCCTTCTATAAAATGGCAGAGTATTTACCTCTATCCCCTAACACACCTGCCTGTATATTTTGTCATCTCTAAATATTTTATAATACTTATTATGATATAATTGCTATACAGCTATTTCCTGTCCTGTCTCATTTAGGGACTAATGGCAGGGAAAACAGTCATGTACGTGTTCAGGATCTTAACTGTGTCATCCTTTAACTGCACAGTACACAAATAAGATGCAAAATAAGGTGATCAATGTTCAAACAATGAATGATGGAGAGAGGCTGGGATGTGGGGAGGGGGCAGCAGCTTGGGCCTGCAAATCATTTCATTTGTTTGGATTCAGCAAAGTTCTCAGAATGTGAAAAAAATTAATTTTTTTGGTGTGAATTTTTTTACACTATTTATAATTGGTTTTACACTATTTTTGCAACCTATATAAAGTGTGGATATAGAACGTGAAGGTATCAGGGCTGACTACACACACACACACACACACACACACCATAGACCACGCACACACACACACCACATACACACACACACCACACACACACCATATACCACACACACACCATACACCACACACACACACACCATACACCACACCCACACACCACACACACACCACACTCACACAGAGCTTATTTATTTATCTATCATCTATCTATCATCTATCTATCTATCTATCTATCTATCTATCTATCTATCTATCTATCATCTATTGTATCTCCTAGGATTAGACACACATGCTTGTATTTTCTGGCTAAGTAAGCTTCAAAATTTTAGGTATGCTGGAAGATTGGGAAACTATCAGAAGTTCTGACAGGAATGTTGATTCTACTCTTACGGTTTTTATCTAGAGTGGGCAAGGCTCACCTATACTATCAAGGATAACTTTTTCACTAGAGTCACTTGGTCATGGATGTTAACTGTCCCATAAAATACATTCTCAGCTTCACCAAGGGTAGTGTTTGGCTGAATACTTGGGTATGATCACCTAGCCAAGCCAACCATCACACAGGGATGAGAGAATAAAAGGGCAATGGATCTGAGGGAATAGAAATTTGGCTCATTTCTCCTTAGAAATTAATGGGTTAAAAATATGCTCCTCTTCCTTCTCTGTAGACAAAACTAACGATGAACACAGTCGTGTCACAAGAGGGCAGGCAAGTGAGTTCATTGGAAGCGCTCCACCATGAAAGTGTTCAGATGTAGTCACTGTGTGTAGTTCTGCATGCAAGGTCTTTCCAATGGCAATTCAGAGAGAAGTCCCACCGAGAAGAAACTCCTCCTCCTCATGCTTGTCTTCTCTCCCTTTTCTTTTAATAAATTGAGCTTTACTCAAATTCATTTTTATGTTTTCCTTTATTTTCCTGGATGGCACCCATCCAGAACATTCTTAGGATAAGGCTGGCTCAACCTCTCTTCTTTGCTGTAACATGCACAACTCACTTGTGTATCACAGAGACTTCCTAATGGCATTGGGAAGACTTTGTCACATGTTACAAATTGATATTTCCTGCTTGTGAAAAGCCCAGGATTGGCTAATACAGAAAAGATGAATTCTGTGACTTTTGCAATTGTGTACATGACAAAGCCTCCCCGCCACCCCCCCTTCCCCACGAGACAGGTTTCTCTGTAGCTTTGGAGTCTGTTCTGGAACTTGCCCTGTAGACAGGCTGGCCTCGAACTCACAGAGATCCGCCTGTCTCTGTCTCCCAAGTGCTGGGATTAAAGGCACGGGCCACCTTTAAGAGAGAAAAAAAAAATTGCAAAACTGTTTTTCCAAACCATTAAGTAAACCTCCAGCAATATACTGTTTTTAACATCTCTGGACATCAGGTACACTCAGCGTCTTCAGAAGCTGTCCAAACTCCACGTTGCATAACTGTGCTACCCCACATGACAGGGACTACACAAGTCATTGAACTCACCTAATAACAAACTGCTCAAGTCATTTTTGAGTGCCTGATCTGGGTGCTACCACAGTGTATGTGAAGACATCTGTGTGTGGGCACATGGGATGGGACCCTCATGGGAATAAGAAGTTAAAAGTTGAAGCTAGTGGGTTGTTTTTGGTCAGTTGACTTGATTCCTGATGGTTATTTATTTTTTTTTAATGTCACTGGGTCATGGGGTGCTCAAATATTTGACTAAACACTTTTTTGACTATGTCTGTAAGAGTATTTCTGGATAACACTACGATTTGAATTTGCGGATTGACAGAAGCAGATGGTCCTCCCCGGGGTGGGCAGGTATCATTCGATGCGCTGGAAGGCTGGCTACAGATGGCCCTGTAAGAGAAAGCGCTCTGTCTTCAAGATGAGACACCGTCCGCTCTTGGGAACCTTGTTCTACCTTTTACTGGAGAAACAAAACCATTATTTCTCTGGTTCTTAGGCTTTGGGACTTGAGCTGAAACTGCTGCCATTGGCCCCCCAGACTCCTAGCTTTGGGGCTTGCACCGGAAGTGCAGCATCAGCTTTTCAATCAGTTTGCAGAGTGCAGCTCTTGGGACCCTCAATCTCCACTGAATGAACATATGGCTGTTTCCTTTTGCTCCTGTTTCTGTGCAGAAATCAGGCGAACACAACTCTGCAAATATTAATATCTCGAAGAAGACAGTCTGTTTGGCATGGGGTGCTAAGGTAAAGAGACCCAGATTCAACTATCTCTAAGGTGTTCCTTTTACATGTACCGTCCAGACTACCTCCGTATCCTGCCTCCTTCCAGCCAGGGTGGTGGAAGAAATGGCGCTGGGAATGTACGTTTCTCTCTATTAAAGATGTAAGGTGAAAGGCTCATGTCTGTTAGATATGCACTGTCCAGAACTTGACCATGCTTGGTCAAGGAGGTAGAGGAGAGACGCACATTGGTATTTCAGGTGACAACAGAATCCAGTGAGGAAAATCAAGTGTCGGGCCATCAAAATGGCTCAGAAGTGGCTCAGAAGTAGAGGTGCTTACCGCTAAGTCAGAGGACCCGAGTTTGATTCAGAACCCATGTAGCAGGAAAAAAGAAAATGACTCCAATAAGTTGTTCACGTGCACGCACACACTCACGTATGCACACATACACACGCATGCACACACACGCACACAAACACGCACACACTCGCATGCGTATGCACACACACATGCATACACACACATGTTGTTATTCTGGAGAATGGATTATTGGGGACTATTCTTTTTTTTTTTTTTTTGGTTTTTCGAGACAGGGTTTCTCTGTGGATTTGGAGCCTGTCCTGGAACTTGCTCTGTAGACCAGGCTGGTCTCGAACTCACAGATTCTTGTCTATAAAATGTGAAATGAAACTGTACATGATGGCTCACATCTGTAATGCCATCACTTGGTAGGAGGAGGCAGGAGGAGGCAGGAGGAGGCAGGAGGAGGCAGGAGGAGGCAGGAGGAGGCAGGAGCATTACCATGAGTCTGAATGGTATAGAGTAAGACCCTGTTTTACTGCTTACATCCACCAAAAAGAGACAAAGACATTTCTTAAACCCTTGATTGTTTCAAAGTAAGGGCGTATGGCAGTCTTTTTATTCTTAGGATTGGACTTGGACCAAAGGATTTGGATTCCAAAATCTGATAACCTCAGGCTGGGAAACCTTTTCACCGTTTCCATTCCAGGACACTCAACATTAGATGCTGATCCAAAGTACTCCCCAAACTTTTATTTTTAACATCAAACTTATTGCATGATAATTACTTCTGAATCTAGACGTGTCTGCCTCCCCAATTATACCGTGCTCCTCTGGGGCGGGGCCTCTGTTCTGGCTCTGACTCATGGTAGGAACCAAGTAAACACTGGTTGAAAGCTCTGTGGGGAATTGTCATCTGGAAGCGTTGACTTGTAAGCTGATGGCGACACCCACTCCCGTTCCCACCTCCGCTTCCAAACTGTCCCGAACTCTGACCTTTTCTTGCGAATTAATTGAATGTGCAGAGGAGAGACTCTGGATAATCGCTGAGTTGTCAACGGCCAGGACCATCATGTCTGCCATACCAACTCTCCGTGGCAGCCTCATAGTTGTTGTAAGTTTCAAAAAATCGTCTTGGTGGTGGCCAGATGCTAGGAACATATGGGAGTGGCGCAGCAGTCAGTTTCGGGAACTGCCATGCCATCTCCTCAGCTGGAGGACTGAGGAGCCCACCAAGGACTTCTGGGAAGATGGTGCCGGTCAGTCCCATTGCCCTCCTTCCCTCAGGACCCACGAAGAATCAGAAACGTTAGGTCTCTTGTGATGCCCTCTGGCGCCCCGACCAGCAGCGCTGAGGAGTGGAACTCTCCCTCAGCTGGAGTCAGGAGGCCTGCGATCTGAATGCTGTGTGGTAAGGGACGCAAGGCCATTGGACCTGTTTAGGCCTCAGTTCCCCGTGACAGATTTGGAGCAGATCAGTTGTTGCCCAATCTTTAATAGAGGGGGCACTTCCATTTCTCTTAAAATTTGTATTGTTTTAAAAACAAACATTTAGGCAGAATTCCAGAAAAGACCATTGGGATCTTGGTGTGTGTGTGTGCAAGCACGCGCGCGCGCGTGCGCGCGCATGTGCATATATGTGTGTGTGTGTGTGTGTGTAGGATGTCTGCTCATTTGTTTCTTCCTATATCCTTCCCCAAGAAGGCCCCAATTTTTGCTTTATGTTTGTTTTTTGAGATGGGGTCTTAGTGTTCTCAGTTCGGGAACTTGGTATGTAGACTAGGTCAGACTTGGACTTACAGAGATCTGCCTGCACCCACCCCCACCCCATGGTGGATACCATCACACCTGTCTTCCACGGGGGATCTTCAGGACATCTCAGAGCACCTTAGAGCGTGTTTGTGAAGTCCCGGACCAGCTGTTCTCAAGGGTCTCCAGGATGGGATTGAGCAGGAGGTGAAAGACCCAGGGTTCTTGTCTCAAATGAATGGCTGCTTCCCTCTTGCTCAATGTTCTATCTCTCTCTCATCTCTCACTCGCCTCATACCAGATATCTGTCAGGAGTTCTGACAAAATCCCACAGATCCGTGTTGAGATCAAGGGAACAGGGTACCTACCAGTATTGTTTGAGCGGGGAATCTTTTTATTCTTTTCCTTGCTTGTTTCAGGCAGTGTCAAATTCGTCACCCGCCATACCGAGGTACCTGTAACAAAGGAGAGAGGACCAGGGGAAAAGGTCATGCGTTTATTTGATGGACGCTTTACACAACACAGGAGCATTCAGAAATGCTAAAGCAATGAAGAAAACTCAAGTGTGATCAAAGGGCTGAATGAGGTGGCGATCATGCGGACAGGACCGAGGCAGGTCTGTTCAGCTGCTTCCTTTGCCGTCGTAGCAAAGTCTAGAAAAGACCCTTTATTTCAGGGGAAGATCTGCCAGGTTCTCTCGGCATTAGCGGGGAAAGCAAGTGAGCAGAATTCTATCAACCTGTGTTCTTCCTTGCTTCCTTCCTTGCGTAATGATGGTCTCTCTCATTCTGGAGATAGGGCTGAGTATGCTGTACAGAGATGCATTCTGCCCTGGAACTATACCCACAGCCGCTGGCTATTCAGTGCCCTGTTTTGGGGGTATTTCCCGAACCCCATCCCTTGCCTTGTGCTGGGAGAAGCTGGAAGCTAAGGGGAAAAGTCAGAGGACTTTGGGGACTATGATCTCCAGTTCTACCTCCCAGGCCTTGACTTGTTCTCTGTGCAAACACCTGAGTCTTCCAGGCTCCCAGCAACATCTTTCCCACCATTCCCTTGGGCTGTCTCCTCCATACTCCTTTTGGGCCCCACTCCCAAGCCCATCTTTTCTCACCCACATTTTTTGCTTCCTATCTTTGTCTCTTCATTCCGTTCTCTATTAAAAAGAAAAAAAAACCCAACAAAATCAATCCACAGAGCGATTAGATTTGCAAATGAGCGGGCAGGAAACCGGGAACAAAGGGAAGCAGAGCCGAAGAAGGAGCAGGTATAATTACTGTAATTAACTCCAACAGCAGGGACACAGCCCCTCCTCTGCGGCTGGGAGGTGTTGAGAGGCAGGAACTGCAGGGGAGGCTGAGGGGAGCAGGCTGCTGGGGAACTCAGACATTGTCCCCTTCTCATGGTTGAGACAGCCTCAGTTTTGAAGGCCCCACCCAGAGCAGGTGCCTCTCTGGTATGAGGAGTCCTCTACTTGGTTGCCACAGGAACACGCTGGAGGTGATTCAGTCTCGCGGGATAGGACACGATCGATTGTTTGTGGGAGGGTGAGGTGTCGGGGGTGGGGGGAGGGCGTAGAAAACAAAGTTCCCTCTTTTATCTCTCACCTGGGCATACAGCTCTTCACCTTCTCTATGACAATCTGAGAGCTGACTATGAATTCCCCAGAATCTAAACATTTTTAGAGACCATAAAGGATGAACATATCTCTCTGATCTTAACACACTGCTCCCCATGTTCCCCAGTCCCCAAATATACATAAACATCTCACCTCTGGCAGACTTCTGAAGCACCTTTGTAACTTTGCCTTTCTTAGTTGCTCGTCATCGTCCGAAGCCACCTCTGACAGTTTGGTATCTTACATAGATAGGCACCGCGTACTTCCCTTCCTAGGTGAGCCTATCCCTTTCCTGCTTTCTCAAGGGGCAGCTGAGGAAATGTGAATGTTTAAGAAGCCCTTGGAAATACAGCGGCGTCTGTGGAGTCTGTACTTGGATGCAGGTAACTCTCGCCTCTTCTAGGCGCTTAGTCTTACGGCTATGGTTTGCATGCGTCTCAAAGTCGCAATGTGGTACACAGATATATGCAGGCAAAACATATAAAACAAACAACAGCATACTCTTCCTTCTTCGTACTTCAAGCATCTTAATTCAGCCTCTCACTGTTTCAAGCGTGAATTATTCTGACATATTCCTGATTGGACCATCATTATCTGCCTTGCCTTCCAATTTATTCGTGTGTGTGTGTGTGTGTGTATGTGTGTGTATGAACGTGTGTGCATGTGTATAGGTGCATGTGAACATATGTGTGCATATGGAGACCAGAGGTCAAATTCTATCTTATTTTGTGGGATAAGGTCTCTCACTGAACCCAGAACTCATCAATTCCGTGAGAATGACTGGCCAGCAAGCCCCAGGGATCTTCTTATCTCTATTCACTGGGATTACGGGTATGTACTCTAGTACCAAGCATTTTTGAGTTGGGTGCTGAGTATCTCATTCGGTTCCTCATGCTCGTGTGGCTGGGACTTTATCAGCTGAACCATCTTTTCAATATTTTAGTATATTCTTTACACAAAACCACCATCATTTCTGTCCCAGGGATTTATATCTTTGAATGTTATCTGGGATGCTGCATGTCAGTTGCCAACTAGATGGGATTTAGAGTCACCATGGAAACAAACCTCTAGGCATTTCTTGTGAGGGATTTTCTAGAGTGAGGTTGTAAGACCTACCTTAACTGTGGGCAGGGTCACTCTATGGTCCCAAACTGCATAAAAGGGAGAAAGACGGCTAAACACCAACTCTCACTGCTCTCTGCTTCTTCACTGCAGCTGCAATGTGACCAGCTGCCTCGAGCCCCTATTTCTATGACTTCCCCGCCATGGTGGACTGTATCCTTGAACTAGGAGCCAAAATAGAGATCTTGCCCTTAAGTTGCTTCTTGTCAGGTATTTGGTCCCAGTAACAAGAACAGGAACCGATACAATATCCCACAATGAGCAGACAGTGAATTGCATTCTTGGGCTTGATGTAGGATGCCCTTTCTCCTTGGCCACTTGCCGCATCTTTCCTCTGGGCACCGATGACTGCTATCCTCTGAACACATCATAGTTCTCTGTGTCTTTGTATAGCACACACTTATTTCCTGTCCTTTCCTAGTTTCATGTGTTCATATTGTTTGTTTTGACCCACTGAATCCACTCAGAGCTGCCAGTGTGAGTAGGGGTGCAGGGCCACCTACTGGAGCACGGGCAGCCTCTCAGGGGCCGCTTCTCTGAAGACGGCAGACTGCCAAGAGGAACTTTCTTTCCCAGCATTTTCAGCAAAAGCCACAGCACAATTTTCCACGGACAGATTTATTCCTGTGCTAGGGGTGAGAAAGGTCCCAACTCCATAGTTTGTCGATTTCTGGATTTGGGGTAGAGGGATGGAATCATAGCCTTTCTGGAACATCTGGACTGGTGAGCCAGATGTGTTTCCCCGAAAGAAAAGCAAGGTGCTTTTGTCAAAAACATACATAATAAGTCAGAAGTAAGCAGAAGTATTTGCCCAGAAGTGTCAGATACTGCTAGATTTTTTTTTAAAAGCATTCGATTAATCTTTACTGTGATCAAAGCAAATCTATTTTAGCGGTTAAGCAACTAAGATGTTCCCAGTTTTACACAGTTCTTCAGTGGCAAGTTCTTACCTTAGGGGCGAGACTCCCGAGACTTTAAAAAGTTTTATAAACGTAGTCTATATGCACGTAAGAAATTCAAGTAGGACAGAAAGGTGTGTGAGGTAGAGGTAGGTGGGGTTCAATTGTTGACCACTGCTTCCTTTTCCTCGGTATGTCTCCTGCTGTCCACCCCAGGGCTCGCTTACAAGTTTTTGCTGTACTGCTTCTTCATACTCCAGGGCTGGCTTGTCCCCACTTCTGAGGATCCCACCCAGTGCTCTGCATAGGGTGTGATCTTCCCATTCTGACTGATGTAACTATGTATTATCTCAGGATCCACATAACATCCTGAAATTACCCCCTTCCTGTTTCCGGTGGTTCTAAGTGCTTCTTTCCCATCCCCAGGCCACTGCCTACGCTTGCGCAGATCAGGGAATGCACAGGACAGACTCAACACTTCTGAAAATTGCAGAATTTCTTCTGTGTATTGTGTTTTCTCTGACTTGCTGCTCTGCACATTTTGTCATTTTTAGGACCTCAAATCCAGTTTCTTTATTTTTCATTTTTTTTACTGGTTTTTATTGAGCTCTACATTTTTCTCTGCTTCCCTCCCTGCCTTTCCCCTCCCCCTTCAGTCCTCCCCCAAGGTCCCCATGCTCCCAATTTACTCAGGAGATCTTGTCTTTTTCTACTTTCTATTTCCCATGTAGATTAGATCTATGTAAGCCTCTCTTAGTGTCCTCATTATTGTCTAAGTTTTCTGGGATTGTGGTTTGTAGGCTGACTTTCTTTGCTTTATATCTAAAAGCCACTTATGAGTGAGTACATATTATATTTGTCTTTCTGGGTCTGGGTTACCTCACTCATTATGATGTTTTCTAGATCCATTCCTTTGCCCACAAATTTCAAGATGTCTTTATTTTTTTTTCTGCTGTGTAGTATTCCATTGTGTAAATGTATCACATTTTCCTTATGTATTCTTCGGTTGAGGGGCATTTAGGTTGTTTTCAGGTTCTGGCTATGACAAACAAAGCTGCTATGAATATAGTTGAGCACATGTTCTTCTGGTATGATTGAGCATCTTTTGGATATATATCCAAAAGTGGTATTGCTGGGTCTTGAGGAAAGTTGTTTCCCAATTTTCTGAGAAATCACCACACTGACATCCAAAGGGCTTGTACCAGCTTGCATTCCCACAAGCAAAGCAGAAGTGTTCCCTTTACCTCACAACCTCTCCAGCATAAGTTGTCATCAGTGTTTTTGATCTTGGCCATTCTTACAGGTGTAGGATGGAATCTCAGAGTTGTTTTGATTTGCATTTCTCTGATGACTAAGGATGTTGAACATTTCCTTAAGTGTCATTCAGCCATCAAATCCAGTTTCTTAACCATGCCCGGTACCTCCTCCCAGAATGGTGGACTGGAAGTCATCTTCAGACAGTAAGTCAGGGTTATTTCAAAGTTCCCTGCCTTTATTTCTCTTTTCTCAAAGGCCAGTCCTATGCTACCTGATACTCAATGCCTTTTTCTTTTTCTCTTTTTTCAAGGCAGGGACCACATTACTCCATCATGACCCCAAATAGCCCCACTTTTAGTAGTTTTTAGATATCCTTCCAGAGATGTTCTGTGCATGAAAAGCACACACGTCTCCTCTTTTTGTACAAATGGTACCCTTTGAAACACCAGACTTTTCACCTTATTTTTAAATCACTTATTATCTTACAGATTGTTCCATATATACTGACCTCATTCTTTCAAAGGTAGAGCCTGCTCTTCTAACCCCGACTCTGTTCTGCCTTAGTGAACGACAGCTTAGTGATTATTGGTTATAATTGGTGCTCGGTAAACAGTTGATGGGTTGAATATATTACACTGAAGTGGCCTCTTGTGTTCTGATGGTGGAGAAAATGGATGTTTCATATTAATTTTGGGGGCCTTTGTGATCTACGCTTCTCTGTCCTCTTCTTTTATTACATTGAAAATGTTCTTTTTCCTCTTGGTTTGTTGTAAATTGAGACCTAGAAATAGTTAAAGCACAGCTCTGGATTTTTTTTTTTATAAGAATTCAGTTTGTATGATGAAGCATACCTATTGTATAAGGAGAGAGGCATGCGAGTTCAGGGAAGTTTTCTAAGGTAACAGGAAAACGTGTCTGTGTGCTGCCTGGCATCTAGAAGCCCAGCAAATGATTTTTGCATGAATCTGAGGTATACTTTTATCCTGTGCAATTATTATCTAGCCTCTACATGGGCTGAATTTTGTTCCCTCAAATTCATATCCTGGGGCCCTAACTCCCCATGTATCTGTGTTTGGCGATGGGATTTTGAAGGGGTAATTAAGGTTAAATGAAGTCAGAAGAGTGGGACTCTAACCTAAAAAGAAAGAGATCCCGGGAAAGCTAATACAGAGAAAAGGGCACGTGAAGACACAGGAGATGACCTACAAGCTGAAGAAAGAAACTAGAAAGAATTTTTTTCACCTTCTTGAACTTCCAGCCTCCAGAACTTTGAGAAATAGAGTCTTTGTTTTAAGCTGCACAATCTGGCATTTTTGTTATGATAACCAAATAAAACTGATACTCCATTCTTCCTAGAAAAAAAGCTGGTTTCTTTTTCTTTCTTTTTGTCCCGTTGTCTAATATCTGTATAAGCTCTAATTAAATGATAGAACAGAGAATTGATTCATTTAAAAAAGCAAAAAAGTTTAGAAATTCCCTAAGTAATCAATATCAAAACAATAGCTGATGAAAAATTGGTAGAATATTGGTGTAAAGCGTCTAAAAGAATGTGTGTATAAAGTAGGTTAACACGGTCTAACTGCAAGCCAACTACTTAAAGTTTGATTGACCTTTTTTGGTAATATTGTAAGCTATTTCATTGGTCCTGGTTACCCACCAGAACCTGACAGTAAGACTCTATTGCTGAAGAAAGACATACTGGAGTCAATAGAACATGGAGATCTGAGGCTGGTACTGACCTAAGAGCTCCGTCCTTCCTGGCTGTCAGAGCTGGACCGTGCCATGCAGGCTACTGAAGAAGAGCCTTCATCGGTCTTACCCACCTGTTAGCAGTAACAACCTGCTCGGCAAGACATGCCCAGTGCATACAGTATTCATGCAGTAGTGACACAATGACACGAGAGTAGCAAATGACTCTCTGATTGTATTTATGTTCCACTCCATAAGATGGAACCCAAACCAGTTGTTAGAGCCAAGAACCTGCGGCTAGAGGGGCCAGAGGTCCCATAGAGTCTACTACCATTACTATGCTAATAGGACATAGCTTTAAAACATGTATTTATATATTTAGGTCAACAACTTTTCTTTGAGACAGAATCGTGTTAACGTACAAAGACAAGCCTAACATTTACTATGTAGTCCCAAACCGGTCTGAAATGGGGCTTGTCCTGCCTTGTCTCCTGAATACTGGGATTTAACTGTTCTAATAGGTGGGAGTGAGATGTTACAGTCGTATGAGTCTATCTGTGCATATGGCGCACATGAACATGTGTGCCCGTGAGTGGAGGTTAGATGTTGGTGTCGAATGTCGTCCTCAGTTGATGTCCACTTTATTTTCTGAGACACTGTCTTTCACTGAATCCGGAGTCACTGAAGTGGGCAGGATTGCTGGTCAGTAAGTCTCAGTAAGTCCGTGTCTGCTTCTGCATGCGTCACCGCTTCCAGCTTTCTACCTGGATATTGGGGACCTGAACTCAGCTGTTTCCCCATCCCAGGGAACTTATAGTTTTATATTTTCATTTTTTCCATGGCAGTGATGCTGAAACTATTTTTAGTTACATATTTTCCAGCTGTGTTTCACTGTATGTGAACTTTTTTACATTCTGGCCTATGTTAACTTAGTTAATCTTATTACTGAAGTGTAAGAGTTTTTCAGATAAGTATTAATATATATGTATATAACTTGCCTTCATTTCTATTTTTCAAATGCCATCTCAAAGAATAGGAGGCTTTAATTTTGAGCTAGTTCAATTTATCGATCTTTTTCTTTTAGAATACGTGCTCTTTGGATAATAAGAATGCCTATATTAAGAGCAGAAACACTTTTCCTTCTGCTTCCTTCTACAAGTTTTCGGTCTAGTTTTTACATTTAGGCTTATGATCAATTTTAAGATAGTTTCTGTTTATAGTATAAGGCAAATTTCAAGGTTTAATTTTTTTTCTTTGTGGATATTCAATTGTCCCAGCAGCTTTTTGGTAATCTTTTCCTACTGGATTGCCTGGGCATCTTTGTCGAAAATCAATTGACCATAGATGAGTGGGTTTATTTCAGGACTCTTTATTCTGTTCCATTGATCCATATGTCTCCCCTCTGTTAATAGCACACTGTCCTTATTACTGTAGCTTTATAGTAAACCTTAGAATAGTGTAGCTCTTACATTATTTTAGGACATAGTGTAGGAGGAGTAGTCCGAGGCCTCCAGATTTGTTATTCTTTCTCAAAGTCATCTGAGTTATTTTAAGTCCCAAACATTTACATATAGATTTTATTATCAGTTCATCAACTTTTGCTTAAAAAAGGACATGCTTGCTTTGTGACTTACATTACAATGGAGCTCTGCCTGTTGGAAAGCATTTGCATATTACTATTTATAGCTACCACTCAGAGAATAGGCAGTTCATATACCTTCTTTTATTTAGGTCTTTAGTTTTTCAGAATATGTTCACAATATTTTGTTTTGTCATTGTATGGATTTTTGCACATTTTACTAACTTATCCACAATGTTTAGTGTTTTCTGATGCTACTGAAGGTGATATTTGTGGTAATCCGTCTGCAAAGTGGCCGCCGGTGGTTCATCCCTTGTGGCATTTATGTCTTGGACAGTTGCTCTTCCACACACAGGTAGTATGGGTGACCAGTAGAATGTGGTTGGAATGCTGGAACTTCCTGTGAGACTCCGTGATAAGAGGCCTCATGGCGCCAGCTTTGTTCTTGTCTTGCACTGTGCTCAGAGGACGTGGGAGAAGCTCTATTAGTTAGATCTCACCTTAGGCTTCTTCTTGTGTAGACAATCATGTCACCTATGTTAGGCAGCTTTATGTTTCCCAAATTTGGATGCCTTATCAAAGTGGTTAGGAGTGTCACGATAATGTTCTGTTGGAGGTGAGAGTAAACATTCATTTAGATTATTTTGTTAACATATATACGCTTGTGTGTGTGTATGTGTGTGTGTGCACGTGCGCACGCACCTGAAGGTATACCATGGCACTTGCGGAGGTCAGAGTCTCTCCTTCTACCATGTGGGCTCCAGAGCTTGAACTCCTGTTGTAAGGTTTGATAACAAGCATCATTTCACCAACCTGGAGAACAGACATTCTTACCGTGTTTTTGATCTTACTAGGGAAGTATTCCCTCTTTCCCCAAAGAGTGAGATCAGCTGTAGGCGGTTCTGAAATGTCTCTCATCAACGTGAGGAAATAGTTTTCTGTTTTCAGCTTATTTGAAGTTTTTATTGTAAGCCATGTTCTAATACCCTTTCCAAATCTATCATCTCTTTATATTAATTTTTGTTCACTAATATGAATAGTTCCATTAATTAAATTTTTAATATTAAACCAGCTTTTTATTCCTTATATATACTCCACTTGGTCATGGTACATGATGTTTCAGAGGATATTTGATGACTGCTTTTTCTTTCTCTAATTCCTTAAGGCATCTGGATTGTATTCATCTGAGAGAGGGCAGGAGACTCCGCTTCCCACTGATGTTTGGCTGGAACTAGTGGTACCTCGCTGTCTGAGTGTGTGTAGAGAGTGTTGGCAACCCTCTGAGATCTGCCTGAGCGGACAGATGTGGGGATCGTGGAGGAGGGCTGAGAGTTTCCTGCTTCTTTGTGTGAGTATATGTGCTAGAATCGGCTGTCTGATTTGGAGGAAGAGCATAAAGCGGGAAGAGCGGAGAAGGACAGGGTGTGGAAGCGCCCCCACCCCCCATTTTGGTTATCCAGTTAATCTATTGCCTACCTGAAACAGATCCTCTGCAGATCGGTGGCCCCACCTTTCTTGGGAGGCAGCTTCCACGACATTCTTTCCAGTCTCGCTGAAAGAGAACAGTAATTTAGGCAGAAAAGGATACCACTGAGCACGTCTTTATAGGGTCGTCCCTCGTGCGGTCTGGAGAACCAGAGCACACACCGCACCAGTCACTGCCACCGCTGCCGTTCCTCACCAGTCACTGTCGCACTGCTGGACTCTTGATCCTGCAGTGACCAGTGCTCTGCCTCAGGCGACCCTGTGTTTCCCTAGGTTGTTATATGTGGAAAGACTTCATGTCTCACCCACAAACGACAGCTTGACTGAGCCTGGGTCAGTCTTAGGCTGCTAGGTGGGGATGCAGATTTTATAGTGAGATGCAGGCTCCTCTTTAAAATAGGGAGAATGTTTTAGAGATTGGCTATCCCAAAATGATATTCACTATGAAAACACAGACAAGTGGTCTAAGCTCTGGGATAATTTTATGGTACCCCTCTATCACACTGTGCATTTCCCCTAAAGAGAGTGTTGAGCGGCACGTTCCTCCCTCCATCTCCTGGCTTTAGGTGGCATAGCACCACCTCGGTAGTGTTTAAGCACACCCTTCCTTACCTATTGCTCTTCTAGGCAACTACCTATCAACAACTATTTCCTAAGCTGCCTCTGGTTTGACCCTATCTCTTCAGAGTGCTTTCAGCCCACTGCAAGTGTGAACAGTGTTTGCTGAAAACTCTATGTTCCTCTCTTTGAGACTCCAGAAAGAGTTTTGAGATACTACAACAATTTATTTTTATTCAAGAACACACATATGAGGAAAAGCCTCTCTTGGTTTAGCACTCTGGTTTGATTATGATTTTTCTCATAATAGCACACGCCTTTAATCCTAGCACTCAGGAGGCAGAGGCAGGCAGATCCCTGTGAGTTTGAGGCCAGCCTGGTCTACCGAGTAAGTTCCAGGACAACCAACGATACACAGAGAAACCTGTCTTGATAAATAAATAAATACATAAACAAAGAAACAACAATGACAGCAACAAAACCTCCCAGTGAGTTCTGATCCTAAGGTAGGGGTGTTGGGAGGTGGGGTCTCGTGGGAGATGTTGGGGTCACTGGGGGTGGAGGAGTTCTTGCTTTCAGGGACTGCATTAGTCAGCACAAAGGTGGAGTATTCAACAGTCCATTACTCTTAGCTCATCGACTAACTAGTTGTGACTTTCTGCATTAACCGCTGCCTACTGCTAAAAGAAGCTTGTCTGGCCAGATCTGAGAGCTGCGCTAGTCTATGGGTATAACTATTTAGAAGTCAGTTTTTGACTACATACATGTACATTTAGAAAGACCTCAGTAGATGCCTCTCCCACGTGGGTCTGTGACCGCCCCATCCATGTTTTTGGCTAGGTTTATAGTTCCAGGCATGCACTCCTCCCTGTGGAGAGGTCCTCAAGTCTGCTCAGAAAGTGGTTGGATACCCCAGGAACAGTCCCGCCATTGCTGGGTAAGTGAGCATAGACCACACTGCAGGCTGATATTGTGGCACACAGGGTCCATAACTAGGTAAGACTGTTGATGAGATTTCTCCCCTAGCAGTCTATACACAGTCTTCCTGCACAGTGGACAGTAGCTAGCAAGGAGGAAACTCTGAGCCTAGGTGCAGCTTGAATTTCCCTGTGTACTGCAAGGTGCTTTCAGCAGTAGGATTTTGCTGCATCCTGCACGGATTGAGGGGCAGACCAGACTAGGGCAGCAAGGGAAAGAAGAAAAGACAAACACAAACCCACAAGAAGGCTAGGATCGGGCGGAGTGGGCTTTGTGATGGCAAAGCCACAGTACCACGGAAACTCAGCATGTTTGTTATAAACAACTAACAAGGAGGAAGGGTTATTACATACAGATAAACAAGGAGGCGGGGCTTATGGTACATAGCTGGATCAAGGAGATAGCTTTAGCTACTATCAGGAACAGTCTCTGTAGAGAAGCAATCTTCAGGCTGTAAACATCGGGAATGTTGGTGGCTACAGTGTGCATTTTCTGTGCACTCTATCGACATTTGTACGTAGGTGGCTCTGCCATCGGTCTGAGCCTCTGAGCCTGGGGAGGGGGCAAGGCTTTGGTATTTTCCCATAAGTCTGAGGCTATGCTTCTTGACATGGCCATGCCCATGCCAACAATACCCATTTAACCCAGGTTTTCACACACTCAGGGTTTCCTCTGCTCTCCACAGATTCTTACCAACCACACAATTCTAGAGTGCAGCCAAGGGCAATAACAGTATGTTGTTTGGGGAGCCTATTGGGCCTCGCTGGCCAATAATTCTTGGGGAGGCATCTGAAATAAAAGTTTACGATGGATAAGATGATAAGAAAGAAGCTTGGTGGCTCCTCTGAGTCCCAAACAACTGCTGACTTTAAAACACCAAGAAGAGCCAAAACCTTTGGCTTCCTGCCACCTTTAGCCTGCTCTGTGTCTTGGAGTCTATAGTAAGTGGTACACACAGGAAGACAAAGCAGTTTCTCATCTGCTTGCTCTGCACCCCACTTTTCTTTCTCTCCATTCCATCTTCACATGATACAGACATGGACAATCATCACAAAGGCTTGATAGTAAAACAAACACCATCTGATATTTATAGCACGCAAATGTAACTGAATGAGCCAGAGGCTAAAAATAGGAGGTCTGGGTGAAGCCATTCAGGATGGTTGTGGCCCAGGGCTTTTAGGGACAAAATAAGTCAATGCAGATCTAATATTGAGAAACTTAACCTAGATTTGGTTGGTTGATCTCTCAAGTGAAAGGTGATGGTTTCTCTCCTGCCTCCACAATGGTGGGAATGGGCTTTCCATGGTGGAAGCTTGACTCTTAGCCTGCACATCAGGGCATCTAAAGCATTCCTAAAGTTGCCTGCAGGAAAACTGGCCTTCAGAAGAGACTCAGGCCTATGGGGGAGCTTTGGGACTCTGACTTGTATCTGAGGAATTCTAACAACTATTTGATATTCATTTAATTTTCCCACATGTGCATGTTCCTTGAGTGTATAAACAAATGTGCGACCTGGATTGATCACTTAGGGGTTCTGTGCGCCATGCTAGGCCTCTTTATGTAGACCTCATCATAGCTGTGATATATGCTCTCAATTTTGTTATGATACCAGCTGAAGCTCAGGTAGGATCTTTTCTAAAACCCTGTTATTTGTAACAGGCAGAAGAAGATTTAGCCTCGCGTCTAGCATTACCGACAGTCATTAAGCATAGGCAGCATTTTGCCAATTCCTTGGCACTTATTCTGGGGTATGTACTAATGGGCCTTCAATATATGCTTGGTTTGGATGAAGGCTTTTCCTCCACACCTCTCCTCTTATCATCCCCTTCTGCTTTGAGCTCAACTGTGTAGTTATTCTATTCAGTGTCACACCCAGTGTACGGCCTATAATCCACTGCATCTGTTAAGATCTTCTTTGTAGTTGCTGGGAAAAACACAATAAACTCACCTCTCGTTTATTAAACTGACTATTGTAACAAATACAGGCTATCGTTGTTGGCAATGCTCTATAGAAAAGAGAACCCTTGTATGCTGTCGGTGGGAATATAAATTGGTCCAGGTAGTACTGAGTACATCATGGACTGTCCTCAAAGAGTTAAGAAGAAGACTATGATATGATCTAGTAATCTCACTGCTGGGTATATAGACAAAGGAGATCAAAATAGTTTTTCAAATTGATATCTATACTCTGCATTTATTGCAGCAATTATTCATAATAGCCAAAATATAGAAGAGACATCAGGACCCATTGATGGATGAATGAATCAAGACATTGATATAACCTGCTAGACAAACATTATCTCATATGTATGTGGAGTATAAGAGTTAAATGCATAAAATCAGGGTAGTGTAGTAAGCTGTATTTTACTCTTTTGGATTTTTGGGGGGGTCCACCACCCAGTTCCAAAATAAATCACACACAGAGGCTTATTCTTAGGAATTCCCAGCCTTAATTTGGCTTGTTTCTAGTCAGCTTTTCTTACCTTAAATTATCCCATCTACCTTTTGCCTCTGGGCTTTTTCCTTTTCTTATTTCTGTGTATCTTACGTTCCTTCTTACTCTGTGACTGGCTGAGTGGCTGGCATCTGACATCTTTCTCTTCTAGTTCTCTCATTGCTTCCTCCTTCTCCTCCTCGTTTCTCTTCCTTTTTATTCTCTCTGCCTTCCAGGCCTGCCTATCCTTGCTCCTGACTTTCTCTTGGCCATTCAGCTCTTTCTTAGAACATCAGGTGTTTTAGACAGGCACAGTAATGGTAACACAGTTTCACAGAGTTAAACAAATACAGCATAAACAAAAGTAACATGCCTTAAAATAATATTCCTGAACACTGGTGTTTTCCAGGCATTAGAGGATAGAGGGGATCAGGCTAGCCTGGATGAAGGGTAAACATATGCTGATATGGCCAGAGGTTTGGAGATAGACTCTCACTGGCACTATGTGGCCAGAGGTTTGGAGATAGCCTCTCACTGGCACCAGCGCTGAGCTCAACAATGCCGCCTGGCACTCAGTTCTCCCCATGTACTCCTGTTGCTGTTCTCTGTGTTTCCTGACTTTGTCTTCATGATTCCTGCCCCTGGTTTTCATGTTACTGCTGTAGCCACAGATATTACATCAACATTGAAGTCAGGAAGAAGACAGGACAGGCAGAGCCAGCTTCATCTGTCTGATTTTATTAGGAGACTCTCAGATCTACACTTAGATCCAGCAGCCAGAGTTTTATCCCATGGCCATTCCTGTTGGGAAGGAGGCAGCTCTGGAAAGGAGCTTGCCTGCGTATATTATTTCTCAACACGATCTAGGTTTGTTTAGCAGGGACACAGAGCAGATACACCCTATGGGGCAGCCTGTGTCTGACACCCCTTCCCCAAACTGCTTCACAATCATGTAAAAATTTACTTTTAAAACTCTTTGTGTGTGCATGCACGCACACACACACACAATTGTTATTATTATGTTGGGCATATATCCCCAACCCCTCTATCTTCCCTTTCTGTCCCCCATTCTTCCTGTTAGTTCCCTTTGTAACCCTAGACAGTTTTGTCTCTACTTTTCTGTAATGTATACATATGTGATCTTACGTGTCTGTATAAAATCTGTAAGCCACAAATGGGAGAAAACATGTTTGTCTTTCAGAGATTGACTTAATTCACTTAATAGAATTATCTTTAGTAGCTTCACTTTCTGCAAGTGACAAGACTGAACATGATCCCATTGTGTATAAACACTTACTTCCCATATCCATGCCATTGCTGGACACCTCGGTTGGTTCTGTAATTCAGCTGTTGTGTAGAGTGTTGCAGTAAAAACTGACGCACAAGGATCTCAGTGGTATGTAGATGTGCAGTTTTTTTTTTCCCAAGACAGGGTTTCTCTGTGTAGCCCTGGCTGTCCTGGAACTCACTTTGTAGACCAGGCTGACCTCAAACTTTTAGAGATCTGCCTGCCTTTGCTTCCTGAGGGATTAAAGGCTGGGATTAAAGGTGTGCGCCACTACCACCACCTGAAAACTTGCAGTTCTTTTGACGAACACCTAAGAGTGGTATGTCTGGGTCATGTAGAAGATCTGTTGTTAATTTTTTGAGGACCCTTCATACTGACTTTTATAGTGGGTAGACTAGTTTACCTTCCCACCAGTAGAGTATAGGGGTCCTCCTTTATAGGAAGAAATATGTTTGTGTGTGTGTATGTGTGTGTGTGTGTGATACATACAAGTGCATGCAGAGGCCAGAAGAAGGCATTGAGTCCTCCTGGATTTGGAGTTATAGGTGGTTGTGAGATATCTGATGGGAATGCTGAGACCAAACTGGGGTCTTTGGAAGGGCGGCTAGCCATCTCCCTGGCTGGAGCGTTTCCTTTTCTCCAATCCTTATCAGGGTTTGTTGTCCTTTGCTTTCTTAATGATTGCAGATGGTCGATCTCTAATAGTGACCAGGAAGGGACTGCTGCTTGTCTGGATGGTTTTTAGCCTCCAGAGTTGAAGGCGTCACTTCTGCTTTCTGTGTCCACTCACTTAAGATGGAGTAAAAGGTGAAGGAGATTCCCCAGGGCAGACACCCTCCTTCCTTGCACATCCTTTGGAAGAGATTTGTATACCCTCCACACATTTTAAGTTGGACAGCTACAGATTACTATTATAAACCAAGAGTTGCCGAGAATATATTTTTGGCATGTCATAAATACTGGCATTTAAAAATAAACATGTTCCATTGTTCTTTTTAAAATGCCCCTGAAACTCAAATGCCATAGTGATTTGATGCTATTCTCTAAAAGCCACACAAGCATGTTTTTCTTCAGTAGACAGAAAATGTCCCATCATTAGACAGAAAATGTCCCATCATTCCTTTTTATCCTTGAACTTCTTATTCCACTTTCTAGTTGTATCCTAATGTCATATAATTTTAGGCTTGGAAGGTTTTTTTGTTATTGACTTCTATATCACTTCTCTACAACAGAAACATGCATGTAAATTGAAATAATGTTTTAAAATATTTCATGTGTCTAAAAGGTATTGAAAATTTTTCTCTGGATGGAATTATCATTCAAATTATTACTATTACACCAAGGGGGAAAGCTAACGTAACTATGCTATATGTTTTCCTATATAATTATTAAACACAAAAAGTGACATTGTGCTAGAACTGTATCTGCTATGAGGTGGATAGGATTTTATCTCTGGGTGAGGATTAGTTATTGCAGCAAAGGCACACAGGTTGGCATCAGTCACAACCTTCTCTTTTGTTAGGACACAAGTGCTGAAGCCTTGGTTGACGTAGTAGATAGAGAGGGTAAGGGATACTGATGCATTTCAATTGTTTGAACAACTTCCACGTCAAATTCTAAAAATCCCTGGGTGATCTATCATCAAAAATTATTCTCAATGATCTATCTGCTTACAGTTTAATTAGGCCCTCCTTTGTTTACATGGAAACCATGGACCTGGGAGCTGCTTGCCTGGGAGAAGAGGTTGTTACCCAGTCATTAGGCTGTTCACTTGTCATTGGGTTTGTTGCCTGGTTGTTAGAGAGAGTCACAATCTCAGTGTTTCTATGTATCCCCTCATTACATCCTGGAAGTTTACATTCTAGGAGATATCATATTAAGATGTTGGATGACTAAGGCTGATGCCTTCCTTTTGTTAGGTGAGGGAAGGGCTAGAGTGGAGGAGAAATAAGGAAGTGGGGAATTTCCAAAATCCTTCCCATCCTCCAAAGAAGATAACTTCTGAACAGGATCCATAGGAAGACTAGAAACCTTGAAGTAGATTCCTGAGTGTGGGTATGTATTGTGTGTGTGTGTGTGTGTGTGTGTGCACATGCACACAGAGGGCAGAGGACACTGGGTGTCCTTTCTGAGACACTTCCATCTTCTCATTTTTTAAAGAGGATTTCTCTCTGGTCTGGACCTTACCACATAGGCTACACTGGCTGGCAAGAGAGCCTGAGGGATGTATCTCTCTCCTCTGGGATTACAGATGTCCACCAAATACCTGGATTTTCAACAAGGGGTATTCTGGGATCAAACTTAGGTTCTCATGCTTGTAATGCAAGGGCTTTATTTACCGAGTTATCTCCCCAGCCCTGGATATTGATTCTTGCAAATCCATCATGCCCCTGAACCAAGTCTACTATATCTCTAAGAGAATGTACATACCAGCTGGAAGGCTGTTCCAAAGGACGCAAACCATGGAGATGGTAGCACTCAGGGAGAGAGGATGGATTTGTCTGAGTTCCCCGTCCCTATTATCTCTCACTTAATGTGGTGTTCTGTTGTAAGAGACTTAGAGGTACCACCTCACCCAGTCCTTTGAAGGGGAGAAAAAGTCCCTATTTTTCAGATCACAATGCAGGCTTATGGGAAATGACAGTCAGCAGAGCTCCAGATTATAGAACCAGCCCTCTTTAGCCTCTATGTTAATATGTACGCGGGCTTGGGTGCAGTGGGTTCAGTTCTTCATCCCAGGCATAGCCCGGACTACAGTTGCTTTTATTTTTGCCTGTTTCAAAGCGAGTTTCTCTAAAGTGGAGCTTCTCAAATTTTAGTATGTGTGAGAATCAATTTGGTATTCTTAACGCAGGTTATTATTATTAATTATTATTATGGGATTATTAAAAAAACAGGCTTGGGAGATGATTCATATGTGTGGTAGTTTGAATAAAAATGGCCCCATAGGCATACAGATCTGAATGATTAGCCATCAGGGACTAATGCTTCTTGAGAAAGATTAGGGGCTATGGCCTTGTTGGAGCAGGTGTGGCCTTATTGCAGGGAGTGAGACACTGGAGGTGGGCTTTAAGGTTTCAAAAGCCTAAGACAAGCCCAGTGTTTCTTTCTTCCTGTTTTCTGTGGATCCAGAAATAGAATTCTCAGCTACTTCTTCAGCACTAAGCCCGCCTGCTACCATTCTATCTATCTTGATGATAATGGACTCACCTCTGAAACTGTAAGTTGAGATCCAATTAAATGCTTTCTTTTTTTTTTGATTTTCTTTTTTTCTTTTTTTATTTTTATTTATTTTTTATTAATTAATTTATTTAATTATTAAAGATTTTTGCCTCTTCCCCGCCACCACCTCCCATTCCCTCCCCCTCCCCCAATCAAGTCTTCCTCCCTCCTCAGCCCAAAGAGCAAGCAGGTTTCTCTGCCCTGTGGGAGGTCCAAGGACCACCCACCTCCATCCAGGTCTATTAAGGTGAGCATCCAAACTACCTGGGCTCCCACAAAGCCATTACGTGCAATAGGATCAAGAACCCATTGCCATTGTTCTTGAATTTTGCATACAAATGGATGGAAATTAAATGCTTTCTTTTGTGAGAGTTGCCGTGGTCATGGTGTCTCATCATAGAAACAGAACACTAAGACAGGTGGTAAGGTGCCTTTAAAGGATAAGGATCCAGGTTCGATCCCCAGAACCCATGGGAAAACAAAATGAATAGATTAACACATGATTGTAATTCTTGACCTTTTGGGAGGTCAGCAGTTGTCCAGCCTAACTGGCAACTTCAAGCTCAAATGAGAGGCCCTGTCTCAAAAATTAAGACAGATATTACCTGAGGAATGAAACACGAGGTTTATTTCTGTCCTCTGCAAATGCTGCCACATGTATGTAGCAGGTGCGTCTGCCTGAGTCCTTGTATAGTCCCAAGGAGGTCCCTGACTGGGGGTGTTGAGGGAATGAATAAAGGATATGTACACACAGACCCAGAAAAGCTGGGACTAGCTGTACTGGGTTCTCTAATGGAGTAGCTGCAGCACCCTAGCAGCTCAGTGTGTTTATTATATATAACTGAACAGGGATGCAAAGTTATTGCATTCATCTAAACAAGGAGGCAGGGTTATTACATACAGATAAACAGGAAATATATATATATATATATATATATATATATATATATATATATATATATCAGAAGAAGGAGGCAGGTTTAGCTGATTTCAGTGGGGAAGGGTAATCTTGCTAGGGCTTCCTCTACTCCTCATATGCATGCATGTACACACACACATGTACATACAAGCACTCACACTTGCACATGTGCTAAAATACAGATGGCTGGGCCATAGTGCAGTCTCTGACTCAGTGAAGTTGGGATTTTGCCTTTCTAATGAGTTTTCAGGTCTAGGATAGTGTGCTAGGCTTTCTCTTTTTGGGCCACAAACCAGCTCCCAAATCATGACATAGAGGTTTCTTATCAGTTATGAATGCTTGGCCTTAGCTTATGCTCCTTTCTTGCTAGCTCTTATAAAGTAACCTGATTTTCTTTATCTATTTTTTTGTGTGTTGGGGCTTTTTAACCTTTCTTTCTGCATGTTCTACTCTGTGTCTGCTGACTGGTGAATGTCTGTCTGGCCCCAGGAATCTCATATTTTCCTCCCTCATTCTCTTCTTCTTCTCTCCTCTTCTTTTCTAGCCTAGATTTCTCCTCACATTTATTCTCTCTGCCTGCCAGCTCTGCCTATCCCTCTCCTCCCTGGCTATTAGTCATTCAGCTCTTTATTAGACCAATGAGGTGCCTTAGGCAGACAATGTAAATATATCTATGTATGATCTTGAAGACATTCCTAACATAACTACAAATTTGATTGTCATAGATGACTAACTACTAACCTGCATTTCTTAATTTTTCTAAATGATTTATAATAACAGCTTTTAAGGACTAGAACTTTACATTATTAAATGAACTGCATAAGTCCAATACCTTAAACAAGAGTATAAGCATATGTACAGTGTGTTGTAATAAAAGTAACCTTAAATTTTTATCAAAATTTGTTCCATTATACAAAAATCCCTTAAACAAGAGTAGAGACATATGCTATATATTATAACAAAAATAAGTTTGTCTTAATATACAAGAATCCCTTAAACAAGAGTAGAAATATATATATGGTATAGCAAAAATAAGTTTAAATTTTTATCAATATATCAAAGATTATACCAATGTTAAATATTTGAGGCTAATATCTTTTTATCCTATACTACTATAGTTGCCCTAAATGGTGACAAACATTCATAACTCATCAAATAACCAAAGAATCACTCACTCTGCCTCTTGAGAATGTGGGTGTTGTGTTCTCTAGACTGCTTCCTGATGTCTGTGGGTGAAGGCATATGTCAAAAATAACATACATATGTGCATTAACATAAGTGTGGATTGTGCATTATACACAAGCCAGCCAAAGATGATTTTTTTTGTTTCATGTTTGAGCAGGGAAAATATACATCACTGGTTGTGTAGGTTTTCTAGGTTTATTCCTTTATATCTGTAGCCAGAGTTTTCAAGAGGTCTCCCCAGTTAAACTTGATCTTTATCAACTTTGAATAAATCTATAGCCTTTCATTTCCCTTGGGAAAAAAAGCATAACCTCTTCCCCAAAGCAATACATTTTCTGACTTCCATTCTAAAGTTAAAGCATCCCTAAAATATCTAGGCTGGTGTAATTCAACCCTCTTACAACCCTAAGTCTGTCAGCAGCTGTCATTTGCTCATAAACATTAAAAAAATCCGAAGTCAACACAACAGCATACAGGATCCACACTCCCTGTTTATTTCCCATCTCTATGTAACTTATTCTTTTTTATTATTTGTAAACTATTTACTTTTTTTCTGTGATTGTCTATCCTCATTTTATTTCCTTTCTTATGCCTATGTACATTTTTAAACACAACATAACCTGTTTGGAGTATTTTTTTTTCTGTCTGGATTTGTCTTTACTGCATATCTCTAGCCTTTTCTGTATGCATGAGCAAAACCTTAAATTGCTAAGCTAATGCTGGGTCCTTTGCTGTAGCTTTGGTGGCTCGCTCTGTCCCATCCTCTGGTATGAGAGTTGAGCCTGAAGCTGATGGGCCTGGTCTGAAGGTGCATTTGATTGGGAACTACATTCATCCCAGCTCTGGAATGCCGGTGTCCACTATTCAGCAGGCATTTTTTTTTTTTTTTTTACTTAATTTGCTGTTTCTTAGTGTTCTAACTTCCCCCTCCTTTTTTTTCCCTTCAGCTACCTCAGGCCCTATATGGAAACTTGAGCCTCATGTTTGAATGCCAAAATATACTAGACTTTCTCCTTTTAGCCCACTGACCAGCTCCAAACCATTACACAGAGATTTCTTATCACTTATGATTGCCCAGCATTAGCGTATGCTCATTTCTTGCCAGTTCTTCCAACTTAACCTGTTTATCTTTATCTACATTTTGCCTTGGGGCCTTTCTTTCTGTATGTCCTATTCGGTATCAGCTGGCTGGCTCAGGGCATCTCCCTTTTTTCTCCTTTATTGTTTTCTCTTTCTTCTCTCTCTTCTCCTATTTATTTTTTCTGTCTGTCATCCCCACCTGTCTCTTTCCTGCCTAGATATTGGCCAGTTCAAGTTTTTATCAGACAAATAAACAGCCTTAGGCAGGCAAGGTGAACTAGCAACACATCTTTACATAGTTAAACAAATGCAGCAAAAACAAATGTAACACACATTTACATCATTAACAGAGGCAGGAGAAACAAATGTAGCACACCACATAGTTAAAGCAATATTCTGCAACATAAGTAAATGTAACACATATTTGCTGAGTTAAATATTCCACAGCAAGGGAGAGCATTTGAGAACCTGTCCTGCACAGGCAGCTTCAGGGGGAGAGGTTCATCTTCCAACTCATTTAGAGACTGGTGTTGTTTTTTGGGGGCGGGGCTGAAGGCTTTACCTGCCTAGAAGTGAGTATATTTATATATGTATGATATGTGGGTATGTCAACATTGGAAATTTGTGCCAAAGAAATATTTGCTAGAGACTTCTTGAGTGTTTTTTTTTTTTCTGTGCATGCTCCTATAGGGGACAATTGTGTTTGTATATTTTTATTTGTTTATATTTACACAGGGAAGTTGTCTGTCCTTGCCATTCTCTCCTCTGTCCAGCCAATACAGTTATTGCCTCCTTGATCCTTTGCTTCAAGCTTCAAGACTCTTTCCCAGGCAATAACTTCTCTTTGAGACTTGTAAACTGGGTGGCTTCATCTTTTCTGAAATTCTCCACCTTGCATGGCCTGCTTCAGCATAATCTGCATATATATATATATATATATATATATATATATATATATATATATCCCCAACTCACTGGGTCACCTTTGTGAACTGTCATTTCTGAGATTTAAACCTGTACCTCCACACTTGTTTTTGTTGTGATGCTAAAAATTGAACCAGGTCTCTATGAATGCTGGGTAAATGCTCTGCCAATTGAACTACAACTCTACCCCTACACTATCAGATATTTTGAATTTTTTTTTGTAACTCCATTTTGTAGTTTTTGGATCTGGACTTTGTGAATAACAGTACCATGTTACAAAGTCAAAAGGTTAAACATCCTGTTTGGAGAGGAATTTAGAAACAACCTATCCCAGTTCTTTTGCTTTCCAGGACTGTGGTACCCTTTTTGTGGTTACTCTGTTTTTATTTTATTTTTCTGGTACATGCTAAGGACATATGTAAGTTCCCTATGGAAACTTCCTGTGCCCACCACCTTGGTTCTTTCAACGTTTGCATAGACATGTCATATGTGATATTAGGTTAGACAGAAGAGAAGAAAGGATTCTGGGAAGCTGGGACTTCATGGTAACCTTTGCCTCAGGAAACTCTTACCATGATGGCAATGATACTAACAATTCCTGCTCCTTGTTGCTGTTCTTGAGGGTCTGACTCTGTAGCCCAGTCTGGCCTTGGGTCATGGTCTTTCTGTATCAGATGCCTACATGCTGGAATCACAGCATACACCATAAAGCCTGGATCCCATCCTACTTAAAAATTAATTTGTGTGTGTGTGTCTATATTTATGTTTATGAAAATGTGTGCATAGCATGTTTTTCCTCTGAGGATTCTGGCCACTTTTTTTTGAGACAGGATCTTTTATTTGTCTGGAACTCATTGTCTTAGTTTGGGTTACTATTGCTGCGATAAAACACATGACCAAAGAGCAAGTTGGGGAGGAAAGGGTTTATTTGGCTTACACTTCAGCATTGCTGTTCATCACTGAAGGAAGTCAGGACAGGAACTCAAACAGGGCAGGATCCCAGAAGCAGGAGCTGATACAGAGGCTATGGAGGGGAGCTGCTTACTGTCTTGCTTCCCATGGCTTACTCAGTTCACCTTCATATAAAACCCAGGACCACCAGCCCAGGATGGCACCACTCACCATGGGTTGGACCCTCCCACACTGATCACTAAATGAGAAAATGCCTTCCAGCTGGATCTCAGGGAGGCATTTCCTCAGCTGAGGATCCTTCCTTGATGACTCCCCAGCTTATATCAAGCTGACACAAATCAATTAGGCTTAAGCTGGTGGGATGGCTATCATGTCCCAGGGATCCATGATCCTCTGCCTCCCCAGTGCTGGGATTAAACATGTATGCGATCAGGCCTAGCTTTTTGGTATGGGTACTGGGGATGAAGTTCAGGTCTTTCTATTGGCACAAGCAGTTTGTGATCTGAGTGGTCTCCCCAGCCCCACCTCTATGACATTTCCAGACTATCTCTAGACTGCAGAATCCTTGGGTTCTGTGTCCTGAGCTCAGGACACAGAATTTTCTTCTGTTGTATTTTCTTCTGCCTGTGGCCCTGTGGTTCTGCCCCACACTGTTTTTATGAAAGGTGGTATTCACCTCTCTTAATTCATGGCCACTGATGACTATGGCTCTTTTTTTCTTCCCTGCTGAGGAAGGTGAAAGCCTCTATCTTCCACATTCCCTTGGTCCTTCTTTCTCCATCACTTTTCAAAAATATTAATTTCAATACATTCCAGCAAAGACTCAGTAACATAGTCTCTTGTGACTTGCTACTTTTGTACGTGCCAATGTTTTCCAACCATTCCCTAGCCTATTTGCTTCGAGAGTTATTTTGCAAAGACTTCATTACTTCCTAATTGTTTCATTGCTTATTGTTCCCCTCACCATTCCTTTTCCCGCACTTTCTATATTAGAGCAATTTGCCATAGACTTTGGGATTTCTTGAAACAAAAGTTGAAATATCTATCTATCTATCTATCTATCTATCTATCTATCTATCTATCTCTATCTATCTATCTATCTATCTATCTATCTATCTATCTATCTGGGCAGAATAACTTACACAGGGTCACCCTCCCCCCAAATCAGAGTGACTCCCCTGTAATCTCACCAATGTTTTAAAACATTGCCCAAATGGAGTTCCAGAGGGGTGTCAATTGCCTTTGTGCAAGTGGGTAAGAAAATCTAAGAAAACCAGATTTTGGCTTCCTCTAGTGTGATCCAGCTCTGTCTCCTCTGGTTACAGTGTAGTATACTTTCCTGGGTCCATACTAAGTTCTGTCATGGACACAAAAAGAGATGACACCGTGGCCTTCACTCTCATGGGTCCCGCAGGGGACTTGCAACAGTAGTGACGTGGGGCTATAACTTTCATTTCTACGTTATTGAGATAAGGCGAGGACGTCCTCATTTCATTTCAAGACGTTTATTTCAACACGTAACTCCAGATTACAGCTCATCATTGTGGGGAAATCAAGTCAAGAGCTTCAGCCAGTCACATCACATCCGGGTCAAGAGTAAAGTAAATGTGTGCATCCTTGTTTTCTGGCTTTTGTGTTGGTGTTCAGCTCGGTTTCTCCACTCCTCCACAGTTCAGGAAGCCTTCCTTTGGGAATGGTGGTACTTGAGTGTGTGGAATGGATCAGGAAGGGAGTGAGACAGTTAATGTGAGTTTGCAGGAAGACCTTCTAGAGGGACTCTATGCTGGATAGTTTTATATCAACCCGAATCCAGCTAAAACTATCTGAGAAGAGGGAACCTCAATGAAGAAAAATGCCTCCATAAGATGGGGCTGCAGGCAAGCTTATAGGACATTTTCTTAATTAGTGATTAATGGGGGAGGCTTTAGTCCATTGTGGGTGTTCCACTCCTGAACTGGTGGTCCTGGGTTCTATAAGAAAATAGGCTGGACAAGCTATGGGGATCAAGTCAGTAAGCAGCTCCCCTTGATGGCCTCTGCATCAGTTCCTGCCTTCAGGTTCCTGCCCTATTTGAATTCCTTTCTGGTTTCCTTCAGTGATGGACTACAATGCAGAAGCATAAGCCAAATAAACTATAACTATAACTATCTATTCTTCAACTCCATCAAAGACACCAGAAGGATATAATATTACCTAAGTTAACAAGAAGTGCATTGTAAGAAACTTCCAAAACTCTAGAATTGACAGAGACATCTCGCTGCCTGGACAGTCACCCAAAGTTCTCTTGTAACATTGGGGTACCCATCTTCAGCATACAGGCCATAGTATCTGGCAGACTTTTCCATGAAGCAGGAAATTTCAAAGATAGTTTCACCTATATTGGCAGTATGTCAGGGTCTAGAGGGAAGGTGTTTTATAATCTTTGCATCCCCATTTTGTGGTAGTTTGAATGTAAGTGGCACCCATAATCTCATAGGGAGTGGTACTATTAGAAGGTGTGGCTTTGTTGGAATGGGAATGACTTTGTTGGAGGAAGTATGTCACTGTGGGGTGGGCTTCAAGGTTTCCTGTGCTCAGGATACTACCCAATGTCTCAGTTGACTTCCTCTTGTCTGCAAGATGTAGAATCCTCAGCTAGTACTCCAGAACCATGTCTACCTACATACTACCATGCTCCCCTCAATGATGGCAATGGGCTGAATCTCTGAATCTGTAAACAAGTCAGCCCAATTAAATGTTTTCTATACAAGAGTTTCTGTGGTTGTGGGGTCTCTTCACAGCAATAAAAATCTTAACTAAGACACAGTTCTTCCCTGAGTTCTTGGGACATGATTATGTTTAATAAATTATGGTGCTATGGAATGAGTCACTGGCTAGTGCTAATAATGCATTTGGTGAATGTTAATTCCCACATGATTTCATCCTTCCTCTGAGGGTCAAAGTTACTAGAAGATGCTATACTTACCCCAAGTGTAGCAACCAAAAATGTGTGCAAACAATACCTAAGTCCCCCAGGAGGCCAAATTACTCTGTTTTAAACCATTGCCCTGCAGGGTTCTTTGATATCAATGGACACTATAATTCAGTGGTGGTGACTTTAATGATTTAGATAGCAAAAGGATGTATGCAGGTCCATTCTCAATGCTTGTGATAGTTAACTGGTGTGTATTCAAGGCTCCTTTAGGGCAGGTATGTTTAATTATTATAACTTCATGCCACAAAGTGATATTGGTTAGTTCTCATCTAGAGTGACTATTTAATGTGGAGAGTTGGTTCATCCTGGGACAGGGACTGGAGGGGAAAATACTTTGAGTGTGTCCTGCTTCTGTCCCCAATCCTACTGCCATTATCTTCTACATAAGTGCTTGTTGCTGTTAGATATTCTGCCTCTCACATCCTTGGATGATCTGGCTAGTGCTGCTTCATCTCCCATACCCTTATCTGAACAGCGCTGTGCCAGTTTGGATCAAGAAGACAAAAGGAGGCTAGGTCTCCTTTCACATCCTTGCCAGACACTGTTAATTGAACATAGCAGCCCCACCTGGCAAGGACAGCTGTGGTCTCAGAACCGTTTTTAGCATAGTGCTGTCAGCATTCTGGATGTGGCAGGGGGCACAAGCTCATGGTTTATCCCCCTCTTTCAATGCTGCTATTCTAGGGCTTTAAGAATCAGATGTTTGTAATTCATTCATTGCTCAGTCAACAAATGTTTATGGGTGTTTCTATGTGACAAGCACTATATTAGATAAAAGAGATTTGGTGTCTGCTTTGGGGGACCTTGCAGACTGCAAGCACTTTGATAAACGTCAGATGTTGTGTCTCTGCCACTTTTGCTGCAATGTAGATAATCAAAATTATCTGGTGGCGGGAAGCGGAGAAAGCAGGTGTCATTAAGTATCATATGTAATATCTAACCATATTGTTCCACTCAATCTTCTAAACCACCTTATAATTAGGTAATATTTTGATGTATAGATGAGAAAAGCAAGGTATATAGGTACAAACTGCTTCACACTGGAGAGTGGTAACTGGCAAAGCTAAGATTTCATCTTTGGCCAGTCTGATCCTTAAGGCAATGCCTTTAATATACACACACCTTTCTGTTCTCCAATAAAGAGGCAGTATCTGGGGCTGGGGATATAACTCAGCCTGTCAAGTATGTGCCTTTCAAGCAAGGCGACTTGAGTTTGATCACCTAGAGCACACAGAGAAGTGTTGGGTATGGCCATGTGCTTTTGCAATTCCAGTGCTGAGGAGGTGGAGACATTGGATCCTTGAGGCTCACTGGCCAGTCAGTCTAGCCAATCAGTGAGCTTAGGCCAATAAGGGAAGGACCCTGTATGGACAGTGTTGCTGAGGAAGATGCCTGAGGTCATCCTCTGACCTCCACAAGCACATGCATGTACACATGCCAGTACATGCACCTACACAATGTGCGCTGGCATTCACATCTGTACATGCACTAATCAAAAGAGGAAGCATCCTCATTAAAGGAGGAAGGGCAGGTCGAATGTCATTCAGAGGAAACAAGGAGGCTAGGACAACCTTGCGGCCACCTTGGCCTCTGTGTAAGGAGGAGGCTGCTGCCTGGGCTACTGTCGTCATTCAGTCACAATGAGGAGAACACTAGCTGGCTGGTGATGCCCCACCATGAGACTGTTCTCTCACATGGGTCATTTATTATGTTACACCAACCTGATTGCTCCCTAGACGACCTCAGACTTCTGGTATACCCAGTCCTCTCTTGGGTTCTACTTCCTTCTGAAAGTTTCACAGTATCCCAGAAGCTCCCAAGATGCCTTGAGGGGTGGGATGTGCCTGGTGAGAAGTGTGATATGGCTTGAAGAAGCACATCTTTCTAAAATACACATTGAAATTTATCCCTGGGATGATGGTGTTAAGAAATGGAGCCTCAGGCCATGCGAGTGGGGTTAGAGCTCTTGAGGCTGAAGGGTGCAGCTCTTGCAGGCTGGCACTTACACTATTTCCACGTTTTGTGTGATTCCCACTTCTTAGAACTAATTTCTGTCTTAATCAGTTTCTATGACAAACTACCTGAGTTTGGGTAGTCGATAGAAAATGGAAACTTACTTTCTCAATGTTCTAGAGGTTGGGAAGCTCAAGATCAAGGTGCTAGAAGATTCATTCCAGGTCTCTGATTCTAAGATGTCTTGTTGCCTTTTCTGTATGTTTAAAGACAAAAAAGGGAAAAAAACCCAAACTTTTTTCTTTGCATAGTAGAAGAGACAGAATGGAAAAGGCACCTTAATAACCAATTCTTGGGGAAGACTATTTTCCCCTCCTGGCTCCCCTAGCTGTCTGCAGTTCTTTGCGTAGGGTTGAGGACTTTTGGGCTTTTCCCATCCATGTTGTTGTTCTTCTTCTCTTTGTGCTCATGCAGTCATGTTGAAGAGACTTCATGGGTATAGTTTCTGTCATTCCTAAGAGACACAACCCCACAGCAAACTCCCTTTCCACTGGGTCTTGCAATCTTTCCACTTCCTCTTCCACAGTGATCCCCGGGCCTTAGGTTCAGAGTTGTATTATGAATGTATCAATGGGGACTCGGCGCAACAACTCTGCATTTTGGTTTTCTTGATGGGGGTTGAGGACTACACTTACCTCTCTAGACTTGGGAAAAAGATGTACAGCATCTGGCTAGATGGCGAGGTTGGATGTGGTATGGTAGGGATTTGTGGGTCCCTAAGTTTTCTTTAAAGGAGTAAGGTTCTTTTGGATTGGATAGTGATATGTGTGTGTGTGTGTGTGTGTGTGTGTGTGTGTTTATAACTGGAAAAGTTGGAGAGGACAGTGTAGGGTGTATAAAAGGAAGCCGCATGGAATGTTCCATGTAAACATGGCAAGGAAGGTAGGGCATGACCAGAACCAAGGTGGAGAGCAAGACCTGAGTTGCTTTGCTTACACCTGACATCCTAATTCTTTGTTCATGGGAGGGTAAGAGAATTGCTGTAGTTTGATTGGAAACACCCAAAGGCCCATGTGTTGAAGGCCACTGGAATGTAGTAGAACTTTTAGAAGGTAGGGCTTCATGGGAAAATATTGGAGTTTAGGGGCTGTGCTTTTAGAGGAGATATTGAAAATCTGGCTCTTGTCTTTTCTGTCTTTGCTTCCCTCTGCTCAAGTTCCTGCCATGATGTAGGTCCCTGCTATAGTCCCAGAAACAGCCGGGATAGATGTCCATGGATGGAAACTCTGAGACCATGAACAGGATTAACATCACCTCCCTAGAAGTTGGTTATGTCAGATATTTGGTTACAGCAATGGACAGTTGATTAAAACAATAACAAACTTAAAAATGTCAGGTCAGGAAGATGTGGGGAGGGTGGCCTGAGGCAACAGGTTTGACTCTTCTGAATCAAGGACTTCTAAATCTTTTTCTTATGAGGCTATGTTTTTCCAGAAAGCATCTGATTTTGCCTGTGAAACTTACGCAGAAGCATGGATGTCCCCAGAGGAGACAGTTCTAGTGGGAAAAGTTCCAGTGTCTGGTACATCTAGCTCTTCTAGAAGTGATACTCTCAAAGTGCAGTCTGGGAGGTAACTGCCCTCCTATGCCCAGTAAACTTGGGAACACTGCATTCTGCAGCAAAGGCCTGTGGTGAGGAAGCCTTCTTACCACCTAGCTCTCCTTTCCATGGTTCTCAGTTAGCGTTTCTATTGCTGTGAAGAGACACCGTGACCGCAGCAACTCTTATAAAGGAAAACCATTCCACTGGGGCTGACTTACAGTTCAGAGGTTTATTCCATTATCAGCATTGTAGGAAGCATGGTGGCATGCAGGCAGACATGGTGCTGGAGAAGGAGCTGAGAGCTCTACATCTGGACCTGCAGGCAGCAGGAAGAGACTGTGTGCAGCTTGAACATCTGAGACCTCAAAGCCTGCCTCCAGTGAGCACTTCCTTCAACAAGGCCACACCTCCTAATAGTGCCACTCCCTGTGGATCTATGGGTTTCATTCAGATTCACACAGAGGGTACCAGGGGCCCCTCTATGATAGAAGTTTTAAAGGGGACACTGGTTCATTACCTAAGGTCTTTGGGTTTAGAAGTCAGGGTTCTTTTGGATTCTACAAAGATAACCCACTTATAGGTCATCTATACTCCAATACTCTTTTATTTTTTTGTTTTGTTTTTTGTTTGTTTGTTTTTTGTTTTTTGAGACAGGGTTTCTTTGTGTAACAGCCCTGTCTGTCCTGGAACTACCTCTGTAGACCAGGTTCACCTCGAATTCACAGAAATTCACCTGCCTCTGCCTCCTGAGTGTTGGGATTAAAGACAAGCACCACTACTACCTGGCCCAATATTCTTACAGTATAGACAAAAGAGCAATTGATGTTTTATCAGAAAAATGTATAAATATTCACATATGGGTAGATAAATGAAGACAATGAATGCCTAATAGCAATTCAGGTAAGGTTTATGATAAGAAATGTTTCCCTCAAGTTGATAGAAAACTTTTTTTTCTAATTTTTGGAATGGTATTTATGTATTTAGACTGTCACAGGAAAATGACATAGGCTGGGTGCCTTACATAGAAATGACCCAAAGTTCCAGAGACTATAAATACAACATCAAGGTGTGGGCAAGGCAGTCTTCACTCTGAGGCCTCTCCTCTTGGATAGTGACTCTCTTCTTGGATAGTAGGTCCTCTTACCTCCCTGGGAGACCATGTGACCTGAAGGCGCAATCAGAGCCGGGGCTAGAGATGCGTACTTACAAGATACTAACGCTTTTGGAGCGAGGTCCTACTTTTAAGATTCCATTTAAGCTCAACTGCTTTGTCAGGCCCATCTCCATTTACAGCCACACTAGGGATTAGAACTTCAGTCTATACATTTGGGGGAAGGGACACCAACGCTCAGTCTGTAACAAGAATTTGACAAACATCATCTTGCCGTGTAATTAAGCTGGGCTTGAACTTGAACTCACCCTTTTGCTGTCTCAGCCCTCCAAATAGCCAGGATTACAGGTATACTCCCCAACGCCTGGTCCAGGAATGATCGATAGGCAATTGTGCCTCCACCTTTACTTTCTGCGGACTAGCTGTAATGATCTTTTTGTTCCTAGATTGCTTCATTTGTTTGAACTGGGCAGGATTTTTATATGAGCCTCTTATCTCGGGGCCTTAAATGTCCTGCCTGGGTCTTCAGCGGCCAGCTCACTTCCACCTCACAGGATCACTCTGTCTCAAGTTGGTTTCTGTTAGTCCTTTGATTCTTTGCAGTGATGCTTTTCTGAATTGATCTTAATCTACTTATTCTTTAGTCAGAGTAAAATTTCCAGTGAGCTGTGGCATCTCCACTCTCCCGCTGTGTGTCCACAGTCCAGACCACAGCAGATGCTTCACATACGGTAACAGCTGACAGATACTGGGTCAAAGTGAATGCTCCCATCAGACAGACACTGGCTTTGAGTTTTTCCTGTGGTGTCTTTTGTTCTTATAATTTTAATTTTCATTGAAAATAGATTTTTTCACACAATATATTCTGATGATAGTGTCCCCTTTCCCAACTCCTCTTAGTTCTCCCCACCCACCCAAATTCACTCCCTTTCTTTCATGCTTTCGTTAGAAAACAAATAGGCAACTGAAAATAAGCCAGAAAATAAGTGGAAAAAAAAGAGCTGGAGAAAAAAAACAAGAAACATAGATGCGAAGACACAGACTCATAGACACGGGCATCCCATAGAAACACAAAATCAGACACCATGACATAGAGGAAAAGACCTGTAAGATAAAAAAAAAAAGCCAAGATTGCTTTCAAAGATTTGTTGGCACAACCTGTTTTGGGCATCGTCTCCTTTCTCCAGATAAGTGTGGCTGTTGTCTATTTTCCTGTGACGAGGAGACTGTCTGATGGGCACTCACCCTCTGTCTCTGCCTTCTCTGCCTATTGCCATGTCCCTGCCTCCTCTTTCTCTGCCTACCACAGTGTCTCCTCCTAGGGTTCCCATCTCACGTGCAGACCATAACTTACCTGCTGCTGATCCCCTTACGATCAATGTTAAAACTAGTTGGACTCTTCTTTGTAAATGTATGTCAACTTTGCAGCTTGCTTTGTAGTGTTCATTGTGGTTGTTTCTCTGTGAAGAAGTTCCCAAACTGTGTTGCAGTGTTGCTGAAAAAGCTCCTCCCTGGGCTTATCCTAAAGAAGAACTCTCTGGCAGCGGAAGCATTTATTCCTTTAACTCATTCCCTGGGCATTCATTGAGCACAAAACATGTTCCAGATACCAGGCAAGGTACTTCCAGATGTTTAACAAGGCAGACCCACCCTGGATTCATGCACTTACATTTTAGAGAAATATTACAGTCCTACCTAAACATCTTGAGGCATGAACATTATGCCTGATCATTCATTCATCCATCAACATTTATTGAGTACTGACCAGGTGCCAGGAACTAGGCTTGGTATAGGGTTATAATAGACACATTGATTTACAGGACCATGTATTGTGGAATGGGTACAAAATAAAAAGTCTTGCTAGGTATAAGGCATATAAAGCCATATGAAGGAATGTGATATAGACTAATGTACCAGGCAGGCCTTCCTGACTGAAAGTGAGTGACCCTTTCTGGATAGTGGGTGCAGAAGTATCCTGAGATGCGAGGCAGCTATGATGTTCCGGGAACCAAGTGATGTCCTGTAAGCTGGGAGCCAGGGAGGTATTTGCTCATCACTGGGGAAGCTGGAAAACTAACCATGGCTTTTACATAAACAAATGTTAGCTTCCTTTATGTAACTCAATCCTAGGCCTGAAGGACCTAGCAGGAATGAGACTGGAGACAGATGTGTTGACGGTCTTAGCGTTGAAGCCTGTCTTAAGACCCATTGCTGGTTGGCAGGAGCACTGACATTAAGGGCTACAAACCTGTAGGATAAATGCCACCAAATAGTAGAGTTTTACCCATTGCCCCTAGGGGATCCCTTCCAGGATGCAGCAGCGGGGCAGCTGTTGTGCACGTCAAACATTGGTTCAGCTGCTGTTAGAAATTGACGGGGTGGTGGGGAGTAGGGGGGAAGAAGAAAGAGAAGAAGCGGGGAAGCTGGCATAGAAAGAGATCTGGGGAGGCCCATCGAAGGGTTAAATCCTCCTGCCTGAGCCTGCCCTCTCTCTGGCAGAGGCTGTATTTATAGATGGGATAATTACAAGGCTTTGGAAACAGCCTTGAAGTGTGGGGCTGGTGGGTGGGGGTGGGGATGCTTGGGTCCCACCTGCTCCTGGGAGATAGTCTCCCACAAACTCCCTTCCTCCTTCTTAGGCGCCTAACAATGCCAAACACTGTGGCAGTGATGGTGCCCACCAGGCACTTAGTGCTATTGTGTATAAATTTCACATTTTCAATACAAAATGACCCAGTGAAGTCACTTTCGTCAGCTCCTTATGGGTCACCTGAGTTCAAGTGGCCCTGGACACCCCAGCCCCCTCTGGAATCCCATCACATTTTATTCTTCAATCATATGATCAACATCAGAAAATCATCTTTTATTCTCTATTTTGTTGTCTGTTCATTTTATTCTTCTATCTTGTTTGCTGAATGCCTGATTTAGACAAGACATCCCAAGAAGTGTTTGTTGCATAAAAGAGGACTTAGTTAGTAGGAAATTGAGGCTCAGAGGGGTGAAGAAACTCCCAGGGTCACACAGCAAGTAAGTGGCAGAGTGAAAGTCACCATTCTGGTGTGATTGTCTTCGGAGCCGATGGTTTTCACATTGGGCCAGAAGTCTCAAATTCTACTATGCAGAGGAGCCTGGCTGCTGAGGTGAACAACTGGAAATGGTGATGTGTGTGTGTGTGTGTGGAGAGAGAGAGAGAGAGAGAGAGAGAGAGAGAGAGAGAGAGAGAGAGAAGGAATGAGGGAGAGTAGAGAGGCATACATAGACAGGACAGAGGCAGACAGACACACACACAGGCACAGGCACACATACATACATGCATACAGACAGACCAGATATACACTCATGTAAGCATGCATGCACGTGCACACATACACACACAACGTGGGGAGTGGTGGGAGAGAGAGAGAGAGAGAGAGAGAGAGAGAGAGAGAGAGAGAGAGAGAGAGAGAGAGAGAGAGAGAGAGAGACTCACTCTGTGTTTAGGACTCACTGAGGGTTGCTGCCCTTTTGCTGTTGGTGGCTGGGCTTCGCCTCCCTGGATGAAGAGCAGGAGCTTTGCAGCTGAGGTTAATTGTTGCCGAGTTTCTGATTTTCAGCACAGATTTTTTTTTTTTTTTAAATGTGAAATTTCCTGGTTTAAAAATTCTGGCAGCAAGTGTACATTAAAAACAAAAACAACAGCAGCCCACAGAGTACAGGCCAAGCCCAGCCCAGCTGCAGGCTGGCTGGAGCCCACAGCTTGCAGCCTCTGCCCCCCTCTCATCTGCTTCGCATTGGAAGTGATGCAAGAACACTCATTCCTTCCACGGATGCTGCACTTTGGAGATTTTAAACATTTTATTACTGATAATTATTTTTAATATTCATAGTGTTCAGGAGAGGGAGGGGAACCTGTGAGGCCCATTTTTGAGACTGCCAGGGGCTCCACGAGCCACAGCGGAAGGGGCTAAGAGCTCTTGTTTTTTGCTCTGTATGGCTCTTTTCTCTGTGTTCCCTTTAGATCCCTCTCCTCTCTGACTTGAGACATATAGGGAGGCTCTCTGTAGTGAGTGGGGGTGAGGAAATCCCATATGGTGCTCCCCTCCACAGTTGTTGGGTACCCCCTAGGAGGACTTACCATCAGCTTTGTGGATGGTGGCTTGTATTTGGTATCCCTGTTTGGGGATACAACTTGCAAATATTGTCATGATGAGCAATGACACATATCCATCAGCCTGCTGTCATTCTGATTAGGCTTTAACAGCCCAACGGGGGGGAAGGGGTGGGTCCTTGTCTAGTCTCCAGAGCCTAAGGCCCAGTGACTCAGTTACTTGTCTATTGCTGTGGCGAGACATGATGACTAAGGCAACATATAAAGGCCAATGTTTATTGAGGTTCACAGTTCCAGAGGGTTAGAGTTCACACTCATAATGGTGAGGGCCATGGCAGCAAGCAGGCAAGCATGGTACTAGAGCAGTAGATGGGAGCTTACCTCCTGATTCACAGGCATGGGGAGTCAGAGAGAGACAGAGAGGAAGAGAGAGAGAGAGAGAGTGAGAGCAAGAGTGAGAGCGAGAGAGAGAGAGACAGAGGAACTGGGGATTGTGCCAGCTTTTAAAACCTCAAAGGTCACCCCTAGTGACCCACCTCCTCCAACAAGGCCACACTTTCTAATCCTTCCCAAACAGTTTCACCAACTAACTGGGGACCAAGTATTCAGATATATGAGCCTCTGGTGCCATTCTCATTCAAACTGCCACACCCGGGGTCACCCCTATTACAGTCTGGGGCTTCCATGAGTGAAGAACATGGATGACTATGAAATGAGTCAGTGAATGAACAAATCATTGATTGGAGACAGGGAAGACATCTCTTTAGATTATTAATCAGGATAAAAATACATAATGTGTCCTGTCCATGGCTAACTTTTTGGTGCACCTGTGCAGTTTGGACACTGTTTCTATCATTCTGGGCACCTGTGGAGAACTGCATACTGTCAGAGCAGGGACTGACATTGGTGAGTGCTTGGAGCATGTCACTTATTGACAAACACCCACCTTTTACAGCACCCCTCGGAGAGGGGCAGTGCGATTTCCATTTTGCAGATAAGAAAACCAAGTTGTTGGGAGTCAACAATTGTTCAGGTGAGCTTGGAAGTAAGTGCTGAGCTGGGGCTTGGCCACCTTGTCTGTTCCAGAGCTCCTGGCCTCACTGTCATAGATGATCAAAGGAGAGAGGCTGGAGGGGCAGTGTGCTTCAAATATGGTTGTCCCTGTGCCATGCTGGAGCTCAGTGCTGTGAGACCTTTAGGAGTTAGGCTCAGTGTGGGAGGAACTAGTGCATTGAGGCACAGTCCTTGGAAGAAATTCTTATGGGATTCTAGTTTCTATGAGGGCTGTTTTGAAAGAGATAGATGTTGTTTTATCCCATGCTTTTCTCTCCCTCCCCTCCCCAACTGTGATTCAGCTCACTGTTAGGCACTTGCTGAAGGCTGAGTCAGTAACTGATAGGGCTGCTACACCTTGGACTTCTGCCTTCCCAAATGAAGTCAAATAAACCTCCTTTCTTTACAAAGTTCCGTGATGTGGGATTCCCCTCTGTATGCTGTGAATACCATTGGTTAGTAAAGAAACTGTCTTGGGCCTACACAGGGAATAGAGGTAGGTGGGGAAAACTAAACTGAATGCTGGAGAAAAGGAGGCAGTGTTGGAGAGAAGCCATGGAGCCCCACCGGAGACAGACACTGGAACTTTAGCTGGTAAGTCACAGCCATATGGTGATACACAGATTAATGGAGATAGGTTAAGTTAATATGTAAGAGTTAGCCAATAAGAAGCTAGAGCTAATGGGCCAAGCAGTGTTTTAAATAATATAGTTTCTGTGTGATTATTTCAGGGCTGAGCAGCTGGGAACCAACAAGCAGCCTCCATGCAACAGTTTCCAGCCTCAGGCCTTTCATTATAGTAATGGAAAAGGGACACCTGAGGAGAGGCACTAGAAGTGAGGGAAAGGACCCAAAAATGTGGAGAAAGGAAGTGTGTGTGTGCGCGTGCGTGCGCACGCACACACACACGTGCACACACAGGCGCATGTGGTGTGAACTGGAATGAGACACTATAACAAAGAGGGCCTCTGGGTGAAGAAGGCCAAGTATTAGTTAAGCAGGGAACACAGTACAGGGAGCATCCTTCCCCACAGCTGTTGCCATGTGAGCTTTCTGGGGTTAGCAGCTAAAGGCAAGTACTGTTTCTGAGATTGGTGTTCGCCAAAGACCACAGAGAGACTTAGGATTGCCTGCATAGCTGAAAAAGGCTGTCTCACTTCTGCTCCTTTACTTATCCCTCTTAGATCTGTCTAATGGCATCTGATGACTGAAGGTACTGGAAGCTCACTACTATATTAAACTTCCTGCTAAAACTACAGACAGGTGTGCCTCTTTCCCAGGCTTCATAGTCCAGAATTAACAGGTTTCAGATATATCTTTAGAGGCTTGGAGTTTCCAGTTTTCTATATTTGTCTTCTAAAATGTTTATGCCAGAGCCATAGACTTTTGCCATGACACCAAGATGTAAAATCTGTTCCAGTTGTCTCACAGGTACCTGCAGGTTCCAGGGAAAAGTTCTGCTGCTGTATCAAGAAATCTGGTCTGGTGAAAACTAACAGTCTCCAGAGCCTATTCTGACCCCACCAATTTTCAAGTATATTTTATAGACCACTCTTGTCTGGGTCAAGACCAACTTACAGAAGGCCCTTCAGATAATGCCAGCACCTGCACCAGCACATGAGATGTCACAATTGGTACCACCTCTCCAGGATCAAATGGGCACCTGCCCAGCAACTGAAATTTGGTTTTAAAGGGCATATCTGCTCTGATCTGATTCATTCACCCCTACCTCTCCAGTACAACTAGGGCACTTCTCTGTCCCATTCTTTCTGGCAGTTAATCACTCTTCCCATGGCTAGTCCCATTCATAGGGCCGACAAAACCAATCTATTTTTTTCCTAGCAACCTGTCTTCTCATTTCCATAAGGAACAGATGCCTGAGGTCTCCAGGATGGCAGTTAAGCGGATGTCTCTCCAGCCATACCTCCCACTGAGTGTGAGCCCACCAACTCCCAACTCTCCCCTCCCCTGTGTTGCCACCCCAAGCCCGCAGGAAGCAGCCAGATTTGAGCTGGTACCACTATACCTGAAGAATCTGGAATGTTTGGGTGGAAGCCTCACCCCAACCCCTGGCATCCATATACCCAAAGAGTGTGAAATGTTTGGGTTAAAGCCTCACCCTGGCCCCTGACATCCTTATATCCAAAGAGTCTGGAATGTTTGGATGGAAGTCACACCCCAGCCCTTGGCATCCATATATGCAAAGAGTCTGAAATGTTTCAGTGAAAGTTCCACCCCAAGCACCCTCCCCTGGGAGTTGCCTCAGCCCAGAGTCCACCCCCGAGAAAGCCTGCCAAACGATGACCCCTCCCCAAAGATACTCACTACCACCCCCAAAAGGTATTTAAACTGCCCCTCAGAAAGCAAACACATGGTTTTCCAGTCTTCCTTCCCTGTCTCCTCTCTGGGGGAGAGGGGCTGGAAGGCCATCCAGGAGCATTGGTATCCATTAAACCTGGGCTTTTTCTAATTCGGTTTGATTTGGTCTGATTTGGATTATTACGCTGGTGGAAGGGTGTATTGGAGTGCAGAAACTTTTCAACGTGAATATGCTGGAAGCTGACAGATCCAGTATTAGTCTGCAGGTTTCAGTTCTCTGTGTACCAGGTGGAGATTTCCCTGAAGCCTGACCAGGCTACAGCTTGTCAGCGGGGCTTGACCTTAGCTGCCAGCTGGGTCGTGAACCTCTACATGTACCAGAAGCTGACTGAGCCCTACTTCCTGCTGAGATGGGTCAAAGTGTTTAAAAATAGACATGAAGCAACAAGATTGACCAACTTTTTTTTTTCCTTCAGTGAACTTGATGATTTGTGAAGGAAGTATGCAATTACATGAGGTTAAAACAAAGGGCAAGACCCAGCGCTTTGGGTTTCTGTGTCCAGTGTGGGTGGTCTGAACACTTGCTGCTAATAAGTTCTCATAGCCCACATCTTCAGGAGAAGAAAGTGAGAGGCAGGAGGCACAGGTGCTGTCAAACAACCTCCTCCTCCTCCTTTTTCTCTTTTTCCTTCTTCTCATTCTCCTCTTCTGCTCCCTCTTCTTTGCCTATGACCCATAGTAGTTACAATGGTTGATATTAACACCACTTTGACAGGGTCTAAATCCTCCCTGAGATGAGCCCCGAGGCATGTCTGTGATAGAGTTTATAGATTGAGTTAATTGAAGTAAGAGGAAACACCTAATTGTGGGCGGCACCATCCCCTAGGCTGCACTGAATAAAAAGGGGAAATGGGCTTAACATCAGGTCAGACTCCATCTCTTTCTGCTTCTTGACTGTAGAGGCAATGTGATCCACTGCCCTTCCTGCTGTGACCGGAAGTGTTGATTTTCAAGAGACATGATTTAGAATCACCTGGGAGATGGACTTCTGAGAATGCCTGTGGAGGATTGCCTTGATGAGCCAAGACGGGAAGACCTGTGAACTGTGGGTGGCACCATTCCCTGGCTGGGATCCTGGACTATCTAAGTGGAGCATCATCCTCTATGCCTTGACTATGGATGTGATGTGACCAGTTGCTGCCTTATCTCTTCTACCATGATGGGTTTTAAGCTTGAAGTGTGAGACAGAATAAACCTGCTTTCCTTTATGGTGCTTTTGTTGGAGTGTTTTATAAGAGCAACAGAAAAATAAGCCACCTGGCACGGAGGACTGTAAACCTTCCCTTCCTTCAGTCGGTTTTGTCAGGCGCTTTGTTACAGCAACGAGAGAAACAACTCCAATAGTAAGAAAAACCGTCTGTTTTATTACATGATGTATGTGTATGAAGTGTTAGCATCAGGTTTAGTCTCATTAGTGTTTTTCCAGGCTATGCCTGGCAGGATCTAAGCCAGGCCCAATGAATGAGGGAAGTGCTTAAAGTGGGATCATGGTAGGTTAATCTCCTTCCTGGTAGTCTTTGCTGACCAAAATTCCTATAAGAAATTATAAGAACAAGACTGTTGAGAGTTTTGGGGAAAAGGTACTTCCTTCCTGAGACATGAGAAGTATAAAAGGAAAAAGCCTATTTGCTCCTATATTTTCAAAAAAGTGTTCTGTTTGCTATTGGATGACGATGATGTAATGCTTCCAGTGTGGCAGCCGCACTATGACTGAGGCAGAATATGATACAGTTGAGGATGGTAGGGAATTGATGAAGGTAGGTATCGAGGACCTGGTGGAGCTGTTCTACTTATCTCGGAACCACATACCACTACTGGTTCTCTAGTAAGTCATAACTCTTCCTATCATTTAAACCACTGTTGGTCACATTTATATACATGGTTTCTTAGGGTTATTGTTGCTGTGATGATGCTCTATGACCAAGGCAACTTATAAAGGAAGACATTCAGTTGATTGGGTGTTTGCTTACAGTTTCAGAGTGTGAGTCCATGATCATCATGGCAGACAGGCAGGCAAGGTGCTGGAGCAGTAGCTGAGAGCTTTTTATACTGTTCACATGATGGTGATGGGGAAGAGAGACAGGAAGAGAGAGAGACTGAACTTGGTGTGGGCTTTTGAAACCTCAAAGCCCACTCCCAATGACACACCTCCTTCAACAAGGCCACACCTCCTCCAGAAAGGCCATATCCTTCCTAAACAGTTCTACCAACTGGGAATCAAACATTTGAATGATCATTGGGGGCCATGCTCATTCATTTCACCATACCTGGCAACTGAAACAAAATTGACTGATTTAGTAGCATAAATGTGGAGGCTAGAATCCTAGAATTTAGATTTTATTATTTTAATATTTATTTTTAGTTTATTTATTTTATGTGTATGAGTGTTTTGATGGCACGCATATCTGTGCCATGTGTGCATTTTAATGGTTCTTATTGGATCCCCTAGGACTGGAGTTATAAGCCATCACTTGGAGGATGGGAATTGAACCTAGTTCCCCTGGAAGAGTAGCCATTGTTCTTAACTGCTGAATCATCTCTCCAATTGCTTTGTTTTTTAAATCTATATGTCTGTGTTTGTGTGGAGGTATATGCACATGTGTACAGGTATTCTTGGAAGCCAGAGACAGAAGATTCCCTAGAACTGGAATTATAGGCAGTTGTGAACTGCCCAGCTTGCATGCTGGGAACTGAATTCAAGGCCCCTACAAGAGTAGGAAGAACACTTAACTGTTGAGGCATCTATATAGCCCTGAGTTTTCACTTATAAAAATTGTATTATGTTTATTTATGAATATATAAATATGTATATACACACACATATATGTATACAAGGATGCTCATATGCCACGGATCATGTGTAGAGGTCAGATTTCACCGCATGGATTCTGGTGTTTGAACTCCTGTAGTCAACCTCGGTTGCTAGTGTCTTTATCTGCTGAACCATCTTGCAGGCCTGAGAAGACTTTTTAAGCTGACTTATAGCACTTCTGTTGCTAAGGCATACCCATGGATTTGTCTGACTCTCCTTAATGAGAAGGAATCAGAGAATGGAAGGACGTCTGCCGGGACTGATAGCTTCGGCTTGGGTGCCTTTCCTTTAGTGTGTTTTAATCTATTGATCTCTTTGTTTATTTTCCCTCTTATAAGAACTGCTTACACTCCCTAAAGCTCCCATCAAATGTCTTGGTCAAGTACATTGGAAAAGCCACTTGTGTGAACGTGAACCCCCAGGGCCCATCAATAGAGCATTGACTATGTACCTGCATATGCCAGGCAGTAAAGAAGTTTATTTCTTTATATTAGTTTCATTTATTTATTTGAGATGGAATCTCATAAAATCCAGACTGTCCTTGAACACAATATGTAGTCAAAGTTGGCCTTGAACTCCTAATGTTTCTTCCTCTACCTAAAATTCTAGGCCCATATGTCTGGGTCTATGGTCCTACTGCAGCTGGCGTCTGTGTTGATATTGTGGTCCATGTTACCATCGAAGGTAATGTGGATGTCTGTGTGCTGTCCTTCAGCCTAAGATATGTTGACATCCCTGGGCCATGCTGCTGCTCGGGGTGGGGCAAATTGTTTCAAGGGGCTTGCTCTACCATCTGAGGCCATGGTGATATAAAAGTCTTCATTGCCACTGAGGGCTATATCTGGGACTATTGTGGAAGGGGCCATGTTTGTTGTCTGTGCTATTGCCAGAAACTGAGCAGAGGCCCAAGCTCCATGCTTCCACTGACTGGGAAAGCAAGGAGGCTACTTGTGCTGTGATATCTATGACTGCAGATGCACAGTTGATAGGGAGAGACATAGAAAGCTTCCGTGACAACCCTTACCCCATTCCCCCCAAAAAGAATAGCTCTCCATAACTGATGGCTTTGGGAATGGCTTTGGGAGGAGGTGTGAGAGGGGGAAGGATTCAGTTCTGTTCAAAGGGAAGTATTGTGGAGCAATCTTTCTGTATACTGTGAAGATGCGTTGCTCTCGTTGATTTAATAAAGAGCAAGCTGGCTAATAACTGGGCAGGAAGAGGTTTGGTTGGAAAGCCAGACTGAGAGAACAGGGAAGAAGAGAGGGTGGAGTCGCAGGAGACTCAGGCAGAAGCGAGGTAAACATGTCATGCTGACAAAAGGTACTGCCACGTGATAGATTGTAGGTAATAAATAAGGGTTAATTTAAGTTGTAAGAGCTAGTTAGGAACAAGCCTAAACAATCAGTCGAGGTTTTATAATTAATAATATGTCTCTATGTGGCTATTTGGGAGCTGGCTGGTGAGACAAAATATTCTACCTACAGGGCAGGCCACTAAGAATTTGACCATGCTTCAATGAGTGTATAGATAGCCCAAAGTGGACTTCTTTCCTTTTGCTTTTATTTTTTACTTCGTTTGCAGGGCTTACACCGGGAGAAGAGGCGGAATGACTGGGAAAGGATTGTGATTGAGGTGCATGATATGAAACTCCCGGAGAATCAATATAAATGTTATGCGGGGAAAAGACTACAGGCTCATGCCATTGTAGTTGGCTTCATACTTTCCTCATTACTGTGGCTTTGAAGTGATTTTTGAAATAGGAAGGAATAAGCCCCGACCTTTTAAAATTCAAGATGCTAGCTGTTCTGGATCTTTTATTTACTATATACACTTTAGGGTCAGCATGTCAATTTCACTTAAATGAAAGAGGCTGGGATTTTGAAATAGATTGAGTTTGTAGGTTATGCAGATCAATTTAGGGAGCTTGCTGCCTTAGTAACTCTTCAGTCTCCTTATTTATGAACATGGGATGTCTTCCTTGTTTTTAGATCTTCTTTCATTGATTTAAAGTATTTTTGGTGCCTTTTAAGGATATTTATGTTTTGTACTTCTTTTATTCCTAAATATTTTATTTTTTGATATCATAAATAGTTGTTAAATTTTTCACATTTAGATTGTTTACTACAAGTTAGAAGAAATACAATTGATTTTTTTGCATTGATTTGGTCTTCTGAAATCTTTCAGAACTCTAGGCAATTCATAATGAGATTTTTGTTCTGCATCTTAATTCTACTTGTTTCTAGTTTCTATGATTTCTAAACTAACTCTTGATCCTATGGTACATCTCCCTACGTTTTAAGAAAAAGTAGGCAGTGCATTCACAACATAATGAAAATAGACAGGCTTTATTCTTTATTGGCCCATTGCTCTGAGACTGATGCATGCAGCCAGATGGGGAACAGCTTCAGGTGTCTTCAGGAAGAAGGGAAAGGGAGTGGGAAGAGAGGGTCTTGGCAGAAAGAAAGAGGAAAAAGAAGAAGCAAGAAAGGAGAAATTAATATATGATAACAAAATAAAAACAACAAAGGGAGGGAACATGATCAAAGTGTACATGTAGAGAGAGTCAATAATAATACCTACTGCTTGTAATTTTTCTTTTATTCCTTGAGATCATAATGACATCATTTCTGCCTTCTCTTTCATAGCCGTAACTCTAACCCAAACCCTAACCGTAATCCTAATGCTCTAACCCCAACTCTTCCTCCAAACCCTTCCAGTTTACCTCTCCTTGCTTGGATAATCATTTTATATTAGATAACTAATTGGCGTGCTCTTCCTTGAGAAGACTGTGTCTCCCACTCTTGCCATTCCTTAGCTGCCTGTAGTTCTTCATGTAGGGTTGAGGCCTTGTGTGCATTCCTCCATTTATGTAAGAATGTCTATTACTGATTTGAGAATGAGGCAGTATTATAGGTCAGGCAGCTCTGAACTGACTACTATGTCAGGCAGCCCAGTGGCCATGTGGCTGATAAATCACAAGGCCATCCCCCTGCTACTGGACAGAGTTGAAGCACAGCTGTATCCCTCATCAGTGACGAGGCTTTGGGACCCTCCTTTTCTCACCTTTCCAGGGTCTCATGGAACTCATTTATGTCCTGATTTACTGACTCTTCCTCCTTGCAGTTGCTGTGCTGTTGAAGAGGTCAGGGAGATTCTTTTGGCTCAGCACAGCTTTATTAGTGCCCCTATTTGACCATTTGGGATCTCGTCTTCTGAGGTAAACAGTCGTCTATGCCAAGAGGGCAGCACCTGGCAAGAGAGGCGTAATGTTATGTCTGTACCATTTATATGTGAACAAGCTTGTCAGATGCCCCCTCCCCCTGCTCTCTTACCAACCTTCCTGAAGTGGGCAGCAGTGGAAGAGAAACTCTGGAGGGAGGCATCACTGGCTAACGGCCAGTTCCCAAACCTTGACTGTACTTTCAGAATTACCAGGAGAGCCTTTTACTTGGTGTACTGGCTAGTTTGAGGTCAACCTGACATAATTAGAATCGTTTAAGAAAGAGGGAGCTTCAGTTGAGAAAATGCTCTACCTGACTGGCCTGTAGACAAGCCTGTGATGCCTTCTGCTGACCGATGATTGATGTGGGAGGGCCCAGCTCACTGTGGGCGGTGCCACTCTTGGAGCAGTGGTTCTGGGAGTTGTAGGATAGCAGGCTGAGCAAGCCACAAAGAACAAACCAGTAAGCAGTGTTTCTCCATGGTTTCTTCTTCAGCTTTTGCCCGACTTCCTTGGAACCCAGACTACAAGCTGTAAGAAGGAACAAACCCTTTTCTCTCCAGGTTATTTTGGTCATGGTGCTATCACAGCATCAGAAAAGTAAACTGAGTCAATTAGGAAACATTGGGGTTAGAGACAGAACTCTACTGTGCTTTTAAGAAACCGACGTTTGGCTCATTGTCCCCACATTGGGTGGCTCACAGTTGTGTATAATCCAGCTCCAGGGCATCTGAAACCCTCTTCTGACCTCTGTGGACACACACACACACACACATGCAGCCTATACTCACACAGACATACACACATTTATGTAGATAAAAATCAAAATCATAAACATTAGGAAAGATTTATTTTGATATCTATGGATATCTCCTTAAACCTAAATGTCACTCATACAAAACTACACTTAAAAAAATAAGAAAGGAAAAGAAATTACCACCCCCTGGCATAATCACATCAACCCTGGGAAATCTTTAGAAGGCACAAACTTTCTGGGTCTCTCCTTCCACCTACAGGAATGCAGTGGTGTGGAATGTAGGTCAGGACTCCTTCAAAAACACACTCCTGTTCAGGGGATTCCGAATGTACAGCTAGGAGGAGGTCCTTGTGCAGCTGGAGACTGAGGATTATCCGTGGCATAGTTGTGTATTTCCACAGCTCTTACTTGGACTTGGCATATAGTGGGCATACAGTGGGGGCCCTGAAGAGGCCTGGCAGTTGGGAAGACCTAAGTGCTGTGACTTATTGTATATGTTTGACAGATAGTTTCTTTTTCATCTTGGAAACAGAGATTTGTCTGATGATGGGCTTTCTAAGAGACAGTAGGCATTTCCTCCTCCCTCCCTTTCTTTGAGTTATCAGGGCTTTGGAGGGCAGTAACCAGAGGACCACGTAGGGCTCTGTATCAGTCACTTAGCAGGTGACACTGAACTTCAAGCCCTAGCCTCATCCTGTCTGCCATGGATCTGCCCATCTTGCGACATTGACATTGGGCTTCTGCTATGAAACACGGAGGTGCTTGCTGGCTGGGCTGGGAGTGATCCCTTCTTTGAAAGTTTGTGTCCAGACTGTGTGAATTCCTGCTTGATATCTGCAACGATAGAACCAACTGCAGCTAATTTCTAGGTTCATCTGTCCTGGTTCCTGAGGATGCTGAGGTTTGTAGCCTTGGAGGAAGCTTAGCGACCAGCAGGGGCCCTGCAGGTGGAGACAGGAGGATCTTCAAGGGAGGTGGCAGCGGTGACAGAGGCCACACGGGAGATAGGTTTGTGAAGGGATGTGGCTTGCCATCTTAATCTATAGGAGAGAGAAAAATGACTACTTATCTCATTGTCTACTCTCCAGTCTGTTTCCACCCCAGTTACAATAATAACCATAGGAGTGTATGTTCATAAAATGAACATGTTTAATTCATAAAATAGAACATACAGACTTTGGAGTGCCTAGGAGAAAGAACTGCTCAGGCATCTGTTCTCCCAGACTAACAATCCTGCTGGCTCTGGAAACTCCATGGAGGAAGGGATGTGGCCTCTCCACCCTCCTAGTTTTGCTTCACTTTAGGGTCTTGGTTTCTGGCTCACCTTTCTGGTGGGATTCTGGCTCTTCATTCTTGGCATGGTGAGAGACAGGGGGCTGAGGAACTCTGATGCTCAGGACTTGCCACTTTGAGGTGCAGCTATTCTATGTGTCGAAGATCTCTGGGTTAGAGTTTCTCTATTTATAGAATGACAATCTCTCTCATTCTGTAGAGATCATTGAGAGAACTGACTCAGTTGTCAGAACGTGGAAGACCTCACCCCACAAACGGTGACTACTGTGGTTGTTCTTATTTTCTCCTCCATTTTAAGATCCACCCCCACCCTAGCAATACATTTTAATTATTTTTATGTATATCAAGTCACATGGTACCCTGAAGTTGCTAGTAACTTTTAGGAGCAATGGCTTGTGACTCCCCCCACCCAAGAACTATTATTAAACCAGAGATGGCATTCATAATCAAATTTCTCAGGCCTGAACTGTGGCATCACAGAGTTCTGTCCTTTGCTAGGATGTCAGAAAAATCCCCAAATTAGCCCATAACTTGTTTTTTTGTTAAAGTGAAGATTAGTAGGCATTAAAAAGGCATTAGCAGCTAATTGACCAAAATTGTTAGGACAGTATTAAAGAACGGGAAAGATTTGCAGGAGGCGTTAACTGTGCAGAGCATTTCATGGAAGGGGAAACCTTTTAGCATGTCTGATTAGGGATCACTTGAGCAGTGTCTGTGGTCCCATTTGTTAGTCTCCTGCCCCTCCTGTGGAACGGTCTCTCTCCTATGTTAGGGTCATCTGCCTTAGTAGCTCCACTAGCATGTACAGAGTAAAGGGCTTTTGCCCCTCTGACTTGTGGTACGGCACTGTCATCCTCCCTTGAGTTTATAAAAGGTGCTCAATTTAGACATCAAATAATCAAAGAAAGTTAGGGTCTAATCCAATGATCTGAAAACATGAAGGAATAGCAAAGCACTGTATGTTTCTTTTTTTTTTTTTTTTTTTTTTTTTTTTTTTTTGGTTTTTCGAGACAGGGTTTCTCTGTGGTTTTGGAGCCTGTCCTGGAACTAGCTCTTGTAGACCAGGCTGGTCTCGAACTCACAGAGATCCGCCTGCCTCTGCCTCCCGAGTGCTGGGATTAAAGGCGTGCGCCACCACCGCCCGGCTTCTGTATGTTTCTTTATTCATTCATTTCTCTTTATTGTGTGGAGAATTGGGAATACCTAATTCTCCCACTTTGGTGCATGGCTGCTGTCTTATTTGAGGACCTGAATGATATCCCCGAGAAAAATATCTCAACTGTCTTTTAGAGATGGATCCTTGAGCCTCAGTAACCACAACCATTGAAACAAGGACTCGGAGAAGAGCTAGTCTTCTCTTACAGACTGGACTCAGGTCAAAAAAACTTTTTCTCTGGTTATTTGGTGAAGGTAAAATAATAGAAATACAAATCAAATCAGAGCATTAATAGAAAGCAAAGGGGAGAATAAGATTTAAGTGCATCTAGTTAATCACATACAGATTTCTAACTTTGTTTTAGCCTGTTTGTCTTAATGGTTCTCAGATTCTCTACTTTTCTGTATGTTTTTCCAGTTCTAATACCTTCTAATTAGCTTTTGTTTCAGCCCGAGGACATCCCTGTTCCCAGGTAAATGATGACACACGAGATTTGTCATGGCAAATGATGTAAGTGGAGAGTCTCTCTCTCAACGTGCGAAGAGGACCCAGAACACAACATTCTAATTAGCTTTATGTAGCTAAAAGTAGAATCCGTATAAGAAAAAAATGAAGTACGGATAAAAATAATACCAGTATCAGGTGTGGTTCTTCTATGCAGGGACCACCCCTGCTCATTCTGACAGGACATTTTCTATGCAATTTTCTGTAATACACTCTGGGTCTTTCTTGGACAATAATTACAGACCCACACAGCAACAATGGCAATCTGTAACAAGAGGGTGATTCTGTCACAGTCGAATAAACATTGAAAGGTGGTGATGAATAGGGAGGGGGAGAAACTCTAGAGCCATGCTGGGTACAGGGCCGGTTAGCTGTAGCTACCATCCATCTCTGAGTGTCAGGCCTAAGTGTTCAGCTTGGTAACAATGATGGGGAGTCAGGAAAATGGGCCCACAGTGTCCCTGTTCTCCCTAGCCTCAAGGAGTGGTAACTGTTCTGCCAGTGGAGATGGGATGGGAGTGGGAGCTGATACAGTGTTTTGTGTTCTCTTCAGCTGCACAACCATCTTGGTCAATGGCGCTTGTTATTCACTACTGAGCTCCAAATCTAGCCATGTGCAAGGGGGGCATCTGTTCCCAAATCCTGCAGCCTGCAAGATTCTAAAGTCTTGGAGTCAGAGTGCAGAAGCCGGACACGGGGCTATTGTCTGTATCTGTATAAGGGCAGGATGTTGCGGGGTTGTGGTGTCATTGGGACACAGCTTGTGATGGTTAATTTTAATCCTTAGCTTCACTTTATTTGCTAACTGGGTTTAGAATCACCATGGAAACATTTCCCTGGGTGTGTCTCTGAGGGTGTTTCCAGAAAGGTTTAACCAGGAAGGGAAGACTTGCCCTCAATATGGGTGGTACCATTTTATGGGCTGGGGCTTCTGGACTGAATCAAATTGAGGAGGGGAGCTAAGCACCAGCATTCATCTCATCCTGTCTCCCTGCTGTGGCTCACTAAGGTCTTCGGGAGTTCTGTTCAGATTTGCTGACTCTGGATAGGGGCTGGAATGGGCAGAGTTTGCAGGTTCCTTGAGTGACTTGCCATGCTCCCTGGAGTCTAACTTCTTGGGAATTCCAAGACCGATCGCTGCCGAGTGGGTAAGGGTGGTTACTGAAAGACCAGAACTACACATGGTGGGGTAGCAGCTTCCAGCCATGGCTAAACACAAAACCTCTCAACAAACCTAAACATGCAAATAAAGAGGCCTAGGCCTTATCCCAACACCCCAGGCCTGTTAGATATATTTATGAGGAATGACATCTTGGAATCTATTTTTAAAATATTCTCTAGGGCATTCTAATGACTAGCTAGACTTGAGCACCTTTAGAACAGAGCAGAGAACACCACACTGGAGTTCTCTAGTTTTAACATGACTAACCTAGGGGTTATGTTCTCCTTTGAAGTTTGACTCAGCATCTTTGGATGGAGCCCTAGATTCTGCAATTCTAACAAGCTCTGGGTAATTTTGACACTGCTTGTCCACCAACCAGACTTTGGACATCAGTGATCCTGGGCTAGAATAGGTAGACTTCAGAACTTTAGTAATCTCTGTCCCCAGAAAGCTTGCATTGGAGATTTATGTTATGATGATGGTGCTGGTAGGAGGTGTCTAACGTGAAGTCTTTATGTCATGAAAGCTCCACTATCATGAATAGATTCATGCTGACTTTAAAAGGACTTGAAGTCATGGTTTGGTCTCTTTCTTCTTTGCCTTTTTGGTCTCCAACAACAGAATGATGTGGCAAAATGGCCTTCATCAGATTCTGCCATTTTGACTCTGGCCTCCTTTAGCCTTGAGAGTTATGATAAGTAAATTTCTTTATTTAGAAATTACCCAGTCTCTTGAGATTCGGTTACAGCGGCACAACGTGGACTAAGATTGTAAGTCTTGAAAAGAGATACCAATCAGGTTTTCCCTAAAGAGCATAGGATTTTAACTGAAGACCAAGGGGTAAGAGAGGTGTGGTGGGCTCAGTTTCTTGTACTTGGCTCAACAACAGTGATGTGTGGATGCAAAGTACCTCCCCAAGGTCAAAGTGGCTTCGTGGATTTCCTAGATTTCAGATTACAGAGGAGAATCAGTTTTCTTAGGCAAAAGAAACAGAATGGTGGCTGTTGTGTTCTCCCTGGGATATACATGCCTCGAGAAACCCCCATGACATGATAGTGTATTGTTCTGAGACAGCATCTCACAGGAGGTCTATTAACTCCCCTGTATCTTTAATAATGATGCCCTCATTTCTTGAGCCACCAGAATGGATTCTGTGGCTTGCTGTTGAGAACCCTACCTGATATGTGGGCAGAGGGAGGCAGGGATCAAAGCCACTGAGACTTGACTGACTGGCTATTCAGCCTTATGCATGTTGAGCCAGGATATTGGGAATTTTAAGTTTCTTATCCTCCAAATGTGCCTCTAATATGTTTTATTTTATTGTATTTGTTTTATTTTGATCATTTGTTTGAAAATGTCTCAGCAGGATTGAATCTTCTTTGACATTTCCATTTATTTATCCACTCAATGGATATTTATGGAATGTCAAGTAGGTGTCTGGTATCTGGTATCTGGTACCTGGTCTGGACTGAACCTATGGCTAAAGTCATCCTCAAAGTGGTAGCAAGGGAATTGCCTGAACGGGATTCTTCTGATGGTCTTGGGACAAGACTTACTGGGATTCTAAAGAAAAGGACACGGAAAATTCAAGAAGTCATTGTTTTTTACTGCTGAGTAGTACTCTAATATGTATATATTCCATACTTTCTTCATCCATTCTTCCATTGAAGGGCATCTCGGTTGTTTACAGGTTCTGGCTATTACAAACAATGCTGCTATGAACATAGTTGAGCATATACTTTTGTTGTGTGATAGGGCATCTCTTGGGTATATTCCCAAGAGTGGTATTCCTGGGTCCAGAGGTAGGTTGATCCTGAATTTCCCGAGAAACTGCCACACTGCTTTCCAAAGTGGTTGCACAAGTTTGCATTCCCACCAGCAATGGATGAGTGTACCCCTTTCTCCACAACCTCTCCAGCAAAGGCTATCATTGATGTTTTTGATTTTAGCCATTCTGACAGGTATAAGATGGTATCTTAAAGTTGTCTTGATTTGCATTTCCCTGATTGCTAAGGAAGTTATGGACAGAAATAGAAAACACTATCCTGAGTGAGGTAAGCCAGACCCAAAGAGAGAAACATGGGATGTACTCACTCATATTTGGTTTCTAGCCATAAATAAAGGACATTGAGCCTATAATTCGTGATCCTAGAGAAGCTAAATAAGAAGGTGAACCCAAAGAAAAACATATAGACATCCTCCTGGATATTAACCTTCATCAGGCGATAAAAGGAGACAAAGACAGAGTCCCACATTGGAGCACCAGACTACAACCCCAAGGTCCAAACCAGGAGCAGAAGGAGAGAGAGCATGAGCAAGGAACTCAGGGCCATGAGGGGTGCACCCACATACTGAGACAATGGGGATGTTCTTTTGGGAACTCACCAAGGCCAGCTGGACTGGGTCTGAAAAAGCATGGGATAATACCGGACTTACTGAACATAGCGGACAATGAGGACTGCTGAGAAGTCAAGAACAATGGCAATGGGTTTTGATCCTACTGCACATACTGGCTTTGTGGGAGCCTAGGCTGTTTGGATGTTCACCTTAATAGACCTGGAAGGAGGTGGGAGGTCCTTGGACTCCCCACAGGGCAGGGAACCCTGACTGCTCTTAGGGCTGATGAGAGAGGGGGAGTTGATTGGGGGAGGGGGAGGGATATGGGAGGCGGTGGCGGGGAAGAGACAGAAATCTTTAATAAATAAATAAATTAAAAAAGAAAAGGACATGGAAATCCAAGAGGTCAGTTGAAAGCATTAATAGGGAAACTTTCTTGCAGGTTCTCATGGGGAGGAAGGGCTGTATGGTTATAGTGAGGAGGTTAGATGTCAGAAACTGCATGGAAGTTTGAGGAATTTGGCTCAGGGTTGGGGTTAGTTACTGGTTCTGTCTTAGGCAATGACAGAAACATATAGATCAGTGCCTGGGAATGTTTAAGATGGGGGATTGGGATCAGGCTGCTGGGAAAACGTGAGCTGGCTAAGTCACAGAAGAGCCAAGACATTCTGTATTTTTTAGTCACAGCAGAGAAAGGGGGGATAAACTGAGACTCTCTTTCCATAGAGCCGGAGGAAGGAAGATCCAAGGAAGGGAGGACTAAGAATCAATGCAAAGATGTATTACTGAGTTGGTCTCAGCTTTGATAATTGGACAACAGACCTCATGAGACGTCTGGGGAGCTGTATGAAGTATGTTTCAGGGTAACCTGTTCAGGAAGAAGCATGTGACCACACACTCCAGTCCCCATAGGTATTTCTGCTAACATGAGTGATCACAGCCTGGTGGCTTCAGCACGGAGGTTATCCTCTCCTAGTGCTGGGGACTGGAGGCCTGAAATCAAGTAGCTGGCAGGCCCATGTGCCCTCTAAGAACTCTCAGGATGGATTCTTCCTTAATGAATCTGGTGGTTGTTGGCAGTCCTTTCCTGGCAGAGGTTTCTGTCCTCCCTTGTTCCTGCAGTCTTTAAGTCCCAAAGAAATCACACAGAGGTCTACATTAATTATAAACTGATTGGCCTTGTAGCTCAGGCTTTTCTTATTAACTAATTCTTACATCTTATATTAGCCCATTTATTTTGTCTATGTTAGTCACATGGCTCGGTACCTTATTCGGTGAGGTAGTCATACCTTGCTTCTTCTGCGTCTGGGTCACAACTCCAGACTGAGTTTTTTTTTTTTCCCAGAATTCTCCTGTTCTCATTGCTCTACCTCTGCTTCCTGCCTAGTCACCATGTGTATACTTTCTGCCTGGCTACTAGCCAATCAGCATTTTATTAAAAATAATACAAGTAACAAGATAAAAGACCATTGTCGCACAACAGCCCTTGATGTTCTTTGCCTTAAAGAGGTATCGCTCTGTCTTTACACAGCTGAGTCTTCCTTATGTGTGTCTTCAAATGCCTCTCTTTAAAAGAACACTAGTGACCAGATTTAGGAATGAATTTACTCAGGGATGACCTCATTCTGATTAGATACTTGCAGAGACTCTATATCCATGCAAAGTCCCACGGAGAGGTGCTGTAGTTTAAATGTGTTCCCCAAGTTTCATGTGTAAGAAACTTCATACCCAAAGCCATGTGTTAGTAGTATTTGAGAAATGAGACTTTTGGAAAGTGATAGGCCAATGAAGGGTTTCCTTCATGAATGACATTACCCGCCCATTCATTAGTAGGTTAATAAGTCAGTGGTTTGTGCTAATTAGTATTGATTGTCAACTTGACAGAAACCACACTAGGAGATAAACCACGGGCATCTCTCTGAGGGAGTCTCTAGATGGTATAACTGGGGGGAGAAGACTCACTTTTAGCATGGGCAGTGTAATTCCACGGGGTGGGGTCCTGGGCTATATGAAAAAAAGAAATAAAGTTAATTGCCAGTGTTCATTGATTTGTGCTTCCTGACTTCAGAGGCAATGAGACCAGCTGCCTCAAGCTCCTGTTACCATGTCCTCCCCGACGTAATGGAGTCTCAAACGAGAAGCTGGGGTAAATCCAAACCATCACTTTTGCCAGGCATTCTGCCACTGAAACAAGGAACTGCTTAGTTTACATTCAAATAGTTTCCTATAAAAGGCAGTGGGTCTCTTTCTTCTATAGGCTGTCTTCATCAGGTGCCTTCTGCTATGCAGTGTAGTAACTAAGCTCTCGCCAGGGGTTGGCGTCGTGCTATTGGAATTTCTAGCTTTGGAATTGGGACCCAAATAAACCTGCAGCTTTTGCAAGCTAACTGGTACGTGGTATTTGGTCATGTCGGCAGAGAGGGGACTAAATAGTCTTGGGAGATCAGTCATCGTGGGCACTTATGCCTCCAATGCCCTCCATGGCTTTCCCATGTCTTCCAACTTTCTAGCAATTTGAAAGTCACTTCCCCTTAGTCACCCCTTATTCAAAATAGCAATGTCTTTAGGGAAGTTAATTCTACCAGTTTGTCACACCTGAGTATGAATTACGGTTTCTCACCTGATCCAACTGCATAATTGGAAGCTGGAGGGGGAGGAGGATGCAGGGGTTTTAGAACAAAGGCACTTGGAAGAGCACCTTGGTGACCTATATAATTACAGCATCCTTTAGAAAGCCAAACTGATTCTGATGCTATATTAAGCCTACCAAGTTAGAGTAAAAGATATCTACTCTAAACTAGTTTAAAAATCTAGAAGGCATCTTATGAGACTTGACATATATGAAACACTAAATTCTTTAAATAAAAAATAACTTCTGCATGCACAAAGAAAGAAGTCATAGCATTGTCAGGAGACAGAAAATAATCAGGGGAAAAGCCTCCCACTCGAATCAGGAAGAGCCTATATTCCTAATATATAAGGAACTATGAGAATCTGACAAAAATAATAGCAGAATGGATAAGAATAAAGTCCATTTAAGAGTGGGAAAAGGGTGTTAAGAGTTTGCTGAAATAGAAGTGCAGTGCTTCTTAAGCCTCTGAAAAGATGCTCTATTCCCACTGTGATGAGAGAGATGCAAATTAAAATAGACTCGATACTATTTTTCACCCATCAGATTGGCACAACTCCAACCATTTGGTTCTGTATTTTGTGGATGAAGCTGTGGGAAAACAGTCACTCTCATACATTCCTGGTGACAATAGGAACCCATGCAACCTTGGCGAGGGACAATTTGATAGCAAAGTCTATCAAAATTATAAACGAATAAGCTCCATGATTTTGCAGTTCTATTTCGGGGAGTTCATCCTAAAAATACACTCCTCTGTTTGCAAAATACCATATGTATCAGGTTATTAATTGAAGCAATAGTTCAACATTAGATTGAAAAAATATTGGAAACAACCCAACTCATCAGAGATAAGGATTGGTTAGATAAATTGTCGAACCAGGACACACAGCACGATTTTCTGAAGAAGCTATTAAAGAACGAAGATGCCGTCTGTCAACAAACATGAAAATATTGCTAAGATAAATTATAAAAAGTAGCGGAAAACTAGGTGCAGTGTGATTACTTCAATTATAAAACAAAACAAAACAGAGCAAACAAATCATTCCTATCTACTTGCATACAAAAACCTTTGGAAGCTTATCTAAGAAACTAATGAGAGAGGTGCTTGGGGTTGGCAGGAGGGCAAATACGTTGAACCATTTGGGTAGAGTAGTTCCCCTTTACAAGCAATTTCCCTTCCTCATGTTTCAGCTACCCACAGTCAGACAAGGTTCCATGGTACCCCATTCCATTCCACGGGGGATGTAAACTATGCCTTTGTCTATTGTAGTCACTCTGTACACACCGCCCACCTGTCTGCCACATAGGAGCTGCTTCAGCTGAACCGAGAGTCAAAGCAGCACAATGTTTATGTTCAAGTCTCCTCTAATAGAGGTCCAAAGAGTAATGATTCCGGCAAATTTATTACAATGTGTTGTTATAATTGCTCCATTTTATTTTTGTTGTTAATCTCTGACTGTGCTTCATTTATTGGTTGAACTTTAATCGGGGTATGCATTTCAAGGGGGAAAACATGGTACATGTGGCTTTTGATACTATATACTCTTTGAGCATCTATAGGGAATCTTGAAACATACCCAATAGATAGTAGGGCCTACTATGTATCACCCATTCAAAAATTAATTTACACAGTAGAGCAAGAAAATAAGACACTAACCCTAACTAAAACATCCTTACATGGTGCTTATAAGTTCCCGAATAGATCCACACACAGAGGTCACAGTGTACCTTACAAACCCATGTTCTTACCAGAAAATAAACTGTTAAGCCCAGCGACAGGTCTCGGGACAGCCATTACTCTCTTGACTGAAGTCCCCAGGTTTATCATACCTATATACATACCATTAAGGCTAGCTCAGGAGCAAGAGTCAACTAGGCCTCTCCCAGGCTGGTGGTCTGGCATCTTTGAACTATAGAATGGATGTCACTGTGACCCCCACGGATGTGAGCTGATTGGAAGGTAAGACTTTCTCCACACCACCAGCCAAGCCCTTCTCCTGCTGCTTTCCCTCACATACTGTTTGTGTCTGGGCAAGGGGTAAACAACGTTCTAAGTTCCAGAACTTTCCTCAGTCACTTGCCTCATTTTAGACTTCCCTAAAGCATTTCCAGGGACAGGACCCTGAACACAAGCAGTGTGTTTGAAGCACAATCTTACACAACACAGTAAGGGTGTGGAGAAATGATACAGGGGAGGAAGGGACACTAAAGAGAGGTGCCAGTGAGCAGGTCACCCCTGGAGGAAAACTAGGGTTCCACACCAACAGGGAGCCTCCCGAGAGACTGTGTAGTACACACAGCAGGGCTGGTCCCCCATGGGAGAGGGCTGGGTTGCTGGGCCACCAATTCTCATCCCTCACTGGCAACTCAACGTGTTGTTTCACTGGCTTCTTTCTTGAGAAGGTGGGAAGAGTGCTGCTTCTCGGGTCTAAGAAAGCCTGTGGGCAGAGGAGTGCAGGAAGACACCATGGCCAGGAATTAAAGCGACCTTGAGGTGGGCAGAGGAGACATGATGCAAACCCTCAACCTTGGGAATACTGTCTGTCTTCCAACAATCCACATAGACTAGGTAACTTACATAACCAAAATATAGTTCCCACAGTTCTAAATGGCAGAAAGTCAAGATAGCGGTGTAGGTCTTACCCAGTGTCTGCTGAGTCTCCAACAGCTGCCTCCCTGTTGTGTCCCCTTAGGGTCGAGAGACCACCTCACTCATGCCTCTACAAGGGCACTCATGCCCCAAAGCCACTTTTGGGGGCTCCCTGCCCTCAAGATTTAACTATTTCCCAAAGATTTAACTATTTCAAGATTTAACTATACCACACCAAGGGTCAAGAGCTTAATATGTAAACCTAGAGGAACAATTTAGTCCATACATATTAAGAGCCTAAAAGATTAAATTTGATGAGAAAGAACATGCATAAGAGCACAACAATATTTTCAATTACATAATGGGCTCAGAATTGGAGGGAGTATCAATTATAGCTAATTTTTAGACTCTAAAGTTTAAAGGGTGCCTAGAAAGATCTACTTAACCTAAAAGTCCAAAATTCCATGGACCAATCCAAGCAGTATCCTTCTCAGTTCCATTTTCCTCCCCCTAAACATGCAGGTCTGCTAGGCAGTAGGTTTTGAAATGTTAAAATGTTACATTACTGTCCTTACTCTAGGACCCTCCTACCCATCCTCCATCACTAAACTTACTCATCCTTCCTCCCTTCTTTTGAGGATGGCAGACTAAAGTGAGTAATTTCAGAAATGTAAGTGAGCCACAGTAATAATGATGATTTTTTTTTAAAGCCATGGCCTATGGTAAATGAAGATCAGTTGCTTTTCAGGTCTTCAGGTATAAATAGTATAGAGTTTCAATGGCTGTGCTAACAAGCTCTTGTGCCCTATTGTGTAGCATGGTAACTATGGTTAATATATAGATCTCAGGTACTTACGAGAGTGTGTTTTAAATGTTCTTACCACAAAAAATAAGTATTTGAAGTAAAAATATGCTAATCAGTCTCATTTAACCATTTCACAATGTATATGCATGTATTCAAGTATCACATTGTACTCTATAAATACATATAATTTCATCAATTAAAAATACAACTGGAAAACACTGTTTAAGAAGAAAAATACTATTCAAAAATCTTTGCTTTCATTCTAGATAGAACAACAGTGATCAGACTCGTTCTCTTTCTCAAAGCAAGGAAAGGAAATTAAAAAAGAAAGAAAATAATTTTCAAGATACAGAGGCACTAAGTGCTGGAAAAGGAAAAAGACATGAGGTAAGTTCTAAGACTGGTCCAGCTTGCTGAGTTGAGAAGCATCCGTGCCTTGATGCAAGGTTCTTAGTTGGTTAGTTTAGGGATTTGGGGTGCTGGGGACTGAATCCAGAGCATGCAATGTCCCACTACTGAACTAGAATCCTGTGCCCCCAGGAAGTAGATTTTAAGGAAATACTGTTATCAGATGTAAAGACCATTTCATGATGATAAAGGAATCAATTTGTAAAGGGGATGTAATCCTAAATAGGTAACATCTAGTATTCAAGCAAAATCTGACAGAATTGAAAGGAGAATGGACAAATGCACACATGAGCATAAGTTTCCATACCTCTCTCTCCCAATAACTGATGGCACAAATAGATGGCAATCAGTAGGAATATAGAAGACTTTAATGACATCACTGCCCCATCTGACCTAGTTGACATTTAGAGAGCACTGCACCCCACAGTGGGATACAGACACCTCTTCTTTAAGTACACACAGAACATTAACCAAGATAGAATATATTCTGCATTGCAAACCAAATGCTTCAGAAAGCTTAAAATTATTTAAGTCACACACAAAGTATGTTCTCTGTTCATATGGAATTAAATCTAAAATCGTTGTTGTAAAGATTTCTGGGAAGTACTCAAATATTTGAAAACTTAATAATACATGAAGACATCTACAAGTCAACAAAGAAATCAAAAGAAAATGCAGAAAGTATTTGTTATTGAGTGCAAGTGGAAAATAGAACATTATAAAATTTATGGAATTCCACTGAGGTGGTACTTAGAGGTATGCATATCACCGAGCACCAAGCATTTGTATCAAGAAGGAAAGAAGAGCCCACATCTATCACCTAGACTTCTGTAATAAACTAGGAAAAGATGAGTAATTCAAACCTAAAGTTAGTATAGAAATGAAGTAATAGAGATGGAAGTAAAACCTGCGACACTAGAGATTTTAAAAAAAGGAAAATCCATGAAAACAATAGCTAGTTCTTTAAAACAATAAATTGTTTAACTGATAAAATTTCCGAGACTCAAAGGGCAGACTGATTGTGAAAGGAAAAAGACATAGACCACTCTCCAGAGGAAGGAAGCACGTACATGTAGGAATGAATGAACAGCCAGACTGGACTTAATAGACTAAAATAAAAGGGCACAAAGTTGTGTGGGTTGGGGTAGATGGGTGGACCTGGGAGGGGATGAGGAGGAGAGGAATATATCAAAGTACAGCATTCTCAAAAAAATCTAATAAAAATGAAAAAAGGAATAAGAGAGATAGATGACCTCTTCAAAGATTCTAAATATAACAACATTATAATGAAGTAATATGAGTGTCTTTGTGCTAATAAATTCGACAATTTTAGCAAAATGGCTAAAGTTTCTCAAAGACACAAATGGCTAAAACTCACTCTAAAGCAGATAAGTGATGCAAATTGTTCTCTATAAAGACATATTCCCCACCACCACACACGCAAAATAATTCCAACTCTTGGGAGACTTGTCATGAGTTCAAGGTTAGCCACAGAGGGAGGGGGAGGGAGGGAGGGAGAAAGAAACCCTTTAGTCCCACATGGTTCCATTGGTGGATTGTACCAAATGCACAAGAGAAGAATTCTATTAGATATATAGAATTTCTCACAAAATTTAAAAGGAGGGGAAATTTAGCACATTAATCTAGGAAGCCAGTATTTTCTCAAACACAATACAATGTCTAACAAATTAAGTGTAAGACATGCACAAATTAGCATTCTCTCATGAATGTGGGTGTAAAATATTCTAAGAAAAATTTAGTAATTCAGTCCAATAATTTGATTTTTAAAAAAGATAAAGTATTATGACTGAGTGAGATTTATCTAGAATTCAGGGTTGGTTTGATATCTAGTCACTATGATTCACAGTAACATGCTAAAAGAGAAGGCTTCCTGATTATCTCAACAAAAGCTTAAACAATTACAAACATCTTGGTTTCTAAAAATGAAACTCTTGACAATTATGAACAGACTTTCACCAACCTGACAAAAAACTGTCCATGGAGAACCCATAGTTACTATCAGTTTTTTCAGTGGGAATTCTGCCCACTGAAATTGGAGAAGCAAAGTAGATAAAATTATCTAAATGATTATTGTTATCATCATCATCATCATCAAATTTTAATAAATGATAATAAATGATTTCTTTATAACATTTCCATACATATGTATCCTTGTACATTGCTCTTACTCATCCCCATTATGCTCTTTTATCCCTTCTCTACCTCCACTGGCTCATCCCCCAAATATCCTCCTTTTGCTTTCTCTATGTATGCATACAGGGTGTAGTTGGTTTTGTTGTTATGGTTGTTGTTTTAGGAATTTTGTTTACATTGTTGAGTTTTCTGGGCTTTGTTTGATTATTTTTCGTTTCTTTATATAAATTTTTTTAGTTGGGCAGCAGTGGTGCATGCCTTTAATTCTAGCACTCAGGAGGCAGAGACAGGTGGATCTCTGTGAGTTTGAGGCCAGCCTGGACTACAAGAGCTAGTTCCAGGACAGACTCTAAAACTACAGAGAAACCTAATGTGAGATTCCCCTCTGTATGTTGTGAATATGTTTTTTATTACCATTAGTTATTAAAAAGATGTTTCAGCCAATTGCTTAGTAGAGTAAGCAATCCAACATATATATATATATATATATATATATATATAGAGAGAGAGAGAGAGAGAGAGAGAGTAGGCTGAGTCAAGGAGACACCATGTAGCTGCCAAAGGAGTAACATGCAGCACCAGTAAACCACAGCCTAGTGGCAATACACAGATTAATAGAAATTGGTTAATTTAAGATGTAAGAGCTAGCTAGCAAGATGCCTAAGCTATTGGCCAAACAGTGATGTAATTAATATAGCTTCTGTGTTATTATTTGGGTCTGGGCAGCTGAGAAACTAACACATAACATCCGTCTACAGAAACCCTGTCTCAAACAACCAAAAAGTTTTTTTCAAACAATTTATTTTGATAATATTTATGCTCCTCCAACTCCTCCCAGATCCTCTCCATCCTCCTACCTATACAATATCTATATGTCTGTCTGTCTGTCTATCCATTATCTATCTAATCTATCTCTAGAAATAAGAAAATGAAAATCAAAACAAATTAACAAAAACTCAGTAAGACATAAAATATCAATACCCAAACAGTAAGAAACAAATAAGGAGGTGGGGGGTCTGTTTTTTGTCGGTTAACTACTCCTGGATATGGGGCCCTGGATGTGGTTGATATACTCAATGATAAGACATTGAAGAAAATTGGTTTTCCTTTTCCTAGTAGGTTTCAGTCACAAATAGCTTCTTGATTAGGGTATGGCTATGTGCCCACTCCCCTTCTCAGTGCTGGAATTCTGTCTGGTTTGACCTTGTGCGGGTCTTGTGCGTGCTGTCACAGCCTCTTTGAGTCTCACACATGTATCTATCCTGTTGTGTCTGGCAGGCATTGTCTTCTTGAACTTATCAGGCACCTCTGGTTCCTACAGTCTTTCTCCTTCCTCTTCCACAGAGATCCCTGAGCCTGGAGGCAAGAGTTTGACAGAGACATCCTATTCAGGACTAAGTGCTCCAAAGTCTTTCTCTGCACAATGCCCAACTGTGGGTCTCTGTTAAGTTCTATCTACTGCAAGAAGAAGCTTCTCTGATGAAGGTTGAGCAATACATTCACCTGTGAAATGTCTCTAGGAGTCATTTAATTGCTATGTTCCCTTACCAGAAAAATAGTAGTAGGTTTTCCCCTAGAGCCTGTGATGTATCTAGTCTCAGGCTCTTGGCCACTTAGGCAGTGCTGAGTTTCATCTCACGGAGTATGCCTTAAATCCAGACAAAAAGTGACTCTTTATTGTTGTGGCATTTGGACCACTATTGCACCAGTATATCTTTCAGGCAGATCACTGTTGTAGGCCACAGGGTTTATAGCTGGGCAATATTGATGATTACTTTTCTCCTCCAGCAGTGTGCAAGGTACCCTCCTGCACCATGAATGCTAGCCAGTGAGGGTAAAGATTCTAGTAAAGATTGGGCACAAGTTCAATTTCTCTATGTTTAATAACATAAGTAAGTAGTGTCTTCACAAATAGGGCCTTACTGTCATGCTGCAGTGTAACATGAGGGCCTGCTTGGTGGGGTTTCTGTCATGCCCAGTTCCCACAGCCGGTAAGTCCCAAAGAAAATAACACAGAAGTCTACATAAGACATTAGCTCAGGCTTCTTATTAATGCCTATAACTTATATTAACCTATTATTCTTATCTATGTTAGCCACATGGGTCAGTACCTTTTTCAGCAAAGCAGGTGACATCCTACTTCTTTGGTATCTTGACAGGACTGTGGAAGAATGGGCTTCCTCCTTCCCAGAATTCTCCTGTTCTCATTACCCCACCTCTACTTCCTGTCTGGTTGTCCCACCTATACTTCCTGCTTGACTACTGGCCAATCAGCATTTATTTAAAACATAATTAACAAAATACAGAATTGTCCATACCACTGCAGAGAGTAAGCAATAGCTGTGATATTTGGTGGGGGACAGGGATACATGAGACCCTTTTGGTCAACAACTCAACAAGATGTAACTCATTCTGGCAATGGGAGTTTACTTGGTGGCTTAAGATTCCTAGTTGGGATATTGCCTCCCCCACCATATGATGACTCCATAATTTTGTTCTTGTTAATAGCTGAATAATATTCTGTTGTACAAATCCACCCCTTCTCATTATCCATCTTTGCAGAGATTAAAAAAAAACCTCTTAAACTTTATATAAAAACACATATACAGAGATACACAATACACATAAACCACAATATAAATAAAACAACCCTGAATAATACAAAAACTGCTGAAGTCATTCCTGATTTAAAGTTGTATTACAAAGCTATATTAATAAAATCAGCATGGCATTATCATAAAAATAAATGTATTGACCAATGGAATAGATGACACAGATATAATTCCACACACCTACAGACACCTGACTTTTTACAAAGAAGCCAAGAATACACACTGGAGAAAAGACAGCATCTTCAACAAATAATGTTGGTCAAACCATATGGCTGCATGTAGTAAAATGAAAGTAAATTCTTATACTTTACCCTACACAAAAATCAGCTCCAGATAGACCAAGGAATTCAATGTAAGACAAGGTACCCTGAAGCTTCTGTTCCTGCAAAGGACAGACTCATTCAAATAAAGTGGTAGCACACACAACGGGAAAAGATCCTTGCCAATTAGTTTCTAAAATATGTAAAGAATGAAAAACTGTCCATCAAGAAAACAAATAATTAATTTCAAAATGGGGTATAGAACTAAGCAGAGAGCTCTCAAAATATGAAACTCAAATGACTAAAACTTCCTTCTTAGCCATCAGGGAAAGGAAAATTACTATGAGATTTCATCTTACCCAAGTCAGAATGTCCAAGATCAATAAAAACAAGAGACAGTATGTTCTTGTGAGTTCTGGGAGAAAGGGAACACTTACGTATTGCTGGTGGGCACACAGACTTGTACTGCCTCTTTGGATATCAGTGTGGATGTTTTCTCAGAAAGATAAAACTTGATCTACCACTAGATCCAGTTATAGCATGCTTGAGCATATACCCAAAGAATTCTGCATATTACTATAGAGATTTTTGTTCCTCCGTGCTTATTGCTGTTCAATTCATAGTGAATAGAAACTGGAAAAAGCCTAGGTGTTCGTCAATTGATGATGATGGATAAAGGCTTGGGTTTTTTGAGACACTCTTGACATGTAGGTCTGACTGGCCTAGGTCTCTTGATCCCCCTGCCTCAGCTCATGAGTTCTGGAATTATAGTGTACACTAAGTTGCAGATAATAATGGACAATTAAATATTGAGTTTTTAAATGTAGAAGTGAGGGGAAGAATTTCATGGTCCTCTCAGGTCGTGTCAGAGGGCCCTAATGTGAAGAGCTGAATAAACTTTCAGAAGTTTTGCAAATCAGACAGATATTCTGGGACATTTTTTTCTAGTGTCCTTAATGACTCTGTATGGCTGTGGAAATGGTCTAAGGTTCAAATTCTGAGATCTGAATAACTGTCTAAGATGACCACATCAAGAAATTCAGCAAGCCTCTAGCTTAGTGACACTTGAGATTCCAGTTCTCCTGCCTATAAAAATAAAGTGATGAACCCTTTCTCAGGGGAGCTTGATGTAGGATATCTTTTTGAATATGTATTGCTTTATTGGTTGATGAATAAAGATGCTTCAGCCTATGGCAGGACAGAATAAAGCCATGTGGGAAATCTGAACAGAATTATAGAGAGAGAGTAGGCAGAGTCAGGGAGACACCATGTAACTACCGAAGGAGGTGGTTGCTGGAACTTAACACAGTGAACCACAGCCTCATGGCGATACGCAGAATAATAGAAATGGTTTAATTCAAGATGTAAGAGCAGCTAGAAATATGTCTGCATCGTTGGCCAAGCAGTGTTGTAACTAATATGGTTTCTGTGTGATTATTTGGGTCTGAACGACTGGGAAACAAATGAGCAGTCTCCTCCTCGAGGAAGGAATGACCCTACGGTGTGAGTGTCTGCTAGGATACACAGCAGGAGGGCCAAAGTTCCAAGGATTGTCCAAGGAGGCCAGCCTGCCTGTCTGTCTGGACTGCCTCATCAAGTAGGGAAATTCCTACAGGGAGGAGAGCATGGAAGCTCTTTCCAGCAGCTCAAGACCAATGCATTCTGAGAGCTCATCCCTTAAAACCTATGAGAGTCTAAAAAGCCAAGAGTTTATTCACAGGTGTAGCAGCCTTGTGTCTGTCCACAGGTCTGCTGTGACAAATCTCTGCAGGCTGGGTAAATTTAACAATAGAAGTATTTCCTCATGATCCTAAAGACTAGCTGTCCAAGATCATGGTGTCAATAGATGTCATGATTAATCTTCACTTCCTACTTGACTGGATTTAAAATTCCTGAGAAGATACCATTCTAGATATTTCTGTGAGGGAGTTTCCAGAGAAGTTTAATTGAGGGGAGAAGCCCCACACTATTTTCAGCCAGGTGCCCAGACTGAATAAAACCTGACAAGGTGGAGAGCCTGGTGAACATTAGCATCATCGTCATCTCTCTGCTTCATGACTATGAACGCCGTGCGAGCCACCTCACACTCTAGCTATCGTGCCTTCCCTACCAAGGTAGACAGCTCCCTCAAACCCCACCCAAAGGAAACCCTTTCCTTCTTAAGTTGCTTTTGTAAAGTCCTCGGTCACAGCACAAGAAAAGCAGCTAACACAGTAGGGCTGGTTTCTTCGGAGCTGCTCTCCTTAGTTCACAGAACAGTGCCTTTTTCCTGTGAACACATGGTCTCTTCTGGGCATGTGCCTGTGTCCAAATGTCCTCTCTTTGTAAGAACACAAATCATATTGGCATAGATTCCATTCAAATGACCTCATTTTAATCTCATAGTCTCCTTAAAATCTGTAACTCCAAATGCAGTTTTATTTGGAGGAATAGGGGGCTAAGATTTCAATATGTAAATTTGGACCTCACCCTCCCTCCTCCTTCCTTGGTCCTCTCCCATGTTTACAGCTGCTAGAAGACCCAGAGTCCTTGTCTGTTCTCATCATCATCACAGATCAAGTCAGACGGAAGTAGGCTATTCTTACACACATCATCTTCCACTTGGTTCATAGCCATCTCTCCCTCCAGCCCCTACCATCAGATTTCCTCACCCCTAGGAGAAGGACCCCAAGCTTCAAGCTCGCCCTCCCCTCTCCTTTCCTACACTAGTGATGTGATGTACTCTTCCCTCCCCCGCTCCCACTCAGCCTTTCTCAGGATTACCACATTTAGGAAACCAAAATGACCTATTTAGGCTGTGACCCACTTACAACAGAAGTACCAGTCACACTGTCCAGAAGGGGGAAAAAACAGATGACCGCATATGCAATTGATAACAGATCAAAGGGGATGTGTGACAAGCCTTCAGTGGCTCATCTACCACAGATACTACTGCAAACCATCCTGAAGGAAGGCTCCTAAAGAGATATGAGCAATTTCCAGGGAGCCTCCACCCCCATCACAACCCAGCCGTGACATCTGGGTACTGTGTGGGGCTTGCCAGTCTTGTAATTGGCTTGAAAATGGATGGATTGGGTTTCATTTAGCTTTCTTTGTTTGGAGATGGGATAAGCATCTTAGGCATCTGGAGCAAGTAATCTCTAAAGAACCCCAATAGTTAATTACACAGACATGGAAACTGAGTTTCACTAAGGGGTGATGTGAAATGTCCTTCTTTATGTGTGTTGCTTTTATTGCTTAATGAATAAAGAAGCTGCTTGGGCCTATGACAGGGCAGAATAGAGTAAAGCTGGAATTCCAAGCAGAGATGAAGAAGAAAAGAAGGTGAGTCAGGGAGACGCCATGTAGCTGCTGAAGGAGAAGGATTTAAACTTACCAGAACCGTAGAAAACTTACCGGTAGGCCACAGTCTTGTGTGATACACAGATTGATAGAAGTGGGTTAATTTAAGATGTACCAGCTAGCTAGGAATATGCTAGAGTCATTGGCCAAACAGTGTTGTGATTAATATAGTTTTTGCATGATTACTTGGGTCTGGCCAGCCGGGAAATGAACCAGCAGTCTCCTACTACCAAGAGGAATCCTTGTTTGCCAGGCCAAGAAAGGGCAGGATTTGTCTGGAAGTTTCTGAATCAGAGTCTCATGTGGTAGATGTCAATTTGGATAAATACCTGACTCTCAAAACTGGCTTTTCTTTGCTATGGGAATGATCCATTCCCCAAGGATGCCTATGTCTGCTAAGTCCCTAGCACCTGAGCCAATCCCAGGCCAGTTAGATTCTCCATTGGGAGTTTAAATCTTCAGAAGATAAAAGACAAAGGCTGGATTCTTTAGAATCCATTAAGACCCCTGATAACAGGGTAGGTGCAGACTCTTCCAGGGCCCGTCTCTTCCAAGAACTGTAGCAACCATGCTATAACCCTTGCTAGGATTCATCCACTTGGCTTGTATTTAACAGTCAGCTTCTATGCATTGTAATCAAAGAGTCACAAACGGTACAATTTTGTTCCATTCATATTTTGGTCCCATAAGGTTTAACATGCGGTAGGTGGTCAATAACTTGTTTTAAATGGTAGATGTCTAATATGAGCCCCCACCCATCTACCTTCCATGAGATATGATCAAGTACTCTGTAGTGGGCACACAAAGATTATCTGATGCCAGCTTCTCCTGAAACCACATTATATGAAGACCCAGATTTCCCCAGAGGAAGGTTCTCTAGAACTGCCCTGGTGTTGGGTGCAAAGCAGGGCAGAGGTGGAAGTACTGGGTGCTGATCTCTGCTTACTTAGGGATCACATCCACACTGAGGCCAAGAGCACTTCCTGGGAGTGATGGGCACCTCTCTGGCTGACTGGGCTCTGCAGCTCTACCCATTCTGACATGTTCAGCAGTATTTGGGGACACTCACAGTGGAGGCACATCTGTTTTATAAACTTTCTTCTTTTTTCCCCCTTTCACATGTATCTTTAATGTGAAACCTCTGCTCAGAAGGGTATCATCTTAGAATATGTACAAGCCATTTTGCAAAATGGGAAGAGGGGAAATGCAAAGTCGATATAAACTCCGGGGACAGTTGGAGAACTGAGATCCAGGCTGGTGTTGACTGTAACTCCACCACCCCTTCCTTCCTTCCTTCCTTCCTTCCTTCCTTCCTTCCTTCCTTCCTTCCTTCCTTCCTTCCTTCCTTCCTTCCTTCTCTCTCTCTCTTTCCTTCCTTCCTTTCCTTCTTTCTTCCTTTTTCTTTTTTCCTTCCTTTCTTCTTCTTTTTCCCTCCCTCCCTCCCTCCCTCCCTCCCTCCCTCCCTCCCTCTCTTCCCTCCTTCCTTCTTTTTTTTTTACTTCTTTCTCTCCTTTTTCTTTGAGCTAGCTTTCTTTACAGCTGAAATATTTCCAAGACAATACACCAAGCTCTCATGCCCCATTTTAGGCATCAACCCCATGCTCGTTCAAATTTACTAAAACTCTTGGTGATTTGATCAGAAGGTTGGACAAGTAGTCATTGCTGGAATGCATGAGTGGAAATCACAGAGTGTTCGACTGTCCTGAGCTAATGATCCAGGCTCCCCTTTCAGACCCTACACTGCTGAGCCCTAGACAGAATCAGCAGCCGGTCTGCTTGGGTTGTCTATCCACAGAAACTATTTGGTTGAAGATAGAGAAAGAGGAGTACAGGTGTGAAGGTCAAGGAAAGAGAGAGCCACAGCTCACAGAGACTGCGACCGGCAAGTGTGGCACAGCCCGTAGGCAAGGTCAAAGGATATGCAGGCTGGTGTAATGCCAAGTAGCATCTGAGACAGGGCGTCCTGGGAGGGCAAAGCTTCTCCTAGAGGTAGGTTCAGCAGTAGCAAAGTCCCCTCCTCTGTCCTGTCCCCAAGAATGGCCCAGAAGTCCACTGCTCTTTTACACCCAGCTGGCTGGATGCAGCCTCCACAGAGTCCTTCAGAGCCCCAGAATAGCCCTCAGGGAGGCACTGCTTCGGCTTTATTGCTTAGCAGTAGGTCTTCAGTGCTTAGCCATGTTGTAGCATGCGTCAGAACCTCCTTCCTTCCCATTGTCTGCAAACACCTAATTTAATCCCTCCCATATCCATGAGCACTCAAGCCATGCCAACATTTGGTTGCTGTAGAAAACGCTGTGGATGTGAGTGAACAAGTATCTGCTCACGTCCCTGCTCTCAGTTCCTCTCGGGTATACGTGCCAGGTTAGAGTTGCTGCAGCATATGGTAATTCTGTTTCCTAATTATGATAAATCATCACATTTCCCATTGTGGCTATACCATTGTACATTTCCACTAAGAGTAAACAGGGTTCCATTTCTGCACATCTGCCAACTGTTTTTTTTTTTGTTTTGTTTTTTGTTTTTTGAGTCTCTGTTCATAGCCATCTCAACAGGTGAGCTTTAAAGGAAAACATCCAGTGGCGAGGTCTGGAAACTACTAGAATAGAGCCTTCCATCTTCCCAGGATTCCTTGGGTTCCTCTCACCCCATCCAAACCACCAAGCAGATGCAGGCTGGAGGAGCTTTCCCTCTGGTCATCAACCCTCCACCCCTGGCTACATCACAACAGATCTGTAGCTTTACATGAGCTGGTCTTTATCGAGCCTGCTTGCCTCGTACCTATGAGACACTGGCTGGCAGGCCTGCCAAGCTACATACATCAGGAATCCACAGTGTAAGCTTAAGTCTTGAGGCCTCTCTGACTCGGGATACTCAAGAGGGAAAGTGCTGTCACTGCAGAGCCAGTTTTCTGAGCGAGGAGGTGTCGGATAATCTGGGTCACCTCCTCTTCCTGATCAGATGGCCCCAGGCCTAACACCTGTCCACCCCAAGAGCCATTGCAGCACCGAGACAGCTGAGTCCGGGAGTCTATTGCTCAAAACGACCGCGTAGCTGCTCACTGGTTATATGACTTTAGGATTTATAGGAGGCTGGAGACTGGTCACATCTAAAGAGTTCACAGCAGAAGCCTGGAAAAACCTACTCTATATGGCATATTGGTGAATTTTTTTAAATTTATTCTTTTTTTTTTATGTACATTGGTATTTTTGCCATGGGTGTATTGAGTCCCCTGGAACGGGAATTACAGACAGTTGTGAGCTGCCATGTGGGTGCTGGGAATTGAACCCAGGTCCTCTGGAAGAGCAGTCAGTGCTCTTAACCACTGGGCTATCTCTCCAGCCCCTATTGGTAAATTTTGAATAGCTGTGACCAAATAACAAATAAGAGTGTCTTAAAAAAAAGTTCGTTTGTTTTCTTTGTCTCAAAAATTCAGAGGATTTCATCATCAAAGCTGGAGCCGATGTTTCTGACTTATGATTTGGCAGAGCGTCATGGAGATGGGAGCACATAAGAGGGTATTCACCTCCTGGCAGACAGGGAAGAGAGAGGGGTGAGGATACAGGAAACAGTGAGAGCAGCATAACATTAGCATCTCTTTGGAGACCAAGGAGGAAATTGACCCACAGTTAGGAACTGTCACTTGCCAGGGCCATACCATTTTAAGTGGCAGAATGAAGACATCAATCCAAAGAGCTTGGCTCTAGAGCTAAAAACCTGTGTTTTTAGTGCCAAGCAAAGTTGAGACAGGTACCCCGGTTATAGCTAAGGATGTCTGATATCTGGCCTGATAGTAGAAAACTCAGGTCTCCTAAAGCATTGGCTCCTTCAACATTGCACCTGACTGTATAACCCACAAAACACTCAGGCAGAGGGAAAAGAGAAGGTCAGGCTGTCCTCTTCCTCCTAGAACTCAACTCTCAATGCACCCTCTTGCCCCCAAATCTGCCTTCCTAACTTCTCTTATCTTCAAAAGAAGCAAAAACTTAACCACATCAGTGTCGTTTCTCCTCCTTCACCCAACCTTACTGCCCCTGTCTCTTTGGCTTGCCAGCGTCTACTGCCAGCTTTCTAAAACACAGCGTTTGGAGAGATGGGCACAATTGTCTGGGAGGATGTCTAAATAATCCCAATTCCTCCATACACATTTTACTTTTCAGAGGAGGAAATAAGCCTTTATGGGTGTTAGAACATTTATGAGTTTAAGTAAAAGCAGCTACATCTCTATTGACCGTAGCTATTATGCTCCGCCCAGTGAAACGTGAAGTGCCACAAATAAAAATAGATTGACTGGAGTCGGTCTCCGTTGGCTCCAGCAATGACATCGCCAGTCCCGCCGTAGGTATGTTTCAGTTAATGTTCCCTGGACTTGCCGAAAAAGAAATGGAATGCTTCATGGAGCATTTTCTACATCTTCCAGGTAGATGTGAGTGTTTATTAGTGCCATGAAATTTATCTGGCAGGCAGAGCCTGGGCTTCACAGCAAAGACCGGAGTGCCATTACTTTCAGATCAGACAGAAAGTGCACCCTAAACCGTGGAGCAGCTATGCAGAACCTGCCATCCATGACGCCTGGACCAGAAATGAATAGCTAAGGACACAGACTCCTGACTTCTGGTTTTACAACGAAGTGAATACAAAAGGTATTCAATAGAAGCCATATTTGGAATTTTCAATTTTTGCCTTTTTTAATGCCATTATGTGATAATTCTCTCTTTTGATCACTGAGTAGAAGGTGTCTAAGGGTTTGCAGGTAGGTGGGTATTGGGTATATATGTGTAAATGGAGACTGTACTTTCATTTCCTGGCCATCCAGACCCTAATGGGGCACCATTATATAAACAGACACTGCACTTTTGTTTCCTGGCCACCCAGACCCGAATAATCACTTAGAAACTATAGTAATTATAACACTATTTGGCCAACAGCTCAGGCATATTCCTAGGTAGCTCTTACATCTTAAATTAACCCATTTCTATTATTTTATATTTTACCATGAGGCTCATGATTTGTTACCTCCATCTTGCTTCTTGGGTGGTTACATGGCTTCTCCCTGACTCCGCCTTCTTTTCTCCTCTATCTGTGCTTGGATTTTCTGCCTTCCTATATTCTGCTCTGCCATACACCAAAGCAGGTTCTTTATTAACCAATGGTAATAAAACACAGTCACAGCATACAGAGGGGAATCACACATCATAGGACTAGGATAGAAATTGTGTCTTATAGAAAAACAGATTTCCTTAACTTTCTTAGGCCCACTAGGAGTCCTGGTTTTGTTGCTAAATTCCCAGCCTGTTAGACAGCCTTCCTTTACATGGGTAAGGTCTTGATGGAGCTGGTCCTTAGCCTCAGCATGTTTCTGTGGTGTCAGCACTCTGGTACTGGAAGTGTCCCTCTTGCAGACCCTTTTCTAGTACTGGGACCTTGATGTGGAACCAGCCTCCAGAGCTTGGGTCCAGAGATCCAAAGATCACTCGGTCCACCCTTCTTGCATTTCTGGAAAGAGGGAGGAGAAGGCATATCTGAGAGGGTAGACTCACATGTAAGTGATAGTAGGTCCCTTCCTGAATAGAAGTAGTTATTACAACAAAGATGGCATATGGCTGGGGCTTTAGTGGCTGAAAATATGCAAATCATGTCAGCCATGGGAAAGAATATCTTTCTGCAGGTCTGGTGTGTGGCGTCTGTACAGACAAACATGCAGAGGTGCTAGGTCTTGTTGTTGGTGCTAGTTCTTGTCACTCTCTGCTCTCTTGATCCTCTCCATATGTTTGATGGAAGCAGGTGTTGGTGGTATGCTGATCTGTGAGTCACTGGGGTGACCTCTGTGTAGAGGAGCAAAGGTTACAGGAAAGTTGGGGTATTTCCTTTCTCCTGAAAGGCAAATGATTAAAGCATCCCTAGTGCTGTGCACTAAATGACCATAGCCTTAGAGCTTGGAAATGGATGGATTCATTGCCCCCTTTTAAAGAAATAACCTCAAGAACTCCAGAGTGAGGCCTTCAGAGGTTCGGCACTTTGGAATTGACCATGCAGGCTATTCCAGGTTAACTGTCCCCTGACTCTGAGAGGGTATCCTGTTGTTGCACAACGGGACACAATGGAATAAGACTTGGCTGAGTCGCTGCTTGCAAGGGTGTACAGATACAGCATGCAATATATTCCAGGCCAATCCAACCTTGACCACAGCACATTCTGTTTCCTAAGGGCACCATGAGAGCTTTAAATTCTGCAAACCATGGCTTGGAAATATTGATCTTCCCCACTTAGAGAGGGCTGATGGAGTCAAGGCTACCTAACCCATGGGTGTTCCTTTCCAATCATGCTACTGAAAATGTCCATGGACCAGCAGCAGGGAAATAACCCCTGGGGCTGCTTAAAAGGAAGTGTCTTAGATTTATTCTTTGCCTCCTGTGGTGGTTTGAATGGGAATGCCTCCATAGGTGCATATGTTTGAATGCTTAGTCACCAGTTGGTGGAGCTGTTTTTTGGGTAGGATTAGGAGGTGTGGCCTTGTAGAGGATGTGTGCCATTGTGGGTGGGCTCTGAGGTTTCAAAAGCTCATACCAGGCTCAATCTCTTGTTCTCTGCCTCCAACTTGTGAATAAGATGCAAGCTCTCACCTACTGCTGCAGTGCCCTGTATGTTTGTCTGCTGCCATGATCCCCACCATGATGGTCATGGACTCACCCTCTGAAACTATTAGCAAACCCCGAGATTAAACACTTTCCTTTATGAGTTGCCTTGGTCACGGTGTCTCTTCACAGCAATAGGAAAGTAACTAAGACACTCGCCAAGTCAGAACTGGTATGTGAATATAATCTTCAGGGAAACTCCCACACCCCAAACTGACTGCCCTGCTCTACATGGTAGCTTCTGCCTCTGAGTCTCCTAGCTCCCCTGGGTTCAGAGCCAAGAACCTCAGGGCAATAGCAACAGCAGTGTTAGGTCTGAAACTCAGTGGGACAGGTTTCTGGTCCTCTGGTTCTCTGGAGGACATTGTCTTCTTGGCTCCCAGGCGGCAGTATTAATCTGTGTTATGGATAGAGGTCAGCTCCATGAAAAGACTCAGAGATCTCAGAAAGGACTAGCAACTGTAGGGAATGTAGCAGGTGATTTAGTAAGCCTAGAAGGGAGAGCTTCCTTGGTGTGCATGCTCAGACAAAATCGGAGGGCATTTCAACAGATTTATGCTGAGGGCTAGGATGTATGGCGGGTAGTGGTGGCGGCAAAATGATGTACCAAGCCCTCTGATTCCTTCTACAGTGGGAGGCTCAGGAAGGAGGAGCACAAAGACTTTTTTTTTTAAAATTGAATGTAAGAAGTCTCTGCCAGATCAGATGTTCAACTTTCAAACAAATGGAGGAAAAACTATAAAATGCAGTCAACTAGAAAATTCTGCTTTCCCTATTTCATAAAAAGCAAGAGCCCATATGATAATCCCTCCCACGGCACATGTTAGAGACTCCTTTATGGCTTCTTTGCTGGTGGCCAATGCTGCCTCACCCAGCTGAGGGCCTTGGCCACGCTGACTTCTTTTGCACCAGTTCAGTGTGTGGGTTCCAGTTCAGCAGGTCTGGGGCTGAAATGGAGCAGCTTCCCAGGAGAAGGGCAGGCTAGCCAGTGTGGGAGAACCAAGACTGGAGACCCTCAGGATCTAAGCCTGTGCTCCTCTTCCTCCCCAGGGCACAGAAGCTTCATCATCCCACGGAGACAACGCTGCAGCTGCCTGCCTCAGTCTGTGCTGTGACTGACACCCCTGCCAGGATTGTGACTTTGCCACTGCATCCCAGTGATAAGCACAAGGCCTGGTGGTTTACCCTAGAGACATTCACTAATCATTTGAATGAACCTCACTAAAGCCAAAACCACCAAGGCAGAAAGTTCTGGAAAATGTCACTGGAGTGAGCTGGGCTTGGGACTCAATGGTGTAGTCTTGGCCAAGTTCACGTTCTGCTGAAATCTTTGTTTCTGCAGGTGACTGTGGTGTCTGCTTCCTGGGCAGAGGAGGTTAAATGAGCTTCCACATGAACAGGGCAAGATCACTTTGGGGGAATGGATTGATTACAGCTGGTTTAAGTGTGAAGAGGCATTCCTTTTTTTGTGTATAGTCACCCATAGCATCCCAATCCACCCACATAAACCAAAGAAACCAAAGTGAAAAATCAAATGCCACCACTCAGTTCCACAGGCTTCGACGTGGCGACTTCCCGGGAGTTGAACCCTTGCCATTCATATTACTGTCCTCTGGCAAGGCCATGGTCAAAGCCCCCCATGATATTTACCTGGGTCCCTAGGATCACCTTCTGATCATCTATTCTCTTGAGTACCATTTAACTTTGTTTTCAACTTAACAACCAGAACGACACTGACCAAACTTAACTCTCTTTATGTTTATGCTGTCTGGAAGCCTTCAGTGGTGTGTCCTCTCACTCAGGAGAGAGATGAAGTGCTCACAGTGGCCTAGGCCTCCGCATCCCTCCATGCCTCTGGCCTTACCTACTTCTTGCGTGCCCTGGCCCAGCTACCTCAGTCCTAGTAGCCCTCACGCCAAGCACGTTTACACTGCAGGGCCTTTGCATTGGCCTTAACCCTCTCTCTGCTCGAAAGATTTTCTTTCCATTGCTCCCTAAAAGCTTTCACACCTAGCTTCTTGTCACTCATTAACCTTGTATGACCTTCCTGTTAAAGTCCCTCACCATTTATCGCCACCTTTCCCTGGGAATCACTAGTCCCAACTTACTTTAGCTCTTTCCTTGGTGCGTATGACTGTATGTTTTACATTTGACCTGTTTGCCATCTCCCATCACCACTTGCTCAATGCCACGTGGTCAGCTCCTACCTTGCTACCTAACACGAGAGTTGAGATATTTGTTGAACAATGAATTACCCATGTTTTACTCATATAGATTCCCATTTTCAAGCTTGGGTCAGAAGTCTTGTATGCAAAGATCCCAGATTTATTTGGGGGCCCTTATCCCAAGTAAATCAGCTCCTGTTGGATGTGATAAAGAAGAGGCTTGATTTCCTTGTGGACCCCTGGATGGGGATATGCCGTGGTGTGGGGTTTGTATGTGGATTCAGCAGCTGTTCTCCGACTTCCTGCTGTCTGAAAGCTTTTCAGTTACTCCCTCTTTCTCCTCGTCTCCTCCCACACCCCCAGTCTCTCCTCCCTCCTCTCCATTCATCATTTACTTTGTAGCACCTTGTGAGTGCCTCACCCACCTTTCTTGAAAGTACTGACTTGGCAAGATCCTACTTTATCCCCTCCTAGTCCAAGATGCCCTGGGCATGAACTGACTCACAGCTCAGAGTCCTCTGCAGCCTGGCTTCCCAGGACCCTCCACTGGAGAATGTCCTGATCTTTGTGATTCAAACAAAGAACAACTCTTGCTCATACAGCAGGCTCTCACGGACCTCTCCATACCTGGCTTTGGGCTTGAGGCTTGCCTTTGCTTACTATTTCTGCATCTTAAACAAGTTATTCCTCTGGGGCCTGATCAAGAATGAGAGCATGATCATGCCCATCATTACTTGATGTAGAGTCTGATAAGCAGGCGACACTATTGTTATTGTCACAAGGATGTTGTCACTGACACGATTAACTCCCTGTTTCACAGTCCTGATGAGATTATGCATCAGTGTGTATTGTGTATGTAGAGAGGTATATGTGTGTGTATGTGTGTGTGAGGAGGTGTGTGTGTATAGGAAGGTGTGTGTGTGTGTGTTGGTAGGGGTGGAGACAGTTAGACATTGTCATTGTAAATTCATCAAGAAATAAATAGGTGATCTGTCGCTTCGGGCGATTAATTCTGTAGCCTTCTCTGGCATTATCTTAGTTGCAGAACAAGCATACTCCTTTGATGGATTATCATCTTTAGGTATTTGGAATATAAAACAGCTCCCTGGGTTCCCTATTTTGTTGTGAGAAAACAATAATAGTTTAGGATGCGCTTCACAGGCAGCCTATAGCTGGGGTCAACCCTCTGGCTGTTGGCCTAGGATGTCCTTCAATGAATCATTATCAGAACAGATATTTTTAACTTCCCACGGTGCCACAGGAAGAAGGCAGACTCTAAATGTTGGGACTAAATTTGACAATGGTGGCAGTAAAAGGCTTTTGAGTTAGGGTGGCTAGTGCCTTCTGCTCCTCGCGTGGCGGGTTCTCATTTAGCCTGTAAGATCTATAACCCTCCCAGGTGCAGAAACCATGCTGTCCTATGTCTTCTACAGTCCAGGAGACATCCTGCTCTCACTGTGGGTCTAGCCTTAGGTTGCAATTCTTTTTCCATGTCACATTCAGTTCTTGTAGTCAGGGAGTTCCTGGAGACACAAGTGAGGTTCTGGATGACTTTTCTACCTAGGCTTTGGGGCAGGAGGGGAGATCGCACTGAATGGTTTCCCAGCTTTTTGGGGCACTTGGCATATATTCTGGTACCAGATTCTCAACAGCACCCTGCTAGAGAACTTATCCTGTCCCATACAAGAGCAAATGGAGATTCAGAAGTTAGATGTAACATGATTTTTATTACTAGGAAGGTCACAGCTAAGATTTGAGTTCCCATCTCACTCTAAAGCTTTTGCCTGCTTCCTTTCTTCTTTCTGATTTTTCCCTCTGTCCTTTACTTCTGGTTGAGTGAATAGGGAAGAGCACAGGACCAACCTTGTCAGTTAAGGGCCCACCTGTATGGCTTCCCATTTCAGCATCATCACACATATGCATGTGTCTCTGGGCATGCTCCTTAGTCCCCAGCTTAGTCTCTTCATTCATTAGATTCAATAACAATTGTGCAGTGTGGATTGAATGAGATGAGAGGGCAAAAATATCTCAGAACAGTGTCTGGTAGTCGGTAAATATGTATTGTTGCTATTAAAATTTTCTTCTTAAGGCACATCATATGGTTTTCCTAGCTACCCCTCTTCTTTCTGGACCATGTGGCCTCTGGTATTGACTGTGAATGAAATGAGGACAATAGCTGGGAGTGTGGAAGGCAGCTGGCTCTCCTTTCATGTGGGTCTACCAGATAGCTCTGGCACACATGACTAAATGATGCATCACCCTGTGTCCTTTGTCCTTTCTCCAGGCTTCAGAGAGTAGTGGAAGATCATGATCTGATGTCTCTAGCACTTCATGACTGAGTAGACCATGGTTTAACAGAGAGACCCAGCATGGATCTCTGAAACTACCGCCCCCCAGTTGAAGTTATCCCTGGAATCTTCATCTCCCATTTGCAAAATCCCATGAGATTAGCAAGGTGGTTTCAAGCAAGGCCATTGGAACCAGACCTCCTGGGTCTGAATCTTAACTGGGCCACTTGCCACCTTGGACAAGTTATTTGATTTCTCTGAATTGTTTCATTACTTGTAAAACAGATAATATTATTATATATTTAATAATGTGCTATGTTATTGTGAGAAGTAAATGACTTTAACATGAATTAAATAGATAAGTCAGTGTCTACCATATTACAAGAATTCTGTAAATGTTGATTGCTATTGTAATTATTGGTATAACTGGAAAAGAACTCAGTGAGTTTGCTGTGTGGGTAAGCCGGTCTGAAGGCCAGGGAGAGTGGAGTAGGGCAAAGCTAGTTCCATTCCTTCTCCCACATTTATTCCACAAATAAATTATTCTGTTATAAAGAAGCAATGACTGGGGTAGGGAGAGAAGAAATCCAGGAGTAGCCTTTGACCCATGGAAATTTGATGCCTTGGGATATCTGCCACTCACCTGGTGCTGTCATAACAGGAACACGACAGGGATGCTTCCTTCTGTCACTGGGGTTGCATGGCATACAGGTTACTCTTGCTTCAATTATTCTGACTTTTGACTAATTTCAAACTAGTGAGGGTCATGACCTGGGCAGAAGAAGGTCTAGTTGGCTGCTGTCTTCTGGGCATGACTGTCTTATGGGTATATCTCCACCATTCATTCTACAGACAGGTCTCTGGGATTTTGGAAGACCCTATGGCAGATTTGGTTCACAGTCCTAGGAAGCACAACCCTGAAATGCCATAATCATGAATGTTGAAATCCCAAGAGGTCACGTCTCCTAAAGTCTGAAAATCTCAAAAGATCAAAATCTCCAGAATATTATTCTTAAAATAATAAATAAATAAAGATGTGCTGGTAAGATGGTAAGACGACTCAGTGAGTAAAGGTGCTCATTGTGCAAGTCTGGATTCAATCCCCAGGACTACAATGGAAGGAGAGAACTGACTCCTGAAAGTTGTCCTCAGGCCTCCACAAGTGTGCTGTGGCATATGCATCCCTATACACACACACACATACACATGCACATGCACACACACATACATGCATATGCGCGTGCGCGCACACACACACAGACACACACACACACAAATATCCTGAAAAAGGAGATTCTTATAGATACCCTAACACTTTAAAAGAAGGACTGAGAAACAGAAAGATAACTGACTATCTCAGAGACTACGTCACAATAAAATGGGCAATAATATCAGATACACTTGAAAGCATGAAAATGCTAGTATGGAATTGACAGCTGCACAAAGTACAAGTTAGAACTACCAACTATTAAGATGATAAACTTTAAAAAATAAACAAAGGGTCAAAAGCGAAATCCATGTATCACAGTGGATAATAACTATGCACACCTAGCTTTATAAACATGGTCATCTGAAATGTCATGGCTGACAATAGGTGGGTCAAAATACATTTGGACCATCACCCCTTAAGCAGTTGCTCAAAGAGCTAGCATCTTGAAAAATATTTTATCTTTCCTGAGTACATAGAAAGGACATCTCTTCATTTACTGAGGAAATTTCAACACGCTCATGCATATACACAATGTTTCCAGAATTAACCTTGGGAGAATGCACTTTTTCAGAGTCAAGTTTTCAAAGGCAAAAAGAACTAATTAGCAACCCATATGACTCCTTACACTCTCTATACATCCAGTACTGGGGTAGATGTGAAGATGAAATTCATGGCAAAGTGAATCGTAAAGAAATGATGCTGACAAGTTAGAGTACTGAGAAGGAAAAACCAAACTCACTCATTGTGGTGATGAAACATCAGACAGAAACAGCATAACAGAGGAAAGGTTTACTTTGCCCTCCATTTCTGGGAAGTTACTCCACCATGGCGGGACAGGCATGGTGCCACAGCTCTGTTTACTTCATGGTGAATTGGGAAGCAAAAGGGGGATGTTGTCACTTTGGGGATTCTCTTCTTTATCTCCTTTTATTCTACCCAGAACCCTAGCCCATGGGACAGTGTCACCAATAATCCTCCCTCAGTTAATCAGCTCTGTAAACAGATGTCTCCAGAGGTGTGCCTCATCTGTCTGCCAGGTGACTCCAGGTCCAGTTGAGGATGAAATGTACCATCCCTCGATGTAAAAAGATATTTTATGGGTTGATTACTTACAAGGAGGTTTATAATAGTTGACCGATGCCTATGTCCATTAACTGTGTTTTGAAGTTTGCCTTTTAACAACTCCTTGTCTTTCAGAACATGGCTTTCTTGGTGAGTGTGTTCATATTCTCTTCATCATTGCCTGGCGAGGCTGTTTTTGAAATTCGCCTGCCGCTTGGTACACTGTGAGCATTTCCTATTCAACGTCTCCATAGTCTGCCCTGTGCTTCGCTGTTATTTTAGCTACATGGGAATTCATTCCACATGCACTCGTATGCAGGCCCCAGATTTTACGGAAACAATGCTGGTGATTGGATGAACACCCCGTGTAAGGAGCTTCTCATCCTACTGTGCATGTAATTGCTTTGCAACCAGTCAGTACTTTTGCTCTCTTCTTCTTCAGACAAATGCTGCTTTAATTCCACAGAAGCTTCTGGAACTTCATCAGCTGGGAGATACATTTTCAAACTCCCATTTTTGCCATCCCTGTATTGTACTGCAATCCATGCACTTGTCTGGCTCCCTTTACCCGAGGCACTGGGCTGAATGGGGAAAATGTGCTTCGCTGCTAACACCTTGGAATTTCACTCTTGAGAGCCTTGGTACCCAATCTGTCATTGTGATTTGGGGATTCGGTTGAATTCTATTTTCTTCCGCAAGGTCACTCCAAACTTCAAGTAAGCATTTATCAAGTGCTTTGCTTCCTCCAGTCGTGAATACACTGAGAAGTGGATACCCTCTTGAGTTTTCTGACCCAACAGGGGCATGGATTGTGAGCACTCAATAAAACTAATAGAGAAAGCTCTGGAAATGCCTTCTCTCAGGCCTGGGAAATGTGCGTTCCTTGTTTTCCTACTAGTTTAGTGGTAAAAGTGAGATGTATGCTTTTGACAGCGAAGTCGCTAGCCAAGAATAGGTCACCAGTGATCATGTTCCCAACATGGGGATATTCTCCTTCCGAGTCTTTGCTAGGAAACACTCTTGAGTTTATGGTTTCTTCTTTTCTTTCTTTTTCTTGGCTTTTTTTTTTTTTTTCCAGACAGGCTCTTACTATGTAGTCCTTGCTGTCCTGGAATGGAACTCGCTGTGTATGCTTTATTTTGCCTTCCAAGTACTGAGATTAAAGGTGCGTGTCCCAACACCTGGCATGGGTTTCCTTTTAATTTTCCCATAAAGGACATTTTTGGAGTAAGCATGAATAGTTTGAAGATAGAGGCAATTGAGTAATCACACAATTGAATAGCTTCCCGTCTATCTTACGTACAATAAAAAATACAACAGTCTTCTTCACATAACTCAACCTTTTATTCCTTTTATATCTTAAAATTTTTTTGTTTTTGGGATTTTCAACACTCAGAATTTTAATTAAGGAGGGTAATTTTTTTGAATGTTTGATCCTTGGAGATGCTGGACTTTGGGTGGGGACTTTAATCTTTCCAATTTTGACATTTGAGGTTATGGCATTTGGGATTATAACTGGCACAGCAAACACTGATTTCATAGGCTTCAAATAGCAGAGGCAGTGCTGCAGCTGGGTACAAAACCTCTTCCAGGCCTGTGACCACCAGAGAGAACAGTGGCCCAGGAACGCTAAGCACTGATGAGATCCAGAGTTCTGTGTGTGTGTGTGCGCACGCACGCGCGTGCATGCACAACGCGTGCACATGCATGCATGCACACATATGAGCTGTGTATATATGTGTGTGGGTATATGCACATTGACAGAAGTCAACATTGTCTGTCTGCTTCAATCATTCTCAACCTTAGTTTTTGAGACAGAATGTGTCACTGACCTAAAAATTCATCAGTTCACTAGGCTGGCTGATCAGTGAGCTCCAGGAAGAAGCATGTCTCTGTTCATGCTGCTATGAGGCTAAAAACATGCGTTGTTACACTGGGCTTTTATGTGGGTGCTATGACTCCAAACTCAAGGCCTCGTGCTTATATGACAAAGATTGCCTAACTGATACATCTCTGTAGCCACTGCTTCTCAACCTTCCTAAAGCTGCGACCCTTTAATACAGTTCTTCATGTTGTGGTGACCCCTAACCATCAAGTTATTTTCATTGCTACTTCATAACTGTAATTTTGCTACTGTTCATGATCATAATGTAAATAGCTGTGCTTTCTGATAGTCTTAAGCAACACCTGTGAACGGGCTTTTCAGTCCTGAAAGGTGTCGAGACCCACAGGCTGAGAACCACTTCCCTAGCCCCTCAGACCTGATATTCAAACATACTTCATTGGTAAATTCAGGGGTTGGGAATGTCGGTCACCCTCCATTGCGCCACTGTCATCTTATAAGTGGGCCTTTCCCAGCATTCTCTGTTGTTTGTGGGAATGAGAGTTATCATGGCTGATGGTGCTGATGGGGGTCATCAAATAAGCCACTGATTTTGTTCTTGTTGGCTTAAATAAAGACGTATTTGGGCAAAATAAACCTAATTTCACCCTGAGTGAGATAACAACTATGCTATTTCCCTGTGTGCTTTTGTGTGAGGAGAATCTTTTCTGTACTCTGCATAGGGAGATGATGACTCCAGTCAACACCATTACACATAATGCTAAAAATGCAGATGTCTTGGCTCTGCACTGAGAGTCCAGATGAGAGATGAGGACCTGCATGTCTGGGGAGTCTGAACTGGATAGCAGGTAGCTCCTTTTAAGACCAGAGGAGAAAGGTACTGTGGCGGACTTAAAATCCATCAGTGACTTTGCATCACGTTTGTGAGTTCCTATAGTCACCCACACCTTGCCCTTGGTCCCCATGCCTCAATCACTTGTTATTTCCCAGCCAACCTTTGAATTACATTTTTCAATACACCGCCAAGGGCCTTTCCAGGTCTGTTACCTTTGTGTGGAGACGTCTGTGTTCTCAAAGGGTCTCTTTTCCTACTTCATTCCTATCTCTTTCAACAGTGGCCAAAGAGAGCCCAGGGTTTTCCCCCAGCATGAGTCTGGCTGTCCTTTGAGGGCCAGTCCCCAGGTCCTCCGGCTTTGCTGTTGCTCCTAGATGTAGGACCTATTGTAGCAATAGGGAGGACTACCTGGAGCTCAGTTAAAGCCAGCCCAGTCCTGAGAAGTGTAAGGAAGGAGAGGCCAGTGGGCTCTGCCCAAGGAATTAGGTGTCTCCAAGGTTCTTTAAATCCAGGTGACATTGGTCTTAGTTACACTGTAGCTATAATTCCTAGAGTTGTCTGTGATTAGGCCCTGGGGGCAGGGAGTGAGGAAGGTTCAGAGGTTAACAACAGTGAATTTGAACGTCTGAACTCCCAGTACCTGTTAGTACTCACCCTTGCTTTTTATTCACGTCCATACGAATATCCTTTGTTGTGTGTGCATAAACGTGTGTATATTGGGGAGGTGTACTGTGAATAGGTGGGGCAGTAGAGAGAGCGTGCCTCTTCCTATCTTATCTTCTTCTTCTTCTTATTTTCAAGACAGTGTTTAGCTTTTCTGCAACTTGCTCAGTAGACCAGGCTGGCCTTGAACTCGCAGGGATCCACCAACCTCTGCCTCCAAGTGTTGGGATTAAAGACCATATGCCACCACTGCCCAGCTCCTCTGTTCTCTTGATTATGCTCTGGGTCCTTAGCACATCTCTAGTTGTTATTTTGGTCGCATTATTATGTATTTTGCTCTTTCCTGAACTGGTTAGCAAATGACTCGATGATCGCATCTTCCTTGTGCACTCACCAGTCCCCAGGATATTACAAAAGGCATCGGCTTCGCATGAACTGCTCGCTGAATGAGGAGGAGGATGAGTGAGTGCAACATTTGTCCTTAGAGAATCAAAGGGGCTTTAATGAATGACAGGAAGTCATTAAAGAGAAGAGAAATCACACAGGTGAAATCCCTGAAAGAAGCGATGTCCAGCATCTTTGGGGTCTGTGGGGTAATTGCATGGTGAAGACACAGGGCTTGTATACGGACAGAGAGAATCCTTGGAAAGGGAGTAGGGAACATTATCTGTTAGGCAATATGGGTAGCCCCTGGGAGTTTCTGAACTGGATAAAACCAGTGGGAAGGTCCAGTGTCATGGTATGCATCTGGCTTCATTTGTAAGGTGAATGCATGAGGGTTGTGAATTTGAGGTCAGCCTGAGCTTCATAGTGAGATCCTGTGTATGCCTGTGTGCATGCACGCACACACACACTCGTGTAGACACACACTCGTGTTCACACACACACACACACACACAGAGAGAGAGAGAGAGAGAGAGAGAGAGAGAGAGAGAGAGAGAGAGAGAGCGCGTGAGAGAGACCACATCAATGGCAGTACCCTGGTGGAGGCACAGGGAGAATCCAGACACAGCAGGAAGAACAAAGCTGCTGCTTTGGGCAATGGCCTAGGCAGGAAGTGCCTGGGTCCTGAGCAAACATAGTGACAGTAGGAGGGAAGGAGAGAAACAGATGCAAGAGGCATCAAAAAGGAAGAGGTGGCAGACTTCAGTTTGGTGACTGATTGGGTGTGGGGGCGAGGGAGTTTCTCAGCCATTCAAGGGAAGCGGTCACTCTTCCCCCACCCCGCAGATACCTTCAGGTTCGCCTGCGGGAGGACAGAGTGACAAAGAGCTGGTGTGATCTGGGGCTGGCAGCATCTGTGGACAGTAAGGAAGCACAGGCAGCTGAATGTGAATGGGGAAAATTTTGTAGCACTAAACAGTTCTATTGCAAACCGCGGAAGGAAACAAGCATTTATTTTGTTTTAAAAGATCTGCTGGGAACACGGTGCCCCATCCCTTCTAGTGGCTGAATGGTACTGAAGGCATCTGCTCCCACCCACCCTCGTGTGGGCTACACTTTCATGAAAAGAGGATTAAAATAGTGGCCAGAAACAGCCGTGCATGATTTTCTTTGAGTCCTTTTGGTCAATAGATCAGCTTGAACTTTGGCTATGTCTAAAATAGGACATGGTGTTCTGGTAACATACATAAACTTTCAGAGAGTTTTTTTTAAAAAAGAGAATGATAGAACAGGAAGGGTTAAATTGGGATGGAGTGGGAGGGCAGGTTGGAAGAGGAAGTATGGAGAGGGATAAATCAGACTAAACACATTTCAAAAAAGTAATATGGAAATCTACTATTATAAAAGTGTGTGTGTGTGTACATGTGTACATACATGGAGAGAGTTAAAATAGAGTTACCCTATAACAGGGCAAGAATGCCCTACTAGATACCACAGGCTAATAAATAAAAAACCCAGATCCGGAAATGGGTTACCTCTTCTGGAGTTGCTGGCCAGTAAGAACCTGTAGACTCTCAAACATTACAGGCTATTGCCAGTGTTATTTGTTGCGCCCTAGAACTTGACAGGAAGACCTTATTGCTGAAGACACCACATACCTGCATATGGAACATGGAGACATCCAGCTGGTACTGACCTAGAAGCTTCATCCCTATGAGCCAGCTTTTATAGTGCTGGAGATACTATGTACACTTCTGGAGGACAGAAGTACTCATCCATCCTACCCAGCTGAATCCTGTGAACTACAATAATGTCTGGCCTGGCAAGATTTGTCTGTAATAGTGCCACTATTTGCATAATACAGCTACTTTTTGCTTGTATTTAAATATGGCTCCACATGATGAAATCCATACCTGGAACCATTACCAGACTAAGAACCTGTGGCTAGAAGGTCACAGGCCCTAGGGGAGAACCTATGACTGTTAGTCTGCTAAGTGGACATAGTACTACATAGACTATAAATGACTTGTTCTACAATAATGCCTCTCTCAAGAGACGCTTCCATTTGCAGTAGATGTTGATGAGTGCTATAAATCACAACAAGCCAAGGCGCAGGGAGTAAGGACTTCAGAATGTTCAGCCTTAAATCGGACATCTATAATCGAAGCAAATACTCATTCAAAGGCTCGGGGTTCATTTTAGAAGAGAGAGTGGAGAGCATGTAAGATCTGGGGGTGGCAGGTGACTGTAAGGAAATAGTATCTTCTGAACATAATGGGACAGCTTCATGTATGGACCCATAGCAGTTATGGCAGTATGCCCAAGACTCACGCAAGCTTAAGCAAGACTAAAACCCAGCATGGCGAGGGAAGGCGGGCACCAGGTCCCACTCCCATCTCAAGAGAAGTAAGTCAACCTCTCATCCAAATATATATATAGGTAGCACAAATAGGACTTGGTGGACTGAGCAATGAAGATACACAGTTAGGCGGGTAGGGTAGATATGGGAGGACCTGGGGGTGCATATGGTCAGAATGCATTGTGTGAAATTACAAAAAAAATAATAAAAAATAAATTGGTGAAAGGTGTAGTGGGAGAATTCTGTGGCATATCTCCCGACTGCAGGGACGTCCATGAGTCATTTGACTGTCCTCAGTCACTATCAGAAACATTTGGGTCAGCCTGAGGTAGAAAAAAACCCAGTGTTTATTCCTGGGTTCATCTGTTATTCTTTACCTCAGAAAGGATCTGTTGATGGGGCCTTCTATCACTATGAGTGAGGTGGGGGTGGGTTATAGTTTTTTTGTAGTTCTGGAGGCAAAGCTATCTCTTTCCTCCCTCCTGAGCGGCCATCGTAAACAAGCCCTGCATCTACATTAGTTGCTTTTCCTATTGCTACGACAAAATTCCTGAGAAAAGCAGCTCGCAGAAGGAAAGGTGTGTTTCGGTTGCCATTTTAGGAGAGGATGCCTTCCACCACGACAGGGTGGACACGACAGCAGGAGCATGACACAGATGGTCGCCTTGCCTCTGCAGTCAAGAAGCATTGACAGACAATGCTAGCACTCATGGTTTTTATCCCAGGTAGAACCCCAGCCACGCAACTATGCTGCTCACATTCAGAGAGTCTTCTTATACCATTTAAGCCTCTCTGGAAGCACAGGATCCCCCACGTCCTCACAGGCATCCCCATAGATTTTTTTCCTGGGTGATTCTAAATTTTATCAAACTGATAATCAAGATCGGTCATCAACCCTGTTCCCTATTTATTAAGCAGAACTACAGGCTTTCTTTCTTTCTTTCTTTCTTTCTTTCTTTCTTTCTTTCTTTCTTTCTTTCTTTCTTTCTTTTTTTTCATAGACTGAAGATATTTTATCTTCATCTTCCACTAGGTGATGTTTGGGTTTAATGTAATTTTGTTGTGAATTTGATACTGCCTCAGATAAGCAATAGAGCATCATCATGGTTAAGAAGCCAAAAAAGAGGAAACGGAGAGGCGTTGTTTTGGCTGTCAGGGATGGGTAAGTTCAGGGCAGCTAAGGTCCCACTTGGAGACTATGGTTAACAGCTCCATACTGTACACTTGAAATTCCCTGAGGGGTAGATCCAGAGTGAAAGACAACGGCTATGCTAACTTAATTATGTACTCACCGAACAGTGTGGTCATGTAGCACATACTACCTCATACACTTTAAATACATTGAATATTATTTGTAAATTATATGTCACAAAGTCTTAAAACCTCCCCAAAAGATAAACAGAAGTTAAGGAAGGATTTGAACTCAGGAAGTCCATCCCTGAGCCCCTCTACTGCATACATCTTTGTATCCTTCTACTAGGGTTGCCAAAACAAAAGACCACAGACTGGGTGGCTTCGCCAACAAAGATTCATTTTCTTACCGTCTTTGGTTTCAATCAGTTTGATTTCCTTGCTGTGCCCTCTGTTTTATTTTCAGACGGTGGCTTTTTCTTTCTTCTTTTTCAGAAGGGGGTGGCTTTTTCACTGTACCCGCACAAGGTCTCCTTCTATATAGATGACTCCTTGGCCTTTACTCTTCTTCAAAGGGAACTAATCCTGTGGTAGAAATGCCACACACCCCCTTGCCTTCTATTTAACTATTTATCTCCTTAAAGGATGCATCTTCAAATATCGTTACACTGGGGATTAGGCTTTCAGCAGTGCGTTTTGAAGGAGCACGACTCAGCTTATGTATTTATCGAGAAGAACAGAGGAGATTGCCTTGGAGGAAAAACACACCTACTGCAGTGTGGTTCACAGTTACTGCATGAAGCCAGAGCTGCTGTTACTATAAAGACCTTTGATGTGCACACACAGAAATGACTAAAACTGACTGTTACAAGGTGCCATGAACTCTCAAGGACAACTTTAGAGCTCTTCTCTCCACTGCTGTTCTCCTCACTACCCCATACTGTTCCCTAGGTCCTAAACATGTCCCCTGTAGTTACACCAGCTACACAGGCAACATCTTTTCTATCCAAAGTCAGATGATATCACCGCGAGGCAGGCAAAGCAAGGAGGTAGTTTCGTACCTTGGAGCTTCCATTTGCTATTGGGTTACACACATACTCTCCTTGTATGTGGCAACACAGTTCCTTCACCTGCATACATTATGCACATAAGTGCATGTGCCTCTCCGAACAATGCACTGAGCAACCCTAATACACCCTTAACCATCTCACTTATCTGGACAATAATAATGTTTCCTGTCCTGGATACAGTCAACTGCAGACAGTTTCTGTTCAAATGTAATTTCAGTTATTCACATTCCAAGTATAAAGAGTAGGAGGGCAAACATCTGAATAAGCTTTCCATGGAGTAATATACAGCCTGATACTTTTGCAAATCCGGGAGATTCAAAGCAGGAAGGGATATTCAGAAATGTTGGTTGTGGGACCCTAACATGCACTGTGTCTTGGTCTTCATGGTGGAAAGAGGTTAATGACATAAACAGAAGTTCCTAAGATTTTGACATTCAGATCGTTATTTGACTTTCCCAGAACTATAAGGATTGTGGATACTAAAGGAAGTACCCTGGTACTTTTGCCTCATAAATATTACTTTTTGTTTATGATAGTCTTGAGTTATCTCTTGCCTGGATGGCTTTTCTCATGCAGAGATATCCTTGTTCAGGCCCAAGGGTCAGGCTAGCACACTCTAAGCTTTTCTACTCTCTCCAGGGTGGTATTCTAAGTAATAAGTAACCAAGTGACAGGGGCACTAACCATCTGACTGTGAATAACCAGCATAGCTGAACTCACGGGCTTTGGATGAAAGGTATCTCTAGCCTGTCAATTACTACCTCCTTAGTTAACTATTGTGTAGAGTTTGTTACTGAAGGAGAGGGGGCTGTAGCTACATGCTATCCCAGGACCATTTCAGGATTTCTGCCTAGTTCTCTCTCAAGCACAGTACTGTGTTATAAAGCTGTGGGAGTTTGGGGTTGGAAACGAAGGAAAAGAAACCGAATGAGGTGAAAGATGGCTCTTGTGCTTCTCTCTTGCCAGTAGCAACTTTCTCTTCCAGGTAGCACTCCAGGCATTTCCCTGTGTACCTGGTGGTCTGGGTCTTGTATATCATCCAGAACTGCATACATTGTTTGCCTAATTACGTGCCCTGCTACATCCTAGAGTCTCTTACTCCATTATGCTGACCATTATAGATGATGATGCTGGATCAAATCATATTGAACTTAAAAATAACCCATTTATTTATTGTGGGTGTGGGAATGGGTGCACACATGCCACAGTGTTCACGTGGAGGTCAGAAGACAACTTGAAATAGTTCAGTTCTTGCCTTCTACTACATGGGTTCCAGGAATTGAAACCAGGTTGTCAAGCTTTAGGCAAGCTCCTTTTCCTGCTCACTCAGCCATCTTGTAGGCCCATTTTGTTTCCCAGACCTTTTAGGACAGTGTTCTAAGACTTCCCTCTCTCATACCTGCTCATGACAAAAAGTATCTTTTTTTTCCCCCAATTGCTATAACCCCCTCTGCCAAGAGGAAATGAGAGAGACAGAACCCAAGGCTCAGCACGACTCTCAATGGAGTTGCTCTGTGTTCTGACTGACACAGAGTCCCCAAGCCTCCTGCTTGGCTTCTTCCACACGGTGCATCCTTTTGGAGAAGTAGGAACATGTGGACCCAAACCAGCTGCTTCCTGTGGGATTCTGTCAGGCTCTTCCCCCCAGATTTGTTATGTTCTTTCTTGTCTGCTAATTTGTTTCCTAGTTTGAAGCCCTGAATCATGACGAATCTGGTTGGTCAGCATCCTTTTGAGCTCTTGGCATTCTCCATTCCAATCGTCAACCAAATGGTGCAGGTAAGAAAATTTTACACCAGGTCTGGTGAGGCCGGCCAGCACCCCCCATTGCTTAGGAGGTTGAGGCAGGGGGATTGTGAATTCAGTCATCCCAAGCAACTTGTGAAACCCTTGCCTCAAAATAAAAGCTAAAAGTGGACGGATAACACAGCCTAGTGGTGGAGTACAATGTCCAGGGTAGTCAAGGGCTTAGGTTCAATATCTGGTACTAGAAAAAAGAAATTTGGTTTTCAATCCCAATGGACTAAAGCTAAACGGGAGACTCTAATTTGTTTTGCAGCTAAGTGGGTTGGGCAAAGGTTTAATTAGTACACAAACGTAGCGATCAGAGCCTGACTGAGAAAACTGGGATCTGTGGTAAGGAAGAAAGGGAGACTGGAAATTAGGCACAGCCAGTGGCTGTGATGCATGACCACTTCTAAACTTCCAAGTAGACAGATGGATGAATAAACAAATACATTTCTTTTATTTCCTATTTTCTTTGTTTCTGGATGAGTACCATAGTTCCCTCTTGGTTAGCCTATCTTATTGTTAAAAACAATGGCTTTTAAAGAAATTGTTAACAAAACTGTCAGTCTTTAACTTGTACACAAAGGCATGGACACTTAGGTAAAGGAGTTCTAGATTTTACCTGAGCAGGAGAAACTCGCAGGGCCGGCGTGGGCCAGCCAGTGACTGGGTGAGAGCGCTGGTTTGGAGTGTCTCTTGGTAGGTTCAGCTTCCTCTGTGGATCAGTTTACCCTACTTCATTATATAAAATAAATAAGATAATGGAATAGAATAATTTAAAATGTGAGAGATAAAATATGAATTCATTAATATCAATTCTCCTGGGGAACCACTGACTTGAAATTTACTATAGTTCTGGAAAATGTCAGATTTCAGAGGAATCCTTTCATTTCCTTAAGAGAATTAACTATCTGCAGGCACTGTAAAAAACACATATTATTTGCAAAAGTAAAAGAAACAATAAACAATAATTTTTAACTAATCAGAATTTTTACCGATATTATTATAGATCTAGTTACCTTTCTTATAAAGCAACTTCTAAATGAGTTCAAATAGATATTGATGTATTGATTGATTTCCATATATTCTTCTTGCATATCACACCAACAGAAAAATCAACTGTGATGTCTGAGGATCCACTTTGGATAAGGAGGCAGAAGCAACAATCTTCGTTGCCTTCCCACTTAGAAAGCATCTTGATCAGTCCTTGACTAAAGAGTAGCTGGGAATTACTTCCTTTCATGCTTGTATCAAAAGATGACGTGTGGGACTGGAGAGATGACTCAGTGGTTAAGAACACATACTACTCTTGCAAAAGAAATGCAGTCTGTGTCCCAACACTCATCCAAGAGGATCACAAGGAACTGCAGCTCTTGCTCTGGGGATCTGACGCCCCTCCTGGCCTTTGCAGGCATTTATACTCACCTGCACATACCCACACGCCCACAGATACAGATATGCATAATTAAACATTTACAAATGAAACTTAAAAGCATATTTTTAAAAAATGATATGTGTGATCTGCCTACCACTAAGCAAGTCATGTAGACAGATGGATATAATTTTTCATGGCTGATGGTGGAATGACAGAGGACTTGAAGTTTGATACCCTGGGACTGGAACACTGTTGTGAGCGCTTATCAACGGAGCAGCTTGCTCCTCTCTGGCCCTCAGTTTCTCACCTATATGAATGGTAGCACTATGAGTATCTACTCTAGAAGATTTTTGCAAGGGTTATAGGAGATGTGGTAGGTAAGGTGTCTGATGCAAAGTGTGCACACACTAAAGCCCCAGCAAGTGGTACCCCCAGTATTTTTGTTTTGTTGTTAATACGGCTATGTGTCTCACCTAGACTGTAATAGAATCGGATTCGCACATGCCAAATCAGAGTCATGTGACAGGGTGTGTCCCTGCGTGCTTCGCAGGCCTTCCTTTGGGATGCTTTGTTTTAGAAGCTTAGTTTTGAGCCTACCTTCCCAATAGAAGATACTGCCTAAGGCTGTACCAAGGGTCACCTGGGGAAAGCTCGGGTTGCCCTGGGAAGAAGGCAGAGAAAAAGGAGCCTTGGCTGTTAACTTTCTGACACCAGATGGCTCAGTTGTCTAGAGAAATTGCAACAGGCATTTTCTAAAGGCTCTAGCAGTGGCTTTGACTTGCTTTCTGGGCTATCTAGCCCTTCAAGGTTCTGTTGGGTCCTACGGCTTGAGCAGGTCTAAGTTCAGGAGGTCACCAACCATGGGGCCGGTTTACTTGTAAGAAAAGGATGAGCTCTCTCTCTCTCTCTCTCTCTCTCTCTCTCTCTCTCTCTCTCTCTCTCTCTCTCTCTCTCTCTCTCTCTCTCTCTCTCTCTCTCTCATAGTTTAGATTAGAGCCTGAGTGCTTGGGCAGGCTACTGGCAGAAAAAATATTCTAACACACCAGCATGGGAAGTAGCTATAGATCTGCTCTCGATTGCCTGTGCTTTCACTTCCTTATTAGGCAGCTGGCTAGGTGAGCACCACTCCCAATAAGACTGGTATTTAACACTGGCATCATACTTTGTGTTTTTAAAAAGCGTCAAAAAAAAATCAATTCCTCATTAACCTGATTGACAGAGAAGTTATGCCTCCTCTGCTGTGTTCTCAACAGGACACAGATCACTACAGATGCTCAATAAATTGTAAGTGCTTAATCCTCACCATTTCCCCACCCACATAGGTTATGAGAATTCCTGTGCTTAGGGTGTGAGAGTCTTCCCTCCTCAACCAGTGCTGCTTTCTATACACATCAAAAGTGCCGATATGAGGGCTCTTCCCGATGGTGGAAAGCCATACTAGCCATCACTCAGTTCAGAGGATTGGCCTCGAGACTCCTTGGGTTCTTACATCCTTGCCAGTAATTTCTGAAAGGAAGGAATCTGGCAATGAATTTCCTTGAACTGCGGTTGCATAGCGCCTCTCCCGGAAGGGAGAAATCTGATGAGAGGAAACAGAGCGGTAGAAAGTAGAGGCTATGGGTACAACGCCGAAATTCTCTTAAGACTATTTGCACGCGTGCAAATGCGAACGGCTCAGACAGACACGTCCCATCCAGTCTTCTAGATGGAATATTTGAACTTTGGGAATAGTGGCTTCCCTAAGCAGCCATGGCGTTCGCTTTATTCCTTTGAAGTTTCCGTAATGGGATCACGCAGTTTGGAGCATCAACTTGTTCAACCTCTCGGAAAATGGAACTGCAGAATAAAGGAGTACTTTGCGGGCATCTGAGGGGCAATGCGCAGTCATCCTTTCTGGCCCAGGGTTTCTTTCTCAGAAGTAGGTTAAGAGGGTGGCTGAGCCGGTGATAAGACCTAATCTGGATGGGGACGGGGGAGATCCTTTTGGATAAGATGCCTGCTTAACTTCTTCAAGGGGGAAATGCGCAAGTTGCGCTGCAGAGGCATTTTCAGGCTGCCTCTGTGGTGCAGCCTAAGCAGCCTGTGGTACAGAGTCGGGGCTGATTGTTACAGAAAGAACACTGGTAAGTGTCTGGCCATGGAGGTCGGACCGCAGAGTGGAGCACACGCAGCACGCAGTTTTAAAGCAACAGGCTTATAATTCACCAGTGAACGGGGACACTTCTTGCATTCTGGCTTAATGCAGTTTAGATTGTATGTTACCATGTATTTTATCTAGCGACTGGGTCTAATCACACGTGTGAAAAGATCCAGAGATGAGATTACGAATTCTTTACTCTAGGAACCAAAGGCCTGCTCTAGATGTTGGTAATGGCACTATTTCGCACTTCAGAGATGTTTTTCAGGAGAGACCTTTGGAATGATAATGAAACCACAGAGAGTCTTCTCTTCTTGAGCAGAGGGAAGAAGGAAGGGGTAGCTGGGGACAGTGAGGAGAGTCAGGGGTGCTGAGTATGACTCAGAGCTGACTCAGGACCTAGGCACCTTTCTAACTCCTCCTTTGATATCATATCCACACACCCCCTGCAAGCCTTTCTAATGGCCATGTTTCTGTGCTGCATCATATGGGACAGCCATATGTATGTGGATAAATTTGGAGACTGGACTTCCCCTCCAAGAAGTTTATAGCTAGTCTCTATCTCCCACACATATTCGATTGGTATTCACTTAGCTCATAGTAGTAGATTAAAATGACCACGAACCTTGCACGCTTCCCAAGGACAAAGCCCCTGTAGCTCAGTAGTTGATCTTCTAGCCATCATTAAGTAGCCAAAATTTTATTTTTACTTTGTCACTCTCTGCCTTAAACATCCTCACTTCTCTCCCCTTTACTTAAATACATTCTATTTAGAAAGCTTACCTCTCCATTTTCTTTTAGAAACACAGACCTCTGGCTTCTATTAACCACATCCTGTACTAGGCCATCATACCGGCTCCCGTGTTCAGTAACTCTTGTGCTGACACTTTATATTACCTAATTATAAGACAGAGTACATAACGCAAGCTTCACAGGTATAGAGAAAGATTGGCTTCCATGAAAGTGATTATAAACCATATGGAATGCCTTCTGAAGTTCTGAGCTTTCCGTGAGTAAGTAATCTCCCCTGATGTGATCACGAAGTTTCTAGAAATCAGAATCTCTCTTTTCACTCATGTCCACCAGAGTCCAGTACTATGCCACCATAGAATGTCACTAAGAAACTATTGATTGGTGGCATTCTATGTTCAAATTTCTACCGTCTCCTGAATCATTACCAAGCCAGCCCTATGATGCTTTCTTGACTTTTAGATAGACAGGGAGCCCAGTGAATCGTGAATAAATTCTTCCTTAGAGCTTAGGTGGTGATTGATTGATTAGCTCTTTGATGGAAAGCATTTCTAACTACTACCATTAAACATACGGTGTCATCTCTCAGGAGTCTGCTCTTGAGAGGTCTGGGGCAGTTTCAAGATGTTTCACAGTAAGGAAGCTCTCCTCACACCGGAGGATACCTTGTGGCCCCAAGACTCCATCAAAGTACCTTGATACATGGGCCAGATTGAAATGGATTGCCTCACAGAGGATCCCACGATGCTCATCACCCATGTGAAGCCTAAATGGACCAGGGTGGGATCCCTCTGTGTGACATCCTTTTCATTGTCAGTCAATAGCTGTGGGAGGAGAAGGGGAAAATTCCATGGGAAAAACGCTATACTCTCTGAATTTGTGTGTCCTTTCTTTTCTCATCTGGTTGTTGAGCAATTGCTTATATATAGCTTATATTTATCAGCTGAAATGCAAAAGATAAAGATATGTTAGCTTAGTAGTTGTACTGAAGCTTCTTCCTGGTCTGTCCGTCCTTCCTGTCTATAATGGAACCATAGGTTTTATTTTTGGTGTGTGTGTGTTGTTGTTGTTGTTCAGATTGAAGACAATTATAACAAAAGACAAATTTCAAATGTTCCTGTTCACCCTGCTTTTAGTCATCTCTGATTTTACAGCTTATCTGAGATGGTTCGAGGTTACATCACATAGGAGAGCCATCCCTAAGCTCCTGTCTGCTGAAAATATATAGGTTGTTAATATGTGATGGTGATGATACTTTCATTTCCTTCTTTTTACTTGTATTCTTTTTAAGCAGTATACAAAACTTTTTGTTGTTATTGAGCATTTAGGGTGATTTCCACACGAGGAAGACTGGAGATGATGTCATGAACTGGGAAAATGTGAGATACTAAGAAAAGGAACATTTGGTTCCTGTGAAAATAAAAAAAAAATGACTTGCTGGGAACCCAAGGTTTCCTTTCACTCTTGCAAGAGTCTTATCATTTCCTTGCCAGTGCGGCCTTGCTTCAGTACATTTACTCGGCCACCCAACCTGATGGAAAGCATCAACTGTGACATCATGACATAATTTGGGTCTGTGGCCAAGTGGTCCCTGTAAAAGGAGCAGAAGCTGCCATTTGCTTATAATACCTGAAACCTCTGGGGCTGCCCTGCCATTACTACTATTATTGTCCCTGTGTTTCCCACCAGTGTTCTTGAGTATCTTGTGGTAGGTAGAGAGCACAAGAAATTACATTTCAAATGAGGTCATGCCTTTTCATCTTCTCCCTTGAAAAGGTTTCTTGAACGGAGAGTGGAGTTTTTCAAAGGAAATTCACTAAGGGCCTGATCTAGACCGTGACCTTATGTAGTAGAATGGCGCTTGGCACAATGCAGGCCTGTCTTGGGCTCTGTCCCTTGGGTTTAGTGACTACACACACTACAAGGTCTTCATTACAATGCTTAGTTGCGCTGCATAGATGGGATGACATTATACAACATGACCCTAAGTTAATCGAGAGTGATCCTAAAAGAAGAAAAAAAGCAAAAACAAACATTATAGAAGTTGTACATCTAAATGAGGGTTGTGCCCCTCAAAAGTTGCAGCAAGAAAGCAAAAGCAATGCATTTAATCCTTTGATGCTTGCCTGAGCTAAGCATTATTGCAATTTCTGATCTGAAGTTACCTTCAGGGTGTGTGCCACAACAACAAAAAAAAACTATAAAATATTTATTGCATTTTTTTCTGACTAGAAATTTTATGTAAAGCTCTTGTAGAACACTTTGAAGGTACAGGAAAATATACATAAAAATGCATTGTCTGTAGTCTTAGCCCTAAGATGACCTCTGTCAAATTGATGTATATCTTTCTGGCAATTTGTGTGCCTCTGCAAATATAGATAGAATCCTACATGCATGTGTCTGCTCATTGAATTGGGGCATCTGTTTTTATACCGCTGTTTAGGTTGCTTAAAATGTGTTGTGTCATCCCAGGAGATGGTTCAGTTGGGCAGGTACTTGCCATGCACTATTGAGGACCTGAGTTTGAACCCCAGAACTCAGATAAAAGGGTTGTGCATGACGATGCTCATCTGCAACCTTAATGCTAGGAAGATTGAAACAAGTGAATCTTTGGGAATCGCTGGCCAGCAAATCTTGCCAAACTGCCAATTTCTGGGTTAGGCGAGAGACCCTTTCTCGAAGGAGAAAAGTGATTAAGAAAGATACCCTATATTGACTTTTGGCCTTCAAATGCACACATGCATACATACGCACACACTTGCAGACACACACACTTGCAGACACATACACATATAAATGTGTCATTGAATGTTAAGTTTCAAAAATTGCATTTATTTAATAGTTTGGCATTTGTGTAAGAGGCAGAGGCAGCAGACAACTTGTGGAAGAATGTGGCATCCTCCCACCACCTACATCTTGGGGATCAAGCTCAGGTTATCAGTCTTGATAGAAAGTGCCTTTATCCATCCACTAAGCTTGATTCTTTTTCCTTCTTCTTCTTCTTCTTCTTCTTCTTCTTCTTCTTCTTCTTCTTCTTCTTCTTCTTCTTCTTCTTCTTCTTCTTCTTCTTCTTCTTCTTTTTGAGGCAGGGTTTTACTGTAACTTTGGAGCCTATTAGCCCTACAGTACTTTAAACCTTCTGACTGATACAGATATTTTTGTATAGAAGGATAAAATTTATTTGTGAAATTAGCTAGAATCATACAGAGCCAAGTCTGAGCATTTTCATTATCAACTGGCAATGTGTTTTATGAAAAGCAAGCAAATTTATGAGTTAAAGAATGACAAATTTGGTTTTCTTTGGTGGATCAATCTGACTTAGTGATATATCCAAGGGCAGAGGCCCATGAGTGTTTTAACCCATGGTAAATCACTGGCTTAAGAACATGGATTTCACAGGTGAACAATCTGAAGGAAAATGTGTTTCTTCAGATATAAAGCATTTGCATTTAAAGGCACATATGACCACACTATAAATCAGTTGTTAGTTTATGTCTGTGGGTGTTTCACATGTGTGTATGTCTGTATACCATGTTTGCCTAGTGTTCTAGGAAGTCAGAAGAAGGCATGGATACCCAAGAACTGGAGTTACAGACTGTTGTGAGATTGTCAGGTTTATGCTGAGAGTTGAACCCAGGGCCTTTGGAAATACTCTTAACTCTACAGCTCCAAGAATAACACACACACACACACACACACACACACACACACACACACATCTTAGTTTTGGGGCTCATGTGTTTAAAGTGGCATGGTAGCCAGATAACATCTTATAGTTTTTGAAAGCTACCTTTGCTGGATCCTGAACCTCTTTTAATTTGGTCATAGTGTTACTCTGTTAAGACTGCTCCTTAGCCCTTGAATGCTCAAGTGGGGTCAGCTCTCCTTCACTTTATGTAAATGTCTGGCATTACTTCCCTGGGGCAGTCAGAATGATGGGATGAGGGTGTGTGTGTGTGTGTATATGTGTGTGTTGTAATTTCAAAAGCAGTCTTGGTTAAGTACATAACCATCATAAGAAATAATAAAGTCTCAAATAAATTAAATAAAAAACATTATTAATTAAACACAAGAAGACAGAACTCACCAGGAAAGACCCAAGTCTTTACTTTCTCATCACCAGGGTCTCTTACACCTGTGATATCTCTTCGCCATTCTCCCAGTTATTGATATCATAGAGAGAGCTTTATCAATTCCCACACTGGCAGCTTCTCTGATATTCTAGATAGGGATTTACCAACAGCTATTAATAATTCGGTCTTTAATCTTGCCAATCCCCATTTTGTCTTAGAATTGATAAGGATACAGAGGTAGATGTGGATGCAGATATAGATGCAGCTGTTAACATGGATGCAGTTGTAGATTAAGCATAGATGAAGATATAAATGCAGAGTTGGAGGTAGGTATGGTTATAAAGGTAGATATGAATATAGATGCAAATGCAGATGCAACTACAGATTAGAGGTGGATATGGATACAGATGCAGATGTAAATACAGATGTGGATGTAGGTATTTGGGGCAAAAGTGAATCAGGAGCTGGGCTGGCCCTGGGATCCCTTTTGTTCAGGATGGTAAATTACCCTCTCCTACTTCATCTATTAGATTTTCTGTAGATTCTCTCAATCTACTCTCTAGTTCTCAGAGCATATTTTTATTTTTACAGAGCTCACACTTAAAGAGAATCCAAGTTTAACTAATGTTTATAATACTATTTGATGTGGGATTTCCCTCTGTATGCTGTGATTACCATTGATAAATAAAGAAACTGCATCAGGCCTATAGTAGGGATATATGGGAACAGAACTAGCTGGGGGAAAGGAAGTGGAGTTAAGGAGAAGCCATGTAGCCCCACCATAGACAGACACTGGCTGGAAACTTGCTGGTAAGCCACAGCCATGTGGTGATACACAGATTACTAGAAATGGATTAAATTAAGATGTAAGATTAGCCAATAAGAAGTTAGAGTTAAAGGGCCAAGCATTGATTTAATTAATATTGTTTCTGTGTGTTTATTTTGGGGCTGAGTAGCTGGGAACCAACAAGCGGCCTCCTCCAACAACTATTATTATGTAGCAGAGAGGGTCAAAGTTTACTTTATGAATAATCTCTCATTTTATTTCCATACAATTCCCATTTTTCAGATAGTGGGGTTCATAGGGAATCAGTAGCTGAGTGCATGCTTTATTAATTATTGAGGACGTATAATTTAAGTTTACAGGAACTGGGTGGCCAACATGTGTACCATATTTCTTTGCTTTACATGTGCATCTGAAATCTCTCATTTATCCATTTGATAATCTATGCAGGTGTTTAGTTACTTATTGTGGCTTCCTTCCATTAAAATGCAAGATCCCTGAAGGAAGAGGTTTTTATAACATTGTGTTTCTAGTAACTGGAGCCATGCCTTATGTGTAATAGTTTCTTATAGTTTTTCAATAATGGTTTTGTATCAGTTGATGGAGAGAGACCACCTCTCAAAAATACTGCCTTAGAGAGTCTGGTGGTGTTACTCTGGACAAAGGACTCAGTCTCTCTCTCTCTCTCTCTCTCTCTCTCTCTCTCTCTCTCCACACACACACACACACACACACACACGCACACACACAAACGTGTGTGTGAGTATACTTCGAAAAGAATTAAGGTTCATATAAAAAGCAACGTAAGTGTTAACTGTCCTCATTACATGTTGAACAAATAAAGCCTTTGAGTGCTAATCTAGGAAAGAGCAGCCAACAAAAGTTTCATTGTCGCAGTCCTCACGGAGCTTCAAGTCCAGGGACAGTCAGGAGAGAACAACAGCAAGCCCTCTACAAGGGGGAGAATAAGATGCTAGAGCAGGAGAGAGCTTCGAGTGGCTGAGATCGAGTGCAGAAACTGAAGGTTGAGTAATCACGATCCAAGTGGAGAAAAGCTGGGGTGGGGTGGGGGGGAGAAAAGGCCAGGATAAAAGGAAAACCACATGCAAAGGCTCGGACATGGCAGCAGTGCTGTGTGCAAAGCCAGTGGAACGCTTTCAGCTCTAAGCAATATAAGACTTAAAAACATTCTTTATAACGAGGAAATGTATGAGATTATTCCTAAGAACGACAAGTATAGATATATGGACCTTCTAATGATAGCTGGTGTTTAAACATGTCTCCAGATGCTATCTGTCTCCTATTTCACTCTGCCACCCTGCATTGTCGTCTAGGTTGGTTTCTTCTCAAGGTCCCAAGATGGATCCCAAATGGTGGCAATCCACTAAGATAGCCACATATTGTATACCTATTTTGGAGAGGGGAGGAAATGTCTTGCACAACCCCAGATTTTCTTCTGTAGTTTTAATGCTTGGGATGCCATCACGTGTTCTATCTTCAGCTAACTAGCCTTTGACAAGAGAAGAGCAATGGCCATATTGGTTTTGTAGCTTTAAAATTCATCCTCTGGAGTTGAGGCCACCCTCCTGTAAGGTTTGGCTGCCTGACTAGAATAAAGCAGCTTCTTTTAGGAAGGACAAGGTGGTCCTCGCAGGACATGGGACTTGGCAGAGCTGCACTAGGCCTATATCAACAGGTAATCCCCTTGAAGTCAGGGGTATGTCCATAGCAGGTCGTATTCCCGACAGGAATAACACACAGATTGTTATGATCCAGAGAAAGAATAAAAAAAAAAATCTCTGTATCTGCCCTTTGAACCATTCAGCTATTTAAGATGATGTTTCATTGCATTTAAGTGGCTATATGTGTGTGTTTTCTGTATCTATAGCCACATCATCTGTAACTCTATACTGATATATAATTTACCTCTTATTCCTAAGCAGTTGCTCTTGTTAACTTGATGACAGGGTGATGGAAAGTGAGAGTATGTGTGGACATTGTGGGTGGGAGTAAGACAAGGAGCAGAGAGAGCAATGTTAAGAGGCCATATGGATCTTGTATTTTCACCTAAGTGTGGCCACGAGAAGAGACCTCAGCCTCACATAGCAGCCTGCAATCGCGATCTTAAATGTCTTTCCTTACTTTCTAGTAGAGAAGAGGCTATTGATGCCTCGAGTCCCCATCCTTTCTCTCGTTCCTTGTTGACATACCCGATCAGTCTACTCATCCATTAACTTTAAATTCTTTCACTCTGAATACACAGCTGAGACTTGAAACCGCAGACTGGCTCATTCCATCACAACGGCTGGCAGATATGACTTCCAGTTCTCATATGGTGAAGAGCTGGAGGAGATTACAGGTTGTGACTCGAACTGGTGTCTGTGGAAGCCTTGCTACCACCTTACAAACCTGCTATGTCAGTTTAGAGTACTGCCCATCCACCCGGACGCCACACCTCCCTGTATTACACTGTCTGTACACACCTCTCCAACTTCCCATTCCTGAAGTGCAGCTTTGCTTTCTTTGACTAGGTCACTAGAACTCCAAAATTTGTATCTCTGTTCAGCTGCACCTTCCTCCGGCCCCAAGTTCTGGCAACACATCAGGAATTGGCATGTGTCTCCATTTTTATTTAATATGGATAATTTTTTGGGCTATTTCTTCTTTCCCAGTTGTAGTGTGATCTTTGTCTTCCTGACTCTCCCCTTTGCACAACACACTGAAGAGTTCAGTCCCAGTCATGCCTGACCTCAGGATGCAGAGATATCACTAACGCACACCATAGGTTTCTGAAGTTTGTTCTACCCTCTACACTTCTGTCTATTACTGAGTGGTAACTTGTGGACATTTCCAAGGGGGTGAGCTGGGGTGACAAGTACAACTGGCTTACAGACCCAAGCTTCATCACTCATACACGTCCCATGACCTGGGCCTGTCACCTCGATTCTCCACTGTCGGAGGTCAAGTCTCCCCATCTCCTCTTGTTGGAGACGTCCAGGACACAGGATATTGCTGTGATCTGACACTGTTACCTGCTCAGCTGGCAGGAAAAGCTCAAACCCTGTTGTCACAGACTAGCCTCGTGCCTTGTTTACACTGTATTTTTATCTCACTTTCAATTTACTTATTTTTCCTTTCCCTTCCATATCTGAAATTTAAATATTTGATGTCAGTTCAGTTATTTTTATGACAATTCTCTTTCCCTTCCAGAAACACAAAGTGAGAATGATACAAAACCCAGTGGGGCAGCTGTCTTCCACTTTTAATTAGTCCCTGTTTCTCTTGGCATGATCACAACAGTGCTAACTCCAGGCCAGCCCCTGCTACCATCCCCCAGAGCCCCCAGTGATCTCCCATTGCTCCCTGCTCCTGAGCTGTATTCAGGGTGAGGTTTCCTGGAAGATGCCAACCTCCTCCTCTCTGAATTTGGGAGGACAATGACTGGCCCTGCAGTATATACTTTGTTTTATTTTTTGTCTGCTGATTCATTGTTCTCGGTTCCATAGGGGGAATAGCTTGGCTTAAAGGAAGTTCACGCTGAATATTTTTATTCAGGACCTGGGTCTTGTTGAAAGAGTCTGGATTAGGGATCAGGGCCTGTATGGTCTAAGGCTACACAAGTTGAGCTCACTGGGCTCCAGGGGCCTCACTCTTCACCCACAGAGTGAAGATCCTCTCTTATAGGCCAGTGGAGGTTGAGAATGGTAGAGAGCTCCCTGGTGGAAGGGGAGAGTATGGATTCACTGGTCCTCATCAGAGTAGGCATCCTCCTCTCCCATGCCCTTCTAAACAGAAGGTCAGTTTTTCTTTGTCACTGTTGGGTACTGCTGTGCCATCTGCCCTACCAAGCCTCCCCGGGAAAAGCAGAAAAGATCCCAATATATGAACCTTCTGAAACCCTCGCTTGCTCTGAGCAGGGAATCTCTCCCTTCCACCCTTGGCCTGAGCTGGAGAAGACCCCACTGCAGCCATGGGATGAGTTGAAAATTGGAGCACTTTCCCTTGGGTTGTACCATGGAGAAGGAAACACACACTGTTACTTGGGGAGGGTCCATTTCCTTTTCATATTTTCTACAACCTGCCTGACTTTGTTTTATCCTAAGTGCAACTTGCAGAATGGAAGAAGAGGAAGGGCACTGAGATTTCTTTTAGGGAAAACATAATGGAAACGAAAAGCTTGAACTGAGCGAGTATAGCAGGAGCTTGTGCTGTGTTAAAGAGTCTAGTTAGCAGTCGAGCCTGGGCAAGAAGACAGCATCCCTGACTGCTTGTCCAGGCCTCTTCTCATTGACAAAGATGCCTGGAATCCCAAGAGTGGTCCTTTTGCATCTTCACTTCATGTTATGCTGTTGGCCTTTCCCACCTTCTCTTCTGATGGTCATCCACACCATGTCCCACACCCCTGTCAGGTCCTGAGTTGTAGCTAAGGCAGGTGGAATGGGGCGATGGACCCCAGGTGTTTGTGTGAGGAGAAAGGTAAAAGCTGCGGGGTGTGGGTGGGAGGCGGCCAAGGAACACATGCTTTATATTAATCTTTATTTCAATGAAGTTGTTTGAGCGCATGCTTTATTGCGGTGCTTTAAAATAATGTGTTTCTAACGGTGCCCCCGGGGGTAGCACTTGCACTTTTGAGATCCTATTGCTGGAGTGGCTCACGAGACCAGTCACAATAATAGAAAATGAGGCACCCCCTGGTGCACCATCTGAATTTATAATAGCAATTTCTATGATGCCCCGAGGCCAGCTCTGTTTGTATTTGAGAACGTGCAAGGGAGCTTGCCAGGGAGGGGGAGGCTTCTCTCTTCCTGCCCAGTTCTGATCTGAGCTCGTGTTTAACCTGGTCAAAGGTCCTTCACTGGCCTCCTGCTTTTGGAACTCCTTTTCAGTCTCCAAGGAAAGTCTTCCTCTTCTTTCGCTTCTTCTGTGGCATGGGCAGGGACATCGATGGCGGGGCCATGGACTTCTCCTGTCTGTCAACCACTTCTCTTCCCCCCCCACCCCCACGCCACCGCTCAGCACCCTGCGTGCAAAGCAGAAAGCCCCTTGGAGGCCTCCTGTGCCGTCACTGTCAAAGCAGTGAAATATGAAATGACAACATAATGAAATGGACTTGGTCTCATTAAGATTCCAAATGGCTCTCTGGATTTTTTTTCATTCTCTCTGATTCATCCAGAGACCCACACCACTTGCAGAAGGTCGAAGTGGGTGAGCGTTACTGGGACCGCAGTTGGGGTCCAGCAGGAGAAGCAGAGATTAGGGGTCAATCACAGTCAGGCTGGGATGTCCAGGCTTAGGAACATACCAGGGGACAGATAAAGAGCTGAGTCATCTATCAGAATTTCTGGAGACAAGGATGCAAGGTCTGCAGGGTGCTTTTGGAAACGCACCCTCCCAGAAAGCCTTCCTGGATGCAGAAAGGGATAGGGTGGAGCAGTAATGAAGAAGACTAGAATGCCCCACTTCCTTGTAAATGGCTTAGAGAGTTCAAAGTAACTGCTGTGAGAACATTTGATGTGAAAAGTGAACATTAGCACCCTTACCCTTCATCTGATTAAAAACAATCTACATGCTAGACACACTATCTATGAGACTGTGTATGACCTATTGCATCATAAGAAGCCCACAAGGAATGTTAGTTTCCTTCCTTCCTTCCTTCCTTCCTTCCTTCCTTCCTTCCTTCCTTCCTCCCCCCCCCCCCCCCAAGCACCACTAACCAACTGCTATGCACTGGGAAGCATTGGGAATCCAGAGAAGATGACATTGTCACTGCCCTCAAAGGCCGCATGATCCTTTGTATGCGTGGCACATGCCCCAAACCTCATCTTGCTTTCATTTTTTATATCACAGACAGAGTGTTCCATAGGCCATCTGAGCTATGAATCACTCTTCTTCATGGAGTCTTAAGCCACAGAATAGCCAGTGGTTTTCCATTTTGTTTGTGTATTTGAACAACCTAGACCATTTCCAGAAGTTGTCTTTACATCTTCTTCAGGATCTGTGGGAAGCCCATCTGAGATCTCCGTTTTGTAGCTGGAGATGATGAGACAAAGACGTTGCCAGGATGATTTAAAAACAAAACAAGACAAGACAAGGACTTTAAGATGAGGTCATTATCAACCCAGGAAGTCTGGAACCTTTATAATTGGGCTAAGGATACAAATTACTGCACATTAAAAAACTTCCCCCGTAAAATAACCTTTCTCATGTGCATTCATTGCCTAGTTTGAAGCTGACAGACTTTTTTTTGTGTGTGTGTGTGGGGGGGAGCCACAGAGGAATGTCAACTCAATCACTGGCTGGGAGGTTTTTGGTTTCTGTTCGGGTACTTAGGCTCTCTGCTTTCAGTTCTCCCGTGAAGCCTGCTCTCTGCCCAGGAGTGCTTACCTGATGTGTCCTCTTCTTTATTTCCTCATCAGAGGACCCAATTGCTTCATATGCCTGCACCTGGAACCAAGGGTTCTAAAACCTATCCCTTCTTCCATTCTCCTGGTGGCCCTCTGCTGCCCCCACCTGCCTCAAGTCCACAAGAACTGTAGTGGCCCTCAAGTCCTGCCCCAAAGGACTCACAAAGAAATTCATTGTTTTTGTCACAAGTCTGAGATTGTCCCAATATTTCCCCTCTGTCATCTGGCTTAGTTATCTTAGTCTTTGGTTAAATAGAGTTTCCTCTTTACAGATGGGGAAACTAAGGCTCAAAATAGGTAGGTCCTAGAGCTTACAGAGAACAGATACATGAACTCAGTTCCATATTTCACGTTTCCTAATTTCTCCACCCCTGTGAGTGTAGCAAGAAGAGCTTCTACAGTGTAAAAACGAGGGATGATCTGGAAGAAGTATAACTGGCCATTCCAGGGAACTCCATGAACACCCAGGAGATGGGATCACAGCATTTATGGGAATGTGCGGTTAGTTTCTTGTTTGTCTCATCCCCAGGGTCTTCTATAATCTTCATCTTGTCATGGATATGGGCATCAGGAAGATGAACTCCTTTTCACAGCCCAAATCTGGAATCAGACAGATAAAAAGCAAAACATAGACTTCAGTGGAACGAGCTAGGTGGGAAAGTCGTAATTCATCTGTCCAAATTCAACCAAGAAAACTGAAAGGAACTCAACAAGGCAGAGTGAGGGCTCGTCGAGACAATACATAGAATTAGAAAGTGGGGGAGTTGGGAAGTAGACCTAGGGCTAGCTCATCCCAGAGGATTCTGGTGATGAGGATGATTACTCTTGGGGCTCATCTACTTCCACTTACTTTTCATGGTCAAACCCAATGCCAAGAGTGAAGGAAGGGAAAGATGCAGTTGCTGGGAACTGACACTTGCCAGTGGAAGATTTCCGAAGGAGGCATTTCTTTGGCATCAAGTTTAGTAAATAATACATTATCTTAAGCACACATAATTGCTTCCACAGGAATTGGGGAATGCTCTGTTTCTAATAGGAGTGTGCATTGACCTTGGTGTAATGACACATAGGGATGGCCCCGAGTCTAAACAGCCGTATACATGTACAGTGTTCACCTCCACACTTCCATGTGTCATCACCTTGGATAATACTTTGGAGGATTCAGGACTCGAAGCTCTAAAGCACAGCAGAGTGCATACAGGGCTTATAAAATCAGAGTGATACTACAACTATGGAAAGGCTAGAGATCAAGTTTGGATAAGTTTTTATGGTAGCAAATAGTAAGAGAGCAACATGAGATCAAAAGTGGAGTATCTTCTGGACAGACCCCAGTAGACTGGGAAAGGAGTTACTAATATGTCTCCAATCTGAATAAAAAGTTTTGTTGCTTTGGATGTGTGGGTGGTGGACTTAGCTTAAGTCAGTGGCTCGAGAGGCTTGGGTAGGATTTCTCATCCCTCCTTCAGGTGGTAAACCGGATCTGTAAAGGCAATCTACAAGTAGCTCGTGATTCGAGATTTTGGCTAGAAAGATGACGGTGGAAAAATGTTATGACTTTCATTTTGTATTATTAAATTTTGCTCAATCATTTATCAGTTCAAAACTGCTTTATAACATTCTGTGATGAGTGAGAAACTGTTCAGTGTGCAAAACCTCAAGAAAAGAGATGCTTGCTTTCAAGGAGCTTACATCTGAACAGGGGTGTGGAAACAGAAAGGTCTAATATAAGATAAGCCTAGGGGAAAACATTCTTGGCTCTTGTGGAGGGAAGAAAAAGATGACGTCATGGAGGAGGTGGCTTTTGATCTGAGCCTTGAGGCATGACTATGATTTTAGTTGGGTGAGGAGATGGGAGAAGATGAAGATCCAGGAGGGAGTTCAAGGATGAGGGGGCAGCATGCGTGAAGCCCAGAGGTGTGAAAGTGTGTAGTAACTCCACAAAGGTGATTAATGCAACGTGGCTGTTGTTGAGGAGGCTGTTGAGGAAATGTGGCCTGAAATACTTGATATCTCCAAGGAACGGAATCCAAGTCATTATACAACCCTCCCACTTATGTTGGCTGGGAGGCGAAGGACCTGGGGGGGCAGGTTTAGAAATAATTCATTATCTGAAGCACAAATAATTGTTTCCACACATTTCCCCTTTCCTTTTTTATGTAGAGCTACAGAACCCTATAGTTCATGACAGGGTGTATTTGTAGGCTCACATTCTATTTTCTTTTATTATTGAGATTATAACTTCATTACATCATTTCTTTTTTCCCTTTCCTCCCTTCATTCAGGTCAGTTCCAGCTCAGGGATCTCTAGACCCTGTTTCTGAAGTGCAAGGCACTTACAAAAAGAACTTATCTTCCACCTCTGGGGGGCAACCAAGGGTAAAAACAGCAGGTTGTGATTTTTGGGAGTCTCTTTGTCAGCCCCGACCAACAACTATAAAGAAGGCTTCTCATCTCTGATGTTGGGGTTTTTGTTAGGAGGTCTTGAATCTTGGTTATATTTGGTCGTTGGAGGAAGCACTGTTATCCAAAATGAGGAAAAGTTCATTTAAAGTACATATATTCATACACAGAATTATGTGTATTATAGTTTTATTTTAGACAAATATTTAAAAATATGACTCCATATGACTTTTCAAACATCATTGTTATTCTGCCCTCCTACTTCTATATTTACCTCCTCTGCCCCCAAAAGAGCCCCTCTTTTGCCATTTCCTTGATCAGATCTCTTGTAGCCTGATATTTCCATCTCCATTGCTTCCCATCCCCACTTACCCTGGCAGTGATCCAATTTTACTTTCCTGGTTTCTGCAGTGACTCCAGGATATGTACTCTACACTCTCAGTCATTCCTAAGCATCCATGTCTCACTACCTGGTTGCCAGTGTGAGTAATTCCTCAGTGTCCCGTGCAGAAGGCTGAGTGACAACTAAACAAGCTTGGTAAGAGGCGGCAGATGCCTTCCGCAAGTGAACTAGAATAATTTCAGGTCCTGGACCCCCTACTAGAGTGAAAAATGATGTTTATTGGAGGGAAGCTTAGAATTAATCCTCTAAAACGATAGTAAAGTGAATTCTTTCCCAGATCCGCTGTGACTGCTCCTCTTCCCATTTCTGTCGCTTCTTATTATTGTAATGAGTTCTGTTCTCCAAAATGGATAAAGTCGCCATTCACATAAGATCAATTTTGTCTGGTGTGACCAACTTGATCAGATCAGAGTTCAGACTGCAGCCTTTGAATTCACTTGGATATTTAACTTCTGGTGGGGGAAGGGTGAAAGGGAAATAAAAATGCCAAGGTGGCACAAAAGTAGCTGCGAGGGTCAGTCTGCTGTCTCCAGGCCTATTCTCTCCAACCTTACTGCTTTTTATCGAGTATCAGGTTTTGAATTGCAGCGGCCATAGGGTTTCACTAGGGGTCATCGGTGTGCAGTCTGGGTGAAATGGTGTGAAGGGTGCTGGGTCTTCCGCACCTGCGGAGCCTCCGGGGAGCTCTCCGCGGTGCTGAAGAAACAGGCGCCGCAGAGACGGTGGCTGTCAAGAGCTCTCCGTGGTGCTGAAGGCAATATACAGCTCCAGGAAATTTGAAGGGAAATTGTCTCCTGGTTCTAAAAAAATTTTTATTTTGCCCCATGAGTGAGCCGGGATGAAATTAGAGCAGCAGAATGTTCAGAACTATAGGATGGATGTCCAGCCTAAAAATCAATGACAGTTTTACAATTTTTTAAAAATATAAGATGCCAACTGATTATTTTAGAGTGATTATTATTATTATTATTATTATTATTATTATTATTATTATTATTATTATTTAGTTTCTCTTGGTTTGTAAAGGAATGAAGGTAAGTGCTTAGATTAGTTTTCGTGAGTGTATTATTATTTATTGGAAAGACAAACAAAATAAATGGTTACAATTAATTTATCCCATAAACACTGTTAAGATGCTAGGCTGTGTGCTAGTCTCAGACACACTTAAGGCTCACAAGGATCAGATGAGCCGTGAACTCAGAGCAGATTCTGTATTTCTTAAGAAATATCGAAATCTTGTTATTGAGAGCACTGGATTTTGGACAGTGGTTCTAGCCAATAAGATATCAGAGAAAATGTCTTGAGAGTGTGGAGGCTCCTTTTCTAACTTGTATAATCTGGGCATGGTCATAGTGCTGACACTTATTGGGAGCCTTGATCACAGTTATCTACTATTGTACATGCACTGCATCTCCACCTCTGCCTGCTTTTTGAAATCTCTTCAAGTTTAGGTCTGAAATCAGCTTCCTGCTGGGATCTGCCTCATCCAATTTGCACAGGGGTCTCTGCACTGATTACCCTGAGGAGTGGTCTGGGAGAATGCCTGATGTTGATATGTGCATGAATGTTCATGAAGGGTTGCAGCTGGGGATGAATATGGTAATACTTATACAACACTTACTAGGCTCTGTGATTTATTCTGAGTGCTTTACATAAGTTAAATTATTTAATTATCACAACCTTTGGAGAGAGCAACTGTTATTATAACTATTAAAAACTTTCTAAAATTATACCTAATCAATTTACTTACTTTTTGGGTGTACATGTGTGTGGGCCCATGTGTGCACATGTGTGTTCAGATGACTTTCAGGAGATAGTTCTCACTACCACGTGGGTCCTGGCGATCATACTCAGGTCGTCAGATTTGAAGGTAAGTACCTTTATTCACTAGCTCATCTCACTAGTCCTGTAGCCACTGTAAAGGTTTAAAATGAGGTAATGTTTTCCAGTTTGTCAAAGGCCTCACTGCTGGTTAATGACGAATCCAGGATTTGATACTAGGTAATCTGCTCCCATATCCCATTTCCCTCAACACTGCACCACTAAAAGCTGAAAAATGGCTTCTCTGTACTCTGAGGCTCAAAAATGTGTATGTTACACTTGATTTCTCCCACTTTCCTGTCATCCCCATAGCAAATGTCTCTCACTGTCATTTACAGAATGAATTCTAAGAGGGGCACATATTAATGTCACTAATGAAATTTTATTCACATTTTATGTGAAATCTTATCAGTAATATTTGTCCCATTATGTTGAAAAAGATTCATGTACGATATGCACCTCATCAGTCAAGATTCAGATCAATAGTTTCCAATTGCTTTGACTACGTACTGTGAAGTGGGTCATTCTTCCATCACATCCTTTGGGTTTGTTTTTTCATAGTAACTGTCAGTATTTGAAAACGTCTCTTGTTTATTTGTGTTGTTGGTGTCTATCTTTACCTCTAGATGTAAAGTAGATAAGCAGGAACTTTGTCTCGTTCCCACTGCTAACTTCCTTCTGACTTACATGATCAATAAATGACTCTACACTGAAGCATACCTTGGTAGACTCATATGCAAAAATTAATACTGAGGGAGAGAGTTAACAGATAGATTTGTAAGAACAAATATGGAGGGAAGAAAAGCATCATGTGACTTGTGAAAAGAGTTGTGGATGGGAGATCACCTTTCAGTTTGTAAAGGCTCCTGGTTTTTAGAAGCCAAAGCAAGGAAGTTTTCATGTGTATCTGTGAGTCTTGCATATCTCACCGCAAGTTGTTATGGATGCTATCTTGTATTGGGGATAGAAATAAAGGAAGATGGATATGCTTAAGGAGAGTAAGGCAGTCCACTTGACCCATGGACTTGCTATCTGTTTCCCTTGACTTCTCTAGGAATCAGAAGAACATCCTGCCCCCTTTCCAGATCCCCACTGTATAGAACTTATCCATCTCCAGCATGGTCAATCAATTTTATAGACTTCCAGATTATTTCCTTGCATGCTTTTGGGGATAATAGTGCCAACTCTGTCATTTACCAGAGGCTTCAAAGTAAAGACCGGAGTCAGTTAATTCCCAGTTTGGAAGCAGATGCATCAGGCAATTGGTGGGGGAAGAGGTTGATTTCCTAGTCCCCATAGTTACAGTCCAGATTTTCAAATTTTGCGGTTTCTTTAGTCAACAATTACCTAAAATCTATTTTCATGATCAGCATGCATGGCATCAATCACTGGACTCTGTCCCTCATTATCATCCTTTACATAGGACTCTGGTTTGCCCAGAGGGCAGATTTTAGAGTAAAACTTCTGGTTCTGGTGTCTGAATTAACCACTCTTTCATCAAATGGCTCACAGGGAGGAAGGATCCTAAAGGGAACAAAGGGACAAAAGGCATAGTCTGAGAATAGATGTATTATGTGTGAGGGAAGGGGAAAAGTAGGGAAATATGAAACTCGTATCTATGAAACAAAATCAGGTTTTGGCAAACCTGGGACTCTTCTCCTTTGGCAGATACCTTTGATTATATGGGAGGGAGGGACGTGAGTAAGTTCAGAAGCCAGAAAGCCTTAGGTTTGAATTCCTCCAAACTTCTTTCCAGCCTCAAGAGTTATTCTTAATATTAAATGAGGTAACATGTGTCAAGTGCACAGGGAGGAGTAGAGGCCAGTCAAGTGGAAATTGACACTAGCTTCCTAAGTGCCTGAATCTTTTCTATTTTATTTATTGTTTGCATGCTTTAGTTACTGAGCATGAGTTTTAAAGACACCATCTCTGCCTTTCTACTTTTCTTTGCTGTGTATGTATATGTGCATGTGGACGTGTGTATGTAGCTACTTTCTGAATGCTGAGATTAAAGATGTGTGCTACCGTGTCTGGCTTCTGCCTTAATTTCCGAGACAAGGTCTCCTATTGAACCTGGAAACTTGCCAATTTGACTCAACTGGCTGGCCAATGAGCTTCAGGGATCTGCCTGTCTCTGACTCCCAGCACAGAGATTATAGACACGCATTGCTGTGCTTAGATTTTTGCTTGGGTGCTGAGTGTCTGAACTCAAGTCCTCATCCTTGCACTCCAAGAACTTTACCAACTGAGTCATCTTCCCAGTTCCTTGAAGCACAGACTTCTGTGATGAGGGATGGCTGTCGCCTTTCACTTACAGAGATATTATAGTGACATCGTATCATCACTCCACATTTATCTAACACCTACTATGTTTCAGCTTTTGATATCTTGTGAGAAAGGACTTCCTGTAAGAAGAAGATGCAATGGACATAAGTAGTAGTAGTAACATTTTAGAATACAAGTGCCCAGGTTGGTATAAAAAAAAAGCATAAAGAGTTTCGATGATTTGGTCAGCAAACATATAGGACTTAGTAGCAAAATAACAATGAAGTCTTAAGGCATTTCCAAATGAGGAGAGGTTTGACTTGAAAGAACGTGAGAATTCAGGGAACTGTTTAGCACACAGAGTGTGGAAGCTGTGGACCGAGGAGGTGAAGAGAGAATGAATGAAGATTGTGGGATGAGAAAGGCACAAGTCGCAGAGAGAGTGGCTCAAGGAGTGGGCTCGGAAGCACAGCAAAGAGCTGGGGGTGGCTGAGTGGTATCAGAAAGCAGATGGTGATCGCTGGGAAGGAGGTGCAGATGGCAGTGGTGGAGAGGAGGCAGCGTGGGGTGACGAACAGCCCCAGCTTGGCCACTCCAGGAGGAGAGATGCTGGAACACAGAACTCCCCACGCTGGGCGTGCTCTCTGACTCATCTAGTTCCCAGTGTGGCATCTGACAAGGGTATGAGAGAGAAGGTTATGGGAATCTCTGCAGGTCTCTGTGAATGAACCCGAGGAATTAGACACAAACCTCAAACATTCAAGAATTCCTGGAGGAGAAAGAAAACACCGTAACCATGCTATATTCAAAGTTAGTCTTGGAAATGATGCTTCTCCTGCCTGTTTGACTTTGCAAGTCATTTGCTTACTCTTAGACAGGATTGTTTTTAACGAGTAAAGCTTTTCACAATGATTCATACCTCTAACCCCAGGACTTGTGAGGTTAAGACAGGAGAATGATGGATGTCAGCGAAACCTGAGCTATAGAGTGAGGTGCTGTCTCACCCCTCCCAATAAAATAATAAAATTAAATGAAATATAAGAGGAATGAAGGGATGAGGAGATAGGTCAGTCAGTAAAGTTTGAGTCTCAGAACCTATATGGAAAAGCCAGGCATGGTAGTTTAGTACACACCTATAATCCTAGCCCTCAGAGGTCAATGAACCTGTGAAGACATTGACATCCCAGGCTACCTTACTTGGGGAACTCCAGGCCAATGTGAGACCCTATCTCATAAACAAAGTAAGTAGATCCTGGGAAATAATACAAGAGATTGTTCTCAGGCAGGTGCACCCCCACACATGCACACACACATGAACAAGTAACCACATACAAATGCACAGAACAATGGATTAGACAGTCTTCAAAAAAAATCTTTAAGCTATAGGCCTCTGTAGTTCTGAGACATACTTGAGGCTTTAGGTTGTAGGAGAGCGGTAGACTTGCAAGTCTACTGTTACAAAAGTCAAGCGTGAACAAGAGGAGTAGTAGCTCATTTCCTTCACATGGTGCTGAAGGTAGATCTTAGGCAAGAACTGGGGGAAGGATAATTTGGACTTGGCATAAAGGTTTCCTAAGAGTGAAGCCATTCAAATGAGTTGGCCTTTTCTTTAAGGGAATGGGCCTTCTGCTGCAGAAATTGTCTGAATGACAGCGTTTAGAGTTGCTCGGAAAGGGATTCCATCTTCATTCTTTAAGAAACGTGCTTTCTAGGCCCAGAGGGACAGCTCAGGGGCTCACAGCACTGGCTGCTTTTCCAGGGGAATCAGGTTCAGTTCCTAGTACCCCAGGGTGGCTCTGAATCACCTGTAATTCCAGTTCTAGAAGATGGCATGCCCTCTTCTGGCTTCCTGGGGCACCAGGCAAGCATGTGGTACATAGACACAATACAGACAAGATACTCATTCTCATAAAATATATAAATAAACAAATATTAAAGAAATAAACATGCTTTTCTGCAAACTCCTGGAGCATATGATTAAGAGATAAACAGCAGTGAAACGCATCATACATTTCTTATGTAAACATGTCTCTCATGAGCTTTTCTTAATGTAAACACGTATCTGGTGAGGGGTGAGCTGAAGGAAAATATCATAATACACTTGGCTCGGCAATGTTAAATAGGTCTCTTCCATGTAGGCCATCTTAGAGACATGTTGTGCAACTTACTTTTTTTTTTTTTTGTCAACTTGACCCAAGCTATAGTCATTTGAGAAGAGAAACCTCAACTGAGAAAATGCCTCCATCAGATTAGCCCGTGGGCAAGCCTTCAGGGACATTTTCTTGATTAATGATTAATGATGGAGAACTCAGCCTGTTGTGGTGGTGCCAAGTATCTATAGGTAGGCCTGGATTATATAAACAAACAAACAAACAAATAAAAACAAGTTGAGGAAGCCATGAGGAATAATCCAGAAAGCGGCATTGCTCCAAGGATTCTGTTTCAGTTCCTGCCTCCAGGTTTCTGCCTTGGGTTCCTGTCCTGACTTCCTTCACTGATCCTCTGTAATCAACCCTAAGTTGATTTTGGTCAGTGTTTTATCCCGGTAACAGAAAGCCAACTAGGACACTGTTCTTTTTATTATTAAAATTCATAATACAAATTTCCTAAATACAGGGAAAAACAGAACCTCTGACCAAGAGTCTGGTCTGGTAAACAGAGTTTGAGAAACACTGCTTTGATTGACAGTTTTAGGCTATGCTTTCTGTTGTTTCTATAAGCACCATGACCAAAAGCAACCACGGTAGGAAGGGGGTTAGTTCAGCTTACACTTTCGGGTCCCAGTCTGCCCTTGAGTGAAGTCAGGGCAGGAACTCAAGGTGGGAACTGGAAGCAGAACCATTGAGGAATGCTGCTTGCTGGTGCTCTCTGTCTCTCTCTCTGTCTCTGTCTCTCTCTTTCTGTCTCCCTCTCTCTGGCTTGCCCAACTAGCTTTCTTCTACAGCTCAGACTCATCTGCCTAGGGAATAATTCTGCCAGCTATGGGCAGGCTTTCTCATACCAATCATCCATCAAGACAACCTCTTACAGACATGCTCATAGGCCAATATTATCTGGGTGATTCCTCAACCACGTTTCCCTCTTCCCAGGTGACTCTAGTTTGTGTCAAATTGACAATAAAGCCTAACCAGCACAATCTCAAGTGGAAAAAGCCACATGACAAGTTCCCTCTTATCCCTGACTAGGGCTGATGGAGCCTCACTTTGGTCTAAAGTCACAGGAGGAAGTGAGACTCTGGATGACACCATTAAATGTGACTCAGCAGCCACGTCTCCTTTGTGCCTCAGCCTTCTCATATGCCAAATGGGATGAAATAGTCCAATTTGGGGTAGAGCTGTTGTGATGGACTGTTAGCTTGATTTTTAAAGATGATTTGTTTATATTTTTAATGAATTATGTATGCATGTATGTCTCCATGTGAGTATATGCTACAACAAATATGTGTACCCTTGGAGTCTGGAAGAAAATGGTGGATCTACTGGAGCTGGAGTTAAAGGTAGTTGTGAGCCATCTGATAGGAGTGTTGGGAATTGAACTTGGGTCCTCTGTATGAGCAGTGAGAGCTTTTGACCGTTGAGCCATCTCTCCAGACCCTCAAGCTTGAGTTTGAATCCCACGGTCATCTTGCTGGCATGCAGATTCTGGTTCAGTGACTCCCTGAGGTGGGAGCTGATATCCTATACTACAAACCTACACTAAGCCACCATGGTGTTGCAGTGACCACCTTTGAGCTGGGGTCAGGCAGCCACACTCTGTGGGGCTCATCAGGAACATCTGATGGCAATGAATGAACTTTCTGGTGGTGGCCACTGTTTTCCCTGGAGAGCCCATCTGTGAGTTTTAAAGGTATTATTCATGTGGGGAAATCAAACCTGCCATCCCTCCCGTGTCCCCGTGGTGAGGCTTGTTGTGGTCCCCTCTGAAGGGAATCCCTCTTTCTTTTCCACCTCCCCACCCCCACTGCCTATGATAAAGCTCCCTAGCTAGTTAGGCTATTTTTTGAGTTTGAGTTAAAACCATTTCAGACATATTTTTAACTACGTCCTGTTCAAAAAGCTGCTAGCATTTGGCAATCATTCCATCTTGAGCTTGAATCCTGAGGAGGATTTTTTTTTAAACTACAAATAAGCAGAGTATATTATTTAAAAATAGTTTTAGTGTGTGAACCAGGAGCATGAAGATGCAGTTAAGGTGTGCTGGGTACTCAGAAAACACCTTTGCCTTTCCTACCTGTATCTCTCTTGGGTGTGGTGCTGTGTCCCTGGGAGGGGATGGTTTGGGTCCTCTTCAGCAGGGGGAGAGAGAGAGGTGCCATCTGGATAAAGAATGAATGACCTTAGTATTGGTGATGGCTGAACTCTGCCAGGAAGGTTGTCAAGAATGACACCAGAGGTCACATTTTACTTGTCCATGATTCTGCAACATTCCAGAAGCAGTAGGTCACTATCACCATTATCACAAGGAAGTATTATGAAGGTGCTTCTGGGAGTCGTGGCTACGCGAAAGTGTTTTGTATTTAGTAAGTACTTATAGTAGCCTTTCCATTATGGCATTAACTGAGTGCTTTACATATATTAGTTTATTCAATCCCCAGAGCTACCCTCTGTGGTCAGTGTTATCATGACGGCCCCTTGCATAGGTCTTGTAGTTGGTTTGTGGTAGAGGCCAATCCTATCCTTCCTAGTGTGTCTGGCATCGCGGGCATCTCTTTTGCCACTTGGGTGTTTGTTCTGAGGTAAAGGTACTGATTTCTCAGAACTCAGTCCAAGAGTCTCTCTGGCATTCTAGTCTCTTCTTTGCTCCATAAGAAGGAATGAAATTTAAGACAGACAAAAATTCACACAGCTGACTGGAGAAAATGATGACAGTTTGAAAGAAATAATCAGTATGAATGAGTAAATCTCTGCCACTCAAACATTCAAGCCCATTAGACACTTTGAATATTCCTGGACCATGCTAAGTTTTGATCCCCAAGCAGGAAATTGTAGAATTGATTTGGAAATTATTTGAGTAGGAGGAAATAGTTTCCTCCTCATTTTTTTTCCTTGTAAAGTTTCCTTTGGTTAGGTTTTCTATCATCATCAGCCTAGACATATTGCCTGCCTTGGGGTGCTGGAGAAGAAGGATATAACTACAGAGCAAGTGTTCTGTTTCCTACCTGGATCTTCCCTAGGCTGGAGTCCATAGCCCTATGCTCATGGTTCCTTTCAACTGGCAAAAGTCTGGTGAATTCACGGAGGTGACTGGGAGGCTTGTGCTGGCTGCAAGCCCCTGAGATTCTTTTGTTCCATGGGATAAGCAGGATTCATGGAGTTAGAAACAGTCCCTGTGGTCTGACCTCCTTGTAGCCTGAATGTTCAGGTCCCCCCTGGGCTAATGCCTGCATGGAGACAAATCTTGCTTTCACCTGCTCTTCTTCCTTCCTCTGCCAGACATGGCTTTCCAGATTAGGTCTCGCCTTTTAGAATTTTGGAAGCCGTGCTGTTGTCTCCCTGTGACTCGCTGCTGTCTCTGTGTTCTTTGATTGGTTTTTTTTTTGTTTTGTTGTGTGTGTATACGTCTACTCCTTGAAAAATGCTTATAAATAAAAAATGAATGTCTAATAGAGCTTATTATTAGGAAGCTATTTATTAATAACATGAAATTTATCATAACATGGGTGCAGAAAGGAAAACCAACTCCAGCAGGCCAGCAGTGAAGCACAGCCCTTGGGAGACAAGGGAAAGAGGAACACAAGGAATGTTTGCAAGGTGCCTTGAACAACACACGTTTGGGCTAATAGCCTTGGGGGGTGTGTTTGAAATCTTGTAAGGAGTAGGGCATGTGGGCACGTTAGTGACTTCAACAAACAACATAGTAGAGGAAGTTGGGGGACTGGAGAACTTGGGTCCACTAAAGTCCTGCCTGGGGAATTAGTAGAGTTATCTATTGCCAGTTCTAGGGGCTTGATCTTGGTAGAAGAACTCGTTGGGAACTGTAGTGTTATTTGGAGTAGAGAGATGGGGAAACAGGAAGCAGTGCCCTTTTAGCTAGGAGATACAGCTCAGTTGGTAGGGTGCTTGTCTAATATATGTCAAGTCCTGGGTTCAGTTCCTAGCTATGTAGAAGTGGAACATGGTGTCACATATCTGTAGTCCTGGAAAGAGGAGGCAGAGCTGGAGGCAGGAGAATCAAAAGTTCCAGGTTAGCTTAGCCATTTGGGGCTAGTTTGGGTTATACTAGATCATGTCTCACAAACGAATAAAACAAAAGATCCAAATAAAAGAAAATAAAACAGCAAATAGCACCCCCAAACTAAAACTAAGTTAACAAGCAACCACATGTCAATGAAAAAGAAATTAATTAGAAAAAATTAAAATAAAAAAGAAACACTCATTTAACAAGAGGGGAAAAATGAAGTCATCGAAGATCGCAACCATGCTTCAAAGATAGTTGAAAAATCAATAAGTGAAAGATAGAAGCGTAAAAAAATGATGGTCTGGGAGATGTCTCAGAGGATAACAGCATTGCTGCTAAACTCAGCTCGAATTCCCAGAATTTAAGCATTGAGTGTGGTTATATGAGCCCGCAGCTCCAGCATTGTGTGGACTAGGGGTGTGGGAAACAGGAGGATCTCTAGGGCTTCATGTCTATCAACTTAGCTCATGCTTCAGTGAGAGACACTGTCTCAAGGGAATAAGGTAGAAAGAGACAGAGCAGGATGCCTGACACCTGATGTCATCCTCTGGCCTACACGTAGCCACAGGTGCACATATTGGCACACAGAGGGGGGGGGGGAGAGGGAGAGAGAGAGAGAGAGAGAGAGAGAGAGAGAGAGAGAGAGGAGAGAGAGAGAGAGACTGGTATAATAAAGCAAAAACAAAACAAAACACACAGTAAAAACGACCTGAAATTTGTATACCAAGCAAGAGTCTTAGGGAGGCAGGGAGAGATACCAAGTCTGTGTATTTTGGCTTCTGGTTTTATATGCACAGCCATATTTATAAATGTGCATTGTATAAACTCCAGTAAAAGATACAACAAAACCAACTTGCCTGAGAGTTCAATGAGACACCTTGTTAGTGCCCGCCACATGCTTCCGTTAGTACTGGGCAGGTGTCCTGACAACTGCACTGTACTGGTACGGTCAAACCAGTTGCTTCTGTGTGGCCCACTCCACCTGATTGGTTGCTGCTCTCTTCAGTTCTGCTCTGACAGCAACACCTGAAATTCTTGATGATGGATGCCTTATGGCCTTTTACTATTATAGGTGCTTAACCACAATGCTCCACCCCTCCATGTGAATGAACATGAACATGTTGTGTGTGTGTTTAGGTTAGAGGATGTGTGCATGTATGTATTTGTGCGTCTGTGTGAGTGTATGCCATGTATCCTCAGAGGTCAGAAGAGGGTGTTATATGCCCTAGAGCTGAAGTTAGAAAGCAGCCGTGAGCTGCCCCAGTGTGGGTACCAGGAAGTGAACTCTGCCTTGGGTTCTCTGGAAGAGCAGGAAGCAGTCATCACTATGGACACACACTTTGTTTATTGAGACCGAGTCTCTCACCCGGGCCTGGAACTCGTGATTTGGTCAGGCTGGAGCAGCTGTGCCTCAGTGATGTCTCCACCTCCGTAGTTCTAGGGTTTTAAACCAAGCCACCACATTCAGCTTTTAACGTGACCACCGGGGACTTCAGGCCCTCATGGTTGCCTGCCGAGTACTTTATTGACTAAGCTATTTCTCCCAGCCTTCCCCTCAGGCTTTTGCCTTCACATCCCCTGGGCTTCTTCTTCATGGGTTGCATCTTCTGAATTTTACCAGTGCATTCTGGGAAGAAATATGAGGCACAGGCCTTGAAGAAGGCTTCCTAAGGTGGACACAGATGTGGAACCAGGACAGTTCAGGTCTAGAGTAAACAGAGATGAAAAGATGTATATGAAATTATCATGAAGACATGTGTGTTTGTGTTCCTGTGTGTGTTGGATATATGGGGGCATTGAAGGATGGGGAGAGAAACACCTGCAAACATAATGAGATTGTGATCTGAAAGGCCAAGCATACTTCCATACAAACTAGCAACTCTGGGATTGTCTGTGGCTATCTAGGCATGGCTCAGCTGCCAAGAGTTTAGTGAGCTTGTTCTTAATATGCCCAGCTACAGATTGTGGAATAACTACTCACTTACTGACGGCGCCCCCGAGTGTCCTTTACATTAGTCTTCATTGCATTCCTTTACTTTACGTGAGCACACCTTTGCCTTTATCCAATGATAGAAAATTCGCGGGGCCAGGGGCCTCAACAGACACATTTGGTACCTTGTGCGCACGATGCTTGGGACACGCAGCAATGACGTTGGCTGACTGCGTGGGAGAAGGCTAGGATGTTGGGAGAATGTGTTGCCAAGAGCAGAGGTATAAGAACCGCTCTCCTGGGAAGGGGAGCAGGATAGCCCTCGTTCTGGGCTCATATGGGTAGAGCTGATTGAAGGGTCTCGTCAGCTCTTTCTGCCTAGACGGCCCTGAGGAGCCTCTGTAGAGCTCAGGATGAACTCCAGTTAGTATCGGTCTCAGTGAAGTGAGAAAAAGATGCTAGTTTCTTGCAAGTGTTTGGCAGCTGCTGGGGGCTTTTATTGCCGCTGGTGTTGGCCAGAAGAACAATGGTGCGCTAATACAGCCTTGTGATGGGGAGGTAGGAGTAGAGAAGGACTTGGAGGTGTTTTCTTGCTATGGGCACCAAGGTCTGATACTGAACAAAGTCGTTGTGTGGGTTTTTCCCCCCACCAACTGACATCCCTTATTTAGACTTGACTGGGAGGAATGCTTGCACACACACAGAGGCTGGCCTGTCAAGGTTGGCGATGGATCTCTGAGGGATTTAAAGCGTGGTGGTGGAGATGCCTGGACTCTGTGCTCTGGGTACAAGTTGGAGTCAACACCACCTCCTGACCCACTGAGGCTTGAGCCGTGCCTCTGTTCCCTTTGGCTTGTCAATCCCTCGGGATCGACTCAGTTCTTCTGCAAGGTCTGTTTTCCTAGGTTAGGACCCCCACCCCCCCAGGATGGACGTATGATTTGTCCTTTCATTTAGATGCCCCCAGCTGCTTGCCCTGTGTCTCATCTCAAGCCAGCAGTCAGAGGTGTTTGCTGAAGGAAAGGAAGGATTCCTGTCCTAGTTACAGCCCTGACCGCCAGATGCTCAAAGGTTGCCCTGGTTTTGCAAGGGAAAGTGTCTCTTCAGAGAAACTGAGGCATGCTTTAGGTGAGCATCCTCTCGACAGTTAGTGGGGCAGTCCTTTAGTGTACAGGAGTGTGAGGATTTCTTTTTCTTTCTTCTTCTTCTTCTTTTTTTTTTTTTTAAAAAAAAATCTTTATTTGGATTCTTGTTCCATTTCTGGAGAGGAACTCTTCTCTCAGGCTGGGGTGAGGGGCCAATGATACTTCCGAGCACAGGTCTTAGGTCTTACTCACAGATGGCTACAGAGTGCTGCCCCTTCCCAGATGATCTCTTCTAGGTGTTTGCAAAGCACCCAGGGAAGAGGTGAAGCCCAGAGCCAGGCAGCCTTAGCTGTCTCTTTAAATGCCGGGGTCTGTGTGGGAGAGGGAGGGGCCAGCTCTGGAGTGCGTGAAATTCCTGGGCTCCTCCGGCAGTCTCAGGCTCAGAGCGCAGCCCTACACATCTCCGCTTGCACGCAACTCACTGAGAGGGAGAGGCAGCAGCGTGCCCTCCCCTCACCAGCCACCGGCAGCTCCAGACAGACAGGACCTGCTTCTCGCACCTCCAGCATCCTCCCTTCTTCCCTGCCACTCCTTCCCACAGAGAGAAAAAGAGAGAAAGAGAAGAAAGGAAAAGGAAAAAGGAGTCAGAAAGATTCTGGAATTTGACTCTTTCCAAGGAGGAAACACCCTGCAAACTCAGTTGATTAAACACCAAACTGACAGATTCCCAACTCTTCGGTTCAACCCGGAGGTAAGATTCTGGGGGGAAAGGCAGGCAAGAGGCTAAAGGACTCCTGGTTTTATCCATTGGGGAAGAGGTTGAACCTGCGAGGGTAGAAGTTTTCTGTTGAGAGCGACCAACCTAGATTTTTTCTTTCTTTCTTATTTTTTCTTCCTCCTTTTTTTTTTTTAAAGCCGAATTTGAGGACCTTTACTGACCATGGGAATGGCTTTTCAACTCTTCTTCCTTTACTTCGCTTTCTCCGGGAAGTTGAGTCTCTCTGTTCCAGACGTTAGGAAAGTCAGAAAATGTTTTAGATTTATTATGCTCTTCCTCATTTTTAAAAACTTACTTACTTTTTTTTAAAGGCTTTCTTCTATTTGATTGAATTATTAATCCGAAATGATGTCAGTCTCTCATTTTAGCTTAATACTTTTTTTTTTAAACATTTTGAAGCCACTTTCTTTTCCTGGAGAAGGGACTTTGAGAAACACAAGAAGATAAAACAGGATGTTGACAGGGATTTCCCCTAACTGTTAAGGAACCGAGGTGTGTGTGTGAGAGAGTATGTGTCTGTGTGTATACACACACTCGTATGTAATTTTTTTGGAGGGGGTGTGGAAAGGTCATTGAGTAAAATTTTAGCTTGGACTCCTGTTATCTTGGGGAAGTGGCACACTCAAGATGTGAAAAAAAGAAATGTGTGTGTGTATGTGTGTGTGAAGGTGCATGAGCGTGTGTGTGTACTCTTTGGATCAGTTACAAGGGAAATCTTCCTCCTCTGCCTTCCATTTGTTTATATTAATGATTTAGTAGCAAGCTTGTCTGAAAACTTCCACTCTGTGTAAGCACTGTGGGTTTTGCAAGCTCTCAGTGACCTTAAAGCTTGCTTCAATGGGTTGTTTTTTTTTTTTCCCCCAAAGCTTTGTGTTGTAGTCAGAGTTTGGGCTCTTTCCCTTTCTCTTTTTTAACCACAAAACTTAACTGCTCTAGTAACATTGTACTGATGACAATGAAAAAAAAATCTGTCCCCCAGCCCCCATCCTTTCCTAAGCTAGTGATGTAATAGCAACCTATGGGCTCTGCTGCCTTGCAGGTGACTTACCCTGTGAATACTTGTTTCAAAAATTAATTGCTCACCTCTTCTATTTGTCTCAAAAAGCCATTATACAATGAGAAAATTATGTGTGTATATATATATATATATATGTATATATACTGCGAACCATTATTGGGTTTAGGTAGAGTGGGTTTCCTCTTCCTTGATCTTTATTTTGTTTTATTATTATTATTATTATTGCAAAGGTAAGACTAGTCTAGGACAGAGTGATCCCAGTTGGCCCACTTAAGAGTAGATAGAATAGGAGCTATCTTCTCTCCGCTTCTTTCAGCTATTCCCGCTTTGGGGAGAGAGTGTTTCTTTTACCACCCGGATGCACCCCAACATTCGGAATGATTTTTTTTCCTACTCTGGGTCTAGATGATGGCTCTGAGAGAGAGGAGGGCACTCCTTGTCACACCTGGAGGATGGTGTAGTTTCGGGGGTCAGATGACCGCATGTCTTTGTGATGAAGGGTCTGAAGGAAATTTGAACTGCCAGCACTCTGGGCCACTTGGTTGCTGGGATAGTCTATCCGGGGGCACCTGGAGGTTAGTCAGCGGAGCCCGAAGAACTGTCCCTTTCTTAATGTGCTGTTCTGGATAGAGCCTTCCTTCATCGTTCAAGGGCTTCAGCGTCGCCTTTCAAGTTACACTGGTCCCGCTGGCTATGATGGGCAAGTTTACCTAAGGGCTGCTGGTTGTGTGTCGAGAGGATGGTGGGAGAGACTAGGCAAAGCCGGTATTTTTCTTTCTTAATCTTCAGGCTTAATCTGCCTAAGTCATATAGGGGTAAACGATATTTCAGACGGGTGCTGGTTGTGTAGACGTATTCTCATTGTTTGATTTTTTTTTTGTTGTTATTGGGGAATGGAGTAAGGGCTCTTGGCCCATTTTCTGCAGCCCTGGGTTCATCCTGTAAGCCAACCTTCCTTTTGAGAGAAGGGGGAAAAGGCTGGACGCTGGAAGTTCGCTATTAAATTGAGCAACAGGGCTGGGTTAAAATTTTTTTTTTAACAACTGGACTGTGCAAATGCCCTTTTCTGGAGCTTTCTGGCCCTTTCTAATGGAATCATAATTTTTGAAAATTGCTTCTTAAGAAGTGAGACCAGGAATCAAAGGAATTCTAGATTTTGAGAGACTAATGCGTCTTTGCTTCTCTGGTAGCTCCCTATTATTAATTACTGGGGGGACTGGTGGGGGTTTGGCCTCCGTTTTCGTTGCTTTCTTTTTAATGCTGCGTTCTTATGTTGATGGTTGCTGCTTATATAAGGAAGGGATGTATCGAGGTGGATTGATGCTTGGGTTTTGAGATCGGCTACTGAGATTGGGTGGCGGTTGGTGTGTTTGTCGATGTGCATGGTAGGAAGGTCTTTTCTTTTGGGTGGTGGGGGACAAGGGAATGGTCGGAGAACGGTAGATGAGATGCTCCAGTGAATGGGGACGTGAGGGGACACGGAGGTGAGGTTGGAAGTCACCGATTTGCAGAATTTCTGTCCTGTATCCCCCCTTTCTCTCGCTCCTTGAAAAAAAATCCATTATCTCTAAAAACACATTATTCTTCAATTGGCCTTTTAGAGAAAGAGAGAGAGAGAGAAAGAGAGAGAGGGGGAGGGAGGGGAGGGGTTAATTTGGTGAGGGGGCTTGGTTGTAATTAGCCCACTGCTGCAAAACTGAGATACACAAATCCATCGGCACCAGCTTTGGGGGCTCTGAGAAGCGGCGGAGAGATGGGGTCGGGTTGTCAGCCTTGGATGAACACTGAAGGCGGCGGTGGGGTTGGTGTTTGGGTTTTGTGTGTGTTTGTGTCTCTGTGTGCGTGCAGTTTTGTTCACCTCACCACCAATTTCCCCTCCATCCTTCTACCATCCTGCCATGGTCTTGCCTGCCATTTCTATGCACTGCCCCCTCTACCCTCTACCCAACCCCCCTTTCCTTCAGCCCTTTCCATCTCCATGAAAAATTCTGATTCTGATGACTATGCGGCTCTTTTTTTTTTGTCTTTTTGCAACACAACAGTGGTGCGATGGCCTTTCCTACATGCCACACGGATGCAGCCTTCTGATAGGAGGGCTAAGTCGGCACATCCACACACGCAACAGCACACGCGTTTGCACACATATCCTCTCATACACAGGCGACCTAGGACTTGATTGCATTCGCTTGGTTTTGTTGTTGCCTTTGCCTCTTCCCCCACTTCCATATCCAGCCATGGCCTCTTTGCCCATCGTCATCCAGGGAACACAGTAATGCTAAAGCCTCATCTTCTCCTTGCCACCGCTGCCGTTTTTCCCCTCTTGCTATTATTCTTTTCTAAATGCTGTGGTGTGTCGCAGTTCATAGGATTAGTATGTTGGAGAGTCTTTTGGGGGAGGAGACCTCATAAGGAGGTGGGTAAATGACATTAATGATTTTTTTGGGGGGGACAAATAAGCACTCAGTGATAATGATCCAATTTAACCATCCGTGAAACCTATGTTTGCGGCACACTGAAGGGAGGTTGCAGGGGAAAACGGGGTCTGGACTGGATTACCTCTGGGGGAACTTGATGCCTGGGGAGCAGACACAGCCCCCACCCCCATGCACATGGCTTTGTGCTCTCACACACGCCAACACACACAACCCTGATCAGTGGACTGTGTCAACCAGAGGGCACTGCAGAATATCCCTGAGACTTGTGGTTCGTTGGGAGAATAGATCGATGTCTTTGTCCTACCCCAGCTCTCTGATGTATAGGCAATGCATGGTCTTGAAATTCTTGGTGGCCTTTGTGTGGCCTTTTGTATGGGGGCTAGAACGGTGTTTGTGTTTTTCCAGACAGTGGCATGCCTCCGATTGGATGACATGGGATTTTCAACCCTGTACGTGTGTGGCTCGAATAGGAGGCTGCCTGACGTTTTGTGCTGGGTGGCAGTGTGTATTGGATATGTGTCTTCTTGGGAGGTAGGGTACTAAGGGGGAAGGAAGGTGAAACTGGGGGGCATTCATAGGGGAGAGAGGAATAGGGTTTTTCAAGGAAGCAGAAAAGAAGTGGGGGGAGGGAGCTGTTTGCAATTCCAGCGGGAAGTCTCAAGTGAAATCCCCAGTCCACCAAGCAAAACTGTGGGCGGGTAAGCTCAAGGGTGATGGGTGGGTGGATGCAGACTGGAGGGGGAGAAGGGACAAGGTGGGTGAAATGAAGGGTTTCCCCTGATACCTCCCCAGAGCTCTGGGCTGAGCTCAGAGAAAGGCCTTGCTTTCCCAGGAGGTATCAGCTACCCCTTGGGTGGTGCGGCCTTGGTGAAGGCTGCAGCCTGCAAGAGCTGAAACTGTCCTTGGCCATGAAATCAGCTAGAGCCCCTGTTTTCTCTGGCTTCTGACTTCAGCTGCTGTGACTACTAGACGCCATTTTCCCCTTCTTCTTCAACTAGAGGTGTGTCACTTTATTACCAATTATAAGTGAAATCGGAAAACATTAAAAAAAAAATTCCTTAAAGCAAAATGTGAATAGTCCCATCTCTCCCAAGTCGTCCTCTCTTCCTGGAGCTGACCTTGAGGAGGTAGGGAGAAAGACTTGTGTCCTTGCTGGGGAAAGGGGAGAGTTGGGGAGCTGGATGCCTCCGAGGTGGATTACTGTGGCAGACCCAGAATAAAGCTCGCTCTCGGGATCTTGGGCTGTGCTTGCCTTGTATGCCCTTTCAGGTGTAGATGGGAGCATTGCAAAGGAGGCAAGCATCCCTTCCCAGGCTTGCCACCTGGAAATATACGCTGTCCCAGTTGTCCGGCCTCATGGCCCTCAGTGTGCACCGTCCTGGGGAAGAGCTAGTTGCGCTGCAGCTCTGATATGTAGGCTAGTTGTGGCTTTTCTGCGGATGAAGCAAGTGCATCTGTGTGTCTGGGCCAGCCACAGGTGGCTGTACTAGACTGGGAGTAGGGGCTGTGATACCAGAGCTCAGTCCCTCCCTGTGGGTCAAAGCCCAATGGCACCTCCTCAGAGAGGCCTTTCTTGGCCCACTTTCGAAAATAGCCCCTTTTAATGTTCTGGTGGCACTCCTGCCCATCATACTGCCTTTGGCTTTAATGAGCTGATCATTACTGAATATTGTCTAATATCTTGATAGACTGTCCTTCATTTCTGCCTAGAGAAGGCAAGCTCTGTGAGGTGTGTGAGGTGAGGGGCTTAATTTTTATCCATTGCAGTGTTCCCAGGGCAGAGGACATTCCTTTGCTCATAGTGTGTGGGGTGGGGGGTGTTCAAACAAATATCTGCTGATCGGAGGGAAGAACCATGTGGATTCAGGGATGGATCAATCTTTGCCCTAGCATATTGCCTTCTGGGAAAGCTGAACTTTGCTCAGGGCTCTCTTAGTTCTTTCTGCAAGTCTAGATCTCATGGAGGAGTTGTCAAATGCGAACTTGCCGAGTTCAGGAGAAAACGCTTTCTCATGCTGGCTCAGAGTCACTATGCTCCCTCATGGTCCCTTGCCATCCCCACCCTCATAGGAGTACAAATGATGGACATATTATACACTCTCTTCACACCCAAGATTTTTTTCTCAATATAGTATCTCATTTAGTCCTCCAAACAATTCAAAGCATGCCAGTATTGCTTTGTGGACCCAGATATCACTAAAGTAATCTGAGAAAATGAGCAGATCAAGGGCTTGAACTCAAAACTGACTTTTTTAAGGGCATAATCCCATTATCTTCACATTATATGGTTAGAAGGAAAAGAGAAATAAGCCACCTTCTCTTTCAGGGCCCTCAAATACAGAAGAGGAAAGCAAGGCTCATGGATGAAATGACTTGTTGAAATTAGCTGTAACACTGGTGTGGACACAGCTAGAATCTCAGTTTCCCAGATGCTGTTGTGCTAGCCTCTTCACAGCTGTCTGTTGACTCTCCTTCATTCATCAGGGAGTGAGAGCTTGGTGAGAGGGAGTGGCAAGTGAGCCTTGTAGAAGAACAAGTGGAATGTCTGTAGAGCTAAAGAAATTTGGGATGATGTTTCAGGGTTTTAAGGCTAGAAGGTTCCTGGTGGGTTCTGTTCTCAGGTTGTTAGAGCCAGATTGTGAATCAAGGCTAGCCTTTGAAGGTGTTGGAAGAAGAGACTCGTGAGCATGCATGTGCGTGTGTGTGTGTGTGTGTGTGTGTGTTGGGGAGTGGTCACTGTTCTCAATTCACATGCCATCCTGCCCATCAGTGGTAGACATAGATGTTATAGGGGTTCCATGATTCAAGATATAGGGACCCCATGTCTACATCCTGACAGTCTGGATCTGAGGTGCTGGTAGGCTCTCCCAGGCAATTAGCTCTCAATTCTTAAGGAGGACTGTATAGCCCTATACTCAGCATGCTTCATTCTTGTCCTTAAAGACACTGGTTGGAGATACTGATGGTGTTGAGTGTATGTGAGGGTCTTTTGCCAGTCTTCCCTGCTCCACCCTAGGCTTGGACTTGAATGACCCTATGTGGGCATTAGAGAAAATGACCTTGAATGGGGGTTAGAGGTGAATGACCCGGATGGAGTTAGAGATTCTAGCCAAGAGTGCATTTGTTTGTTTGAGGAGGGGATGGGCAGAGAATAAGGAGCTTTATAACCAGAAAAGGTTTATCCTTGGCCAGAACCTTGAAGCATGACATCTAGTCACTACTGTGTGACCTTGACATGGTGTAAATGAATGCCCTGGTTTGTTGACAGTTCCTCTTTAAGACTATGTCCTAGTCTAATTATTAAGTCACAACAGTGTCCCGGTTTGGATGATAAAATATATGGTCATTCTTCTTTGAGATGACATCACCTACTTTTTCTTAATGGAACAGAGAAAAGAAGGGGGCATGCTAGAAACAAAAATCCAATTTTATCTCAAGAAGGTAACCAAGAAGAGAGCCATTCTCCAGTGACACTTCCAGGTGTCCCCAATTTCTAAAGGATTAAGACCTAGATATTCTAACTAGCCCCACCACTCTTGTGTCTCCTCCTGCTACTCCAAGCAGTCTTACTGGAGTGAATGGTGATATTTGATTCCTGACTATGTATGAGGCACTGTGCTTAGTCCTTGACCCATGCTATTCACTCCATCTTGTCCCTCCCTGACAGTCTGGTTAGAAGATAACCAAAATGAGGTGGAAGTAAGCAGATCTCTGTGAATTCTAGACCAGTTTGGTCTACAAAGAGAGTTTTAGAACAGCCAGGGATGTTTGTTACACAGAGAAAGCCTGTCTCAACAACAACAACAACAACAACAAAAACCCAAACCAAACCAAGCCAAACCAAACCAAAAACAAACCAACAAAAAACAGCAATGAAAAGATTACATTCAAGGTCACTGGGTAGGGGTTGACAGGCCTGGGTTTGAAGGCTCTGACCTTAACCTGTGCTGTAACCCATCTGTGTGTGGAGTTGATTCTGAGAGCTTTCCCACACTCTGGGATATGCTTAAGAAGTTGGTGTTGGTCCAAGGAGTCATGATTAGAAACTGGGGCTTCTAATCTAGGAGTGAAACTGTTCCTAGATATTTTTTTTAATGGCACTTAGGAATTCTGTCTCCCGTGTCTCAGTGACCCTTTACTTTATGTTACCATCTGAGGAGGGAGTTATGTGGTTTAGAATGGTGGAAGGTGGGCAGAAGATAAGAGAACTGGAAACCCATCTCTGTTTCCTATTGTGATCCAGGGCCTTAGGCAGGTGGGGAAGGATAGGGCACTGTGCTGTCCATGGTCCTGGAATTAGGATCTGATTCTTCTGTTTTGTTAGGTGGACAGCATCCTCATTTGATGAGGAAGCTACTGGTTGGAGAGCCTAACTAGCATATTTAGGATAGTCAGCAAGAAATAGCACACCTTAGGTCGAAGCTTAGGTGTCTACCTGGAGACCGTGCTCTGTACTCTGCATGGAGGCATGGAGGAGAGGGACATCTTTACTAAGAACTAGAAGAGGAAATAGTCCTAAGGGAAATCTTTATATCAGTTCCTAGGGTCTGGGCAAGGCTTTTATGGTCATCATCCTGGTCAGTCATTGCTGGTCTCCTTCCCCTCACCTCAGCTAGGGTAAGGGAGCTGCTAGTGATCTTAGGTTTAAATGAGGGTTGATTCAATGTGAAGAAAAGGAGGAAATGGAACCCTGCATGGTGACACAGAAGGGGTTCCCAGAAGTTTCCCTCATTCCCAAAGAGCAATAATCTTTGCACTGAAGATAAGCTAATCTTCCTACATTCTGCCTTGTTGGGTAAGGCAAGAGGACTAGAGGCTGCTCCCCAGAGACAGAAAGACTGGAGCAGAAAGGGAAAAGACTGGGATTCTCCGGGCTGGTAGATCCCAGGGAGAAAAAAGGAGCTTTTTCTTGGTTGAGAAGCAGGCACTAAGAGAAGTGTTTCTCTGATGGAGGAGCCCCTCTGCATCCCCCAAGCTGAGCTGCATTAGTTTCGTTGCAGTCCCATTGAAGACTGTGTTTATTTTTCCAATAATGTGTTAATTAAACATCGATTTCCGGGTTGAGGAAAGGGAATTGGATTGCTAGAGCTAAATGGAGTGAGGCGGATTGGGACATGGTGAGAGGGGCTCCATGCTGGAGTCAGCATTCTCCAGCATCACCCCAAGAGGGTGGAGGGGTGCTGGGGCAGCCTTCTGGCTCACAGTTTGCAAATGCTACCTCTATCAGAGCCTTCAAGAAACATTCTTTCTACTTTAGTCATCAACTATCTGTGGAACCTTGGTCCAAGGAGGAGGTACCATTATTTTCTACTTTTCTGGGTATTTTTTAGCTCACGGAGAGATGATGTGCCAGTCTTTGATCTTGGTACTCTGTAAGAGCACACTGTTTATTTAAGCAAACATAGGGTAAGAACTTTTTACAATTCCACTTGAGAGATGGGAAAACTCAGGGTCAGAGATTTAACAAAGTCAGGGGCAGAGACTTGGTAAAACAAAGGAATTTTAGGGCCTAAAGAAATGGCTTTGTAAAGTCCTTGCCATGCCAGCACAGTTCTTATGTTGGATCCCAAGTATTGACTTAAGGATACTGGTGTTATAGACCTTTTATAACCCCAGTGCTGGGAAGCAGAGTCAGATCTATGGAGCTCACTGGCCAAGCCATCTAGTCAGTTGATGATCTCCAGATTCAGTGAGAGACCCTTTCTCAAAAAAATAAGGTGCAGAGTTGAGTAGGACACTCAGCTTCAACCTCTGGTTTCCAAATGCATGTATGTTTACACACATATGCACACACAACTGCACCCCACACTCGTGAATATATATATATATATATATATATATATATATATATATCTCACATGTATGTATACATACATTTAAACCCACAGAGGCAAAAGGCTGTTAGAGGAATTAAAGCTATATGTGGTTGGCAGAATAGCTATCCAATTGTTTAAGCCCCTTTAAAAGAAAAAAAAGCATCCAATAGCAACAAATAAAAGCATTTGGTATTTTCTCATTGACTGGGATGTTCTGGACTCTCACTGTGTGCCAGCAACTGCATTAAGTGCTTTGCACACTGAGTAGAGAATTCGGTGAGTAGGTATCAGGTCACACCACCTCTACTGAACAAATGAAGAAAGCGGGGCTCACTCGCCTCCGGTTGTAGAGCTGGTAAATGATGGCGCTGGGATAAAACTTTGATGAAGATGACTTTGGATTTCATTACCTTTCACTGTCTACTGAGAACATGGCTCACCAAGTTGCCTATAAGTTGTAGAAAACAAAGACTTGGAGACTGTAAGATGGACCCACTGGTCAGACTGTGAACCCCAGGAATCTCAGGTCTTACAACATGGATCCACATCTGAGCCCACCCACATCTCAGGGCAGGTCTTTGATTGGAAGAAGGCATTTGTATATGTTTTTTGTTGACCTAAGTTGTAAAAGTACATCAGAACTGTCGTTCTTGGGGGCTGGAGAGATGGCTTAGTAGTTAAGAGCACTGGCTGCTCTTCTAGAGGACCCAGATTCAATTCCCAGCACTCAAAGATGTCTGTCCCTGAGTCTGTCTCTAGTCCCTGAGAACCTGAAAAGCATGGCAAAAACATCAAAGCACATTAAAATTTTTTTTTCTGTCTACTAGGGCTCCTGAATTAAGATTCCAAACTCAAACTACCCTCCATAACAATTTAGTTACAAGTTTTAGGGACAAGACCCATGCATCATCTTCAAAACATCCCAGCTTTCCATGCTTCTACAGAGCAGGTAGTGGTGGGGCTGGAGTGGCTTCTTACCCCTACAGTGCAGGAGGAGGTGAGCAGGGACTTGCTACACATCCACAGCGTCCAATGGGACAACACTTCAGCTCATCGATTTCTTTCTTACTCGGAGAATAGCTTTTAGACACTGGTATTCATTAACTCTCTACACATCTTCGGCTAGATGAACTCAAACTCTCTCTTCTGATCTGGGATGTGTAGAGAGGGTAACCCCAGAAGCTGCCTGGAAAGTAGTCGCTGTCTGGGGGGAAAGAAGGGGTTATAATATTCAGGCCTGCCTGAGATCTTGATTCCAGAAACATGAAGATTTCTTCCCTCTCCCCATTCCCCAGAGGGCAGGAAGAGTGAGGATGCCAACTGCCATGGTCACCTGTTGATCTGTGAGGGTTTGACCCCTAGCTCAGAACTCAATGTCCCTTGCTGTCATGGGAAGGTTCATTTTCCTTGATTTGGTTCCTGTACCCACTGTAGTACCTCTTTTTACAGCAGTACTGAGGGAGGGGCGCTGATCCCATCCTGGAGACTCAGTAAACTCCCTCTCAGGCTCAGATAAAACAACAAAGTAACTCTTGCAGCAACTTGAGTGTTGAGAAACCTGTCAGCGCAGCCATCCTGGGGTTTCCCCCAGGGATCAGTAAAAACCGTTTCTCTAGGGCTCATTCCAAGCTTTTCTTCCAAAGCTGTCAAGAAGTAGAGAATAGTTGGAACCTTTTAGAGCTGGAAGGGACGGTGGCGATTATCCATGCCCATGTTAGTATTCTATTCATTTTTCCATTCCTTTGTTCATCCAACAGAAATTTATTAAACAGCTACTACATCCAGGCACTGTACCAGGTTCTGGGAATAGAGCCATAATTGTGAGAGGCATTTGGTTTATCCCTCCTAGAATTTAAGCTTGGGTGGAATGGCAAGTAGACAACACAAAAATATAATTACACATTGTGACGAGTGTTCTGAAGAAAGAGTGCTGGGGGCCCTGAGAAGGATGGAGATCTAATTTAGCTCACTGGCACCGAGAGTGGCAACAGCTAGAATGTATCAAGCGCCCACTACGGCAGGCAAGTGCTGTGTCAGGGCTTCCTGTGCGCCACTGTGTTTCATCCTCTTCGTGAATCTTGGGGAGAGGTCCCGTTATTACACTTGTCTTGTTATAGAGGGGGAAACTGAGGCATGGACGGTCATCCAGAACAGCACTGAAACCAAAGCCCGGCTTGCCTTCCCTTCTGCCGGGGATGGAGACTGAGCCTTTGCGTGATGTTGAGGAAGGATGGAGGTGAGGAATAGAGCAGAGACCCTGAAGCAAAAGGAGCTGATGGTTCAAGGGCAGGAGTAGTCAGTTTAAGAGAACTGTCCATGATCCTGAAGAATACGGGGTGGCTAATAGTTGCTCACACCACAAAATAACCAGGGGAGGAGTCTCATCTTGATTAGCTAGATGCAGTCATTCTCCAGTGAACGTCCAACACCATGCTGGGTACGATAAACACAATCCTGTCACTAAACTGACAAATGTGCGGCCAGGGTGGGACACGCCTGTGATCCTAGGCTAAGGAGGGGGAGGCAGGAGCATTAGGAGTCCTAAGGCCTGCACTAAGCTATACTAGAGACCAGCTTGGACTATACAAAGAGACCCACTTTAAAAAAAGAAATCCATGCCTCCTCAAAATAATCAAACATTTTTTTTTTTTTTTAAAGCAGAGAAGAAAATTCTCCTGGCTACTCAGAGCTTTTGGATGCCAGCCGTTGTGGGAAACACATTACCAAATTGTCTTGCCAAATCCCCTCCAGGACCAGAAAATTAGGAATTCAAGCCCTTTGTTGCAGGGGATAGAAGCTGGGCCTTGGGAGGTACTGACCCACAGTCTCTTAGTTTCTAGCTAAGTAAATATGCCATTCTTAGGCATCATCCCTCTGAGCCTCCCCTGTCTAGTCAGCCTGCCCTTTGAGTGGTGCTAACCATAGATGGGTGAGAGGCAAGGGACTTCTATCTGGAACTATAAGCCCACTTCTTCAGGGACCCAGGTGACAAACACGGAGGGATGCTAAAACAAAGACTTCGTAAAGCATGGGTCCTTTGGCACTCTGAGGAGTGTCTCCTTCTCTTCCCTCCAGGAAGAACCATTAGGTCCCATCGTCTGGTTGGTTGGCCCAGCAGGCCATAGCCTACGTCACTAGCTCTTGGTCTGGTTTCTGCTTCCAGCTCCCCTCTCATCTCTACCCGTTGCTCGTTTCTGAGTTGCTTTTCTTTGGCTGTTCTGCTCTCCCCAAGGTGCCACCCAAGCACCCCCCTCATGTGTCTCCCTGAGGTTGAGGCTCCTTGGTTGTGTGGTCCTCTGGCCAGCCTCAAGTTGACCCACACTAAGCCGACAGGAGTGGATGAGGGACAAAGTGCGGGGCTTTCAGTTCTGGCCTTGGATCAGAACCGTGAGAGATGGGCAGGAAGCAGTAGAGAGAGAGGAGACAAGTTAATGGAGCATTGATAAAAATATGAAATTCTGCAAGTTTCCCAGGATGTGATGTTTGTTTCTTTGACTTTGTTTCTGGAGTTAGGAAAATATGATGTGGGGACAGATGTCCCATGGAATGAAAGTCTTCTATGTCCTGACTGTATTCTCTTCTAGGGTTTTGAAGGCTAGTTCTGCCTGGGGTCAAAGTTGAAAGTAGGCAGGCTAGCTCTAGGCCTGAGTTTCTCCAGGGGTCAATGGAAGGGACCATCTCTGTACTGGTTTCTAATATTGGCAAGACTTTGAAAGCAACAGTTTGACTCTCCAGATTCCTGAGATCTAGATAGAGCAGAGAAGGCGGGCCAACTTCTCTGAGAAGGGGCGGGTGAGTGGGAGGGAGGAAGGCTGTCAGGAGTGGGTTTTGAAATGTGCATGCTAGTCACTTATTCCTTTTGGATATGCGGGGTTATTATTTTTTCTAACATTTAAATGCTTATAAAAATGGCGTGATTTCCTTACTATAAAATAATGCGTGTGTGTTATCAAACATTTAAAAATATGCTGAAAAACAAAAGGAAAGAGACACCTGGCAGTTCCCTCCCCAGACGGTCAGCGAGGAGGGGATTCTGGTTCCTGCATTGCTGGCCTAATTTCTAAGCATCTGCAGACCTGGACATGTTATTTTGTTTCTTTCTGCAGAAGTTCATTCACGCATTTAACAAGTACTAATTGAGCACCCACTCTTTGCCAGGCACTGAACTCACATTTTGGAAGCTGTCACACTAGCCTGGTTTTTCACCGAAATATGCGTCACGAACATGCTCCCACCACGGCCGCTCATGTCTCGGAGCTTCCAGATTTAGATTTGGGGTGTAATGAGGCAGTTGGCAAATGTTGCCATCTCGGGTCTTATCTTAAGAAGGAAGGGAAGCCAGCTGAGCTCCTCTGTCCTTGGCATCTCCTTGAGAGAATAATGTGTCCTTTTGAAGACAAACGATGGGCCAAGGAAAGCTTGGAGGGTGCAGAGTCTGCTTCCCTAGTCTTTAGTATTAGAATCTGAGTTTTTCTAAATGAACAGTTTGGAGAGGGGAAACCCCAGGTTTTTACATGGCATTTGTCACCCGAGAGGGTGGAGGCCCTAGAGTTTCAGTACTGCACCTGCTTCAGAGCAGAGGTGGGGGCTGGGACCATTTAGATGATTTGCCCCAGGGGCACAGGCACACAGGTGAACTGGAGCTGGAGCTTGGGTTGCTGAGTGAAAGAAAGGTACATAGACAGATGGAAGATGGGTAAGACACAAATAGTCCAGGCCATGTTTGCGGGCTGAAGGGCTTTGCTTGAGTTTTGAGATACAGAATTCATTGCACCCTCATGCAATGCACATCTGAAGTTCCACCTTGGTCAGGGAGCAGGGGTGGGGGAGTGGGGGGGTGGGGGAAATGGGGGTGTGTGCACGAGAGAGAAGAACCATTGTAAAGCCATTGTAACTTACGGAGCAGGTGGCACAGAAAGGACTTCCAAAAGTTCAGGGTCACACGTGTCCATCAGACACTTCCTTTGCACAGGGCAGAGTATGGAATGCTAGCTATAAAGAGAATACTGTTCTCCCTCTTAAGGGAAAGCCCATGCCACTACATGCCATCCCTTTAGAGACCTTGATGGTGTGGGAGAGATGGAACACAGGTTTCCATGAAAGGGGTGATGACCTCTTGCCAAAGATGGAGCTGAGGAAGGCTTCACCAGCAAGGTGGAACTGAAGGTCATTAGGGATGACAGAAAACAAAGAGACAAAACAACATGGAATTCCCCTAAGTACCAAGGGGATTCCCCCATAGAGGGTGAAGTGCGGAGTCTGGGGTGGGGCTGCAAATGGACACGCTGGGGATGGTAGGTGTTTCACTGACTGACCTCAGATTCAGTTTAGCCTAAGTATGTCTCTGGTAATCAAGGCCTTGGCCTGGGTCTGCTCCTGGGGGTAACAGGGACCATGGTGGCATCTCTCACCTTCAGGACAGAAAATCCTTCTTTCTTTGCTACTGAATAAAAAGCCCTGGGCTATATTTCATTCAGATCCGCCTAGGTTACATGAATCTATCTAAACCAATCACAGGAAGTTCTGGGACTGGGGTGGAGCCAACCTATCCCTTCCAGGGCTGCTTCTTGGTGGTGAGCATGGCTCGTGTGTGCTTGGGAGAAGCTGGGGCCTGGACAAAGGCAGTCAGGATGTACTCTGTGTGTCCCTGTCAGAGCAGTTGCATGGCTCCACCCCCTCCTGCAGGAAGAGAACTGTCATGGTGGAATCTTCCCTGAATTTGGCAGTGAGGCCATTGCATGTCTGACATGGGCTCTGGTCTCTCAGTAGAAGCCACCAAACTGGGCCAGCGAGCGAAGTCCAGAATAGGGCCCACGTGGGTGTGTCTGACTCATCCTGGCATATATGGGGAGGAGGAAGGAGAGGCAGAGCAGGAGGGTAACTACAAACGGCTGAGTGAGTTAGGCTTCTTCAGTCCACAGTGCTTCCCTGCGGTTCTTGTCATTCTTTGGATGTAGGGGGCCATGGATTTCCGAGGACTGAGGGCTAGTGCTTCCCACGAAAGACCTCTGAAGGGCCTGGGGTCCCCCAGGCGTTGCTAGGAAACTGAGCTCATGCTTTGTGCACCCCATCTTTTTTCCCTCCATTTGCAGCTTCTCCACATTAGGCCCCTCTGGGCTGAGCTTTGATTGATAGGTACCCTGGCGAAATGGCCATGTCCCGGGGCATCTGACAGCTTTAGGACATCTGTGCTGGTTTCTGTTCAGATTTAGCTGGGCCTCTCTGGGCTCTGGACTGTGGAGAATTAATTTGCTTTAGGCCTCCGAAGCCACTAGGATGCTATTCTTTTGTTTGTTTGTTTCTTGTTTTCTTAGAAAAAGCAGCCTTCTTGTTTGTCTGTAAGGCAAGAGTTCAGCCCTGTGCTGACAAAAGAGGGCTACTTTGACCTGGTGATTTTCTTCCTCTACTGTAGATTTAATGAAGTGGTGGGCAACTGAGCAGGCCGTGGGGATGGAGATGGCTGGAGGGCGGCAGCATGATGCTCAGTGCGCTGGATGGCCAGATTGCTCTGAGCTAGTTCTTGGGTGAGCCCTAAACTTCCGTATGCTAGGGAAAGACATGGTAGAGTATTCGGTTTCCTGCTCATCAGCCCTATGACCCTGGACACTTGACTTCCAAAGTTCATGAAATAGTCACGAATGATACCCTATGTGCTAGGAACATTTTGGGGGTATGTGCATGTTTCTTGATCTTTGAGTAGGTCTAGGAAGGAAGTGAGGCTGAAGTTCCGAGCTGCTGAGGGCTCTGTGTGCACACACACTGCCCCAGCTCTCTGTGTGTGCTGTCCAGAGTCTCATGGTGAGATGGCCCAGAAAGGGTGGATTAGCACCCTCACTTTCCAGGAGAGAAACAGAAGTTCAGAGGGGTTAGTTAGTTTTCCTAAGGCTTCTCGGCAAGTATGTCCTCAACGCATCAGTGCTTTGGATCTTAGATGTAAAGTATATGCTTTGGGGGGCACACCCAGAGACTTGGTAACACCATACTTTTCATTTGTTTATTATTTACCTCCTCAGTGTGTGTATCTATTCTGTGTAAGTCAGGAGTAATTATAAAGTTTCTGTAGGTGAGGATGGCCTAGGATTGATTGATTTGATCAGTGTCCTCTAGTTCATTATGCAGTCAGCCAGGATTGGAACCCATATGCTCTGAAGGCAGAATGTCTACTTCTCGTGTTGCCACAGGCCGAGGTCCTGTCTGCTTGTTAGCAGCCATGGCCACAGTAGTGAAGACAGGAATAATCAGCTCGTGGTGGCCAGATCCGACCTCTTGCAAGCTCCTGTTAGAGATTATAAAGGGATATTTTCCTCCTTAGGCAGGTCTCACTGTATGGACAAGGCTGGCTTGGAATTCATGATCCTCCCACTCCTCTCTCCCAACTACTAGGCTCAGGGCCATGAATAACCATGTCTTTTTTTTCCTTTTTGGTGGACCCAATCTTTCCTAGTATCTCCATAGGGCTTTGTGAGGACTAGGGGGTCAAAGAAGTTAAGACTCAGGTTCCTTGGAAAGATGCATAACGGGTCGGGTTTTGGGCTTCACAGGGGTCATGTGGTATGAATTAGGGCAGGCAGTGGGAAATATCAATGAGCAGTTTCTTGGAACGTGGTAGTATCTTTCAAGTGTGCTATGGATAGAAGGCAAGTCCCTAGTTGAAGCTGAGGGACTTGGGCTTTTGGTAAGAAATCCATACATAGAAAGTGCTCACAAGCCTGGGACTGCCTTCTCTACCCTCCTGTAGGTTGACACTGTCACCGTCATTCTAGAGGTGGAAGAACAGGACAGAGGGATTTCATTGCTCCTGTCTCCTACATAGTGAACTGCAAACCAGGATTTGAAATAGGGATACAGGAATGGCTACTTTGATTACATTTGATTACAGAATGTCTGTATTAGGCAAATCTTGCAACTAATTTGCGTTTTACAGATCCTTAAAAGATGTTGGTTAACTCAGGACAGTTGGGGAAACAGTCTTCGAAGCCAAGTGGATTCTCAGATGAATGTTCTCCACTTCCACTCCAGTTTGGAGCAGGCATTTGGAGCTCAGGTGTAACTCTGTAGAGGAAGCTGATAGGACCAATGGGGTGGTCAGGTTCCGTGTTTTGTTCAGAGCCTGACCTGAAGCCCTTGGGGGCACTGATAGAATAAGAGATCAACCCCTGAGAGTTAGAGGATCACATTGCAAGTCTGCTGCCATGGAAGCTTTGGTGAGAGGGACAGATCGCAAATGTCGTACATAAAGATGGTTCAACTTAGTAGTCAGGGAGGGCACCAGATCCCATGCCCACTGAGCTTTTCTTGATCATGTGGGTTTTATAGTCTGGATTCGTTAAGACCTAAGGCATGGGCTCTGTGTGTCTCGGGTATGAATGAATGCTGTGGATCTATTCTGTGTGCAAACTTTAGTTAAGTTACCTCCTCCTCAGAATCGCAGATTTATCCCTTACAAAATAGAAAAGTCGCACCTACCCCGCCTCAGTATCTCATATTTTTCCATTGTAAAATAGGAAAAGTCATGCCCGCCCCGCAGATTGGTTGTGAATATTACATGAACAATTAGAGGTAAACTTTATGTAGTCTCAGACTTATGTCTAGCTGGAATCTCTCTGTGGATTCAAATGCTTGCGTGTGTATCTACCCTTTCACCACCTCTGCTGATACAATTTGAATTCAGCTCAGAATGGAAGCTTTCTCTTCTTTTGATTTTTATCTCCTGCCCTGCCCTACTAATCCTAGCCACCCCTACTTCAGAAATAGGTATCCCCACCCTGCCACTTACTCAGACTTATCTCACCTAGAATTGTCCCTCTTGCCCTCAAGCTCCACCCACAATCAATCTGCAAGCAATTCCAGTTTGTTCATCTTAGAAATGGACCCAGAATAGAACCATACTTTTTACCACTATGGCCCAAACTACCCCTTTTTCCCACTATAACAATGACCTCCTTCTCACTTAACACCTTTTAACCACGAACCCTGTACATTAGTTTTGCTGTGGTTTTATTTTATCTTCTTAGTCTTTCTCTCCTCCCCTTCTCTGCTCCCTCCGTGCGGGTGTGCGCGCGCATGCACATTAGCTGTGGTAGTCAGAGGACAGCTTGTGGGAGTCAGTTCTCTCCTTCCACTGTATGGATTCTTAGGCTTGAACTCAGGTCATCAGGCTTTGGGGCACGGATCCATTTTGCTGACCCTGGAAGTATCTCAAACTGAAACTCTCATCTGTCCTTCAGTTTGGACTTTTCCAGGGCATCCTGTGCATCCTGTGCCAAGCCTAGATGAGCCCCAGGGTCTTCAGGGCTCCTTAGTTCTGCTCCCGGCGTGTCATCCCCTTCCCAACCCTCCTTCCACTCTCCTTGCTGGATCTACGTAGTTCACACTGCTAACTTCGCTGCTCCTTGAAGTTTCCAACCCTTCATAGCCTCCAGTCTCTCTTGGCCTGGATGTTCCAGGCCTGAGCTGGCTTCCCCAGTCCTGCTTCATTGAACAAGCTGCCTCCCCCCCATTCTCACTCTAGAGCAACTTTTCCCTCCCCAGCACTTTCTTCTTTAATTTCCACAGCCCTAACAGCCCCTGACACACGTCGTACACACGTCTGTTACATTTGTTCACGGTCTCGCCTGAATAGGACCTCATACCCCGAGGGCTGGTGGGTACTTTGCTTTATTCTCGAGCAGCACTTCTGAGGTAGTGAACACTAAGCCAACATCTGCGGAGTGAATGTCTCTCCCCCACTTCCCTTCCACCGTCTGGGTTCATTGGGGCATCGCCACCTTTTCACCCTGCCCTTGGGGGTCTAATGGGAACATATTACCCATCTTGGTTCTCTTCCTGGAAGTATCCATGAGAGACAGGGCGTGGCAACTCTCCATTCTGTGTTATCATAGAAGGGATGCATGAGCCTTGTGCAGTGCAAAATAACAACAGTACACATACCCAAAGACCAAGGCCAATCCAGGAAACAGAAATCCATAGCAAAGAACATGAAGAGGGAATTGTAACTCCGTGGGTAAAGTGTTTGTGGTGCCGGCATGAGGACCTGAGTTCAATCTGCAGAGCCGACCCATGTGGAAAAGTCAAGCCTAGCCATGTGCACCGGCACATCCGCTTGGGAGGAGAAAAGCAGAATGACCCTGGAACTCATTGACGAGCCAGGCTGGCCTAATAGGGGAGCTCCAGGCCAACGAGAAATCACATTTCAACAAACAAGGTGAAACTGGGAGGCGAACTCACAGACCTTTAATCTTAGCACTTGAGAGGCAGAAGCAGGTGGATCTCTGTGAGCTCAAGGCCAACTGGTCCACATAGTAAGTTCCAGGCTGCCCCGGGTTGGTAAGTGAGCCCTTGTCTCAAGCAACAGACAAACAAAACTCAAACCCAAGAGCGAAACCAACCCCTCTCCTGCCAAATTAAGAAAAAACAAAATAGAAAAAAAACCCAACTAGCAAACAAGGTGAACAGCACCTGAGGAAAACAGCTGAGGTTGTTCAGCCATTCACACATGTGTGCACATACGTGTTTCTGTACACACACATACACTGTAGATCTCTTGAAGTCCTACCTCTCAGAGCCACATGGCTGCCCACCTCAGGCTATCTTGTGAGTCACAGGTTCCTTTAGGTCACAACAAATCAGAAGGAGTACGACATGAATGAGGAACATGGGTAAAGAAACTAAGGACACAGTGTGCTCTGATGAAAAGTCCTAGGGTAGGGAATTGGAAAAGGTTGGGTCCCGTCAATGACCCGTGTGTGTGTGTGTGTGTGTGTGTATCTTCTTTTTTCTTTTTGAGACAGGGGTTCTCTGCGTAGCTCTGGCTTTCCTGGAACTCACTCTGCAAACCAGCCTGGCCTCGAACTCACAGAGATCCCCTCTGAATGCTGGGGTCAAAGGTATGGCCATCACTGCTTGGCTAAACATCTTTGTATGTGAAGGAAGGCAGTTTGCTTCAAGGTAACATTCTGGCATAAGGAAAGATAGCAATGTGCTTTCTGAAGGAGACAGGACAAATTCATTTTGCCCTTCATTGCTTACTCTCCAAAGCACCTACTTGGATGGGACCCTTCTTTAAGTCATGAGGGCTGGGTTTTAATGCAAGAAGATTCATTGTTAGCAGGACATGAGACTGAGGCAGGAGAATGGCAGCTATTGGAGGACTTACACAGCAGATGCTGCATGCATGGCACAGTTCTCCCCCTCCATCCGTAGGCACATGCTTCCTACCTGAATGCCTGAAACTGCAAACAGTACTCGACCTGTGTATACCATGCCGCCCTCCACCCCCGGTATATTTATAGCAAAGCTTAATTTTATAAATTAGACACAGCTAGAGATTAGCCATAATTAAAAATTAAATAGAATCATAACAATGCATGTAGTAAAATTGCTGGTGTAACTGTTCTTGCTCTGGGGCCATGATTAAGTACAATAACATTGCCCAAGCAGTAAGTACTGCGGTACCCTGACAGCCTTAACAAGAAGGCCACGAGGTGAGTAGCAGGCGAGCAACACACACAATGTGGACACAGTGGCCAAAGGGATGATTGCACTTCCAGGAAGGATGTTGCTCACAGGGGTGGGAAAATAAAACTGGGATTATTATTATTTTCTGAACCTTCCCATTTAATGTCTTTCTGTTGCAGTTTACCAAGACTTATTGAGATGGAATCTTGAGAGAGCAGATGAGGAGGGGGGAGTGGGTTACCATATTTAGCTCATCACTCTCAGAGCAATCTAAGTGGTGGGAGTTTTGAATTACATTTTCCAGACAGGACCCAGTGGCTCAGAGCATTTGCATAGCTTCTGCAGGTGTATGTCTCTGGGAGCGTGGTGTGATTTGAACCCAAGCCACCTCCCAAGACCTTGCGTATCCTATCCATGAGGGACGTGACGGCAGGCAATCGGATTGAAAGAAGCAGCTTTGCCGAGACAGAAGTGTATTTGATGAACTGCGGGAGGAGGCTGGGTTTCCACAGAGGCTTTTGATCGCCCCCTCTCCTATTCCTCCCATATATTCCGCTGGACTTCGTGTTATCAGACAGATGAGGAGACCCCGGTTCTTTGTCTTTGGGAAGTTTCTCCCAGAAACACTGGTTGATGGCTTGATGGGATGGGAAGGCTGGAGGTGGTACCAGCAATGTGAATGAGGAGGCAAACCTTGAGGTGGGGATAATGAGAAACCAGCCATGCAGGTCATTCCCTGGCCTTAGGTTTGGCTGTAACAGGTACCTCTTCTGCAGATGAGTAAGAGCTCTAGAAGTGAGAATAATATGGGGGTGGTTAAATCATTTCTTTATTTGTAACCCCTTGAAAACCTGGCTCTAGAGATGGGAGAGGATGGTCTGAGGTTACAAAGCCAGTGTGTTGGAAGGAGCGTTTTGGGGGAGTGTCATAAGACCACAGTGGGAAGATGTAAGTCGTAGCATTATGTGTGCAGGTAGTGTGTGTATGTTCCTTAGGGAAGTCCTGTGGGCGCCATTCAGTTTAACAAAGTGTAATCTGACAACCCAGACACCATAGGAGGTGCTCGAGATGGAGTCGGCACAGTGGCGGTAGGTGACAGCTGGCAGAGTGGAAACCTTTTGGTGGCTCTACTGAGCAGAGTTGATGAATTAGGTGTGGGGACAAGAGAGGGCGAGTTATGTGGGCGCTGGCGTGAGGGCCTTACTGATAGTTGGCTTCAGAACTTCTCTCCCAGGGCTGGCGGCCAGGTCCAGATCTCCAGGGCAGGCTGACCAGGCTAAGAGAGGTCTTGGAAGTGTCCCGACTACAACTTGAGTCTTTGGATTTCTTCCTTCCTTACAAAAGTTTCCACTTTCCCAACCTCTCTGATTTCTTCTCCATCTGCTCAAACTCTAACCCTAACCCTAATCCTAACCCTAACCTTCAGAGAGACGTCTGCTCTCCTGAGTCCCCTTGTCTATACAGAATAAGAAAATGATGAAGATGAATTGATAGAACACTTACTGAGCTGAGAGAAAAATCAGAAATTAGTCAATTTGGGATTCAGTAAAGCAGTCAGATCCAGGTCCAGTTCCCATGCTATGGATATTGCTGTTGCAGACAGCTCCAGCTGCTCAGTTTTTTTTTTCTGTCAGCTGTGGAATCTTAGTGCTAATATAAGAGTTTGGCCTCACATTCTAGAGATACATAAACCGACTCCTAGAGAAGTAGAGGTTTGGGATTACGTGAATAAAGTCACAGAGCAAGTTGGTATGCCTTGACATCTGGACATGAGAGTACTTAAGACACCGTGAAGCTGGGTAGAGAGGATGGAAGAACACATGTGTAGGAATTTCAGACCAGAAGAGCATGGTTGCCTGTGTAACGTAAACCAGTCCAGCACTCCCTTTGGGTGGAGGTTAAGGTTTACTTTCTACCCAGAGTTGTCTTTCCCCCCGCTAAGAATATTAAGTAAAAATGGCACTAAAAGAATCAATGTTAAGCTTCTATGTTCTGGAAGACCAATTCAAGGTCATCTGTCTGCTTTTGCCCTTGGAAAGTCTTCTTGGGAACGGGAGCACTATTGTTGGTAGCTTGGACTCCACCTTCCTCTCTCCCTGCCTTGACTGGCCATCTTGCTGTACCTCCTATGCCACTGCATCTCTTGTGAAGCAGGCTGCTGAGGTCCCCACTGCCCCTCTGCCTCAGGAGTTTATAAGCCATGAGCCTGGAGCAGCGTCTTGATGTGTGGACACTTCCGTTCTTTTCTTTCTGTGGTGCGAGTCTTCTGGATGCCTTGGGCTGAGCACAACACTCAGAACCCACAGATTAATCTGGTTTGGCCTTGCTTTGGCGTTTTGATAGGCAATGTGGCATGTGATGGAGAGAACCGCAGAGTCTTTCTTTGACATTTACAATGGGCTTGTACCGTTGGCATTTTTCATGTCTGGCCAAGCACAGTTAGGCGTGTGTGTGTGTGTGTGTGTGTGTGTATTATGGCTGAGAGATTGGTGGTCCCTTGAGGTTAAGTTCAGTCTATTGTTGAGGTTAAGTTTATAGCCACCTGTGTGAACCTCTTGATTTGAGATGTGTTACTTCTCTGAGCTCCAGGGGTTGTTGCTCAGTGGCTCAGACTATGGGCACATGGAATATGTGAACAGAGGAGGTATTGCCACTTTGATGCCTGATAACCAAGGGCTAGCCTGGTAAAATATGGATACATGTGGCAAGATAAGGGTGAAGAATTCATATTGGCCCAGGACCTCAGATGGAGTAAGTTGGTAAGGGAACATTAAAAGGAGCATATTGTAGGTTTTGGCAGAATGAACAAGGGGAGCTAGATAGATGGTTAAAGTAGGGGCAGGCAGAATGATTCAGCCTCTTGGAGTGGATTCTCTCAGTCCCCATTCTGTACCATGCCTGACTGGGCCTGCATTTCAGCCTTGAGCCCTTGCCAGGGTCCAGCCAGCACTCACCGCCCTGGCTGGCTGCTGACCCCTTGGCACTGGCTTCAATGCCATTTGTCTTTGTGTCTAATCTGCAACGTGGGCAGATGCAGAAGTGGCTCAATTGATGACCTGTCTTCCGGAGCACTCAGGGGATCCTGGGAGGCTCTGTTGCTTAGATGGTTCTGAGGTGTTAAGGAGCCCTTGGTAGAGATCTGTACAGGGAGGTTGATGGTGGCTGCCTCCCCTTCCCCCAGTCACTCTTTCTTTTCTGGTCTGGTAACTTTGGTTCAGTTTAAGTGAGTTTTACATTTCAAACTGAGATAATGCTTAAGGATTGTTGTTCTTGAAGGATTAGTTTCCAGAGAAAGTGAGAAAATGAACACACAGCGGCAAAGAAACAGGGCACTTTTTTGCATTTTCTATCTGGGGTTTCACCATCATCTTGTAGGGTAGTCACTGGTTCATTCATTCATTCATTCGCTCACTCACTCATGCATGCATTCATTCATTCATCAGCCTTTTATTTATCACTCACTTGGTGTTTGCTGAGTAAACAGGTTCAGATCTAAGACTTTAACAACAACAGTAAGAGCCATAAAAGCCAGGAAGAGGACATGGTTGGGCTACAGCATGCATCTTAAGAGTGAATTTGTCTAGTAAGTGTGAACTTGCCTAGTAAGTACGAACTTGCCTAATAAGGAAAGGCTCTTGTGCTTCCTTTGTTCCTCAGATGAAGAAACTGACATAGGGCCAGGCTGTTCATCCTCACTCAGCAGAGTGGAGGCTATCTTTCTTAGTTCAAACCCAGGATCTTTATTTTATGCCCTGCTTCCTCAGTAGAGTCCTGGATGTGCTCAGTTGTGACACATCACATCATCGTACCCATCCTTGAAAACTCTCACCAGCACAGCTTCATGGATAGACAATTGGACCTTAGGGCAGACACCTTTCCCAGGATGCCACTGCCGAGGATCAGAGGGATTCCAGCACAGGTCTGTATGACTAAGCTGAGGTGTTTAGTCACTGTGTCACAAGATGTCAGCTTGGTTGTTTGTAGACCACGAGATATTTATTTCTTCCTTTTTTATAGATGCAGTTACTCTCCAGGGAATTCCATGCCGTCCCTCTAGAAAGCACAAAGTGAGAACCGATGCCCAGGTCTCACCTCCTGGTTGGAACTCTCGCGCTGCATACCACCTCTCTTCATGACTGAGGGCCCTGAGCATGGCCTGGCCATGTCGCTCCAGCTTCCATGGCTGGTATTTAGCCATCAAGGACAAATCCTCAGTCTTGGGTGTGGACTCCTTGAAAGAAAAATGCAAGGAGACACTGAACACCTGGCATGGGTTAGAGATAGCATTCCTCATGAGGAAGGAGTAAAATGAAATGAATTGCTTATCTTGGTAGTGGGAAATAATTTTAAAGGGTATTAGATACAAAGTCCATCCTCCGTGTGTGTGGTGACCAGTTCGATGGTCCTGCCTTTAATAATTTCACAGGCTAGTTGGCCAAAGGGATGCATACACATGTGGTACCTTCATTTAGTTACTGTTGAGTTTCTTCACAGACCACGCACTGGAGAAGCTGTAGGGACTTCTGTGCTTAAAAGGGAAGATGAAGTCCCCGTCCCTGCAAACTTTCCCTTTGTGTTTGGGGGAGTGAAAGTAGAACACATTGAAAAGAAAACCAACTATAGATGAAGTTCAAGATGTGAAGGGTGGGTATGAGAACTATTCGGACTGAATAGGAGGTCTGAGATGGTTGAGTAGAGAAGACTTCCTTGTAGAAGAAAAGCGTTGAACTAGTGGACAGCTGAAGGGGCTCTGATGGAGGAACCGAAAGGATTCTCAGTCCAGCTCGGGATTCATTCTTTCAGATGGAGAAACCCAGGGGGAGGGTGGATTGGTGTTAGGACTGGAGGATGTTGCAGGCAGTGGGAACTATGTCTTTTAGGTATACTTCCCACTTGTTCTTCTTAAGAGCCCCTCTTCCTTACTCCGGTAGTTTGGAAGTATGACACTTTGCTTCTGTCTTGAGCGTCTGTTGTCTTCCTCCCTCCTCTGAGCTCTGATCATGGCTCCATGGATACCTGCACCAGCATATAAATTATCCAGTGGACCTCAGCACTTGCCCAGCAGCCAGTGCACTCAATAACATGCATGCATAATCAATACAGGAGGCTGCTGCTGCTTTTAGCCCAGGCACCGGAGAAGAAGTTGGGCTCTCAGAGCCTTTCTGCCTGTTGGCATTTATTCTCCCCGTCACTTCTGTCTTTCTTCTCACTTCCAGCTAGGTCTGTAGGTGCCTGGTATGATGTTATAAGTGGATCGTGGTTCCTGTCTCTGTCCTAAGCTGTAACATCTAGCATTTGAAGGTGCCTGATGATGCCATAGTATAACCTCGGACCCTGGCACCCCAGACCTTTCACTCCGTACATTTCCTTGCTGTTCTTGGCATTGCCAGGCCTTTTGAACATTTGTAAGGCAAACAGGCTGGCATGTAAGGTCCGAAGGCCGTGTTGTCATTTTCTGGTTAGAAGCAACTGATTTGTGTCTGATGCATCCTTTTCTGCGGTATCTATGAGACATCACAAGGGCTATTATTTCCCTTATCCTGCTCCTCCTCTTCTGCCCTGATCGGGGCAAAGTGGTAGCTTTGAAAACCCTTTCATCGACAGGGTGTGCAGTAATCTCTTCTGAAGCCTTTATTCTACCCTACCACCCATTCTGAAACACCATCTGCATGTCACCCGTACATAAAGGATGTGCGTGATCACACATCTTCCAGAAGCACAGGCAGGCATCACGTGGAGATGTTTTTACTTGAGGAATGAGTATAACTCCCAAGGTTACCTGTGCCCTGGTAAGGTGAGGGACCAGGCCCTGCTCCATATTTGCTCCCTATGGTTGATGCCCTGCTGGGTCACTGTCCTGCACAGCTCTAGGTGGGAACTGCTCTGCTGGACTGAAGTCTGCCTGGCAGGAGAGTTTGATCTTCTGTTCTCTTCCTTCTTCAGATACACTGCATTCAGAGAGAAGATGCTATCGCCACCATCCCTTCTGGGTGGACAATAGACATGCTTTATATCATGTGACTTCCATTCTCCTATTTCCCCACCTACTCTGGATTATTGTAGCATGGGGGAGCATCTGGGCTACCCAGCCTCATTCTGGCCTGCACTCTAAGGCTTAGAAAGGATGGCGGATGGGCCAAGCTGATAACTAGTTTGGAACTTGGAAATTGGGCTTGAGGGGGGATTGCTGGGTACAAAGATCAATTAGGACATAATCATCTCTGAGGTTAGGAGATGATGACCAGCAGAGTTGGGAGATGTGCAGATACTGTCAACAGAAAGGCAAAAGTTCCTTGAAAGAAAGGAAAGGGCAAGGAAGAAAAGGAGGGAACTATCTCTTCTTGAGTTGTGCGGCTCTTCCCTGTCTTCTCATGTATTCGCAGAGAGATCTTGTTGTAACCTTCCTTTGTTAGGGGACTTTGTTTTCTTGCAAATTCAAAGTTCAACAGTGGCAAGTTCCCTTTGAGTTGTGCAGCTCTCAAAAGAGATGAATTGGGCAAATAACACTCAGATGAACGGCCTGGAGCAGGTTCTAGGTTCTAGGTGTTTCCTTCCAGGTAGCTTCTTGTCAATTTCAGATGCCAAGTTATATCCAGAGGCTTGAGAAGACTCCCTAGAGAACTCTTTAGCACCTTTTACAGTTGGCAGTTTCTTTCCAAGTTCAAACAATGGGCATATCTTGGTTCTATGGTGATAGAGAACAAGACAGCGGACTTGTAGCTGACTCTGAACAGGGTTCCTGGATTCAGGGAAGGTTCTGGGGATGCCAGAATTAGGGAAAACACCACTATTGGTTAGTGGGACATTGTCAGAGCCTTCATTGTGGGTATTGATATGAAGCCCTGATCGGGTGCCTAGAAAATATCATCCGGCTTTATCAAAGGGGAGCTCGTGAAGTCAGCAGAGGAGGGACACTGGGTAAGCAACAGGCTGCTCCCAGGGAAGGTTGCTAAGGTAACCCTCCAGGTTGTCTACAGGACCAGCTATGCTTAAGGTCCCAACCACAGCACATGGATGTGGCAGTTTGAGAAGGAGGAACACAGTTTGGTTTTCCGCCACAGTAATGTAGGTAAGGACAGCCAACAATTCTTGGTGGTGTACTTGTGTGCCCTGGGTGTTGTACTAAGCCTTTCTTAGTGTGTTCTCACTCTCTTCCTCTCCTTCTCCCACCCTCCCTTCGTCCCTTCCTCCTCTCCTCCCTTCTCCTTTCTCTTCCCCTCTCTCCCTCTCTTCTTTTCTCTCCCTTTCTCTGTCTCATTTCTGGAAGATCTAAGCAGCTTCACTATCTTTCCCAAGGCTACTCACCTTGCTAGCGAATTCTGGCCCCTCCCACCTCAAGACCGTGCATTCTCTGTGAACTCGTTCTGTTGCTTTGTTACAAACAAGGCCTTATTCAAGCCATGGGTGGGAGGAGCCTCACTTCATATTCTGTTTCCAACTTTGCCTGGGCCGTGGGCAACTTAGTCTCCCAGGAGGCTTGATGAACCCTGACGGGCGTCGTCCTGTAGGGCACCTGTTAATATGAGCAGCTGCCTCATCCTTTTCCAAGGTGGAAGCAATCCAACCCGCTGTGGACCAGGGAGGAGCTCAATACATTATGTAAGAGTGGCTCGTCCCCGTGGGATGGATGTCACAGACTTTTGTACCTGCACTAAGTGAATGCCAGCTGTTCTGAAACACTAAAGCAGAGCCCCGGAGGTTAGGGAAGGAGAGAGAGACCAAGGGAAGGGCTGTCCTGGGGTTCGGCACACAGTCTCTGTCCAAGCTGAGCTAGTGGGATGTGTTTCAGGAGTAGTGGCTGTCTGCTGGTGTGAAGCTTCTTGTTGGTTCCACACTGGTTTGTCTGGAGTGGGGTAACTTCAAACAGCACAATTGCAGGTTATCTGGGGAAAGGAGGCAACTCTAATCTCGCACTACCTGTTAACAACGACCCTAAGGGAATTGGGTTCTGTTGTAATATGAGTGGGTCCTTTTAGTTGGACAGAACCATTAGATAAGATTCCAGCCATGGAGGAGCTTGAGTAAGTGTGCATGTGTGTAAATGTCCAGCTGGCGGGGGAGGGAGCCCCTGAAACAGTAGTGCCAATTCTATGAAACCCAGTGGTTCTCAGAGGGTCCCAGAGTCACCAGAGAATGTGTGCGGGTCCTACCTCAGAGGTCCCGAATATGACAATCTAGGGGTAGGGTCCAGCAACCTGTGCTTTAAAAGGCTTTTGTCAGGTGTTTCTGGGGCCTGGAACCACAGGACTGATAAGACAAGCAAAGGCAGGCAAGCGGTGGTGTGATTTTTAGACATAATGTCTCTCAGGCTGAGAGGATGTAACTTTGAACTTCCTGACTTTATATTAATACTGAAAATGGCCTCTTATATCTTTCCTGATTAACCTGATTAATATCAGGAGTTCTTCAGTAATTCAGACAAAGTTCCTCATGGTGTGGCTACTCTGCCCATCCTGTCACGGGATAAGACCTCACTGGGCCCTGGTGGGTAGAGAGATGTGGCTTCATCTGTGGGTCTCAGGGGGTGCTTCTCCAGTGCAGCTGAGTGAGAACTTGGGCTTGGGTTCCGCCCCACTTGGGTTAGTTTCAGGGGTCATCCTGTGTTTATTCCTGGCCTCAAGATTCAGTTTCGCCATCTGTGAAATGAGGATGGGTTTAGCTCTCTGAAGTGTCTTCTTGGAGTGATACTCCGTGGTCCTTGGAGACGCCCCCAAGAAAAGCCATGGTTACATCATGCTGGGAACAGAGGCCTTGATGCGGCCATAGTTCCACATTAATATTGGAAGTGACAGCCTGCTGACCATCTGGAAGAATATCCCAGGGCATTGAAGGCTCTGGACCCTGATTTGAGAACTGCATTTTAGGACAGGTGCCTCATTAATAGAAATGACTTCTGGAGAACAACGCCAAATAGGCCCTCTGACTTTGTGTAGGCAAAATTTTCCACCTGTCAAGCCTTTTGAACACAGAGGTCACCCTATACAAAAGAGTAGTCTCCTGCTCTGGGTCTTTTCTGCTCCAACCTCTCTGGGAATTGTGGATTTGATGATTTTCAATGGGAGACATTAGTGGCTCTGGGATACCAGCTCTGGGTCAGTGAGTGGCAAGGCAGTGGTAAAACCCTTAGCTTGTGGATCACCTCTCCAGTGGTTGGAGACACTATTTGGACATGGGGGTAGACAAGAAGGAGCAAAAATCTGATAGTGAGTCAGGGAGGGTCTGCTTTCAGGACTGGTTGTGCTCCCATGGCTTGCCTGGAATATCTATGTCAGAGAGAGAGAGAGGGAGAGGGAAGAGAAGAGAAGAGAAGAGAAGAGAGGGAGGGAGAGAAGGAGGGAGAGAGAGAGATGAGAGAAAGAGAGAAAGGGAGAGAGAGAGAGAGAGAGGGAGAGGGAGAGAGAGGGAGAGGGAGAGGGAGAGGGAGAGGGAGAGGGAGAGGGAGAGGGAGAGAGAGAGAGAGAGAGAGAGAGAGAGAGAGAGAGAGAGAGAGAGAGAGAGAGAGAGTGTACACACTTGACTTTTGAGGCCAAACTGACTTGGGTGTTTGCAACATAAAGAAGCTTTTGAGAGAAGGTGGAGAAACCGCCTCATGAGCTGAGAGGAGACAGCACAGCGAGTGGAGACAGAGCCCCTGGGACGTGGTTATTCTTCCAGTCTCTGAGGGAGTTAACTAGGGGAGAACGGGTAGCAAGGGCCAAGGTCATTTAATCTCAGATCTGCTTCAGACTAGGACCTAGCCTGGAGGGAGGAACAGTGACAGGTACAGTGTATAGGGGAAGGGTTCCCACAGCCGTGGGAGTGAGATGGGTGGGTGGAGTGGGTGCTGGGTGACGCGAGAGGGAGACAGCAGAGTGGACAGTGGAAGACAAACTGCTTTCCCTCACCTGCCTGGCAGGGAAGTGAGATTTACTCTGGTCTGTAGACACAGAGAATTGGACAGAACATTTAAAATATTTCTGAGAAAAAGCAAAACAAAGGCAATTTTGATCTGTTTCTACAAAAGGACTGTGGGCTCCCTACTTGTTTGAGAAGTAGCCAGGATATGAGTCTTGTTTCTGGGGAGCTGTCAAGACTAAGGTGATGCGACATTTGTGAAGTGTGAGGGCTCATCAAGGCAGCTGAGCTGCTGGGGCCTGCTGTGCTGAGCCTCCTGTCATGGTCCCATAAGGATGTGGCTGGTGAGAAGGTCGCAGTGACATCACCTTGCAACCTTGTTTGATGCTCAGCTACTCCAGGCTTCCCTGAAGCCTGTGAGGTGGAGAACCACTTGCAGTCATGGGTGTTTCTGGTTCAACCATGTGCTGAATAGTGGGTGGGACACAAGCCCAGCCTCCACCAATGTCCAGAGAAGGGGAGGTGAGTGCTCTGAAGAGTTTTGGGTCTTTACTAGGGGGCAAGGAGGAGACAGGAAAGGGGTCCAGCTTCCAAGAGTCCAGTGTAGACTGAGAAACTTGATGTGCATGGTGTCACTGTCACAGTAACCCAGCAGTCACTAAAGGGCAAAGACATCAAAATCCTTTAATAAAGAGCTCAGCAGCCAGCATGTGGGGTAGACATAACATAGAGCCCTGATTGAGCCTGTATTGGTGGTCACTGCATCTTGGGACTGAGACATTGGAGATGGCTTGGACAAAAAAAAGGCTCCCTGTGCCTGTTTCTGCTCAGACAATTCCCTCACTCACTCTTATTCATGTCCCTCCTGACGGCGCATCATTGGGTGGGTGAGTTTTAAGGTGTGTCCTCTTTACTTCAGCGAGGGTCTTCCTGGGATGGACCCTAGCTTCCTTGTTGGTGTTTCTTTGTTGGAAGGTATTCTCCATTGTCGCTGTCTGAGGGTTAGACATTGTGGCCTGGGAGTCTGAAGTGTCCCTCTGACCCTAATCACTGGCAGTAAGCTTCACTTAGTTTCAAATTTGGTAGGATATGTTACAGGCAAATTTTCTGTTTGTCATTAATCTTCTTCCTCTTAGGCTATATGGCTCTTGAGAGTAACATTATCATTAAAGTGGTATAATTCACACACAAACACATACACATACATGTGGGTGTAGTCATTCACACTAAGTGAATATATATACTTATATTTTTAAGTAAACATAAAGTGTGTTTCCTTATAACTTTTTTTTCTTTTTAAAATTATTTTTATTGAGCTCTACATTTTTCTCCCCTCCCCTTCAACCCTCCCCCAAGGTCTCCCAATTTACTCAAGAGATCTTGTCATTTTTTACTTCTCATGTGTGTCTCTCTTAGGGTCCTCATTGTTGTCTAGGTTCTCTGGGATTGTGATTTGTGGGTTCCTTATGACTTTTAAAAAATTCTTAGTGCTATTCATCCCTCTTCTCTTTCCCTCTGTCCTACCCTCCCTCCTCCCCAGTGAAAGTCCCCTCCTGCCATTTTTCTGATGCCTGTGTTCTATAACTTCACCTTGGTGTCTCCCAGCTCATCTGGATCTTATAATCTTTATATTTCCTCCTCCACACAGCTCTTTGAGTCTTGGGGGGAGGGGTTTGATAAAGACATTCCATTTAGGACTGAGTGCTCCAGAGTCTCCCACTCTGTATTGCCTAGTTGTGGGTTTCTGTGTTAGCTCCCATCTACCACAAGAGGATGATAGCTGAGGGAGGCACTGATTTATGGATATAGCAAAATGTCTTTAGAAATTTTTTTGCTATGTTTCTTTAGCAGAATAGTATTTGGTTTTCCCCTAGATCTCTGGCATATCCAGTCTGAGGTTCTTGGCCACCTGGAAAGTATCAGGACTCCATCTTGTGCAGTGCATCTTAAATCCTGTCAGAGAGCCGTTGGTTTCCCCACAACATTGGGGCCACTATTGCACCAGCCTATCTTTCAGGCAGGTCACCATTGTAGACTGAGGGGCTTGTGCCTGGGCTGGTATTTCCTTTACTCGTTGGTAGTATGTAGTGTACCTTCCAGTACCATGAACATGAGTCAGTAGGGGCAAAGGCTCTGGTTGGGCACCAGTTTGACTTCTCCATGTTCAAAGAGATATGCAAGTGTTGCCTTCAGCAAAACTGGGGCAAGATGAAAATCTCAGCATAGCAACAGGTGGAAGCATAGAGAAAGAAGGGACAGTGGGTTGGAGCACTCTGCCTCTGAGCTTGAAAAACTGAGTTTCATTTTATTTACTTTATTAGCCTGCTACCACTATTAACACACATTATCTGATATAATAAAAATAACACCCAATAAACCCTGGAAACCTAGAAAGTAGTAAAAGTGTAAAGCCAAACCCACAAGGAATTATATCATTATTTTTCTGTTGTCTTAAGTTTTTTGTGTGTATGTGTGTGTGTGTATGATACTATGTATGTGTCTGTCTGTATGCATGTGTGCATGCATGTATGTACATATGTATGTGTGCATTTGTCTATGAATGTATATATGGAAGCCAGAAATCAATATTGGATATCTTATTCAACACTGGCCATCTTATTTTAAATTACATCTATTTATTAATTCATTTTATTGTGTGTATGTATGGAAATCAGAGGATAACCTGTGTGAGTCAGTTCTCTTCCTCCGCTACATGGATTCCAGGGATCAAATTCAAGTGATCAAGCGTGGTGACAGGTACCTTCACTCACTAAGTCATCTTGCCATCTTTCTAACTCACTTTTGGAGAAGGGGTCTCTTACCAAATCTGATGTTTACTGATTCATCTATGCTGTCTGGCCACTGAGCTCCAGGGATCTTCTTATCTCTGCCTCTCAAGTGCATACCTGGTGTGTTTATGTGGGTATCTGGGGTCTGAACACAGGTTCTCATGCCTGTTCAGCAGGCATTTTACTTAAGCATCTCTCCAATCTCTAATCCATTTTTAATATTTTTTTATAGGAAGACTCTGTATGTAGCTGATATTCTCACTGATTCTTATGTGTGTGTGTGTATGTGTGTGTGTGGTTGTGCTCCCATGGTTTGCCTGGAATGTCTATAGCAGGGAGAGAGAGAGAGAGAGAGAGAGAGAGAGAGAGAGAGAGAGAGAACCATGCATATGCTAGGCACGTGCTTTCTCACTAATACATATTTCTAGCTTTTTGAAACAGGGTCTCCCTATGTAACCCAGGTTGGTCTAAGTGCTGAAATTACAGGCTTGTATCAGTGATCCAGTTCCTTGTGGTTTTATTGTGAGCTTCTTACTGTATAATAGGTATTCTTTTATCTTTTACTTTAAAAGTCATAAAGGTATTAAAGTGTTCTTTTGCATAGTTGTAATTATCTACCTTATTCCTTATGATTAGATCTGTGGATTTTACTTTTTAAAAAAATAGCAATACATAATTGTGTTTCTCCTCTCCGTGTGATACCTTTTGATCATTCTACTTATAGTTTTTAAGAATAAACATTTGCCAATATCCTTACCGTACATTCTCAATAACTAACCCTTGTCTACTTGATAGGATAGACAAATGCCTCTTCCTTGCTTTGGCTTTGAGCCATTCTAAGGAAGAGTATGAACAAGTATGAGTGGGTTCTTGGGGATTTCTTTTTCTTTGCCTCTTTGGAGTTTTCCTTTGCCAATGTAATATAAAACATCGGATCACTACATTAAGAAGAGAGGTATATAAAGGATCTTTTAAATGACATTTCTCACAGTTTTATTTATAAAAGCAGTAAGTTGATGTAGCCTACAATTTTACAGTATAGAAATGATGAAGTTAACTGTGGTCACAGAACACTATGCAATCATTAATTTAATGGCAAAAGAAAACCAGATTATGATCAGAGTGATCCCAATTAACTAGTATGTGTGTAGAAAGAAGTCATCGGTGTCAGTGTTAATTATTTTTGAATAGCATAATTATAGTTTCCTCCATATTTTCAAAGTTCTTCACAGGTACATATGTTACTATTATTATTATCATAAACAAAACAAGTGTCAGCAAGTACATTCTAAAATATGATGATGACAACAAACAGCTCTAAGTACCTGTATTCTGGTCACTTAGATTCTCCTAAGGGCTTTATGAGTTATATCTTTTCACATTTTTTGAGGTATGTGGAGCTCTCTGGAAGCTTCTAAGATCATTTTACAGGAGGGACTTCTGATGAGCCTTAGCAAAGATGCAGAGAAACTTTCTATTGGCTCTTTTATCCCCAGAGTTGATAGAGACAGGGTTCTACTTAGGTGTCTACTGCCTCAGGACATGGGTTATGCCGAATGTGCCACTCCAAACACCAGTATATGTGTCAGGCCCACTGGGATTGGTGTTTAGATGAAAGACAGGGAGGACCAGAGGGCTAATGTCTAATGGTCATTAGGAGGGGGTTAAGTATTTATAATAATGTCAGGTATAGCAGGGCCAGAATCTTGTGCTAACTCCCTCACTGGCTCATAAAGAAGTGGGGGAGCGGAGGGATGAAATCATTTGCCCCAAACAATGTATTTATTATTTTTCTTATTGCAGTGTCCTACTGGGTGGTGTAGCATGTCCCGTGTGTCTAACTGGGTGAAATGAAACATACTTGATGAAATGAAGTATGATAAAATGAGCATACAACATACTTGGCGGGTTTGAAGTGTTTTCATTTGCTTAGGTAGACTTTGGATAAATAGATTATTAGTTGTATAAGAAACAAGACTGGAGAAGTCAGCGAGGGTCTTTCTCATTTTATATGATTGCTTATTCAATGATGTTCAGAGGAAGGGAAAACATTGAACTTTGTAATCAAAGGAGGCAAACTAAGGCAAACCAGCAGAGAGAAGAATCAAAGTTAGATTGATCAAAGTTGGATCATTTTCTCTCCACTCTGGTAACATGTGGATACGTTCTTGTTTTCTGACCTTGAAAGTGCTAGAGGCATGGACTTTCTTTCCAGAGTCTTCCATCCTGAAAGAATGTTGAGAATTCTAAGAACTGGCGATTTCATTCGCCTGATGACTCAATGCCCCTATTGGAGTAACATACTTGTCTTTGGATGTTGTTGCTCCGAGGGTGAAAACATTGGCTTCACTTTGGGCATCACTCTGGGGTCTTGTCTGGAGGAGGCAGCAGTTAGAATGCTAGAGGGATGGAGTCCACAGCCAGGGAGGAGTTCTTCAAACAAGTGATGTGTGCAGTGGAAGAAAAGCTAATTGAGGGAATGAGCAGAGAATGACATCTGTCTTCAAAGATGTGAGAACTGTCATGGAAGGAAAGAATAAAGTTGTTCTAGGTGACACCTGTCAGCAGAGCTTGACTGATGAAGGGGATGCTATAGGGAGAATCATTCTAGCTCATAACAATTAAGACCCTTCTAGAAAAAGGTGTCCAAACAAGTTTACTAATACCACATGGCCATGAAGCTTCACTCCAAGCCTGTGCTCTTAAAATTCTACAATTTGATGTCTACCCGATATATATGTGTAGACATCTCTATATATATTGGGTAGACATCAAATTGTAGAATATATATATATATATATATATATATATATCCTGCTCTTTATTAATAGCTTTTTATTAATACATTCTGTTAGATGTTGGAGGTATAATGGCAGGCAGAACAGACAAGACCCTTGAGCTTGTAGTCAGCTGTCAGAGGTAGATCATACATAGATTATTCTGAGATATGACTCTAATAGTGTAAAAAAGATAGGATGCACACTCACCTAGGAACGACCCTAAATTAGTTGGTATGAATTGTGAAAGCTTCCTGGAGGGAACTGAGGTCACAGACCTAATAACTGACCGTGTCTTCACTGGGCTAAGAGGGTAGATACTGTGCTAGGTGAGGAGCAGTCTGGGTAGAGGTGAGGGAACAGCACAAGGTCCAGTGACACTGTTTATTGATAATGAGCCCACTGACTAGAAGTGTGGTCTGAAGAGGTTGGCAGGCAGCTGTGAGCTCAGGACCTTGTCTGGCAAGCCTGAGGTTGGACTGTAAGTTGAGGGTGCTAGTCATTAAAAGTATCGAAGGGATGAATTTGCATGGCCAGACTCAGTATATGTAAAGCCTACTTTGGCTCCAGTATGGGAGTGAGCTAGGAAATCAAGACTGATATCAGGAGGCCAGCTGTGAGTCTCGATCAGCAGCTGAGGTAAGGGACAATGTGAGGTTCAACCCACTGCTGCGTCACCAAGGATAGACGGGATGGCAGGAAGGAAGAGATTGTATCGAGCAGTTGGGGAGTTGGGGGTGACTGAGAAATCAGCCCATGGAGCAGACCTCGGGACAGAAGGGAGGACAATGAAGCCTATTTTGGGACACGCCAATTCTGAAGTCGTGATATGTCAGTGGGAAAGTCCTTTAATCAGATATTATAATGTACCTAGCAGAGATTCACTCTTTTCCTTCCTGGTGTTGAGGAGAAATTTCTTAAAGGCAGGCGAGTTTTTCCTTTCAGAACTCTTCTACGGCTGCATCTCCTGCAGTTTTACACCATTGCTGTCAGGTTGAGGTGGGCTCTTTGCCTCAGTCAATTGTTTAGACCCAGGATCTCATAAAATGGTGTCCATGTTTTCTTAGTGCACAGGCTCCCAGGTAGTCCCCCCATGCCCTGTTGGGTTATTTGTATTTTATGAATGTCATATCTTCCCTCCTTCAGTCTGTCCTGAGGACACTGGCCAAGGTCATGAAGGATTTTATACTGTGTCCTGTAAGTAAAGAAGGAACAGTCAGTACACTGCTGAGACGTGACCGTGCGTGCCCCTTCTCTGCCAGGAGGCCTCTGATGGTTCCATTGCTGATAATGCCATGAACCTGCAACCTTTCTGTGGCCTATGGTCCTGAGTTTTCCAGGCTGGCTCAACAGACCTTGTTTTAAAGCTGTCTTACAGTTCTTCTGTCGGTCTGTTTCACAGAATCATAACTGGAAGGGATGTTGACCAGTAAGTCTAAATTGTGGCTCAAAGAAATATAAAGTGACTTTTCTAAAGTCCCCCCATGATGGGCCTTTGGATGCCTTTTTCTTTCACTAAGTTGGAGTTTTAAAGTCCTTTAGCCACACAGCTACAAGTTATGTTTGCTCCTCATAAAAACCCGTTCTTTCTTTCTGTTTCTTCCCTAGGCCCCGTAAATGTCTGGGCTCTCCACTGGCCTGACACACCCTTCTTTTTCACTTTTTACTTTCTCTCTCTGAGTCGTCTTTTCTAATCCCGTGCTTTTCACTGATGTCCAAGAGCAGCTGGCTTCCCACTTGACTTCTCCAGCCTTGAACTCTTCCACATGCTAAGATTTCCTGTCTCCTGGCACTGGCATCAGCCCCACAAGGTTCTTGGTGACTGAGTCACTCGTACATTGAGAATCCAACTCAACATGTTCAAAACCACATTATTTTCTGCATGGATCTGAGTGAGGATTCCGTTCTGGAGATGCGAGAACAGCTCCAGTGCCCTTCTCCTTCCACCGTCATGCCTTCCGGTTCTACATTTTAAACATCTTTAAATTTTGAGCTGGGCTATAACTCAGGTAGTAGAATAGTTATCTAGTGTGTAAAATGCCCAGGGCTCAATCCCCAGAACTCCATAAAATGGCACAATAGCACACCTGTAATTCTAGGTGTGGAGACCTAGAGGTGGAGGTAGAGACAGAAGGATCAGAGTTCAAGGTCATCCTTAGCTACAGTGAGTTTTAGAGATGCTGTCTCAAAAATGAAAAAAAAAAGCATTCTTGTATTCCATTTGTTCCTTTTCTTTTTAATAAATGGTGATGTGTGGTATTTCTACCTCCCATTCTCTCTTTCATATATTCTGCTTGGAATCTTAAGGAAATAAAATCTAAGCATACTACATCTTGTATAAAATGATGCTCCCAAGAAACATCTCTGTAGTGTGTTATGGGTCATAGTTAATAAGTTTCGATTCTATAGCCAGACTGCCTGGTCTCAAATTCTGTTAAGAGCTGAATAATCCTGAGTAGGTCACTTAACCCTTCTGTTCTTCAGTTTCTCCTACAAATTGGTAATGAGAATACTTATTTCTGAGGTTTGTTAGAAGTATTATGTGAGTTAATACTTGTGCTTAAAATAGATTTAGTGTAGTGTACATATCACGTAAGATTTTATTTAAAAAATAAAGACATAGGACTTTAGCTTGATCAGGAGGCTCAGCAAAATTCGTCATGGTTCAAATTCAACTTCTTGATCCGCTTGTTGTGAGCCTTGAGCTGCCAGCTGCACACACAATGAGTGGGCATTTTTCGTACCACTATATTTTTCCTTGTGTTTCTCTCTATCCTTGAGTTTCTCTTCTTTCTCCCTTCTCCATGTCTTTCTTTCCTCATGAATCTGTGAGTGAACTGCTCATTGTTTAGAATCTTCAGAGCGTGGATCTTAGACAAACTCATCTTTACAGCATGGGATCTGGCAAAACTTCCTCCCCTGAAATACTTTCTTACCTGGGTGCCGTCAAGGTGTTTGTCTGGAGGTCTGGAGTGGGGTAGACCTGACTTCAGCTCTGATTGGACCATGTGGAAGCCCTGTGAGCTTGGACAAGTATCTTAATTGATAAAATGAAGGGAGAAGTGGTATCACGGGGTAGGTGTGTCAAGCATGGCATGGAGGTAAGATCCCAGCAAGCACACTGTTGTCAAGATGCGCTTGCACACACGAGCATCACACATCATTTAATTTGTGCTTTACATTTGTGTTACATTCAGCTTTGGAATCCAATATTTCCTCTAGTTAGTGGTCACTAATATTGATGGTGACACAAACTCCCAGGCCCCCACATCGATTACCTTATTGGGATGAAGTCATGGCCCAGCCACAGAGGCTGCTCCAGCCTTGCTCCCACGAGGGCTGGTTTGTTTTTCTAGTAGAAGGAAGTGAGTCCTCACCTGGAAGGTGGCAAGATGTTCTAAAGGAACAGGTGGTGTGAAGGTGTCAAGGTGTGAGGGGCACGGAGGGGCATGGAGAGGGGAAGGCAGGGATAGGAGGGACTGAGACCTTAGCCCTGGGGACTGTGCTGGCTGTGAGAAGAGACTGCAGGGTGGGGACCATCTGAAGACACCAAGGTAGAGCAGGAAGCCACCAGGATGGAGAGAGCACTGTGGGTAAGAGCAGGGAGAAGGCACAGACTGCATATGCTGCTCCGTGAGGACACGACTCCCCACCACTCCCCTGCTTCTGCTCCTCTGCCTTTCTAAGAGGACAGGGGCCCTTGTTTTCAGTTTTTTTTTCCCCTCAGCACCTCTACTCTTCCCTTCCCTGTTTCCATTCTGTGGAGACAACCCACCCGTCACCCCTGGGCATGCAGTTTGTCACTGCCCTCTTTGCTCTCCCCCTTGTGTGAGACTCAGAAAGTCACGCTCTTTCCTCAGTTCATACTGGTGAGTGCCGCCTGAACACGGAGCACTGTCTGGAGCACCCTACGTGCCGGATAAGCATTTGTTGAATGGGTGACTGCTACCACAAACTGTCGTGGCCATTCATGTCTTTTTCTGTGCATGATCATTTAGTGATTAGGTCTTTCAAAAATTTGAGTCGTGAGTTTGATGAAATAAAGTTTGCTGTTTAGCGGAGTTTGGTGATGGTTTGTACCTGTGTAACAAATGATGCGATTGATACCTGGAACACACCAGAACACCCCAGAGAGTTCCTCATGCCTCTCGGTGGCTCCCACCCTTGGCCCCAGACACACTCAGGTGTAGTTTTGTTGTAATGTTATTTAAAGGTTGAATTTTCTTTCCTCAAGAATTTCATCTACAAAGGTTCACACTCATGTCTTGCTTTCTTCAGCATAGCATTCTTGTATTGGGTATGGCTGTGGCTCACTTGAATAGTATGGCTTATTTTGCATTGTGGTGCTTTGTGATTTTGGGAGAGGCTAGAGTTCCGGGTTAAGAATATACGGTTGGGATTTTTGACTCTACCACTTCCAAGCAAGGTGGTTTTGCTTAAGGCTCTCATCTGTTAACTAGAGTAGCAGCCATGATCCTAGTACCTTATTAAATTGCAAGGAGAAGATCTGAGGAGTTAAATGTACAGAGTTCTTACAATAGTGCCTAACACATCATAAGTATTTAATAATAGTTAGCCATTAGAATTAGTACTTCTGTTTTGCAAATAAATTTAAAAAAATCCTAAGTTGAAAACTTCCCATAACTCACTCAGTGTTATTGGGATTGCAGGATGGGCTGTATTTAAGTCATACACTTCCATCTTCTAGATTTTGTCCCTTCCTCTTCATGCCAGATGCAGAAAGGGAATGGATGGAGGCAGGGAGACAGGGAGGGGGTGCTGAGCTTGGGAATGTCTGATTCCCATACTTCAGTGTTCACTGTTGCTCTGTCTAGCTAATTTGCCATCCCTGCTTCTTATTCTTATCTCTGCCTTGGTCTCCTAAGGGCTGGGTTGGGGCTTCTTGCCCTTTGCTCCCCTCCTGGTCCCTCTCAGGCAGTGTAGTCTTGCACCAGGAACACCTCTTGCAATCACACAGTATCAGCCCTGCAAGAAGCTAATTTGATAAACCCCACTCCAAAGCTCATTGAACCTGTCTATAACGATGCTTAATTAAAGCGCAGAAACTTTGAAGAGATAGCAAGTTACTGCTTAATGCAATACCAGAGTGCCACTATTCCGCCATCTGCCTCCTTCTCTGTAGTAATTGCTTCCTGACATTTGTTTATTTTAATTAGGAGAGCAGTCATGATCAAGAGGGAGGGCAGGCAGGGTCAGAACTATTGGGGAGGAGGCAGCAAGTGGAAAGGGGGGCTATGGTGCAGTGTTGGGGGCCTGAAGTGGAGTCTTTCTTATCTTCCTGGTGCCTTCCATCGCCCCACGAGGATGGAATTAAAGGAATCTCCTAATGATGATGATGTAAAGTGGAGTCTAGGACAACATCTTCAGGACCTGCGATATCCTTTAGGGAATTTCTTTACTAGAGGTTAAGGTTTCTTCTTTGTTAGGAAGGATGTAGTCCTATCGCACCATGATCTCCGCAGCATTAGCTGGATAACCATGACCCAGTGGAGGCATTTCCGGGACCAACTGAATCTCTGAGTAGAGGAAAAGTGCAGCTCACTCATGCCTGACGTTTCTATTGGTTCTACAGAATGCTTGGTTGTCTTTGAGTGTGTTCTGGTTCTTGTGCATGGAAATTATTCATAAGTATAATTAAGGCCACTTTGAAGAAAGGGCTTTTCTCTAGAAACATTTTTTCCCTAGCATATGTTGGACATTACTGTAGATCTTAGCATCCTTCTTAAGTAAAATCAAAAGCTCGAGACACCCTGGGTAATGGGTGCTTCTCATTCTGCACTCTGCCTCTTTTGAGGACTAGCTGGTTTCTTGTTCCTCCTTAGCCTTGAGATCCCCATTGTGAGAAGGTCTCCTTTTTTGTGCCCGTCTCTTGTGCAGGTTCTGTGAGTGGGTTTTTATTCTTCCTAGGCCTGTCAGGTTGTCAAAACAAAGTTTAAATTTTCTCCAACTCAGAAGATGCCTTCAGGGCAAAAGTAATTTCCATATCTCCCTAGGTTCCTATTTCCTTTCTGTATTGGACTGTCTTCCTTTACGGTCTGATCAGCATTTTGATGATTTTAAGAGGACTTGGTATATATTTTATCTGTATTTCTGGTTGTTTTACTAGAAATAGCCCGACATTACCAGAAAGAAGGTCTCTGATAGGTTTTAAATTGCACACGTTTTTGCTTATGGCAACAGACTTTTTTTTTTTTTTAAAAATGAACTCTTGCAAAGGATTTCCATATCAAAACCTTATCAACATAAAATAAAAAGATAGAAATGAAGCTACTCCAGTTAGAATAGGGCTGGTGGAATCCCAGGGCTTGCCAACTGGCTTCTCCCCTAGTGGACCCCTCAGAGAACTGCCCAGGACCTGACTTCATAAGTGTGGTGGTCCAAAAAGCTCTTTTCTAGGGAGCTCTCGGTTTGACTGATAGCGAGGGAGCAGAGCTTTGGCAAGGCTCATCTAGTGCCTCCTTGGAAACAAATGGTTCTTGATATTTTCAGATCTAGGCTGGAAGCCTAGATCTTGGGAAGGGTGCTATAAGAAATGACAGAGTGTGCCATGCCAGTCTCAGAGAGCCTCTGTGGAAGGAGGACAGTGGGAATGAGGATTCTTTCAGTCATTTTAGGAGGGTTAATCTGAGACAGGAGTAGGGTGGGGGCATTGGAGGGGCATGAGATATGGCATCAAAACAGGATTGCTTAGGCACATAACACAAGAGAATTACCTTCATGAGGATCTGATTTCTCTGTAAGGTTGGAGGCAGGAAAGAGTAGTCAATGGATTAATTTTTCTTTCTTTTTTTTTTTTTCATAATACATGATCCAAGCAACTTAAGGAAGGAAAGGGTTTATTTCAGGTCACAGTCTGAGGAGTTTGTGAATCTGTCATGGAGAAAGCATGGTGGCAGATGCTTGAGACAGTTGGCCACATTGTACCTCTAGTTAGAAAACAAAGTGATGAACATGAGTGTGGCTGGGCTGCAAGACCTCAAGGCCTGTCCCCAGGGACCCACTTCTTCAAGGGAAGCTCTATCTCTTAAAGGTTCCACAGCTTCCAAACTAGCACCATCAGCTGGGGACCCAAGTGTTCAAGCAAACAAGCCCAGGGAGACATTTCACATCCCAACTGCAACAGATAAGAAGACCCTCAAATGTCATAGAGCTCTGAGCGAGCACCAGCCAGACTGGAGTCTCCTAGCAAAAGTCAATTCTGTCCTCCCTCATCGGGCAGGGCGGAACATTTACTCGTGTCCCCGGTCAGCTTTTGCCGCTGACTGGAAGCAGCCCTGAGCAGCTGGCCTTTGCTTAAATACTTGATGGGTCTAAAGGGTGGCAGATGGGGCTCTTGTCCCTTTTACTCTCTGTGGCAAATGCTTTCAGAAGAGGTTTAAGGGGCACCTCTATGGCTTGCCCATAGGAAAGGGCCACCCAAAGAATAATGAAGCACTTCCCGAAAGCAACTTGGAGAAGAGAGCAAGGCATGCTTATCTAGACCAAGGAGGCAGCTGGTGGGGTCCTGAGGCTGTCTACTTGCTATCTGAGTTCTCTAGAGCAGGCCTACCACAGGAGGTCCCTCTCTATTCCCTAGGGGCATGCTGATTTGTAGGGCCATGTAATGTCATCTTTAGTCCTAAACCCTGCCACTGTTTTCCACCGCTCCTGACCACACACATCCTTCATCTTCTGGCCTGGACGGAGCCCTCCCTATTCCTCTTCCCTGTGTACCATGCTTCCCTCCTTCTCCCCAACCCAGCCCATTGGCCTTTCAGTGTTTCCTATTTACCTTGCTCCTTCTCACTACAGGGTCTGCCTACAATGCTCCTTCTTCCCAGACCACTCTCGTCCTTCTCCGCTTTCATTTTGCTGTTGGTGGTGGTACTATAGCCACTCCCCCAGTGAAGGCCAGAGTCTCCTCTCATGGCTCTCACGACTTATGTTTATGAATGGGAGTCTATGCCTCGGAGGGATTTGCCCAGTACAGCCTTACATCACCCTCGCTGATTGTTCAATCTCTGTTCCTAGTACTTGACTGAAATCTCCACAAGGGCAGGGGCTGCATCTGTCTTCACAGATCATGAGCATCAGGCCCAGCTGATGCTTAATCAAAGTGATGTGTTCTAGGGACTTGTCCAAAGAGGGGTTATCTATTAGGTAAGGATAATGTGAGCATAGAAACAAAACAGAGTAAAGATTGGAGCAGTTTCTTTTAGAGCCTAAGTAATTGAGGGGCTTTTGAGATCCTTGTTGATCTCTGCATGGAGTAGAGGCCGGGGAGGTGGGTGGAGTCTCCATACATACCTGCGGAGGCAGAAAATAGGATACAGATCTGGGTCTGACATAGTTAATTTTTTGACTCTGACCATAATGCCTTGTATGGTCACAGAAGGTGTGATTTGAAGGCAGATGCCAAGGTTCAGTGTGGACTCCACGCTCCCTGTTGATCTAACATTGAACAAGCCATTAACCTATTTGACCGTGCCTCCTCTGTCATGTATGTTGGACCATGGAATGTCATCCTTTCTCCTAAACCCTGTCACTGTTTTGAAGCTAATGTGTACTTTAAATGAAAACTTAGAAAATGAAAGGAGATAATATACAACAGGTTTATTTCGTAATTGCCCTATATTGCAAATATTACCAGTGTATGATATTTCATTTCTGTTTGGTAAAAAGGATTCACAAAAGGATGGAGGTTAGGGGAGGGTTGGGCCGCATCCAGGCTGCTTCTGATTTTGCTTTTGCGCCTACTCTGGCCCTCTCCTCTCCTATATATAGGATACTTTCTATATTTCTAAAATGAGGGTTGTCTGAGATTTCTGAAAGTTTTTGGAGCATCAACCTTTGAAGGAGTGAGGAAGTGTGAGGATTTTCTTGGAAGAGTGTCTTAGCCTATTGGCCCATGCTTCCCATCAATGAAATAAAGGAGCCAAATCTAATTTGCACTAAGGACTCCTTAGCTGGAAGCCATGTAAATGAATGGGAAATACTAGACTAGGGAAGTGGGGAGCTATTACTACGCAGGCTCACAAACAGAGCCCAGAGCACAAAGAAACTGGCATGGCTTTAACTTGAGAGAGAGCCTAGGAGGGACTTTCTGATGTCGCATGTCATTAAAAGTGAGAAAGGAAGAAGGGAACAGATTTTCTGGATGTCTTTACCAAGAGAAGGAAATCTCAAGGGTAGTCATTTTGGAAGTGGAACTAGATTAAGAAGGGTTTGAAGTGATTTCTGCCTTGCAGACCCTGATACCACATAAAACACCATGAGATTTGGATTTCAGAGATTCTTTCTGCGCATATTCGTGTTAGCCACTGCTTCTCTTGTCCTGACAAATGGACTTGACATAAGCATCGTGAAGGAGGAAGGATTTTCAGGAGTGTCAAATACATCACGGCAGAGGAGGTGTGGCCAAGCAGAGCAATTCACACCATAGTGGCCGGAAGGCAGCAGAGAGGGAACAAAGGAGGAGGTCTCCCTTTTCCAGCTAGACCCCCATCTCCCACCTGTCACCACCTCTCATAAAGCTGTTCTGCTCTGAGCCCCACTGAGATTAACAGTTAAGATTAGCTGTTATGACCTCCTCCTGTGTTGGACCCAACTGTCGACTGCCACGGCCTGTTTGTGGTGAGGATTCGAGTAGGTGTGTGAGCATTGTTTGACTTTCTACTTCCTGTCTGTGTTCTCTGCTTTCTCTACGTTGGCCCTTCCTTGGCTTCCTCAAGTACATCCATCCAAGAGAGACATCCTGGCACCACAGTCCACACAGCAAAACGTGGCTGATTAAGCACTCCAGGCTTAAACATTACATGAGGCCTTTTCTGCCAAGATGGCTAATGAAAGCAGAAACAAGAGCAAGTTTGGTTATTTATTTATTTTAGGGAGTGTGATGTAAACTCAGGTTGGTTTTTAGCTTTTTCTACCATATTCAGCATCTGTTTCCTTTCCTTATTTTAAGCCTCTGAGACTGGATAGAGATCCCTCAGCAAATGTATATTCAAAGACAGGTGTTCCCCTTAAAGGTGTCAAGTTCATTGTAATTTTGGGGATCGTCTATTCAGTCTAGCTGTGAAGTAAAGCTTGTAGCTACTGATAGCTTGCACTGAAAGTGTTTTCTCCACACTTTATTTCACCTGAACTTTCAGATGTCCCTCTGGCTACTATTTATTTACATTCCCATTCCCCAGATGAGCAAACTGAGGTCCAACCTGGCAAACCTCAATGAACCAGTGTCCTTTCTGGTGTGAACTCCTTTCTTTCCAGTCTTGTTTTACACAGTCCCAGTGATGGTGGCTGAGAGTCAGTGCCCTTTGAACGTCAATTGCCCAGCTGTGTGAGATGTGCAGTAGCTAACAGGGAGCTCTGCACGCTGGAGAAGGGTCATGGTATTCCCAGCCATGTTGTATGTTGAGAAACTCTCTGAAATTTTTAGTTACCTAGGGCAGCTCTTTCTGATCAAGTGCCCCCAGTTGGGTATCCAAAAACAGTGGGCATGCATCCTCTCACAGTTGCAAGGCTTGATGTCCAAAGCCAAGGTTGGCAGGATCGTGTTTCCTCTGCAGACTTTCAGAGGGCATCTTTCACCTCCCTTCCCAGCTTCCAGTATCTTCAGTAACACTTGGTGCTCTTTGTCTTGTTGTGACATCTTTGCAGTCTGCCTCCATTATCTCATGAGTGTTTTCTCAGTGTGCCCTTGTGTCCTGATCTCTTTCCTCCCATGGGATCACTACTGGTTAGATTTAGATCTCCACCCTCTCACTTTCTTTTCATGATGCTACAACCAAACACCCTGACAGCAATAAGTCAAGGGAGAAAGGGTTTGTTTGAGTTCACAGTTCAAGACAGCTAAGTTGAGGCAACAGGGACTTGAAGCAGCTAGTCATATCCTGTCCCCAATCTGGAAGTAGAGAGCAATGGATGCTTGTGCTTTCTCTTTTGCATACAGTTTAGTAACATGCTTAGCGAACGGTGCCACCACTCTTAGTGTGGATAGTCCTACCTCAACTAGCATACTCTCCATGACTCCTCACACACATGCCCAAGGCTAAATACACTCCTTTAAAAAGGTTTCATCTTTAATTTCAATTGTGTGTGTTCAAAAGCTTGTTTGCTTGTGGTTTTATATCTACGTTTTGCACAGGCTAGCCCAAGGCTAGTCATGTCAGAATTCCCTAGAGCTGGAGTTATAGGTAGTTATAAGTAGTCTGATGTGAGTTCTGAGGACCAAACTAAAGACCTCTGAAAGAACAGTCTACACTCTTCCAGTACGCACTCTTAACCAATGAATGAGCCATTCTTCCAGCTCTCTCTTTACCCCCTCCCTCCCTCCCTCCCTCTCTCCCTCCCTCCCTCCCTCCCTCCCTCCCTCCCTCCCTCCCTCCCTCCCTCCCTTCCTTTTTTGGATACATTTATCTTTTGAGACAAAAAATCTCACTCTGTATATTAGGCTGGATTCAAATTCATTGGTCATCCTCCTGCTTCAGCCTCCAGCCTAATGCTAGGATTACAGGTGTGAGCTACCCTGCGCAACAAAAGGCCTTCTTAGAAGCGACAGTTTGCTTATTGCAAATGATAGCTTTTTATTTAATAAATGTATAAAATTCAGAAAAACAGAACTCTTCTTATTTCTATCATCCAAATAAATGGCTAACATCTATTTGTTTACAGTAATTTAATTTGAAGAACAAAAGTTTTATAATTATAGATTCAACAATTGCAGTTAGTCAACTTCCAAGTGCATTGTCCCATCTCTTTGCAGAGTAGCAGATCTCAACCAAGGATATTTGGGTGATACAACTGTCACCTAGCAGAGGCCAGAGATGTTGTTAAGTTTCCTTAAATGCACAGTTCAGCATCATAGTAAATCATCTCCAGTATTAATAGTACTTAGGGTGAAAAACCCACTTTAGAGAGAACTTTTATGTATTGACAAGGACCCCCAAGAAATATTTTTTCATGCTTTTATATACATTTACAAGCCTGAGTAAACAACATATGGTATTATGTTGTTCTGTATGAGTCGTCTTTAAATTTATATGAATAGTATCATAAGATATTTTGTATCTTAGTTTTTCTAAATTTTTATGCATCTCTTCATGTTGATATATATGCACATATATAATCTACATATTAATTTTTTTAAACTGATCTGTTTTTCTTGAAAATTTGGCTTAGTCTTTAGCAGCTGAGCTGTCTCTCAGGCTGTTTTTCTTTTTTTAGTGTCTTAGCTGGGCACCATGGCTGAGGTAGGAACAGAAGAATAACTTGGGCCCAAGGGTTTGAGGCCAGCTTGGGTGGTATAATGAGACTTCTATCTACAGAAAGGAATTGTTCTATAAGATAAAGGGTTGTTAGTTCATATTTCATTAGGCACACCTTTTGGGGGGGGGGAGGAGTGGGTAGAGTAATTAACTTTTATTTTCTAGTAATATCTCTTAGTATGGAAACCTAAGACCAGAAGCCTCTTTGGAAAGCAGCCCCATTTGGGGGATTGTAATCCTCTCCAAAAACTTAATTCTGCTAGAATGTTTGTTCAAGGCCTAGGACCTACAGTGGAATCATGTCAGTGCTCATATCTGTAGTCTTCTTGGTTTTTCCTATCGTTTTATATTCCATCAGTTCCCCCCCTTTCCTTTGGTCACTAGAAGTGACCAATGCACTAGAGCACTTTGGTATTGGGGATTTCTGAAGGAGATTCTTTTCTCAATTAATGGGCCCTGGTGCCAAACAAACTATTGGCCATAAATCCAAGTTTCATGTGTCAACTGGCCTGCTTTCTTTGGAGGCCTTTGTCCTTGGCTTATAGATGGTTGTGCCTCCACAGTGTCTGCATACCATCGTCACTGTGTTCTTAGACATGAACACATACTGTGTTCCTACATGGACAACATCCAGGTTGAATGAGGTCCACTTTAATGACATCGTTTTCGATTAATTACCTTTTGGGGGAGGGGATTCAAGACAGGGTGTCTCTGTAGCTTTTGGAGCCAGTCCTAGGACTCTTTCTGTAGACCAGGCTGGCCTTAAACTCACAGAGATCTGCCTGCCTCTGCCTCCGAAGTGCTGGAATTAAAGGCGTGCACCACCACCACCTGACCAATTAATTACCTTTGTAAAGAATATACCTAACAAATGAAATCACACCGGGAACTGGATGTTTAGATTTCAATGTAGGAATCTTGTGGAGGGTTCCTTCAAAGGAGTCCCAAAGCAACCCTCCAATATTGCCTTCCAAATATTGCTAAGAGATGGCGAGATCACAGTACACTATATGTGAAATCCAATACCGAGAGTGTTTTTATGTTTAGCTGGAGTGTGTCAAACCCTACATTAAATTATAAGGTAGCAGAATCAGAAAACCAAGTTCCAAAGGAAACCAAATTAGGATAATGATTTTTGGAGACCCCCCTGGTCTGCTTTTGAGTAACTCCATCAGATACCCATAGATGATCATATAGTCAATGTTGACATTTTTTAACTTCAAAACTAATCATTCATGGGCCAGACAGAAAACACCTCTGTCTGAAGAAGAAGATCTGGAATCACTTTGGGCTCAGCTGCTTACTGGGTAACCTTGACTACCTTAGTCCCAAAGCATCAGCTTCCTCATCTCTATAATGGAAGTCCCAAGGGTGCTGGTCTATTTCTGCAAGGATAGGATGAGAAAAGTGCTCGGTGTCTGGTGAATTTTCAAATATGTTATTTGTTTCTGGAATCTGAATATGAGGAGATTGGACTCCTTCGTCTTTGTAGGAAGGAGCTGCCTTAGAAGCCTTGGAAAGATCTGTTTAAATGTGGGTTTCAGGAAGTTAATTCTGGCTTGGAGGGACTGCAAAAAGAGAGGTGGCAGTGGAGAGACATTGGGAGCACAGAGATCAGCCATTAGAGAGATCTGTCTGGATGGAGTTGAGAGGCTGGTGGGTTGGAAGAAGGAAGGGCAGAGATGGAGAAAAAGGATAAGAGGGAACAGGTAAATAATATGTAGAATATTGTACTGGAATATAAGAAATATGGATGTGGGGCATGAGAGAGACAGTGGAGAGAAAGGAAAGAAACATACCTTGGTGACGCACTGGGCCTGCTGAAGGAAGGAAGATTTAAGTTAAGACCAGTTAAGAGCAATAGTTAGAGGACATGGGGGAGGAAAATAATGGTTTGGTTTTGGTACACTTATAGCTGAGTTACTTGGAGACCTAGGACCAAGACTTTCAGAGAGACAGAGACGGGGGGAGAGAGAGAGAGAGAGAGAGAGAGAGAGAGATTGGTGAAGGCATCTGCCAGAGGAACTGTGGGAGGTTCTGTTGTCCAAAAGTGGAGAGAGAAGAGGGGGTGCCTTTCAAGGACACTCAGAGAGGAAGGAGGACCACACAGAGAAGTGGAAGGAAGGGACCCAGAGTGAGAAGGCAGCAGGAAGGATGGGTGTGGGCAGGACACACACACATCTGCACTGGTTTGGTTTTTCAGAAGCGGCTGGTAACTTTGAGAAAAGCTGTGTGAGATGGGGACATGCCAGGTATAGGTGCCAGCATGCAGAGGGCAGGGATAGAAAGGAAATCTCAGAGATTATGGATTTTGATGAGGAAAAGATTGCAGAGAATATCCTGAGGAGGAGGGAAGAGCTTTGTTTCTTTTTCAGGTTATTGGCAGGCTGCTGAGCAGTGGGTGAGGTGGAAAAGCAGTCAGTGGAGCCGGTAGAGAGTTCAGAGACGTGTTTGTTGCTAGGATGAGGGACTGGGGAGGTAGGAGGGCTTGGAAGGAGAGTGCTGGGGAAGTTGGATTCCAAGGGACCACTTCTTTTTTCTTATTTTTAGTTGAGAAAGGAGACAAGTAGGTAAGTGCAGAGAAAGTGTATAGCTGAAGGGAAGGAAAGAAGTTGAGGGTTCTGGGAAGGCCTTCCCAGCAAAATAGGGCCCCTGACAGCATTTGCTGGGTTAGCAAGGTGGAAAGGGTTTGGAAGATCTGAAGAAGAGGCCAGAGATTGGGGGAATGTGACACGTTGGTGACTAACTGCGGTAAGAGAGGACCAAAGTGACGCTTGCATTCACTGGCATAGTTTGGCTGATGGTTTCTGATACTGGCCCATTGCTGTGGAGCAGGGGGATGTTGACATTTAGATTTATCCAAGGAGGAGGACCAGGGGGTGAGAGAACCATGGAACTCTGTTTAGGTAAGAAGTGAAGGGCATGAAAGCGTGATATACTATGGGAGTGAAGGCGTTGGGGTCTTATGACTGTCTGCAGGCTACAGAGGGGGATTATAGGGAAATGGAAAAATATTTGTGAGAGGCTTTTAGATGATAAATGGTTCTAGGAGAGCTTAAGGTCAGAATTTATTGCAGGAGTGAGATGAAGGTATAGTTTATAGAGTATAGGTGACAGGAGCCATGGCATTAGAATACATGGACATTGAGTACAATAAGTATTAGGGTACAGAATGGAAGTTACAGTAACTAAATATCCCCATGGTTGTGAAAGAGCGATTTTGGATCATGCATCCTTCAATTATCAGAACCTAACTGCAAAAGTCTTGCTGGTGCGCCATAGTAAGCATTGATTGTCTTACAGATAAGGGGCCTTCCAGTTTAGATCAGGTTCAGTGAGGTGATTCTTTATATCCAGTTTGTGTAGGTTGGATGGGGTTGGGTTGGTTTAACTTGGTCACGGTTGGGTTTTACGGCTGGCATAGCTCTAGTCATTCACCTCTTGGGACAGACCCAGTCACGCTGGCAGAAGTACAACAGAGCCAAGAATGCTTCAAACATTTTGCCGTGTCGTGCCTACTAGCCTGATAACATTTCTTTGACCAAAGCAAATCATGTGACCAAGCCCAAAGTCGAGTGTGAGGAAGTGTACAGTTTTCCGCAGGTGGGCAAGAATAGAGAGTGGTATTTTTGACTAATACTACCACCAGTCAGCCACAGGTGGTAGGTCAGAGCCTGGAAGAGGAGTAGGAGTGGCGCCATAGGTGACGTTGGGCTCTCGGGTGATCACAGGGTGTCCAAATAAAGGTAAAAGAAAGGGTGATGTCTACATAGCTCTCATACTGAGATTTAAGGGGACCTGACAGAGAGTGTTTGGTAAAGAAATCATTTAATTAGAAAATATCCCCGATTTCTATTCTGTGGAGGTAAATGTGAACAGCAGGGATCCTAGGAGGGTCAAAGAGAAGAGTCCAGAAAAGATATGGGGAAACGGTTGGTTATGGAGGGTCAGAGAGCCCCACAAGTTCTGGCACTGGAAATAAAATCAGCCAACACATATCTTCAGACAGACAGACGATAGGTAGAAACATACATGAATACATGTATGCACACAGATGCATACAAATTCTAGAAGAGCTCAAGTGGACCCAAAGTCAAGTCTTTGGCAAGCTTACTGCTTTGGAAGGTGTTGTGGAGATCAGGTCTCTCACGGGCTTGGATGGAGCCCTGAGTACCCAGCTTTTTGCACTCCTGGGGCCAGGACAGATGCTCCTTCTCAGGCGATGTTTTCAGGGAGAGGTGGTCACACAACTCCCCTCTATACTTGGGATTTTGTAATTGCTTTTACTCTGTCAGGGTGTTGTTTTTTGGGTTTTTTTTTTTTTTTTTTTTTTTGCACTATGAATAAGGAAGTGAGAGGGTAGGTGTGGGAAGGAAACTATTTAAGTGGAGATACAGTAATAGAACTGCATCATCTTGGAAGGAGAGCCTAGGATAAGGATAGATGGGGGTGAGGCGCCTCAAACCTTTGTCTGTTCTCAGACCCTGTCACCCCCTCCAGTGTTTTTGCTCTTCCCTCCTACACCGGCCCTACACTCCTGGAGAGGAGATCCTGGCTTGTCTCAGTTATAGCTCTTTCCTCAGGCTAGCAGCTCACACGGAACATGCGGAAGAGTGATCAATGAGTGTGCTTGAGTGGATGAATGAATGAATGAATAAATGATGGAAAATTCATAAGCTAGTGAATCTATCTTCATTAAAAAAGAGCTCCAAATTTTCTTTGGTAATGTCACTCAGCAAATATTTAGGGACCTCTTGAATTTTAAACAGGATGACTAGGCCTTCGTTGCAATGAGACATAGCCCTTACCAGATGGTCGCCTAGCTGCACTTGCGGCTTTGGGAACAGTGACTAACTAGAAGCCAGCCACTCCGTATGGTCTCAAGCCTCAGTTTGTCTACCAGCAGAAGTGGGGGCGGGTGACTGGGACCATTCAGAGCCCTTTTCTTCCAGGCTTTTCTGGAACTTTCCACATCTATTGTTCATTGTGTTCTTTACAACAGGCAAATAGATTTCTTTCCCCTTTCTTTACTTAAACATTTTTAATTGGTTCTTTGAGAATTTTGTACAGTGCATGTTGATCATATTCACCTTGGCCCCCTCAATTCTTCCCAGATCCACCCCCTGATCTACTCCTCCAACTTTGAGTCCATCTGAAAAAAAAAATCTTTCAAGACTAATCCTTTTTGGATGTGTGGTCTTCCACCGGAGCATGGTTACTTCCCAGGGCTACACTCGTAGACAAATCTGCTTCTCCCTCTCTCAGATGCTAATAGTTATTAACAGCTTTATGGCTAGGAGTAGAATTGTGCACCTAGCTCTGCTCTCCACTGCTGGGGTGTGGTATGGCTTAAGCTTGTCCAGGTTTTGTATATGTGGTTACAGCCTCTGTGAGTTCATTTGTGCTGCTACCTTGCTGTGTGCAGGAGACAGTGCTCCCTTAGAATCATTTGCTGCCTATGGCTCTTACACTCTTGCTGCTTTGATCCCTGAGCCTTGGGTGAGCCCCTTTTTAAGAGCATCCCTTTAGGGCTGCACATCTTTTTTAGAGCATCATGTGGCTCTGGTTTTCTAAAGACCAGATTTTGGGAAATCAAGGTTTAGACCAGTGGTTTTCAACTTTCCTAATGCCGTGACCCTTGAATACAATTCCTCATGCTGTGGTGACCCCTAACCAAAAATATGTTGTTACTTCATAACTGTAATTTTGCTGCTGCTATGAATCATAATGTAAATATCTGATATGCGGGATACTGATATATGACCTTTGTGAAAGGGTCGTTCAACCCCAAAGGGGTCATGATCCACAAGATGAGAACCACTGGTTTAAATGGATTCTGGTAGCTCAATCCTTATAGAAATTTTTGAAGGTTCTCCCCATCCCACCTTCCTGGGTGCACTTGTATCAAATGTAATCACATCTCAGAGATTTTTCCCTGTGTTTAAGATGCCGTGGTTTCTTTTTAGCACACTCAGTGACTTCAGATGTCTGGTTCCACTTTTGTTCTGATGATGTTGGAATCTGCTGAGGTTTTAAGATTAGCTTGAACCTGATAAACATTTGTTTTACTTAGTATCTTCAGAGAACCTTGCACTCTGGGAAGGACCTGAGGCATCCAGGAATCTATCTGCTTGGAGAAATTTGATTGTGAGAAGACTGAGTTGTATAGGGATGTGTTCATCCTAGAGCTTAGGATGGCTGGAACAGGATAGGGTCAGTAGTTCTCAAAACCAGGCAGATTTAAGGCAGAACACAGGTCATAAGGGGGCTGTTGGCTGCTTTCTATCTCTTGGATTATCTTCCTAGCTTCAACACCTCGGTTTGGGGATCAGCATGGGTGCTGAGGTGTGTGGAAAACAACCATGGAAGGTTAAGGAAGATACATGGAAGTCAAGTGCAGGCCTCTTTCCTATCTTCCCCATAAGAGCTACAATCCCATTCTTGTTCTGTGTCATCATGTGTCTCTTTCCAAACTGGATCCCATCCCTTCCACCCTCTAGAACCTACCATGCCCATAATTTCATTGATTTAAAATCCTCTTAATGGTTCCCCAAGACTCTTTACTTTGTAACCCAGAGCCTTGAGAATTCTGTTCCCAACAGACCTTTTCAGTTTCACGTGCTCCTCCATTCTTCCCTCTCCCCTTACGTTGCATCCCAGCCAGGTAGAATAGCTTCCTGAACACCCCAGGATCGCTGATGTCTTCCTGTCTCTATTCACGGCATTCCCTCAACTAGGATATCTTCCCTGAGGCCCAGTGAAGTCAAAGTACCTACTCTTTAAGTATTCATCCCCTCCCATATCAATTGTTGCTCATGTAACTATTTCCAGTATCTTGCTGAGCTTTGTCTGGAGTGTGTTGGACTCTGGGACCTTATAGGCTGGTGGGCAAATTTATTAGAGGTTTGTTGAATCAATGCGTAAATGCAAATTTTGTTGAATAAGGTGGAGATTGTGACCTGTTGACTATTTTATCTTTTCTTAGGTACTCACTTTTTTAGTGCTCATGTGTGTCCATGTGTGTGGGGGTGTGGGGGGTGTGGGTGTTTGTGGGGGGGGTGTGGGTACAAACTCGTATCAGTGTGAAGTATATGAAGATGTTTTTATCTACTCTGGAATAATGCATATCTAGTCAGATTTGGCAGAAAGATGGAGTTACAGGGTTTTTTTTTTTAACAGATGAAGTTGTGTTATCTTTCAAGCATAGCACATTTTTAAAGCTGAGCTATAAATAGATAGTAATAAGTAAGGTGGGAAAATTAATGCAAAATTACAGGTTGTATTAGTCTTGATTGTATAATAATGTATCATAAACAAAGGACCATAAACATTCCTGCATTATTCTTAGAGCTCCCAAGCTGAGGCCATGCAGGTAGAATCATTAATTTTTTGAGCCTTGATTTAAAAAAAAGATACTAATTTTCTATTTTAAAAATTAGAAATCTCTTTTCCTGTTAACTAAAATGAAGACATTGTAGAGAAAGATGGAGTTGAAGTTCTTTGTTTTCTGAAGGCAGTGGAAATTGTCTTTGAGTTATTTTAGTGCTGAATTAGCGGCCTTAGCTTAGGGGCTTTGCTGTCACATACTCACTCATTACCAGAAGAATCTGGCATAAGTGGGTCCTCTGTGTACCATCCAAGTGAATTTAATTGCTGAAGGATCAACCCATGGGTTGCATTTCATATGATTCTTGCAATTTTTAATTCATGGAATGAACGTCTGTGGCAGGGGCAACACTGTTGGCTTGAGAAGGGTCCTGAGGCTCCATAGGCACCTGATAGATTAGTGGAGTGTTCTGTAGGCAAATGAAAAGGCCATTCACATAGTTATAAGTTGTATCAAAAATATCCTTGAGACAATTCTTATCAGTTCAATGTAAAAATAGAAACATGAGACTTATTTATTGTTCAAGTGCTTGAATTTAAGATTTGATTATATTATTGCCTCACCAAATGGTGTTCTGTCTCTGAGTTTCAGTTTTTTTTCCACTGGTAAAAGGAGTTGAGAAAAAATTAACACTTTATGAAGGATAGGCGAGAGAGTGTTTTGTATTTGCTGACCTAAGCTGCACACATTAGCATGTACTATTTTTAAGGGGGCATATGAGGTCATTGCTGTGTATTTCCTACTTCTTAGCTGTTTTCTCCTTGCCTGCTACCTATCAAGATTTCACTGGACATTGCTTGCTGTAGACTTTCCTTTCACAGCCCACGAGAGCTGTGCTGGCTGTTGATCATGGCACACCATCAAGCCTAGGGACCTACCTTGTGGGTGGGTGTGGTGGTGGCCTTAGAAGAGACAGCTGTACCAAAGTGAAGTTGAACCCCATTGAATGGGTCAAGGTCTTGGAAATTCTGTTCCTCTTAACCTACTGTAAGTGTTCATAGTAAACCTGGAGCTTAGGACTTCATCTTTCCTTCTCTGGCTACCCCACGATTGAAGAGCTAGAATCTAACAGAGTTCAACCCTTGGCCAAGGTAACTAGGGTGACTGAAGTGTCCTGTGTCTTTCACCATCTAGGGGGCAAGCTTGGGCGTGTTCTCGTGGCGATGGAGCAAGGATGAGCATGCAGTCTAAGAGAGTCCCTTTCAAGCCTTTGCTTACATCAGTTTTGCTAATATCCCACTCAGAGACAGCAAGTCCCAAGAGTTAAGGGTTGGGTTAGAAAAAGACTAGTTAGCAAAAGGTGTGATTTCATTCACACTCTGAAATCATAGTGTGAATGGGAGGAAGTAGTGATGGTTCTGATGATGTTGATGATGACAACAATGATAATAGTGGTAATGGTGACAGTAATAGCTGTCAGTCATTGACTTGCCCAGCCCTCTTTTGCTGCTGATAATGGACTTCTAACTTGGTTTGCTATGGGTTTAGTTAATCAGAGGACTTTCTAATTTAGATACCTCTCCTGTGATTTCCTCACTCTGTTATATGGTGACTTTCTGAGCAGAGCTGGCGCTATGTGGTCCAGTTACCTGCATCACCTCTTCTTAGCTCCTGGGCAGGCGGTAGGATGTGGAGATGTGGCAGGATAGAGCTTTACTACAAAGTGATAGGAAGGGAAGGCTGGAGTGTGCTAACCAGTGCTGCAAAGGCATTTTTAATAGAGGAGACAGGAGTGGGGACTGGGAGGACACAAGGAGCAGGGATGAGAAAGTCTGGGGAGGACATCCCAAACAGCAGGGACAGTAAATTCAAAGGCTCTGAGTCTGGGCTGTGTTTAGCGAGACTTAGCAATACTTAGATGCTGGTATGTTTTGGGGGACACTGAACAAGGGCTAGAGAAATAGTAGGTGTGATTAGAATGACCAAACTGAGCATGGCTGTAGGGAGGATTCTGGATTTCAATCTTTGCAGGCTGAAAAGTCAATGGAGGAATCTGAATTAAAAAATGCTTTCTGTGTGAACAAACCAACATTTACCCTGATAGCTGTGTAGGCAAGACTCTGTATGGGACAAAGAATGACCCCAGGAGCCCCATTATTTATGAATAAAAAAATACTGGCATAGTTGAATTGATTAGGGTGCAACAAGGTCTTGGGTTGTAGGGCCAAACTTAGAATATCCTGTCAAATTATCAGGGGGCACTGGGGAGTCTGAAGACAGCAAACCAGAGATTGGGAGAGGGTCTGGCATGGACCCTGGAGCAGATTTAGTTCATTCATTCATTCATTCATTCATTCATTCCTTCATTCATTCATAAAGTTTTCAGTTTACATTTGTAGTGCTTAAAGACTCAGCTCCTTATGAGGTCTTATTAGGTCTACCTTAGGGCAGCATCTTGGCTCTAAACCAACGGGAGAAGGCTTAGTCCTTGCAGGTATAATTAAGACTATTCTTCATTGTTTCCTTGTGGATGGCACATTTCATGCCACAGTATTTTACAGAGTGAGAAACACATGGGCAAGAATAATGATACTCTCTTCAGCAAGACCCCAATGGCTGTGACCTCTACTGCACTTGAATGATGAACTTCTTAATGGCCTTGTTCTTAAGTTTACAGAACCCTGTGATCTGTCCTGTATTCGCTTTGATTATAATTTGGGAGCATCTTTTGCTCATCTCTCAAACAAGGATCATCCTAGTCCCTAATGCAGACTCATCTGGTTGCCTCATGCTATTTGTTGGTGACTTCCTTAGCCAAGGCAGGTCTATAGTCTGATCATTAATTGGCCAGGGCTAAGTGACTTCAAATATTAATATACTTGACATAGGGTGAGACATGTATTGCTTTTGTGCTTGTAAAATGTATATGTCAGAAGAGTGTCAGCCTTTCCAGGGATTTCCAAAATCATGAGAGGATCAAATTACTATTAGCCTTGTTCTGAATACTTGTCCATAACACTCCCTTCTTAGCAGCTGCCTGGAAACGCCTGGACTCCAAGTTCAAGCTTTACCCCAGTTGTAACTTTCTGGAAATGGCACTTGTGGGCGTGTCCCCCTGCCTTACTCGCTGCCTTTGCTCTGCCTTCCTCTCCCTATGCACTAACTTGCAGGTATTATGTTCCGCATTCTACCTGTCTGAGGACAGCTGCAGGGGTGTTGTGCCAGGCCCCACATCCCTACCCAGGGTGAATCAGGGATCTGTCCTGCCTTGTCTGGGCGTTCATAGCCTGAGTCTGTCCGGAACCTCTGCCAGTCCGTTCTCTTCTCCCCCTGCCAGCTGCGGCACCTCTTGCTTTGTTAATAGAGAAATTGTCAAATAATGGGAATAATTAACACAGTGGGAGCTTTACTGTGTCCTGGAAAGAGAACAGAGAGAGCCCTCCAAGCAGCCCCAGACGTAATTGCTAGGCAGGCTTATTTTCTCTTGTCTGTGTCTTTCTCCCCTTCTCTTGCATTCGTTTGATTTTTTTTCTCTCTTTGTGTAGAGAGAGTTGGCCAGGAGAAAAGACCCGTAAATTGCACTCTTGCTGGGCTGGTGCCGTGAAAGCTGGGTACGATAGTCTTCTCGGACTGAGTAATTGCCCTCTCTCCCCACCCTCTTGCAGGGGGAAGGAGCAGCTAAGCAGCGAGCTTATCTGTCCCTCTTATTTCCCTCTTATTTTCCCCTCTTTCTCTTTTAGCCCTCCCGGTTCCCCTTCCCCATCCCCTCGTGTAAAGAACTCACGGGCTCTCGACTGAATCTTTTTTAATGGTCCCGAGAGGCGAGGATCTTGAAGGGTGATTATCTTCATTATAAATTATTAACTCTCTTAGCAGCCAGATGGCTTTCCAACTCATGGCTGGAAATGCCAGACTGGGGAGGGCCCCTGGCAAGCAGAGGAGGGGACAAGAGAAGAGAGTTGACTGCTTGGAAGATGACCCCAGCTTTTGGGGCTTCTGGCTGCCTTGTGGGGTGCTGGGGAGTCCATCAGCACCTTATAAGGCTCAAGTTCTGTGATCTGCAAGGAAAAATTAGCTGTGTGTCTTCTGACAGCTCAGGGCTCTGGTTGGAGATGGAATGTGGTGGCCTGTGGGGATGAGTGAGCTTAATGCCACGACTTGCTTCTTTCTAAACCTTAGAAGCTTGCCAAGACCTGGTAGGAAGATATGATTATTATTTTGCTTTGTACAGTCTCTGATGTCCACAGCATCCTAGACAGTTGACCTGCCCCTCCCCTGTTTCATGGGAGATACACCTGCAAAGGCCCTGAAGCTTCTCCTATAGTGACTTGCTTCAGAGTTTGAGAAAGACTGACTCTGGCATTCAGTCCAGTGCTCTCTCACCAACCAGAACTTTTTGTTTTTCTTCCTCTCTCCCTTCTCTTTCCTTCCTCCTTCCCTTCCCTTCCCTTCCCTTCCCTTCCCTTCCCTTCCCTTCCCTTCCCTTCCTTCCCCTTCCCTTCCCTCCATTTCCCTCCCCTTCCTTTCCCTCCCCTTCCTTTCTCTCCCCTCCTCTTTCCTCCCCTCCCTCTCTCTCTCCCTCCCTCCCTCTCCTCCTCTCCCTCTCTCTATTTCTTTCTTTCATTTGTTTGTTTTTGAGACAAGATGTTGTATAGCCTTAGTTAGCCCAGGACTAGCCTAGCTTCAAATTCATGGTGATTCTCCTGCCTCAGACTTCCAAATGCTGGGATCGCCAGTGTGCCTTACTACACCTGGTTTAGACTTCTTACCCATTGGCTCTGTCATCCTTCAGATTTCCATGAAAGCAAGTCTTTCTTCATCTCAGAAGCCTCACTGGCCACACCAGCCCAGGGCTGTCTCTGGACTCTGTCTGGATTCTATTAGAATCCATGTATGCACCCACCTAGCACTGAATGTATCCCCCAAAAGGTGTCCAGCCCTTTCCAGGTCAGGGAAAGTTGGTTCATCTGGAGATCCCAGTAAGATCAAGACATAAGTACTCTTTTTAGACTGCCACTGCCTAGACTGACCTCCACCCAAAGGTCAATGGGGAACCATGGTCGTTTTTCCACTTTAAGGGATGCTTCAGTCTCCTACTTGAACCTGCCTGAGCAGTTGATGGTTGCCTCTGTAAGCCCCCAATCCTGCCATCTCCAAAGACTCCCAAGGACTCCACAATGACTCTCTACATGTGTGTGCACATGTGCATATACAGTGTACATGCAGAAGTCAGAGGAATTAGCACCATGAGTAATGAATGTTCTTTGGGCAAATTCATTTTTATCTTTTTTTTTTTGAGACAGTGTCTCTTGCTGGCCTGGAAATCACCTAGTAGTCTAGGCTGGCTGGCTGATGAACCCTAAAGATCCTCCTGCTCAGTGCTGGTATTACAGGTATGCAGCATACAGTCAATAATTTTTTATGTGGGTTCTGGGGATCAAACTCAGGCCATCATATTAATGTAGTCAGTACTTTATCAACTGGACTCTCCCTCAGCCTTCAGGAACGACTCTTTACATGGCCTGCGACATTGAGATATGTTTAAAAGGAGCCCAGTGTCTTGACTGCTGTCCCTGAGCCGGCCAGGTGGAACCATATTAGCCATTCTGAAATAGTGCTGAGGACAAACATTAACCATAATAGAAGCATCGAACAGCGGCTGGATTTCTATTTGTGCTGAGCGCTGTGGACTTGAGCTAAGTGTGAGCTCTGTTATTATAGCCAGGATTCATATTGGCATCGAGACACTGAGAGGCCATGCATCTTGCACAAGGTCACACAGGCATCAAGCATCATATCTGGGATTTGTCTGGCTGTGTAGCCCATGTCGGCAACCGCTACTCCATACGGCTCTGTGTTCTATATTGGACCCTGGAGAGACTGCCCCATGGTATGCCCAGTTCATGCTCATAGCCTGCCTCGTCCCTTTAGCCCTCCATCTTATATTGTTTAGGTTTATGGCTTTCTTCTTTATTAGCATGGAACTTCCTTGCAGGGCTTGAACTGCTTTTTAAAAAATTCACCCTTGCATCTGGAACATGAATGTTTAGAGGTTTAGAAAAGATAAAAACGGGGAAAAAAAATCTTTTTCCATTCACAACCCCTCTGCTTACCCACATCTCTTCCAAAGAGTAGAGTTTAAAATAAAAACAGTTAGAGGCACCAGACTGTCAGAGACAGCCATCTTCCCTTTTACCTACTGTTCATGTAGTCTTAAATCACATTTGCCTTTCTTGGCTGTCACAAAACACTGAACAGACGTATATATCACGCATGCACACATACACAGACGCATACACACACACACGTGAATGAGACATTGGATAAATTTCACTCCTGAATTCTTGTTTGCTACACAGCTAGAAATCATATGCTCTGTTCTTGCTCTATGACCTTCCATTATCTCCACTCGAATTTGTTTGATTAGACATCGGCTGTAGTGTGAGCCTCCCATGATCCCTTGGGATCCCTGCAGCTTCGTCCGTGTACTCCCAGTGCCCCGTGTACTCCCAGTGCCCCGTGTACTCCCAATGCCCCGTGTACTCCCAGTACTGGCTCGGCAACCAGAGGGCTCCTTCCTCTTCCTTCAAACACTTGAAAAAATGAGGACTGCCTGTGACCCGCTCTCTTACCTCAGTCTGCCTCTCAGGCAGGTTCCACTTTCTTTGCTTTCTGCTCTTCAGCCAGTTCCACATCTTAGTTAGTAAACCTCACTTCCCTCATACTGAGAGAAACTTGTCCAGCAGATTGGCTTCTGGCTCACATATTACTCTGGTGTATCTCTTCTGTGATAGATTAGGATTCCTGGCAGAACGGAAGTTATCCTAATATTAATTATTTTTATTTTATGTGTATGCGTCTGTGTGAGTGTGGGTATGCGGGTGATTGAGGAGGCCAGGGGAGGCTGCCAGAGTCCCTGGTGCTGGAGTTACAAGCGTTGTGAGTCATCTGAATTGGATACTGGGAACAGACTTGGGTTTAATGGAAGAGCAGGAAGGGCTCCAAGCACTCAGTCATCTCTCCATTCACCACTTCTTGTCTTTTTATGGGAATTACTTTTAAAGTAAATAACAATAATAATAACAATAATGTTAAAGTTCAAGGCTAAAGGAAAGTTTCTTTTCTTTTTCTATGTCTGTCACCTTTTCCAGTGTTAACACTTGCTTTTCTGTGAGTCCATTTGACAGATTAGAGTTGAGAGCCTCGGGGACTCTTGTCCCTTCCCTGATATGAAGGGGAAGCAGAGGCATTTCTAAAATGGAGTAACTTGGTGTGTGTGTGTGTCTAGAAGTAGTTCAGCAGGTAGATGTAACAGTAGAAGGTTGAGAGACTTTCTCAAACATGACAAATTAAGGAAGGGAGGACCAGCATGTGAATGGACTGAGCGGCAGAGAGACAGGGGCAGGTGTGGAGCCCGGTGGATCGATATTGGTTCATGCTTTCCTGGATCAGAGATGGGCTTTATCCTGGAAAGTGTAAGGAGTCCCTGCCCCCAAGCAGAAAGCAGCAATAGCTTTCTTTAAAACCCTTTCCTCCCCCCACACAAACATTACACACATGAACATCACACATACACATGTATACGGGTGTGCACACACATGGGCATGCATGCACACAAATAGACCCCCACAAAACATAAACAAAATGAATCCCCCAAAACAAAAGAAACAAAAGCAAACCTCTTTTCTAGGTAACATAGGAAAGTGGATAGATTAGCATATAGTATGTTGGAGGCAGTATGTATAGTGCATGCTTTTTATTGACATATGCAGGTAGAAAGGCACATGCCTCAGAAGGCAGTGCTCTGTCTGAGTTTGCACACACTAAGCACACTGCAGCATCTGTCAGATCCTGAAATGAATTCTGACACCTTTTCTCCTCTTTTCTCATCAGTAACCACTGATCTCATGTTTGATAGCGTAGAATAAACATTTTTGCTTCTTTTCTAGTTTGTATAAACAAAATATGGGCCTTGTACTTGTTTCAACATTATGCATATAAGATTCATCCATTCATTCATCCGTCTAGAAATGAAGACTAGTCGCCTTCAAGTTTGAACAGTGTTTTGCCTGTATAAATTAAAATTTATATGTACTCTCTGCTACAGATAGAAGTGTGGCGGTCTTCTCCTATGGAGAATAAGGCCACGAGCTTTCTCAGATGTCTTTGAACATATCTACTTAGTAGGGACATGAAGTTAGGAGGATTGAAAAATGTTCAGCTTTATTACACGTATCATCACAGTTTTTCAAAGCTGTGCATATACAGCTTTACAATTGGTAGAGTTCAAAATTAAGTTATTGGGTAAATACTATCAACCCCTTCCCTCTCTTGGACACACAAAGACTTAAAGGAGTTGCCCAGTGTTAGGTGCCTCTAATCATGTGAATCTGGGTTAAGGTACAGCTCTGCCTGACTCAGAAGTTCATGTTCTTCATTATTCTCTATACTGCTTTCAGGTCTTAGACTGAATTTGTGCCTTGACTCTCATTGCCTGCAGCAGGGCCTTACTTATGTATTGAAGTATGTATAGTGTCAGGGGTAGGGGTAGTTGTGGTTTAGTTGAAGGAGTTTATTTCTGAGACTATTGAGTAAGAATAAACCTCCATCTGCCTTCAAAGTGAGAGAAACAGCCTGTTGAGTCCTATGCCTTTGTCCAAGATCATGGGCGATGGGGATCCAGAGCCTTATTTCAGGGAGAGGACAGGATGTGAGTCTCAAACCACAGAAAGTTTCTTCAGATACAGATGGGGTAGTATGAATGGAAGCTTTTGTTAAGTTGCCAAATACAGAACTTTTGATAGCCCAGTATTAACAGAATAGTATTTTTCAGGACCCCTGGTCTTGCCTCATTTCAAAGCTAGTTTGGTTTATGTAAAGAAAGCGCTAGGACCCACTCCTCTTTAGGCCTCATTAGATCTATATTTTCAGACAATGACACTAGAAATCTGCCTTTATGCCTCTTTTAGCTCTTACTTTTCTTTGCTGTTTTCATTCATAGACAAGGTTATCTTTAATAATAAGAGTGGTATTTGTCACTATATATTGACTTTGAGAGTTTAATTAAATGGTAGAAAGACAAAGAGGGTCATGTCCCCAATAATTCCAATTAAAGTTCCCCCATTAACTCTAATTTGACTCAGTTTGGATGGCAGACTTATCTCCAAACTATTTACTGTGAGCAAGAGACTGAAATGCTCTAACGGGCTAGCCTGGATTGTGTGATCTGAGATTAAAATGAATCTCATTGGAATGATATAAACTGAGATTGGTGGTTTAAATCTTTCACCTGTGGAATGAAAGGTGTAGCAACTGAGGATCAGAACCAACATAAAGTCCCTAGATAGCCTCTGCAGTCCTAGTAAGGGGTCTAAGAAGCAGTTAAGAAGGTTCTAGACTCTACGGGAAAGATTGAAATACCTGGGCATTGTAGGGCTGGGTAGAGGATGGACATCACCATGCCTTCCCAGCCATTCGAGTTCTAGACACTGTCATAGCTCTTGAATCTGTTTCAAGCTCAACTAAACCCCCATGCCCTTGGAGAAGGGAAGGAGTGGGTGGGGAGGGCAAATGGCAGCCAAATCTTCTAAACCATCCTTGTGGCGAATAGCCCACATGTCAGAGTTGTGTGAGGTCTCCCTTGCATCCTAAGCAGCCGAAATATGAGACATTTGCAAAGATGTTCACCCAACATAAAAACTGTGCCATTCGATAATTATGTAAATTAGCTGGCAATTAGATAATGCCACTCACTTTCCCTCTCTTGCTTGGTTCCCACACAGCAGATAAGTGTGTGGAGCGTCAGTATCACCCTCAACCTTCCTTGTGGGCTCTGGAGCCAACCACCTGGTCCCCAGCTGCCTGTGCTGACATGTGGCTCAGGGGTGGGTGGCCATGAACTGACTGGGTGATGAAGGTTCTGGTTTTCTTGGTCTCATTTCTTGAGGGAACAGAATTTCTTCAGAGGCATGTTCTGCTAGATGGCTGAAGAAAGCTAAAGGGTAATTGCTGACAGCAGCTGGCTAGAGGCTTTGGATACCTAACACAAGGTCATAGATAGCTTTTGGACATTTGGGAAAATTCCCAAAGGCCATGTATGGTAATGTCCCCAGTTCAAGAAAGAAACATGAGAGCTTTAGGAGAGAATGTGGACAGTCAATAATGTGTCGAGTCTTGAGGGATGTTGGTGTCTCCAATGCTAATCTGATTGAGAAGGAAGGATAAGAGTCTGAAGGCTGAGGCTCATCTACATAGATTAGTATGGTCACCACAAAGTAGGATGGGTAAATTCCCACAGTCCTCTTTCATAGGTGTGTGCGACTGGACATTTTTGTTCTTCATTCATTCACGGGTTCCCACAGACAATTAGGCAGGTGTTATTTTATCTTCCAGAACCACTTGGGGTTGGCATCTTGAAAAGTTGGGGGAGTACTCAGGAGTGTTGTCTTTGTATACAGTGATGCCATGCTGAAGCCTCTGCATGGAATAGAAGTCAAGAACCTTAGAGCTGCTCTTGAACTCTGTTTTATGGTTTATTCTTTGCTAGACGTTTCACCGCTTCTGTTCTATGATAGTGTTCTATGGTCAAGCTGTTCTTTTCCCAGTCCCCAGGGTGTTCACAACATACAATCTGGTTTCTAGTATGATTTACTGTCTCTGAAGTACACTTGTCCTCCACTGGTCCTGTTGCCTTTGTGTGCAGAAGAGTGTCTTATGCTACCCTAACCCAGTGGTGCCTGAAATGAGCTAGAGTTAGGTAGACTGGAGTTTCTTCTCTCATGAAGAATGCTGCCTTTTGACTTGGTTGGCATATCTCATTCAACACATTGGCCACATTCTTAGGAACTGTCAAATCTCCCACCTTTACTTCTTGTTACCCACTTTAGGCCTCATACCTCCCACCCACTCCACTCCAACAGTCCCAGCCTGTGCTAGACTCAAGACTTGTGCATTGATTATTATTCTGGAATGTTATCCCTGAATATTTGTATGGCTAAATTTCATCTTGTCACAGACAAGATGTTTATGATATTGGCATAGAACTGTGATGTGAATATAGTTGACTTTGTGTTACCAGAGTGACATTAATAAGCATACACACAAAGAAATCCTGAATTCTCGGTGGTTGGCAAACACCTCTTCAAGTCAGCATCAATATATTCCTATGTCCACATCCTCAAGCCTATGGGGATACCCATGCCACACTCCAGGAAACACTACTTGGGTAAAATCCTTTCATAAGACCAAGAATTTTCTGATGACAGATTTGATCAGGCTCTTGTGGACACAGATTGTCCCTGCTTAAAGGGATGGCATCTTCCTCTTCAAAGAGGGGAACTGTCTAACTTTTCTGATGTTATTAGTTAAATAGAATTAACCGCAATGCTCTCACAGAGAGCCACTGTGAATTATCAAATGCGACAAGGAGTAAGCCAGTACTTGCACAGTCCTTAGCCATTACACTGACTCCTTTATCTGAACAGAGAAATAACCAGCTTGGTTAGGTAGATCAGCAGCTTCTTTCAGGAACCAGGTCCCAAGTTCAATGGATATTGCTGCCTTTCTAGTCATAATCAATAATTCACTCTGTCTATGGGCACTTCTTAGCTATTCTTAATTTTTCTCAATATCGTAATGTATACATTACCTCTCTCTCTCTCTGTTTCTTACACACACACACACACACACACACACACACACACACACACACACCTCATCTACCCATTCCTTCTCATTTTGGAAATAAGAAAGAAACCACCGATATATATTGACCCCTTACTATGTACAAAGTTTATGCTGGGACCACACTACACAGACCTCACTAATTTTTCTCTCCATCTTGGAAATAGGGCTATTATTTTATTTACTTTTCAAATTATTAAGTAGAAATGAAAATAGGCTAGGAATATTGTTTTATATTTTATGTACAGGAACTAGAATCCAAACTCAGCCTTTCAAATTTTTTTATCTTAAAGTTTGTTTTTTAAAGAAGGTTCCCCTAATATTTGTTAAGACAAGTAGGCTGTTTTGCTTACTGATTTACTTCCCCTGATTTTCATGTATATATTTTTTTTCTGAAATATAAAGTCTTAGGCCTCTTCTACGTAAGTTGAAACTTGAAAATTGAAAAAGAAAAAGGTTTTAATATATAAATAAGTAAACCTTACATAAGGGAATGTTTCAAAATGTTAATATTTCAATTTTGGCTATTTCAAAACAGTGTGCTGATATAGCTTTGGGGAATTTGCATGATATTTGCATTTTACAACTGGAAAAACTAAGTGTGTTGTTAGGAGCTAGGCTCAGGGTCTTGCCCTGGTTACAGGAGAACTGGGTCCTTGTCTTGTGTGAAGAACCTAGCATTGAAGGAGTCTCTAGAATTGCCTGGTTGGCATCTATACTCCATCCATCTTTGTACCTTGGGATGTTGGTGCCTTGGGATGTTGGTGTCTTGGAATGTTGGTGCCTTGGGATGTTGGTGTCTTGGGATGTTGGTACCTTGGGATGTTGGTGTCTTGGGATGTTGGTGTCTTGGACTGTTGATGCCTTGGGATGTTGGTGCCTTGGAATGTTGGTGCCTTGGGATGTTGGTGCCTTGGGATGTTGGTACATTGGGATGTTGGTGCCTTGGGATGTTGGTACCTTGGGATGTTGGTGCCTTGGGATGTTGGTGCTTTGGGATGATGGTGCTTAGCCCTAATCTTACTCCCTTCTCTCCCTTCCCCAACAGGTCTTTTCTCTGGAGTCCTGGGAGCTGTGCTATGGGCAACGCTGCCTCTAATCAGCACCATGAAGCCTGACACTGTTTCTGCTCTGCTCTGGGCCCCACTCTGCCTGAGTACTCAGTTGCTTGTGGTTCCCCTTCCCAGAGCCTACTTCTGCTAGACAATAGAACCTTAACACTGGTCCTTTGCTTGGGCCTACCTTACACCTGGCTCACTTCACTGTTTCTTCCTCCTCCGCAATTGCCTGGGGCTCTAGCCCTGATCTTGGGCTCCCTGGCTAGGACATTTGACAGAAGAAACACACCACTGAAGGCTTGTTCCTACCCTGAGCTCCTTCTCCTCCTTGAATCAAGGCCTCCGGATCCACCTGGATAGCTGAGATCTTTTCTTGGAGAAAGATACTTCTTCCTCACCCCTGCTCCTGGTTTGCCCTACCCAACATCCCCTTTCTGTTTCTTCTGCCTCTTTATTGGATTTCTTGCCTGTGTGCCTATCTTGGGCTGTGTTGTTGCCTTTTTCCTCCTTCCTCACCCTCCAAACACTCCTGAGTGTACGCTTCTTGTGTGCTCTCCGTGCACCGCCTTGTCTTTCTATCACCAAAACCTACCCCCTGCCTCCCACCCCTAGGACTGTTCCCTGGCCAGTCTATTCCTCTGTGCTCTGGCCCAGCCGCCACAATGAGCTTTACTCTCCACTCGGTCTTCTTCACCCTGAAGGTGAGCATCTTTCTGGGCTCCCTGGTTGGGCTCTGCCTGGGTCTGGAGTTCATGGGTCTCCCCAACCAGTGGGCCCGCTACCTGCGCTGGGATGCAAGCACACGCAGTGACCTGAGCTTCCAGTTCAAAACCAACGTATCCACTGGGCTGCTCCTGTATCTGGATGATGGTGGTGTCTGTGACTTCCTCTGCCTCTCTCTGGTGGATGGCCGAGTTCAGCTCCGCTTTAGCATGGACTGCGCTGAGACAGCCGTGTTGTCCAACAAGCAGGTGAACGACAGCAGCTGGCACTTCCTCATGGTGAGCCGTGACCGCCTGCGCACTGGGCTGGTGATTGATGACGAGGGCCAGTCTGGGGAGCTACAACCTCAGAGGCCCTACATGGATGTGGTCAGCGACTTGTTCATCGGTGGCGTCCCTGCTGACATCCGACCTTCTGCCCTGACCCTCGACGGAGTACAGAACATGCCTGGCTTTAAGGGATTAATGCTGGATCTCAAGTATGGCAACTCAGAGCCGCGGCTTCTGGGGAGCCAGGGTGTCCAGTTAGAAGCAGAGGGACCCTGTGGTGAGCGTCCCTGTGAAAATGGTGGGATCTGCTTCCTCCTGGATGGCCATCCCACCTGTGACTGTTCCACCACTGGCTATGGCGGCACACTCTGCTCAGAAGGTAAGACCCTCCCACAACCCCAACTTCCTCTCCCACTATAGATCTTCCTACTGAGTGGTTAGGTGAAGGCGGGAGGGCTGTATAGAAACCAGCTCTATGTGCAAGTGCAGTTTCAGCTGTATGCTATATAATTGGGCCTCCTTCTCCAAGGAGGTGGTAGAAACTCATCTCCTTGCTCTCAGTCGGGAAAACACAAGATCTCAGCAGGAAGGGAAAGCAGGCTACTCAACCGTGTCCTGACTCAATTCAAAGGCCTAGACGGAGTAGACTGCAGAGTCTGGATACAGCTCAGCGAGATTAGTTACAGAATGAGAAAGAAGAGAGTGATTGCCAAGGTGGCTGTCTCCGCCGCTCCTGACTCTTGGAGACTTGGACTCCTGTGGGTGGATGGGAAAAGTCCTTATCACATCTTCCTCATTAGTTAGGCTAAGCAGTGCCTGTGCAGAGAATGGAGACGGGTGGGCTGTAGGCTCTGTGCAGGGCCCCCGTTACAATTCAGTCTTGTTATGCCACCCCTTAGCCCACGAAAGGCACCTCGAAGGCAGTCAGGGAATCATTTGAGAGCCTTCTGTCCTTGTTCTAGCAATGAGATTATTTCTTTAGAAACGGTTTCCTTTCCTGAGTGCTCCATATGCTGAGGTATGTGTGAAGAGCCATGGGTCTGCATTGGAGCCCTGTCCAGTGGAATCCCGCAAATTACAGTACAAAACTGCCTACGTATAACTGCAACTTGAGATAGAGAGTAAGGGATGGAGAGAAAAAGGAATGGAGAGAAGGGAAGAAGAAAAGAGCGTGACTGGGGAGAGAGAGAGAGAGAGAGAGAGAGAGAGAGAGAGAGAGAGAGAGACTTCTGTTTGGTATTTCAATGTGACAAACACAAATAAAATATAAACCCTGACCCGCTGCACTCACTGCAGGCTTAGATCGCTGAGGTGATCAAGCGTATGAGAATTAGTAAGACAAGAGTGTATCCCGAGAGAGTGGGGATGTGGAGGACACACAATGAGTGGCCCTCATTCTTGAGATGTTTTGTGTTGTCAACCCATTGGGCCCCTTTGTGGAGGTGGTGGCATTCTTTAAGGAAGATCAGTGGTTCTCATCCCCATCTGAACATTGAGATCCCCTTGGGGGAACTGAGAAACTTTCAAGTCATACACAGGCATGTTAGACCAGCATTTCTGGTGGGGGTGGGGTGGGATCCCAGTAACCCTGTTTTTAAGGCTTCTCATATGATCCCTACGTACAATCAAGGGGAAGAATCTCTTGGCACAGGATCAAAGAGGTTAGAGTAATGTAAGAAATTAGGGTCTCTCTTTGGGTTGTTGGTCTCATTAATAAAAGAATTTAAGAATGAGCTCAAGTGGAAAGTTGAGGAAGTTTTTATTAGATTAAAAACCAAACAAACAAATGTCAGCTGAGCTGCAAATCCCTGCAGCTTCCCAGTGGCAGAGGGGGAGGAAATAAACCTTGCCCTTCGGGATTATCTGGCATGGAGGTCAACCACACAGTGAACAAGCAGCCATGTGGTAGGGAGGGGAGTTTTCAAGAAAGAATAAGGAAGTGCAAAATGCCAGAGGAAGCATACTTAGGCTAGGACTAGGATCTGAAATAGAAAGGGGGAGAGATGTGTGTCTGAAGTCCTCGGAAAGGTTCACAGACCCAGCCCGACCTCATAGTGGCTCCTGGGGGCTGCTCTCAGGGCTCCTCTAGGAAGGACGATTGTCTCATGAAAGAAATGATTATTCCAGTTAATGGTGAGCCTGCCTTCCAGGGGTGATCCTGCCTCTCTGAAGGGTGGTCTCTTAGTCATATCATTGACTTGCCCAACCGGAATAGCCGGCCTCAATCCAGGACAGAAACTTCATTCTCTTGACCAGGAGGGAACAGTTTTCCCTCACTGGGCTGTTGCTGCTGTGGCAAGAGAGTGGAACCCAGTAAGTATCATGTTCCTCCCTTTGTTCAGGTAAGGGTCTACTTTGGGATTTGTTTTTGACATTATATTTGTGGGTGTTCCTAAAACATTTTGGGAATGGTCCATACTGTATAAAACAGGTTATGTTTGATGTAAAATTTTACATACTAGGAGCTGTATTAAAAGGGTTTTTTGTTTTAAGTTAAAACTAAGTTTATTTTACAGGTGGAGCATGTTGGAGACTGACATGTTGGGAGCTGGGTAGGAGGCCCCATTGCAGGTTGTGCATGGGTTCCTGTGCAAATATTTCCCCACTATTCTGCTTCTGTCCTCTACCAGGCCAGCGTTCACATTCCCCTTCTTGTGACTGGACCTTCGATAAAGGAGATGCTGGAATACACATTATCCTTTTAGGCCCCCACACATATCCCACCTGAGGTCCCCAGACCACTTGCTTCACAAGATAGTTATGGAAAGGGTTCAACACATCTGTAGATGATAATGTCATGCTGTAGTGTTAAAGGGTGGGGCATCCTTGTAGGCTTCGACTTTTTCTCGTTGAACTCATAGGAGAGAAAATTGGTGAAGAGGACCAGTGTTGACTTCAGCACATAAAACCATGCTGTTGGAATATTAAAAGGCTTCTTGCAAGCAGGTGCCTTCCGGAACTGACTGATGCTCCAAAGCTTCTTGGCATTGGAGAATGTTCTGCCGGAAGACGCTGACACGATCACTTGTTTTCTCATTTGCCCGGAGGATCTGTTCTGCTCTCAGAACTTATATTGCAAGCTAGAATTCTTCCTTTTGAGGGACCAGGGCGTCTGCAAGTGTGTTAACTTGCTGGTTCTTTATAATTGCCTCTCTCTCTCTCTCTCTCTCTCTCTCTCTCTCTCTCTCTCTCTGAGTGTGTGTGTGTTTCAAAAGAATTCATTTCCTCCAGGCAGGTTTGGATCAGCACTTTCAGCAGGAAGAATCAACACTGTATGTATATATATATGTGTGTGTGTATTTGTATATATATATATATATATATATATATACATATGTATGTATAAATTTTCCTTTCTCTCTTTATTTTTGTATGTTATTTAGTCCTCAGTGGAATTTCTTCAGAATAGATTTTTGAATGGAGTTGATTTTTTTAATGCTTACATGCAATTTGTATATTTTAATAATTGTCCTTTGCAAGGTTCAGATTTCTTCTTTTGGACAGTAAGAAGCAGAGCAAATAGACTCTGTGATAACTCACATCTAGCTAGCCTGAAAACAGACTGACTCAAATGTTTTGGTGAACACAGACATCAGGGAGGTAACGGGATTTACTGTGGATGGTTCGAAGCTCGCTGATCCCAGTAATTGTTTTCATGTCTGATCAGTCACAATATTACGTTGCAGACGGTCACAAACTCATGTTGCCTCCACACATTGTGAAATTTTGGGTTGTAAGCATAAACACTCACTTGTAAAATATGGAGGGGGAGAAATCAGAGCAGTTTCTAAGCATTGAGAAGACACGTATACAACATGGTAAAGAGCCAAAACTAAGGCCTGTCATTTCTCTAGGGGGAGTGTGAAGCGGGCAGGGCATATGTAACCACACCTCTCTTCTCATCAGATCACACACACACCACAGAAAAGAAATCAGGGTGCTTTCCCACAGTACTGGGGCCTTTGTATTACGCACCCAATTGTCCCAGTTTGCTGATGGACCCTGACATTTGATCATGTGAGGGTCTGTTTTGTACTTTACCAGTTCTGAAAGCAGGGGGCCCTGGGTAGGTTCCTGCAGCTTCCTGTGGCTTACTAGGGGCCTGTTGGAGATGTCCTTTGTAATCCATCTGTTTGTGCCATGACCTCTCTGGCTCTATGTGCCTCAGTGGCTCCAGAATGTGTCCATCCTGCACCCCAGAAAGAACACACAGTTGCACCCATCTCTTTGTATGTTCTATTCTAATTCCATCTGAGAAGAGGAGAAGACAACAGAGATAGGTGATGTGGGGGACCTGGGCCTGAGGGAAAGGGGTAGTGGGAACACTGTCTTCTTTTTGGGGTGAAGGATTGTAAGCTCTGGCAGCAAACAGACCTCTGACCTCAGGAACACCAGAGCAGCTCATGTCCTCATTGCTAGTCACACCGAGCATTATGGCACACAGTGAATGTGTAGAGAAGAGGTTTCAGGCTCTTACTTCTAGAGGTAGTATGTTTATAAACAACAACAACAAAAAAATGCTCTGCTTCTCAACCAGTAAGTGGCCATGAGGACAGAAGAAGGGCATATAAGACACACCAGTTTTAAAACGATGACTGTGGTCTGGAAATTAGGGAGGGTATGGTCCAGCGCTCTCCCCGGTTCCCTTGGCTAGTTCAGTCCTCTGACCCGAGCCTTGAAGCTCGGTGTCCCCAGCTTCCTCTAAGGACAAGTTTCCTCACAGGCTATGGAAAATCTGTCATTACCTCGAAATCAGTTGAGATGATTATTTTTGAAGTATTCTTAGTTATGAAAGTACACGCTCTGAATTTCTCAGCAACTTCAGAGTTGTGAAGCTTCGATTCACTGCCAAGGCACATAAAGCTAGGTCCCAGTTTCCCTGAAGACTTCATTTAACATGTAGTCAGCCTGCTGCAGGGAGGACGGGGCCGAGGAACAATGGAGAAGGTTTGGGCTGACGTATTCCCTTGAATGACTCTCATGCCATGGTGCTTATCTATGTCACATCCCATTTGGTTGACTGGTGTCTCATTACTGCCCTGTGGTCTTTGTATGTTTTCCAGAAAGCAAATTTCAATGACTTTTCCTTTCAAAACCAGAGAATGGCATCCATCCAGAGGAGATTGCTTACTCTTAAGCTTTTACTGAGGGTCTCAGCCCATTGTTAAGGTACCAGGGATGTCTCAGTTGGAACCTCTGTTGGAGTAAATCATAGCCATCTCCACTCCTTTTCCCGAGTGTAAACCATCCTGCAATTGTAACGTGGCATCTGTGTCAACTCTTAAGGTCTCGGAAGCCTGGGAACAGGGACGGACGTGGTGACCAATCAGAGGAAAAGAGTCGGTTCCCTTTCTGACATTTCTCTGTGGCGTGGAGAAGGTAGAAAAGCAGAAAGATCTTACAATGGACACAGAGGAGGGCCTGTGCTTAGAGCCCTGACTTCCCACCTAGTATGCAGGCTTGTGGGATCAGCCCCTGCTCTCCCCAGCCCCGCCAGCCAGTCAGCCAAGCCAGCCAGCCAGCAGGGGCTGTCGCTAAACGGAGCTTGAATAGGGGTCTGATTGCTCCTTTTCCCTCCTTTCCTCCTGATTACCAAGTGAGATTTCCTGGGTATGCTGTATACTAAATGGCAGAACAGCCGCCTGCTACTTGCTCCAATTATCTCTCTTTTAACTGCTGAGGGAAGAACAATTTTTCTAATCTCCCCCCCTCCCATAACATCCCTGCCTCCTCCCTTAAAGAAGTAAGACCCTCTTTCCTTGTTCCCCTGTCAGTAGGCTGAGAGCAGCCTTTTTTTCCTTTGCAGAGGCCGAATACCAGCTGCAAGCTGAAAAGGAGGGGCGGTGGGCAGTGGGGAGTGATTTGGTCCACATTCAGCGAGGTTGAGGGTCAGGCAGGCATTGTGCCAGGAGCCTCGGAGTGGCACGTGAACTTGAATTTGCATTTGGTAATGAGATGCCACAGGCCCCAGAACTGGGGGCTAATTATTTTCAAGACCCTATCTCCCTTTGCAGGCTTCCCTGGAAAAGATGCTTTCTAGTTCCTGGGGCAGCTGCCCATCAGCTGAGTCCCCCCCTCTCCTTCCTTAACAAGGAGGAGAGGTGGGGGTGCAGGCTGCGCTCGGGGGATGGGATGAGAATGTACACATGCCCTCCGGTCACTGGATTGCCCCTATAATCGCTAGCTCTACAGTGTGGTCCACAGCAACGAGAACCCAGAGTCTGACAGAAGTGAGAAGTGTGCGGTGTGTCTCTGCCCAAGGTCAGCTGCCTTTTGTGGACAAAGTAATAATGGAGTTATTATTACCATTGCCATTGTAGAATATCACCACATACGTGACATTCTGCTGCATTCGTATTTATTTGCTCACCTACTCCCCACAATCCTGCGCGGCTGGTGTATTTGCAGATGAAGAAAGAAGGGCAGAGAAATTTGGAACTCCAGCAAAATTTAGTATCGTGGCTAAGAGTGTGATCCCAGGGACAAAAATAATCTGGACCGAAATCTTGTCCTGTCCATTTATAGACTGTGTGTCTTTGGATAACGTTTGTGAAGCTTCAATATCTTCGTTGGCAATAATCAATAACAACAGCCACTCCTAATAACCACAGAGCATTTGCCTGATACCCATATGGGAGTTACGACTGCTTTGTGTGCAGACACCCTCAAAACTGCTCTTGATACACAGCTATAGTTCTAGCTTGTAGGTAGGGAAAGCAAGAGGCAGGGGGTTAAATAATCTGTCTACGATTTGCAGACAAAAGGCAAACATGGGATTGGTACCTAGACTCCCTTAGCTTTAGAGCCCACCCTCTTCACTGGGTTCTGTTATGGTCATAAGAAACCAGACATCAGAGATTTGGGGGACTTTGAATGAGATGAAGTGTAAAAAGCTATTTGCCTAGGCTTTGGGATGCCTGGCCTGTGTAAGAACAGTGCCCATCTGTGAGGCCCCACAGAGGTTTTGAGGCATTTGTTTGAGCTTTGCCCAGCCCCACCATTTTCCTGTATCTCAGTCTTAAAGGTGGCGCTGCCTTCTCTCCAAATGGAGCACCCAGACCCCCCAACATGACATTTTACTCCCACTAAAGCTCCTCTCATTAACACAAATGGCCTGTGTCCCCATCATGCAATGGAGCATTGCCTCCCTGGGTGTCGAAGATAAGCAAAATGTCAAACTCCCGGTGCAGGAGGCTATCAGCTGGGCCAGTCCCAGGAGCCGTGCTGTTCCCAGCCAAGGGAAAGCAAGGGACAATATGACAGAGAGTGAAAACAGATGAAAATTAGCCCTTGGTTCCCACCCTCAAGACCCTGATTTGCAACGAAGTAACTGGAGACTGGACCCAGGGGTCTCTCGGCAGTCGGAGCACAAGGACAACAGCTGGAGGAACATCGCCGGAGGGGGACAGCCTCTTTAGGTTTACCATCAGCTTCCTAGGTACCAAGAGATGCCCATCATCCTCCCAGGGCTGGTGATAAATGGAGGTCCCCGGGTTCTTTTGTCAGACTCCTGCTTTCCTGCTGCCTCCTGTTTTCCTTCACACATGACACAACCAAACTCTTTTTTCTTCTCTTTTGCGTGTGTGTAGGAAGAGGGGCAGAATGACAGAAGCGGGTTTATGATGTTGAAATTAAGCCTTCACTAAATCTTAACTTTGCTTGAGCCTCTTATAAGATCCTAGACCTAGTTTTATATTTGCAAATGTTTCTTTTTTCTTAAGGACCCCCAAATATCATGGGCTTCAGGTACCACCTCTGTGCCCTAGCCCTGGTGGAGAAGATTCGTTGCTGTCCAGTGATAGCAATGTCACTCTGCGTGTGTGTGTGTGTGTGTGTGTGATTCCCTCCAACCAGTGCCTACACTTCATCACAGACACGTGTGCCCCTTTGTAACCAACAGAATTGGAAGAGCTATGGCTGGGGAGGGTGGGAGGAGGGAAGGTGTAGAGGAACATCCGTAGTAGAGGGGAGGAAGAGGGAGCTTCAAGAATATCCAGGGCTAATGGGAGAAATCGTTTGCAGATATTTGCTGCATCAGAGGAACAAGCTAGTCATTCCCCTGGGCTTTTCTAGCTGAACTGGGGCTCTTTGATTTGGTTAGCTCTCTGGGGACTGTGTTGCAGGTGACAGGCAGTGACTGGCAGAGGAGAAGGATGAGGTATGACTCCCCACGTCTGTCTTTTTGATCTAGTTGGAGAGCGACACTGCCAGTGGGTTGTCCTTAATGCTACTGCTCTCCAGGAATTGGTGTCTCTGGGTGACCTATTTAAAAGCGACATGGAGCCCCCTTTAAATGTGTCATTGTTTATGCCTGCTTTCAGGCCTTGACTTCTGTCTATGAGGTTCCTGACTGGTGTTTTTTCCAGCTCGTTCTCTCTCTCTCTCTCTCTCTCTCTCTCTCTCTCTCTCCCAGGAACCAATCCCTTTAAAAATAAATTGACCTCATAGTCATCCAACTGAAGTTCCTACATTTGTTCAGTGATAAACCTTGCTTTGCATCTAGTTCTAGCAATGATGACTGCTTTCAGCTTTTGTGGGGGATGGCCCTCTCCCAAGGAAAACACGGGCTTGGAAAGTGGCACTGATGACCAGAAAGGCAGGGCAAGAACTGCAGGACCATCCAGTCCCTACTGTGCAGGTTTTCCAATTGTGAAACACATTTAGGAGCTTTATTTAAATACACTGTGTATGTGCGTGCATGCACATGCGTGCCAGTGCAATTATGTGTGTGTTTGCATGCACACATGCATATACATGTGTGTACACATGTGTGGAAGCCAGAGGAAAACCTCAGTTATTGTTCCATTTTCCCAGCACTGTCTACCCACTCCCTTTGTTTTTAAAGGTAAGGTCTCTCTTACTAAGTAGGTGAGGGTAGCCAGCTAGTGAGCCTTCAAGAGTCACTTGTTTTCATGTCCTCAATGCACCCCACATTTACTTTTTCAAATAAGGGTTCTGGGAAGCAAACTCTAGTCCTCATGCTTGCAGGTACCGCCCCCAAGTACAGTGTCTTTGTAGCTAATGAAATGACAGGGGAGATTTTCCTTCAAGTGTCTTGGTGAGACTCTATTCATCGCTCTCTTGTCATTTTGCTTCCCATCTGCCAGTTTGGTCTTCCTGAAGTTGTCTGTGTGACAGGGTGACATCTACAGAAGAAAGGCTCTTCACAATCCTGTGACTGCTGGATGCACTGGGACTGGAGTCTCCGCCCCGGGAGACAGGGCAGTCCAGGCAACCCTAGACACTCCTGTGGGTGTGATGGGAAGGATACTGCCTGCAGCTCTGGAATGCAGAGAAAAGTGCACCCAGAGGGCACATGGCTTATTGACTTAATAAGTTGCTTTCAAATAAAAATGAGGACACCACTTGGGAGACGAGAGATAAGCTGGATAGCAGAGCTGAAATCTCTTGCTTGTGATCCAAGTGGCAAGAAAGGGGCCAGCCAGGCTGGGAGGTCAGTGAACGCTCAAGTTTTCTTCCTTCCGTGTCATTTTCTGAAGCTTCTTGCCACTCCAGATGGGGCTCTGCTTCTTGCGTATTTAGTCCCGAGGGGCTGAAGGAGTGGGGAAGAGTGGACTTGGAGACTGATGAGCCTCTGATCCGAGGCCTCCCAGAAAGGCTAATCCTCCTGCAGCATGTCTGCTCCATCTGGTCAGAGAAGACTTGGGTGCAGCTTGAACAGAGGTGATATGCACTAGGAAGGTGCTGGGAGCCTGCCTTCTTTTAGGGAGATAGACCGAAATCTGAGGGGGCTCTTGTACTGCAGAAGAAATCTAGGAGGCTAGAGGTGTGATCTTTGGGGGTGGGTTCTAATGTGTTTCTATGGCTTCTAGCTGGGATCTGTCCACGAAATCAAAGTTCATTTGCAAGGTGATGAGTTAAAGGCAATTTTAAGGCTGTATAGTTTTAACTACTTATTTCTAACTACTACCCTTCTGCCACCAGCAGGCTAGTCCCCTGTAGTCTCCTATAATGGTGAGGGCTTGGTGTTTTTTCAGGTTAGTTTAATGTTTCTGTGATTAGCTTAGAGTATCAGAGATTCCTGTCATTAGGACCCCCTGTGCTTCCAAGTCACATTGTCACTGTCCCATTCCATTTAAAGTGATTCTTTGTGAGCCATGGGGGGAAGAAAGATGAGCGTGAGGGTGACTGAGTCTTGACCCTTCTAGATGATTTTTCCTTGTGCGTGTACACCTGTGTGTATGTACATCTCTGTGTGTGTATACATGTGTACATGCTCACTTGTTTATGAAAGCCAGAGGTTAGCATTGGTATCTTCCACTACTGGTCTCCACCTTATTTTTTGAGACAAGGTCCTCTGCTGAACCTAGAATTCACTGACGTTGCAAGGCTACCCTCGCCAACAAGCCTTTGGGATCGTTCCCAGGGCTGGGAGTACAAACATGGACCACCATGTCTGGCTTTTTACTTGGGTGCTGGGAAATGGGACTTACAAGCTTGTCCTAATTTACTTAGTAAGCCATCTATCCCCACAGCCTGTTTGTGACTGATCTTAAATAATGTAGGAAAGACAGATCCAGCCCCATACCCCATACCATGCTTTCAGCCCTAATCCAAGCTACACTAGGTATCTCAGTTAAGTAGCTTTCTCTTCTGTGTTGTTCTGTGGTAAGCAGGTGATTTATGCTCCAGTCATTTTGTCCCCAGGGAGTTTGCACTGAGTAAGAGTCACAGTTAGCCCTCCCCAGGCTCTGTTATCTGTCTTCTTCCATCTCTCCAGGATGTGTTGTCTTCCTCTCTTCTCACCCAGGCTTTAGCATCTCTATTTCCAGTCTCCTAGAAATCCTGAATTGTTGGTCTACAAGGCGATGAGAAGTTCTGGAATGCAGTGAAGTAGAGGGAGAGGAAACCTGATTGGAATTTTTTTTCCAAGTTTGGGTAGTTTGGGTCTTATGTATCAAAAGTATGATGATTTTGCTATAAAACCTAGTAGGATGTTTTAGTTTTCTTTGTTGTTGCTGTTTTGTTTGTTCATTTTTTTTAAAGCTAAGAAGAGGAGATAAAGTAGTATAGGGTAGTATAGGTAGCCCTGGAGACTGGCCTTGGAACCATATGCCCTATTCAGGAATGTTTCCTATTCTGAAAGTTTGTGTGGCTATCCCATGTTCTTGGCACTGGTGGGCAGAAATCTCCCAGGGAATGACTTAGACTATGCTTGAAGTTGTTCCCATGTGGGTATAGACTGGAATCCAGTACACAAATTCTCTCCTGAACCTCAAAGAAGCAAGTCTAGCCTTGGCTCTTGGCTAAATCTATATCAGCTGACAGGATAACAAAGAAAAAAGAACAAAATCTCATAAATTTTATGATTTAAAATGGGTTGCATTAAGAAGATTTTATTTTATATGTATGAGTGTTTCTCCAGGCTGGATGTTTATGTACCACATATGTGCCCGGTAGTGGCAGAAGAGGGCTTTGGATCTTGTGGAACTAGAGTTATGGATGGTTGGAGCCACTGTGTAGGTGCTGGGAACCAAACCTGGGTCTTCTGCAAGGGCATCAAGTGCTCTCAATCACTGAGCCATCTTCTTATCCCCAAACAGTTATGAATTTGAAATACCCAGGCTTCATGAACCACACACATCTGTTGGGAAGTGGGTGTGACCATCTCAACAATGACAATATCTAAGAGTTGACGTGTGTTTAGGATTGGGGGATTTTAGTGCTGTGGGAAGTTTATAATGTGCTCATTCCAATTTTTAACCTTGAGTTAAGCAGAGCAGGGCTATTTTCCCCCATGTACATAACCAAAGGCTATGTTTTAATGTGTCTGTTGGCTCTCTTTGACTTTCCTACCCTTAATGTGCATTGTGATTGCTTGGCTGGGTTTTCCCATTTTTGTTACAGAGGTGTATGTGAGGATAGACTCTCATTGGGAACTATAAAGCATGAAGCTAAGTAAAGGAGATTATTCCTTTTCCTTTGACATATATATATATATATATATATATATATATATACAGAATTTTATGTATCATGTCTGATACAAAGAAGACAATAAGAATTTATCACCTTAATACCTTAATGAAGCATATTGTGTGTGTGTGTGTGTGTGTGTGAGAGAGAGAGAGAGAGAGAGAGAGAGAATGTTTCAAGTGTACATCTATATGTCTGAGTTTGCATATTGGTAGATTCAGGTTTCTGTGCATATGAGTCTAACAGTATCTAGTGAGTAAAGGAATCACTGAAACCGTCCATCACCGGGACCATACTGGCTACCACCAAAAACACCATCTCTCTTTTCGTGGGGAAAGTAGTGTTTATGTGGAACAGCTCTCACTGAATCTATGTTAAGCATATACACATTCTCTTTGGTTTGATCTGCTTGAGAATGTACTCTAAAGACTGGTTTTGTTTTGTTTTGTTTTTCGGTACTGTTTTTTTTGTTTACAAACCAGTGGTTTTCTGTAACAATTACAGGCAGCCGCCAGCCTGGGATCATGTAAATGCTTGTGGAATAGCTGTTTGAGACATGCATGTTGTCACTAAAGATGGAAAGGACCCATTAGTTCCCGTAGACTCCCTGGAGAAGATGAGCCTCACTGGGGACAGGATAATTGTCCTTGATAAAGGAAAAGCTGTCATATAGAGGAGGAAGTGGATACCTAGGCGGAAGAGTCGAAGGAGTGAGAAGCACAAAGAAAGAATTACATGATAGTTAGAACTGCTGGCCCACAGATCACATGCTTTGTGGGGGGGGGGGCAGAGGGTTCTGGAGTGGACCTGGGAGGAGTGTGCCTGAATATGTACATGACTTCAACTCAAGGACTCCTTGGCTCTGGGACTCTCTGCAGCCAGACCCTCCAACCTGTTTTATCATGTACACCTGTCTTTCAAAGGCGTGTGGGAGATAAGTCACTAGATAGCGGCTTCTAAAAACCTGTTATTAGGAAGAAATAGCCAAACACAGTTATCACATACACAGGTTGTTCGTACATAAATATCCTGCTATGGGGAGACTATTTGTAAAGATGTTCTTGGCTAACGAGGGATTTTGTTCAGAAATTGGCAACCACCCATCAGAGTAGAACTCAAATCTATATCCTCTGTAGCAACCACTGTAACAGCATCTCCTCTGTGCTGTCAGGTAGAGGTTGATTGTAAAATATCCCTGATGCCAGCTTGGGTGTTCTTGATGGTCTTTGGCACTCTGCGTGTTGTCACCTTGTTGGTCTGGCCAGGGGTCTCCAGAAGCTACTCAGTTACACCTTATCCTTTGGAGGCCTCACAGTTGCTAATATTACCCAGAGCTGTTATCAGCTGAAGAGTCACCTGCTGGGGGAAAGTTTAGGCTCCTTAAGAAAAAGTCCTTTACGAAGCAGACTTTGATGTATGTTCATCAGTGGGGTAGACTATGCCTTATGTTTACTGGAATAGGTTCATTTGTTGAATTTTCGCCAAGTGAATGACTGTTATCTACCAGTATGGTCTCTGCCATTAAGGAACTTATAGTCTAGTTTGGAAGCCCATCAAGCAGAGAGGCACACGTATATCAGAACTGCTCTACGGCCAGGGTCAAGAAAGGGAGTTTGAAGTAGGAAGAAACCTCACAGGAGGAATTCCGGGGAAGGACTTGCAAGTTTTAGTTGGCAGTCTAGGAGGAAGGACCATTGGGGCAGTCCTTGGAATCAGTTGGATCTTGACGCTGTTTGCAGGACTCTGTCCCTGGATGTCATGATCTGAGGCCAATAGAAAGCATGAGAAGAACAGTTAGGTGGGGAGACCGTCAATGGTCTATAAGGATATTGACCAGTTTTCGTAGATGAAAAACTTGGGAGGCTTTTCGGTGGCCTAAGTGGGAGGTAGATTTGAAGTTTAGGCAGTGTGCATGAGGTGTTAGTGATTGGAAGGTGGCAAGCCTTCTGCAAGGCCAGAGGGAAGCCATTGTGGGGGTCTGTGACCCAAGAACCCATATTGGATGAGGAGTGATGGGAGAAGAGCCAACTACAAAGATGCCAAGGAGAAGCACTCAATAGTTGGGCAAGGATGGACATTTTGGTTTGGATTGTGATTGTATGGCTCTGCCACATGCTAGTTGTGGAAACTTGGGCAAAGGACTTTATTTGTCTTCATTTCAATTGTACTGTCTGGAACATGGAATGATAATAGTGTCTACCATTTAGGACTGTCTGAGATTTAAAAGAGAGTGACTGGGGTTGTGGCTCAGTGATGGAGCACTTGCTCAGCATATACAAGGCCCTGAGCTTGACCCTAGGGCTGCCTAGAATAATACCGGGCATAGAGAACATAGAGAATGCATCAAGTTAATATTGGGTATTGCTATTTTCAATTCTTCTTCTTCTTCTTCTTCTTCTTCTTCTTCTTCTTCTTCTTCTTCTTCTTCTTCTTCTTCTTCTTCTTCTTCTTCTTCTTTTCCTTCTCCTTCTCCTTCTCCTTCTTCTCCTTCTCCTCCTCCTCCTTCTCCTCCTCCTCTTCTTCTTCTTCATCATCATCATCATCATTATTATTAAAAATAAAAAGGGGGGAATTCTGCTGACATGCTTTTCTGTTTGTTTGTATATGGTACAAGGAAGCTGGCATCAGGTTTGAGGTGAGGGTAAGATAACACATTTTAATTTCACTGTGTCCCTCCTCTTCAGAGACTGTGGGATGTGTAGATATAGTCAGAAGCAGTGGTTAGCACCAGGGGTGGGATGGGTTTTGGTATAGAGGTCAGGGATGGTGTAAGGGAAAAGGAAAAGCTTGGGTATGGGAAAGTTAGCTCATGGTAGGAGCATGATTGAGAGGGAAGAAGCCTAAATTCAGACCCTTGGGAACCTTCGTATCCAACACTGCGGAGAACAAGGAATCTCTAAGACAGATTCCAGTCAATGACCAGAGGCATACAGAGGGAAACAGTGGACAAAGGAAAGTTCTCTAAAATTCTTTGCTGGTGAATACATGAAAGAGACCATATTTTCAACACAGTTGAAATTGCCTTTGAATATAATAAACTGGCTGGAAATTGGCATCATTTGTTTCAAAGACTATTCTTGTTAGTTTTTCTTTTAACTTCAATTAAGTGAGATCTGTCCATTTGAAAACATGCCTACAAATGGGATCTCAGTTCTCCTAGAAAAGGTAGCCAATATTGGGGTGTCTGAAGCTTCCTACATGGTGGAATTTCTGTTTCTTAGAACACCAGGACTTCATGTGAGTCAAAGACTCAGAGACCTGAAAGAAACACGCCAGAAAAATGAAGTAAATTGTGAGTTTGAGATCTGATTTGAAACTCGTGCTTTTAAAACCAAACACAGCATGCCTTGTTTAGAATTTTTTTCTAGAGTCAGGTACATACTCTTGAGGGTATCCGCTCAATGTTTTACACCTTCTCCTGAAGCTAGAAGTGGGATTCCTCTACTTCCTGTGGTCCCTGTGGGCTGAAAGATCTAGAGGCTTCTCCTTCCTAAGGATGTTGGAAGGCCCGGCTCCGCTAGCAGTATAAGTGCTGGTAATTAATACACTTGTGGTTGCTTTATCTCTGCCCAGGGGTGGGGTGCTTGGATAGGAAGCAAAATGCTTCTTAAGGAAGTAGAGGCGGAATCCAGGCTGCCTGTTTGCCTCCCTCCTCCCATGTCTGTCTCTCTGGGGCTGGGAGTCGGGGCTGTGCCCATGTTCCAAATGCTTGCTCTGCAGCATAGGTTTCCAGGGATTTCAGGACACAGGAATTTTCACCCAGCTGTGTTGTGTGTTGCTGTTCAGCAATCTGAAGTTGCTTATCCAGCGTAAGTCAGAATGGGGAGCCTAGGGAGGGGAGGGACGCCTTCTAACATTTTTCTAAGCAGAAAAAAAAATTGAGGTGTTAGGGACCCAGCTGGTGTGTGACTGCAACCAAGAAATGCAGCCTACGTAGGCATACGTGCTCACATAAACCCCCTCATTGAGGCTTTGAGGTGCGATTCGATTGGGACTCCATCCTGTTTCAATGAGTACTTACTAGTAGGCCAACTGTGTATCCGGTGAGGCTCTAAGGAAGAGGGATGGGTGCATACTGCTCCATGGATGCCCTGAAGGCAGAATGAAGATGGGTCTCTGTGGCCCAGAGGTCCCTTTGTACGCCTGGCATAATAAAGACTAAAATTCAAGGGTATGGCCAAGATTACAAAGCTTTCCTGGGTTCACTGTCTTTGTACTAGGAGCTTCCCTAGCCAGTGAGGATCAGGAGTGCAGCTTGAAGAACCAGGATGAAGATAGATCTGTGCTTAGCACCAGCTCCATGATGGCTCCTGAGTAGCTCTCTATTGTGAATTGGGTTTCACCAAAGTCTTATCAACTCCTTAATGGGATAAATTTAGTGTAGGTGATGGTTAGCTAATTCTCAGGAAGCACTTACTACACGTTGGGGCTGGTCTAGGTACATGTGTTAATGAGATCTTTTCATTCTTCAGTCGCCCTTACTGTCTGATTGTTTACCCTTTCTCTTGTGACTCCCACACTCCCAATTTACTCAGGAGATCTTGTCTTTTTCTCCTTCCTATGTAGATAATGTATGACTCTCTTAGAGTCCTCTTTGGGTCTAGGTTCTCTGGGGTTGTGAATTTTAGGCTGGTTTTTCTTTGCTTTATGTTTAAAAGTCTTTTATGAGTGAGTACATATTATGTTTGTCTTTCTGGGTCTGGATTACCTCACTCAATATGGCTTTTTTCTAGATCCATCTATTTGCCTGCAATGTCAAGATATTATTTTTTTCTGCTTTGTAGTATTCCATTGTGTAAATATACCACGTTTTCTTTATCCATTCTTCAGTTGAGGGGCATCTAGATTGTTTCCAGGTTATGACTACTATAAATAATGTTGCTATGAACTATTTGCATCTTTTTAAACCCAGGAAATCCCCACTAACCCCAGTAATTTTGTTGTTGATCTTTTGTTACCATACTATATTTTTCAAACTTTTATGAAAGTTTTTTAGCTATATTAAATACAAAAGTATTATTTTAATTCATACAGACCCCATAAATAAGCATTTTATTACCCTACAGTCTTCTGAGCATCATAGTTCATCTTTTTAAATCAGTCCTTACATTTGTCCTTTGATAACACATGTGTGCACACACACACACACTTTACATTCAGGTTACTGTCACTCTAATTCTTTTCTTAACTCCTTCCCATTATTATCACCCCCACCTCTGCATTAAACTTATCCCTACATTCATATCTTTTTCTCTTTTTGCTTTGTGACCCATGGGTTTAACCAGGGTAATCTATGTGACCATGATAACTATCCCTTGGCACACAGTGGGCTCATCAGTGGATAAACAGCTGAAGATAATGGCTGTAGCCTGGTTTGGCGGGGAAGGGTAGGGCCAAGTGGGTTCTCTAATACATGGTGGTTGACTGTTGATAGGCTGAGTCTTATACAGAACCATCTTATGTAGTTACTGGCTGTATAATGCCCAGAAGATAGGATCCCATTGCTCTTTTCCTTGTATTAGGTACTCACATCCTTTCCACCCCCTTCTTCCACATTGTTACATGAAGGAGATGGCATGAAAATCCTGCGTAGTGCTGAGCACCCGATCATCACACATTTTCATCTATCTCCAGTAAATCCATGTCTTTTTCCTCGCTATTCACTGTGAAGAGAGAGGTATATTTAAGACCGAGAATAACATTTGTCTTTTGGTATAAATAAAAGTATTTAGAAGACAGCCACTATGTCAATTGAACTAAACAACATTAGTAAGTTCCCTCCTCAGGCATAAGACCTCCTGAGCCTGGGCTTTCTAAACTAGGATTACAGCATTAGGCATGGATTTCCTCTGTGGAGCAGGCCTCGAAGCCAATCAGAGAGTGCTTGGAACATGGAGGGCACGGTTGCTCCCACAATGCCCTGCCACTGTTGTGCCTGTAAATACAGCCTGCCTGGCCAATTGGCGTTGTAGGTCATAGAGCTCTCAATAGAGTGAGGTGAAAATACCAGTGCCTTTTCTTACTTGGCAGCCTATGTTGTACCTTTTGGAATTATGAAAGCTGTACACAGAGGAGAAAGCTGATTCCCTATAACGTGCATGACAGGTATAGAATGCTTTCAACCATAAAGTTTTCCAACCAGTTCTGAGGGGCGTTTGAGAGAATTGATAAGAGCATGGGTTGTTTTAAGGGTTTTGGGGTGGTCTCCATGACCAATAACACATTAGGAGGTGTCCCACACACATCCCTGGGAGTTTTGTTTAATAATCCAGAAGTTTCATACACAGCATTATTCAACCATGCAGGCTCTCACCTTGTCAATTCTCAGTTTGAAAGTTCGCTTACAAGGTAGTACATTTCTATGTGGCTTTCCCAAGCTCTTTGTATGAAACTGGGTTCTAAAGCGGCTAGGTGACTTGCCTTGCAATGTCTTGAGGACAACAAGCCAAACTTGGGTATCACCTTTGCTGCATTACAGCAAAGAAAAGGTGTATGGTTAAGAAGAAGTGATTGGTGCTACGGAAATCTTGTTGCCGAGCCCAATCAGTAGTGACCTCAACAGACCTGGTGTGTATTTGCCCTGAGTTTACACATGCAACGCGCATTTGTGAATATAAGGAGCATGTTGCTATGGAAAACATAAGCTAAACGAGTACATCTAAAACTTACGGCATGAGTGTTTGAGGTGGGAAGAGTGACTGGGGAAAATTGTAAGAGAGTGGGCTGATGACATCTGAAGATGGAGAGCCGTCTGCCTCCACTGTCACGTGCTCGACTTTAGAACAAGGTTGACAGGAACTATGTCTCTCCCTTTCACTTATCTGCTTAGAATATGGCTTGTGGGTAATGACGGGTGGACGGATGAATGGCTGGATGACAGGAATGGGGTAAGGAAGAATCATCAGTGGGATATCCTGGGGCAATTGGCTTTGTCTGGAAGCGGGGATACTCAGAATCTGGAAGGCAAGGGCTTAAAGGACACATTGTTGTGGAGAAGGTGACAATGGAAGCTGCAGTGAATGTCATCTGCTGCCAGCCTAAAGCCACTTTTTCTTCAAATGGCTGCACAGCAAGACCCCCACCTACAGCCCAGAGATCAGCTCAATGTTAGCCAAACAGCTGCCTTTTCTTCCTGGTGTTCAAGTTTTAGTTCCTTCCCTGTCAGACCCTCCCACCTACCACAGGAGGAGAAATCAGCCTGTGCCCTGATCAGTCCACACACTCTAGCTATTGTTGCCAAGGGTGTTTGTATTTCAGAATATTGGCAGAGGTCTTAGCTTGGGGATCATATCTGAGGCTTGGGAATCCGCTTCTTTGCCAAGGGTACTTCCTGGGTTTTAAACTAACATTTCCTGACTTAGTAGGTTGTAGGCACTGTGAATAACTTTACTGTTTATTCCACATTTTATAAATGGGGAGATCAAAGCACAAAAGACTCCCCAGTCTACCCTCCAACCAGTAGAACTCAGTCACTACAGTGAGGGATAGTCATCCTCCATAGACACAAGAGAAAGAAGCACCGTGCAGTGGGGTTTTGTGACACCATATTCAACTTTTTACAGCTCTGATCCTGTGCTGTTTTTCTTTGGGTTGATAAAAATTACTTTTCTTTTTAAGATACAGGGTACCAAAGTGTCAGGTATATGCATTTGTCTTTCTGGGTAAAATTAGAACTCATTAGCCTCCATTAGTTTCTGGAATTGCTTTACACTGCTTTGAGTGTTCGATAGCTAAACAGTAGTGGTTAGCTAAGAACCATGGCTGTCGGCAATAGCTGCTACCCATGTGTGTTCTTACCAGAAAGGATATATTTGTATTTATTCCCCCTTTATTCAGAACTTTTATCAGAAAATAGAAACCTGCAGCTAGGCATGACCTCTGAAAGCACATAATTTATTTTTATTCAGTATTTATCAAGATGTTTTGATTGCATAGTTCAATTCTGATGGTTTTTACCTTTACATCACCATAGTCAGAATTAGAGCGAGCCTAGAGTACATTTATCAAGGGGCCATTTTTTTTTCTGAACAACCAAAGTAGGCTTCATGCAATCCCTAACTCTATTTTTTCCAAGTTTCGATAAACCGTTTCTTATTATTCCAGTTCACTTTTACTTTACTGAATTATTTTTTTTAGCAAGGTCAGTTTTACTTCAACGTGTGTTCTATCAGAAAGATATGACTCATCCATCAGTTATTTGTGTGTGTGCCTATAGGATTTTAGCTAGATAACTTCCGTCATTGGAGTGTTCTTTCACGGCCATTATTTCTACCAGATTTCAGTTTTATCAGGTCAGATTTGCAGGTCTATATTTTATCAAGAATGTTGCAGTCTCTATCCCACTCCCAACTTTTAGTAAATAACACATTTCACCATGTGCATGTTTAGCTGCTGACAGTTCTATTTTGTGATTTTCCTTTCTTCTTCCTTGACCGGTGTACACACACACACACACACACACACACACACACACGTAAACAAATCCATTTTTTTTGCTGTTGGAAGAACCACATAACCACATTCACTTTTTGTATTATGAAAGTCAGTCTTTCTTCCTGATGGGTTCTCATCATACTTGAGGGATCAAAATACCCAGTATTGTTTATTGAGATAGGTGATTTAGAAGGATTAAGAAACCCACTGAATGTCATATATAAAGTGAAAGCCATGCGCTTCAAAATGTAGTCCCTCGTGTTTGGAGTAAGAATGTAAAGCCGGGGTAATCTTGGGGGTACACATTACACTTCCAACATCTCTTTGAAACTTGCACATAGTTCCTACCAATCTGACCTCCCTCACAATTAGAATCTAGGGCCATAGTTCCGAGCCCCTTGGCTTCTCTCTACTTCCCAGCTAGGCCTGCCTTAAGCCCTATGTGCACTGGGGTGACATGATTTACAAACAAGCAGGACCAAAAAAGGAAAAATCCTCTGGTGAAAAAATGAGGTCAGTGGCAGAGATGGGGAGGGGAGGGAGTCCTGGCCTTTCTCTTCCATCCTGTCTGCATCCTGGCCTGCAGCCATCAGGTCAGCAGCCTGTGGTGCTATTGGGAACCAACATCTGTGTGTGTGTGTGGGGGGGGGGCGGACAGGGAGAGCAGGGCAATGCCAATGCACAGTGTTCTTATGAGGAGGACTGTAAAGAGCTGGCTGTTTCCCAGTCACTCGGGACTCCCCCTCTCTGAATGTATTTGTCCGGATTACTCTGAAGGGGATAGTACTGTTGTCTAATAGTGGCTTCAGATTTATCAGGGGATTTGTTTGATTAATTCCAAAGCATCGGACAGCAGATAGATTAGAGCTCAGCCTGTGGGGAGGGCCCACATCCCCCCACTCTTCTAGTATGAGGCAGGCTTTCCTTTCTTCCTGGGTGTCCTAACTGTCCAAGCTCTAGCTTCTAGGAACTCGCCGTGGGGCAGTTTAAAACACTGTCCACTGATAAGATGCATGTCTAGGTGTCCACAGATACAGGTAATTCCCTGATCTGTCCTGCGCTTTCTCTGTTAAAGGTCAGAGATTTGGTTGCTTGCTTTCCTTTCCTGAATGATCCAACCATAGACGTCCCCCAGTGCCTGGGTCAATGCCCCGGAGCCTGGCTGTGGAATGATGGGAAAATCAGTGAGCTGGGAGGCAGATGACCTGAATTCTAGCTCAGATATATAGACATTTAGTTACCCTTTTTGTTTTGTGCTCTCTCTTCTTGGCCTCACAGTATTTTCTGCTGTGCTATGGCCATAATTATAATTACTGTTCATGACTTGATTATCAGGCTGTTTTGGGTGTTTTCTGCAGTTAGACTCTAAGCCTTAAGAGTTCAAGTCTTGTATTTATTTACTTTGTTCATCTGCTACCACCTGTGTGCATTGCCCACTGTTACTGGGGCATGGATAACATGCAAGAAATAGGCATCAATGAAGTAAACTTGAAAACAGAAACAGAAAGGATGATCCTGGCATGTGGCCTATAAGCCCAGCATTCAGGAGGCTGAGGCAGGAGAAGTGCAGAAAATTTGAGGCTTGGCTGGGCAACAGATTACAACATTGCCTTGGAAACAGAACAAACAAATAAAAACCCAAGAAACAATGGATTTTAAGACATCTCAAGACTCTTCCTCTTCAGAAATTCTGTTTTTCTTTTATTCACTCAGAAATAGAGCCAGCTTTGTAGTATTGTTTCACGCCACTTTAATTATAGTACCACAGCTGTTACAAGATAAGAAAAAGGGGTTATTAATAATAATGATGATGAGAACTTTCAAAAGCATGTGACACTCCTTTTAGGAACTTTCCTTCCTCTTGGAAGAAATACGTCTGCCTGGCTCTCTGAGCTCTCTTGGGGAAGACCTGTTAGAGCCCCCACTGAACCACGTATTAATGGGATAGAGACTTTGCCCAGTTAATGTCAGGTCCAGAACATCATAACCTTTTGTTTGACAAAGGAGGTGGGGAGATGGGCAACTTTGCTCATTGTATGAAAATGAGAATGAAGCAGTGTGCGGTGAGGTTAATAAAGAAAAACAGAAGGACAAATGTTGGGTCCATGGGGGGTGCACTAAGACGGGGACAGACCACCAAAGTCTAAGAAATCAGAAGAAACTTTATTCCAGGAAAAATAAAAATTAAAAAAATAAATCTCCATGGGGCACAAAAAGCTTGTCAACTAGTTGAGACCACAACCAGAGATGGATTTGTAAGGCTGTGGTAAAGCCGGTTTTTGAATTCCTCCTTTTGTAACAAGCATTAGGCAATAACAAAAGAATTTTTACAATCTCAAGATAAAACTCAAGATACAAATTGCCCTTCTTTGCAATTTCCATTCACAGGGTTAGTTTTTCAGTTAAAGTAGTGTTTGTATTTAGTCCATTGTTTTTCCCTGGCATTCCTTGATAGTTGTGCCAAGGCTCTGCACCTCCCCTGACACTGCCAGTTTTGCATAGCAGGGAAGGGTAGGGGACAATATAAAACCAAAAAGTCAAAAGTCATGTATATCCCCATCATTTAAAAGTTAACTCAGCTCACATCAATTGCTGGTCATGAGTGGCCAGGGAGTTATCTAAAAACTGACCCTCAGAGCCACCCTAAGTTTGCAGAGGGACCGCTTCAGCCTTGCAAATACAGCTATGGGTTGTACAATAGAGTAACCACTGTTAATAGTTAATCCTTAAGATGCTGAGAAAGCTGCTGACAGTCTGCTCTCATTGTCCTAGGCTTACAACCTTATATTTTTTTTTTATTTCTACATCCTATTTCTGGAATCCACATCTCTATGTTCTTATTCTTGGACTCTTCATTAACAGAACAGGGCCTTTGGGGAGGGCTTCTTATTTGCCTTTAGGCTTCTTTGGGTGACTAGAAACTCATTCTCACTACCAGGTCTCTGTGGACAGCTTTCAGTTGAATGGTAACTCGAGGCAAAATCATTTTTTTAAGCCAATGGCAGATACTGCGAGTCAATCCTCATCCCAAGCCCATGTGTAGTTTCAAACTATTCCTTAACACACCATCTCAGGGTCTTATAAATCAAATAGAAGGGAAGTGATGTCTATTGAGCCAGCCAGGTAGCTAGGCATTTTGTATATGTAAGCCTCTTTGGACATACTGGAAAACTCAGAAATGGATACTGTGATCAGGTCACAGAAGTTAAGTTGTCTCCTGAAGATCATATAATGATTAGACACGTTGACATTTGAGCTCCAACCTTTCTTTATACTCTATGTCTCCCAGGGAGTCCGATCCTCAGAGATGTCAGTTGACCAGCAGCCAGTTATGGTAAAATGTTCTTATAAAGGGCTCCTCTCTACTTAATTGTTGCTGTCTTTCCTCCAAGGGAAACTCTGTAGCAAGAGTTTGAAACATGCTCTGTCAACCCTAAATCCCCCATTAGCTTTAAGTACAGTAATAGATGGCCTTGAAGAGCCACCCTATGGGCCACAAGGGCTATCTTGGTTTGTTAGATGCATTGCTAGTGGTATGCAGGGTATTCTTTTTGAGTCTCTAGTGCCTAAGTTGGTGTGTGACATGCAATAAGTGGCTGGTGAGCGTTAGCTATCTCAAATTGAACCAGATACAAAGTTCACCTTGAAAACAAAGACGGGATGGGGATAGTGGTGAAGTTTAAGCCTTTCAGCTGTTTTAAAAACCTCGAAGCCAGTCTTTCTTAAATTCCCTCTGTGATAAGTAGGTGTTTTATTCCAGCAAGTGTCTAGTATTCCAAAAATAGACATCACATATGGCCAGTAGGACAGTATCTTTTTTGGATGTCACAGTGTAACAAGTATGTATTCTTACAGGTAGAGTTTTCTGAAGTTTTAGCTACTTGATTACATTTTAAAAATTCAGTGCCTTCTAAATTTATTGGACCACAGACATCATACCCTATTTTTTCTATCCCCAAGAAATCCATATTCACTTTTGGCTTGGTGCTGTATTTTTATAAAATTCATTTTTGGATTTGTTACCCACAGCTTGCCTTCTTTCTCTGAAATATGGATCCCATGATCACACCCTGTGGCAGATATCATGAATATTACAATATATACTATGCTTGGGAATATTTAATGACCATTAGTTATTTTCATCCACTGCTCACGAAAAGTCCATGTTAGTTTTCTGAAATTTGTCTCCTTGAGTTGGGTGGTTAGGCTAGAGTAGAAAAGAATAATTAGGATGATATGCTGGAGGGAAAGGACTTTCCTTTCAGAGAAATTGAGTTTCAATCTAAGGAAGTTACGCAGGCTTAAGGAAGTAAACTTCCTTGGCATGAAGGAAGTGCAAACAATAAGCTATACCATAAATGTTAGTGATGTCAATGAAGTCATACAGTCCTGCCTCAGGTAGTAAGTGTACAATGCAAGAAGCATGTTGGGGAGGTTGCTTGTTCATTTCCCAGCCGCCCAGATTCCCGAAATAATCACACAGCAATATGTATTAATTGCAATACAGTTTGGCTAATAGCTTAGGTGCATTTCTGGCTAATTTTTATATCTTAAATTAATCCATTTCTATTAATCTGTGTATTACCACATGGCTGTGGCTTACTGGAAAGATTCTGGTGTGTCTGTCTCCTGCAGGTGGCTACATGGCTTCTCATTGACTCCACCTTCTTTCTCCCAGCATTAAGTTTAGTTTTCCTGCCTAGCTCTATTCTTCCAAGCCACTGGCAGAAAGAGCTTTGTTCATTAACCAATAAAAGCAACACATAGACAGAAGAACTTCTCATACCAGAGGCCTTCTGTAGTATAAGGATATATGCAATTATCTTCTGGGGGTGTGTATTTTAAACTTTTATTTAATGACCCCCATTGTATTTAGGGAGTTAATGAATCATCTAGCTAGCATAGTGACAAATAAAGAATTGATACTTGATTTGTATTTTTGGACTGAAAAAATGAATCACACAATACTTTGATGTTTATGAGGTACATCCACATTTATAGTTTCATTAATGTAGGAGGAGGCTGTTAGTTCCTGGCTGCCTAGCCCCAAAATAATCACACAGAAACTGTATTAATTAAATCACTGCTTGGCGTATTAGCTCTAGCTTCTTATTGGCTAACTCTTACATACTAATTTAGCCCATTTCTATTAATCTGTGTATTGCCATGAGGCTGTGGCTTACCAGGAAAAGTTCCAGTGTCTATCTCCAGTGGGCTACACGGCTTCTCTCTCAACTCTGCCCTTCTTTCTCCCAGCATTCAGTTTAGTTTTCCCCACCTATCTCTGCTCAACCCTATCATAGGCGCAAAGCAGTTATTTATTAATCAATAGTAATCACAGTACACAGAGGAAAATCCCACATCACATTCACACCTCACAGCAACCTGGTCATGTAACAGTGTTCCTAGTTCCTTTAATTATGGAAATGGAAAATGTGGTTTAGCAGGACTGAGTAGCCTAAGGTCACATAGCTGATATGAGGTTGGAGAACCAGGTGTCCAAACAAGGTTTTTACAAGTAAAATGTCATTTCCACACACTAAATGGGAATTATGACATATGTCACAACATGGGTGAACCTTGAGAGCATTGTGTTAACTGAAACAAAACAAACACAGAGGGATGAGTTCTGCCAGGGTCTACTTACATGAGGTCCCTAGTGTGAAGATGGGGAGTTTGGGTTTCATAAAAAGATGATGGGCATGGATAGTGGTGAGATTTATATATCACTATAAATAATGAAATGCATCTAAATTATGTATTTAAAAATAGAGGCTGGGAATGTGCCTAGGCAGAGCATCTTACTGATAATGGGTTCAGTTTTCAATACTGCAAAAAAAATCAGGCTAAAATGTTGGGTTTTACATATTACTTATTTTACTGCAACTTTTGAAAATTAGGGAAACAAAGTACCAGGGGCTTTGACTTCAAGCCCAGAGCCGATGCACCCAGTGCCCCCTGAAGTAGAACACCAGTATACCTCCATTCCACATTACTTAATCACAAGGTCTGTAGAAAGCCCTCTGCTGAAACTTTGGGAATACCACCTGTTTCTTCTAAAACAGTCTTCCAACTGGCATGAATTCCAAGGATGCAGAATCTTTTCAGAGAACCACGATTCTTAGAAAGAAGACAGGTCCCTCCCCTACTCACCCCCAAAGGAATCATTGGGTTGAAGTAATACAGTAATTACGATAACCAGTGTGAATCAGTGCTTTCTGTGTGCAAGGAACCTTGCTCAATGCTTTGAACACATCAGCTCCTTATGAGCCTTCCACCAGTCCTAGGTAAGGGGACTGTTGCCACTTGCACATGGGGATGTTAGGATCAGAGAGGTCAGTTAGCATGCTTGAGTGAACATGTGTGGAAGAGTCGGGATTTTCATCCACGCCTGCTTGAATCTAGAAACTGCCATATATGCTCTCTGTGTCGCAAGAGACAGAGGAACCGATGAAGCCTCTGTCTAGTGAGTTTTCCACCAATGATGGAAATGATAAATTTCTTTCCTACAATGCATTTCTCTCACTCCTACCAAATGATGGACATCTTCTCATTTAAGTCAACACCTTTCTTGATTTCCTGCTGTTCCGTAAGGTTCCTCTCTCCAGTGGGTCATACTGGAATTGGATGGGGGAGGGGACCTCTTGTTTATTTCCTCAGGAAATTGGCATGTGAAGCCTGGCCCTTGGAAGTGTCCACTGCCTGTGAGGACTTCCCCAAATCCCCTGTCCTATTGGGTGGGAGAATACTGTATCTGTACACCTCATGGCCTAAGGTGGGGAAGTGTTATTCTGCTAGAGATGTCTTTTGCCTGAAGGCTCAAACAGGTCAATAGAAGCTCATGTGTCCCTTTCAGTGTACCAGGAATGTGCCAACAAGCCAGCAGAGATGTTAGTAAGTCCAATCAGTGTTTCCCGAATGTTTACTATGTGCCTGGCTTTGCACTGAACACTTTATATGGCTCATCTCCCTTCATCCTCCCAACAGTCATATAAATTAGGTACAGTCAGTTCTGGTATAATGCTTGTTTTGAAAATGCAAATTTGTTCCAGTGCAATTGATATATTAGGGAACACTTTGAGCATAGTAATTTTCATCTGATTATACATGATTTTGTTCAGAAGAAGCACTAGGTGCTGTTAGCTGATCCGAGCTCAGCAAACAAACTTCAAGTGAACTCCCAAAACATGCTCACCTCAAACCCAAGCCAATAGCTTTATTTCCCATGTGTGATGTGAGTCCCAGCCCAGTACAACTTCTTCTACGGTTGCAAGTGACTCTTTCTACCACTTCTGAGCAACTCACATGGTCCCTACTTTCAAATGTTCCATATTTATTTTGTTCTTACATATTTTTTTAACATGACTGAAACTGGCTCTTACTTTTTATTATGTATCATTAATAAAGTTTTTGGTTAGTGTACCCTAACTCTAGTTTCTTGTGAGCCTGTGGATTTTCCTACTTCACCGAGGAATGCAAACCCAGTTATGCTATTACTATTTCCTTATAGTAGAAAAAGAATTTGCAACTAATAAATTTGTCAAAATTATTTTCAATGAAGTAGTAAATGCATAACTCAAACAGATTATCTTACATCTATAGTTATACTCAGAATCTCCAAGACATCAACAGGAGGTAGCTGTGCTGGTCCCTGTATATATAACATGTTGAGAAACTTATCTTGTCAGCCAAACTCTCAGTCTTCAAGCCAGAGCTCCTACAGGTGCATAAAGGCCCCTGAAGGTGTTTGGGTACAGCAGTGATCTGGACCATAAAGGTGCCCCTTGGGACCCTTCCTTGGTTTTTTTCCTTGCTCCCCACACTATTGCTGCCTCTCAGGGTGTCTGGCACCCACTCGCCACTACTTGCTGCTTTGTCTTAAGATCTAGAGTTACCATCATCAGTGAACAAAATCATGTAACACCAGAGCTGGAGGCTCAATAATAGATAAATGGGCTCTCATTTCAAGGATGAAATTAGCAGTCAGGTCTGGCCTGTGTTTGGGGAGGCTGCATAAAGCTCAGCCTGCAAGAGCTTCCTTGCTGCTGGAAGATCGCTTTAGGACTTAGCTAAAAGTCCATGCATGTGTGTTTTGGGAGAAAGAACAGCCTTAGATTTTTTCTTTCTCAAGAATTGGGGATGAGATACGCCAGTGGCGAAATGCAATCTTTGCTTTGATTTTCTTCCTGATATGTGATCTGATATAATAATACTCAATAGAAGGCCACCAGATGTCTGCTCTGATGTTTGAGAGCATATGAAAGAACACTCATGGAAGCCAACAACTAGCCTTTCTTTTTGCGCGTGCGCGTGTGTGTGTGTGTATGTGTGTGTGCACGCGTATGAGGACAGAGGTCAGTACTGAGTGTTGTTCTTCACATGATAGTCATCTTGTTTTGTGAGACAGGCTCTCCCACTGGGACTTTAAACTCTCCAGTTAGTCCAAACTGGTTGATAAGCAAGCACCGGCAATCTATTACCATGCCTGGTACTTTGTGCAGATTCTGAGAGTTCAACTCTAGTCCTCGTGCTGGCATGGTGAATACTTTACCTATGAAACTACTGCCTCAGGTCCTTGGGCACTTCTTAACAACAGGGCATGCATGTAACAGTGGGCTTGTCTGCTTTTGGAGAATGATTCTTCTGAAGAAACCCATGTGGAATTTGATAACTGGGCAAGGGATTCTGGGTATTCTATGGGGCCTGGGCAGCTGAATCCTGGTTTCAGATGTAATACAAAGCTTCTAGAATCAGGGCTATAGTTGTTTGGGTCAGGTTGAGTCTGCTTCCCTCGCCCTGACTAATGCCTATTTGTTATGTCTCTGAGTTGATCAGTAATTTTATCTCATTAGTATCTTCCTGGGTCAATTGTTTTCTGTCTTTCTTTGAACTATTTATCCACAAAGTCTGAGCCTTATCTGATGTATTCTGAGGCTGAGAGTTTTTTTGTAACAATAATGTATCCCATTTAGGTCTCAGTTTCCTAACCTGTAAAATGGAATGAATTATGCTCCTTCCTGATAGGCTCATGGCAAGCATGAAATACAATGGTACATTTAAAGCACATGGCACAGTGCCCAGCACACTGAAAATGCTGTATACGCATGAACACTATGATGTTTGCTGCTGCTTTTATCTCATTTTCTTCTTATAGGTGCCTTATTTTGGAGGTAATGCTGCCATCATGTTAATGACACAAAGAGAGGAATCAATGGCCAGATTGCCAGGCTCTAGGATCTGGTTCTGTAGACTGTGTGACTTAGGGCTCATAGCTTAGTTACCTAAACTTTTCTGTCCATCAGTTCCTTAGCTGGGTGGGATAGCAGCTCCCACTTCTTAATGTAGTTGTTGTCAAGTACCTGGGACATGGAAATACCCAGACCATATTAGCTGGTAATTTAATTTCCTTCATGTAGGAAAAGATAAGCATCTCGTATATATTATCAGAAATCCTTTCTGAGGCCACACAGTGAGAAAACCAGACTGGGGTGTAGCCACAGGTGTATATAGCTTCTGTCTTGATGTTCTTGTTTCTGAAGCTGTGTCCCCAGTGTTTCTTCTGCCAGTGCCTGGAGTCCATGTGTGGGGAAGCAGCCTTGGTCAGCAGAACCTACTCACTGAAACACATACATAAATAGTGTGTATCATTTTTTCTCTTGTTTTGTATAGGTGCGTATGGTGTGTGTGCCTATATGTCTATATAGCTGAGCATGTGTGTAGAGGTCAGAGGGCAACTTGAGTGTTGATCTTTGTTTTCTACCCTGTTGGAGGCAGGATTGCCTTATCATTTCCTGTAGCCTATGCCAGCCTAGCCAACCTGCAAGCTTCCAGGGACTCTTCTGTCTCTGCCTTCCATCTCATCCTAGGAGCACTGAGATTGCTGAGATGATGTGTTAACTGGTGTCTGGCTTTTTACATGGGTTCTGGGGATTTGAACTCAGGTCCTCACCCTTGTGCTGTGAGTACTTCATCTGCTAAGCAATCTCCTTAGCCTTGTATCAAGTTTTAGGTGAATAAAAAGTGGGGGGCAAATTGTCAAAGCAGGGGCCACTGACAACCAGATGAAAAAGTCTGCTCACCAGAGCCTGAACTTTCTCAGCCACCCCCTGCTGTTTTATTTTCTCACACTGCTGGGCCTGTAGTTTTCCAGAGTGCCACTGCATTCAAATCTATATTCTATTTTCTCTCCTAGAAAATAGGTCAGACTCAAGGCAGAGTTCACCAGGTGGTGTCCCCTAAGGTTTGGCTGGGGCTGTCCTTCAGGAGTCTGCCTGTGTATCTGACTCCATGCTTCCTAAACCTCTCCTAGGGGTGCGAGAAGGCATGGGAGAAGAAAGTAGGGGAATTTTGAACTCTTAGCTCTTGACATGATCTAGTCCAAATGAAGGGTGAGGTGAGAGGGAGCATTCCCAGGGAGGGTCATGTCTCCAAATGTAGCAGTGTAGATGGAGGGGTCCTTTCTTTTCTGCTTTAGTTAGAAGTCCTCCTTCCCCCACAAATTCCTTCCTTTGAACTTGTTGGGCATGTTTTTGGCGTCCTTGAGTGCAGGTGGGGATGCCCTGATTTCCTCCTCCTCTGCTTGTGAGGCTGTAGAGAGTGGGCAAAGGGTGGTGATGGTGTTTAAATCCTGCTCTTCTGCATCCCCTGGTTGGAGTAGGGAAGTCCTGAGGGAGGTGGTCTCAGACCAGGTCAGGAATAGTTTCCATCAGGGTTCCTTCAGCCTTGAGTACCTTTGGAGTATCTGTGACCTGCTTAAGACTGCATGTGCATTGAAGGTGAGCTGGGAGGAAAGCTGCAGGTGAAGGGAGCTTGTTCTCAGACCCCTTGTCCGCTCAGGAGTACTAACCAGCAGAATGACTCCTGCCTGCAGCTTTTCCATGTACTGTTTTCCTGCCTGGACAGACTGCATCAAGTATATATAAAACTCATTGTCTTCGGGTATCAGCCCAGATATAACATTATTTCCTCGGAAATGCTTCTTTAACAATCTTTTCTTACATAGGGACTCATGCTGTCATTTACCCTGTTTCTTCTTTCTTCATGATATTAATCATTATGTCACGTCACATTACACATGTATGTTAGTATTGTTCACATCTCCCATTTAAAACCCTAGGGTATTTCCTGTTTTATTCATTCATTGCTTGGATCTCACATGTAGAAAGTGTGGTCTGGCCTATAATTGGCACTCTGTTAATATGTATTGAATGTGAATACAAGATTTCCATGGATACAGCTCACTAAGATAGATACTATGAGGATCTCTATTTATAGGAGAGGCGATTGAGGCTCAGAAATGTGGAGGCAATTGCCTGTGGATGGATGACAGAGTTTGGATTTGATTCTAGGCCAGCTAACTTTCCTCTATCCTGCGAAGAGGCCTTATGCCCTCTTGTGTTGCTCCCATTGCCAAGCATGGAGGCAGTTTGTCTATTGTGACAAAGATGGAAGCTAGTGTTATTTCCTAATAATTCCAGTGAAATTCCCTTGGAAGACTCTCATTGGTTGGATCTGGGTCACATGTATGTTCTTGAGTGAATTATGTGTCTAGAAGATAGACTATTCCCACAATCTGGAGCCATGAGGCTTCTATTAGAATAGGGGTAAGAGTAGGGGTCATCTTTAGCAGTCATATTGATTAAAAGTAGAAAAGGATGTTCCCTAGAAGAGAGCTGGGGTTGTTATAGTAGAGACAATATAGATGAAGCCAGTTTCTCACTCTCTCCCAGTAGACATTTTCCCAGCTCTCCCATAGTCCCAAGGGACCCTTTATTCTCACCCTCTGCCTCTGTCACATCCATCTATCTATCTATCTATCTATCTATCTATCTATCTATCTATCTATCTATCTATCTATCATCTATCTATCTATCTATCTATCTATCTATCTATCTATCTATCATTATTCATTTACTGGTTAAAGGACTTTTAAGGGTGTCATTGTTGCCCTTCTGTGATGAGAAGAGATACTGCATTTTTATGTATAGGATTGCAACTATACTGAGTTAAAGTATGAGGGGGTGAAACAGAGGAAGTAATCATGGAATTTCTTTCAACCTCAGCTCCTGATCACCCCAGATTCCAGCCCCTTCTCACCTCACTTGACACTGATGAATGGGGTGAGGGATGGGGGTGAGATGGGGTTGGAGCTTTCATACTGGTAGAGGCATTGAACCTGAGTCACAGGTTTACTTCCTGTGGTCTCCCAGTGTTTCTAGGGAGCCATCTGGTCAATAAATGCTGGCAATTCTGTCTGTGGTGATTCCAAACAATAACAGTCAGAGCCACTACTGTTTATACAGGGCTTGCCTGATGCTAAGTGCTTTGCAAGCTTTTAAAGTCTCCTAACACCCCCATGGGGGAGGTTCTGTTCCCATTTTTATGGCTGAGGAAGATGAATTAGGGAGAAGCTCAGGGATTGGCCTAAGGCTGCAGAGCATGCTGGGATGTGAGCTCGCACCTGTCTCTCTCCAAGTTTAGGACTGTAATCACAGTGCTAAAGTGGGTACCCAACTGACATCTAAAGACCATTGGGGTTCCAAGGGATCCCGTCTCACTGTGTCTTGGAGCCCTCACAGACTGTGTATGAACAACAATGTTGACATTCTCACGGCAGATATCCTGTTTAATTAAGGGGTATTTTAATGAGACCACTATTGTAGGCAGTCCATCAGTCACCGTTAATGGCGTCACTTAGCTATTCATGTAGCAGCCTTCTCCTACCCACCTCTTCTATTTTACCTCTTTTCTTCCCTCGCTCACCACTCCACCCCTAAACCTAACTTACCAGAAAGACCTGAAAGGGGGTTTGTCTAAGGACTGATTCAGGGTTCTCAAGATGTGTCTGGGAGCATATATAGCTTCCAGGGATTGCAGGGCACACGCTGGGTGAATCGTCAGCTGTTGATCTGACTATGGCCCTCCCAAATACTAGGGCAAAGCCAGGTCTGGTGACAGCCTTGGTATTCCTGGGGTAAAAGCCGTAAGGATGCACTGTACAAATCTGACTGCAGGTATTTCATTATTGGCATGGAGAAGGTTACCTGTCTAGTCCTGGCAGCAGATTAAAGTCACAGAGAATTAATGGTGATCTACTCATGGGGTACCTGGGAGAATTCCTACCTGTCTTTCCTGTGGCTTAAGGATACTTTCTTTAGTCTACAAATTAAACTATATCTTATATGTCTTGAGAGATCTTGGCTTTGGTTGAATGAATGTTGAACTTAATAGGACTAAGAGATGGAAGATTCTTTTCTGAGTTCTGTCTCTGAACTGGCTGTGTAAACCTGGAATAACCTATCAGTACCTTCCATCCTAACACATCAACAACAACAAGCAATAGCAAACTAGACAAGCCTAAGGTCTTCCCAGATCCACTACCTAGTGATTCTAAGTGTACCCACCCAAGATTACCTGATGGTTATGGGTCTCCCAGTCAGCCTCTTGCTGCCTCAGCTATAGTTAATGCTGTTAAACTGTTTTGAACAGTGCCTCAGGTCATTCTCACTTAGCTTTCCCCAACACAATCCTACTTCACATCTGAGAGTGGGAGGATGAAGGAGACATCCCATCATTGAGGAAGATGATGGGAGTGAACTGTTCTGTGTGTTTTAAAAGTTCATTGGTTTAATTCATGTGTCAATCTTCCCAGGGCTCTGTGTTCAATTGTGGCTGACAAAAGTGATTTGTACCAGGTCGTTCTTGTCATTCGTGACGGGGTGAAAAGCCAGGAGAAAGATGCTGGGAGCAGGGAAGCAGAGTTTCCATTTCCATGGCAAATGTTTGGTTCACACAATCTCAAGCACACGTTGCTGTCTGTGATGAAGAATGGTCACTGTGTTTTGCCACCTTCTGTCCTTCTGCCCTCCACGCTAACAAATGCTGCAGCTTGCGCTTTCTTAATGGTGATGTCTCTTTTTCTTCCTCAGGGGAGTGGTTAATTCATTTTTCTCTCTGCTGTGAAACCTCACTTGACTCTGCGTCCAGTGTTTGGTATCTGGAAAAGAGGAGAATTTGCGTGGGTGTCAGTGTGCAGAAACCAACCAGAATATTTTAACCAATATTCTTATAGGATTCTAGGTTGCTTGGCTCTCTGGAGCCCTATCTGATTCCAGGATGATGTCTTTCCGGACAGATGCGCGGCTTACCTCTTTTGCTACATGCACAGTGAAAAGGGAGCTTGATTCCTTGGCTTGCATGGGTGGATTTTGGGTGAAGGTAGGAATGTGGGGGCTTGCATGGCCTTTGAACTCATGCAAGAACACACGGTGTTGTGTGTGGGTGCACTTCTAACACTCTTCTTCGTTTCTCTCTCCTCTCCTTTTCCCTTGCTTTGAAATTGCTGCCACAGATGTCAGTCAAGGTCCAGGTGAGTCTTTGCTCGCACAGCTGCTGTGGGAATTTGCCTTCTGCTAGACTGTGCATGGTGTGATTCTGACTGACCCCCTTTCCAGGGATTAAAAAACATCTTAGTGTGTTGCATTTTCACTGATTTTTGGTTTAGAAGAAGAAGTGCCTTGAAGTAAGGTTTTTTTGCTGGCTTTGAAGAACTATTTTAAAACGAATGGAATGTGTTTCCCTGGCTTAAGTGATTGCTTCCTTATGAATTCTGTGTGAATCAAAGGAGTGGAAAATTAACATTTTTGGAAAATATTTTTAAAAGAATCTTAGCTGCGTGTTATCCAATGCAACGAATACTTTTGCCTTGTTTTATAGCTATAACTTCCTGTGGTTAAAAGCTGACAATATTACCTATTCAACCCAGAAATTATATGGGTAAAGGGAGGTTTCTTTCTTCTAAGAAATCCCTATTTTCTACAATGATATTGATAATATTCTATTTATTAACCAGTTATGCAAGTAATACATGTTCACTATAAAAAATCTAAAAGAGGGTTTGATTGGATTTTGTTAATAGAAACATGAAAGGCCTATCTTCATGATAATGGCACGCTATTATTAAAAGTGCATGCTCTCCCAGAGTCCTACTTTTAAGGGTTGTGTGTGGGCATTTACATATATGTACATATATAAGACCGTAATAGAGGACCTAATCATTCATGGGTAAGAAATGTGAGGTGATTTAGAATGGTTTTACATCTATTCTAAACTAGTTAGGACTCTGAGTTAAGAAGAACAGTTACTTACAGATAGGACAGGAGACCATCTTTGATATCTTTGTGTTTACTTACTTAGTCCCTTTTACAGTTAACCCTTAGAGAGCAAATATAAGATCGGTATTGCTATATACAATTTAAAATACATGAAATTTAGGGCCTGACAGGTTAAATAGTTTTGCCAAAGGTCATAGAACTCATCAATGGTAGCAACTGAACTCTAAAACCAATTCACACTTTAATGGTGCAATCTGGGGTCATCGCTGAAAATTCCCAATGCCTGGAGATCGTGTAAGTATTCCCTGAAGGGATGACTGCCCACTTGCTTGTTTGTGTGGAGAGGTAATTTGACTTTTACTGTCATCTCTGTCTCCAATTAATATATCCTTTATTGTTCTTGGATACCTAAAATAATCATGCATACTTTGGTAGGGACTTTCTGATTATTGTTATATGTGGGATTCCACAATGTAAGAGTACAATATAGTTATTCTTATCAAATACAGAGGTTTTGGGGGTACTTTTTCTGCCTATCCTTCATCTTTCTTTAAAACACAGCATGGACAACTTTTCCTCAAGAATATCACCAGAGCTGGAGTCATACTTGCTCGGTAAAGCGCTTGCTATGTAAACATGAGGACCTGAGTTTTAGCCCCAGACCCCAGACTCCATATTTAAAAATCATTTTTGGTGCAGGGATGTACTTTTTGACCTTATCATTGGAGAGGTGAAGGCCAGCAGCTCCCTGGGGATACCTAGCACATCAGCATATCAGCTTAGACTTTATGGTTGGTTCTAGGCCAGAAAAGTACCTTTTAAAAAATAAAAATAAAAGAACATCTCCTGAATAATGAATAATGAAACTTCCTTCTGGCCCCCATGCATCTGCACATAAATGAACACATACATATATACATACAATTAAATTCATTCTTTTTATTTTAAAAGATTTTAGTTCAATAATTCACTCAACAAATATGGGTTATCAGGGACTGTGGATAAAATGATAAACAGGAGACAATCCCTGGTTTCATGTACTTTTATTCTAAATGGGGGCAGACATACAGATGCGTATACATCTGTATAGGTGCATATATGCATGTATCCACATTACATGTGCCTGCTAATGTATATTGTAGCACGTGGTGACTGTTAAGTGGTAAGGAGAAAGTGGAGTATTGTAAAGGAGAAATCACTAATTTATAGAGCATGGACAGGGGAAGCCTCTCTGGTAGCAGAATATTTAATCATAGGAAGTAAGGGACCAAGATCAAAATCTCAGGTCTTGTTTGCCATCTGACTGATGGCAGAGATGTTTCCAAAGGTGGTACACTGTCCTTCTGCCCAGAAATGAATGAACTTGAAGCTCAGCCTGCATTTCTCTCCTCCAGCCTGTGTTCATGGGGGAACTCTTTTTTTCTGATTCTCACAAGGTCACCATATTGGTCCTCATGTAGAAGAGAATGGTAGAGGGGACAAGAGCTCCTTCGATCTTTTCAAAGGGGTGGAGGTCTATGCCCTTTCTTTAGATAATAGCAACTGTTAATGCCCCCTTTCCTGACATATCTCTATTTAATCACCATTATCTCATTTTATTTCCTTAATAACCTTCCAAAGTATGTAGCCCGAGCCCCATTTTACTGCTGATTAAGTGGGGGTCCAGGGAGGTTAAGGGATGTGTTGTACTCAGTTATGGAATAGCAGGACCAAGAGGGGATTCTAGCCTAAGTCTAAATGTTGTGACCTTCACTTTGCCCTTGAAGTATCTAGGGATGATCGCTAATCCTGTCACTCCTCCAGCTCCTTTATTTTGTTATGGTTTCTAAGCCTGAAGAAAACTCTTGGTTTAGATCCTTCAGTTGTGGCCATGGATACGGAAGGAGCTGGCCTGTGCTGGTCAGGCCTTCTGAAAGTTAGCGAGTAGGCCTTCCACCCTCTCTCAGTTCCTGGCCAAGTAATCTGGAGCCAACGATATTGTGCTCTGACAAGGGAAGCCTTTAGTGGCTCTCTGATCCCCTGCTCCCTGACCCAGGAGGACGTATTGAGAATTTTATGAGCTAATGTAACTGTTTACCCAGAAGCCCAAGAGATGATTGATTAATTGGTGAATTTCATATGCTGAGCACATTGGTTGGAAATAATCCTACTGAAGACTGTAGTTTGAGATAAGACTTGTAGGAAAAGCCTTTCCCAGAGTTCCTAAGACAGGCTGGGGATTCCTGACATTGAGTCCTGGATACCTGGATCAAAAGAGCAGGCACGTTCCCCCAGACTGCAGCAGGGGGCAATTCAAAGCCTCTCACCCTAGGTTACGCAAAGGGATTCAGGATAATAAAAGCAAACAGCAAACCTTTCTAGTATCACCTGCAGATCTTGGGAAGATGGCTGAGCCTTCTCCTGCATCTTCATGTTAACTCCTCCTGGTGGGCATTACTATGTGCACTGCAAACGAGAAGCCTTGGGGAGCTCCAGTGACAGGCCAGTGGTCACCTCTTGACAGTGACTAGACCAGAACCTTAGAATTCAGATGCCACCAGAGTCTGTGCTCTTGTTCTTTTAAAGCGCCCACATTTCTATAGTGGTCCTGTGGGCCAGCATCATGTCCTACTTGTGTCTGTACTACTGTATCCATGCAGAGTACAAAGCACATAGAGCCTAGTAAGTGTTTATTAGACAGGACTGATCATAAGCATAAGGGGAAATCTGGCTGTATAGGGTCCTGAGACACAGTAGAGCTTAAGGGGTATATTGCTCAAGGAGCACAGACATTGCAGTTAAGGAAATATATACAATCCATTTATTTTCCGGAAGGGACCCTATTAGGTCTTTTCATCTACTTTGCTCACTGGGATTTATCACTGGTCTCCCTGGATAGGTTGTGAGTAGGCAGTGCCATCCCTTTTCTGCCCTCAACCTTCTACCCATTTCTGAATGTTCCAGAACTCTCTACTAGGAGAGGGAGTAAACACTTGGGATGTGAAGAGAGGAGATAGTAGTGGAAAGAAGCCTTCTTTCTACACCCCTCTCTTGGCACCTCTCACTCCTGCCTAAGGGTTGTTTATGATGCTCTCTGTCAGCCTCCCCCCTCAGAATGAATGATTTCTCAGGCTCTGCCTGCTGATTAGAGCTGGAATTTAAATGAATAACTGTGACCTTGTGGATGTGCCCTAGTTATTCGCAGGCCCAGTGAGGAAATAGGCTTCTTGCTCTGTCCATCAGGGCTTAGGCAAGCACAGGAGGAGGGGCTGCTGTCTGCAGGGGCCCCTTAGCCTGATCTCCTGCTTCCAAACGAACTAACCGTGTCGCTTGTCGCTTCCGTTGTCTGCTGACTCTTGACCTCATTGCTTCTCCACTCCAGTGTAAGTAAGCCCCGGGACCTAGTTATCCTTCCGCACAATGCCTTGTCTCCAGCTGAGGGATGCTGATGTGAACCTGTGGTTAGGAGACAGCATACAACATGTGTGACTCAAACTTGCAAACACAAAGGGGAAGCTGTGGAGGCCCCATGTGTGGCAACAGGACCAGCATTATTGGCGTTTCTAAGAATCCAGGATAGAAGCAGATGCTCAGAGCCCACCTAGAGATATGGAGGCAGAATCATCATTTTATCAAAGGCCCAAAGCTTCAAGGAATTAACCTGTGACAAACACTGGCATTGGACTTGGTCTCTCTTCCCTTTCAGACCATCTGGGTTGTCTGTACTGAGGAAGCTGTGGTGCACCTTGCTGAAACCTCAGTTCTCACCTCTTAGGATGCATGCTGCATGGGCCACCTGCTTGGTCTGGTTCATAGGAGGAGCAGGATAGAGGAGATTAGGGATGGGAAATAGTGAGCATCCATCCACCCCTGAGTGGTCTCTGTTGACCACTTTTCTATACAGCAGCTTAGGTACTGCAGGGGAGACAGCGTGGGCTGGAGTGGGTTTGGCAAACATCAAGGAGAAGCTTGGCATTTTGCAGTGGTTAAGAACAATCAAAAGTATAATTGGCAACAGAAAACCTTTGTGACATTTGACTTTTGCTGGTCATAAAATTTTTTATCTGAGCACAGCTATACTCACTCCCTTCATACTATCTGGGCTGCTTGTCAGCTACAAAGCTTGAAGTGATTAAACCTAAAATAGCATCTGTCTCTTTAAGGAAAGGCTCAGACACCCGGGGTTACATGAAGCCCAGATTTTGAGCTAGATGCTGGGACTGACCTCTTGACTCTCCTAAAGCAATCTGCCCTGTTCACATTACTTTCCCTTTGTGGGCTCCACTTTCTGGTCTGTAAAATGGGGATAATGAGGATGCTTAGCTTTACAAACAGAGTTCCACATGTAGTCTTAGAACACAGTTACATGGTAAGCAATGTGCAGCCACTGCTATACTAAGTCTCATTTGATCTTTGCAATAAGAGTTTCTGTTTTGTAGATGAAGATTTACAAAGGCTAAAAAACCTGAACTCAAGTAAACAACATCTTCTTTGCCTTTATCTTGCTCTCTTGAATGTCCAGAGGTATGCCCCTGTAGATCCTTTCCACACATACTAGCTTTCCCCACCCCATGCTACACGCCTCTCTTTTGGGTCTTGATCTTCATGCTTCTAGTCTAGAGGTGTCTTTAGATTCTGTGTATAGCCATAAAACATAATAAGATCACAGTAAAAGGGGACAGGGGACTCATGTCTCAGGTCCCTACCACGTTACAGATGAAGAACCCTGGGCTCCAAGATACTAGGTCCTTTGCTCCAGGTCAGAAAGAGATATAGTAGGTGCCAGGATTCAATTCACATCTAAGGTTCTCTCTGCACAGTTACTGCTTTATCCAAGAGTTGTGTATGCTTGGCTAAGAATGTAGCCTTCCAGGTTAACAGGTCTCTTTCCTTGAATGTGAAGGATTTGAGACAGGTGCTCTCAGGCTCGGACCATTGTGAGTGCTTATGACCAGATCGTTTGGTTGAGACACTGGAGAACCGAAAGAATGTCTTCCTATCATCAAGACTAACGGTCCATGTTTTCAGTACAACCAGAACCGTATTTTGTCTTTTCTTTCCCATTCTTTTGAATAATAATCCCACTTGATTTTTCTCCTATTACCACGGTGTGGGGGGAGGAGAAGAGGAGTGGGGATAGGGGGAGGGGAGTGGGGGGAGGGGGCAATATTTGGGAGGAGGGGAGGGAAATGGGAAACGGGGAGCAGGTGGAAATTTTAATTAAAAAAGAATAAAAAATAAATAAAAGAAAAAAAACGCTTGACATTTATTCATCTTGTGTTTTGAGCCAAACACCGAACAAAATGCTAAATTTTGCATGCATTATTTAATTCTTTAGACACCCCCAGAAGGTAGATTCTTTTACTAGGTGTATATTATCCCATGAACAAACTGACTCAAGTTTGTTAAGCAACCACCAGTAACGCATTAAAAGTTGGCAGAACACATTATAAGGTCTTGTCTCTTATAAGGTCATGGAGACATCTTGAAGGGAATTCTGCCAAAGCATACACGCCACAAAGTTGACTCCTGCTTATTACTGTGTGTTCTTAGCTTAGAAGGGTGCCAGCGCATGGCAGACGCACCACAAATCTTTCTTGATGGAATGAATAGTGTGCTGGACTTGGTCCATAGTTTTTCCCCATGATTTTATGGAGGTCAGCTTTTCAGTAGGAGTCGCCATAAGACAGAACTAATTTTTATGCAGTGGTCTTCCTAGGCCCAGCTTGGTGGGAGATTCAGGTTACAGAGAAATCCACCTCTGTGGTGTGTTATTAGATTGGAAGAAACCCTTGGCTGGGCCTGCTTACTTCCCAGTCAGCTGCCCAGTACAGGCCCGGGAAGACCCTCTTGGCTGCCATAGCTCTATGTGATGAGTATATACGGATAAGGTGCTATTTCCAAGACTTTCTTTCTCTTTGGCTACCTTAAAGTGATAGTCTTGAGGCTTTATCTCCAAAGACTTAAAGTCATCGTCTTTACTGCCTTAGAAAGGCAGACCCATGCCAGCCATTGTGGAACATGCCTGTAATCCTAGTCCTAAGGAGGTTGAGGCAGGAGGATGATGAGATCAAGGCGAGCCTGGCCTACATGAGTCTGATGTCAGACTATACTGTATATCAAGACTCTGTCAAAGGGGAGGAAAGGAAAGAGGAAGGTGGGAGGCAAAGGAAGTGAAAGAGGAGGAAAGGGAGGGCGATTAAAAAGGCAACCACACCACTGCATGATGAATTTAGCCACATTTCACTTATTTCTGCAGGGCAAGATGGGAGTTAGAGAAATGTCCTAGAGCCTCCCGTGGTCTGAGCTCATCGGATACGTGTAGGGGTGCTTCTTTGTTACTTCAATGATGAGAGGCAGCAGAAGCATTTAGTAGTAAAGGACAGTGAGTCCCAAGCTTCCTGTGGTATATGGGAAAACACATGCAGAGATCTGTGCTACTCAGGACACCATTGATGAGAATAGCACAGCACAGCTATTCTCGGGAGGAATGAGGCTAGAGAACCTCCACCTCAGCTAGCTAAATCACACAGCCTGTTCACAGAGACGCCATCAGGCCTTAGACCAGCCATGGAGGTCTGCTAAGGACATAGGCTATGCTGGCCAGTTGGCTTCAGGAGGGGTGGGAGATGGAATGTGGCCCAGAGTCCAGGACAGTGAGTGCCCGTGTGGAGCAGCTTTGCTGACTGTGCACACAAATGGAAGCATCTGAGGATGCAGTGGGCAAGGGTCCCCTAGTGCTACCAACTGAGTAGACAAATGATGTTGGGCCTGGCTGGCTGGCGAGCGCATATAATTCAGGGCAAGAACACTGCCAGTTCAAGACCAGCCTGAGCTACATAGTAAGACTCATCTCAAATCTATTAGTCAATCAAAATGCTGGAGAGATGTGGGAGGGGTCAGAGAGGTGCCCTGAATAGATTAGTCTTCTAAACTGACAGACGCTATGTGGGTTTGAGCCCTTACTTCGGACTTTGAACTGGGCCATGCGCTGTTTTTGCACTGTTGCCTGCGATCGCCACAGCGTTCCCGGGGTGGGGGACATGTTTCATAGGTGAGAGGTAGAGAACTTAGAGGCACAGAAACGTTAGCTTACCCCATACCTCACAATTTGAGGTAGAGCTGGTCTTACAATTACACTTTCGATTGTAGAGAGCAGAGGTTTGCCAAGCACCAAAATGGCCTGGAGAGTTAATAAAGGAGAGCCAGTCTCATTACAGAAAGGGTTCTCCCAGGTGAGGCTCAGATGGCTGAAGTTAGAGAACCATTGCTTGGAAGAAAGTCATCTGAACGGGGGCAGCTACGGAGCTTCACCTTAAGCTTTAATCTCTGCACAAGGATGTGGGAGGAAGGAGGGAGGAAGAAAGAGAACAGGAAGAGTAGGCCCCTTTGTGTCCCAATAACATTTAGGACACCAGGTGGTTTAGGTACCATCCTCACAATTAGCCTGCATCCCCCTTCCCCCTGTGCCCCAACGGGCTCCCACAGTACAGGGAGTGTTTCATTTTTTTTTTGAGGGGAGAGACTTCTCTGTGCTGTATGCCCACTGCCTGCCACACAATGCTGTTAGAATCAGTTTGTTTTGGGCGGAAGAGGCCCAATGGGTCATCAAGACTCTGAAGCAAAGTTTTGAATCCTTTGTGTAAAATTTTATTCAGACAAACTTTGAACCCCTTTGGCAATGAGCTGCTCATTGGTCCCTTGATCTTTTCATTCTGTTCCAGCAGGGCAGAATATTTGAGAGCTCTTTCTTATCCTTCGTTGCTACAGCTTTCCGCACCTGTGCGACCTCCAGCCCTCGGAGAGCCATGGAACAGATCTAATCACCCTCCAAGTGTTTGAAGTCAAGGCTTTTTGTCTTTGAGGAGTTTCTTTTCTAAGTACTAAAACATCTCCAGTTTCTTTGGCCATTCTCATCTAAGGGATTTTATTCTTTCATCTATGTCATTGTTCCTTGAAAAATGACATTTTTTTTCCTATATCTATTCTGAAGAAGGATGCTCACATAGCGTACAGTACTATGGGCATGATTGGGATCAATTCATGATAGACTGCTCTCTTGCCCTTGTTCTAGATTCTACAACCCATTCAGGGCAGCAGCAAACCCTTTAGCTTTCCCTTTTGATAACTTTAGTGTTAAATGGAACTTGAAGTCAGTGAAAACCTTTACTATTTTTATGTGCACTGCGAAGTCATTTCTCCCCACTTCCTGGACTTGCACAGTTGGTATTTCTCTTAGCATGGGGCCACCCTTTGATTCTGTTAAATCTGGCACACCATGGTCTGTTTGGATGCAGTTCTTTCATTGGGAGTGTCAACTGATCTTTCTGGTCTTGTGTTATTCATGAATGAGAAGCCACTTCAGAGAAGTTCGTGACAGGGAGATCAAGGACTTTGTTGTGGGATGAGTCTTTTCTAAAAGTCATTCTTGTTGATCCTTTAACCCATAGCGAGAAAAGCATGACTACTTTTGTCTCTTTGCTATCTCTGGCATTTATTCATGAGAAAATCTTGCTACTTCTGGCCTCTAACAGAAAGGATAGATCAGGAGAATGCTTTAAAGGTCTTTGACCCTGTGATTATGCCGTATTGATGCTGTCAGTGACTCATAGTGATGATCGGAAGCAACACTTTCTGTTCCATCCAGCCACCATGCTATCAGAACAAGGATGGTCAAGAGGCAAACAATGATTATCTGATTCATCTATTACCCTACAAAAGGCTAGATGATGAGGATTAAACACAGTGACATCATAAAAAGACAAAACTCAGAGGCAAGAGTCTAGCTGGCTCCTGCTTAAAGAGCCAGTATCAGGATCCCTTCTCTACCACTACCATCACCACTACCATCACCACCACCAACACTACCATCATCACCACCACCATCATCACCACTACCAGTACCACCATCACCACCACCACCATCACCACTACCATCACCACTACCATCATCACCACCACCATCACCACTACCACCATCACCACTACCATCACCATCACCACTATCATCACCACCACTACCATTACCGCCACTACCATCATCACCACCACCATCACCACCACTACCACCACCATCACTACACTACGTGTTCAACTGATCCATAGCCCTTTGTCACACTTAAGGAAAAGATAAGAGTTCTCAAGTGTTATCATAGGTTTGCTCTTAGGTAATCATCTGGAAGCTTATATAGCTCAGCTGGAGTGGTAGTAGACTTTTCTTGACAACTACCATTGTGGTCGTGGGTACTGTTCTTAGAACAGTAGTTTGAACCACCTAAATTATTATTTTATAATAGGTTAGAATGAGCCAAATATTAATGTGTTCATCTGATTCCACACACTATGTTGCTTGATCTTTTTGTGTTCGCATATCTTTGTGTTACAGGGGTTGTGGGTAGCTAGCTCTTACAGCCTCCCATGGATTTTCTTCTATTGCACGTCTTGCACATAGAGCTGCCTCCTTATTCTACTCTCTGTTCATGTTGGATGCCTCTTCATATTGCATGTGCAACTTTTAGCATGATTGACAGTAGCATATTGTAATGATATTGACATATCTTCATCCAGCTTTTTAATATCTGAGTGAACATGCAAGTCCCTTCAGCCATTCTATGTTTACCATGACTCTGGGCTCCTCATAATTCTGGTTATCCTCTATTCACCTGGCTCATTCCCTTCCTAACGTATGACCCCATCCTTTGACCCTAAACCCTGTTAACGGTCAGTGCTGAGGTGAGGGAAGACTTAAAATTTTAGTTTTTGGAGTGTTAGGGATATGGGTTTGTGCTTAAATGCCAGAATTTATATTTTTCCTTAATATTTTTGAGACTCTATATAGCCTAAGCTAGCCTCAAATTTATGATCCTTTTTCCTCAGGTCCCTGAGTTCTGTGTGCTCCCTGTGAGCGTACACCACCAAGCCTAGCCCTTAAAATTAAATTTCTTGCTTGTCTCTTCCTATACTTTTAGATCCCCCTTCTATTAGCCAGTGAATTAGCTATTCATCTGAGCTGTAGGTCATCACAACATCCAGATGGTAAGTTATGAGTTCTCATTTAAGCCACTGAGCATAACATGGGTCAGCCCTGGGCTGGGGCTGAATTACTCTTATTACTTACACTTTCTCTTCAGTCCTAAGGATCAGAGTTGAGATCTCCAGAATCCCCATATATGTTGGCGGATGTTGTGGCCCAACTGTAATTCCAGCCTCTGAAAGTGCAGACAGGGCATCCCCAGAACAAGCTTAAGATAGAACTATGGCTGAAGATGCTTCCTGACTTCAGCCTCAGACCCCACATGCGGATGTGCACACATGCATACCTACAACAAACACACAAAAGGGAAAGAATGAAATACACACACACACATACACACACACACACACACACACACTTCCCTCTTTAAAATGCAAATTTCAGCATGAGACTTTTTTTATTCCATTCTCACAAATTCCCAGTCATCTCACTCTAGAGACTAGATCATGTTAGTTTTGCGTTTTGTCAACCTTTCCTTCTTCACTGTCTCTTTAGTTCTGAAAAAAAAAAAACAAAAAACAGGTGAATGTTTTCATTACTTTCTGATTTTAGGTAATTACAAAAATGTAATGTTGATGCTTGCAGCAATTAGTGACGTTCAATCTTGCTTATTTGGTATAGAAAGAAAGATGATAAATGGGAATTTTTTCACTTGGATAAAAGTTATCCTGAAAGTGAATGAATTTAAAGGCTTGAAAGAGATATTGGATTTTCCCTTCTGAATTTTTCTCTTCCTCTAGTCTTTTTTGAAATACTTTCCCAACTACCCAGCCAGGATGAAGGAAAGAAGAAAGGATGGATGGAAAATCATCTCATGTAGATGGGTTGATCCTGGTTTGAGATAACATTAACTTAAATAATGGAGATCTTCAGCTTCTGGTCTGGTTTCTGAACTCTTGCCTGTTTCAATAAATAGTTTCTGTTCTCTGTGTTAGTCATTCCCATGACAGGCTTCATCATGACCACAGCTTCTTACAAATGACTTAGATTACAAATGACTTAGACAGCTATTTCCATTTTTTCCTAGTAGCAAAATCAGCTATCTCCACAGGAGTTTTCCCAAAGGGTATAACATATAGTTTAGGCAACCATATGTATATTTTGCATATGCTTTACATATGATTTACAGTCTGTTCTAAGGCAATTTCAACTTTACATGTCTTACTCATTGGTGATCTTTTCTTTCTTTTGTTCCAGTATATACTCTGGGAAGCTGAATATCGTAGATATACAGACATAAATAGCATTTAAAACAAGTTATGAGAGAGTTATTTTGTATCAGATACCTTGTTGGGGTCTAGCATATTGCTAGATCCAGCTAGAGTAGCATTTGTCAGGGTCCAGATTGAAGATACTTTAATTATTTTTTCTATTATTATTGTAAATATTTTAAAGGTACTGTAGCTCCCTAAGAATCCTATGTTAGCAACTCTTAATGTATTGCCTATCTAAGGGTCACTTAATCCTATCTCCTGCTCCTTATGTGAGTTTTTATTGAACTGAGTTTTGAGTTGTAATTTAGTATCTGTTCACATCTAAAATGTAAGACAGGGTTGTTTTAAAAGTTATAATCCCCTTTGTTCCCATGAGTTCTTGACTCAACCCGTGTCCTTATGACAGCCTTGGAATGTCAGATCCAGAATAAATATCATGTTTCAGCCAAAGCCAGCAAGTTAGTTCTGAAGCTGGATATAGTCATGCAGATAACTGATGTTAGTGTGCATTTTGACTCTCCTCTGAGGTTGACCAGAAAGCCCATCTTTGTTTTAACCTATTCCACATCAACCACACATATAGCCTATATACAGTGTGGCTTTTACTTCCTTTCTTGCTAATTATGTGCCTCTCATTTAAGATTTTTTTGAACATTTTTTTCTGTAATTTATGTTGGAAGCCATCTAGTTCTGTTTTTAAATATATAATTAGAATATTTTAATGTTGAGCACATAGAAAACTACCTTCGCATCCTCCCACCCTCACCAGGTTAAGACAGAGCTATAGCCCCTTTCCTTCATGCTTCTTTCACTTACTTATCTCCTATGGCATGAAGAGAGTGTTTTAAGTCCTTATATTCAACTGGATCCCTTCTCAGATTATTTCATTATAGTGTTAAATGCCCAGTGGACATTTTTGCTTGAAAACTCTTTCTCTTCAACTTCATCATGTCTAATAGAGAACTCATTATCTCCCACCACTCTAAATATCTTTCCCCACCTCATTTCACTTTCTTTGGTTCTTCTATTGCTTTTTCATTTCCCCATCACTCATCTGCCTCTCCTCACAGCATCTTATTCATCATCAAAGTCTGCTAAATCCTCTTTCTCCCTTTCTGTCTCTGCTATTTGATAATCACTTGGTCCTTCGCCACTGACTGATCTTTCTTCTTTTGTCTTATTCTCTTAATTTGTTTCATCCCTGTTACTGCAATAGTAATCTTCCTCAACATTGCTTTCTCCAGGTCATTTGCCTGCCCATGAACCCCCAGTGTCTCCAATCAGCTGTAAGATCAAGTTAATTTTCTTTAGTCTTGAAACTTATGACTTCCATGTTTAGATTATTAGAATCACCTATTTTTTTATATAAGCTAATTATATTTTTCCATATACTATATTATTACATGCTTATCATGTACCCAGAAATGCCTTTCTTTCTGGAAAGGAGAACAGGGTGGTCTTGGGAGGTCATGGTTCTACCCATAATGCTAACACTTTCTCCAAATCTTAAACCATTTTTACTGCATGTGTATGTATGACTATGTGTGCTTGCAGGGAAAACTTCAACTATCTATTTCCTTTAAGATATTGTCTGTCATTGGCCTGGAGCTGACAGATTAGGCTAGACTGACTGGCTAGTGAGCTTCAGGAATCCCCCTGTCTCTGCTTCCCCTGTGCTGGTACTATGAGTATGAGTCAGCATGTCTGGCAATTTTATGTGGGTTCTTTTTTTGGGGGGTGGGTCGAGACAGGGTTTCTCTGTAGCTTTGGTGCCGGTCCCAGAACTAGCTCTTGTAGACCAGGCTGGCCTCGAACTCACAGAGATCCACTTGCCTCTGCCTCCTGAGTGCTTGGATTAAAGGCATGCGCCACCACCGCCCAGCTTTATGTGGGTTCTTAAGCTCCAACTCAGGTCTTTGTGCTTACAAGACTGAGGTAAAAATGAACCATACCCTCGGTCCTTAAGTCCTTTTTGAAGGTGTATTTAAAATCTCCTGGCCTTGCAGGAACTTTCTCTGAATATGCAGCATCAGTCTCTACTCATTATTGCATGGATTCATAATTTGATACTTATCTATTAGATACCATCTATTCATTTTTCATTCAACTGTCAAATATATACTGAGTGTCAGATACTAAATAGATAAATGTTTCTCTGTGTGTTCATATAGTTTCATAGTTCATATCCTATGTAGGCATAGGCTTGTGGTTCTCAACCTGTGAGTCACAACCTCGCTGGGAGTTACATATCAAATATCCTGTATATCAGATATTTACATTATGATTCATGATAGCATCAAAATGGCAGTTATGAAATGGGGCTGGCATAACTGGATATCAACATGTAGAAGAATGAAAATAGATCAATATCTATGACCATGCACAAAACTCAAGTCCAAATGGATCAAAGACCTCAACATAAAGCCGGCCACACTGAACCTCACAGAAGAGAAAGTGGGAAGTACCCTTGAACGCATTGGCACAGGAGACCACTTCCTAAATGTAACCCCAGTAGCACAGACACTGAGAGAAACAATTAATAAATTGGACCTTCTGAAAGTGAAAAGCTTCTGTAAAGTAAAGAACATGGTCAACAAGACAAAATGACAGCCTACAGAATGGGAAAAGATCTTCACCAACCCCACATCAGACAGAGGTCTGATCTCCAAAATATACAAAGAACTCAAGAAATTGGTCATCAAAAGAATAAATAATCCAATAAAAAATGGAGTACAGACTTAAACAGAGAACTCTCAACAAAGGAATATAAAATGGCTGAAAGACACTTAAGAAAATGCTCAACATCCTTAGTCATCAGAGAAATGCAAATCAAAACAACTCATCTTATACCTGTAAGAATGGCCAAGATTAAAAAAACAAAACAAACAAAAAAAAACACTGATGACAACTTATAGCCGGGCAGTGGTGGCGCACTCCTTTAATTCCAGCACTCGGAAGGCAGAGGCAGGCGGATCTCTGTGAGTTCGAGGTCAGCCTGGTCTACAAGAGCTAGTTCCAGGACAGGCTCCAAAGCTACAGAGAAACCCTGTCTTGAAAATTAAAAAAAAAAAAAAAAAAAAAAAGAAAGAAAGAAAGAAAGAAAGAAAGACAACTTATGCTGGAGAGGTGATGGGGTAAAGGGAACTCTCTTGCATTGCTGATGGGAGTGCAAGCTGGTACAGCCCCTTTGGATGTCAGTGTGGCGATTTCTCAGAAAATCAGGAAACAACTTTCCTCAAGACCCAATAATACCACTTTTGGGTATATATTCAAAGGATGCTCAATCATGCCACAAAGACATGTGCTCAACTATGTTCATAGCAGCATTATTTGTCATAGCCAGAATATGGAAACAGCCTAAATGCCCCCTACCGAAGAATGGATAAGGAAAATGTGGTACATTTACACAATGGAGTATTACACAGCAGAAAAAATAACGGCACCTTGAATTTTACAAGCAAATGGATGGAGCTAGAAAACATCATTTTGAGTGATGTAACCAAGATCCAGTCAGTTATCGTATGTACTCACTCATAAGTGATTTTTAAACATAAAACAAAGAAAATAAGCCTACAAATCACAATCCCAGATAATCAAGACATCAAGACAATTAAGAGGACCATAAGAGAGACGTATATGGAGCTAATCTACATGGGAAGGAGAAAAAGACAAGATCTCCTGAGTAAATTGGGAGCATGGGAGAAGGTTGAAGGGGAGGGGAGAGGCAGTGAGGGAAGCAGAGAAAAATGTAGAGCTCAATAAAATCAATAATTAAAAAATGCAGTTATGAAATAGCAATGAAATAATTTTATGGTTTGAATCACCACAACAGGAGGAACTGTCTTAAAGGGTAGAAACATTAGGAAGATTGAGAATCACTGGCATAGACTTCTATAAGTATATTTAAAACTCAAGGCAATGTATGAAGTAATCATTATTATCTGTATTTTCTAGATAGGAAAAAAAATCAAAGTCCAGAAACATTCCTCTCTTTTCTTAAAGTTACAAGGTATAAAGTAGCAGAGATGAACTTTTAATCTGGCTTTGGAGCCACTTATTAAATGTCCTCTTCTACACAGCCACGGACCAGTACCAAACCATCTGTGTGCACCTGTGAAGATAACACACAGACCCCTGCCCTGCGAGAATTCCTGGAGGCCAAGGATGCTGTGTTTCCCTCACCTGTATCCCCACCCCTCATCCCAGTCCTTGCAGATAGTAATATTTGAATAGCTTGGTCTGTTGGCTGTTGGTACTTTCATGAGCAGTTGAAGGAGCCAAAATTTTTTTATTTGCTATTTTTAAAATTAAGATATAATTACATCATTTCTTTCCTTCCTCCGTTCTCTCCAACCCTTCCTATGCCCCCTCCTTTAACTCATGACTCTTTCTTTTCTTGAATTATTGCTGAGATTTTAAATTGCAAATAGTATTTTGAGAGAGAAAGAAAAACAAAGAATTCTAGAATAGAACAGGGTACTTTGGAATTATTGGCTACTTAATTCTGTAAGTTTTGAGGATAGGTTTGTATAAGAAGATATACTAATGTGCATCTCTTGAGAATAAAGTAAAATCCTCCTCACAGAAAGTAAAATAAAAAAATAATCATAGTTTGGTTTCCTCTCTTCTTTCAACCTGTTTCCTGTTTTTTTTTTTTTTTTTTTTTTTTTTTGTCTGTTTTGCTTTATCTCTTCAATACCAAAGTTTGACATTAGGATTCCATAACTGCATTCCTGACTTCATACATGACTTGAGCTTTTTTTTTTGAAGAGGAAGAAGATGAACATTTTACTTAGATGATAATGCTATAACTATGTAGGTAGCCTAATAAAACCTGACAAGTACATATCTGAAATTTAAGAAACACAAGGGGTAGGTTATTTGCATTTTAAAAGGATTCTTCCCTTCACTAGAAGATCCAGTGTGGGGTTCCATTAAACACCCAATTCCTCTAGCTACATTTATCATGCAATTTAATTTACTAAAATTTGATTTATATGCCACCATATAAATTTCAAATTTCTGTGAGCATGGGAATCTTGTGAGCAACTGATTTAAATTTCAGATCTTGTCCCAGCACCCCCAATCCCTATCTCACCCCAGGATTCTAATTTAGCTTGCTTGGGGTAGGGCCCTGAATCTTCACTCTTTATCTGCTTTGGAAAGTACATTAGCTGGAACCCCACTGGTGGGTTTACTACCAAGTGGCCCATTTACTCTTCATTTGGAAAATTTTACATACATTTTTGGATCAGGTGGAATCTCCCATAACCTTCCTGCTTTTGGTGAAGCTATAAACACCTTCAGTCTCATGTGTATAACAGTTGCTCCCCCCCCCCAAAAAAAAAACCTCTTCAAGCACCCTATTTTATTCTGAAATATCTTTTCTGATCTTTACTCTTATTTCTCAAAGATGACAAAACCCTCTGGATGTTGTGTTCCCGTCACCCTCATTTCCACAGACTTCAGCCCCTGTCCCACATCCTTTCTCATCTGTGCTCTTGACCTTGATGCTGGTCCCTAGGACCTGGCTTCCAAGAATCAGCTATGCAGGAAAGGCTGTTTCTGTCCTCTAAAGTCTTCTCCTCTCTTCCTTCTATTCCTCTGGCTCATAGAAGACCAAAAAAAGAAAAGAGGAAAAAAAAAAAGAAAAAAATCAAAAAAGTTTTTGTGAACAAAGCAAATTGTGAGCCTTGCCTGCTTTGTTGTGATTTCATTCTTCCCTGAGTGTTAATCCCGGTCCTACTGCCCCGAGTGCCAGAACCTGAGCTTTAAAAATATGATTATAGTTTAATGAAATTTGTTTCAAAAAATAGACTCCATGACATTTATGGCACGCGTAGCTATGTATTTAATATATCACTGATCTTTTAAAAGTCAGTTTCTTGACCTACATTTAGCCTCTGATTACTTTTCTAAATCTCTAGTAATCTCCAAAAAACATTTAGAGATTTCCATACTTTAGAGGGTTTTTTGTCCTTTATTAATCCTCTATATCCCTGAGTTCTGCTTTGAGTAGAGGCTCTCGGGGGGAGTGATCTGGGTTTTGTGAGATATTTTTTTGTGGTAATAGAAGCAGCGCAAGGGCAAACAGCCGGTGTGGTTGGCTACTGTGCAGTTGGAAACCTTTTCTATTAGTAGACTTACCAGAGCTCATGCTCCCTTGTCCTGAGAAACCCCAAAGAACTGAATTTGCCCCCTGTAAGAACTCTCCAGAGGTCCTGTTAGGTGTGTACTGGGATTTTGTATGCCTTCTTTAGCCCATTCAGTTCAGGGCTAGGTTTTTCTTGTGAAACATGAGAGACTTTCTAGTACAGCTGAAGAGGTAGAAGACAGAGTGTGGTTATCACTGGTTAAAGCGAAAATGTTTCTAGGTGATCTGAGCAACCCTTGCAAGTAGAAAGTGTGTTGATGTGCTCAGTATCATCCAATTTATGTAGAGAACAATATAATGCATAGGAAAAAATGGATGTCACCCTCTAGATAGTGAGCTTTTAACTCATTCTTTTCTTCTTTTTTTATTCTTGGAGTTTTCCCCAGTTTCTACAGTGAACATGTATTACTGATGCAAGTAATTTTAAAGAAAGAAACCGTTAAACCAATACTTTTGAGTCTCTTTCTCAGATACCTAATCTTAATAGATCCCTCACAAATCCTATGGATTGCTAAGAATAACAATAAAAAGGAAGTCCTTGGTGTTATTCAGCAAATGGAAACCTGTTCTTTAGAAGGGAGAGGGCCAACCTACTCCCATAGTGTGGGGGCTGGTGTTTGGGGTGTGTTGCATGCTACTGTGTGTGTGTGTGTGTGTGTGCATGTGTCCTTGCTACACCTTGTTCTGTGCAACAATAATGAGAATGTTGCTTTGCATTTGGAATTTTAACCATCTTTTCTCTCCCTCTTTCTCTTTCTCTCTCTCCCGCTCAGGCCTTTCCCACCTTATGATGAGTGAACAAGGTAGGTGCTGTGGTCCTGCAGATGCCTGAACTGCTTGCCTCTGTGCCTCTGCCTGGTCATTGCGAGCCTCCTCCATAGAAGGCCATTTGTTGCCTGTGCCTCCTGCTGTGGGCCAGACTGGGAGCAGGGGCCACTCTGCTGCTGAGGAACACCTTTCCTGATGCACCATGATGCTCCACCTCCTACTCCCAGCCTCTCCATTTGTCCTCTGGGCGAGGCAGGGCACTGGCCCTGCTAGGCTGCCTCTAAGAGGGAAGCATGAAACAAGGCATGACACGTTGGTAATGGGGGTGAAAGAAGCTAATTTCAGAGCAACCAGGCGGGTAACTTCCTCCTGCTCCTCGTTGGTCCCAGGCTGGGACCCAGCTTGGGAGCAAGGAGCAGGGTTTCTCCCTGAACTTTACACTGGGTAAAGATTTGCTGCATGACCCCCCCCCCCATTCCACTGCCATCTTGATGACATTCCACCCTTCCTGGTCAAAAGAAGCCCTTGGGGGTCTTTTTTTTTCTGTTTTAAATTCTATATAAAAGAATAAAAGGATTCACCAAAAAACATGCTAATGTCCTCATGGTAGGATTCTAATTCATTATACACCCTGAAGAAAACTGCATATAAAGATCTGTAAATTCAGCATCTGCAACCTAAAATATTCAAATATGCAGGAAATTCAGCTCAGCTAGGCATGGGGTGGGTTGTGAATGAAGCCTTTTTCTCCTCAGTAAAAATTTTCCACATTATCAGTCCAAATCAGGATCTGAGAACCAAGCCCACTTAAAATTGTCTTTTGCTTCGCTGTTCAATCGCTACTATTGTGTTTCTTCCAAGCCTTGGGCGATTGCAAGATGGGTCTACCTGCCTTGCCCTGTCACCAAAAGACTATTCTTTAATTTTTCTTATCTGTTTCTTTTCAAAACACACATCAGACTCAATGTTCCTTTGGGAGGATCAAGAAAAGAAAGATGTGGAGGAGTTCCACATACCATTTTTTTTCTCGGTCTTTGGAGAGCACACAGTCATTTCCCTTCCTCTACTCTCTCAAATTGACCTATCGGATGGTGTGGTCGTAAGAGAGATGCCATCGGTCAAGTAACCACTCGGGACTGAAAGACACTGTTTAGCAGCTGGAGCTAGGCAGTTGAGAGCATCCTGAATTACTAAGACTGCTTTTCTAATGTAAGTGTGTTCCTTAGCATGAGCCAAGGTGTGGGCTCCATAAATTTCAAGACAGTGTTGGTTTTGTAGAGAACAGATATCAATATATATCTGAAGGGGAGGTTCAGGTTAGGTAAGGAGCTAGAATGAAGTCTACCTGTTCTTGTAGCTCAGTGAGGGGATGCAATGCCAAGTGTTGGGAGGTAAGTATGCGTAGAGGATGGGCTTGATATGGACCTAGTATTTGGATAATTTGAGAGAGAAAAGCCTTCCCGTTGAAGAAAGACAGAGTTCCTTGAATTGCTGGAATTTAACGGTCTGCACTCAATGACAAGTGACACCGTATATCAGGTCGTCAGAGTCCTTATGATAGGAACTCCTCCTGTGTTCTCCAGTGCTGTGCTCCTGCTTTCTTTTTGCAGAGTCTCCCAGCATTTCAAGTGCTTCCAAGTGCTGCACACATCATATAGCTAGTATCACAGGGTGGGCAGATGGACTGATATGGAGGGACTCCCTTGATCTTAACCTAACTTATTTCAGGCACACTAATGCACCATAGGAAGGTTAGATTCCAAGGTTGGTACGAGCAGTGTTTGGAGACTTTGTAGCACGCACCTTACTCTAACCCCACATGTGCCATTGTGTAGTATTCAAGTCCAACCATGCTCTAGCTAGTATCCTTTCAAGGGAAAATAAAAGAACCATGCAAACACAGATGCTGTGAATTCCTTCTTTGAATAAGCTTCAGGAAAAGATGCAGACTTCTTCTGGGTGATGGTGCCACTAAGGGTTTAAGTGCTATTGGAGGCTTAATTTGACTTAAGAAATCTCTTTGACTTCATTCCATGTCCTCTTGTTCTTTTCCATTTTTCCCTCATCCATTCTTATCCCTTCAATGACCGCCTTAAAACCCACCACTCTTCTCCCCACCAGGACCCCCTGCCTTCTCTTAATCCCTGCACATGGGAGGTAGGGGCTTCTGCCTGGTTCCCACTGAATCTACAGAATTAATATTTGGTGTCCACCAATACATGTGATATTTATGTGTGCATCCCCTAGAGTTGTGTGCCACATCTTGGTCCTTGTGTCTCATGTGAATGTTGGGAAATGAGATTCTCAAAGACTTTCCCTAATCACGCTCTTTAAGATTGGTTATATGTGTGCAATTTCACATCCATGTGGCTGTGTAGTGCTCTTGCATGCAGACTTTGCCATGTTTCTAAGGCTATAACTGAGAAGAAACAAGTGAGATGAAGCTTAAACATGGAGCCGATGGATGCAGCTTGGCTGACTCCGACATTTGTTCCTTAAGCCTCCCATCATGCATTCGCTTTGTGCTGCCTCCTGAGGATGATGTGGGGCAACTTCTGTGCTGTCTGTCCTGAGATCTGCCATGTGTATTACCTGTCGTTGTGCCTGCAGTGTGCTGATGTCCACTCTCTTTCTCTCTCGCTCTCTTGCGCCTCCATGGTGGACACCATGCTTCCTCTCCTTAACGGGACCTTCTGCTTCCTTTCTGTAGGTAGAAGTAAAGGTATAGACCACTTTATTTATCATTCTATCAACCTGTCAATGTGCATTCTGAATTACCTATGTATGTGAGGGGAACTGTTGGTTCTGATGAACGTATAGGGCATATTAAAAGTTACTGCTTTTAACGGCATGTAAAAGAAAATTTTTAAAAAGCCATTGTGATCATTGTCCTTCAATGAACCCCGTGTTCAGTGTTGGGGACGGTTCTGCCTCCCCATAAAGCCTTCTTGGACCTTATGCATGATGCCATGTGGTGTCCAGCAGGAACAGGCTCTCTGGAAGTAGACATTCTGTATAGACATGTTTCTTACTTCATTGCAAGGTGCTCTAAGATCCTCCCTGTGATGTGTGTTTTAGGCACAGGGGAGATGGAGAAAGGTGTCTCATAATTGCTGGGTTTTATGCAAAACTGAATTTGGGGTATCATCAACACCTGGGCAATCATGAAAGAGTAAGGAGAGATGATTGAAGAATTGCCTGATTTTACTAACTGTAGATTTTTGGAGTGTTTCTTTTTTGCTTTTTTTTTTTACTTCAATGCTGTAATTTTTGTATTTGTGGGGGGGATGGAATATTAAGACTGGGATGATAGACTAGGAAAGTTTGAAGCAGGCAAACATGGGAAAATTATAAAAGTAAAAGCACATTACATTGAGATGAGGAAGAGGAGAAAGAGGTGGTGGCGGATGCTGGTGCACAAAGCCAGCCCTTTGACAGGTGCTCAGGGAGGAGAGGGGACGAGTTGGTGGGTTTCTTATACTTCACCGTGCCTTCACACTTTTGGGTGGCTCAACTCGCCCATCCACTCCCAAGCTCAAAGGACCTGGTTCATTGGCTCAAATTGCATTAGTGGTGCCTAAGTGAAGGAGAAGCTAATTGATAAATTAGGAATATGTGTATCCATCTAGTTCTCCCTCCTGGATAATGCTCCCCTGTCTTGGCGGGGCAGTGCACTGCTGTTTTCCTCAGAAGTTGCCAAATGGCACAAGTATGGAGAGTAAATTCGACTGTGGAGATAGGGCCAAAAGATGGGACTGATGAGTTATTCACAATGTTCAGCGGAGGGCCGGGCGGTGGAATTATCACCTCTCATTTCCATTTTGTGTTTTCTGTACACTGCCTTGGGAGTGTTTGGGCCCTTTCCACTGTGAGCTTGGATGGTTTCCTGCTCCTTTAATACTAAGTCTGGGTGGGCTCATTCTCAGAATCCTGCCACCCTGAACCATCACTCCATTGCTGGATTGACACTTTTGGATAAGAATTGGTGGACAAAGGAAGAGGCCAGTGACCAGAGACCTCTTTATAGGCGAAATCACCCCTCTGCCTATGACTTGGCCTATTGGATATGGGTGTACCCTTTCTCTCTTCTCTTATTCCCTCCATCCTCTTGTCTCTTTATCTCTCCCTTAAAATTGGTGTTTGGGATGTCTGTGGGCTTCTGCACGTAGAATCTTTCTTTTTGTGCATCACTGTTGTTCACCCTCACTGCCAGTTAAACTCTGGTGTACTAGCCACTGTGCTCTGTACTTTATGGGCCTGGTCATACTTAATATCCACTATTCACCTCTGAGGTCTGTGGTGGCAGTGTCTGTGTTTAATGATACTGATAACTAGGCTCAGAGAGATGTTAGGTAACTTCTAAATGAGGATCAAGTCCAAAATTCCTGACCAGTGAGTGATCTATATGCCCTGGCTGAGATCCATGTGTGATCTCCATGTGCCCTGGCTGAGATCCACGTGTGATCTCCATGTGCCCTGGCTGAGATCCACGTGTGATCTCCATGTGCCCTGGCTGAGATCCACGTGTGATCTCCATGTGCTCGCTTCCAGGCTGCCTCTCAGATGGTGCTCGGTCTTAAGTTCCAGCCTGACACCTTACATTTGCTGTAACATGTATCCGTATAAATGTCACCTCAGAATATCCCCTCAGTATGTCCAAAGCTTAGTGTCATTTGTCTACAAACCAGTTTCCTGTTCCAACGCCCTATCTTCCTCACCACCCACTAGGAACTTCTTCCTAACGTCCTCCTGACGCCTCCCCTCCGAAGGTGGGGACAAGAGTGGAGAGCGCATTCTGTGACTGGCTCCAGAATGGTTTCTGCATCTGTCTGCATCTGGAGATTATTAGGTTGTCATCCTTTCCTAGGCTGTGTCCCTGTTCCTTTTCCCTTCCTGGCAGCCCACTGATGGGAAACTGTAGAAACTCTGTCCTCTACCACCTGGGGTACAGGGTTCGCCCCCTCACTTTTACAGCTGTCTCCAATGGGCCCTGTTTTTCTAATTTAACCTTTTCCTTGGAGCTTTGATGCAGAATTACTGCTTCAGTCAAACCCGCCACCAGCTTCCCTTGCAAGCCTGCTTACTTTGCTTTTCTCTTAACATCCCCTTCTCCCCATCCTCTGCCCACCAGACTCACACTTACAAGTCCTGTTTTACTTGTCCTCAACATGCAGGCTTGAGCTCTCCCTCCATGCATCTCTCTCACAACTTGTATTCAACTTAGTGGAAATTGGACCACTCTTCTCTATAGATTGCAAATACAGAAAGGACAAATATTTTCATTGGTTAATGTCCAGATGTGCTTAGTATAATGTGCTGCATGAGGAAAGGATTCAAAGTCTCTAATCCTTCTTATCTTGCTGTCAATCATTTCTCCAAAAGTGAAAATAAAGCAAAAATTAAAACGAAACCTTCTCATGTAGCTCATCAGCTCAAAAGCTTTCTCATTTGGTGAGCTCTCATTGAGTGATTGTCAAGATGTTTTCTGTCTCAGGTTTTACATATAACCTGGCCCCACTGTGACCTCTGCCAGCCCACAGCCTTCTAGAGCCTCTGGTGCCCTTTGTGTCCATTCACATTGCTTTTCACTTCCTGAGAGTTTTTCTTTGAGATCTTCCCTCTTTCCAGAATGCTCCTTTCCCTCTTAATATCCCAAGGTTCAGTCTCCTGAGTATGCCAAACTTCATGCTTCTGTTATAAAGTGCCTACACTATTTTTACATGATGCATAGGGTGTAGTCATGTTTCAGTCATCACATCTCCCAGAAAAGTATAGGTGGCTGTGTTCTGACCACTATTGTCAGCCATATTGCATGAGCTCAGATTTTGGTTCAAAGCTGTACATGATGGGTGCCAAGAGAATCGAGTAATACTTAACTAAATAAAAAAATTGGGTTTAGATATGGTACAGAAATAGGCAGGATTTGATTTTTCAGTTGTGACATCATTAGTGGAGTCATTCTTCTTCAAACACTTGCACCACACCCCTTACTGCTATCCTTATTACTGCACCCACTAAACAAAGATGTACCAGAGTCATGGGGTGAGACCAGGCATTCTGTCTGCAATACCCCCCTTTACTGGGTCTTCTCTTGGTCCTGTGTATCAGAGGGAAATGGTTACAGATATACTAGGCCAAAAGTGAGGAAAATTTTGAATTAATTTTAACTGTTTGTCAGAAAAAAACTAGATATGTCTCAGATCATGTCATTCTTTAAAAGCTCAATGACTGAACAGTAATAAGCCCTGTGATGTCAAAATCTATAGAACTGATCAGGAGTTCAGATGTAACTCTACTCTTAGGAGGCCACTGGACAGCATTTGACTGTAGGCAGAGGCTGCTAATTCATTCCTGGCTTTCCAGACCTGAAATAATCACACAGAAACTGTATTAATTAAATTACTGGTTGGCTTATTAGCCCTAGCTTCTTATTGGCTAGCTCTTACATCTTAATTTAACCCATTTCTGTTAATCTGTTTATTGCCACATGGCTGTGGCTTACTGGCAAGGTTCTATCTAGCAGCTGTCTCTGATGGGGCTACATGGCTTATCCTGACTCTACCTTCTTCTCCCAGCATTCAGTTTAGTTTTTCCCACCTAGCTTTACTCTATCCTATCATAGGCCAAGGCAGCTTCTTTATTCATTAACCAATAAAAGCAACACATATGTAGGACTTCCCACACCATATGACCAAAGGCAAGTGAGGTTTTATCCAGCAGTGACTGACCAGAGAAGTTCTTCTTTCAGTATTTTCTAGCTTTTAGACATTATTTCCATGGCTTCTGCTTAAGAATTAAGAGTGTGTTTGGACCATTCCTCTTTCTTTTGTCTGTTTGGAGGCAGTCTATGCTGAGGCAAGTGATCAAATACTTTCCTTTGAAATTGAATTTGGAGAAGGAGTTGCCAACCCAGATGCCAACAGAGATGTCATAGCTATCATAAAGACTAGACCTAGGAAGAAGAAGGAAGTGCTAGGTGGTGGTGGTAGAAACTGGCAAACTAGAGTATCCATATCCTATCAAAGTTAGGAGACCCTTCTCTGCACCAAATGATTGCTACCAAGCAAGATGTGCGTTCTGGATCACCAGAGCTTCAAGATAGACTGGAAGTGTGTTTTATAAGACATGGTCAATTCCTAACTTCATTCTTTCCCTATAGATGAATGTGAATACATAGAGAACATACATAGCACTTGCCAAATGAGTCAATTGATGAACCACAAGTTTTGACCTATGGCTAGAGCTAGAGAAGGAAGATATGGGTAAACTACTTCTCCAAGAATACCTGTTTGATGCTAACAGTTGGCATACTAAGTTTTCTTTTTGCCCATAGCAGTCAATTTGGGAAGTCCTTCATACTCCTTTTGATACCATCAGAGAGTTTGATCCTTGTGTTCTGTGAAGTTTGTTTTGTGGAATGGTGTAGGCGTGTGTAGGAGGGTTGTGGAGACTGTTGAGAATGAGCAGGAAAAGAAGTAGTTATCATTTTTGATAACTGCCAAGGACTGATGAGATGTATATCATAAGGGTTGTCATGGATACTCAATTTCTTTCTCTTTTTCCCCTACAGAACTGTTTTTGTTGGACTAGTAGAGCCAAATATCTATTCTAGGTCTTTAGATGTTAGAGGCTATTTTTGATTTATTTAATGTGTGTTTTTCCCATATAGATTTGATCATTGGCCTTCTAATGCTGAATTAATAAACACTGGCAAAATTGGAAGGAGATAATCAAGCTATGTGGACTTGAAGATTATTTCCTATAGACTGTATTTTGCTGGTAATAACATTAAAGGAGCTGATTTGAGGAGTTGAGCTCCCTGTTGTCCATGCTAGAATTCAAGAGCCCTGCAAATAAGTTACTGTCTTGATAGCCAACTATTTATGCAAATTAGTAAAAGCAATGCCAGCTACTAATTATGAAAATAAACTCATCTGTGCTCTATAAATATCTAATTATAATAAAATAGAGGCAATATTGCATTTCCATCTCTTATCTCATCTGTTTCTCAGCCACTGATTTGTCCTCTTGACAATGAATAAAATTGCTTTTTTTTTTTTAAAGCCTACTTTCCATGTTTCCTTCTTCTAATGTTCTGAAAACCTTTGGAGTAAAAATGTATGTCTTTGAAATTTAAAAGGTAAATTGCTTGATTTTAGTAATTCTGTGTTTCAGAAATGATGACTTCGAAATGGTGCTTTAAAATATGAAGAATGGCTTACTATTTTCTCTCCTTGTTCAGAAATTTGCACTGGACATTGAAAACATTTTTTACATAGTTGTTTTCTTTTAGACCGTTTAAAGGCTATAAGTGTGAGCAATAGCTTTACTAATAAAACATACAGTATGCCAGTGGACTATCTTAGCTAATTCCAGTTGGCAATACATAGAAGAAATTATTTTATGGATTTTCCATTTGCATGGCCTTTGCTTAACAAGTCAAGTTGTCCGATCTGAAGGGATAGATAGCTTTTAATAGCAGGTCTATATGTATACCTATTGGAACTTGGCTTTGAAAGTACCTGAAGGTAATAGATGTGTTGAATCACAGTGTATTATCTTTATGATATATTTGTGTTTAAAGAACTCAAAGGAATTTCCTGTTAGATAAATATGTGTAAGAGTACCATCATGATACGTTTATTGATGGGTTTAAGCTTGTATCTATCACGATCCCTTTTTCAGGTGAGCAAGATAACAATGTCTGTGATTCTGAGCATAGGTACAGTTTGTCCAGAAACTCATTGATAGGTTTATGATGTGTAATATGTTTCCCTATATAGCTTCCATTTGTAGGTGTACTGAAAAATAATACATTCCAGTGATGATATATATATATATATATATGTATATCTGAATTTAGTAGAGTCTCTCCAACATTAGAAAATCAAGGTATTTAGTCCCCAATAAATATTCATGGAATCCCAATGACCTGTAGTCTTCAATAAGTATCTTTGGAGAGCCAATGACCTGCCAGGTGCAGGGTATTTAGGGCTGAGGGAATAAACATGCTCCAAACTCTCTGACCCTTGATGGCGAGAGTCGGTGGGAGGCCAAAAGCAGCTTTCAACTGCCTTTTGTGAATTAAAATGACTTAAGCATAGTCTAGTTTTTACTTATGATGAATTTTAATATTAGGCTTTTTTTATTTCTAAAGGAAACTGTTAGGTAATCCCTTAGTTATTCAACTTCTCCACTCTTTAAATTCTCAGACTCAGAAAAGCGAATATGCTTTGTGTGTATACACACAGGATATTTTTAATTTATGTGTTGTTTATCTTCATTGGGGCATAGCATATGCATTATAAAGTATATCAAATGCATGCTTTTAAGTATACAGTTTAAAGTTTCAAATGATACATGCATAATACACATATATGCACAAATAAATACATATTTATGTGTGTATACACACACACACATATGCACACACTGTTGCCAACACACTGTCCACACTAGGATATATGTTGTGTCTGTCACTCCATGGGTTTATGTCATGATATTCTGTTGTTTGTTTTTATTATACATGTTTATTCCATCTTCAGAACTGAGTACGCTTGTCTAACAATTGCAGGTCCTCACTGGCTTTAGCTTCATTGAGAAGGATGCACTGTGAGAGACAGGACCCTTGTGATTTCCCCTGTGTGTAAACAGAGGCAATCGTGTTGTGCTTTTATGCCGCAGCTTGGCTTTGTTTTTGTTGAAGCTCAGGTTTCCCTTTGCACAAAGACCATACCTAATTGATATCATTGGCTTTTCCTTCCTCCCTCCACCCAAGGCATTTAGTAGTGAGTAGAATATCAGAGGAGTAAAAGAACACACGCTCTATAAAAAAAAAAAGCAGACTAATAATGCTTTCTGATGGACATCTGATTTTAAAAGTGTTGTCTTTCACAAAAAATTTACATGTAAAGTAAGGGCAGGCACGGTGACATGAAAGCTAATGCAACTGGCACGTCTTGACATAATAACAATCACAAGGAACCGGAGATCCCAGATGGCAGCTTGGCCTTTGCCATCCTTTTAATAAGCTACTAACTGCTAATTATTTCACTCTTAGGGGCAAGTTAATTTACTGTTGACTCTTAAAGAGATACTGCGCTCCCACCCCACCCCCAGCCCACACAAAACAGAGCCTTTCCACCTGCAGCTTTGGAAACTACGGCTGCTTAGTCTGGAAGCTTTCCAGCCGATTGTAGCAATGATGGCAAGTGCTGGGGTGAAAAAAAAAAACGGTGCTTAATAAACAGGATTTTCTCTGTGTTTCTTTTTTTTTTAAAAATATGGATCATTAAAAAAATTGTTTGCCTAAGGATTCATTGTGTGTGCATGCATGTGCCTACGTGTGTAAGAGGCATAGATGGAGCAGCCAAGACACAGGGAGAATTTGAAATTTGGATCCTATTTAAGAGTGAAAGAACAGCTGCCTTTTAAATGGCTGCTAATTCTGACAATTAATGCTATTTTGTGAGTGTGTGATTTTCTGTAATAGCTGTTACGAGGGACGGTGGTGTGCAATCGCTCATTTCCTGAGCTTTATGGTAATAGAGTGCAGAGACCACAGAACAGAGAGGAAACTCAGGCACTATGCTCGGGAGTCCTTTAAAAACTGAAAAGCCCACAAAACACGCTTTTCCTGCCATGCTCTTCAACTTCCTTGGGATGATCTTGCGTTGGAGCATGAGCACAGATTATTACATGGGTGATGTGCAAGCCTTGGGTGCATCGGGAGTGCGCACTTGGAAAAGAGCCTTGTTTGCAATGAGCTGTATGACAATCAAAATATTTACTTAAAGATAAACTAATGACTGTGCCTTGCAAATGCCCGTAGATTTTGGCTTGATACCATCAAAAATAAATCTCAAACCTCAGAGGGTTTGTGTGTGTGTGCACGTGTGTTTTATTTTTCCTAAAATGAAATAAAATATGTAGCAAATATAAAGACATGTAGGAAAATCAATTCATTTTCTTGGAAAAGTCACACCAAACTTTTTAAACTAGTTTCTATAACCAGTTGTTCCTTGTTGCTGTTAAGAGTTACCACATTGCTTAAATATGCTTTGAAAATCATGTTCTTCTATTATTAGTGATAACTATAAACATGACTTGCTGATGTGAGTTGTAGCACACTATCGTCCTACAACGACTCCCGTGTCATGCTGCTGATGGGAGAGTCTAGAACTCAACCAGTTCTGCCATGTGCTTAACCAGTCACTCTTTAGTGAGCCTAATTATTTCCTTGTTAACTGGAGAAGCTTTAAGTGTCATATTCCTTTAAAATTAAAATATTGCCTGACTTCAAAATAGTCCCAAGAGAAAAATATAGGTGTACGTGAAAATTAGGAGAATTTCACTCAGATAGTGTGCTAAGTCAGATTGCTATCTTGTGAAAAAACATTTGAGAAAGGCAAATGTTTAGAGGCCCTTGTCCATGTATAAAAGTTCCGTGTGTGTGTGTGTGTGTGTGTGTGTGTGTGTATCAAGTATGAAGGAAAAAATCCCAACTTCTAGAAACACAGTTTTAAATAAAATTGAACCTTTTTGTGTGTGAAAGTACACACTAGGTAAGCATCCACCACTAAGCTACCCCTCCAGCCCTTGAGAGCAGGGTTTCTTCACTGAGACTTTATTATGATAACATGGATTATGAACCTTCCAGAAGGCACGTACTCTTCAGAGTTACCTTTGGAATTCCACTTCTGTGATTTTTATTTTGGACAAGAATACTGAAAACTAAAAGTAATGTTCAGATGAAAAATTTGGAACAAGACAATTCCAAAGTCTCTTCCAAGTCTGATGTGCCTTAGTGCCTCTAGAATAAAGCTTTTGGTTGGTTCCACTCAAGAATGCTTCTAACCACATTTTCTGTTTTGATTGGGAATAGTTTTTATTTATTTTTATTTTTTTGGTGGGTTTATTTCAATAGAGAAATTACTGCTTCCTGGTGAAATGCATAATACAGATGTTTAAACAACTGCAGTTTTAGACACTAGTCTTGATAAAATACTTCCAGTTTGTATTAGCTAAGTACTTAAATGACTGTCCATATCATGTGTGTAAACAGCACTCATGATAATGACTTGTTGAACTGCAGGAAGAGCTGATGTCAGGATATGATGAGAGAATTACCAGGAGCTCTATATAGTCTTATGTTCTTTGAAATTTGGGGCAGGTTCACAGTATGGCTCTGCCTCTCCTCATATATCTAAGGTTGTTTATCCTGAAGCATCAAGAGTCTGGCTGTAATTTTTTTCCAGACAGTGAACATTTAGGTGAAACAACTGCTTCCTTATAGGAATTACTTGTACTTTGCTTAAGAATCATTGACTTAGCAAGGGATAATAGGATTTTTCACATACAGCTGAGGATTTTGTTCATACTGTCTGTTGACTATGAAGAGGTGGCTATTGATTTACCTGCAATATATCATTTGCCTGGGTTTATTTATCTGGCAATAGAGACATAGTGTTCTGAGTGCAATATATATTCCTCTGTTTCCCACGTGACTAATAGTGGGCATTTATAAGTGCCTTGGTTGAAACCATGGCTTATGGGGAGTTTCCTAGTTCTATACTGACTCATGGGGCAGTTGAAGGTGGAACACCAAGTGTCCATGTGAATAATCCTAATCCAGAGCTGTGACTATGGCTTAAAAAGAGCAAAGAGGAGGATCCATTGAGGCAACACACACAGACAGAAGCACACACACACACATAGATCTGCACACATATGCATACAGGTACACACATGACATAATTGAGCATGCCACTAACAAAAGCATAAATTATGAATAGTAAACATTAATAAACAGTAATATAATCATGGACATATCTCAGGGACATTAATGTCACCCAACACACTCAGGAATTTTGAGCATATGATTCATTTATTTTAACTTTCCTTTTGTTTTTACTTGTAAAATGATTACTTGAAAGATCTGTTGCAATAATTGACACATCATTGGCAAAAGAGGTGTAGTAAGTTGCACCATGTAATATGAAAGAATTAACTCTTGAAATTACAAGTGTCCTAAAGTCAATGACTACGATTTTTTTTCATTTGTGTGTGCCGTTCCTGTACACTAAAGTGTCTGTCAAAAATCACTGAGTCATTAACGCTATTTCAGAGTTCAGCACCATGGAGAGCACCCAGTCTCTCGCCTTCCTGATCCTCATCCTTTGTTAAACCATGACTGTAAAAAAAATCCTGATAAGCCTGTTTGTCCTTCAGGTGTTTGATAGATGTATTTGATATTTCTTGTGAACAAAAGAACTGTGGGATTTTCTTTTTTTTATTTATTTTTATTTTTATTTTATTTTATTTTTTTTGGTTTTTCGAGACAGGGTTTCTCTGTGGCTGTGGAGCCTGTCCTGGAACTAGCTCTGTAGACCAGGCTGGTCTCGAACTCACAGAGATCCGCCTGCCTCTGCCTCCCAAGTGCTGGGATTAAAGGCGTGCGCCACCACCGCCCGGCCGGGATTTTCTTATATACTTGAGCCATGAAGAAATAAAAACATTTGGTTTACAGTTATTTCGAAAATGCTGATTTGTTGCCTCAAATCTTAGAAGCATATAATTTCAGAGGGAGAGGAAACTTATAATTCCTGTAATTTTGCAGATGAATAAACATGCTGAGAGGGCAGGAGTATCCCACTGATAACCCGTAGCATTGGCCCAGACTTCCCAGTTCTGTTTTCATCTCTCTCCCACCAAATGGCCACTAAGACTTAGTTATCATCACTGCTGAATGGCATTCGTTATGCATCACTCATAGGCTGCTGAGGCCGTTACTACAAATGCCACATGAGAGATGTTCTGGAATTGTTGGTGAACTTTATAAATAAAAATTTCCTCTAGATAACTTCACGGTCTGAGACCTGTTTGTCAGTAAGTTGTTCTATGTTTCAAAGCTTCATGAAGTGTTGTGTCTCATAAGATTTGTTGTGTTGAATATTTTGTTTTGGCTGAAGTAAGATAGTGATGCCAGTTGACTTTCAACATATTTTATGCTCATTTATTTTCCTTTTGGGTGTCCTATGTTGGTTTATATAACAGAACAGATGCCTGTGGAGGTCTGTAAAAATATCCTGTAGGCATATACTCTAGGGACTAGGCTTAAACTGCCCCTTACTGGGTCTTTTCTTCCTCCCCTTTGTTTAGAATAGTTGTAGATAAAAAGAAAAATTCAATGTTTTCTCAAATGAAAGTTTATTTTTGGCAAAAATCCTATATTTCCTTCCCCTTTAATTTCCTTTAGGGTATATTCACATTATCTGAAGGGTTAACTTTAGGATTTTTCCATGAGGGAGCATTGAGGAATGTTGATCATGGCACAAAGTCAGTTCTTAAATGGTTACAAAATTGCTTTCCTTCAAATTGTTTTGATCACAAGAGCTCTCAAGTGTCAAAGTCATTCGGAGAACTAGATAGATAAAATGCATGAGCACTACTCCTTTTTTCCAGGATAGAATAAATAAATGTGTTTTCTAAGATGTGCTTAGCCTTTGATAGTGATTTGTTAAAGGGAAAAAAGAAAGGCAATGATATTAAATATTTACAAGACTGATTTAGTTGCATTATGTTGTACTCCACATCTGTTTAATAGTGAACTCAGCTACTGCTGAAATAAATGTCATTAAACCTGAGGCTTTGTGGAGGTCATTGCCTAAGTTAGGGCAAAAGGAATTGTAGAAAATTGTGGTTTTTGTCAACTTTGCAAATTTCATCCTGAGTTTGGTCAACTTGCCTCTAAAAATAATAGTAAATAAAATCCATGTGAGAATTCACAGACCCAGCCCCCTGCCCCCAGTTCTTTTTGTTCAACCTGGTAGCTGGAGACTTTTATACCTTCTCCTGTTTTGGACATCCAGAGATGGTGACAGCTCTGTCCCCTGGAGATGAACAGTGCTGCCTTCCTGTTCACTGACTCTTCTGTTGCTTTTTGCTTGACAGTTTGTTTTGGAGCACAAGAACTCTTCTCTCCCAGAAGTCTTCTTTAAAGTCATTTTAAAAATATATATACTTCTTTTATCATTTGAGATTATAAGATTATAGTATTACATAACTTCCCTCTTCTCTTTTTCCCTCCAAACACTCCATATACCCCTTCTTGCTCTCTTTCAAATTCATGACCTCTTTTTCATTAACAGACTGTATATTTTTTCAGGAATGACCATATGGTATTGGATAACCAATTGGGGTGTTCTTCTCTGGGAGAGACTATCTTTACAGCTCAGCATTCCTTAATTGCCTGTAGTTCTTCATGTAGGGTTGAGATCTTGTGTTCCCACCTCCATGTTAGCATGTCTATTATTGTCCTTGTTCAGTTCATGTTTAGGCAGTCATGTTAAAGAGACTTTATAGGTATAGGTTTAATATTCCTAGGAGATACGATCTCAGAATAGGGAGTTTGAGGTGATTACTTAAATCAAAGATTTTTAAACCTTTGCTATTTTAAATAAATTGGTGAATAACTTCATGTGAATTCCAGTTACACACACAAGACTTCCATTAATTTTGTTGAACATCAGTTTTCTCTTCTGTAAAATGAAGATGATAATACACTATTATGATACATATTAGTATAACTTCTATATAGTATGGTATATATGGTAATGCTTTTAAATAATGACACATGGTTAGTCTTTTTAGCAAAGATAATTGAGAATTATCTATACTAACACATGTTAAGTACAGAATAGGATGTGTGACTCTTAGGAAGTTTTATTCTTTTCCCTCTGACAGTAACAATAAACTATAATTGAATTTTACAAGCACTGAACACAGGAGATATATAAAATGAATGAAAACCAGTCTTTGTTCATGAAAAGCTTATAAAATAGTAAAGGAACTCTCCATATATTGAATCTCCAAGAGTTAGTCATACACACACATACATGCTTTTACTTTTCACTATGAACTTTATGCTATTCAGAATACGAAAACATTTTTCTTTCTGTGGCAAGTACGTAGTGTGTGTGTGTGTGTGTGTGTGTGTGTGTGTGTGATGGAGAAAGATATGAATGGGTATATACATGTATAAGTGTTTATATTCATGTGTGAATTAGGTATATACATGTGATGTCACACATGTAGAGGTCTGAGGACATTTTTTGGGTATCAATCATTGCTTTTCTATATTTTTTTGAGATAGAATCTCTTTGCCACTATGTATACCTGGCCAGCTGACTCACAAGTTTCTTGAGATCTGTCTCTGCCTCCCATTTTCTATAGGATTCTAAGGTTACAGATTTTTTTTTTTTTTGCTAACAAAAAATTTACTTTTTAAAAATAAGTTCTGGGGATCCAAACTCAAGTCATCAGTTTTGTGCAGCAAGCACTTTTAGTCACTGAGTTTACTTTTACTCCCAAGCTCTAGGATTTTTTGTTTTGTTTTGTTTTAAATGGGGTTGCGATATATTGACATTGTGGTGACATATACTCATGTTTTCTTGCTAGCCTGTATTTATTTCATTCTAAAATCTACGTGTGGGAAGATAGGTCACTTGGCAAAGTGTCTGCCTTGGAAGGATGAGGACTTGAGTTCAGTCTCCTGAACCGACATAAAGATGAGAGGCACAGTGGTACACTCCTGCGGTCTCAGCAGCATGCAGGTAGAGACATGAGGATTCCTGGGAGTTTGCTAGACAGGCAATCTAGCCTAATTGATGAACCAGTGAGAGCCCTTGATGCAAGGGAAGTGGACAACATTTCTGAGGATGACACCCAATATTGTCTTCTAGTTTCTACATGTACATACATACATACACACACATATCTGTGCATATATGAGCATGTATACATGTGGATAAAATACTTTATTTCATCCTAAAATATAGAATATTGAGTGGGAATTAGTGAGAATCAGGGAGGGACAAAGAAATTGTAGGATGTCTTAGTCATGGAGGGCTCACTGTTCTGAGAAACAGTCTCACTGAATGCTGTGCTGCTTCAACATTTCTCACATATTGCAGTTTGCAGTATGGAGTGATGGTGGGTGGAGGGCCAACTCTGCTCCACACGGCCACTCAGACAGCCAGAACCTTCTATCCTGGAAGTTAGTCATTCTCCAGAGTGTGGGCCTTCTCTTTAGCTAAGCATAGAGGAGGAGAAAGAGAGCCTAGAGAATGTTTTAAATGGCAAGGGCAGAAGTAATCATTTATTATTGGCAGAGCTCAGTCATGTGATCACATCCAGTTGCAATCTATTTTTAAGCACAGTGTCGATCTCTACCCAAGAGGAAGGTTAGTTTTTGTTCCTGCATCATCTTGTGTTGTGTACATTAGCTTTATTCAGCTCACATCTGTTCAAACAATAAAGTGTCACCCTGATTTGTACAAAATAGAGGGTCATTGCTCATTCCTTTGTCTAGGCTGTGCATGAACATCTATTTCATTGTAAATAAAATGATTCTGGGTTACTGTAACTTCCTTAAATTCATTGAATTACCACAGGAACTTGTGTAGCTATTGACCTTGTTATTGCCTTAGAACATGCTGCTCTAATTTATTCTTATAAGTCAGTAAATTTCTGATAAATTCTCTTGTAGAAAATTCTAAGAAATGAGATGAATTAGAAGTGTTTGAGACTTTACTAAAAGTCTCTTTAAAAATATGTATTTAAGAGAAGCTTCACATTTATCTTAGCTTATAATCCTATTGCTACATATGTACATTTTATTTAGGGTTTTCACTTGACCGTGCATATGAACCGAGAGCTGGACCTCTGGCTGGGACTTTACCTTGAGTAGATGGAGTGGGGCCAAACACCTGGATCAACAGGATTTTGTTTTATTCAATTACTAGCTAGAAGTATCTTTATAGCTCCCTTTCCTCTTCATCACCTAATCAGGGGAACTCCTGATTAAGACAATGTCATCGTCGCATTTGCATAATGACTAGGGATGCTCATTTCACAGGCCAGCTTTATTGTTTGTGGATGACTTGCAAAAATAGTTAACTGATGATGACTGTTTTTTTTGTGTGTGTATGTGTGTGTGTGTTTAGACTAATCTACTCTATTATATGCCTAGGAACAACTAAAACCATGGCATTTTGAAATGGACCCTTCCCTGCCACACTGTGTCTTTTCTCCCTGTGTAGAGAGCTTGCCTGCATCCTGCTTCTGCAGTGGATGTCAGAGTGTGAATAATTTTGGGCTTGTGATATTTTTCTCCCATTTTATCTGCCTCTTTTTGTGTCTTTGTGTGCAAGTCTATGATTACTATTGAGCTCCCCCCACCTAAATGCCAGCAATTATCTCACAGGTGGAGGGATTAGGAAAGAGCGAGGGGAATTGTGCTAGGATTAGAATAAAGACTCCCTGCCCCTTTAAATATAGTGACAGAGGAGATTGAAGACATAAAGGGGGCCAGGCAGAGCTGTGGGGGAGGGTGGACAATTTGTTTCTAATTCATAAATCCCTAGAGACAGCGAAGGAAGAATGTCCAGATGGAGGAAAGAATAAGAAAAAGAATAAGGAAAAGAGACACTTGGGGTTGGGTTCTTGTTTGGGGATCTGGGGTGCAGGAATTCCGGGCAGCCACATTTTTCCTTTTTAAAACTTATTCAACCCACCTCTTCAAAAATTATTTTGGGAAGAAAAGGGAGCTGGAGGGTCTAAGGTATGCCTAGGCCAAGAGGATATTGGTGAGGCATTATCTTTCTTCCCAAGAAAGAATAATTTATTTAGAGGATGCTCTGTTGGTTAGTATGTTTTCAGATGCCAAGAGCTGCACTTTGAGCCCAGCTACCTTAAACAGCAAAGGGAATTTATGGTCTCTCTTCCTAAGGAAGTCTGTTTACACAAGGGAGGCATGACCTAGGGTCTTTTCTCTACTAGGTTTGGCTTCAGTCTTGGCAGATTCTTTCCTCTCTTATGATTCTAGGTTGGCTGATGCCTATCCTAGAATATCCAGGGAGCTTGACTTTTTGTTTCGAAAGATTCACTTCTTGTTGTATTAGTCAGAATTCTCCAGGGAAACTGATGTATATATCAGTACACACACACACACACACGCACACACATGCACACACACACACACACACACACACAGAGGCGCGTACACCCCTTAGGTGATCTTAGAGCCTAGGAAGTGTTAGTATCTGCCATCTGTGAGTCAGAGAGAAATCATAAGACATAGTTACAGTTGGAACTTTAGACTTGAGAAATGATTGTATAAATACAAGTCAGAGGGCACATGAGGACTAATTGATAGCTTAGCTTAAGCAATCAGTCAGAGATAATGAGTTCTTTCTTCTCATTTTTTGTGATATGGAGGCTGTCACTGGATTGGTTAATTCCTACCTATGAAAAAAGAGAGAGTTCTGTTTTACTCATTCCATTGATAGAAATGTCCGTCTCACACAGAAACACCCTCAGAAGTAATGTTTGGTCTGGATAGCCAGGATGAGTCAAGTCAAGATGGCTCACACTTCCATCTCCCGAGTCTACTTGTCAACTTCATATTCCTACACATCTCCACATCTCCTCAACTGCAGTTAGTCTCTAAATAGAAGCAATAGCAAGATCTTCCTGATGGGACCCATCTTTACATCATACAACTAAAATTCCATTTACCCTCCCCAAGAAAAGAAAATAAGATCTTTGAGTAATGTTCTCTCCTCTCTTTGACCACATATAATTTAATTACTATGATATAAAGATGACACTGTTTCCAAATATGTGCTATACACACATATTTATTACAAAATAAGGATATAATCATCTTAATTGAAGTCCCTATTGTAATAATTGGCCATATTTGGTATTTATGACTAATTTCTTCTATTACCTATTTTGGATTCCTTTTGTCTTCCAACTATATCTACTGATGGGTTTATTTATTTGGAGGATGGCTCACACATACGTTCCTAAAGGGCTGGCCTATTGGTGGTCCAGCCTGGATTGAGCTGTTGTGGCCCTGCAGACATTATAATCACAGGAGTGGGTCTCTGGCCATCTTCTTCTTTTCTCTCAGAGTCATAATCCTTGTTTTCCTTGGAAGTCAGGATCACTAACCCTGAGTCAGCCATAATGCCCTTCTCAACTAGTCACCAAGGATCCTGAAACTTCAAACTAATCAATGCCCCCTTAAGTTACTGAATGCCTATAATCATGGGTTTTGCTGACTTTATTGAGTCTGAGTCACTCACAAGACAGACTTGATATTTTTCTGTAGTACTTGAGATTTAAGGGAAGGCTAAAGATTAGACCTCAAATCTAAAAGAATGTATTTCAGGGCAGCAAATATACCTGGCTAAATTATTTTTTAAAATGCAAAACCAAACCAAACTATGCCTTTGTCAGGGACTTAGTTAATGCTGACTGTACATCTTCTGTCTGTTAGGAGATTCTGTTTCACGAGGGTGGATATAACCCTAGCACTCAGTGCAGCAGCAGAGGCATCATTTGGAATCAGAGGTCCTACGCAGAGGGAAAGGTGGCGGGTATCCTAGCATCTGTGTGATCAGAGAGTCAGCATCATGGGATCTCAGTTCATCCTTATGAAAAGAGGCACAAAAATACCTATGGGAATCGAGGGTTACCAACCTCATGCCGCTTCAAGTGAAAACTGCTCTGATGGAGTTTCTCTCCTGCTTAGATCTCTGGGTTCTATTTAGGTCACCCGACATGGATTGCTATTGATGGAAAAGGACTAAGAAGGTCCTCTCATCTCAAGTGTGTTTTTAACCGAGTGGCTCTTAGTAAACATCTCTTGCTCAAATGCCTCGCTTCACTCTCAGTCTTTCTTTTCAGCTGTGCTTAATCGGTGGCTTCCCCTTAGCATACTGACCTAATTCTCAGCCATACATTTCATTCAGGCTTTTGAGGTAGTGCTTCTGTGTTGCTGCTGGTGTTTGTCTCTGCTTGACTTGTGGCCACTGGTCCCGTCACTGGCTTTTTGCATTTCCATACAGTAACGAGGAACAATGGACGTTGGCTTAAGAAGCAGGCAGAGCAAAATGAGTCAAGGGCATGCTAGCTATGAGACTGTGGTTTTTATGTCACGAGCATCAAATACAAGGAGTACAGAGACCTCTTCTTCAATGGGCTGCTATCCCTCAGGACTCAGGTGCCTTTGATCTCCTCAAACCCCATTTTTTTTAGGCCAGGGATTCTCATAGTTTACTGTACACAAGAATTACCTGGCCATTTGTTAACCGAGGGTTCTAAGATAGTTGAGTAGGGCTGGAAGATGATATTCTGCATTTTTAACAAGCACCCTAGGGAGGCATGACAATACTACTCATGCGTAGAGCTCTCTGAAGATGTCTTTAAGACTTTCAGCTTGAATGATGCTGCAGATGAAGCCATCTGGTCCATTCTCCTCCACAGTCAGGCCAGAATGTAAGGACCCCGAAGAGGAGAGCAGCAGTGAGAGAGAACAGGGACTCCAGTTCCTAGGAACAGGTTGTTACTGTGATGCAGCTAAGTGGGCACTGCTGAAATGCAAGCCTCTCATTCTCTTTGGATGGCAGAAGTGGGATGCCTGTCTTTGCCTCTGTATCCATGTCTCTGCCGGGCATGATGACATTGGCTTATCTCCTAGAGTCTGGGGAACAGTCAGTCATGTCTTTGGTGATATATACATAGTTCTATTTTGTCACTCTAATGAGGAATAAAAAAAAACCCACAGAGAATAGCTTGTAATTAATTCTACCACCACCATACCCTAAACCGCGCCTAGTTTTGTCATGAATCACAGCCAAGACTCATTTTTTCAGAACCTACAAATATTTAAAAGCTGCCCAATGTAAATTTCTTGTGCTTATCAATAGATAGACGTATCATATGTGTCCCAGTCCTAAGTACCGTCTCCTTCCCCAGATTTCTAATAGGGTCATCTTATGTGCTAGTAGTTGTTATAGGCCTAAGAGACCCACAACAGTGTGAAGATGTTTTATGTTTTCATCAGCTCAGAGCTGGTGCTGAGGTTGATAGCTGGACGGGGGGTATACTGCATTTAAGTTTTAATCTAAGAATTCATTGTTTGTCTAACCATCTCTGTGCTGGGTTTAACCTTGTTTGATCTCATCCTCCTTAATTCCTGTCTGTATAGGAAGAGCAGATAAAAATCAAAACAAAACAAAGAAACAAACAAAAACTAAAACTAAAACAAACAAAAACCCACAAAAACCAAGCCAAACCAAAGAAGAAAATCCTTCAGAAACAGAGCCTGCCTTCACAACAAAGTACAGTATTTGTTACTTAACAGGGATCCTACTGTCTTATTTGGATAAGAGATAGGAGTAAAGTAAAAACGTGGCCTGCTGTTGAGGAGACACACAGGTGAATTAGGAAGATCTGTCTACATTTGGCTTCCTGCATCTTTATTGGCCAAGGGCTTTATGATGAGGCCTGGCTCCAGCCCTGGCCGGCAGTGGCTGGATGGCGGTGTTTACCTGCTGTCCTCAGGGATGTGGATGAGCAGCTGTAAGGCGAACTGGTTATTCTGTATGCTCTGGGAAAGGTTAAAGCGTGGGTCTTTGGCTTCCCTGGAGGACTAATCCTGTCACAGGAGAGTTGCAAAAAAGGCATACCACTTGGGAAGGGAGCCTGCACCACCATTTTCTTTGTTATTATGGTTACAAATGAAAGTGTTTGAAACTTAAATCTGAATTGAGGTAGGGAGATGAGAAACACACAGAAAGAAATGATTTATTTATTCCATCACCCGGATCCTGAAAATGTGGGGTGGGTGTTAATCTCCTTTGAACAGAAACCTCTGGGCCAAGCTTGAGGTCACCCCATGCAAGATCTGACCTTATCTCCGCCTGGCCAGACACCTCTGCTTCCAGTCAATTGCCTTGAGTATAATCCAAATAAGGCCTTTCCCCTGTTGTTCCAAAGAATGTGAAAAATTTGCCTAGCATGGAGTCAACGGTGTAGAAAGTGCTTGTGTCTGTGATTTCCCTTAATCCCATAATTTCTCAACATATGCAGTGTGTCCTGGGGAGAGTATACAGGGGGTTGGGGACACTGTGTGCATCTCCCATATGCAATGCTGTGGCTGAATGTCCTTTGGCCACTGAATCCATTTCTGCAGAGCAGTCCTTTGGGGGACACCCATTGTCCCCATTTCACTGGTAAAGAAATTGAGGTTTAAAGAGAGTCTCTCATTCAGCATCACCCAGCACTTAATTGTCCTTGCTGGAATGTTCACTGTATTTCTCTCTTGAGCACCTTCATTTGCCCCAGATTGCTGCTTCCTATCTGACTCAAGACGACAGAGGAAATATAGACATCTAAAAATTCCCGTAAGGCTAGGAAGGGAGAAGCAAGTAATTCAGGGGTTACAGTGAAAGACGGAACAACAACAACAAAAAGTCATTCTTCCTAAAGATTCATTACTTGCCCTTTTATACTCTCCTGCCCTGTCCTTCAGGTTCTTTTCGGATCCATCATTGTACCTGTATAGTCTCCATCTCCTTCTGTTTCCCCTCTCTGCCTTTTACAGAACACAGATTTTACTGCAGAGTTTCCATCAGAGCTCTCTGCCTGATTTAGCTAGTTTTCCTTGCTTACACGTTTCTGAGTCCGTTGCTTAGAGGAAGACATTGTCAGTGCAAGTGCTTTGTACGCTCTTTCAGTCACTAACACAGGGTCGCTGGTTTCAGGGTAGCGAGAGGTGGAGGGGCTAGGGGGACTTTTTCCATGGAGCGTTTTAAAGTCTCAAGGTTGCTGAAACACTAAAAGTAAAGGCATGTATTTAAAAGCACTCAGTCTGTATCCTTATGATCTCGGTGGTCTTCCATTCATTGCAGGTTCCCCATACCCTCATATCCATCTTCTAAGTGCTCAAGAGTTAGAGGTCATATTACTTAGCAGCCAAGTGTTCCCTGTCGGGTAGATGCTGATCAAGGATGAGGGAAGGCTTTGAAGGCTTACAGGGTAGGGATCTTCTGGCACAGCCCTCTGCTTTGACTGTCTCTTTCAATTAAACTAGGCTCAAATTGTTGTTTATCTCACACTTTTCATTCCTTTCTACCATGCTACCCCCAGGAAACAAATCAGACTTTTTTCTTTCCATTTAATTGACTCTTGAATTTCGTTGTAAACTTAAAAAAATACCATTGAGTCTCTCAATGAGTTCTTAGGTTTAAGGTTGCATGAATGAGATAACCCTGGCTCTTATGTTTTGGACATTGACAATCTTTTGGGAAAAGACAGTTGTCAAATGTGGGAAAACCATATGAGACCTTTAAGAAGAATGCCAGAGTGTATTAGGAAGGAAGCGTATTCAGATCATCTTGGGAAGCACGATCGTCTTCCCATTCAAGCTGTTCTTGAACATCTTTGCTCAGTGGCCATAATGCACTGTGTCATAACTTTCTATTTATTGTTTGGTTGCGTCTGCCATATTGCCTGACTTGATGCTCCGTCTTCTGCAGTATTGCAGACAAAGAAATCTTCCCGGAACTCTGTGTGCCACTCTGCCGATGGAAGATTCCTACTGATCCCCCTCCATCCAGTTCCTCAACAGATGAAACCTTAGCTCTGTAGCCTGGCATTCAGTACTTCACATTTTAGTTCCAGTTCAACTCCCATTTCATCTATGACACATTCAAATATGTCCCTCCAGTATGTAGTCTAGCTGTAGCCTTGCCTCCTTGTCTTAGTCCATTCTGGTCCCTTATCTTGGGTATCTAGCCATTTCTAGCCATCTGTTAATGTTCAATTCAAATTTTCCTCCCTGTTGTCACCATACCTGACTATCTCAGTTCTCTTGTAGAATGTCATTGTGCTTCCTGTGATATCACTCAGTGATACTTACTTGGTACCATCCCCTTCTGTAGCTGATGTTGCAAACTGCACATTTCCGTAATCAGGATGGGAACTCCTGGAGGCTAGGCACGTCACGACAACTGTTATGCTTCTATAGATAGGCATTCAAAGTGTATGCAATGGTAGGCTTGTGTCATCTAACTAATCAGATTAGTGCTCCAAAGTGTTTGGTACAGTGCCAGGCATAAATGCATAACCACAGGATGGTAAGTGCATAGGAACAGAATCTGAAGGATTTAAATGTGAAATTGAAATGTTATATACGTTTCTCAGTTTCCAACCTAAAAAAAAAAAAAAGGTACTTTCATGTTTGTGGAGAATGAGGTAAAGGTGATTTGGGCTGCAGAAACTAAGATTGGAGGTGGCTAGGGTAGGGGGGATGATAGAAAGAGATGAGACAGAGACCAACATTGGAGCACTGGACTGAAGTCTCACGATCCAAAGGAGGAGCAGAAGGAGAGTGAGCACGAGCAAGGAACTCAGGACGGCGAGGGGTGCACCCACACACTGAGGCAATGGGGATGATCTATCGGGAACTCACCAAGGCCAGCTGGCCGGGGACTGAAAAAGCATGGGACAAAACCGGTCTCGCTGAACATAATGGACAATGAGGACTACTGAGAACTGAAGAACAATGGCAATGGGTTCTTGATCCTATTGCATGTAATGGCTTTGTGGGAGCCCAGGTAGTTTGGATGCTCACCTTAATGGACCTGGATGGAGGTGGGTGGTCCTTGGACCTCCCACAGGGCAGAGAAACCTGCTTGCTCTTTGGGCTGAGGAGGAAGGAAGACTTGATTGGGGGAGGGGGAGGGAATGGGAGGTGGTGGCGGGGAAGAGGCAGAAATCTTTAATAATTAAATTAATTAATTAATAAAAAAAATCAGCAAGAAAAAAAAAAAAAGAAAGAGATGAGAGAAAAGAGGAGGGACCCTACACAGAAGTACCCTCTGTGAGGAGCGAGGCACCTGGGTGAATTCTCGACTCTGTGTTGCCGATTGTGAAGCGTGGCTAAGTTGTAGCACATCTGGAATTTCATCTGTTGAAGGAAGTCAGAACACTACTCTGCGAGCCCCAGGTGTGTCGGGAGAGCAAATGAAAGCAGTTGTTAACTGTAAAGTGCACTCTGAATGGAAGGGAGTGTGTTACTATAAACAGCAGCAGCATTTATCGTCTGAGTCCTCCCAAAGCCACACTATGGCAGGGGAAAAGATCAATGGATAGGTCCGCTGTGACAGGGAGGAAGAGGGCAGACTGGTCGGAGCCTGTGGTCAGATCCCGAAGGCCCCACGGCAATGCTGTATCCGTCTAAGTATTCTTCTATCAGAGAGGTGTTTCCCCAGATCTAGTAAGGAAGACTAAGGCATGTGACCCCAACTTTGCCTGTGACAGGAATCCATTAGGGCATACTAGTCTAAGATCTTGGTGAATGCGATCGTCATGGTTATGTGGTATCAGTGTAAGTACTGGAAGAAGCAGAAAACTTCTGATGGGACCCTGGCTCTCTACATAGAGGCTCTGAGCCCTTTCTCAGAACATGATATTCATGAAGCCCCAGAGACTTGCTGGTTTATGTCTAGAATTTCCTTTCATTCTAGTAATAGAGCTAGGAGATTAATATACGTCATCTACATTGCTGCAGATGAAGGGTCAAAGCCAGACACATGGAGTCTAGAAGGAAGCAGCTAGAAAGAGACAGGAACTGGAATCTAGACCAGAGATCTTAACTATGATGCCCTGATACCTTCAACCCCCTAGAACCTCAGTCATCTTATCTGCATCACAGAGATAAACTTGCTTACCACACAAGATTTGAGGATCTGGTGAGGGCATGGATGTAAAAACACACATGTATAATAAAATAAAAATAAAATAAAATAATTACAAACTGAAAAAAAACACACATGTAAATATTCATAGTGTCTACTATATACCCAGCAATGCCATGGGTACTGGGATATCATGGACGATAAGCATCTATGGCACCTGCTCAAACCGAGGCATGTTCTACCATTAAGCTGCTTAAAAAAACTAGGTGTTAGCAAGTGGAAGAAAGAAAAAAAAAAACCGCAGCACTCTGATAACACTTTCATTTCCAGAAAGAAAGAAGTCATGATAGCAGCCAGCCATTGCCCTCTCAGTCTACCTTCACTTTCAAGTATAAGCAAGAGAACCAAATTAAGAGATTAAGCAATGTGGGAAACTGACAGTTCAACAGATAAAAAGCAAAGAGAACACATTTATAAAAGGACAAATCATGTCAGGACATTCTGATCACTACCAAAAGCGAGCCACAGTTCTAGGGGGTGACAAGTGTTCAATAGCTGTAATATATCTGGATTTTAGTAAAAATCGCTTGGAGGAGAAAAAAAAAAACTTGAAGTCTTGCCTAAGAAATGAATTCAAATTGGCCAGGGGGAAGCTCTGTCACTCAGAATGAAAGCTCGCTGGGAGATACGAGCGAAGCACGCGATGACAAATGGCCGTAGCTCTCAGGGTGTGATGGGGTCAGGTGAGAAGACCCAATTTAGCCATCATCGCTTAATGATCTGAAAGAATGACTATGCTCCTGGTCGTGACGTTCATAGGTGATGCTAAATTGGGAGGTGTCATAGTGATGGCTCACAGAAGGAAGTACAGTATTAGACGCTGGCAGTCAAGGTCAGGAGGCCAGTGTAATCAGGAACAGTGGCGGATGGTACTGGCAAGGACAATTGGAGGAAATTTCCTTGAACAGAGTATCCAAACATAGAGATGTGTGTGCTACACACACACACACACACACACATATGCAAAGGAATCAAGGCAGGAATGGCAAAAGTTTCCCATGGAGTTACCCCTAGGAAGAGGGGGCACCAGGAATCATTTTGAGAAAGCATCAAGGTTCCTCAGCCAGGGATTATTTTAGCAGCCATGGTCTTGTTTTGTAGGATTTAATCCTTTCATTTCTCATCAGTGTGATAGTTTTAGAGGCAGACATTTGTGTTTTGCCTCTCCTGCTTAATCTGTAAAGTGGGAAAATGATAACAACTTTTAAACAGTCATGTAAGGGTTAAGCAAATACAATGTACCAGCACTATGTCTGATAATAGTGTGTGCCTGGGGAATATTACCTTTTAGCCACAGCATTGCTCTGGATATGAGGTCCGTATAGATAATGACAAGTAGGGGAAGAATAGTTTGAAAAATCCCAATGAAATAAAATTAACATTGCCTAGAGGATCAATATTCTTTCCCAGGTTCTACTATAGTACTCCCTGGATGAGTTATTTTACTTTTCATATGTAGAAATATCTGGAACTTGACCTGATGATCTCCAAGGCCTTTTCTAACTTGAAAAGCTGGCATGTCTATAAAATACTCTGTGTTCACTTTATAAATTAGGTAGATAGTTAGATAAATCCTGGCATGGACAACTTCAGTGGAGGGAAGTTGCATTTTTTTCCATGGTTTTAGAGGTTTCAGTGCATGGTCATTTGACTCCATTGCTTCTGGCCCCAAGCATGGCAAGGCAGATGATCATACATGTAGGGAAGATGTGATGGAATGATCTACTGAGGAGTGGGTTGGAGACATTAGAGACAAGAGGGACAAAACCTTCAGTTAAACTCCAATGATCCATTGTCTCCTTCTGGACTCTATGTCCTGGTAGCCCATCCAGTTATGATTCAGCAATAGAGTAATCACGTGATGAAGTTAGCACCATCCCAATTTTCTCTCTACATGCTAGGGACCAAGCTTACAATATATGAGCTTTTGGGGAAGACAATTTATTCTCTAAACCATAACCTGTTCAAAGTAAGTTAAACTTTTTATTATTCAAATTGTCATCTTTGGGAAATATCTTTTAGTCCACCTTTCTCTGTAGCCCTATTCTGTAGGAGGAGATGCTGCTTGTTCATTCTGGCTGCCCAGAACAGAAATAACCTCACAGAAACTCTATTCATTAAAACACTGATTGTCCTATTAGTTCTAGCTTTGTATTTGCTAACTCTTACACCTTAATTTAACCCATCTCCATTAATCTGTGCATAGCCACAAGGTCGTGGCCTACCATAAAAGTTTTATTTGAGGCCAGCCTGGTCTACAAGAGCTAGTTCCGGGACAGGCACCAAAGCTACAGAGAAACCCTGTCTCGAAAAACCAAAAAAAAAAAAAAAAAAAAAAAAAAAATTAGCACATCTATCTCTGGCAGTGGCTCCCTAGCGTCTCCCTGACTCCACCCTTCTTTCTCCCAGCATTCAGTCCAGTCCTCCCTGCCTACCTAAGTTCTGCCCTATCAACAGGCTAAGGCAGTTTCTTTATTCATTAATGGTAATCATAGCACACAGAGGGGACTCCCACATCACTATTCTCTACCTTTAATTACCTTTCTGGGAAGGGGAACTGACTCATACTTATTTATCATTGAAAAGCTGGGATCCCAGCAATATTTTAGTTTTGAGCCAATCAAGAAGACTGGTCAGCTTTCTCATAAAATAATTTTTGTGAGTGTGAACATGGTAACCCAAGTAGATATCTGCAAGAGTACATTGCTTCTGATATGTCTACATAAACCTAATTCTTCATTAAAAAAATGTATTTGGCCGGGCGGTGGTGGCGCATGCCTTTAAGCCCAGCACTCGGGAGGCAGAGGCAGGCGGATCTCTGGGAGTTCGAGGCCAGCCTGGTCTACAAGAGCTAGTTCCAGGATGGGCACCAAAGCTTACAGAGAAACCCTGTCTCGAAAAACCAAAAAAAGGCCGGGCGGTGGTGGCGCACGCCTTTAATCCCAGCACTTGGGAGGCAGAGGCAGGCGGATCTCTGTGAGTTCGAGACCAGCCTGGTCTACAAGAGCTAGTTCCAGGACAGGCTCCAAAACCACAGAGAAACCCTGTCTCGAAACCCCCCCCCCCAAAAAAAAGAAAAACCAAAAAAAAAATGTATTTGTATTTTTATTGGGGTTGCATATGTGCTATGACATGAGTATGAAGGTCAGAGGATAACTGTATTATTAGGGTTTCTATTGCTGTGAAGAAACACCATTATCACAGCAACTCTTACAAAGAAAACATTTAATTGTGGTGGCTCACTTATAGTTCAGAAGTTAAGCCCATTATCTTATGGCTGGGCATGACAGCATACAGCTAGACATGGTGCTGGCTACATCTTGATCAGAAGGCTACAGGAAGTGGACTGCCTCATGGGAGTGGCTTGAGCATAGAAGACCTCAAAGCTCATCCCTGCAGTGACACACTTCCTCTACTTCCTAATAGAGCCACTCCCTTTGAGATTATGGAGTCCAGTTACATTAAAACTGCCACAACAACTGATGGGAGTTGGTTGTCTTCTTCTACAACATGGGTTTCTCAGGTTGAATTTAGATGATCAGTCTTGGAGGTAAGCACTTTGCCCGTGGAGCCATCTCACCATGCTAACCCAGTCTCTCTTAATGCGTTTCCGCAGAGTTAATGTGGTTGCTTACATTCTTGATTGTTGAGAGAACAAGTTGTTAATTTTAGAAGGGGCATTATTTCATGGGCTTTCGAACCAGGAGACCTCCCCCAGGCAAGGGTGAACTGAAAAAGAGAAATCAGTTTTCATTTTCAAGACTTTTGACGGAAATGAAGAGCATGTTCCCTTTTGAGTTCCTTGTAGACCAAGGAGGTGACAGGTTGGAGGTGCTGCAAGAGAGTCATCCACATGACTGACAAGCTAGAGGAAGTAATTGAAGAAAAGAGAAAAGAACAAAAGGCCATGGAGGAGGTGGGGGACACGTGTGTGACAGCAAGGTGATGGACGTTAACTAGAACACTCGGGAGGAGAGGATGAGGTGAGACCCAGTTGTACAGAGTGATGGGAGGTGAAAGTCACTTAGAAGTTACACATTTTAAAGTCAGTTCATATTTGCTGAACATCTCATGCCATGCAATGATCTGTTCTACGTATGGAGAACACAAAGGCTGTTTCTACTTTGTCTTTATTCTGGTAGAGGAGACAAGCGTTAAATACGGTCACAAAGAGCACCAAATTAAAATCCAGTTTGTCTGCTTACTAGCGATGTTGCCTTGCACAAATTATAAAACTCCTTCCTGTGCCTCCGTTTCTTGTCTGTGAATGAGCATAACCATAGTACCTGCCTATTGAGGTTGAGAGGTCTGAGGCAGTTTATACATTTAAAACACTTGGAAGAGAGATTGGCACATGGTCCAAATTACTACGCAAAACAAGGGAATACATTCAAAAAGCTTAATAGGAGACTTGGCAGGTAGAAGTCACTCCAGAGATGTTAGATATTGTTATAAATATATTAAAATGAAATATAACAGCTGTGCTTAAATTGCAGAGATAACATAGCCATATTTAGGAAAAATCAGGTGAAGGGGTGAGAGCTAAAGCCACCGATACCCACTGTGAACCTTGAGGTGTTGTTTGAATGAGATCCGGAACGGTCAATAAGAATTGGCTTGCCTGGAAGAAGGGCAATCTTCCATGAAGCTACCCAGGCTTGAAGGTCACCCAGATTGTGACCAGCAATCTGGCCTACTGGTCTTTGTTCTTTCCATAGCCTTTGCTTGTAATTCCTACTCCCAAAGAAGTTGTTTAGCCTGCTGATCTCATTAGAGTTCAGATCCCAGGCATGGATTTACCATATTACTCTATTGCCCTGCAATGACAAGAGATTGTTGTTTTGTTTGGGCCAATTCATTGGTTCATTCATTCACTTATTTTGCAAATGTTTGTGGAGCAAATTCATTGGTTCATTCATTCACTTATTTAGCAAATGTTTCCCGCTTCCCACCCTTAAAAACCCTGCTATGATAGTGAACAAACAGTCTTCTCATACTGAGCTCATACTCCAGGGAAAAGGAAAACAGCAAGAGAAAAGGTATATATCACATTAGGGGATAAGACAAAATAAACAGGAGACCTTTCACTTCCATGAGGACACAGTTTTAGGAGGACCCAGGGGAAGGGGGAGCAGTAGAAAGCACAAGTGAAAGGAATTGTGGGAGATGTAGTTCTGCTTGGACAAGACCAAGTGCAAGTCACCACAGGCCATGAGTGAATAGGAGACTACTAGGAAGTTGTCTCAGTCAATTGCTGTGAAGAGATGCCATGACTACAGCAACTCTTATAGAGGAAAGTATTTAACTGGAACTGGCTTACAGTTCAGAGGTTTATTCCATTGTCATCAGAGGGAAACATGGTGCTGGAGAAGGAGCTGATAGTTCTATGTCTGAATCCATAGCCAACAGGAGGAGTGAGAGACGCTGGGCCTGTCTTGAGCATTTGAAACCTCAAAACACATCTCCAGTGACACACTTCCTCCAAGCAGGCCACACCTACTCCAACAAGGCCACACCTCCTAATTGTGCCACTCCCCAGTGATCATGAATTCAAATATATGAGCCTATGGGGGCCATTCTTATTTAAACCACAGAAGTTCATGGAAAAAGTACTCATGAGTCTTTTGTATTATTTGCTCAATAGACTATGAATCTTCAGTTGATGCTTCTTTTCGTTGTGTGTCAGGCTGTGTTTTTTCCTTTTTTTAGTAGCTACCCTAAATGCCCAAACGGTAACTAATATGGAGGATATTTGATCCATGTTCCCTGGGGTGGACAATTTGAATTTATCAATCATCATTAACTACAGCATCGTGTTTAGCTATTTGATGCAATCGAGCTTGATTGATATCATTCTGCCACGTAGTACCAATAAAAAATTAAACAATAGCTTATATTGTATAAGGACCAAAAGCCAGTGCAAGTGTAACTGCGAGTGTCCAGCTGAGTTTGATTACCTGTTTATTTAGCCCCTCCCTTCAGAAATGTGTATGCTAATCGTGGGTGTATTCATGGGATAACATTGGAAGTAAGACATGAATGTCTACGTTGGTTTTTCTTGATACTAAGAACTTTGATATATGTAATTTTGCTTCCATGTACCTGGAAATATTCACAGGTAAAGAGAATGCCAAGAATGTGGTAATTTCTCTGGGCAAAGCAGAAAGGATTTGAGATGATGTAATTCCTTGCGTGCTTATAAAAATGATGCATGCAGCCTTCCTCAAAGAATGTCAAAGTGTGGTTCAGGAGTTGAAATGGACACATTTCTGGGTGCTGTTTTTCTCATGGCTGCAAACCAGGGTAACAAAGGAAATATAGCAGTAGTTGGGGTGCCAGTAGAGAGGGCCAGGATCCTACCACACGGCTTCTGCCACAGCTTCAAAAACCTCAGTAAAATCTTTTTGTGCTCATCCTGGAAGCAGCAGTCTCTAGAGACTTGTCTTTTCACAGGAAGTAGTGTGTTTGGCTGTGGACTGCTCCTGCAATCTTTGCCTTTGTCTGCAGCATGTTAAAATAAGAGCACATCTGATTCATGGGAGTTATAAAAATAATGTAGTAATTACAAAGTTCATTTTTGTGACTCATTTTGCTTTAGCGTGTGGTCCTGTATAGGGAAGCCTTCCATCTGAATTTAAAACCCCACTTGCTGTTTGCATTTTCTAAGTGTTAGGGTCCAACATTTTGAAGTTGAGTCATTCTGTAACCTGGGGTCTGGAGAGCTAGGAAGGAGGCTCGGAGAAGGACAATTTTGAATATTGGTGTATATCTCTTTTTAAAAGGTAAGACATAAATGGGCTGATTTGTCATGACTCCATTGTTTGTAAGGCTCAATCACAGGGTACCTTGTTTGGGATTTGTATTTATTTCGCTCCTGTCCTCTCCTCTCTAATTGCCCTCTCCAGAATGGAGGCTTCCACTGCCTTTTGGCTTCATTAACGGCTTTCATTTTCATTAAAGAGCTTTGCACTAATGGGTTGTTTTAAAATGCACAGTTGCCACTCACAGTCCTCGCCAAATGGCTCTCATCCTCCTGGCAGCTTTCTGTATTAGGCCAAAGGGAAGCGTATGTGTGGGTGTGAGGGGTAACCAGTGGGAAGGAGTGAGACCTAGCCACACCGGATGTGCATCTACCTCCATCCTTGAAGTCTGACAGGATTTGGTACCCACACCTGGGATTCCATGAGGAGTTCCTGAGCACTCTTATCTGCCACTTGGCAAGCAAAATTGAATGTAAAAGGGGACCTGGAAGCTTGATCTTGTAGTAATTTGAACTCAGAGGCTTGTTGAGAACAAAAATTTCCCAAGTCCCACAAGAGCAAACACTGGTGACGACAAGATATTTTTTATTAACTGTGCTCAAACACATCAACATTGACCATTATTATAGATAGTTATGAGCACAAAACAGGGTTATATATGGGCTGCTGTCAACGCTGTTCATCAGCAGGCCCAGTATTGGTGAAATTACAGATTCCCTTCACTTTTTAATGCAGAGGGAAGGGAATATTTTTAGTGCATAGTAAAACGGACTACTCTAAAATCTCAAGCGAGCTTAGCAATGTTTAACTCAATCTCCTGCCCTGTACATTTTCTTGGTTAGAGATTAAGTAATGGGTAGTGTCATCCGGAGCCACCTTGATCCTGGGAGATTTGGTTAAGCTTGGTAAGGCCTCCAGGATGGCCTCCTGAGAGTTTAAACACGCTCCTTCCTCAGTCTTCTTTGGAAGGATCTCAGGATCCTTCCTTCTCCAGACTAATAAGCGTATTGTTCCTCTTGATCACACTGGATGGAGCCATTCAGTTTCAGGTGGCCTTGCTACCTGTCTCCTACCCCTATTCGTCCAATGCCTTTTCCAAGCATATTTAACTCTCTCTAAGGTGATTTGAATATTTACTTATCAATTGATTGATTGGTTGGAGATGGAGGTCTCATGCATCCTTGTCTTAACTCTGGCACACAATGTAGCTAAGGTTGACCTTGAACTCCTAATCCTCCTGCCTCTGTTTCCTGTGTGCTGGAATTTTCAGGCATGCATTATCATTCCCAGTTCTTGAGACAAAATATAAGGATCAGCATTTTTACCATCATATTGTATTAGTCTCAGAGGTGAGTTGAACCTTGGGTTTTTAACTTGAGAATCCACCTCTTTTATAGCATAATTTATTTGCTGAATACAAGAAGTGCTGTGTGATTCGATCTACCACCATGTAACATTGCACTTGTTGAGTTTTTTTTTTTAATTTTATATGTCTGTTCTACTTCATAGAAGGGGGCAGATATCAGTCAACATTTCAAGAGGCTAATAACCTAAAATCAGGCTGAAAAATTCTTGTTCAGTAATTAAACTTTTTGAACTTAACTATTTTATGTATATGAATGCTAATATTATATAACTAATATATTTGCAAATAGAGTGATAAAGTAGACAAATTTGCTAGTAGTTTTTCTTCTTCTTAGATAAAAGATACCAGTAAGTTTCCAAATATCCCCTGTGCTGTGTTTTGTTATGTTTTAAACATTGCAGTCAATGTATGTTTGCTTTTGTGTTTGAGCATGCAAATTTCAAAAAGCCAGGCTCTGACTCTTGTTATTTCGTGCAAGGTATTTTGCACATCATGAGCCTATAATGTCAAATAATAATTACAAGGATTTACAAAGCCCAGTTTGAGAAAGGTCACCAAAATATATAAGTTGAGAGCTGATACCATAAGCTTGAAATGAGAATGATGAAATCTTAAACCTTCCCTGAAGTTTGGAAAAACCTGGCTGGAATTGAGTTCTGGAGACTCACGAATGCTTAGTTTTCTTCTCCATCCTTTCTGTCATTTCAACTATTGCGCTCTGCCTTAGCAGTATTGTTTTTAAAAAAGGAGAAACAAAAACATTGTCTTGTCAGTATTTAAAACATGTCCATATGGGATGGGGGAAAGGCACTTGAAATTAAAAAATAAATTTGAAAATGTTTCACAATCCCAAGATGCATTGCATCACTGGGTTAGAGAGAGCAGGCTGTGTGCAGTCCTCCATCTCTGCAACATCAGGACGTGAGTGCTTACCAAGTCTTTTATAAACCTTTATTCCCAGAAAGGACCAGTTAAAGTTGCCTGTAATCCAGAAAATTGTGCTTGAGGTCTACCTCCTGGAACAGGTAGCTTGAGAGTTCCAGGACTTGTGGGCTGAGGAGGGAGTGCTACTCACTTCCAGGGAAACGCCTAGTGAATCAGAGAAACCCGGAGGGCTGTGCTTAGCATCCTAGGCTGAAGCGCATGTAGAGGGCAGGTTGTTGCTGTATGATGTATCTGGATGTGAGCGCTTGACTATTCTATATTAAATTATTCTCTCCTGAGCTCTGGAATCTTTCTGTATTGCCCACTAGTCAGTGATCACTACTACAGGCTACCTACATTATTGCTGCTTGGGCCTAAACCCATAAAAAGAAAAGAAAAAAAAAAGCAATGGTTGAATGTTAGGTATCTCTGGAATTGGATGCAGAGAAACGACTATAAATTCTGGAGCTAGAGAGATCTGATCAGAATCTGGACTCCCCCTTTTTATGAGTTTTATGACTTTGGGTTAAGCCACTGAATCTCTGAGAACCCCATTTTTCTCTTCAAACACAGGCATATGAATGAGGACCTCATGGTGGTGGTTTAGAAGCAAACAAAGCACAGAAAACAGAATGCTAGGCATAGGCATCCCTTCAATAGATATCTTTTTCCTGACTTCCTTTCCATTCCTTCTTTCCTTCTCCATCATTGTTTTCTTCTCTGCTTCGGGCATCTGTTCATGCCATGTCTCTTTAGGTTTCTGATGTCAGCTCTTTTATGGACCTGAATGACAAAAGGCTTTAAGTATTGTTTATCCCAAGTATAATACCTATTACTTGTGGAGAGCAACTTGAAAACTTGTGACCCAGAGGAAGGACTCTCTAATGGGAGAATTTCTGACTCTTGACTCATTGGTATGGTGGGGAGCTTTGGAGATAACCTCAATGTGAATTTACACTTTATAATTTTCAAAATATTTTTATGTCATTTTCTCCACGTCATCTGTCGAACTTGGAAAACTGTAGCACAGAGAATGCCCTAGGACTGCTTGAATCAGACCAGAGGAATACTTATCTATCGTGCCAAGTTGTCTGTCTGCCAGTGAGATTGGGTGCACTTTCATTAGGAGTTTGGTATGCTAGGTCTATAGTATAGAGACTATGCCTCTTAGTTTAGTTGCTGGATTAGTTTGCAATTATTAATCTACTAGTTGCTAAAGATTTGTGGGAGCTCATATGGTAAAGGGAACCCATAAAACCCTGAGGGGTTTGTGCTGTTGATTTGAAAGTACAAATTTTACAGACTTTTTTTGAGAATAGATGTTCTGGGTACCATTCACCATCCTGAGAATGTTCAGGGCTACATTTACAGCTTTGTGGGTTTAGTGCCCCAGGAAGAACTGAGAATAACGATCATGAATACGGGAGGGCGGATGCATGGATAAATGTTGGTCAATGAAATGTACTTTCGTGAGAAAGAATGAGCTTGCAAAATGAGGACTGGGAGTGTGGGTAAAGGAACATAATTTTATAAAGGTGAGACTAGAAAGATGACATTGTAAAGGTATGGCATTTGGATAGAGGGATGAAGGCAGAATAGGGATGAGCACATTGAGCAGGAATGAGGGTGTGGAGTGTAGAACACACCTTTCAGGCCTTTTGATGGCCATTGTGAGGACTGTGACTTTTATCTAATAGAAATGGAGTCAGAAGAGACTGCCCCCTCATTTTAGACTATCCTTTGGCCCCTAGACCAAAAATAGATTGTAAAGGGCTAGGAAAGAAGCAAAGGGACCAATTAAGAGTCTCCTGCTGGAATCCGGGTGGGAGATGGGATTTTGGTGCAAGGGGTCAGCAGTAGATGGAAAAAATGGTCACCGTCTGAGTGCATATGGAAGACGGTGCCAGCAGAATTCGCTGTTGAGATTGGTGGCTAGGGGTGTGGTAAGAAGAGATAGTGGTCATTCCATGGCCTTTGCCCTTAGCAACAGGAAGGGAGATGTTTTCTTCTATTAAGACAGGGAAGGAAAAGACTAAGGGCAAAAAGCATATAGGCAAAAAGCAGGAGTCTGGTAGAGTTTTGTTGAGCCTCAGATGCCCAGGTTTGGTGTGACATCTAAGGGGAAAGACTCTGAAGAAGTTGTTGAGGTGAGGTTTTGTTTCCTGGGCAAAGGCTGAATGAGCTGGAGATAAAGACCTTTGGGAGTCACCAGTGTAGAAATGGTTCTGAGAGCCAGGATGTTCCGGAGTCACTTCCTACTGGAGCTTTCTTGTCTTTGGTAGAACTTACATTCTCCAGGAGTAGATTTGGGTCAAAACACCAACAACAATTCTTTCTCAGTTTTTCTACCGATATGAGGTTTATGCCCGGTTGGCTTCAGATGTCTGTAGTCTATTGGCCCTATTCCCCCAAGAGGATGCAAGATGAGCTACTGTGACACAGGCAGAACACATTGGACTTCTGTTTATCTGACCTTGTCTTAAACTTTGCTTATGTGTATATTACTTCTTTGCAATAGGCTTACTATGTGGTTATAAACTATAAACTAAGCATTTATTGAAGATGAGTATTTAAAAACTTCTTTGTGGGTCTATATATGCATGTGTGCACCTGCATAAGGAGTTTAGAGATAGATTTCTGGTGTCATATTTTAGGAGCCATATAATTTGTTTATTGAGACAGTATCTCTCCTTGGCCTGTAGCTTACCAAATAAGCTAGTTTGGCTGGTCAGCAAGCTGCAGAGATCTGCCTGTCTCTACCTTCCCAGTTCTCAGATTACAAATTCAGGGCACTATAGCTGGCTGTTTTTGTTTTTGTTTTTATTTTTTTATTTTTTTTTTAATGTTGGTGCTAGGAATAGAACTCAGGTTCTCATACTTGGATCCTAGGCATTTTACTAACTGAGCCATCTCCCCAACACTAAAAACTTCTTATTAACAAGATAGAAGAATAAAAATAGTTTATTAACCCATGCAAATGGACAGGGCAATTTTGTGAATTCAGGGCTTTACGGCAGCTGGATAGCACAGTACTCAGGGTTCAGGTTCTCTGTTCCTGTTGGAAGAATAGCTGGCAGCTTTTGTAAGTTTTCACCAACATTTGTTACAGCATCTCATGGTGCCAGCTACGTTAAACTTCCATAGCAACCAGAGGATCAAAGAGTATCTATGAAGAAATGGGGATAGAATAGACAGGTGGATGTTAGGCCCTGGGTAGGATTTTTTACAAAACCCCCAATGCCCATTCACAGACGGCATGACCGGTTGTTGACAACCGGGTAGGAGTCATTCCAAGCTCTCACTTCAAGGTCACTCTTCTTTGGCTCCACTTGCACCCTCGCCCCATCACACTGCTGATTTAAAACATGCAACTTCTCCTCCAAATCCCTGTTGAGTTTCAGAAACTTTTCTAATCTCAAGTCCTCACTTGAAACGATAAAAATAACTAAGCATTGTCAAAATGTGGGCATTGGCTCCCTGGGGAGGGGGAAAAAGCTTAGGTACTTTTCTTTTCTTTTTCTCTTCTTTAGACTGTCACAGGGAGCTCTCATGTCTTGTCCATTGCTTGAGGTCCTCAGACACTTTGTCAGCTCTTTTGTGCGATTGGTAATCTCTGTATAAGGCGACATCCTGCTTCTTAAAGTGGGCTGTGAAAATTTCAATGGTTAAACTTTTTTTCCTATCACTTCTACAGTTCTGTTTAATAAAGACTGATTGACTAATTTATAATATTATTAAGTTATTAATTGTTTCACAGTATCATTCCAAAGCTTCAATAAAATACAACAGATATCACCAATAAAACAGAACTGAAATTAATGAAACAGTTTACATTATCCAGGAATCAGAATGCAATCGAAGCCCGCTACCCTTCGCCCTGGCTTTGATTTGATGAGCGGGCATAGCAGGGTCACATTGCATGAGACTCTTGGGGTTCTACTGAGGTCTCTGGATCATGACAGAAATTATTTCAGAGACTGAATCCATGTCTCCGTAGAAAGGCTTGTCTTCTGCTCTGTGAATTGTGAATCTGGGAGCTTGGGAAAGACATAGGCAACCAGGTGAGGCTAATGGTCAGGAGTGCTGTCCTAGGGACAGCATTATTAAGGTAACCAGAACCAAAACTCTGAGGGTTTTGCCTGGGTTCACAAAAACCTTCCAGATTTCCATTTTAAAAAGAGACTCCACAAAACAAATTCAGAAAAAAAGTGCTTAGATACTATAGTCTTCAAAGCTTCAGGTTCCTCCCCCAAATCGCTAGGAAACAAGTTAAATTTAGATCTCAGCTCTCCCAGTCCTCGCCCCTTGGTTTATTTCCATAGATCTGGTATGGGAGACCAGGAAACTCTATTTAATAATGTTGTTTATTTACTTATTTGTTGATATAGGTGTTTGTAAACATTATCTTAGAGAATTACCTGGATTTTCTTGTGTTTATGGATGAGGAGCGCCTGAGTTTTAGGGATTGATCTCATTATGGGCACTATGTTAATTATTTCTTTGCCAGTGTGATGGCTAATTTTGATTGTCAACTTGGTGGGATTTAGAATTTCTATGGTGTTGTCTGTGAGGGAGCTTCTAGATCATGTTGTCTGAAATGGGAAAACTTAACCCTAAATGTGGGCCAGTATAGTTCTGTGGGCATAGGTCCTGGACTGCATAAAAAGAAGAAAATGAACTGGGTGTTAGTGTTCATCACTCCCTCTCTACCCTCTTATAGGGCAGATATCAAATATACCTTCATAGTAATAGAGATGGATATATGGGGGTGGAAGAGGAGACGGAAGCTTCTTTGGTTGTATGGAGACATGGCCCCTTATCTTTGATCTTGAGTTTGGGATACCACTCATTTTCATATCCACTGATGGCTAGTACCCTAGAACAAAATATTGATGATTTATGCAAGTTATGAGTCATGTTGGATTATAAGTAGTGGTTGTAACTAGGGGTTTATGAAAGGTGGAAAATAATGAAGTCAGTAAGTAGAGAAGAGAGGAATAAGCAGTTTGGGAGATGAGAGAGAGCTTCACGCTTACATTAATAAGCAGAAGCTAAATCATTGGTGTCTGTGTGTGTCTTAACTGAACTTTTGATGGATCTTGAAAAGAGTTTAACCCTTGTTATTTGAATTGTACTGAAGAGTTTTTCTAAGCAATTACATTTTAAATAAAATTTAATTTCTTCACACATTCTGTCTACCTTACAGAAAGCCTTAAGAAGCCCATGTATGCAGTGTTTGAGAGATCATGATATTTTGAATTCCTTTCTCCATAAGATTCAGAAATGACTTGGTGAATAAGGAATGTTTTAGGGCAGTGATACATGGAGGTGCTCACTATTGAGAGTCATTACTGACTTGGTGTGGGTTCCTATGGTGTTTGTTGACTTTGGAGGATCCATGGCTGGGCATGGATAGGGAGTGGGGTGTGAGTATTGTGAATTCCTCTCTTCCCCTTGTTGATTAGATTGCTATTGGTGGAAGTAATTCAGACCTTTCTGTCCCCGGAGAATAAATCATTGCCAACGGAGTAAATGTCGACCACAGACATGTTTATGACACCCACTAGCAATGCCCTTTAAGTTGCGTCTCTGTAACATTTCCCTTAAAGTGGCATCATTCAACACAGTAGCCACTAGACATGTGTGACTATTAATATAATGCTTAAAATTAAGTAAAATTTACAATTCAGCTCCTCACTATTACTAGCCACACTTTTGTGCATACATGTGTGTATATGCTCATATATGTGGGCATACATGCAGAGGCAGAAGATTGCACTAATTATTATTCTTCAGGTACTGTCCAGCATTAGGAATATTTTAAAGACAGTTTCTCAGTGGCCTAGAACTTTCCAAGTAGACTAATCTGGCTGGCTAGAGAGCCCCAAGGACCTGCTGACTTCTGTCTCCTCAGCTCTGGGACCACAAGTACACATCACCACATTTGCCTTTTTAAAGTGTAGATTCTGGGACTAGAACTCAGATCCTTGTGGTTATCAACTGAGCTGTCTCCAGAGACCCACTGGTACATTTCAAAGCCCTTTGAGCCTTATATATATCTTCTTGCTAATATCACAGAGGGTGCAGAATTGTAGAACATTTTTATTATTTCAGGAATTCGTACTAGACAAAGCTGCCTCTAAGTCTTTGGGACACCGCTTGGGTTTGCTGATGGGAAATGAAGCCCCTTCTTTCCTGTGGGCTTTTTAGTTGCCTGACACTAAGCCTGCTTGATGGCTAATGCAGGAGGAGATGTGGCATACTGGGAGGGTCGAGCATAGCACAGCGCTCATTGCATTTCCTCCAACACATAAATCACAGCGGAAGTGCATGGGCTAATCAATGAGTGAACATGATGGGGAAACAGAGCTCAGGCCCCCCAAAATGCAGTCTTTGGGATCTTTAAGCTAAATCTCAAACTTAATGGTGCTGTCAATCATCACCCTGATTTTTGAGATGCAAGAGAGCAAGTTGAGCGACTTGCCTGAGTGGTGGAGAGGGGATAAAGCTGATTCTGAGGTCTGGAGCCTGTGACTTTGTAATTGGATTACACAACCTCTCAATGCAGAGGTAGGTGTGGACTCGGTTGGATCTGTGGTATTCAGGAGACAAAACAGTCGCTCTTCTCATGCAATACGATCTCCTTAGGGCAAGTAGATGGTTTGTCCTAGGGGTTTTTGGACTCATAAACCCTGTAAATTTCTCCACGCAGAAGTCAAAAGAGAAGGCAAGTGCTGCCTATTTACATACATGTATATATGTATGCAATGCCTATTGCAACCTAATAGGCACTGCACTAAGCATGGTAGTTTTTTTGAAACAGTATCTTGTTCACTAGCACTGGCTAGTTTGAATCCTGAAACCTGATACATAAAAAGACTTGCCTTGAATTTGGGGCAATCCTCTGCTTCTGTCCCCTGAGTTCTGGGATTCCAGGCATGTGGCATGATGCCTGGTCCTCTGTGCCAAGTCTTTTGCATGTTTTATCATTTTGGAAACAAATATTGTTTTTCCATTTTAAGAGCCAAGGCTTAGAAAATGGTTGGTGATCTTGTTCAAAGTCTCAAAAGTAAGAATCATATGAGACACAAATCTAAGTACCTCCCAAGTCTAGGTTTTGCATCACCTGGCAGCACTGTGACAGGAAGACCCAGACATTGGTAATAAAGCATGAGATACAGGACCCTGGAAGCAGACGTACCCATGGTATTGATTGTGGTGATACCAACTATGAGATGATCCCAACCATACCACCTTAGATAGGATTTTTCTAGCTATGTATGTAAAGAAAGAACAAAAAGTAGTGTCAAGATAAGGTGGATGGTCCGCATTGCTGATTTTTTTCTCTTGCAATGGAATGGGTTGACTCTTCAAAATTGCTGTTACGAAGGAACTTCCAGATGATCCCTATTCACTTGAGGTGAATTCTCTGGATGCTGGGATTCCAAGTAGAGGTAAGTGTCCTCATATAGCCACATTTGTCCCATACTTTAGAGGACATGCTTAAGGAAGATGATAAGGAGTGGGCTACTGATGTGTCAAGAAAAAAAGGGATACAGAGTAGTGAGAAATGACCTCTGAGAGAGAACACAACACCCAAAGGAAGTGGGAGAGGTTTCAGACTCTCCCATTGAACTCAGAAGTGAAGACAGCTGTCTTCTGCTGGCAGCTTGCATCTGTGGAGGCAAGAAGGGAGTGAGAAGAAGCTGTTCCTGAAGCGGGTATCACCTGATGGGTTCTGTCTGTCCCTGGAAGAGAAGCACGCCTTGGCAACATTAGCTGAGGAGCTGTTTTCTGTGTTGTAGCATGTGGAGACCTGAATGCTGTCTCTTCCCGAAGTGGTCAGTCCAAGTTTGCTAGGCCATTTCTGCATATGCACGTTTCCTTTACCAGACAGGGCTTTACAGAAAGGGACTCTTGGGAATGAAGGTGGGTGTCTACTTTGGAACAGGTGGTGGATATTTACTAGTTATTTCCTTATAACAAAAGGATTGCTGACAGCAACATGTCTCTTCGAACTCTGTGAGTAGCCCAGCAGTTTCCTCCCTGTGCTGTTGTGAAAGAAACTTCATGACTACATTGGCCTCGCAGATAGGTGATGCCAAGCCATGCCCTACACTGCAGGCCCACAGCCTCAGTTACTAAGGGGGATGAGGCAAAAAGATCACGATTTCATGGCTGACCTTGATAACTTAGTGAGATCTTGTCTCCAACAATGGAGGCTTGGGGATGTAGCACACTTAAGGATGGCAGAGCGCTTCCTAAGATAGAGCAGATAGAGCAGACTCTGTGGTGGAAGTGCTTGCTGTGAAAGCTTGAGAACTTGAATTCTGATCCGCAGTGCCTGTCTGTGTAAAAAGCCAGGAATTGCATGTCTGTAATCCTAGCACTGGGGAAGTAGAGGTAGGAGGGTCTTTGGAGCTTGCTGGTCAGCTATTCCTGGCAAATTAGTGAGCTCCAGGTGCAGAGAGAGAAACTGACCTGGAAAATAAGGTAGGGAGTGATTAGAGGAAGATGCTGACATCAATCTCAGGTCTGTACACGCACATTCCATATATGTATATGTATGCTACATATGTATACAGCACATAAAGGTGAGATATGCACATATACCATACTGCATACACCCTTATACACAAAAGCACATGTACACACACACACACACACACACACACTGTGCACACACATGCATGCACACCCTGAGTTCTGTCTCCAGGAGAACTGAAAAAGGAAGGAAGGAAGGAAGGAAGGAAGGAAGGAAGGAAGGAAGGAAGGAAGGAAGGAAGGATCTGAGGATTTTATGGTGACTGGAGGCTAAGGTCCTTAGTTTTTCTCTTTGTGACTTATCATCTTCCAGGACCTTTTCCATGGCTCCTTAAAACAGCAGCAAAGCTCGGACTTCCTTAAAGTATGATTGTTGAACTGTGGTTAAGTTCCTAGAGAACTAAAATGGAAGCTGTCAGGCTATACAAGGACGAGGCAGAGAGCCAGTTTTGTATCCATGTGCTAGTTCCCACTGGCCAAGGTCAGTGCAAGGTCCTGGCCACATTCACAGAAAAGTGAAACAGATCACATTTTTTTGATGGAAGGAATGATTTGTGTGCCCAGAGATTGGAAGCTGTATTTGTGAGCAGATGCCGTAAGAAATATGACACTTCCTTCTCTGCTTAGCCCACACAGAATGTACGAGACTCTCCCTGTGATCAGGTTGCGATATTTGACGATTGAAAATGTAGGGCAACACATTGGCTTTACATTTCATATTTGGTACGCATGTGTACTAAACTATTTGCTATTTATTAGAAATCCAAATTTGCCTGAGTGATATTTTATCCCATAACTTTGGGAGTAGTGGGTCTCCAAAGGGCAACATTCTCGTGGGGGCATAGATGGAGACTAAAGGAGGGAATTTCTAGTCCAAGGTATGGATAATAGGAAAAACCCCCAGTGTCAGTGCTTCTTACATTTTTTATGTGCACATAGTTGACCTGGACACTTATTAAAAGTGTCCTATTTAAATGGTTTAAGATAGGGCATGAGAGTTTTTTTTTTTTCTAGAAATCTCCTTGGCAGTGGATGCCATCAGAGTCCATGGGTCACACTTTAAGGAGCAAGAAGCTAGAACTGCAAAGGACCAGGGAATGATGGACATTAGCTTTATAGGCCATATGGTCTCTTTTGTAACAGCCTAACTCTGGCAGTATGTTAGGAAAGAACCCGCAGACAGTAGGTAAGAGAAAGAACATGACTGAGACTGTGTTCTGATAAAACTTTATTTATGCAAACACACAAGATTTGACCTAAGGTGGTCCTTTCTTAGCTTACCCTGAGCTAGGTGACTCTAGTCTGCTCTCTCCTCTTAAGAAAAAAAATAAATTTCTTGGTACAAGGAAGCAAAGGCTTATGAAGAAGTCTATTGTTTTCATAGTTCAGAAAGGATTGCCCTAATTCTCCTGCCAGCAAATACGAATCTCTTCTGGTCATAATTCCTCAAGTTCTTCAGCTAATATTTGTTGCTCTATTGAAAGGTAAAGTCATTTGTGAACTAGGGATCCTGTTACATTAATAAACAACGTCTGTTCCCATACCAATGTCTTCAGTATTACTTCTTGAGAGAGAACAGAAAAGAACATGGGTTTAGGGAAGCTGGCTTCTGTATCATTTATGCTCTTGCCTAAGGTAGGGTGGCTTCTGCTTCTTGCCATATTTACCACTCTGAAAGCATGCTTGCCAGGGTTGATCATTAAAAGACTCATCTAACCCAAAGGCGTTCGAGCATGTGAAATAGAGGTTTCTTGTGCAACTGGTCTGGTTTTCCTGGGATGAGGGATTTTTCTAGGCTGTGTGAATTTCAGTGTCTGAACCAGGACAGAGGGTGAGGGGAGAGTCAGCTCCATAATAATGATTTGGCTGCAACATCACACATTCCCACATAATTCAAAGGCAGTTAGAAGAGTCTCAAAGGAATCTCTCTTTTATTTTATTTGAATTTGAGAAATGCATGCCATTTACTGCCACAGGTGACATAAACATACAGCTCTGCCTTCTATAGAGACCAGAAAGGGCTTGTTATGGACGTGTTTCCAAGGCCTTGCATTTAATTGGGTGCTCGGAGGATGCTTGCCGGTGATGACAGCTGTCTGGATGGTGATAGTAATAACAATAATAATTATATGTAACAACGAACATTTATTGGGCACTAATATATGCAGGGTAAATTATGTGTTTCACATTCATTATCTTATTACATGCTCCCATAGCAATCATATGGGGTAGGTACTGCTATCTTCTCAGTTTTGCAGATAATTAAACTGTTTCATTGTCCAAAATTACATGGCTTAATATGTTAGAGTTTAAACTTTCTAGAGCCAGGTCTCTTAATTATTCGCAGGCTGGGAGAACCAAAGGCCTTTCTTGGTTTTGCTCCTTTTCTTCCGGAGCCATTGCTGGTCCCTTTCTTACACACTCTTGTACAGTATCCTTATCCCTTTGAGTCTGTTTCCCAATATGCTTTTAGAAAGGAATGTGTAAACGGTTCATCTCTTTCTCTGCCTCACCGCAACAGTCTCTAGCAGGAGAAAGTCTGAGAACCACTGGCATAGGGAAGAGAGCTTGGGATCTTGATAGAACCTGCATGGATCGTCCTTTTACCTTTTGTGATTGAGGCTGGTGCCAGCTCAGCATCATGAATTGCTGGAAACTTTGTTTCCTCTTCTCTCACGTGGAGTATTCTAATCCCACAGTTCTACATGGGGTGTAGATCAAATAAGAAGGTGGCACAAAAGCGCGTTTCAGCACACTGAATCGCTTTTGGTGCTCTTAATCTTCTAGCGTTGGGGACTTTTACCTAACCCCGAAATACTGATATATATATATATATTTTTTGGTTGCTATTAAGAGAGGGAGCAACAGTTATCCAGGGAAACAACGCTTGTCTAGCAGATTGTGACTTTCACATACATCCACGTGATTTTATGTAACTATTCAACAAGTTTGCTGGGATGAACTCCTAAGGAAGGGAGCTGAGGTTCGGAATGGGGGTGACTTGCTTGGGTGGCTACCACAAGTCTATGAGAAGGCTAAGAGTTAAACTAGGTTTTCATTTAAATTCTGTCTACAACAGACGAAAGGCAAGCATGCAACATCCTCCAGCTAGTCACTCTCCACCACGGTTACAGTTTGCTGTCCTCTGGGGAAAATTTAACAGTCGCTGGCTTATTAATCTGTGTAGTTGAGCATGGGACCCTAGCATCAATCAATATATTATAAAACTCCGCAGGAGACAGAGTTACACTGAAGGTTGAGAACATGGTTTTAAAGTCCCCAGAAGTCCTTTGGGCACCAATGCTTGACTTTAGATGCATGTTAGAATCCACTAGGCGTCTCAAAAAATTGCCAGTATCTGGTCTTATCCCAGGTCACTGAGTGAGCTGCTCTAGATTTGGTAGGATTATTTTCTAATTCCTCAGATGATACCACTCCCTAGCCAGGAGCGAGAACCACATCATCTCCTGGTTCCAGTCCCATGACTCAGTATACTCCGTAGTTCTCCCTCTTCTGTATCTCTAGTCTCATCACCAGGCAAAGAAACACTAGTTAAAAGCACAGGCACCACTGACTCAGTCTCCCTATAGGCACATTTTCTTCATTGTTTCGAATAGGAATGTAGTCAGGGAGTTCATGAGGGTCATCCCCTGCCACAGGACACACGGGAGCCTCTCAGTGTGCATAGGCCAGTGTATCTGTGCTTACCTCTAGCAAACTGCGTTTAGGATGCTTTTACAGGGGAAAGGAAAGGAAATGATGGATTTATTAAAATTCCCTAGGCAGCACATGCTCATTAATGCATCCCAACCAGCATTTTCCCTTCTTCCTGCTCGTGGGAGACATACACAGATACCAGCTGATACCGGTGTTGACATTGAGGAAGATGACACTGTTATGTCCCTCCCTTGACTGGAGTTCTTTTGGGGTGCTTGGAAAACCAGTTCTTTAGTGAGGACTGAGCCAAGCTTCTTGTTTTGTGAGGTCTACTCTTCACTGGGTGGGGGTATAGAGACAGGGCACTGCTTGTCATCCTGTCCATGAACCTTGTCACCCCGTCACCCTGTCCAAGTGTCCCCTTATCTGAGGTTTGTCTTTGTGTGCTTTCCATTACCCACTATTACTGTGGTCCAAGAATATTAAATATAAAATCCCAGAGATAATTTTTAAATAACTTATTATAATATGTCATTGTTGTCCTGTTTTAGTATTAATTATCATGTCAACCTCTTACTGTGGCAAAGTGATAAACTCTAATGGGTATGCATGTTCAATTATGTGTCCCTTAACGATGGAAGTAAATTTAAATAACATCTTTAGGTGATTTCAATATTGTATGAGTATCACAGAATTCAGTTATGCACACTGGGTGGGATGGCTTACTGTATACCTGTTGTATATAACGGCATGTACTACAATTGCATGTAAGTAGCAGTGTGGTAGTTTTGCATGAACCAGATGTCACCACAAACATAGAAGTAATACATTACGTCATGACATGATATTTCATGTCACTAGCAATAGGAACACCTTTAGTTCTGCTATAATCATACAGAACCACGACTGGATATGTGTTCCTTCATTACCCAGACACCATTATATTATGTGTATTTGTAGTAGAGAACGGTTGACATAGATAGGTTGAAGACTAGCCCCTCTGAGATACCTACTACAGTGATTTGTTCCTCTAATAGGTGGGGACCACTGTATAGCATACATTGAAATTTGGTTCCCTTGGACCTTCCAGAGATGCTAGTTGCAAATTTGGGTGCCTAGACATCAGTGCATGCTCCGTACCTCTACGACTGAGATAGACCTGGGAATTAGAATTCTTAGCTCTTCTCTAGTTTTGTTTGTTCACCCTCTGAGGGGTGAGGGACCCTCTGCTATCAATACTGGAGCTGTTTTTAAAGCCTGGATTTCCAGTTCTTAGGCATAAACCAAATGAGACCATTGGTCTAGGGAGAATTGCATGCGTGGAGGCACGTATGCCTGTGGCTTGGACTTGGGGGGCAGCTGTCACTGCTGCTACTTAGATATTCATAGCCAATTGCTTCCATTGTTCCTCACTTTATTAGCTTTTGCCAAGTAGTTCAGCTTTTACTAAGGGCACTGGGTTTATGGCCGCAATATTTCTCACAGTGTCAGAGATAAAATATCAAGCTAATAACAGACTCCCTGCTAATGTAAATCGCACAAGGAAGGCAATCTTGTTCAGAAGGAAGTCCTGCCAGGGAATGCTAAGTCTGAAGGCTTTGAGAGAGCCGTCGGTGGGATTGGAGACACTCTGTGCTTGCTAAGAAGATGAAATAAATGATTTGTGTTAAGTGGTAACAGCTGCCGAAAAGAGCGTTTTCCCACACCTGCCTCTTCCCAAAGGACTTGTTGCTCCCAGGGGGCTCTGGCAAAAGCGGAGAGGTTTGGCGATTAGATTTAGGGAGTGCCTTCCTATTTCTCCTCTCCTCCACTATCTCTCTCTTTATTGCTGCTTCCCAGCCTCACTGGGTAGAGAGAACTATTGGTTTCCCTCATGTGCTATAAAGAGTAACCCATTTGAGGATGATGGGGGCCTGCTAGGTCTCTTGGCAATCTCTGCTATTTCCCCCCTCTCTCTTCTTGGGTACATTCAGGTGCCTGCTGGGCAAAGCTACTGTTGCCACTTGTTGCAGAGATTTTTAACAAGACCAAGAGGGGCTGAGACTTAACAAAACCACGGGAGCAAAGATGCTGCTTTTCTGTGCTTATTCTACGGGACTTGGGCAGATACATGGGAGCTTCTGAGATGGCAAGGTTGTTCTCAGTGGAAGGCTATTCAGGGTATGACCCTGGGAAGTGATGGTCAGGAGAGGGAGAAGTGACTGGTGCCTATTTAGAAGGACCATGAACTGCAGATGCACAGAGAACTGAAGCAAAGATTATGGGAAAGGGGAATCTGATGATGTCTCTTAATGCTGTGACTGATAGGTAGGACATAGTTTTGGCTGCAATTTCTGCCCATTTGGGAGTTACCAGAACAAGGTGCCTATTTTCCTTCCCAGCACTAAGAAATTGGGCCAACTCTAATCACCATTTTATTTCCCCCTAGCAGCTCGGTCTTACCCTATAACCCACCTGTCTGCCAGGTCTTCTTGTCCTACCCCAGGTCTTCCAAACTCTTCCTGTTGGCACAGACTGGAGGTACCTGTTGGACCCTGTGTGAGTCAATGCCTGCTTCAGAAGCAGCCTCAGTGACTCCTTGACACTGGGGCCAGCTCCTATGGAACAGGAGCCAGGTCTTATGAAAAGAAGCTGACGAGAGGTAGCGTAGCTTATCCATGTTTACGTAGAGCATGCACAAGAGATGCAATGGCATCTTCCAATTCATAAATCTGAAGTCCAGCCCAAACCCTGTTTTATCCAGCAGAGCCTGGTCCTATTGCTATATTGTTGGCACATACTCAGATAGCTCTGCCTCCACCGCCTAACCTGACAAATGAATTCCAATGCCGCCTCTTAGGGTTGGCACGTGAACAGCCTTGAGAATAAATACTTGCTTTTTAGCAAGCAGGAGGTGATGTTATCCCTCAGTTAGGACATTGGTGACAGGGAGTGAAGAGCATGGCTGGTGGGCAGAGGGTCTCTCGCTAGATGTGCAAAGAGAAGCTGCACACGTTTGTACTGATGGTAGGAAGAAGGGCTTTGCTGACAGCCCGGGGTGATAGATGGTGTGGGAGACTACACGGGGCATGAGGAGTAATGTGATCGAGGGTGCGCATTACAGGCAATTACAATTTGAATAAGTTATCAATGGGAAGAAGCAGGGGAGTAGAAAGCTGCTTTATTAACCCCTGAAGCTACACTCACAGCGGTTTGGAGAAGTTTATGAATTGCCTTGAACTACAAGCCTGGTGGCAAATGCCGATGCTGCGAGAATCCCTGTTTGCAGCTTCTGAAACCGGCAGAGCTTCATGGAACGGTTTCAAGCGATGGTCTTATGTATTTTAAAGCATCAAAGCAGAAAGAAAAAGAAAGCACCAGGGGTGGGGTGGGCTCATAAGTTTACTTGCCCAGGAGCAAACTTTACCATAAATCCTGCCCATGATTTTTCCATTTTCTACTTTTGTTATTGTGTATTTCTTCAGGCGCAATGCCTGGGGCCATGATGTGTCCTGCTTGTTACCAACTGGATTGCTTTACTGAGTTACTCCCTTAATTGGAATAAAGCCCGAGCTAGAGATAAAACACCACTTACTAAATGGGTGCTTGCCTGAGCTCTCTCCCCTGCTCCTTCATCCTTCTAAGTCCTAACAGTGAAATGGAAGGATGGATACTTAGGCATTCAGTCCTTTCAGGGGAGCCCCAAAGAGTTCTGCTGTCCTTCCCAGGATCCTGGCCTTGTCCTAGGTAATCCTCTGATAATTTGCTGTTTTCATCTCCAAATTTGAGTTCTTTGAGGCCCCTCTCTCAGGAGCGTTGGAAACAGAGGTCAGTACAGAATCAGGAGGAACTTCATCGTATTTTGATACGTGCCGTGGACAAGACTCATAGTCTTCACTGCTAAGAGGGAGGGACAATCTCCTGACCAGTAACAGGAAGCAGGAGAAGGGAATAACACAGGAGGTGGCAGGATTGCAGAGGAGTTTGTGAGAGAGACGGAAGGCATGGCGGTTGCCAAGTCACTTTTGTGCTATTGTGTTCATCTCAAGATCCTGTGGACTAAGAGTCGCTTCCGTTTTACAGAGAGGAAGAATAGCATTTCCGTTCTACAGTGCTATTCCAAGGAGCTCCCCAAATTCCTCTAGGAAAACCACACTGGGAGGGGGGCAGCGAAGGGATCCTAGGTGTTAGGAATCAGGTGTCGATGTTTTCTATAACGGGCAAGTGTTCTGTTTACCCTGGTAAGTGGCTAGCTATTCATCCCAGCATCACCTGGGAAAAGGTCAGCTGTAGAGACTGGGTTTCATAAGATACCCAGAGACTCCCTGACAAGCTCACAATGTAGAGGTGTGAGCTACAAGAGTTATGGGGCAAGCATAGCAGCAGGAAGGCTTGTATACTTAGTTTATGAGAAAGGAGAGTCAGTGCTGCCATGAGCATGCGCTCTATGCTTGGGCCAAAGTGCCTTTCCCACCTTGGCATCAAGAGTGAGTAAGAGAGCCCTTAAAGGGAGGCGGATCACGTTGGGGGTGGGAAACAATCATGTGGATGGGCCCTGTCATGAATGAACCTTAGGACTTGAAGGAACAACCCCGCCTCACTCTTTGGCTTGCTAATACTGAACAAGCCTGAACCTTAACTTACTGTATACAAGGTTGTGATGAGCATTAATCATGAGGTAGAAGTGCTTAGTGCGGCATCTGACTCGGCATACACTCTGTAAAACTAACTCGGCATACACTCTGTAAAACTAACTGCCCGTCCCTCTAGGTGTGCCTTGTCAATTTGCTAGGGAATGGGAGGGGCTCTCTACTTCTGCCCCATTCAGTTTTGGGAATAGGGAGTCTGCTTAGAGTGGAAGGCTGTGTATCATTTTCTAGGGCATTGTACCCCACAGTGATGCTGTCAGGCGAACATTCTGGTCCTCTGGGAGTGAACCTGTTTAAGATGCAGAGTCTTAGGGCTATATGCCCTGGACCTGCTTAGTTGGAAACTCAAGGCTGGCTCCAACACTCTGTTTTCCTAAGCACCATGGATACTGTGAAGATTGCTACTTTAAAAACTTGAAAGTCAGGCCTCTGAGAAGGGCTAGTCTCACGGGTAGGATATATACACTTGCTTGACTCTTGAGGGTGTTCTTTGTTGCAGACCCCATGTGTTCCAATGGGCACTAAGGTCATGTTATAATTAAATGATCACTTAGAGGCCATCATTGTGCCGAGGGCACACAGGCAGCCAATTCATTAGCGGAGAGTAACTTCTTGCAAATTAAAAAATGTTAATGATGAGTTTTGAAGAATTGAGAGCCTAGCAGGGACTGCAAGCCTGGAATGAGCATTTACCATATGGTAACTTTGGAAGCTAATATTGACTCTCATTATTTTAAACGATTACAAACATTGCAGGTGTTTTATAATAATCTCCATTGTCTAATTAGAACATGCGTGAAATGAGCTCATTCTGTCTACTAATGAATATTGATTTGAACAGAAGAGCCCAACACAGGGGCCGGACTGGGGCTGGCTGGTCAACTTGCCACTAGTGCCAGCCCCATTGCTCACTAAATGATTAATCCTAGGATACAGGGCATTTTGACAGGCAGTCGTCCACTGGGGGCCTCTACCTGATTTGAGCCTGCTCCAGCTTCCAATGTCTGCTCCTGTTAGGATATCAACTGGGGAAATCTGGAGTAAGCATTAGCCAATCTGTGATTCCTCCTTCCTTTCTGATTTCCTTTTTTTTTTTCCTTTCAAAATCTCTGTCTCACCTTTTAAGCAACTTTGTTTCTAAGTATTGTAGGGATTGGTCATCAATTAATGTTTCAATTGCATACCAACTAGTTATGGATATCATGTTGCTTCGTGACAGGTATTTTCTCTTTAACAAGAATGCAAGCTTCTCAACAACAAGGGTTTTAGCCTGTCCTCACTTTGTGGCACTCACACTGGGCAGTTGTTATCCATGCCACCCCTAGTCATTGTTAAGTGAGTGAGTAAATGAGGCTCTCTGCTCAGTGGGTGTTTTGTATATGATTGCATATTTTAATTCATCAATGAGACAAAAGTTATTGAGCACTAATTATGGCACGGGGGAAAGAACTTTAGGGGCTTTGGTTCCTGTTGACTGAAGGCCCCAAGTCTCCCTGGGAAAAAGGCAGCTAGACTGGTGTGTCATGTCTTGTCATGACTATACAGGCTCTTTGGGAGGATTGAGAGAGTCGGGGTGGAGTGTAAGGGGGCCAGAGATTGAGTCTTGAGTCCAGCATTGGAGGTTAGAGAGAAGGTGGTGTTGCCGAAACACATGGAGAGTTGCAGTTCTTGGCTGGCATATGTGAGTCTTGCAGAGGGGGAGAGGTATTCAGGGCCAAAGAAGGATGCAAAGGTGGTATTACAGACAGATTTTCTGGCATGCAAAGATGCTTGGGTTTTATTCTGAATGTGGAGGGTTTATATTAAGAGAGATTTGCATTTTGCTGAACAATATTTTAGGATCTACAATTCAGGAAAATCACCCTGGAAACACTAACGAGGTGGGATCTGGAGGCTAGGAGATTAGTAATGACCTATATAAGAAGGGATAAATGTCCTTGCTAAGGTAGAGAAGTGGAGAAAACAATACATACATATTTAGCCTATGAATGTTAGCATTCAGTGTGAGAACATCATTTCATTTCCTCTCTTGATTATGAAAAATTAAGGTAGAAAAGCCTGGCATGAAATATAAGCCTGTGAATACCCACTTCCCAGAATTAACAAATATTTACATTGTGTCTTTTGTATAACACATCTATTTTCATTATAAAAATTAAAATATGCAAATAAATAGTTCCCATTTTGTTCTGCCCACTACCTCATTAGTGCTGTCAAGAAGGTGGTATTTATTATTCTGGTACAGGTTTCTTACATAGTTTTATTTTTCATTATTTATAGACATTATAGAAATTGTCCTTGTAGTTGTCAGCAAACTATTCTTGCTATTGATACGTTTGGTGCAACTTTGCCCATTTGACCTGCGTAGTCTATTTGTTTTCTTGCAGTGCTGAGTACTTCAGCTGATCATAAGCAGGAGGGTGGTTCTAGGAGACAGACCAGAAGTGGAACACTGAGTCTTCAGGAATGCAGACTTTCAGATCTATTCCATATTGCCAAAAGCAGGACTGTCAGTTCTAACTTCCCGATAGTAGACAGCATGTCTTTCCCTTTCCTTTCCAGAACTTTCTTTTATGGGCATTGAAAGGTTGGCCTCTAACGTGAATGCTTTCTCCCCACTTTTCTTTAGTTTCCAGAGAGATTGGGTAACTGTCCATACGGGCATTGGTCTTACAAAGTCCTATCCTTCAAGTGACGCTCTCATACTCTATTGGATCATCAGTCATACTTTCTAGACTTGTTGGAGTTCTTTTATAGTCTAGACACCAAATCTTTCTTTGGAAAGTGTTTTTAAAATATCTCTCTCCATTTCTCTCTTATCTTTTTGCCTTGGTTTATGGTATGTTTTCCCAGAAAAGGGTTTTTTACATTTTGAAGTGGGAAAATTTATTAATTTGGCTCTCTATGTGTTCTGCTTTCTTATATCTTGTCTAAGAAATATTTTCCCATTTTGATGCTGTAAAGATAGCAGGCCCTGCCCCATATTTTCTTCTAACAGTTTTTCTTCTGACCATGCGGTCTCTAATATAGCAGGGATATGTTTTGTGGTGCTGTGAGAGGCAGAAAATAGGCTTCTTATTATTTATTTTCTCCCCTTAATAGCCAATAGTCCCACAACATTTATTAGAAGTCCCTGTCCACTGACTTACCATATACCTCCCTTTTCTGCACCCAGCTCTTCTATAGGCCCTTAGCTCTTTGAGGGCATGCTTTTTGACCTATTTTTCTGTGTGTTCCCACCAAGTAAGCACCAAAGTAATGTTTTAAATGTCCCTAGAATTAGGGAGGTGGTTCAAGTTAATCAGGTGATTGCTGTGCAAGGAAGTGGACCTGAGTTTGGATCCTTACCACTCCATAGCTGAATATGGCCATGTGTAACCCCAGCCCAGGGAAGATACCAACTAGATTTGCTGCTTGACTGGTCTCACCAAATCAGGATAAGTGAGAGAACTTGTCTCAAAACTAAAATAGTAAGTGGGGAGTAATTGAGGAAGATGTCCGAATTCTGGACTCCATGCATGTATACACATGCACTACACAGCACACTGGTGGCATCTGAACTGGCCCTTGGGGACCTTTCTGTTCTAAAGAGTGCTTTGCAGAGCTTAGAAGTCGGGCATCACCTTTCTTTAACTCAGAGATAGAGGCTCAGAGCAAGAGGCCGTTTGGGTAGCTCGCCAACCATAGATGCAACTAACTGTGCACAGTGTCGTTAACCAGCTTCACAGAGTGGATGATGTTTGTCTCCTTTCAGAAAGAGGCTGTGATGACGGAACCCTTGTCTTACTTGAAAACTTGTTCCTGCCTGCACAGTGACCAGGTTAGCCAAGGTGGCCTTTTCTTCAAGGTCATCATGTGGAGGGCCGATCTTGTACCCTCCCACAGCATACAATTCTAGACTCTCAATACTGGGAAGTTCTGCCATATCATCTTGTCCAACATGACCTTTAGCTTCGTGGAGGTGGAAACAGGGACAGAGGCAGGCTCAGTAGCTAGCCTAGATACAGGGTTAGGGAGAGGTAGGAAAGAAGCTGAACTTAAGACTCCGGATCCCACTCCTACGCACCTTTATGCTCCTGTACTTTGATTTTTCTCTCACTTGAGAGACGGAATGTCCTAATTTGTTCAGGCGCTGTGCCAAATTAGCATGAACTGGATGGTTTATGGAGAACAATAATTTCTTTTTCATATTCTTGGAGGTTACAAAGTCCCAGATCTAGCTGGAAGCCGGCTCAGTGCATAGTGAAGGTCTGCTCTCTGGTTGCAGATGGAGCCTTCGAGCTGGGTCTTCACATAGAAGAGGGAGGGCAGCTCTTTGGATCCTGGTTTTCAAGGATATTGATCCCCTTCATGAGGTCTATTCTCATGATCTAATCACACCCAAAGAGTATTGGTGATAGTTGCAACATATAAATTCTGCAAAAAGACTGTGTGTGTGTTTTTTGTATATATGTATATGTATGTTGCGTATTTGTGTGCATACATGTGTATGATGTATGTCTGTATATCTATGTGTGGTTTATGTATATGTACATGTGTTGGTGTGGGTGTACATGTATGTGGAGGCCAGAGGTTGACACAGGATGTTTTTCTCATCACTTTTCGTTTTATTTTTGTTGTTGTTTTCTTTTTTTTCTCTCTTTTTGTTTTTGATTTTTAGACTCTTGCAACAGGATCTATGTAGCCTTGGCTGTCCTCGAACTCATTTTGTAAACCAGACTGGCCTTGAACTCTAAGAGATCAGCTTGCCTCTGCCTCCCAATTGCTGGGATTAATGGTGTGTGCACCATCTTATTCTTATGTCTTCTTTTTAATTAGAGATATTTATTACATTATTTGTTTATTTGGGGGTGTTTATGTGTGTGTGTGTTATGGCACACTTGAGGAAGTCAGAGGATAGCTTCCACCTTGTAGGTCCTGGGGATCAAACTGAGAGCATCAGGGTTGGCAGTAAGTACTGTACCCCCGAGTCATCTCACTAGCCTTAGCCTTCTTTCTAAGACCTTGTGCCTTCCTGAAACTGAAGCTCACCGATTTCACTGGGTGGGCTGACTAGCTAGCTCCAGGGATCAATCTGTCTCTGCTTCCTTGGCACTGGAGTTATACAGATGGGCTTTGTAATTCTATGCTCCCTCAAAAAAGAAATTTGAGGGGGAGAAATCTGCCAGGTCTTTTTCTTTGTATTTCTCCTTTATCACAGAGAGTATAGAAAGGTATAGGATTTGAGGCTATGGGGGGAGATTACAATTCCAGAGGTGTTGGTCCCTGGAAATAGCCAATTTCTACTTCCTCGGAGATAGGTCCCAGGAGAGGTATAGACTGAAATACTGAGGGGGATAAAGCAAGCCCATAACAACCTAAACTTCCTTTCTTTTGGACAGTAAAAGCAATTGGCTTGTACTTGGGAGTTTACATAGGCAAATCTCACTCCTTATCTATGTTCTTTTAAAATGCCACTTCTACCTCGGGAAAGAGGTTTTCAGGTCTGAGTCCCGTGTCCTAAGTATGTGGATTCTTCAGCAACAGGGATCCCCAACCCCCAAGGGGTAACCAAGGGCCACATGAATAAACTTTATTGTCCTGGCAGTCACTTAGTCCATTCAAAAGGAGGTTTCTTGTGCTCAGTACCAGGGGTTTTATTAGTTCATGGTTCTTGTAGGAGTGTTGTTAGTTCAAATGGTTTAATTGTGTGTGTATGTGTATATGTGTGTGTACACACAAATTTTGTGTAATTTTAGGTAAGTACAAAATAATGATTCTGTGAGGCTTTACCAACAACCTTGATGTCTGAGAGTAGGGGTTTATATGAGAGGGGTTTGAGAGAAGGTATCTGGGAAGTGCTGGAACAGGGAAAGTGATGTAATTAATTCTATTTCAGTTAAAACACATTTAAATAAAATAACTAAACAATTGATTAATGTTTCAAAAAGTAAAAGAAGTCATTTATAAACCAGAATCTTTGAAAAAAATTCCTTTAATTCCCATTGACCTGAACTATTATTTTGAAAGTCTTTTTGTTTCCTTTCTGGTTGCTATTTACTTTTCATTGACTGTCTACATTATAGCCTTAGATTCTTTGATTGCCCTCTAGTAGTTAGACAGATAGGAAAACTGAGATCAACCAAATATCTGATTGAAACAACAAGCCTCCATTAAAGAAAAGAATAGGCATCTGGTTTACATCCCTAGCTTCTAAAGGAACTTCTGAAGATCCAAGGAGTTTGGAAGTGAACCCCTAGAGTATCACACCTTTCCCAGACCAAGAGATGAGGACACACTCTGTCTCTTGATAGAAGATGTATCAAATACACTACTTTTGGTCTCAGGGGTTTAACCCACGGCCTTACCCATGCTAGGCAAGAGCTCTATGGATGACCTATATCAGTAGCCTAAGAGCTATCAAAGAATGTGCAGTTGTCACACTCCCCTTTTTTCACTTGAAACCCAAGGTGGACATTTGTCCCCAGATGCTGCCTCAGTACTTCTTGTCTTATCTCCAGTACACTGGGACAAACTACCCATCTCTGATAGACAAAATAAGTCTCAAAATGCATGCCTCCTTCTCCTCTTTCACAGTGGGTAATTGGCATCCAGGAGAATTAAAAGCGTGTTTCCTGGTTCTTCAGGACTTTGCACAGATGGAGAACCTTAGAAGCAGCTTTATCTGTTTTAAGATGAGCTTCCATTCCTCTGCATTCCAGTGTCTTTCCCTTTTGTCCTGCCACGCATGGAAGATATGCGTTTGCTAAACATTTCCCTTTTTAGTGAGTGGCTGTTGTGAGATAAAATTTAACAAGAAGGTTTATGGCTAGGAAAATCTTTGGATGACTGTAGCCTCATAATTGAATAAGATGTTGTTGTGAAGTAAGAGGACAGGAGTGGTGGCTACCAGGGGGCAGAGGGAATCCATCATCTGCCTTGAGACATTAATAGTCCTTGAGTGTGATACCAAGTAAGGTGGGAGGCGTCAGAGCAATCCAGAGACTTTGTGAGTGAGTGGAGGAAGCAGACGGAGGATTAGAGCCACCATGCATTTGTGAGTCTTTGCTCCTTTTTGGAGATTAGCAATCTCTTTGCTTGGATTGTGACAATAGACCCCTCATTAGTCTTTTGGTGCCCTTAACAAAAATAAATGTTTTCAAAACAAAACTTTTTGATGTCATGCTTGTCTTTCTTCCCTTGCTAGTAACTTCCAAGGTAAAAATGGGGGCTAATTGGGAGGATCCCTGGGGCTCATTGGCTAGCTAGACTAGACTACTTGGTGAGATAGAGATAAGCGAGAGACCCTGTCTCAAGAACAGCGGAGAGCAACCTAAGAATATCGTCTGTCCTCCACATGTGTGTGCACACATGTACATGCACACCTGCAGGCAATAAGCATCTGCACACACAGTCACACAACACACAAATACACATTTGTACCACCCCCTCTCTTTCTGAAAAATGCTACTGAGAAGACCCAAAAGGTTTGAAAGGATTAGTAAGCATCTGCCTACCATGTTCTTTCAATTGACTCACCCCTTTGACCCCATTTCAGGTCCCTGATACTTGACCTTTAACTCAGTCCCTTTGCCAAGTATCTTGTGAGTCTACTTCTGTCACTCCTTCAGTCACAGAGTCTTCACACCGGACCGTTCCATCTACTGGGAGACTTTTTCTGCTAAGCCAGCAAGTACCCAGTCCTGATCAGTAGTGCCTGTTTAGTGAGAAGGTTTGAGATGTTCTGAGGTCCACACAGTCATAGTAGACAAGAGGCTCACTCTAGCTGCTCCCAGCCCTGGGCCAGAGTTGAGCTCTGGCATTCAAGTTGTTCCATTTATGGTAGAAGTTGGCCAAGTCCTGGAGGCAATCTTAAACTTCTGTAAAAGGTAGGCTTAAAGAGGTAGCATTTCCAAAACTCTTCACTTAGTTCTGCTGAATGGAGAGGGCTCAGAGAACGAGAATGTTTTAAATGAGAATGTCTAGGGAAAGATTCCTTGTTGACCCAAATTATCTCTCACTTTGCCCTTCTAAACTGGGTTGTCCCTCTTTCGTCTTAGATGTTGGAGCCTTTAAGCCTTAGAAAGCTACTTAACCATAAGGCTCTGGCTTTTACATTATTTAACTAAGCACACTCAAATAAGAGACATGCTCTAGATTCTACACTGCTTAGCACTTAGTCTAGGTTCCTTGAAAAAGAGTGGGGAAAGTCAGATCAGAGCCTATAAGATAGTTCAACTCAAGGCTTCACCTTAAGAGTCCTCAGAGAATCAATTTTTTATAAATTACTTTCTTATGTTTTAGATTGAGAAAAACTTGGGAGTTACCCCAGTGATTCAGTGACTTCCCCTCCAAATCCTCCGTTTTTGCATTCACCCAGTCTCCCTCCAAGAGGAAATTCATTCCTTGGGGTAATCAATGTCCCTCTCTGCCAGAACCCTGTTACCAGGGCAACCATTCCAGGCAGTCGACTTGGGCTCATTGAGATGCAGATGCTGAGCCCAGGGCCCCACAGAAGGGCAACTGCTATCAGAGTGGGCAGTTTTTGGCAACTCTGTAGTGTATTATACCAAGTGGGACATGGTAATTATGTATTTGTGGCTTTCGTTGTGCGCCGGTTTAATTGCCACAAGTTCATTGTTGTTTTAAAGTTCTTATTTTTCTCCCTAGACCACTCAGCAAAAGACGGAAATTGGTGCCAGAGGGCAGATTTCTTTCTGGAAGAGACACTCACTTGGATAGAAAATAAGTGCAGTGATTTAATGTTATCTGATTGGCTATGAAGTTTTGTCTATTGGTGGGTACACAATCTCAGCATGGCTGCCAATGGGAGGTCACCCAGGGCCCAGAGCTGTGCTAGTATGTATATCCACAATCAAAGATGAACTGGGCATGAAGTGGTGGTTTACAACTTCTCTTGGGAAAGAGGGTCAATTGAAGACTTGGAGATCATTGTTCCCTCTCTGTCTCTGGCTATTTTTCCACATTGGTTAATCTCCACCTTTGAGAAGATAGATTTCTGAAATCAAATTTGTTTACTAAAATGACATATTTCCCCTGACCCTTGCTCACGACAGCTTGGTAAATGAGTCTGTAATATGGTGGGTGTGACCAACTTAAATACAATTTTTCTGAAATATCCACAATCTAACACTAACCAGAACAGTAATGGCTAACAGGGATGGAATCCTTATTTTGTAGCATATTTCCCATCAACTTTAGTCTTACTTAGTGTTAAAATAGGCCTGCTCTAAACACCACACCAGAAGGGGTTCCACAGGGTCTCTGCTTACCTTTCACGTTAGTTCAGGTAAGGGAGTTGTAAAACTGAAATACGTGTTTGACTGCTGGACACCACTCATTTTCTTTTGTGGCACCTGAGCCCAATCACCCCAGCTCCTTAAACTTTGGCTGCATTAGGAGCAAAAAGGGAGAGAAATGAGTCATAAGTGCTTCGGGGGCTGCAGTAGAAGTGGAAAGGAGGGTGTAGAGACGGTCTGATCTCTAGAGTAGTTTCTGGTGAGGAAAGTAAAGCACAGAGAGGGTGCGGAGCTATTACGTGGTGGAGCTGACACATGACATTTGCTTCTGAATCTTTTGTTACTCTGCTGTTAGGAACAGAATGGAAGACTATCCCTGCTCTCCCCCTGAGGGAATACCTACTGGAGGTCTACATAGATCCTGTCGGTCTGGCTCAAGTACTTGACTCGGGGTCCCTTTAAAAAGATGGGGTGACACCAGGGCCCTTGGGTTCTTTGTGCAGGGAAGTTTTTATTCCTCCGTTCACTACAGCACTTTTTAGAGCCCTGGGTAGCTGTGTACCTGGCTGGTTGCTGCCCAGCTACGTTGTTTGGATTTATCATCCTTATTCGATCCCATCCTTTGAGGGGAATCTGAAGCTGTGGATTTGAGGACGGTGAGACTCTTCTTTCTGAGCTGGGCATTTTGCTAGAGAACGCTGTTGTGGGGAAGGACCTTGTGTCTATATTTGTTGGTTTGTTTTTCAGAAGGCTGGACTCGGGGTTATGCCGGGTGGTTGGAGCTGCCTGATGTGGGGGCTGGGAACTAAACTCAAGTCCTCTTCAAGAGCAGCAATTTTGCTGTTAATTTGCTGAGCAACCTCTCCATCTCCCAGACTGGATTTCTTAAAGAAAACAGTTTTAAAAGCAAGTATTAAGTCATACTGTCGATAAAACGAACCATGGTTCTTTGCCTTGACTTTACATCAGAATAAATGCATAACTTTAAAATATTCTGATGAAAAATTCTTAACCCCTCCCCCACCCAGAAAGTCTGGTGTGAAGTGGTCTCAGATGTGCCCTCAACACTGGCAATTTTAAAGGCTCCCAAGTTGATCTTAACATGCAATCTGGCAGGACACTGCCATGGTGGACCAGTTATGCATTTAGATGCTCTGCCATGGCTGTCAAAGTTCTTAATTTTCCAACCAAGGATTTCATGTCTGCATTTTCATACTGTGTTGATTGAGGGTTGTAAATTATGGAACCAGTTTTGGAGCCGAGTGCCACTGGACTTGAATAGCATCACCACAGAACAAAAAAAGAAAAAAAGAAAAAAAAAGAAAACTCCATGCATGCCAGCTGATAGTTCTCTGAGGAGCAACTTGTCGATTAGTTGGAGCACTGGTACTCTGGAGACCTTAGACAATGTGTTGGTGAAGCTACATCTTGTGGCAGTATTTTTGTTTTCCTTTTCAAGAGACTTTGAAAATCTGTTCCTTAGGGAGTTCTTAACCTTGCTTGCAAGTTCTGTTTGGGAAAAGTTCACACTTACCCCACTACACACAGAGCTAAGGTCTTTGCATGAGCCTGTCTTTCAACGCAGGCCTCTGTTGCCATGTGGATTTTGGCAGGTGGACTTGGGGCCATTGCCCAGAATCTCCTGCCCTTTCTAGAACCTTGTTCCATCCTCAGGTTTCCCATTGACTCTCTTGTATTTTCGCACTCTCAATTTTTTTTCTGGCACCTTCTCTTTTTCTAAAAATAACATTCCCCCAAGTACTGTTCTTCTTCAAAAAAATTGTGGAGAAGAGGAGTTAATCCTACTGCCTCTACATCCTCTTGACCCTTCCTCAACTCTGCATTTAGTTGCTGTTAAGCAGATCCTTGAAAGGCCTTTCTGCCAGGTTGCCCAGCCCCCCCCCCCCCCCCGATAGCTGACATTGTTTTATCTCAGTTCCCATCCTCAGAGGAACCTGTCATCCTCCAGCAACTGTTGGCACCTTGTTCAAAATAGAACTTCGCCATTCCCACCCGGAATTCAGATTTGCCCATCAGAATCTCCTAGGGGATAAGGCCTTATTATTGTTTTAAAAATCCATCCCATTGATTCTTACGCACAGGGATGCTTAAGACCACCGCTCTGTAGATATTTACTGAATGGGTCAAATCTTGGCATTTGTAAAACCCGTGTCACCTTTAGTTTCCGTTTGGGATGTGTGTTCTATATCAAAGTTACACACCACTGAGAAATGGTTGAGAATAATGACTTAGAGCATGAGCTCTGGAGCCACTCCACCTACTTTGGGATTCCAGCACCTGTTGCTTTAGTTTCTTCACCCTTCCAATGAGATAACAGTGTCCACCCCCATAGGGTTGAGGTAGCCTTGGGTAAGTTAATACTGATGAAGCTTCCAGAGCACTACCTATACCTGGTAAGTGTTCAGTGAATGTGCCTGTAAGATTATATCAGCTTACATTTTTTACCCTTGTGTTAAATTTTCATTCTCTCCTAAGCTACAGTTAATGGAACTGGCCAAGGAGCTTCAAATCTTCGTCAGCTCTCTGTGCTGTTCATTGGTCCTGATGAGTTGCTTGAAACCATGGTCTTTCCCTTCTACATGCAAAGCTCTCATTTTCAATCAGCTTTTCCACAGGTGCCTTGGTCTACCTGAGGAAGGCACTGGCTGTCCACCAGCAATGAGGGGTCCCCACAGCAATGCCTTTCCCTTTGGACTCCTCAGCTAACTGGACACGTGGATTTATGGTCTTCTGTGATCTAACTCCTAATCTGGTAATATTGAATCAATTATAATGCACAAAAAAAAAAAAGCATCCAAAACTAGAGAAGGAATGAGACCATTAAAGTTGTAGAGAGCCGGCTGTCAACACTTTCTAAACCTCGGAATCATTTGGATATATATCAGGCGTGGGACTCATTATTAGCAGTTGGGGATGAAGCTGGTTTCTTGTGAGACAAGCTCTTGAATTTGATGAACTCTGTGCAACTTACTTGGATAAAGTGGCTCAAATATATGGCAAGAAAACAGCCTGTCAAGAGCCAAGAGGGAGATGGTGATGAACCGGATGATTTAATGGGACATCTCTCCTGTAGTTAATTTCCCTAGATCTCTTGTGCTATATTGATTTTGTAACTAGCTATTGTCACATCTGCCCCTTTGGCCTGTGGGAACTAGTGGGTTTTTAAAAATTGAATTTGGTGTGTGGGGGGGCTGCAGATCAATCAATATCAAGATTTATTAACTTGGGACATTTATATTAACAGCAGCGAAGTTGGGAATCATTTGAACCTTTTTAATACTTGATTAAGTAGCATGGTCGAGTGTTGAAAATGTATTTTGAAACTATGACCCTTCATGGATTTGAAATGGCTCTCACCTCCACTTCTTGGAATGCGTGGCTTTGTCTGTGAAGCTGGTGGGATTTGTGGTATATCAGCAATCATCTCAAAGGCCAACTGCTAATCATGAGGAGAGTCTCAAGGTTCTGCTTGTTCATGACAGTTTTTTAAAATTTTTTTCTTCTGATTTCTCCCTTCAAAAATAACTTCTCCAAACTTTCAGGTTATGTCTTTGACAGTTTTATTTTTAGAGACAGGAATTCTGTTCTTTGTGCAAAATACGCCTACTGCCTTTAAAAAGTCAACAACTACTTTGTCTAATTGAATAATTAATGTCTCTCTTTTTGCTGAGAAAGGGTGGCGTTATTCTTTTTCAAGGGCATGAATGAGAACACTCCCAATATAACCTGCTCCTAATAGGGGTGCTCTTCTCATCCTCGTGCTTGAGGGACCCTTATTATTAAGAAGGAAATCATTTTGAATTGTCTAGTCTTGTGAAAGAGGTGTGTTTATAATCAGCCGCCTATGGTATCTTTTAAAATGATCTTATGAAAAGTTTGGACGTAGCAGAGGCAATTATGGCTTTGCTCTAGGGATGATGTAGTTTGTGGATATAAGGTAGATGTTAATGCATCATTTTTCCAAGACCCTCTAAAAGGAAGAAAAGGTGCTACATTGATCTGAGGCACTGCTGTAGGGGGAGGGCAGCCTCTTTGTTCCTTCTTCAAGGGTAGAGGTCAGCTAGATGGGAGCTGTGGAGAATCAGGTTGCTTGGGCTTGGCCTGAGTTCACAGCTGTTGCTTGAGAAAAGGGAGATGAATTCTAACGATCTATGCTAATAAGAGGTGAGTTATGTTTGTTAGTAAAGCAGTGAGAGCCTTCTGTCAAATCTGATGTCTTCCTGTTCTCCCTCCACCCACTCACTTCATTTCGGACATCCTTGAGGCAGTGCGGTCATTTTCTCCTGTAAGCGGACAGCTGTCTACTTGCTGCCCTTCCTCCATCCTGCCTGGAGCCAGTTGCCTTGTTTTCATTGCTCATCATCTGTGACTTCTTGGCAGGGTCTCATAGGAAGTGAACATCCACTTTGCACGACCCATCGTGAAGCACTCCTCTAACCTCTGATGTTGAAAAATGTGTGCCAAGTCTAACTCTTAAACACTTGGCAAATGTTAGCTCTGCTTTTTTTTTTCTACGTTTTTTTTTTTTATTTTTTTATTTTCTTTAGAAGATGATAGAGGCAAGGACAGGAAAAGTGAATGATAATGATAGTGAAGAAGATAACGATTTATTGAGAATCTATTATGGGCTGACTCCTAGGTTTTTTTTTTTCCTCCTTAGGTATGGATGTTATTTCATTAAATTCCTGAAAATGTGACCCCAACTTCCCATTATAATATCTCTATTTTATTTATGGTTAATCTGAGTCACAGAGAGGGGGTGACTGTCATTTAGCTAGCAAGTCATAATGTCAGAGTCTTTCTTTGAAGTCAGTGTTAGCTCTGAAGTCACTGTAAAACCACACAGCAATCTTAACCATATAGCCCATGACGGGAGCTTTCTGCCCAGTTGGGGAGTCCATGGAGAGTCTGCCTAACTGAATGCCCAGGGAGCCTAGCTTTTCCATTTATTTCCTGTGAGCTAATCTCAAGGGTACACCCTTGTAAATTCCTCTAGGGCTTTTCTTATCCTGTTTTATCTTAAACTGTTCTCAAGATGTTCCCAGAAGATAGCAGCCAGTAAGATGTCCATTGTTCTTGAGAATCTCCCTGTTCCAATTCTTGCCAAGTTTTCCTCTCCGGAGCTTTCATACAACCCACTCAAAGAGAGTTCCAAGGAGTCTCTTCTCCAGCCATCACACCTTTTCTTTCTTTTTTGCCTTCCTTCCTTCCTTCCTTCCTTCCTTCCTTCCTTCCTTCCTTCCTTCCTTCCTTCCTTCCTTCCTCCTTCCCTCCCTTTCTCCCTCCCTCCCTTTCTCCCTCCCTCCCTTTCTCCCTCCCTCCCTTCCTTTCTCCCTCCCTTCCTTTCTTCCTCCCTCCCTCCTTCGTCCCTCCGTCCGTCCCTCCCTCCTTCCCTCCCTCCCTCTCTCTCTTCCTTCCCAGAATCTAAGAACTGAGTTGGCTTTATTGAAGAGGCATTCAAGTAGAACCTAGATTTTATAACTCATAGCCCAGGGAACTTGTCACCACCTCACCCTGCTTTCCAGTCATTCTCTTTATCCTTATGTACCTACTTAGAAGGATAAGGTGAGTTTTATTTCCTCTATGAATTGTCCAAGGACAAATCAAAGAGAACTTGGCTAATAACTTGTGTCACTGAAAAAAAAAGACAAGAGTCATCTCAAGAGGGAGAACTCTGAGGGTCGGTTGAGGGCTTCTGTGGAAGAGCGTTGAGGTGCAGTGGCACTTGCTACATTATTCTGTGCATAACTGGGAGGCAGATCTTAGACTTCAAAACTTGAGAGCAAAGGATTTGGGTGTCTGAAGCACTTGTTGGATGCTGGTCTCCAAGCAGAGTGTGTTCACTGCAAGGCTTGTCAGTTATCGTTTATTTTATCATGAAAAGGGAAAAAATAACTTTCATATATTTTTGCATTTGCTTGTCTCTAATGCAGTGTTATTTATAAAAACATGATGTTAAAAATTGTCTTAACAACGAAATGATGTGCTAAATTACGATGCGTCTGGATAGTGAACTTACACAGAGCAGTTCCCCTGCAGTGGAAGTAGCTGTGGGATGCATCTCCAAGGAGTCAAGAACTGATGGCCACATAGCAGAGCCTCTCTAAGGCTCCTGCCCGCTAGGTTCCTGCAACCATGACTGTTGCCAGATGCTCACTCTTAAAACACAGCTGGCGTCCTATCTGCCAGACTCAGCACCTCTCCGGATCTGACTCACCTCTTCACCTCCACAGTCGGAGAGCTACCAATGCCAGTGGGCCACGTGGCGGCATGATACTCAGCAACACAGCCTATTTTTACATATTTTTAATATCTGAGTTGAGATGATCTGATAGCAGGTGATCTTATGTGTCCTGCAGCATTCATGCACCCTGAAAGAAGGGCAGAGTTGCTGCTGCTGCCTCTGCGTATAAATTTGTACTCAGCAAACTGGGACAGAGCTCATTTCAATTGTGCCTGGTTAAGGGGATTTGTGGATTATGTGATACAGTTTTTTTTTTTTTTTTTTTTTTTTTTTTAGAAAGTCAACTTTCACAAAAAAGGACTCACACATGGCTTATGTAGACTCCTTTAAGGACTGTTGATTGAAGATAATACCACTATTATTATTATTTAATAGAAATAAATTCCATACATGAGCACTGCATCTACATTACTCTCTTCCCCTCCCTAGGCCTCCAATTTCTCCTTCCCCCTACCCAATTCACAATCTCTTTTAAAAATTTTATATATATCTATGTATATGTATGCGGTTTTAGTCTATTGAGTCCCTTGGGCTTTGCTCATATGTGCAGATATTCAGGGCTCAGCATTTGGGTTCGGTTTAGGGTTGAACAACTTATGTCAGCATTCTTCTCTGAAGGCAACTGATTATCCCTCTCTTGGAAGCTATTGACCTGCTCTATCTCATCCACAGACAGGACCACGGGGAATTTCCCCTGTTCCCATCAGCACATCAGCTGGTATCTTCATTTTGCTGGTCTTGTTTAAGCAACCTTATTGTGCTTAGTTCCTGGGTCCATTTTTATCTGTCATGTCTAAGGGATTCAATCTACCAAAAAAACTTCCTGAACCTCTGGCTTTTATAATCTTTCTGGCCCCTGGAGATAATACTAATTTTTTTTCATCACACAGTAATAAGATGGTAGAGGCATACATAAAATAAAAACTAAGTGGGCCACACATAGAGTTATGTTTGTGTACTAGTTACTTTTATAGAACCATGAGTAAAATGCTTGAGAGATGTATTTTTTTTCCTCACAGTTTCAGAGATGTTAAGCCATAGTCTTTGGCTTTGATGGTTCTGCATCTCTGGTGAGACAAAACAGTATGGTGGATGGTGGCAGCACATGGCAGAGGCTACCATCTCTTGGTGTCATCTCTCGGTGGACAGGAGGCAGAGGAGGCCAGAGCATGGGTATAATCTTCAAAGGCATACTCTTAAGAACTCATTTCTTCTGGCAAGGGCCTATTCCCTAAAACTTCTAGAATCTTCCAAAATAGTACCACCAAACTGGGGGAAGGAAATCATTCAACATATGAACCTGTAGGAGGCACTCCATGTTCATACCAGTTCATACCAGTGGGTTTATATACACATGTACATTTTAATGTGGGTTGTATGATCTCGGAAGAGAAGCTGCTTTAAGAAGTGGCCCTGAGGTCTCTATACTTAACAGAACGGAGGCTTGCTCGATATTCATGTGGCCGGAGTAGGCCAGCTGAGCAGAGTAAAGAGCTTTACAAGATCTTGGTTTGCTTTATTTACCTCCTCTTTCATGCATCCAGTTGACAAATAAGGTAAGTGAATCTTTACAAGGTGTTTTCCACCGTATTCTGTTGGTTTGAACTCAAGTCTGAACGGGAAGCTGGAAGTATCTAGCTATGAGTTTATTAGATTAAGAGAAGTCATTTAGAGGACAATAGCCTTTTTTGATTTGAGTGAGAGATGGAGTACATACAGAGAATATTTTGGAGGTCTCAGAATATTGAGGTTAGATTTCAATGTAAAGAATTTTATTTATCAACAATTGTTAACTAAGTAGCATGTGCCACGCACATTCTTGACTCTGGGGAAACAACCATGAACAAAACAGACAAACATGCCTTCTGCCTCCATGCTTACATTTGAGAAATTATCTTGAATGAAAAAGGTTCAGTTGAATTGAGGAGCAAGCAAGGATGGAGGACAGAGCAAGGGGTGATGTTAGAAAGATTTCATTTTGAACCACATGACTTAAAGCTGTGTATTCAAATGGCCATTCCTTTACATACTGGTTTTCATAATCGGGAGCTTGCCATGCAATTTTTCAACAAAGCGCAACCTTTCAAGTCTTTGAATTGTTTCTTCTCTCTGTTTTTTGTTTGTTTGCTTGCTTGCTTTGAGTCAGTTGTTACAATCAGGTACATGTATGAAATCATGCAAAAAAAGAAAAAGAAAATGAAAATAAAGCGATAATTTGGCTCTTTCCTAGTATATGGAGATCTGCAACCTTCCCTGGGCCTTGGAAACTCCTTCATGGGTAGACTAGCATTAAGTGATTAATTATTCAATCAACCTCTATCCTTTAAGGAATGAAGCATCCAAATAATTACCATGACCTCATGCTGTGGTTACAGCAGTCCTGTGCTCACTCTCAAGATGGACAGTTACTATAGTCAGTCAGCTACTTCTGGCTCACTTGAGTGTGAGGTTTTTTTGGTCTATGTATTTTTCTATAAGGGAAAAAGAAACCACAAGATAGAGGTTTTGGTTCAGCTGGCCACCTGTCTAAGGAAGGGCTTTTCTCTGTTGTTCTGAGAAGGAAGAAATTCAGGGGAACTTTCCTGTAAGTCAGGAAACCAAGCAAGAAAGGAAGAAAAAGAAAGAAGCTTGCAACTGTGTTTGGGGAGCTTCTTGGCATTTCCCTGAGTCCGGTTCTGATTTCATTTGTATTTTCTCTATCTGCTGTAGCTGACTTTTGCCTCTCGTGGGCTTCGCTCCAAGGTCTGGATAATGCAAACTGACAATGTAAACAAAGCTGTGGGGAAGGTTGGGCACTTACTGTAACACTTGAAAGGCAAATATTTCCTTTATTCCTACAACTAAGTTTTAAACACAAGTCTGGGGGATGAGTTGAAAGGTCTTGTACACACTTCTTGCTTACAGACAGTTGATATGCTAATTAAAAGTCACTCCCAGCCGCTAAAGCTAAATCTTGTTGCCAGGAAATGCTTTGTGGCTTTTAGCCATAGGAAAGCATGGCGATCAGTGTTTAAAATGGCATTATTTAGTCTTACTAAATTAGACAGGTTTTCTTTATCCTTTATCCCATTAAACTGTCTCAGAGGTTTTATAATTGAACAGCAAACCAAACATGTTTTATGCAGGGAAGGATGCTAGAGCCTGTGAAATAGCACAGAAAGCCACAGTTACCCAGCTACACTGCAGGAAACACTGCAGCCCAAAATCTCATAGCGAGGGAGCAGTGTTAGGGGTCGGGTGTCGATTTTGCTTCGCGAAATGGGATGGACGACATTAGGAATGTACAAACGCACAGATTAGTTTTAGATAACATTGAACTGTGGTGAGCCACCAAACTCCAAAATTGGATTTATGACCTTTCAGGATGTCCTAAGGAAGATTTGGGGCATAGCCATGATATGGCATATCCCAAGCCCCTGGACTCTTGGTTTAGGTCTAAACTGGGACAGGTTAGGGAGCCAACGCTGATCTCCTCTTACTCAGGTTGTGCACCTGTCCTTTAGGTTTGGACAGCACTGATTTTGCCATTCCGATGCTGAAGCTGTTAGAGGATCCAGGCTCCATCTGCAGCCTGTGGACCAGGCACCTATGCTCCTTGTTTGCATCTAATGTTATCCAGCTGTGGAAGGGAACTGGTGATATTTACTCTGTACATCGCACAAGGATTTGGAGCGGTAGACTTTGTTCCTCTTTTACGGATGGGGTAAACAAGGCTTGGAGAGGTTGTCGGGTGTATAAGCGGAAGAGCTAGCACCTACGATGGTGCTTGTCTGCAGAGTTTGTCCCCAGGAAGATGGTGTCATTCTATATGTGAAGACTCTTAAGACTTCTTGGCATGTGGCCCCAATTTTTCACTTTTGGAGTTTTAACTTCCTTCTTTCCCAGCTGTCTGCATTCACTTGTTATCCTTATCTTCTCTCATATCCTCTTTCTACTCTCTGGCTTGTACTGATATTTCCAATAAGGGCACCAAAGCTCATTTGGCATGTGTATTCAAAATATCCAGGTTTAAGTGCCACAGGCTTTAGTAAATATTGATGTCATTCTCTTGGCCCTGGGCTTCTTGAAAAGAAGGTGTTTAAAACTGATGATCAATCTCAAGACCTAGAGAACATTTTTTAGTTTAAGACTTTAAGATTTGAAGTTTCTTAGATTTAAACATGGGAAGTCCCAGTTGCCAAGTATAAGGTGTAAGGAATCCTTCCGTAGTGGAGATGAGGGTTCTCTGGGGTCTGAGGTCAGAAGAGGAAAGTCAGTAGACTGGGAGCAGGAGTAGGGAGGTAGAGAGGATGTTATGGCAGCCACCTTAAAGCAATTACTACAGAGCGAGCACTGACCTTATAGCAGCCGCCCACAGAAACTCTTTCCCCTCACCCTTAGCATCCTCTTTTGAGATGATGAAGTATTATTCACCTGTGTGGAGTAGCTTCAGAAGACACAGATGAGTTTTTTTTTTTCCTTTCCTTTCCTTTCCTTTCCTTTCCTTTCCTTTCCTTTCCTTTCCTTTCCTTTCCTTTCCTTTCCTTTCCTTTCCTTCCTTTCCTTCCTTTCCTTCCTTTCTTTTTTAATGTGTAGCCCAGGCTGGCCTCAAACTCATGATCCTCTTGCCTCTGCCTCCTTCAGTAAATTCTACCAGAGTGTGTCACCACAACAAGCTTTTTGTCTGGTGTTTTGCCTGTGAGGGTGTAGAATTCCTTAGAACTGGAGTTGCAGACAGTTGTGAGCTGCCGTGTGGATGCTGGGAATTGAACCCAGGTCTTTTGGAAGAACAGCCAGTGCTCTTCCCCTCTGAGCCATCTCTCCAGACCATATGGTTATGTGTCCTTTCCATGGTACCCACACATTGCAGCATCTTGTGGAGACTACATTTGTCCCATGTGACTGCTTGTATCTTTTGATGGAACAGCAATGAAAGTTTCTCTTCTTCTGGTATGGAGATATGGAAGCAAATGAAAGGTTGTTGGATGTTTGGAGTAAGAAGGGGAGAAGATAGTAGTGTGATGGAAATGCAAGGCAGGGGTAGGATTGTGGCTTCCACAGGGAAATGAGATGGAACCACCCGTGTCTGCCTGGCCACTGAAATGGAATTGATAAGGAAGGGAAGAGAGATCATCACCCATGTCTACCATGTTCTCACTATGTGTGTGTGTGGCAGGTGGAATGGCATGAATTTGAATTTGAAGGAGACTGGTAACTTGAGAATATTATTTATCATGTTTTTTGAAACATTAGTTTTAAGTGTGTAATTTTATTTGGTAACAAGTTTATAAATTATTTAAGATTTGTGATTGTCTTAAAAATATTTGAACTGGCTATGGTGACACATACCTGTCATCTTAGGCAGAAGAAGGAAGATTGTTATAAGTTTCAGGCCAGCCTGGTCTGTATAGTGAATTCTAGGCCAGCAGGACTCCATAGTGACCTCTGTCTCTGTCTCTCTGTCTGTCTGTCTGTCTGTCTGTCTGTCTCTCTCTCTCTCTCTCTCCCTCTCTCTCTCTCACACACACACGCACACACACACACACACAAAGTTGAAGCCAGGTGTTGGTCATGCATGGTTATGATCCCACCACCACTAAGAAAGCAGAGGTAGTAGGATCTTAAGTTTAAAGTTCAAACCTATCCTGAACTAGGTTTGAGATCCTGCCTAAAAAAAAAAAATGACATTAAACTTAATAAAAAAAAATAAGTTGTACAGTTTGAATTTCATGTCAATATGAGGGGCTAAACATAGATAGATTTCTGGTAGATCTCATTGCTTCCTACATATGCATTCAGTTTCAGCAGCATTAGAAGAGCTAATTATTAATGAATCTGATTAATATTAAATGCAGAGGCCTTGGCTTCTCTGATCATGTACCAGATTGGAGAAACAGCTTCTGAAGTGCCATGAGTTGAGCCACACGTGTGTGACCAAGTGGCTTTAGTCTGAAAGAAGTCTTTAGTCGGAATTCTGTGCTACCCTTCCGAACAGATCTGTTGCGGAATCAAGGCCTGCTGGGGAAGAAGCGGAAGGGGTGTGATGGGGCGGTGAGGCTGCTCACTGCTTAGACTAGGAGAGCTCCAGTAGTTCTGATAAATGTGTTTGTGAAAACATCCTGAATTTTGTAAGGAAGTTTGTAGTTCTAAAAATCTTGTCAAGTCACGTGTTTCTAAACTTAAGCTTTGCTACACGGTTCATAACTATTTAAAAAACCCATCCTACTTAGAAGCTGTATTTTCCTGGAAAGGTGTTATAGCCAGCATGATGTTAGATTTTTAAATGTTCAGATTTGTTTTGGGATGACATCACTATCCATTTTTTTTGTCACCCCATTTATTTCAGCGTCCATGGGAGGCGATATACTATTCATGTAGCCCCCAAAGGCTCTTAGATAATAAACCATGTTATTAATTATGACCTGCTTCCTAGCCTGACTTCTAAAGAAATCTAGCTGACAGTAAGTTGAAGCTCCAGGATACCTAAGGATAAATCAGCTATTTCTCAGTTTCTATTAGGAGAGACTTGGAGTTTTTATAGACTTGCTACAAATTCTACATGCCTAACCATAAACTGATCTGTGACCTCAAGTCAACTATCTGGTGCCTCTGCATGTGTGAACAGTGAAATCCCAGCTCTTGTGTCCCCTAAGAGATACTATCACTACGGGATGAGGGACATTTTGGAAAACGTTCACTTAAAACTGCAAAGGGGGTTAGGGTCACCTGTTGCAGCTGACTCTTAGATGGTCATGTGGTCTTAGCTTTACCACCGCAGTGCCTGAAGATGCAGTGCATCTCCTGTTGGAAGGAATTTTAGCTGTTAGAAAGCTTTCTGTTATATGGAGGGCATGTTTGTCTCTCAGCCAATTGTCTCTAAAGGTGTGCCATATAGAAAAATGTACACCATATTTATTCATGTATTTACTCCTCCAACAAACAAACCTTTAAATACTTGAGTACAGTGACCGTCTTACCTAGCTTCATGTCTCAGAAGCCTCAGTGTCTATGTATCTTATGGCTGAAAATTCGCACCATCATATTCTGGACAATTTCCAGTTTGTCAATGTTGTTGTTAAGATACTTCAGGACATGATTCATCTGTTCATGATTAGCTTCTTAAATTTCTACTTACGTGCCAGGAAATGGAGATACAATGATAAATAAGATAACAAACTCCAGGTTTAAAAAGAGGCAGCAAACATGAACATATGTATATATAATACATTTTCATATAATAAGTGCTGTAAGAAAAAAATCTAGTAAAGAGAAAATAATAGAGAGCTATTTTAATAGAGCAGGGCAATTGGATAAGGTGTCTCTGAACACACACATACACACACAACATGTATGTATATATATGTGTGTGTGTATGTGTGTGTGTGTGTGCGCGCACACACATATGTGCACACAAATTCTCCTAAATATAATATCTTCTCTACCAGATCAGTTCTTTAGAAATTTGTGATATGTAATTAAAAGAGCCATGAGAGCGAGAGGGATGGAAGGAGGAAGGGAGGAAGAATATTAAATAGCCTGAAGAAAATGAGTATGCTTAGTGAGGGAGGAATTATCCGAATTTCAAACTGAAGTCCCTATAGGTGTGACTGATTCAAGTTGGAAGTAACACAATAACGCTCTAGTTGTGGCACACGACCCCATCTGACCCCACAGAGAGGTCAGTTCCGACTCAGCGGGAGCAGGCTGTTTGAGTGCATAGTGCAGGCCCAGTGTCACCATGTGTCACCATATGCAGAATAGTAACAGATCTGGTTCTTACATGAGATCCCCCCACCAGTTTTAAAAACATTGTCACAGGGATTCCTGCTTCCAGGAAGACAGGCTAGACATGCTTGTCTCCATTGTACCATTAAGGATGGCTACCACCTCTTGACGTTATATACAACATATGAGAAGACTCTCAAAGGGATGGGTGTTAGGGTTGGGATGTAATTTGAACATGAAAATCTCTTGTGATTATTTAATTGCTGATGGTAGATTCCCTAAGAGATGTTTGGGACCCTTGTGAAGGGATTAATACAATTCCTAGAACAGTGGGATAATTATTTTAAGGTTGTGGTGTGATAAAGTGTCTGCCTCTTCTTACACTCCTCTCTTTGTATGTCCATTCGTAAAACTACAGGGACCCTCACCAGAGGTGGAGAAAATGTTAATGCCAGACTATTGGAGTTACAGAATGATGTGCAAAAATAAACCTTTTTCTTAAAAATAACCCAGTACTTCCTATATGACCAAATTATAATATTTTGGGGTACATACCTAAAGACTCAAACTATTACAGAAGCACTTGCACATTGCTTCACTATCTCAACGTCTAGGAAATAGAACCAGTCTAGATTTCCACCAATGAGCCAATGAATAAATAAAATGTGGCACACACACATACACACACACGGGGGGGGGGGATTTAATCATCAGTAAGGAAAATTAAAATCATAACAGGAAACTGGAAATTATGTTATGTTGTGTCATAACCTAGACTCAGAGACAAATATTCATGCCATGCTTCTTCATCCTATGCAGATGATAAAGTTAATTTTGATGTGTATGTGGAGTTGTGGGTGTTTTATGTGAAATTACAGAAAGGACCTTGAAAGATAAAGAAGACTTAAGGGAGAGGGTAGAAGAAAAAAGAACAAAGGTCAATGTGGGGCTCCTGGGGGAGGAGAAAGGGGACCAACAGAGGGGAACCTGAGGATAGGGAAGGGAGTGATAAAGGAGGAACAACAAAAACAAAGTAAATAACGTGATGAAACCCATTACTTCATATGCTGATTTTAAAAAACAAATAAGAAGAGCCCAGTCCTGGGCATTTTATCACAAAAGGATGAATTAAGATGAGGAAGCAAAGGGAGAAACCAGCTAGGATCTCAGGATCCAAGATGAATTCTTGAATGTTCTTTTTTACCTTCTGTGTTCACATTAGGAGCCAAAGAAACTGAAATGTCACTGGGAGCAGACAAAAATTTCAGGTAAATTGCACTTTTTGAGTCCAGTTTGTGTTGCCCACTTAGTCTTTGGAGTGAGACCTGTTCTGACATGTGCTTGACCTACCAAGGGTCACATTATCAAAGATCACTGAATCTCCGTCTTCTAACAGTTATCAGTGTTATCGATACTGCCCCAGTTAGCAGTGAGATTTTTGTCCACATTTTCCCTTATGCTGGGATTGTGTCTGGTTGTACCTTTCCTCTATGCTGGGATTGTGTCTCTCTGTACCTTCCCTCTATGCTGGGATTGTGTCTCTCTGTAACTTCCCTCTATGCCAGGATTGTTTCTGGCTGTACCTTCCCTCTATGCTGGGATTGTGTCTGGCTGTTCCTTCTCTCTATGCTGGGATTGTGTCTGGCTGTTCCTTCTCTCTGTGCTGGGATTGTGTCTGGCTATACCTTCTCTCTATGCTGGGATTGTGTCTGGATGTTCCCTCCTTCTATGCTGGGATTGTGTCTGGCTGTTTCTTCTCTCTATGCTGGGATCATGTCTGGCTGTTCCTTCTCTCTATGCTGGGATTGTGTCTGGCTGTTCCTTCTCTCTATGCTGGGATTGTGTCTGGCTGTTCCTTCTTTCTATGCTGGGATTGTGTCTGGATGTTCCCTCCTTCTATGCTGGGATCGTGTCTGGCTCTTTCTTCTCTCTATGCTGGGATTGTGTCTGGCTGTTCCCTCCTTCTATGCTGGGATTGTGTCTGGCTGTACCTTCTCTCTATGCTGGGATAGTGTCTGGCTGTACCTTCTCTCTAGGCTGGAATTGTGTCTGGCTGTATCTTCTCTTTATGTGGGATTGTGTCTGGTTGTACCTTCTCTCTATGCTGGAATTGTGTCTGACTGTTCCTTCTCTCTAGGCTGGGATTGTATCTGGCTGTTCCTTTCCACTGTGCTGGGATTGTGTCTGGCTATACCTTCTCTCTATGCTGGGATTGTGTCTGGCTGTACCTTCTCTCTAGGCTGGAATTGTGTCTGGCTGTATCTTCTCTTTATGTGGGATTGTGTCTGGTTGTACCTTCTCTCTATGCTGGAATTGTGTCTGACTGTTCCTTCTCTCTAGGCTGGGATTGTATCTGGCTGTTCCTTTCCACTCTGCTGGGATTGTGTCTGGCTGTACCTTTTCTCTATGCTGGGATTGTGTCTGGCTGTTACTTCCTTCTATGTTGGGATTGTTTCTGGCTGTACCTTCTCTCTGTGCTGGGATTGCGTCTAACTGGGATTGTGTCTGACTGTACCTTGCACAGGTCTTGATCATGCTGTCACAGTCACTGTGAGTTCGTATGTGTGACAGTTCTGTAATATTTGGAAAACTATTTTCTTGATGTTATCAACCACCCCTGGCTCTTACAGTGCACCCTCTTCTGTGAAGATCCTTGAGAGCTCAAGGAAGGGCTATGTTATAGATGCCCCACGTAGGGCTAAGCACTCCACAATCTCTTATTCTAAACATGTTGACCTGTTGGGGAGTGGGTATGTCTCTATGTTCATTGCCATGTACTGCTTCTCTGATGAGGTTTTAGAGATGCTCTAATCAGTGGGTAAAACAGTAAGTCATTAGAAGTAGTTTTTTAACAATATATCTATTTAATGGAATAATAGTATTTAGTCCTTCCCTATCTATCCACAGGTTCTTGGTTCCTTTAACATTGGCAGGTATAGGCTCCATATTATGGTGTAGGCCTCAAATCCAATCTGGACATGGTTGGTTACTCCTCTGATGTTCATTCCTCTTTCATAGTAGTGGCCACATCTTGTCAGGTCAGTTATTGCTGAAGCTTGTAGGGTTCAGAGTTAGATTAGCAAGGATGGCTTTTCTCCTTTGGAAGCATGAATAGCACCTTCCAGCACCATAAACCTCCCCAGTATGGATGAGACTTCCAGGATTACCAAAGATACTTTTTAGCCTTGAATAGAAAAAGGGAAGTCTAGTGAGCTAGAAAAAAAATTGGATAGCAGATAGCATAGAACTATTTAAGACAATTATATAATAATTAAAGAAATATGAAAAAAAGTAAAGTTTTTATAGCTACCTTTAACTAGTGATATAACAAAGAAGAATGTGATAAGTTACAGAGACATGAGGTAATACTTGGAGCAGCTTCTAATAATGGTGTGCAGAGGTATAGCTACACAAGTATGGTGGATATTTTAAAAAAGAATTCTGAGAAATGTCCAAGAGTCATTAGAAGCAGAAAGCAGGAAGAAAAAACCAGGGGAAATAAGATGTAGAGTAAACCTTTAAATATTAATGTTATCTTATACGTAAATTGTCTAAACATACAAATTAAATGGTAAGAGTTTTCAGGGTGAATTAAAAACATGACCTAGCCATATGCCATGAACTAGTTATGTAAGTAGCATGGGAGGAAGGTGAAGTTAAAAGACATCATGCTGATACTACTTCAGAGAAAGCAGATGTGGACATTAATCTTGATTGTCAACTTGATGAGAGTTAGAATCACCATGGAAATGAGCCTCTGGGTTTATCTGTAAGGGAGTTTCTATATCAGCTTAACAGACATGGGATCACCCACCTCAAATATGGACAGCATCCATGGTTTTGGGGTCCTGGACTGGTTGAAAAGGAGAAATTGAGACAAATATCAACACTCATCTGTCTTTGCTTCCTGACTACAGATGCATTGTGACCCCGCTTCAGTCTCCTGCCTCCATGACACCCCCACAATGGTAGACTATACCCTGGAATGATAAGCCAAAATAAACCTTTCTGACCTAAACTGCATTGCTCAGGTAGTTTGCTATACCAACACAGAAAGTATCAAAAAATATAGTAGGGGTAGCCATAATATCAAAAATTACGTAGATCTTAATACAAAGGTTATTATCACAGAGAATGGTGTTGTTAAATGATAACAATTACTGCACCAAGAGAACCCAGTAATACTGAATACACACACACACACACACACACACACATTCAGAACAACAGAGTTCAAAAGCATATGGCACTAGACAGGTGTGTGGCTTACATCTGTGGTACCAGCAATAAGGAGCTCAAGGCAAGAAGATTGTGAGTTTAAGATTAATCTGGACTGCACAGTGGGTTCTAGGATAACCTGGGATTCTAGTTAGACTCTGTCTCAAAAATCTGTGATGAAAAAAAAAAAACTGGTAGGCTGGAAGGAGAAAAAGGAAATCTATGTATATAGCTGTCAGTTTCACATTCCACTTAACAACTGGCAGAACACCAAAATAAGGAACTTTCCAAGATGTATATAATAATCACCTAGGCTACCATGACAAAACCCAGAAATTGGATGGCTGAAACAGCATAAATTCGTTTGGTCATTTCCTGGGGAATGAAGTGTGGGGCAGATATCAGAGTCATGGGTTCTCCCGAGACTGTTCTCTCTGGCTTTCAGATACATCTTTTATCCTTCACAGTCTCCTCACGCTGCCTTTCCTATGTGCGTGGACATGTGTCTGATCTTCCCTCTTTTGTATGAAGACACCAGTCTTATTTTATGAGGCCTCTACTCTGTGACCTAATTTAACCTTTTATGCCTCACTAAATACCTATTTTCCAAGTAAGGCAACATTGACAGTTAAAGCTTTGATATATAAGTTTTGGTAGGGCAGAAAGGGATATGATTCAGACCAAAGCAAGATGGAAGAACACTCCAGTATTGTCATCTAACAGGAGCTAATTGACATTCATAGAACATTTTACGCAACGGAAGCAGAATGCAGGCTTTTTTCCCTTGGTACCCATGGAACACATATCAAGAGGAACTTTATATCCTGGTAATAAAAGAAATCAAAAATAATTGAAATCACAAATAATTTAATCACTGCCCCAATTGTAACCATACTAGAAATAAGTAACAGATTATAGGAAATTGCCCAGTATTTGTCAGCTAATCGCCCATAAGTCACAGAAGGAGTTTTATGAAACCAAGTTATATGCTGAGCTGAATGGAAATAAAAAATGCAATTTATCAATTTTTTTGGAACTCAGCCAAATGAATGCTGGGAATATTTACATAACCAAATTCATGCGGTAACAGAGCAACTCTCTCCAGCTCGTAGTCTAGACTCACATTTCAAAAGCCTAGAAAGCAAAGAGCAGAATAAATCTAAGGCAAGAAAAACAGGGAAGATTAAGCTGCAACAACAAAACTGAAAGTAGAAAAATAGTATAGCGAACTGAAACAAAGAAATGAATGGTACTTTGAGATGTCAACACAGCTGACAAATTTCAACTAGATCTATAAAGAAAAGGAGAAAAGACAAATTTCCAATGTGAAAAATGAAATAGAAGACATCATTACAGATTATATGGACACAAGGTAATAAAGGACTACTACAAAAATATCCCTACACTTAGAAGAGACAGACGACTTCCTGAGAAATACAGTCTGCCACAACTCAGCCAATATGAGAGGCAATGCAAGTCCCACATCTGTTAAGGAGATTGAGTTGATAATTTACACACTTCTCCAAAAGAAATCCCCAGGCTTCTATGATTGATTGTACCAGAGAACTCCACCAAAGAGAAACATTAATACCAATTCTAGGAAAACTGAAAAGGAAGGATAACTTCTGAATTTCTTTTATGAAGTTAATATTACCAAAATCAAAGAACAATAACAGAAAAAGAAAAGGAAAACTAAATCCCAATGTTCTTAATACATGTGACATAGAATCTAACAAAATATTAGTAAATTCAGCAATTTGTAAATAGAAATATACATCATCAAAAATGGAATGGATGGTGTTAGGACTGCAAGTCTGTCTTAATATTAAAAGATAAGCATGACTCATATATTTATAGACTGAAGGAAAAATAACATGCAGTTACATATAATTGATATAGAATTGATGTAGAAAGAATAGTTGAAAAATTCAATATTTATTCATAAAAAATCTTGAATAAGAATAGATGGGAACTTCCTCAACTTGATAAAAATGTCTTCCAAATATACTTAACCCCAAAGTTCAATCCCTAAGAGGAACAATGAATAAATTAGCTTTTATGAAAATAGAAACTTTTTTTTTTCTACGAGAAACCTTCTTAAAAGAATGAAAAGACAAGTTATGGAATGGAAGATGATTTACAATATTGAACAAAGGGTGGGTATCTATCATATATAAAGAACTCTCTAAATTTAATGTAAGATAAAACAAGAACAGAAAGACAAACACACCAGACTGCTATTTAAGTGGTCAAAATACTTGGAAATATATTTTGCTGAAAGGGGAAGAAGGGTAATAGATGAGCATATTAAGTGATGCCTGATATCATAAGGATTAGGAAAAGGTATCTCTCTGAAGGAAGTGTCACTATCTAGGTACCAGAGTCAGTGTAATAAAAGACTTTCTGTTTCCAGTGTTTGCAATGGTGTAGAGAAACTGGGCCACTCACACGTTGATGGTAGCAACGTAAAATGGTATGGAGTATCAGGCTATTTCAAAAACAACCCAAACACCCATGTGAGCCCCTACTTAGAGTTTTGGCCATTTATCCCAGTGGCCAAAAAGATGGCTTACAAGAAGTGGCTTGCATGAAATTCTGTGTGAGTTTGTGGATTTTATTATGATACCCCCAACCAAGGATAACCCAGATATAGGTCTGTGAGTGGGTGGTTAAAAAAATCAATACCATGAAATAACTTTCCACTAATTAGCAAGGAACAAATCACTGATACAGACAACATTCTGGATGAATCTCCAGCAAACTAAACTGAGTGAAGAAGCATTCGTTAAAGTTTACATATTTTGTGATTTCATTCCACCTTCTGTGTGTGTGTGTGTATACGTGCAAGTGTGTGTGTGTGCGTGGGTGTGTGTGTATGTATGTGTGTAGGTGTTTTGATCTTGACCTCATTCTGATCCTCCTATTTCTGAGTGCATATCACTACTTCCAATCTGTATTATATTGCTGAAATAGAAAAATTATAGACTAGTGAATAGGTTTGCTTTTCACTAGTCAGAACTGTTAGGAAAGAAATGGGTGGGACTGGGAGAGTACAACTTGAAGTTGGGGTTGAAGTGTCCTGCATCTTAGCACCTTCAGTATCACTATTCTAATTATGAATAAGCATTACAGCCTTTACAAGATATTGCTTTTGAACTGGAGAGATGTCTTAGTGGATAAGGGCGAGTGTTATTGTTCCTGAGGCATGAGTTGGTCCTTAGCACTGATGTTAGGCTACCCATAATCACATCTAACTACAATCTAGGGGATCTGATGCCTTCTTCATATAATACCCACACACATACATAAACAATATAATAATTCTTTAAAAAGGCATAACTTCTGGTAAAAACTACCCAAAGGATACTTGCAATATCTCTGTATTTATTTTACAATATGTAAGTTATATGTACATGCATAATTAACTCAAAGATTTCATGTAAAAGAACTTCACATTTAGCCGATAAGTATGAGTGTTTGGGCCACATACGGTGTGTTCACTACCAGTTTGCACTCTCTGACCTAAAGCAACGTATAAAGAGGACACGGGGAGAGAGATGGTTTAAAAAGCTGGAGACCCTGAGATAAGAGAGAGATTTTGTAGAAATGTGGGCAGAGATACCCCACAACAGCTGCAGAACAGGACGGAAACAGATGGCAGAAGAAGGGGGACTTTTGTTATTGCTGCCTTTTGCTTACTTGTTTGATGAGCTTTTCTAGGTCAAGAATATGAAGGTTGAAGTTAACAAATGTATTTCTTTAGTAATGATAATTCCATGAGACCAAGTCTTGTAGTGCCAAATTTAAAAGCATTGTTATAAAGTGTTGTGTTTAAGGACAATACAGCAAAGAGCTCAACATATACATAAATTTGGGGTTTAAGAGTAAAATGGGTACATGTACTGATATCAGTGGACAGAGTTTTTTGTGTTATTTATTTAATTGTTTTTTTTTATTTCACAGACGTTTGCTATCTTCTTCCTATTGGCATGGGTTCCTGTACCTGGTCTCTTTTCCTAGCAAGGAGAAATTGGGCTCTGAGTAGATCTCCATTCTCTATTTTCCCTTCTTGATTTCAATTTGTTCCTTGAATTCTAAGACAACAGAAGTCTGTATGTCTGTGGCCATTTTGTATCTATATTGTTCCCTGGACCCAGTGGGGCTGGATGGAGGAATTCCACGAGGTGCTCCGAGGTTGACTTGATCGGTAGGGTTGGGGCAGCGTTGATCTTTTTGTTCTTTGCCATCCGTCTGAATGATCTTGGGGCTCTGGACTCACTGACTGCTGATTCTGGGCAGGAGGTGAATGAGCTCAGGTGCATGGAATTGAAAGGTAATGAGAATGATTAATCAAATTCCTTCCAGTAAAGGCTGCCACGTGCCAGCCTCTGTCCTGGACAACCCTCCTACATGGGAATCAGAGGCCCGGCTCTGCCCTCAGGTATTTGGTATCCGAGGGTAGACATCTGTGTTTGGAGTGAACTGAGAGGGACTGGAGGGCTCTTTTGGCATGGTGTCATTGCTTCATTATGCCACTCTGCCAAGGTTTGCCTGCGATCTCCTAGGGCCATGCTCATTTAGTTATGGAAAATAGGGGGAACACGAGTTATGGGAAATGCACTTAGCTGTTGAGACAAGATGGCCCCAGTGGTGAGTCTCCCACATGGTGGAAAGTCCCACGCAGTGGTTAAGTGGTGACTGGCACAGGAAGAGATACGTGGGGGAATAAATCAATCTATTCTTGGCTTATTTATCTACCTGATTATATTTATCTGTTTGCTTAGTTTTTATTTAATCTAACTCTAGGTAAACAGATACAAAGGGAATCTGTTTTCTTGATGAGATGCCTACTCTCTCTCTATATATATATATCTATATATCTCTATCTATCTATCATCCATCTATCTATCTATCTATCTATCTATCTATCTATCTATCTATCTATCTGAATTATCTGTAAGAAGCTCTGACTTCTAGCATGTTGTCTGTGTAGTAGAAATTGCTGCCTCAACATCAAGGGGCAGCTATTAAAAGAAGAACCAAGAAATCTTTAGAGGACAAGGCAATTAGGTGCCTTTCCAGGTTCCTGCCATGCTGAATATGTGTGTCATTTGCTCTAGAATTCAGAATCGAGCCACTGGTTAGACATGCTGTGTGCCCGTGTGGTAAGTGCTTGTGCACAGGGCCAAACAATTCTCCCACTGTTGCTACATGGCAGGCACACACAGCAGGACTTCCTCCAAGCTGAGGAGGAGATACTCGATTGCACAGCCACTCTCACCAGAAAAAGGCAAACATCAGCCTTTTGCTGCCACTCATAGAATGTGTGACCGTGGGCAAGTCATTCAATTCTTTTCAGATCCTCAATTTATTTTGCTGCAATATGAGAAGTTCGAACAGTACCAACTTCTATTTACTTTTTTCAGAAGGTTGATTAGTGTCGATTGCAATCTGTTTTGGACACTCCAGATATAAAGCAAAACTAAAGGAGTCTTACTCCGTTTGAGGATGTCAGGGTAGATGGAGGACGCACCCCCACCCCTTTGCCACTACCTTCTTATGTCTTTGGAGATCTTGGGAGAGCTTTAAGGACCCTCCGGGGTCCCATGGAGCATGGCTGTAAAACCACTGGGTTCTGAAATTGCTCAGGTGTCTTCAATCATTTGGCAATTCCATAAAGGACAGATTGAGAATACTGCTTAATTTACCTGTCACTCTGCTCATGGTTTAGACTCTAAAACTTTAAGACTTGGTTCAGAGTGTACAAATCAGGAATTTTGGTTAGACTTTATTCAATTTCATTTTAAAATAGCAAATGGCTTTTTCTGCAGGAAAACACTAAATGGCAAATGCCACAGATGCAGCGGGAGGGCTTGGGGGATCCTGGGCCTGGGCTTAGGAGGCTGTGGTGGCTTCCACTGGAGGATTTGGCAACTGTCTTAGGGGCCATGGCATGGCCAACTTCCAGACCATAGGACTTCTGTAGGTAAAGACAAAGACAAGGAGTAGATCCCTGTCACCAAGCTGGGAGGGGACTGATCAAGGATGAGAAGATCAAGTCCCCAGAGGAGATCTACCCGTTTGCTCTGTCCATTAAGGAATCTGAGACTTGTGATTTTTTTCACTTGGGAGCATCTCTAAAAGATGAGGGTCTAAAAGTCATGCCAGTGCAGAGGCAGACTGCTGCTGGTCATTGGACGACTTATGTCACTATTTGGGGACTGTGATCATCATGTCGTCTTGGTGTGAAGTGCTCCACGGAGGTAGCTACTGCCATCCAAGGGGTCATCATCTTGAGCAAACTTTCCATCATCCCTGTGTAGAGAGGCTAATGGGGGAACAAGACTGGCAAGCTGCCACTGTTCCATGAAGGTGACAGACCACCATGGGTGTGTGCAGGTGTATACCTCATCCCTGCTTCCAGAGGTACTGGCCTTGTCTCTAATCACGTGTCCAAGAAGATGCTGCCACTGCCCAGTATCATGGCAGCTACTCATCAGCCAGGAGATGTACTGCCACCCTGGGCAAAGAGGCCACATTTGATTCCATCTTCAAGACCTACAGCCATTTATTTGACTGTGGACCTCTGGAAAAAGACTGTGCTCACCAAGTCTCCCTATGAGGAATTCACTGAGCATCTTATAAAAACCCACACCAGAGTTTCCATTCAGAGGAGCTAGTCTCCAGCTGTGGTCATCACATAAGGAAGGGTTTTATACAAGAAAAATAAAGTGAATTAAGTCTTTTAAAAAAAGATTGGATGGAAATAAAAGATCTTGAAAGACTGATATTTTCTGTTTATTTGCTCTTTGTTCACCAATAGTCACCCCACAGACTAAGTGGCCAGAGGAATCTCTAAAGAATTAAGGACTTCTCACCTTCGAAAACCACCATATTTTATAGATACCATGTAGTTGACACTTAACACACAAAAACAGAAGGTGAGAAAGCAACTTGCTAACAAGAGAGTTTTGGATAATGGGGCTAAGGGGGATTTTGAATATTTTTAAAACTTCTTTTCTGAACTTTAAGCAATACATGCATATATTTATAACTTTCACAGTCACAAAACGTTATTAAAATGAACATATTTTCATCTAAAAGTAATTAAGTTAATTAAAAAGATTATTAAGTCAGCACAAAAATTCAAATTAATAGTATTAAAAATAGCCTCTTATTGACTCCGAACTCAATGAGCCAGCACAGTTATAAATCTAAGACCCTGTATTGCCGGAACTTATAGAGGACCTCTTACCCCTTCTGGTGATGGATGTGCCTCATTCCTTCAGGGACAGAAGGCCAGTGACTGGAAAATACCCTGATAGAAGATGGAGTGACCATTCTGCTGGCCACTCACATGGGGCATTATTCACTGTTTGGATCGGAGCAGATGTTCAAATCCGTAATGGATTTCATTTAAAACTTCCGAGGCTCAGCTCTCCTACTTCTCTGTGCTATACACAAGGCATTCTTATAAGGTAGATGATAAGAGACTTTTAAAATAAAGATTTATATTTATTTCATGTGTATGAGTGCTTGCCTACATGTATATCTATGCACCGCACGCATGCCTGGTGCCCAGGGAGGCCAATAGAGGGTGTGGGATCCACTGGAATTGAAGTTAAAGACAGTTGTGAGCCACCATGTGAGTGCTGGGAACTGAGCCCACATCCTCTGGAAGAACAGTCGGTGTTTTTAACCACTGAGCCATCTCTCCTGCCCTAATAATATACTTTTATCACCCCTTCACTATCCTCTCTGTTTAGTGACATCCACAAGAAGACACTTGAGAAATGTTTTGAGAACTCAAGGTCAGGGCTGAATCTACAGGACAAGCTAAGCAAATACTTAGATACACATTGACTTTTAACCATGGTGGCCATTTAGGAAGTTGACAGAAACTGAACAAAACCTCTCTGTTTCTGACAACTCACTTTATCTATAAGGATCTCTAAGTTAATTAGACTTCTTATTCACTAGCAAATTAAAAAAAAAACCGCCCTATTTTCAGCATCTGCTTGTCTTCTTAAAGAGAGACAGGAGGCTAATGGATGGATGGAGAGATGAGGGCAGACAGAAATGGTTACAGTAGCCAGACAGATCCATATTCAGTTTATTATGTTTGATTTCCAGAGTTAATTGAGTGTTTTACCCTAAAATTGCCTTTTTCTTCCTCTTCATCTCTTTGCCATAATTTAAAAGATAAATGAAAGAAAAAAATTAATTTTAAAGTTTGCCTTCCAAAGTTGTTCAATGGTCTCTGTAGCCATTGATTCAAAGATAGTGCCAAGTGGGTAGATAAAACTGTCTTTTTTTGTGTTCCTGGATTAACAATTTGCTACTTGTTTCTTTTGGTGGGGAGGGGGTCGTTTTTCTTTTTGGTGGTGCTAGCTAGTCAGACAGAGGGCCTCAAACTTTCCAGGCAAATACTGTACGACTGAGATTGTTTGAGGCCATATGTATGAGGGAGCTTTGAAGGAATGATAGGGAAATAATGTAGCCTGTGGCTTTTGTTTTTTTTTTTTTTTTTTTTGGATTTTTCGAGACAGGGTTTCTCCGTAGCTTTTGGTTCCTGTCCTGGAACTAGCTCTTGTAGACCAGGCTGGCCTCGAACTCACAGAGATCCACCTGCCTCTGCCTCCCAAGTGCTGGGATTAAAGGCGTGCGCCACCACCGCCCGGCAACCTGTGGCTTCTTGCTGAAATACTTAGGAGAGAGACTAGGGTAGTATTGTGTGTGTTTATAGAGTTTATAAAGACTTCATCTTTAGGGTAGAAACACTCATTTTTGGGTGATGGATGAGCAAGCTAAGGTCTGGAATATGTAAGTAACCCATGTCACAAAACCTCTGAAGGACACAGCCAGAAATTGAATCTTGGATTTTAGCCTCTGAGCCTGGTGGTGTGCCCATTGTTCTTTCAATCGGTCAGATCATGTGCCTTTTGGTTCTGAGGTTCATGGCTGTACTCACCCTCTAATTCATAGTCCCACTGTATTCCTTTGTACATAATGTTGCTAAAATGGCATTGTCTACTTTCTTTCCTTTTTTTCTTCCAAAAAGAATACATCATATAATTTGATTCTCTTCGGGTTAGCTTTCTAATCTTCCGGAGTTGTGCTGAAAGTAAGGGCATGGGGCAGAAGGTGGCCTTGAATACTGAATAAGAAGAGAACTCTGTTACAAGACCCCATGCGACCTATAAGATGTGACCTAACCTCTTGGAATTCTGTGTCCCTCCTTTGCATAAAGACCTTGATAGCACCTGACCTGCATTCTGCATGGGGCTGTTTCCAGGGTTTGGAATAGTGGCTGTAAAGCACTGGTTATGTGGGAAGCGTCTGTCATTTATTGCATGGATGAGGACTTCTGGCCACGATTTGGTACAAGTGACTTCTTTCCAGGGAAGGAAAGTGTTTTAGAAACTTTCGGTCGTTTCTCTGAAATACTTGAGATGATCAACTGAAATGGAAGGATTCCTTTAGTTTCACTGCTACAGAAGTTCCCACCCATGCTTGGTTGGCTGTGTTCTGAGGGTCTGTGGTGAGGTAGAAAAATCATAGCGGAGGGCACATGATGAAGCAAGGGTGATTGCCCCGTGACCTCCAGAAAACAGGAGAACTGGAAAGGAGATGAAGTAGCAGTGGCAATTTCAACACAAGCCCCAAATAATCTGTGCCCCCACAGGAACCTTTGGAATGTTCTACCGCCTCACCATAGCATCAAGACCAGGAACAAACCTTTAACATATGACCTTTAGGGACATTTAGATTATAAACCCTTTACCAGAAGGCAGTTAGTATTGGCACAGAGGATTCCTGGCCAATTTTTTAAGAGACAGCTCTTGCCATCTCACATGCGTCTGGTTTTGATTCTTTCTCCCATTCCATATAACATCCTCTGATCCAATAAAGACCCCCAAAGGGAAGGATGCTGCTGGTGGTAAACTGGCCTGCTGTCCTAGGATGCTAGTATTAGCAATGTGGCTTTGTGTATTTTATTCCTATTTGGATTATTTGGACTATGGGGAGAGAATAGTCCTGGCATAAATTTGTGAGAGTTGCATTCTCAGATCTCAGGATGTTGTTTGTAGAGTAGGAAGTTTCTACCCTTCCTAAATCCTAAATCCTTCTTCCTTATTGAAGTACAACTAACTTTCAAAACCGACTCATCCAATAGCTTTCAAAAGAAAAAGTCACCAATCTCTAATAATTGCTCAATATCTATCAGCTCAGGGCTAGATACTTCTTTCTATAACTTCATTGACCTGGTGGGATATCACTGTTGTTATTTTGTTGGATTTCAGGTAAATAAAAACACTCTCTGGTTAAAGTCTGAGGTCATCCAAGAAGTAAGGGATCAAACCAGGATTTTAACTTGGTTTGCCAATGACAAATGCAAGGATTTTGGGGCACAGTTAGACATAAGGAGTGCACCAGTGAAACTCAAAATGGTCTTGTAATGGACTATTGAAAAAACCAACATCATACCTTGAATTCTGAAATTGGTTGGAGAAAGTTGGGATGTAATAAAAGGGGCAGTATATGGGGAGAAGAATGGGACCAGTAAGAGGGAGAGGGAAGAGACAGGTATGGGGTATAAATATAGGCAAAGGGACAACAGTGTTTTGATAGACATTAGTGGATGGTTTTGATAATAAAGAACTTTGATAATAGACATCAAATTTTCCTTTTCTTATTATGAAAATTAAGTTGTGTCCTTATAGAACAGGATACTCAGAGGTTTATATAAATGAGGTTTAACTGGAACACAACCATGTCCATTTGTACCCATATTGTTGACTGTTTTCTTCTTCAGTGGTAACCTGAGTGTTTCCAACAGAGACTATATCATGCAAAGCCTGAAATATTTACTACCTGACTAGTTACAGAAAAGTTTTGCTGACCTGGTGCAGAACATGTGAAAATTATAGAGAGATATTAAAAAGTCAGAAAATCATCAACCTAGAAATAACATTTTGCCATTCCTCTTAGTTTGTCTTCCTGAGTCATTAAATTGCTAGAAAATGTAGTTTTAATGACTGAATAATATTCTTTAGTATTAATGTACCACATTTTACTTGATCCCTCTTTTCTACACATAGTCTGCATTTTTCCTGGTGTTAATGATGCTCTGTGTACATCTGGATACACAAGTTACTGTTTTGCCTCTTTACTAACAAGTGAGATTATTTGATGAGAAGGTATAAGAATTGGTAATGTTCTTGGTATCTATAAAATATTGCTTTTACAGCTTACATTTAGCTGCATAGTATAGGTGGCAATATTCACTTCTGTTAGCCGCTGTTGGTATTGGGAAGTATGGTTTTGTCCTTAAAACTTTCACAGTCTATAGCATGAATATCCTCCTTTTCCTTTGTGCTATACACCTATCATTTTCTCTTGAGGATTTAAAGTTTTCATTATAATTAATTAGTACATGTGCCTTTTGCAAAGAAAATGGGTTTTATAATATCAACTTGTTTGAGTATAACATATATTTTGAGCATGTTCCCTTTCCAACACAGTCTCTGGTCTGCTCATCCTGCTAGGCTCTTCTTAAACAGCTCCCCTATTGTTATGTTACATATGTGTGTGAACAGCTCTGGTCTGATAAAAAAAAAAAAAGGTGATGCTGTCTTTCGAAATGGCTTATTTCACTTAACATTATGGCCATTCTACTCAGTTTTCTACAAGTGATGTAATTTCCCCCTCCTTTAGAATAGCTGAATTGTGTATGTACAACACATTTTATTTATCCATTCATCTGCTAATGAATACCTAGGTTGATTCTATTTCTTGATTATGATGAAAGTTGCCACAATAAACATGGATGTGCAGGCGCGTCCGTGGCATGCTGATTTAGATTCATTTGGGTATATTCCCAGGAGTAGTATAGCTGGACCATATGGTAGTTCTAGTTTTTGTTTTGGATGGAACTTGCCTGCTGGCATACGTCGTGGCTGTACTAGTTCTTACTTCCACCAGCACTGAGTTTTCCCTTATCATTTTGATGGACATTTTGTTAGTTACTATTGTTGTCATTTAGTGTTACCGATACATATCATAATATTTCAGACATTTTTGCCTTAATTTTGTTTGTATATTTTCCAGGCTATTTTTTTAAGGTTTATCAACTATTTCCTTTATGATGATCTCTTCCAGGACTTTTTCTTTGTTTAAAAATGTAGATATTAAATGTTCATCTTTTTTCTTATTTTTCAATTTAACTTAAAAATTCTGTAAAATTGAGTTCTGACACAAAGTACCGAACTGAGAGGTATCATATCCTTTTGTTTTTCAAGTTGCAAACTTATTAGTACAATTTACCAGTGATCCCTCCTATGCTGTCACTGGCTTGTACTGTTCCTTTTATTTCCTAAACTTTGGTAGATCCTAGATTCTCTTCTATACTCGGTTACTATTTTGGTGCTACTTATAATTGTATCATAATTTTAGCTAATATTGTTTTGCATTACTACTGATACCTTCTAGAAAGCCATCCTTCATTATTCTTTATTTTTGTGCCCATTTTTTAAAACTTCAGGTGCTTTCTGATCTTTATTGTGATGATCCTAGCACAAGGTTTATTAAACTATATCTCACAGTCCTAATGCAGGTGACCACTTTTATAAATAAAGTTTTATTAGAATATAGAGACACTCATTTGTTTATTCTCTATTATATAATTTCTTTACAATGGCAATGTTGAATAGATGTGGCAGAGACTATGGAGCTACAAGGCCTAAACAGATTCACATTACACTTTATAAAAGCTTACAGGAGGAATCCAAGTATCCAGGACACCAAGGTTAAAGGACTAGGAAATCATCCTTCTTGGAATACCACATATTTCATGCAGGACCTTCCCTATAAGTTCTAGCTTATTGCTTCTCTGTTTTCTTCCTTGCAATGTGGAGTCAAGAGGGAGGTCTCAGTTCTTCAGCTGGCCTTCTCACTAGCTGTTGAATGACGAGCATGTCTTCCTAGTCCAGCTTCTCTCTCGAGTTACCAGTACACACCATTCACTCACACAGAGTAAGCGCTGCCATGGCGATCTACCCCTTGAAAGAAAATCTTCTCATTGTTGGTTGAGTATTTCAGGTGAGCCACGGTTCTGATTCTGACCACCTTTTCACTATTCCTCTCTATCGACCCAGGCTAATAGAAGTCAGCCATGTCTGGATTATCAGAGTCCTACCATAGACGCATTTGAGACACTTGGATGGAAGAAGGTCAGAGTATGAGCTCTTGAAAGGCAACCAAGGTCACCAAGAAGGCTAATTCCTTAAGTGTGTGAGCATATCTGAAAGAGGCTGGCGACCTTTAGCTGTGGCAGGTGTGGACCCTGTGCTCATGAGTACTTAAAAGGAACTAAAGCGGGGCTTTTAGGGATTTTAGAAAAACTTAATAATCATATCTTCACAAGGACAGACACTATCCTGCAGAGAACATACAAGCTTCTGTTGGCTTGCTTATTTTTGTGACAGTTTTGAAACCCTGTCAAGTCCTGGTAAGAGGTACTGGCCTTCACTTCCTGTGGTCCAGGATGAGTTCTTAGGTGCACAGCAGGGAGCTGTGTAGTTTGCTGTAACTGGGCAGGGTTGCAGGAGAGGCAGGCAGAATGACACCCCTAAAATATCTGCAAGAGAAAACAAGTGCTCATGTGTGAATGTGTGATAGTGAACGTGATGTGTGGACGTGAAGAAGAGAAAGAAGATAGAAAAGAAAAGCAGGTTTTTGAAGAAAGTCATGCATATTTTCTGGTATACTCAGAATGTACAAGAAATGGATTAGGTGAAATGTTATGCATTAAAAACTATTTCCATACCTAGCAAGGATTGAGACAAACATTTCTAATAATTGTCACTCTTAGAAAGAAGGGATATCCTTTCTTTGGGCCCAGAATATTTTCTTCCTTCACACTATATAAGACTGATTAAACTGCAAGTGTGAACGAGAACTCTGTTGAACAGAAGCAACCTGGGAGAGGGGAAGCCAAGAGCCAGGGAAAAGTGGATGTGAACATAAAAGAAATGAGGGGACAACAGAAGCAGCAATGAAAATGAAAGCATTGCAAAGACCCACTAATTGGAGGTGGAGTTTGGTGATGATCTCTCAAGAGTTGGACTTAGAAGATGCCAGTAGGTGTTTGCATTGCTAAACACACAAAACTATGTCACAGGACTTAAGGATGGTTTAGCTACCCAGGGCTCCACTGTGAAGAAGTTAACATATGAGGCTTGGCACTACTGAATGTCTGGGTTCACTGAAATGTGTGTATTGATTCTGCTGCTTCCTGATACAGTTACAATGCACACGCTCTAATGATCCCGCCCCTAAGAGATGTGCTGAATTCATAGACATCTGATCCTCTCCTTTTGAATGGCAGGAATTTCATCCTGTGATATTTCAGATAGATTGGCATGATTGGCTTGTTAGATCTTAAAGGAAGCTGGAATGATAATATAGTGTCTAAGATTATAGACTGTGTGGTCAGAGAATCTAGCTTTGAATCTGTGCAACCTGTGTTTTAGAAAACACAACTCTGTGAGTCTGTACATGGCAATGATCAAAGTTATTTTTTGTAATATACTGAGACATAAGTGAAATGGTACAGGCTGCTTGACATTGATCAATAAGTATTAGTTAGTTATTGATTTAGTGTTATGATTATCCTGTGTATTATACGTCATGGTAGCTATCATTATTATTATTTGTAATAGTATCTTTGTCAAACAAGTAGTCATTTTGCATTACAGATTCTTGCAAGAACACCTTAGGAAAGTGAAGTGAAATAAAGTTATTTCATATCAGGTACCTACTAGTTTGTTTCAGGTCAAAAGTAATTCACAAGGGATAACAGAATAGTATTTTGTTAAGTAAGATACCTGCCAGGCGGTGGTGGTGCACACTTTGAATCCCAGCACTCAGAAGGCAGAGCAGGGCGACCCCTGTGAGTTCGAGGCCAGCCTGGTCTACAGAGCGAGTTCCAGGACAGGCTCCAAAGCTACAGAGAAACCCTGTCTCAATAAAAGGAAAACAAACAAAAAACAAAAAGAAAAATGATTAATTAATGTTTGAAGTAAAAATGTAGATAATTTACTTTTAGTTGGAAAGCAAGGCTAAGTATTAAATCAATCTTGTTTGACACAAGCATAGTTGTAATCCCTAGAGCATTATAAAATAGCTGAAGGATAGATTAGATTATTTTTACCTTTGAGAGTCCAAGGACCCATGATGGATGCTAAAAGTTCTGATTTTCAGGTTCACTAGTCTACTGAAAAGAGACCATCATTTGGTGACCGTAGGACAGGCTTCAAAGCCACAGAGAAACCCTGTCTTGAAAAACCAAAAAAAAAAAAAAAAAAAAAAAAAAAGTTTCATTTTGCAAGAATTGTGTGTCTGAATGCAGTTATAGGAAGTAATACAAGGAGTTACCAAGTCTCCTTTATCCATTTGTCTTTGCAGTAACATCTAACAAAATGACTATGCAAGCTCAGGCAAGGCAGAGGAGTAAAGACAGATAACACCACGAGGCTTTCTCAAATTGCCTGTGTTAGAGTTACTCTCCCCTTACACTCTGGAGAGTACTAACCCACCCTCCATTTCTGTAATTCTGTTATTGCAAAATGCTGCATAAAAGAAGTCATGTCTTACGCAAGTATCAGCTAAAATTTCAGCTTTAGCTTTATTCCCTCAGTAAAACATATATCGCTGTTATTCAGCCATTCACCCATGGTAGGGTACTGCATTATTTCCATATCTGGCTATTATGAAAAAAACGGCTGTCAATGTTTAGGAATACTTTCTCATATGAGCACCCAGTAGTGCCTTTGTCATTAATTGCAAAGTAATTTTTAAAATGAAACCACGGAAGTGTTTTCCAGAGGTCTTGACAACAGTTTCTGGAAGGCCCACGCAGGAGGCCTTTGGTCATAGCATTTTGACTGTATGCATTCTTATCTTATTATAGCATTGCAACAGTGAAATCTCACTGAGTCTGTGGTGTCCATACACATTTCTTCAGTCACTTGTGATGTGGAATGTGTTTCCTGCTACGTATTTGTCGTCTTTGGGCTGTCTTTAGTGGAATGCATTGTCAGCTCTTCTCAATACTTCAATGGATTTATAAACGTGGAGTTGAGAGTTCTTTCTAGTGTTTTGTTAAATGTGAGGCTTGCACACGCATCGCCCCTTTCTGTAGCTTGCCTTTTCATCCTCCGCACACAGCCTTTTGAGCAGAGTATTATTTAAATGAAGACCACTCTATCAATTTTTGGGAGGGTAATCAGGTTTTTATTGTCAAGAATTCTTTTCCAGATGTAGCATCTTCAAGAGTCTTACCTATGTTTTATTCCTAAATATGTTACTTTTCTACATTTTTCTTTTTCAGTCCATGATGTACTTAGAGATAATTTTAATAAAAACATGACTCTTAGATTGAAGTTCATTACTTGTCTGGGAAGTTGGCTGGGCATTGTTCCTCTACTGTGGTTGTGAAGCTTATTTTTCTCCGTGGAATGCGTCTGTACCTCTGTTAAAAAAATTAGCTGACTGTATTTGTTTTGGTCTAACTTTTCAGCCACACATTCCTGTGTCTCTCCCTGTAACATTTTCCCACAGTCTTTATTTCAATACTTACACAATAGGGTTTGAAATCGGGTAAATTGATTTTCTTTGCTTCAATATTATTTTCAATATTGTATTAGGTACTCTGTTTCTTTTTCCATCCTATAACTATTTGAAAGTTTGTATCTATAACAAATATTGCTCAGATGTCAGCAGACATCACATTAAACCTGGATGCTAATCTGTGTTAACTGAAATGTTTAGTGTGTTGGTTTTTTACTCCATGAACATAGTGTGTCTCAATGTATTAAGAGTGGCTTCAATCATTTTCATCAGCATCATGCACTTTCCAGCATACAAGTCCTTTTAGAGTTATTCTTAATTTGTTCAGTGTTTATAAATGACTTTTTTTGGCTATGTAAATGTTCATTGTAAGTATATGGGCATATAATTAATATCTATGTGCATATTTTGTTCTCTGTGATACGTTGCTAAACTCACATGTAATTTTCTACTTGGGAATCACATTGTCTGAAAATAGGGATAGTGCTTTCAAGTCTGTATATTTTGCTTTTTTCCTTTTACCCCTTCCCTTCTCTTTTTTATCTTTGTCACTTTTTGCATTTCATTTCTTGTTCTTCTTTTCTCTCCCCACCCCCCACCCCCCGCCTTATTTCCCAGACTAGAACTTCCAACACTATGCTTAGTGATAATGTGGACGTTCTTGCCTTGTTCCTGATCTTAAGGGGGGGGATATAAAATTAACTTTGGAGTTCTATTAACATGAGGAAACTTACTGCTATTCTTATAGTTTTGAAAACCTTTTGAAATTGTGAGGGTGTTGGATTTTAGTGAGTGCCTTTCCTGTTCAGTTTAAATGACTGAATGATCTCGGCTCTTGTCTGGGATCATGTTGGATTACATACATACAGTTTTTAATATACAAACAACTTGCACACTTAGAATAAACCACAGTTTATTATCCACAGTGTATGATTTGTTATGTTTATTATTAAATTCTATTTGTTAATATTTTGCTAGGAATTTTGTGTCTGTAACCATGTAGGATTATTAGATTATGTGTTTTCTTTTCTACGTTGTCTCTGTCTCATATTAGTATCAGAGGAATGTTTCTGTCATCAGAATAGCTGGGAGTATATTCCCTTCTCTCCTGCTGTCTAAAGTTAGTCTATGGAATTCACATTCATCCTTTTGTAGATGTTTGGAGGAACTTTCTGTTGTAACCATCAGGGTCTGGTCACCAGGTCCATTCTGGGTAGTATTTTAATTAGGAATATGAGTTCCTAATAGGTAAGTTACTTGACAGGTAATACCAAATGATGGTTTGTGGTTGTTAGTATTTAAGATTTCATTTAAATTGTCAAAATTATTTGTTAAAATTGTTTTTGCTATTCATTTGGTTTTCCTTTTGGCATCGTCCAGGGTTATACTGACATCTCTTTTCTCATTCTTAATATTGCTCATTTGCTTCCTTTTTCTCTGTCAGTCTTGAAAGAGCTATTTCAGTTGTATTGATTCTTGAAGGAATTATTTTTGTTGTTGCTTCATTCATTTTCTAAACTTTTTGTTTTTACTTTGATTAGCTGCTGGTTTTCTCTTTATTCTTTCTTCTCCTTCAAATTTTTTTAAATCTTGAGACATAATGCCTTCACCTCATTTTAGTATGATTATTTAGTGTCGTATTTCATATATACATGTAACGTATTTTGACTGTATTTCCCCCTATATTCTCCCTCCTCTTCCACTTTTCCCCATTCTCATTTTTTTAATTTAGATGATTGACGTGAGATATGTGATTTGCAGTTAATATTATACATTTCCTTTTCTGGATATTTTATATAGTGATGTAGTCACTGATAAGTTGCCCATGTGGCTCTAAGTAACATCTCACCCATATTTCTGTAAGTCAACCTAATTAAGTTCATTGGAATGCCAAAATAATACATAAATATATAAATAAATAAGTCAGGAAAGTAGAAGGAAGTCTCTTTGAGAAGAAAATGGGCATCAGTGTAAGTAGAAGGGTACAAGAGAGAATATTGGGTAAATATGGTCAGAATACATTGTGAGCATAGATGAAATGTCAAACTGAAACCCATTACTGCAAAATATTAATGTATGCTTATAAAAATAGGTTTCTTTTTTAGGATTTTTCTTTGATCCATCATACATTTTATATGTTATATATTTATTTTCCTTCATTGTAGTGTATTGTTTGATTTTCTTGAGTCTTTTGTTGTTTCATGTATTATTTTGGTGTATCTCGATTAGTTCAAAATTATGTTTAATTGCTTTTGTTATTTCTTCCTAATTTAATTAAGTGTCTGGCTGGAAAACACACTCTGGTATTACTTCTTTTAAATTGTTGGGTTTCCGTTTTATGAGTTCTCTTAGTATATATGTTGCATATAAATTTTGAAAATGTGTTTCATTTTACTCTTGGGTAAAGGATTCAGTAAAGGAGAATTAAATATTTTTTTTTTTTTTTTTTTGGATTTTCGAGACAGGGTTTCTCTGTGGTTTTGAAGCCTGTCCTGGAACTAGCTCTTGTAGACCAGGCTGGTCTCGAACTCACAGAGATCCGCCTGCCTCTGCCTCCCAAGTGCTGGGATTAAAGGCGTGCGCCACCACCGCCCGGCGAGAATTAAATATTTTTGACTGATGGCATTTTTCTATATTCTTTTGTTTTTTGTTGATGATGTGATGCAAAACAATAAGCAGTAATGCATTCTTTAACGTAAAAACAACAAACAAGATGAAATGTAAAAGCCTAATATGTAAAGTAAAAGAGAATGGGCAGCTCGATTTAAAAAGATAACCCAACCATTTGCCCTATAAACAGCAGCCACTTTTAATAAAATGACAAGAATGGGGTAACAGTAAAATTCTAGGAAAATACAGATTGGCAATATAAATTGGAATAAATCTTGAGTAACATTGATAGCTTCAAATAAATTAGACTTTAGATAAAAAAACAATTATAAGATACAGGGAGAATTACATGACAACAAAAAAGGGTTACTCTACCGAGAAGACAGTATGCTCTATATGAACGTTTTAAAAACAAAACTAACTGGAGTTAGAGACTTCACATGCCTCCATCAATAACTAATGTTTGTACTTAGTAGAAGGGTCAGGGATGACTGAGTCTCCCCATTTTCCCGGAAGTGGAAGTCTATACCTTTGTTTTGAAAAATATTTAATAAGGTATTGATAAATGTATGATAAATGACAGAATGCTTGATGGTCCCTGATAGGCTGAGTTGATAGATGTAGTTAAGATTCCCAGGGAGCTTTGCAGGGTGTGGGATTGTCCTTAGAGCTCTTAGACTCTCTAGATGAGAACTACCCTTGGGGATTGTCTTTACAGCTCTCAGTCTCTGTGGATGAGAACGTCCATCTCTCTGTCCTGTTTCTCTGATTATCATTGAACTTGTCCCTTACTGTGACTTGTTTTGGTGCTAACCTGCAAGTCCTCTGCGGTAATGTATGGCATTGGACTTTCAGCTGTTTTCTGGTGAAACAGTACTTAGCTGGACCACATATGGCAATAACTGGCTGTTAATAGACTATCATCATAGTTGGTATTTACTATTCACTTTAGCCATGTCTTGGTATTTTAGATTCTTAGAAAATCTCCATGACTGTAATGGTCGCGGTCTTCAAATTCTTGTACTACTGCTAACCTGAAGCCATTGAATTCTTCTGTTATAGACTAGTCAAACAGGTCTCTAGGAAAAATGCAAATTAGATGAGATATATTTTTCTTCAGGACACTGGCAGTTACAGAAGGAATTTAGAATTAGATACAACTAGTGGGGATTCTTTCAGAATCATTCATTTAGACTAGATTTATTGCCATTTAATTTTAAGATATGAAGAATGGAAAAATAAGCAATTGAGTTTTTCCCCCTCAGCTGGCAGAGAAACAACTACAAAACAATTTTCTCTATTCTACTGGGAATATCGAAAGTCATGGAAGAAACAAATGCATTTTTCATCTTTAAGATTAATTTTTCTAAGAGTGGAAAAGATATAACAATTTGCTGTTGTTACTTAACCTTGGAACTAAGGTTCACGGTACCCCCATTTCTTTTCATTCCCGAACAACAGGGAAAAGGCAGAATGAGCTTTCTGAAAATTCCAGTCATGTTCAGCAGAATCCGGTGTGCCTCCCTTGAGCCAACAGAATTTACATTGGTAATGCCTCTAGAACTGAAGCTCACTACGGGTAGCACGTTTATATTCTTTAGCTTCACAGACAGACTTCAGAGGAACTTTACCTGCTTGTCAGTCAGTCAACCCTAAAACATTCACTTCATTTCCTGGGATGATGAACTTCCAAAGGGTGCTAGAGAAAAATTCATCGACCTGAGGATCCTCTAGAGGCATGGGTTGCATTGAACTATTTATTGGACTCTTGCTCTTCCACTGGACTAGACAGCATCGCTTATAATCACTATTAGTTAGACACCACAATTCTGACTTCCCTTCTCTTCCTCCTCCTCTTCTCCCCCCACCATTGACTGTAAGGCTAGCATCTTATACCAGCTGCTCTGTGGTATAAACAGCAATTTACATAGCATGGTTCTGACACTATGAAGTCCAATAGTAAGTTAATAGGACATTCATTGTCTGGTGAAGGCCACAATTATTACAACACCCTGGGATCCTCTTTTAGAAGATGCTAATCCAATCCGGAAAGTGGAGCTCTAATGGCTTAGTCACTTCTCACATGGGTTTCGGAGGAACACAAACTTGACAGTTGAAACAAAGGCAGACTTTTACGTCCCTCGGCTTTTACAAACCGCCTGTATCTGGCAGGGGACCACTTTTTAACTAGTATAAAGCTAACTGGCGCACATGCAGACTAAATCCATAACTCACCCTTAACACCAATTCCTCAGGTGAGCTAATCAGCATAGTCCAAGAACAGCACCCAGAGCCAGAGGGCAGCACAACACATTCATCATTTATAGGTGATTAGTTTTGAGAATTGTAACATCTAGGTCAGGTAAGAGCGGTGAGTTGCAGAAGCTGGACTAGGTCTCTGGTTTGCTAGATTCTAATATCACAGCCGTTTACAGGAGGCACTGGACCTGTTAAGATGGTGCTTCTGTTGGAAAGCACATAGCGAGTGATGGATCGCCGGTCAGATGATGAAGTTCTGTGTGCGGCGTGGCTTATTATACACCGTGTGCTGTGTGCTTCGCACCACTGACCTGCTTCCAATCAATGCATGTTCTTCTGAATATTGATAAGATGAGGGATGCAGGGCCTTCTGCCGACCCCGAGGACATCGTGAGTGTGAATGAGCTAACGTTTTGAAGAAAAGGTTTATAAGCGGGACTTTCCACTTGGTAACCAGAAAGATCTGAATTAGTGAAAAGTCAGAATAAATAATTGCTTAGAATTTTCAAAACCTCACATTTAACAGTGAGAGCCTTCGTCAATGAGAACAGAAATTTATTAAGTGGGTTGATAGATCTATTTGTTGAATATATATGATGGTTCATAGAAAGTTTGTACTTATATGGATTTGAATCAAGAAGATCCAATTCCAAGTGTTTTAAAGCAGTTTGTTATTATGAGGAACTTGTTTGTTTCTTTTCAGGCCTCAAGCCCATGCGTATGTTCCTTAGCAAGCCTTAGTACAGCATAGGGCTGACCTGAAGTTAGTTCACACACAAAGGACTGTAGATTTTAAATACAGAACATAGAAAGAACTTCGTGGTCTACTAAGAGCTTATACGCAATGGGGTAAAGCCTGACAGAGTCTGAAATGGTAGCTGTGTGGCTTCTAATCCTGAGACAACCTTAGTAATCTATGATCACGGATAGGTTGTCTAGTGTCTCCAGAACTCTATGTGCTCATTTCTGACATTGGTAAAATACCTGTGCTGGCTAGTTTTATGTTAACTTGGTACAAGCTGTATTCATCAGAGAGGAAGGAGCCTTAACTGAGAAAATTCCTCCATAATGTTGGGCTATAGATAAGTCTGTAGGGCATTTTCTTAATTAGTGATTGACGGGGAGGACCCAGTCCATTGAGGGTGGTGCCATCCCTGGGCTGGTGGTCCTGAGTTCTATAAAATGCAGGCTGAGCAAACCATGGGGAGAAAGCCAGTTAGCAGCACCCCTCCATGGCCTCTGCATCAGCTCCTTCCTCTAGGTTCCTGTCCTGTTTGAGTTCCTGTCCTGACTTTCTTTAAGATGAACAATGCTGTGGAATTATAAGCCAAATAAACCCTCTTTCTGCCCAAGTTGCTTTGGTCATAATATTTCATCATAGTAATGGATGCTCTAACTCAGACAATGACCAGTAGTGCACACCTAATAAAATTACTGGGATATGAGATGATGTAAAGCATGGGAAATGCTGTGAATTATATCAACAATGGCGTAAAGCTCAACTACTTGTATTATTAGTAAAATTAACACAATTAAGAAACAACTGGAGATGATGCCCTTTCTTTGTGAGAGGTTTATAGGTAATAAGTGAGTCTATCTTTGTTCGTCTTGCAGAATGACAGCTCCATAGATAATGTTCTACCCCCTCATTTCTGCTTCTTGTCTAAAGCAGGAATAAATAGACGGCAATAGATGGCAGGTTCAATCCAAAAATATCCTTCAGCGTTTTATCTAACCTAGCACTGGGTGACTTAGCGCTTCTACGTAGGACTGGCATAAATGGTTTCAGGACCCCTGCATTTATTTCAGAATATCCAGACATGTGCAACTGCCTGGCACCCGGGAACTGACCAATAGGAAGGAAGGAACTGAGGTAACTGTTGCAATTGACTCCTACCTTTTGCCCTGCCTCCTGTTCTGCTCAGGGCAGTGACAGCTCAGCTTCAAAATGTCCTCTTCAGCTTTGCATTCTGATCACAGCTGTTATTGAAGGGCTCTGGCTAATAGGGGAATAGATATCCCCGGTATTTCCCAGAACGGGGTGCTCATTCTGGGACTCTTGGGTCCATGTGACTTCCTGAGCTGGTGAATCACTCTCAGAAAGGGGACAGGTTTGGCATGACACAAGCCTGCAGATTCTAGTAAATCTCCCGGGAGAGGAGGAAGCCGCTGAGAGTCTTCTTTGCTGGCTGTCGCTCCCATTGTATGCACAAAACACCCGGTCCCAGGCCCCAGATGTGTGCAGGTTCCTAATTGCCAGCACTGCACTAAGATTTGAAGGGTGAGAGAAGAGTTGCAAAATCACGAACACTGAGGGCGGTGTTAGTTAGGAAGAAGGCAGCCTCCTGCACACTGTTGTAGGTGTTAGTGAGATTATCAATTGCTGGCTCCGGCAGAGACACAGGACTGGAGGGCTTGGGGAATGTGGTGGCCCCTCTCTTCACTGCTTCTGTCCCCCACTCCCAAGGTTATGCCTTCCCAGGGATCTGTACTCTGCACTTCCATTTCTGCAGTGAAATTAGCTGGAGCTCGGCAGGTAAGTCTTTCAGCTCACCTTAAAGCAAAAGGAATGTGAGCAGTGGTGGGGCTGGTTATGCCCCATCCTCTTTATATTGGATGTTTTTTCTTAGTGCAGAAGTAGAATTTGGGAGGTTACGTGGGGAAGGGTCAGCGATTTGAAGGAGTCAGATGAAGTATGTGGCCCTGGCGGAAGAGGAAGTGGGGGGAGGTAAACAGAAAGAAGGAAGAGGACCCTGGCATTTTCTTTCTAACGAATCTTGCATTCCTTTTTTCTTGGAAATTCTTTCTGTAGGCTGGTACCTGGCTAGAGAACAGGGTCTCAGGCATGAATCACATCTCTGATGCTCTTCCCCCCACCCCCTGGTTTTGGTTACCGCTGCATAAGAGCAGGCAGACAGAAGCAGGGTTGCTGGTTGTCAATACAGGCTGCAGGAGTCAATAAGCAGCCAGACAGGGAGTGAAATTGGAGGAGGCAGCTATAGATTTCTTAGGTTATTTCTCGTGAGTTTTTTAGAACTTGTGTGATTCAGGCTTGTCAGTTACTATTCTGAGCGGGGCTGAGACAAACACATTCCCTCAGTGTACCAGATGTTGTCTCCGGGCTCCCAGTTTCCAGAGGCACCTGGGTTGGCTTCATTGTGGGGAAGGGGAGTCCAGGCAAGAGGCAGGGCTAAGGAAGTGGAAACTCTGACAGTTCTGCTGCTCTAGAATGTGGTAGGGATAATAATACGGTTACTAGGATGGTGCTAATTTAGTTGGAGACCAGGGTCTGTGCAGCGGCCAGTGCAGTTCTTAGGTAGGTCACACTGGGTACTCAGGAAACGCATGTTGATGAACTAGTACTAGCAAAAATCTATTGCTTTGGGGTAAGTTAGAATTGGAATACCATGTTTTGCTTAGAATGGAATAATAACACGCATTGGAATTATGAAAAAATAAATTCTGCTGAATCATAGAATAATCCCTTCGAGTAGAACTATTTGATTCACAAACATTCTTTCCCCTTATCTTTTTCTCTATCTCATTATTAACCACATAGATCCATAGGATTTCAGGTAGCCTATGAGACAGATTTCATGGGAGTTAATATCACTGGCTCTAAGAAATAAAGGAAAAGCTATAGCTTTTATTCAGTAGTTGGCCTTGCGTGTTTCTGCAGTGACATGGGTGCTGAAACATAAGGCTATGTATAATTTCCATTTAAACATTCATTTCAGCTCCCTCTTCTGCCAGCCTCTTGCTCGATGCTGCCAACAGGGAAAGATGTAAGTGGGTGGCTTTGCTCTCTTTGCATCTTAATGGAGACAAAATAATCAGAGGGTAGGTAACCAGCACACAGGCGATTGGGGAATGCATGGTGACCGGACGTTTTGCCTCTGGGAGGCAATAAAGGGGATGATCAGGTGACTCTTCCCCATTCCTTAGGCTGCACTCCTCTCTGATAGCTGTACAGGGCTTGGCTTCCTCTGCACCACTGTTTGAAACAGAATCTGAAAGTGCATGCTCTCCCTTTCCATCTTGCTTAATCCAATATTCTATTATTTTCTCAGCTACTAAACTATTCTATTATCACTGATCACAGCCTGCTCGGTTCAGAGTGTTGGCCATGGGCTGTGCTGTACATACAAGCTCCAGGGGCTGCCTGGAGCAATGCTGGGGATGGAGTTGGGGGTTCCAGGTAATTTATAAGTTTACAACGGTGCAGGCTGGGAGGCTGCCTGAGAGCCAAGGGGGATGTGGACAGATGTTGTACATACTTGATAGATGGGGCTCAGCTCATGCCTCCACCTAGGCTTAAAGATGGGCGTGGGTCATATTCATTCATTCAACCCACACAAAAATACTGACTTAATAGAGTTTTTGGCATACTCAGAGAATGAAATGCCATGTCCTCCCTCCCACCTACATCCTTCCTCTCTCCCTCTCTCTGAAATAGGATTTCATGTAGCCTAGGCTGGCTTCCAACTCCCTGTCTAGCCCAGGATGGTCTGAGACGGAGACTTTTAACCCTTTTCCCTTCACCTCCTGAGTACTGGGATCACAGACATGTGCCACCATACCTGGTTTATACAGTGTTAGCGATTGAGCGAACCCAGGACGTCCTTCGTGATAGCCAAACACTCCACCAACTGAGCCACAGCCCAGCCCCAATACTAGGCCACCTTTTCCCCAAGCAGGCTACTCTACTTCCCAGCTATGGAAGGCAGTTGCATTCTCTCACTGATTTCTCAGCTTAGAAAGAAGTTTTATCTGATTTCACAGATGAGGAAACCGAGAGTCACGCATTTTATACGCACCTTTCCTAACACCGCACAGCCAGGGAGTAGAGGAATCCGGATTGAAAACAGTTGCTTTAAATGTATTGTGTCTGCCGAAAATCACATTTGGAGCAGATTCTTTTATGAGCTGGTGCATGTTTGGGGCTGCAAAGATTCGGGAAAGTACCCCATGGAAGAGTAAGAATGGAAGTGAGCCTCGAAGGGATGACAGATAACAAAAGCACAACTCCAAGTGTCTGTAACAATGAGGGTGGTTACTGGTTCATGTCATTGAGATGAATGTCTCCCTGGTCTGGAATTTTCTGTCTGATGTCACTTGCTGTGTTGACTTTATCATTAGGTTCTACCTACTATTCTCTATTAACAGTGGTCCTCAACCTTTCTAATGGTGTGACCCTTTAATACAGTTTCTCACGTTGTGGTGACCCCCAACCATAGAATTATGTTCATTGCTACTTCATAGCTGTGGTTTGCCTACTGTTACAAATCACAGTGTAAATATTTGTGTTCCCCAATGGTCTTAGGTGACTCCAGTGACAGAGTTGTTCATCCCCCAAAGGGTTGAGACCTGCTGTTCTAGATCCACCAGCTCAAAAGCTGTAGGATGACTACAGTGTTCACACACACACACACACACGGATTTTAAGGTTTGTTTTTTCTTATTGGCCTCAGCCATGTTATTGAAAAATAGAAGATAAAAAGCTATTTAACACCTCTTCCTGGGTAGTGGTGGCACATGCCTTTAATTCCAGCACTTGGGAGCAGAGGCGGGAGGATCTCTGTGAGTTCAAGGCCAGCCTGGTTTACAGAGCTAGTTTTTTTTATTATATTAATTAATTGATTTATTTATTTATTTTTTGACAGGCACCAAAAGCTACACAGAGAAACTCTGGCTCCAAATAAACCAAAATAAATGAAACAAAACAAATCTCAACTCAACACCTTTTCCTAAAGAATATAGTTGAGATTAATGGAAAAGAATTGTTTTTTTTCCAGAGGGAAAGCAAGGTGGGAAAAGGAGAATGGATTTTTGGTATCCCCTTGTCATCCTCTAGCAGAGAGCTGAGTTGAGTGTGGTAGCGGGAACTGAAATCTCAGATGAACAGCCAGGGTAGGGGGAGAGTTGGATCAGGAGAGGCAAGCAGCCAGCAAAATCCACTTACCAGAGTATCTGACCCTAAAGCTATATTGCCACAGCTGGATAGCTCCATCTCAGACTCCAGAGGTTCTCTGAATAATGAGTTAGGAATCAATGTTGCCAACAGGTTGGGTTCACATGGCTGGAAGTGATTGACTAGTCTTCCCATGAATGCTCCCAAGATGCCTCCCCTGTCTGAGGCTACACAAGGTTTGTACCTTAGTAACCTTTCCATGCCGTGGCCACCGATTTTGGTATAACTTTGCTCACCACTGATCATATAAAGATAAAGCGAGAGCCCTAGGTCTCGAGAGCCTGATACATGGTCCTAAGGCTATAGCTTCCAACAGTTTCACTCTCTCTCTACCAACCAATGCCTACATTTTCCCAAGGGCTTCTGAGGTCAAGAGGAGAAAGCTGTATTTTGTCCTCCAAAAATATAGAGTTCCTTCTCCTTCTCCACCCCCTACTCCCTCTTCTTCTTTCCTAGAGAAGCATGAGAGGTAAGAAGGCAGGATTCTGTGCTAGAAGCAATGAAGACATATGGATTTAGTCTGGGTCCTGTGTAGACAGTTTCCCAGTTGGACTTTGTACAAGTTTCTTTAATTTCTGAGACCGAAGCCTCAGCACAGGCTTTTCTTTCTGTCTTCTTTCTCCAGGAAGAATTATTTTACTGTCAAGCTTTGTTATTCTAGCAGAGCGTGCTGGGTTGTGCTTTGGAAGGCTGTTTCTGCCTGCTTGAGTCAAATTAGATGTAGCAGGTGCAAAGGGCTGAAGGAGACTCAGTGGTTGATAGAATTACAGCCTGAATTCGTGGAGGCATTTGGAGCCCTGAACGTTGACCCTTTGAGTCCTGTACTGAACTGATCCCCCAGCTTTCCTCAGCCTGTGTTGCATTCACTTGTGAGAAACTACAAGACCCCAAGTGGTGTCTGGAAATAAGCCTAGCTAACATGGCTTCTTCTCTTCCCTTTCTGCTGTTTGGCATCCCTGGGTTTCCTTTACACATCTCACCAGTCAAGCAAGTCTTATTAATGTTATATCCAAATCCCTCTTAAACCCCATGACCTTATTCATCTCCACTGTTCCAGTGCTGTGTTCTGCCTCACTGAGCTTTTTAAAAGTTTTTTAAATATAATTTTTGATAATTTCATGCCTGTATGTGATATATTGTAAACGTATTCACCCCGTCACTCCCTTTTATCCCCACTTTACTCCTAAATACCCCCTTTTAAAAATATGAAATATTTTCCTTATTTCTCTCATGTCCATGGGAGTGTGTGCATGTGTGTGTGTGTGTGTGTGTGTGTGCACTCAAGATAGACTCAAGAAAGGTTATTGAATGAACGTGGAATAAAATCTTGACACAGGTGGAGTGTTAGGATAACAGGCTCTGTGTTCCCAACCCTCTGCTGTCTGCAAGATAAACACCAAGTTGTTGTTTCTATGAATAATTATGGGAAATACTGAGGTCCTCTTCCTTTCAGCATATCGTGTGCCTGTGATTGACTTCTTTCTGTCTCATAGTTTCACAAGTACATGGCAGCCATGTTTGCTTCCACATGAAAGACCATCCCCCAGACTTCCCACATTCCTCCCTTGCTTCTCAAAGGGCTCATTTTATCAGGTTCGTTTTTGGCAGCTGCTGGGAAACCTGATCTAAGCCCAAGCAATGCTAGAAGTGCCTGCTTAACAGCTTGGCAGGGAAGAGAGGCAATTGAATTACCTGCTTACACTTCTGATCTCCCAAGCTTATGTCAGAGCGAGAAGATAATAGAAGAAATTGTTAACACTGCTTGGGACTAGTGAGTCCACACAGTGGAGAGATTTATCACATGAAAATGCCTGCTTTCTCTGAAGGTGAATCTCTTTCTCCATCACAACTGCCTACTTCCCCTCATTTTCCCCATAACAAATTTCCCTCTACGCTATCTTTACTCTGGGTACATTTGCTCTGGAAACAGAAAGACCTGGTAGGCAGCTCACAGCTCATGGTCAGCTTGATGGTAGTCTAGGAATTAATCCAGAGAAGTCAATTTTAGGGACTTCAAGGCAACTCTATGCTCAGAAAATTCTCCCCAGTGTGATGGCATTTAAAGTAGGTGGGTAAGGGGATTCATGCTGGGTTTCTCCACTGTATGCTGAAGGGATGAGAAAATGCTTGGAACGTAAGCCCTAAGACAGGTTAAGGATGGAAGTTTCTGGGAATGTCAGTACATCTTAGGTTGAATGTTACCCTGAATGCCTTCTACTCAATGAATTTACTTATAAAACATTAATAGGAATCATCAAATGAGGGTGATCAAATATCCTCTCCCAGAAAGTCCTATACCAGGGCTTCAATTTCCACCATTTGAAACTTATTCCTAATGCCTCAAGATAAAATATGAGTAGTTTTACAGACCCCCCTGCCAAGGGTCTTTCATTCATTCAACACATGCATTTAAGGCTGGGGATTGAGCTGGTGGCTCTCAGCCACGAGAATGAGAATGTCTCATGGAAAATAAAAACATAAACAGAACTCATGACACACCAGTCGGTCGCTGTTCTTTGTGCTTGCTGTTTGTGAGTCACTTCATTGACACAACAGCTTCAAGAGACACATCCTCATTTTGTAAGACGGGGCACTGGGACCATGAGTTTAGTGTCTTTCCTAAACGCAAAGAGTTAATAATTCAGAAGCCAAAGAGTACAGAATTCAGGAACAATTTTTTTGAATAACCATGTATAAGGTGCCTTGAGAGCAGAGGGAAGATTGAGCTGTGTGGATGCAGGAAAGACAAGTGCAATGGTGACCAGGCCCACCATCTCCACAGTGGCCTTTGGCAGTTCAGCGTCATCTTCTTTCTTAATCGGTTGAGCTAGTTCTGTGAGCTAGCCCATGTTTCTAGCATCTATATATTGTTGGCATTCATATGTTTGGTGCCTGCGATGGGAATAGCAGAATCTGAGGATGCAGATAGTATTAAAAATGATGTGGGCCTGCATCTTGATTTCCTCAGACAGAGGGAGAGTATTAGGAAGGTAGACTTCAGTCCCTACTATTTTTCCTAGACCTTGTGACCTTGAGACCTTTTATTCATGGAACTCAGGAAGGTCTATTTTTATTTTTTATGGTGGGAAACCTAACCAAACTTCCTTACATTCCAAAGGAGTTTTAGAGGGTTCCCTAGGGAGAGAGTCTAAGAGTAGCTCTGCATGGAAGAGTGTAGCTTGACTCGCGCCTTCTACAAAGTGTTTCATGGTTTTGTCTTTCATCCTGCTCCTCCCTTGCTTAGTGATCACAAGATTTATGCAACAGCTCCGGGTCTTTCTCTGTGAGTTGATATGAGAATTTCTTTCTCAAGTAATTTTTTTTTAAAGAATTCTGAAGTGTTCTATTGTCGGTCCCATTAAGTTGCTTGTCTGTTTCTAAACCTGTCATTGTACCCAGGGAAATAATTAGCCTAGACCAATGACTATAAAGATGGAGTAAGAGCAGTGAAATAGTTGATCTCCAGGGACTTCAGTATATCTTAGAAATAGGTGGTAGCATCCTTCATCACCTATCAAGTGATGAGCAGTATTGTAGTTCTTTAGAGCAATAGTTCTCAGCCCGTGGGTTATGACCCCTTTGGGAGTTGAATGACCCTTTCACAGGGGTTGCATATCAACTATCCTGCATATAAGATATTTACATTATGATTCATAACAGTAGAAAAATTACTGTTATGAAGTAGCAATGAAATAATTTTATGGTTGGGGGTTACCACAGCATGAGGAACTATATCTAAGGGCCATAGCATTGGAAGGTTGAGAACCACTGCTCTAGAGGGTATTTTCTCTCAGGGCTGGCCCATGCCTTTTTGTATTCTTACCCACCAATATTTTTACTCTATTTCAGCAATAATACCAATGGAGCTCAAGACTGAAAGAATAGGAAATAGTAGATAACACAAAGGGCATGCAAAGTATAAACTAGCATTTTTGTTTTTATATAAAATTAAATAACTATGAAATTTATTCATGAGTAAATTTATGTATGGTTTATACATAAGCCATAGCAACTGTGCATGCTAACGAGATAGCCTGTATGATTTTGGTACTTGCACACAAACTGACTTTTGCAATGGTCCTTAAGTACTTTTATTTCTGAACTGGAGTTCCTGTTCAGAGCAGAGGGACTAAGCCCATCTCTGGTCCTACAGATGGTGCTGGTTGGGTGTCAGCATATGGGGAGATACGTGGGAGGAGAAGCTGGTGTTAGTAGGGCTGTGTTGGAACATTGGATTCAAACAAAGGGAAAGTCTTAAGGCTTCGTTGATGAAGGAAAATCTCGTTAGCTGAAGGATTCAGATCTCTGGCAATGATGATGAAGAGACTACTGTCCTGAGATGATTCAAACTCTATTGGACACCATCCTGAGGGACAGTCAACAGTTAAGGAACTAACAGCAGAAGAGTCGGGGTACTTCCTAAAGATTTATTTACCCTGATATTCAAATCACAGGAAGACTTTACTAAGAAAGAAAATTACAGACCAATCTCACTCATGAATATTAATGCAAAAATACTCAATAAGATACTGACAAATGTAATCCAAGAACACATTAGAAAAATCAGTCACCATGACCAAATAGGCTCCATCCCAGAGATGTAGAGATGGTTCAACATACAAAAATCTGTCAGTGTAATCCACCATAAAAACAAACTGATTAAAAAAAAAAAAAAAACCTACATGATCATTTCGTTAGATGCTAAAAAAAAGTCTTTGACAAAATACAATAAAGGTCTTGGAGAGAGCAGGGTTACAAGGAACATACCTAAACATAATAAAGGCAATACACAGCAAGCCAACAGCCAACATCAAACTAAATGGAGAGAAACTCAAAATGATCCCACTGAAATCAGGAACAAGGCAAGGTTGTCCACTCTCTCCATATCTATTCAATATAGTACTTGATGTTCTAACTAGAGCAATAAGGCTACAAAAGGAGATCAAGGAGATACAAATTGGAAAAGAAGAAGTCAAACTCTCACTATTTGCTGAAGCAACTCCAAAAATTCTATCAAGGAACTTCTACAACTCATAAACACCTTCAGTAATGTGGCAAGATACAAGATTAACTCAAAAAAATCAGCAGCCCTCCTGTACACAGATGATAAAAAGGCTGGGGAAGCCGGGCGATGGTGGCGCACGCCTTTAATCCCAGCACTCGGGAGGCAGAGGCAGGCGGATCTCTGTGAGTTCGAGACCAGCCTGGTCTACAGAGCTAGTTCCAGGACAGGCTCCAAAGCCACAGAGAAACCCTGTCTCGAAAACCCAAAAAAAAAAAAAAAAAAAAAAAAAAAAAAAAAAAAAAAGGCTGGGGAAGAAATCAGAGAAACAATAGCCTTCACAATAGCCACAAACAACAAAATATCTTGGAGTAACTTGAAACAAACAAGTGGAAGACCTGTATGACAAAAACTTTAAATCTTTGAAGAAAGAAATTGAAGAAGGCACCAGAAAGTGGAAAGATCTCTCATGCTCTTGGGTAGGTAGAATTAACATAGTATAATAGCAATCTTACCAAATAAATTTACAGATTCAATGCAATGTCCATCAAAATGCCAGCAAAAGTTTTTATAGACCTCAAAAGAACAATACTCAATTTCATATGAAAAAGCAAAAGACCCAGTATAACCAAAACAATCCTGTACAACAAAGGAACTTCTAGAGGCATCACAATCCTTGACTTCAAACTCTACTACAAAGCTACAGTATTGAAAACAACCTGGTATTGGCATAAAAACAGACAGGAGGACCAATGGAACTGAATCGAAGACCTGGATATTAATTCACACACCTATGAACACTTGATTTTTGATAAAGAACCAAAAAATATAAAATGGAAAAAAAGAAAACATATTCAACAAAGGGTGCTGGCATAATTAGATATCAACATGTAGAAGAATGATAATAGATCCATTTCTATTGCCATGCACAAAACTCAAGTCCAAATGGATCAAAGACCTCAACATTAAGTCAGCCAAGTTGAACCTCTTAGAAGAGAAAGTTGGAAGTACACTTGAACACATTGGCATAGGAGACCACTTCCTAAATATAACCCCAATAGCACAGATACTGAGAGAAACAGTTAAGAAATGGGACCTCCCAAACTGAGAAGCTTCTGTAAAGCAAAGGACATGGTCAACAAAATGGCAGCCTACAGAATAGGAAAAATATTCACCAGCCCCACATTGGATAGAAGACTGATCTCCAAAATATACAAAGAATTCAAGAAACTGGTCATCAAAAGAACAAATAATCCAGTTTTTAAAAAAATGAGATATAGACCTAAACAGAGAATTCTCAACAGATGATTCTAAAATGACTGAAAGACTCTTAAGAAAATGTTCAACATCCTTAGCCATCAGTAGAATGCAAATCAAAACAACTCTGAGATTTCATCTTATGCCTGTAAGATATGGCCAAGATCAAAAACACTGATGACAACTTATACTAAAGAGGATGTGGGAGAAAGGGAACACTCCTCTATTATTAGTGAGAGCACAAACTGGTACAGCCACTTTGGAAATCAGTATGACGATTTCTCAGAAAATTAGGAAACAACCTACCTCAAGACCCAGGAATACCACTTTTGGGTATATACCAAAAGGATGCTCAATAGTGCCACAAGGACTTGTTCTCAACTATGTTCATAGCAGCATTGTTTGTCATAGCCAGAACCTGGAAACAACCTAAATGCTCCTCGACTAAGAATGGGTAAAGAAGATATGGTACATTTACACAATGGAGTATCTCTCCTCACTCATAAAGAAGTCAGCTTGCTAGAGAAAGCTTGTATTCCTTATTTGGGTGTCCTGGGGTAATTTCCTTACATTTGCATGCTTAGATTGCCAAGCTGATAATGATGGATAACAGAAATATCTGTAAAATAAAGTGATATTAAGCCAGTACAAACCGGCCCACAGGGAACAGCATATTGAAGCTTCGTTTCATTTGTTTTCCTCCCACTCTCTAAGTACTGGTCTATATTCTCAGCTATAAATTTACTGTGCACTTAACGCAGCCTTTAGAACACCAGGCATGATTAACAACATGTGGCTAAAAGTAGCGTACTATTCATGTGTCTTTTTAAAAAGTGTCTGATCATTTGCACCTGATCTCAGAAAAGTAAAGACATTCGGGTACATTTCGACCATCCCTTGCTGGAGAGTTGATCCTGATGAGACATTTTTACAGGACTCCCTGGCCTGCCTGCAACTAGTGACTAACAGCATCATTTGAGTAAGGGGATCTTATCTCAGTGTCTTGGTTTGTAAATGAGGGTATAGTATCTTTCTCCAAAGTTATTGTAAGGACTTGAGATGACTTGGTAGCTATCTGTACATGGTTAAAGCCCAGTCTTTGAGGTTTGAAATCTAGAACATCACTTGCATGCTTGGTTCTCCCTGGAAGGCTATGGGCCCAGAGGACCTCACCTGCTGATACAAATGCATGGCAAATCAAATCCATCAGAGTGGTACCAGCCCGACTCCCTTCAGCGTGGGGCCAAGGCAGTTGTCAGCTTGTTCTCTGGGATGAAGGAATACTTCTTTGATTTGCCTGATGAAGGGAATCATTGCATTGGATGGGAAATTGGATTTCATTGGCCTCATTGGTTCTTTATCAACCTAGGATTCTATGTATTCTTGAACCCTCTTCTTAGTGAGATAAAAATGAGCTAAAGCAATGGCTCAGCCGTTAAAGGTGAGGCTCACAGCCAAACATGTAAAAGAAAAAAAATATTTATAATCTTTTTATAGTTGGTATTTATCCAATTGCTTAACCCCTTTATTCTTCAACTAAAAAATTTACTATGGTATTAATTATATTCCCAGTGTCTCAGGACACTGGATATATTTAAATAGAAAATGCATTTAACGTGTGAAAACACAGTAGGGTTAGGAATTCCCTCAGTTGCTTACTCATATATATTTTTTCTTATTAGAAACATGATAAGATTTCTTTGACTTATGATAGGATTTATTGATTCCTTGGCATTGGATGAAGCCATATGCCAAAATCTGGCCAGTGGATTATGAGCTAATATGATGTTTGTAATCACTGATCAGAACATGCTGCTGACATGTGAATTGTGGCAAAGTTACTGTATATCCATTATCGTGACTGATCAGTATTGGTCCTGAAGTGTTTGGTCAACATATAATAGCACTTAATATAAAGAAGACAGAATGTTGATGCACAGAGGTACTTAGATTTTGAGGGTGTATTCTTATTGTTTTGTTACCTGACCTACATTGATGATACAGATTTTAGTCCAAGATAATAGCTAATGTTGATTGGGTGCTTTCAATGAGGCAGATAAGTCTTTGTTCACATTTTGAAATAGTTCTTTAGAATATGTGTTTTATTCTGATTTTGAAGATTCATTGACTTTTATTTTTATGTGTGTGTGTGTTGTGTGTGTGCCTATAGGTGAATATGCACATGTGTCATGTGTGTGCCCGGTGTCCAAAGAAGGCATCAGACCCTTTGGAACCTTGTGTCAGAGGTGGTCATAAGCTGCCTGATGTGAGTGCTGGGAACTGACCCTGGATCCTCTGTAAGAGCAGTGAGTGCTTTTACCTGCTGAGCCACCTCCGTATGTTATTCTTAACCTCATATTCATATAGGAAGCCAAAGTCACAGATTTCAAGCAAATTGCCCAAGGTCTCTGAGCCAGTGAGTAGAGGAGTGGAGATATACGCACATCATCTGAGTTCAGAGTTTGTATTGCAGCTGGTAGGATTGGCCAATGGTAATTCTGCCTTCACCCTTCTCTTAAACTGGATCCCCTCTAGATGTATTCAGACATGATTTCCTTTCTTGGCCATCACTCTGAAGAGTGGTGGTAAGTTTGGGAAACCAGCAGAGAGGCACGTTGTGGTATCTAATGTCTAGTTTGTCACAGGAAATCTCCCATTTTCTTTTGCTTTGCTTGACCACAGTTGAGTTTTGAAATAATCATTTAAACCAAAATGCATAGTATGGCCTGAAACAAGCTTTTTTCCTTCCCACTTTTGCTTCAAATAATTCATATGATTGCGTTAGATCATTTCCTAGAAGTGGAGCCTTCGATAGAGAGCTGCTTCTGTGGTTTGTTGGGAGGATGCTCTTGGGGAAAGTCCGCAAAGAGGCGAGGGAGGCAGAATGGGGCGACAGACGCAGCTAAGCTGAGATGTGGTGCCGCTGGAGTCCAGCTAATGCCACAGGGAGGGCAGAACATGATTTATAAAAGGTATCTTCTCATGCATTGAAGTGAGGAGCTCAGCTTTTATGGCCTTGATGTGACCATTGAAGTGTCTCCAGGTAGAGGCTCCTATTGGGTAAAGTCAAACATCCAAAGAAAGATGCAGGTGTGAAATGGTATCAGTTTGGGAGACAGATACATCTGTCAGGTCATGGAGCTCTTCAAGGATACCAATAACACACACTACAGGGTTCCATGTCAATAGCTCGTCCCTTCTGGATTTGTAATTTTTTTCCCCCTCTGGGGGATTTATAAAGCCAAGCGATAAAAACTGAATGAAGTGTGTGATCAGTGCGATCTCAGCAAGGTGATTTGATTTCAAGAATCTTAAAGTGGAAGTTTCCTGTTGCTGTCATGTGACTATTGTGTCTTCTCCAGCTTATGTGTTGAAGCCCAACACAATCATGGTTGGGAACAGGTCCTTAAGGAGGATTAGGGTTGGATGAAGTCACGAAGGTGAAGCTAACTTGATAATAGTAATGTCACCTGAAAAGAAAGTTATTTTATCTTCTTCTCCCCCCACTCTCATGAACTAAATAAGACCATATATCTTAATTTCTGGGAGCAAGGCTCTCTCCAAGAACTCAGGGTTCTAATGCCCTGCTCTTGAACTTCTACTTCCCAGTACCGTGGAAAGCAAGTGTTTGTTGTTTGCGCTGTCCTGTTATAGGAACTCAAGTAAGTCTTTTACTTAATGTTTGCATGCTCCCACTTGTATGGGTAAAACAAATCACTTGGTCAAACCTAGTTCAAGGGGAAGAGAAAGTAGACTCAAAGTCTGATCTGCAAAGTAGCATGTGCATCCTACAAGGGAGGAATGGTTGTCAACCATGCAGGAGGACTGCCTCTCCTGACCACTTCATTATAGGTCATTAACAAACTTATTTTATGAGACCTTTAATCTCTACTGTTCTAAAAGATGACTGCATTTGAGCTACTGATATCTACTCTGATGCCTATGGCCTATGGTTAGGCATTTTAGAGACAGTGTCGCAGAGGACCTGGTGTTTTACTAAGGCTCTGAACGAAGGCAGGCACATTGCTGTGGAAAGAAAAGAAGTGGATCTATTTAAAAGTTTGGTTTTTTGTCACACATATGAACCAAACTCAGTATGGGCTAGGTAAGACCCCAGTTTTAACTGTCACATTGATTTAGGGTTGCCAGATGAGATCACTTAACCCTCAAAATTAGGTTAGTTTATCTTATGTATTTAATTAGACCATTGTCCAAGTTGCTTCCGTGAGCTCTGGTTCATCTCTTTAAGTCCATGTTGAAAGTGACCGTATTGTATTTTGCCACCAGATTACTGTCTTGAGGTAATAGCTAATGTACCTCTGGGGTTTTTGCCCCTGTTCTGAATTAGTGAATTACATTCACTAAGAGGCATTTGATCCAGGTAGAACATCTTGTTTCTATTCACTTGTTGATGATCAGGACCAGCTGGATTACAGGGACACTGTACCATTTCAGCCCTTGCAGACTAGTCCAATTCACAGACACTAGTGCTCTTGTCAAATATGATGCTTTCCCTACTGGAATGTGGGTCAACGCGAAAGAGTATGCACTTAGAAATTTTATTAAGTGAATGGTAAGTACTTTAATGATGAAAGGCAAGGAACTTATCATAAAAATTGTAATGGGTCAGAAAACAAGCTCAGATTCCACTTATCTCTTACCTGGGCTTCATCCATCCCCAACTGATTTTCTGAGAAGCAAAGACAACCATGTTAGATCCTAACTCGATGCCATCTTGGGTATTATACCTGTTGGGATACTGTACCGGTTCCTCCATTGGGGCTACAGACCACCAGTGGTCTAGCTCCTACCAGCATGTGTAGCTTCATCGTGCTTTGCTGACCATCTTGAACTCTTGGTCTATCCACAATGTTCCACTCCTCTACCCTGTTGCTTGTGCCCTTCCCTTGTTGAGAACTTGAGTCAAAATTTTATGAGGCAGGGTCATTTTCACCTTCGTGTTTCAGATGGATCACTGAGAAACAGAGAAACTCCTTCAAGGTTTCATTCATAGTAAATGGAAGAGTTGAGATATTAACATAGGAGGGCTAATGTATGTAAAGTGACATTGTATTACTTTTCAAAATCATTAACAGTAATGATTAGAGTTAATGTTATTAGGATCTATCCGTGTGCTGAGTACATTGTTCTTTATGTTGTGGGGGTGTCATCCCTCAACAACACCTTTGGAGGAAGTTATTGTATATTTATTTCAGTGATGGATAGTCACATGTCAAAGGTGATGCAGATACAGCTGATTCATGGTGAATTCTGAATCCACTCTCAGGCTGTGAAGCTCTTGGAACTCTAGTCTCTCTTTTATTTTGGTTCCGAAAGTACGCTCCACTTGCTAGGATCCAGATTGCTCTATCAGTAGCTGAGCTTCTCTCTCTCTCTTTCTCTTTCTCTCTTTCTCTCTGTCTCTGTCTCTGTCTCTCTCTCTCCCTCAAATTTGTATCTTTTATTAAAAGTTCTTTACAATTACATAATATATAGTGACCATATTCGTCTACAACTACCTCCTTCTAAATTGTCTTAGGCCCCTTTCATCCCTCTCCCAACATCATATTTTATCTTTTTAAATTAATAATCTCTGAGATCAGTTGTTACTGCATATATATGACAAACCACTAGGGCACAAACAACCTACCCATGGCCATGTCCCCAAAGGAGACTTACTCTTCCTCCTTCAATTGTAAATAGCACCTCTGATAGGGGAGAGATCTTAGGGGTCAGTTCATCATCTAAGACAGAATTTTGACTGGCTTTATCTTATGCAAATGTTATGTAGGTAGTCATAGCTGCTGCTGCTATGAATTGATGTATACAACAGTAATGCCATGCCCCGACATCAGCATTCCACTGCTATCCTCCCCACTCAGTGGCCTTTGCATGCTTTTTGTGAAGTTTATTCTGTGAAGTCTTGGATAGTGGGAGATTGATATTGATGGTCCATCCATAGCTGAGCACTTAGAGTTATTTATACTTGGCATTTTGATCAGTCGTGAGTCTTTGAATTAGCTACTACTCACCATAATAAGACTCTTCTTTGACCATATAGCTTCTCTATATAACAACAGTATACACATATGGGTATAAACTTAAATATTTAGAATGCAGCTTGACAACATAACCATTTAGGAAAATCATGGTAGGTCTTCCCTAGGACCTATGAGCTCCAGGTATGAAATCTCTCCTGTGGATCAGGTCTCATATCTAATCAGGAAGTGTTTGGTTATCCCTATAACTGCCATGCCACTATTTCACCAGAGATCACGCCTTTCCAGCTGCTCACTTTGATACTAGGCAGAGTTCAGTATTGCATAATCCCATTCAGGTCTTCTCTCTCCCAGAAGGCTGATCAAAAGCTTCTGGCAATATGCCAGTGGAGGCGGGGGGGGGGCATGGCACAAAGAGAGCTTCTATCTTCTTCACAAGCTAAGGCCACGCTACTGTGAAGAGTGACATGGATTCTGTGCCCTTACTGGAGAATGTGAATTTAAGAAACTATAATAGTAGATCAGTAAGAGAGCTTGCCAAAGGGAACAGTTCCAGAGACAGGGTGGATAGACCCCTGTTTCAGTGTACTGATTGAAGCCAGAACATCCTATTAAAACACCTACGTGCATTCAGACGCTGGCTTGATAATGGTGACCGAGGCGATCTGACTTCCTGTACATTTTCAGTGCCATTGACAATCAAGGCTTAACACAGGTGTGTGTGTGTGTGTGTGAGAGAGAGAGAGAGAGAGAGAGAGAGATGTTCCTGACTCCTAATTGTACTAAAAACTGGGTTTACATGAAAGAACATTATTTGTGTGCAGAGCATTCAATTTATGCTTTTGTGCAGAGATAGATAAAAAAAATGATGAGATGCGGCCGTTTGCCCATTTGACCTAAGAATCTGAGCAGAGCGATAGTGAAGGTGAGTGAGTGTTCTGAGGTTAGCGTGGATGATCGGTGGATTTTCAAAACTTTTTGAAATGATAAAAACCTAGCAATGTTTCCAGTCACGAGCCTTGATAAATCAGGTACATTCTCATAATCTTTATACAGGAAAGATAATAGAGAAACCTCATGTTGGCTTGCAAGTAGGGATTTATGTCTTACCGTGTGAGTGTCAGCTATTTGAGATATGATTATTAATAACAAAGCCAGGAAGAAGTTATTGGGAGGGATGCAATGACATTTATCTGCCCTTTTCATCATATGTATTATCTGGGTCACTATGAAATTAATGTGCACATTTTCCACCTGCAGGCAAAACACTTACACGGCTCACCTTGTGGGGCTGTCATCTTGTTGCGCTTTGGAACAAATGTGCAGCCCTAAGGTGAGGATGGGAAAAAAAAATGTAGGTAAAAGAGGACCTGGAAGCTCAATTAAGAATGGATATTTTCACCTAAAACCTGAGTTTCAAGATCACACGTAAAAGACCACTTTGATTTAAAATATGCCCCGGGGACCTGGGTGATGATAACTAGAAAATCTTGGGGTAGTGAGGAAAGAATTGGCACCTTAATGTCTGTGTATTTAGTGCAGGAAACCCAGGGACAAAGCCACAGTTCTCATACCACGACCTACATTTGGGTGACCCGAGCTTTGTTTAGTGACTGTAGGCCAGTGGTTCTCAACCCTGCTAATGCTATGACTCTTTAATATAGTTCCTCATGGTGTGGCAACCCCAACCACAAAATTATCTCATTGCTACTTTATAACAGTAATTTTTGCTACTGTTATGGATTATAATGTAAATATTTGATAAGCAGGTTAATCTTAGGTGACCCCTAGTAAAGGCTTCTTTGACTCGAGAGGGGTCTCAGCCCACAGGTTGAGAATCACTGCTGTAGGCAGACCGTCCAGGCCTTGATTCAGGAACTTTCAAATGACTTGTCGACATGGATCTAGATGGTTGCGTTAGGGAAGCAGGACAGGGGCAAATTGTGACTCTTGGTGACTTAATGAGACCAGGTAGAAAATGTAATCAATGTATAGACAGTGCAATTTAGAGACTTATTGTTCCCACCTATAGGCCCTCATTTTAGGAGATAGGAGCACATCGAGAATGCTTGGGATGTTTTTGAATTATTCAAAATAACGATTAGTTAAATACCTTGTTGCTCCAACATAAAAGGCAAAAGACTTAAATTATAATGCCTAAAATGTCTACCATTAAAAAACATGTTTCTGAAAAGTATTTAAAATATGGGCATAAGAGGGCTGGAAGGCCGACTTGGTGATCAAGACAAGTGTTTGCTCTGACTAAAGGCCCAGGTTTGATTCCCAGCACCCAAATGGTAGTTCACAATCATATGTGACTTGGATCCCAGGGCATCTGACACCCTTTTATAACCTCTGTGGGCTCTCCACACATGTGGTGCACAGACAATCATACAGGCAAAACACACATAAAATAATAAGATAAATAAATCTTAAAAAGTTAAAATAGGTGTATCTAAGTAACCAGATAGTGTGTATAGGTATAGTGTTGGTTTAGGTGTGAAAAAAATCTTTCTATAAAATACTATCTTGATTTCAAGAGTTTACCCGGTCCTCTAACCCTAGAAAATAATCTCAAGAGAAACGCTCAGTGGTCAGTATTTTAATGTTCTGACTTAAACCCTTTTGCAACCAATGTCATACACTGGTGTTGCTTTAATTTTGTATTGCCCTGAAATGGAGGCTTGGCTCTAGATGCTCCACTTACTAATGTTAGCTTCTAGATTTGGGGGCTATTAGATGGATGCGTGATTCCTCTTTGTTGCAAAGTGTGTTTGTGCTACTTTTGAATACCGCCTCAGCACTGGCATATAGCAGCCTCACAGGTGTATTTGATACATGGCTGGAGACTCTCTTCCGTTCAGAGGTTTTATATGACTTGCGGGGGGGGGGGGGGGAGATGATGCCGTATTGTGAGATCGTCTGGTAGTTGGCACTGCTAACGGGAGGGGAAGTTGCTAGTGGAGTCACTGTGTCGTTTTGTTTTCCTGGGAATGAGTACATGATTCAACACGCCAGAGACCCTAAGCTTTGCGTTCTCATGTGGGTCGATCAATCCAGAAATCAATCAATGCCCGTGTATCTAGTACAGATCATGTGCCCAGCCCATTGCTGAAGGCACTGTGACTTAAAGGGACCATCTTTGCTCTTTCCTTCAGTTCCTTCAACAGGACTATTCCAACTCCAAGAGATCAGAAGTAGGGGAATGTGGAGAGCAGAAATTCAGACTGCTCGTTGCTTGCAATGCGTGCAAAGGACTGGTGTGGTCCCTGGCATCAGCTCCCACCATCACTACAGCACAGCATTCTGAAACCCAGAGTTTGGCTCGCCCCAAGAAAGAAAAATGTCCCTGATTAATTATTGCAAAAGTGTCATTTTAAAAACAAACACAGCCACAGGACACCTACTACAGCTGTCTACTTCCTGAATATCAGGCGTGCAATAGAGAAAGCACACTGTTCCCATATAGGAGAATGTGGCGTTAGTGGCCAGCTCTGTCTAGGATATGCAGGGTCTTGCATTTCAGAGGTGATGGCCTAGTTTAATTAGCATTTCCCCTCCTGAAATGTGGCAACACGCCTGACTTGGATGGCAGCTTTGAAAAAACAGAAGGAGAATTCTCAGTCACATTTACATGGAGACAGGACAGAAAAAGAAAGACCAGGATAGCAGAACCTGCTAGGGAATGTGTGGGTGGGCTGGAGATACATTCCCGCATCAAGACCTACTGCTTCGTTTTCGCCTCTGGCCTGGTTTGTTTTTCGGCTAGTGGAATCTATAACCAAAGTTCATGCTTAAGGAGGAGAAATAAAGCAACATCTGTTCAGACCCTGCCAGGAGTTCCTCATAGTTTCCCAGTACGCATCATGTGGGACCCGCCAGCAGAGCCATCCTTGAAAAGGGCGGAGCCCCATCAAAGCTGCACTTGTAGTCTGCTTCTCTGATGGTCTCGAGTTTGTCTGTGTGAGAAATCAGTGGGAAAAGCAGACAGAAGTCTGCAAATGAAGTTCAAAGGCCGAAACCTGTTTTTAAATACAGTGATCTTAGTTACTGCAGATTCTTAGCTCTTGGTGCAAATATTTATAGACCCTGCTGGTTGCTTCCTGACTCTACAGAGGCCCATGTCATTGTCTGTGCTAAGAAGTAATAAATCTGCCTTTATTCCTAAAGGTCCTTTCAACGTCCACTTTATTAGAACAGTCTGTTTGAGCCTGTTAGCAAGGGCTCGCTGTATCATTATAGGGAAATCTAGGAGACTTGTGAAGGAGGAAAGCTTTCTACTTAAGGAAACGTTTTACCCCCTAGCAGCATCCATACACAAACAAGCTGATGCGAAAGCTGTAGGCTCTGGAGTTAGAGTAGTCTAAGTGAGTTCCAGGAAGTGTGGTTAATACTCTAGGTGGAAGAATGGCTTCAGTGTATCCCTGGATGGTTCTCAGATGAATTCAAGGCACCTCGTTGGCCCAGAATGAGACCTCCCTAGAGGTCTCATGCAGTAGATCCCGGTTTCTGTCTGGAATAGAATCTTTTTCCCCCTTCTCTACACATTTTAGTTACCTCTGAATTGTTTGACTATGTGGTTGGTGGATCAGGCCTGCAGGGGGCGCCATTAAGAAACACCAATAGATGCTTTCTTTCCTTGCTAGTTTATGTCTTTTGTGACTGCCCCTGGGTCCCTGGGTCCCTGGACTGTTCCTTGTTACCTCTTCAGTGTGACACTCCCTAGCAGTGGGGCTATGCTTCTCCTGTCATCCTCCTGGCCCCAGAGATCAGGAAGTATCTGTACGCACAGCTGGAACAAGGCATAATATTTAAGTTCCCGTCTTCCTCCCACTGCGGGTTTTGATCATTTCTTTCAGTAACCAGTACAGTTTAATTATTTATGGAAGGACATTCATAGTGCTAGAGGAAATGTCCCATAAAGCGTTTATCAAAGAATTGGTCTTTGTAATCTGAGACATCCCTAGAGCAAAAGTATCTGGACTGATGATTCAGGTATTACCCTTTGAGGGGCTGCACGATGAGACATCAGAGCTGCTGGGGCTTGAATCATCATGTGTGACTCATGGGCCGAGGCTGGAATTTGTAAAAAGCACATTTGTGAGCCATTCCAGCTATGCCCCTCCCACCCCTGCCCCACAGATAACTAATGAGGTGGCCATGACCATTACTATCATTACATGATGACTGCTGTTGCTATTACCACCGTGGTACAACAGGGGAGACTGTGGCACTGAACAAAATGTCTTGCTCAACTTCCTAAAACCGTGGCATCTGGGTTTGGATGGAAACTTTCTGGTGACAGGTTTTTGTTCTTGACAATATGCAGTTCTTCTGGAGACAAGCTGGCCTCATGATTGTTTGCAGTCTCATGTCCTTGGCTTATCTCATCCTGCCCAGCTTTCTAGGGTTGGTTCTATGGGTTGCATATGGACTGTAGTTGATGGACTGTAGTTGATGTACAGTTGATGGACTGTAGACTCAGAAGATTATAGGAAGGCTCATCGTGATGGTTTGGTAGGGTAATAACCAGTGTGTGAAGGTGAACCAGCCTGGTTCTGTTATTCTTGAGATCTTTGCCTCAGCCAAGGCACTGAATTTCTGAGAGTCTTGGTTCTCTCATTGGTAGACCAACAGGGGCTTCTCTCTCTCTCTCTCTCATTTTGTTGTAAAGATAAAAGAGAAGGAACACTTGGAAGACTCAGTAAACAGTTAAGAGTTCTAGAAATGGTTTCAATCTTAGTTGTGGCCATTGTCTCCCTTAAACTATAACCTGGATTTTCAGGTATGCTGAGACAAGTATTTTAATATCCTTAGGTGAAGGGGGAAGAGTTAGGCATGCAGCTGCCCAGTGATTAGGACTGGGTCAGGTGACACAGGTCAACCATCCGGAGGTCACTGCGGGACAGAAACTCGTGAGAAAACCAGCAGGGCCCCACTGCCCACCTTGCCTAGACCATCCGTGATTCTTTATGCTGTTCTTATACAGAGGGTCTGGGGGTATTTGGGGCTTGCTAAGGTCAGCATATAATAGTTTAGTCATTTCAGAAGCAGCACCCCCTCCTGTATTCCCTCTTAGCCCTCAGCCCCTCCTTACCCAGCTTATTTTAACACCCACAGCCCATGGAGTTTTTGAACTTTAGGGCTCCTGGCTGGCTGGTTATTCATTTAGCTGAGAAACTGCAGCAGCTAATTAATAGGAAATTAGCAGTGAATGTAACATTTGGCCCATAGTCAAGGACCAAGAAGTTATAAATATGCACCACGTGAGCATCCCGGGCACCTGATTCCCATGTCTCCAGAAGTGGCATTTCCTGTTACTGTTTCAGAAGGTATGCATTGGTGGGTCACTGGCAGTAGAAAGAATAAATGGGGAGCCGTCATCATCTTCTCCGAGGACCAATGAGACCTTCCTGGAGAGCATGACGGGAGCTCTGGTTCAGCTCGTGTCTGGTGTCTGGAGTGGCTCTTTTTCTTTCCTCAAGTCCAATGCCTCTTCACAGGCGAGGGTAGGAAAGAAGACAGACAACAGAACACAGGCTGGAGAGCCCTTGGGAGTGGCTGTGGTGTTCTCTATGGGGTGACTCAGGTGTTGGGGTCCCCTAAAGATTCTCAGGTCTGCCACTGTTCTAGATACTTCTATTTGGCCTCTCCTTTGGCTTGTGTGTTATAATTCGTCATGAGTACCCCAATAGTCTAGATTCGTATCACTGATCAACTACACATACACAGAAGATTTGTTCTTTCTACTGCTCTGAAACCATGGCTGCTGAAGCCCCTCTAGGAAAAGCCAGTTTAATAAATAAAAGCAGACGAGACTCCTTATGTTTGTCTCACAAGATATGGAAGCCTTCATACAGAAATGAAGTCATCAAATGTTTTTATTGTGGGGTAGTGAAGGATGGACAGTCATGGGGTACTATAATAAGAGACTGAAGAGCAGGAGAGGTGTGTCTTGTCGCATACAGGGTCACATGGGGAATGGGGAATGGTACCTCCTATGGGGGAATCCTATGACTCACTGCATGGGTGGGTCAGAAAAAAAAAATCTAAGTTTTCTCAATTCCTTCAAATATGCCAAAATACCATGTTTGGGGGTCCTGTGTCTTGATCCCCATCACGAACTGTGGCATCTGGGACCCAGAGTAGTGAGAAACCTTGCCCAAACTAGCAAAAGGCAAAGTAGCCAGGATCTGAAACACAAATATTAATCCCCCAAATTTGATGGTCGCGGCAGAACTTGTAGCTGCCCTCAGAAGAGACGTCAGGCTGGGAGAGAAAACGTTTTTTTAATATTAGAGAAGGGAAAGACTGGGTTGGGCGAGGGCGAGGGCATCTCTGGACTTTCTCTGGAGGCACAAGTGTTTCCAGCCCACAGAAGGAGGAAGCAACAGCTAGGAATCAGCAGAGAGGCTTTCTTTATCTACTCTTAATTTAATTTATCTCACTTTGCTTTTTCCTCGATTTCTCCCAGCAGGGAAATCAGAATTGAACAACCCATCCTCCTTTCCCTTATGAGGGTTAAAAATCTGCTGATAAAAGGCCTGTTCAATTCTAAGTGTGTTTGTTATGAGGCAAACCATAGCGGGCGGGGGCAGAGAGGTGCCCAGCGCATTGGACCAGCTGAGCCAGGAGGAAAAGCCCGCTTCACTGCATTAGGGAACAGAAAGCCCAGAGTAAGTGAAATATTTTGCCAGCTTAATTTAAAAGATCGATCGAAGCCTCTTTAACACAGGCTTCTACCTGGGAACTGATATAACGGATCCAGCATTTATGTGTCTCTGGAAGGGAGCTTTTGAAAGAAGGAAAAAGATATAAAAGCAATTGCTTTTTTGGGTGAGTCCCAGTAGGACTGATCGTAAGGGAGGAAATAACTCATTACTGATATCAGAGGGCAGAAGTGGGCTGGAAGGATGCATGTGGCGTGGACCAGGGAGGACAGAAATCTCTTCTGAAAGGAAAGTGTGCCTTGCTGGAGCCTTGTTCATGAAGGGAGCTATAAATCACGACCCAGGGGGAGGACAAAGGCATCTCTATGTCTACCCACTGGCCAGAGGCATTTCCTGGGCCTTCCTGAGCCTCCATTGAGAGGAAGGAGGGTCTCATCCTCTTTGAGGATGAAACTGATTTTTTTATCTGCCCTCTATAACTTTGTCCCCCCAAAGACTTTGTAATTGAAATACTAACTCTTCTGTTTAAGAATTTGGATGTGTTATCCAGACACAGTGGCTCAAAACAATTGAAACATTTAGGAAAATGAGGCAGGAGGAATGCCATGAGTTCAAGGTGAGCTTGAGTTATATTGTGCATTCTCAACCAGCCTGGACCACCTTGTGAGATCCTATCTGACACTTTCCTACTTCAGGGAACAAGAGGGGTGATGGGGCGGTTGTTGGACATAGTTATTAGTTCTCGACTCTTATTTCATCTTGACCTCAGTTTCTAATTTTATTAAAATATTATAGGGTGATATCTATTTTTAAATAATTAAATTACCTTCACTTCTTTACCTTTCTTTAATTTTGATCTTAGTTTCTGATTTTCTAAAAATACTATGGAGGTAATATCTGTTTTAAAATGATTAAATGAAGTAATAGTCACACAAATTAGCATAGTCTAGAACTGAGACTTATGAACAATGATTTTTTTTGGTGATATGAATAAAAGTAAAAAATATTACTTGGTATGTGGTTACTCAGTAATCGGTTCTGTCCACTCTTTAAAGGTCAAATCAGCAATATTAATGTTAGGGAAAATTCCAAATAGTTTGCCTCTCTCTGCAACTCTCCCCCTTGCATTGCCCCAAACAAAATTCTGGGTCAAAGCCAACCTCAATGACCCCTGACCTTTACTGCTCACTTCAGTCACTGTGAGTTGCAAACCAGTTCTATTTCCACTGTGACTCCAACATCATTTCCACCGGGTTCCAACTGTCTCAGCTGGTGGTCTAGAGAGACAGACCAAGAAATGAGTTCATAGATATGAGAGGAATGGAAGGAGGGAGGGAGGGAAGGAGGGAGAGAGAGAGAGAGAGAGAGAGAGAGAGAGAGAGAGAGAGAGAGAGAGAGAGAGAGAGAGAGAGCGCACAACACTCCCAGCATCTTCACAGTGTTCAAGAAACCAGTGGCCCCAAAGAGAAAACAGCATTTTTGTCTGCAGGCTTACAGAGACCCTAGAAAAGTCAGTTATTTGTTTTGAAAGCCGTTAGGAAAGAATGATTCTTTTTACTTGGGAGAGGACCAACTTTTTGATTTTATCCTTACCTTCAATTGAATGGATGAGGACCATCTACATTAGGACAATCTGCTTAACCCAGCCTTCCAATTTAAATAACAATTTCATCAAGGGACACTATCACAGGAATAACCAGAAGAATATTTCACCAAATTACTATGGTTCAATTACACTGACACATAAAATTAGTCTGCACAGCAGCCTTATCTCTAATCCTGTCTTCAAACTTTTTCTCACCCTTAAGCCTAATCCTAAATCTAACCTTGTTCTAATAATTACCACTAACTGTAGTCAGAGGCTGCTTGTTTGCTCCTGGCTGCCCTGATTTCAAAGACAGTTCCGCCTATTTTGGCAGTTTGTCAGTCACTTTCTTCTGTGTCCTGCAGAATGTCTGGCAGACTCTTTCATGTAGTGGGAACTCCAAAGGACGTTCTTGCTTTTAGGCAAGTTCAGCAGTCATTTTTCTGTGGATCCTGCATGTCCAGTTTTTTATACAGCATAACATCAAGAAGTCCAGGCAAGAGCAGTTTCTTTATTCATTAACCAATGAAAGCAACACATATACAGAAGGACTTACCACATCAATTAACTGCCTAATATGTACTAGGTACTATTGGTTCCTCTGCTGTCTTATTGTTGTGGGGGAGCAAATCCCACCCTTGATGCTAAAATTTATTAATTAGTGTATTGATTACACACCATTAGGAAAATCAAGTTCATGATATATCCTAGAATATGGACCTGAAAAGAAGACATGATGAGCAAAGAGGTCATGTAGATAGTAATCTGATTAAAATGCTTTGCTCCGAGGTGTTCCTTGGACACACAGCAACTCCACCCCTGCTCCAGCTTCTTTTTGAAACCCCATGTAAAAGCATCTGTGAAGCTGGCATGGCTGGGCACAGAGAGATGGGCACTGCATTTCAGTTCTTAGTGCAGAGAACACAAGCCCATAGATGACTGGGGGCTGAAAAGACACTTCCAGTATTTTCCCTGCCCATGTAATTTTAGATCAGGGTTGGCATTGTTTTTATTTACTTCAGACCTATCCTGTGTGATAAGAAAGCAAGCTTCTTGATTTCTAGAAGCCTTTCCAAAAGGAAAAATGTTACAACAGAATCAATGACTCAGAGGTTCTTACTTTAAAACCACTAGCATCAAGGTCTCGTCTTAGACTAAACGATCCATCCCCGGGGATGGTGATTTTGGAATTATCCTGGCACTATTGTTGTTAAATGGTCTGTCAATCTCGCTTCAATGTTTCATTTTATAGATCGAAGCAAAATAGCACTCACGAAGGCTATGTGGCTTTGATAGCTCCAAATATCAATGGGTAAAGTCTGTCTCAAGACTCATAGCCTTGTCCACTTGTCTAGACATATACCTCCTCTCATCTTGTTTCCACAGATTTGTAGCCAATAACACTACCTAGGACCCACCTTAGGACCCCTCAGGTAAATGATATTCAAGCTCAGCCCATGTGCAACCTGCTTAGCAGCTTTTGTAGCTCCTCTCTGGATCACTCTTGTTCAGAGGTGGGTGTACTGTGGCAGGGACTCTTCTCCACTAACCCATTTGAAACAAAAAGGAAATAAATCCTCATCCCCCAACCTTGACTAGTCAGCTGAGGGTTGTGCTCATTTGACACTGGCCTTGGAAAGATGAATTGCAATTTAGAGGGGTATATTTTTTTTTATTATTATTATTAGAGAGAGGTGGGGGGGATGTGTGTGTTCCTTCTGGGCACTTCAAGTTCGCATCCATTCAGGAACATTCTGGGAGTTGTGGGCCCAGCGATTTTAGCGTCTGCTCCATCCCTCTGCTTTCCTAATTCTTTAAAGGCTTTTACATTTGAGTGAACTTACACTGAATGAGTTGGTTTGTGAAAACAGGGACTGAAATCTCCCTTTAGTCCTGATTGAGTTGTTTGGACAACCTGGAAGCCACTGCAATAGAGAAATGAGGCAGCGTGCCATTTCACCTGATGCATGCCTACAGACAGGCACAGGGGAGATTTACTTCCAGGTAGCCATTCATTTACATGATAAGTATAAAGTCCTCCTCGGTCCAAGGACTTCTGCACTGTGAGGGAACTGAAGTGAATGAGTCCCATCACTTAATCTTGATGAGCTTAAACCTAGTGACTAGGGGAGAGGGACATCCTTGAACACCCCTGCCACTCAACATGATGTTCCTGGAGATAGGGGTTTAGGGGTGAGTGGATGACTGCCAATTAAGAATGGGGGAAGTTTCTATTGATGACTGAATACTGGAAAATGACTGAGAACTTAGAACTAAGTATAAATATATAGGGAAGATAATAGGGTGAGCAAGAAAAGGGGGAAATTTGCTTTTAGTATCACAGGTAGAAAAAAGCATCAAAAATTAAGATTGGACCCTCAGAGCAATGGTTCTCAACCTGTGGGTCACAACCCTTTGGGGGCTGAATGACACTTTCACAGGGGTCACATATCAAATATCCTGCATATCAGATATTTGCATTATGATTCATAACAGTAGCAAAATTATAGTTATGAAGTAGCAATGAAAGTAACCTTATGGTTGGGGGTCATCACAACATGAGGGACTATATTAAAGGGTCACAGTACTAGGAGGGTTGGGGCCCGCTTGTCATAGAATAATAAGTATTGAAGAATTTCCTATGGCCGGTCCATTTCCTTAATGTTATACATCAGAAAGAATTATAGTAAGCAATATTTGTTACCTTTGTGTTTTCAGCAAGCAGTTAATTAAACTACATGCTCTCTGTAGATTTTCTCTCATTATAATAAATGCTACTTTATCACCACTTTGCAGACGGAGTACGGTAGTTTGAATGGGAAATTCCCCACCCCCATAGGCTTGTATGTTTAAATACTTGGTCCCCAGTTGCTGAGACTGTTGAGGAAGAATTAGGAGGTATGGTTTTGTTGGAGAAGATGTGTCACTGTGAGGTGGGCTTGGAGATTTCAAAAGGCCAAGCCATTGTCAGTTATCTGAGCATGAGCTCCCAGCTACTGCTCGGGTGTCACGCCTGCCTGGGGTCATGCTCTCCACCTCAATGGTCATGATTCTAACCCTCTGACAGAGTACACACAATAGGAACTCTTTTTTCTCTAAGTGGTCATGGTGTCTCTTCACACCATAGAAAAGGAACTAAGACATGGGAAAACTAAGATTGAGATGTCAGTGGAGCTGGGATTTGAATTTAAGGGTGCATACCTTAATCCACCAGGATTTGAGCCTGGGTGGTCAGAGAAATTTTGACATCGCTGTGGTGTGGGGGTCAGGGGGAGGTGACTTTATGTATACAAAGTTGAAGTTCCCCTTGAGATTTCTGGAGAAGAGGCAGATTTGGAGATGTCATTTGAAAGGGAGAGAGTTTGTTTCTGGAAGCTGCTTCCTAAGTTGGGCATTTTCCGAACACTAGTCTTGTTTCTTTGCCCTATAGGATTTCCAGATGGGAATTCTCACAACTCACCTACCAAGGCTGCTCCTTTGTCTATATGTCAAACCCATGTTTCATAGTTATGCTCAGGTGTGTGTGTGTGTGTGTGTGCGTGTATGTTGACATGCTTCAGCGGCTTTTCCTTCCCTGTGTTTCTGCTATGCTGGCTCTGTTTATTTGAAAGGGTTTTGGAGCTTCCTGTTCCCTTGTTGACTGCCAAAGTACATCCTGGAGGGGTGTCATGGTGTTCTGCATTGGCTGGAGCAAGCTCCTCTGACCCAGTCACCCCAATAGTGAAAAATCTCAGTGTGAGAGAGCTGAAGACATCACACTTGGCCATAACCTCTTTCCAGCAGGTGGGAAGACAAGAGGTTAGCTGGCTTGGGAAAGTCTTTGTGCCCGAGGCTATGTGACAAGCTCAGTGACGCCATCTTGTCTGGTTTTAGTCGTTATCCTCTGATCCTGTCTTCTTCTCTTTCTTTCTAATGCATCTAGCTCAAAATCTCTTGTTCCTGACTCGACATTGGCAGTGATGCAGGTGTTGGAGTGAGACACATCCTCCCAGTGGGGAAATGAGGTATTAGCAGGAGAAAGTCTAGGCAAAGACTCACAGTCCATGGCTAAGAATCCAGAATCTCCATTGTGTTGTAAGGAAAAAATCCAGAAGGGATCTTGAGAATGGAAGCCTGATTGTCACAAACCCTACAAAAAATGACTTAAACCATGACATATTTCTTAGCTCATGGTGTTTTAAGTCAGGAGTATGATTAGCCTTGAAGGAGCCCCTTCACTGTGGTGGTTTAAATGAGAATGCCGGGCTCCCTATAGTTCATATACTTGAATACTTGGTCCTCAGTTAGTGGAACTGTTTGGGAAGGATTAGGGTGTGTGTCATTGGGGGTAGGCATTGAGATTTCAAAAGAGTCCTGCTATTCTGAGTTAGTTTCTTTCCTCTCCCTCGCTGTCTCCTGCTTGTGGGAGCAGATATAAGTACTCAGCCACTTTTCCCTCGCCATGGTGTCTGCCATGCTTCCTGACATAATGGTGGGGGACTCACCCTCTAAGACTGTAAGTTCATCATTAAATGCTTTCTTCCGTAAGTTTCCTTGGTCACGGAGCTTTGGGACAGCAGTAGAAAAGTGCAGTGGCTTAGGGTCTCACAAGGCCACCACCTTTACCACCTTGTACCTTGTTTTAAGTGTTTTTTTTTTTTTTTTGCTACTAGCTGGAGAAAATGATTTGCTCTTAAAGGCCTCCTGGGGTTATGTGGCACCCACTTGCATCATTGTCTTGTGCCATGCATTTCAGATGCCATAGCAAACTGGGTGCCTTTATAAAGCAATATTGTGCTGCCTCATAGTTTTGAGCACTGTGAATCTGCACTGAAGACAGGTAGTTCCTTCCGGGAGCCGTGAATGACAATCTGTTCTAGTCTGCAGATGTGTCCTCATGTTCAGGTCACGTCTCCAAGTGTACTGGTATTATTGGCTCTGGGCTACCGTAATGACCACATCAAAATTATGTCTGTAATAAACTTGTGTCTCATTTGGGTCACATCCTGAAATACTTGATGTTACGAATTCTACTTATGAATTTAGGTGACTATAATTCACACTATCACATCCTGTAATGCATGACATTCACAACACACACTTCTTATTTGCCAGTACTCAAAGGGCAGGAGCTTTTGTGCTCTCTCATTTTTTTTAATTACATTTTTTCATACACTGTATTCTGATGACATTTTCCCCTCTCCCAACTCCTTCCAGATCCTTCCTACCTCCCTACCTAACCCAATTTTATATTCTCTTTAAAAATAAACTCACAAAAGCAAAGAAAGAAAAAAAAAGATCAAAACTCACACACACCCCATATAAGAAAAAAAAAAAAACCAAAACAAAACAAAAAACATGCAAATTCCCATATCCAGGAACAGTAGGCCGACACAAAAGGGCAGGGACTTTGACAAGGGGTCATTGAGGTTATTCTTAGAATATGTCTGTCTCAGAGTACCTGAGCCTGAAGGGTCAAGGGTTGGGATGTATGTTCAACTGTAATGAAGGAAAAGGAGACCGTGAGAGCAGTAAGGAGGCAGAGGAGGACATGAAGGCTGGGACTGTGGGCAAACACGAAGTGACATAAAAACAGGTTTCTACACTCAAGCAGTTATGGCCATCACAGATGCAGGGCAAGGAAGGGCAATGACTGAACTCACTTCACTGAAACAGAAGGCGGGGAAGGGTCTTGCAGCCTGTGGAAGCCTGCAAGCGCCTCCTGCTTGTTCCTTCTATGGAAACCCCACTTAGTCCCATGCCGGGGATTTGCCCGAGTTCCACACATTATTAAATGGCCTTTGCTCTTGGGTTGAGTTATAGTTGCCTTGGAGACCTTCATTTGTTTGTGTGTGGCTCTTTCCCTCTCAGTCCTAATATCACAGGAATGCATTTCTATCTGGTCTCCCCCTTTCCTGAATCCTTTAACATATCTTAGGCTGTTTTGTGAAGGAAAAGGGGAGTTAGGACCCATGGCTGGTACTGCCCCCAACTGACTGAGTTTCTGCTACTCGGGGGTTTTTGAACTTTTCCCGCTCGTGTGCCTTTCTTCCTAAGAAATTTTTTATGCTGGCCTGGGTGTGAAGCTCTGTAAGCTAGATATACAAACCAAACCATTATTGTTAATAAATCATGAGGAAATTTATTGTAAAGCAATTCTTTGTAGACCTACCTTTTCTCTGTTTGTTTAAGAAGAAAGCAAATTTGAATACTAGTGAGACCAATATGCTTGTTTACTTTTGTATGAAGAATTAGGGCTTAGCTGAGTGTTTGGTACTGAAGGACACACAGTATTTTCAACCTTTGACTGATGTTTCGATTTTACAACTTCCAGTGCAGCTTCACATAGATATATTGTATAAAATAGAAAAAGTATATCTATAGCCATTTCAGAAATCCTAATTCCAAACTGAATTTCATTCAACCTCTTTTAGTTTCAAGTCAGCAACTCAAGCAAATTTAAGAAATAAAACATTCTAGTAATATAGTTCAAAGTTATAATAATTTGATATCTACATGCTGAGAAATGATAGGAAAACATCAAAAGTGTTTTTTCTATAATTGAACCATTATATATATTACTGTACAAGCAGAAAATATGAAAACTCTTTATGGTGAATAAAATGATGGCAGTGGTTGGACACAACAGTCTCAAATCTGAGCCAAAGTATTTCAAGCAGTATTTCTTGCATTGTGTGGTTAGATGGTATGTACTGTGTAAAGCGCACATACATACATGTTCAGGACCAGGGGCAACAGTGAAATCACATGGGACATCGGCAGGTACTTCCTGAAACACTTCAGATCCACCAAATGTTTATTTTTAATTAGAAACCTTTGGCTGTTGTCAAATTTTTCACAACCTCAACATCCGGTTATACAACCTGCTATGGGGTCATGACCCACAGCTTAAGGATCTGGGAGCTACACGACAGGCTCCAGGAAAAGTGTTCTCACACATTACATCCTCACCCCTCTCCCACGAGGTCCAGT